>NC_141879.1:318198000-319607000 GCF_056163025.1 Triticum urartu | reverse complement strand
AAACTGATTCTGTTCATTGTTAGCTTTCAGTTATTACTGTTTTTAGTCATAGGTGACCCTTATTGATTTCATGTGTTGTAAACTTTTAGTTTTTAGTACTAGTGTTTACTAGTTGACCTTCTCTATTTATAGCACCTGAACTTCATGGGCTACAGCACCTGAGCTTCTATGACTTAGATGACTGGCCCTTTTTGTTCCCTTTTGTATTTAGAGTAGTTTGATATCCGACCTGCTATGTTTACTGTACTTGGACTTCCATTATGTGTCAGTTGTCATAGCTGACCTTCTCTGATTATGTAATGTGAACTTCTGCTGATTAGGTATTTGTTTTCTACATGATTTTTTTTGTAGGCTCTTGATGATGGTGCTAGGGTTGAGGAGGATGTTTTACCTGTGCATGAAGCTGCCCCTGTGCATGAACCTGCTCCTGCTAGTGATGTATTAGTTGATGAGGTTCATGGCAGTGAAAATAAGGTACCATTTTTCTTGTCCATTTGTCTCATTTTTTTATTTTACTTGTTTGTGCATTTTATCACTATGTGGCCCTTTGCAATAACTTCATGTTCTTGCCGTAGAATGATGATGCTAGTGTTCCTCCAGAGAATGTTGCAGACAAGTCCGTGTCAGGTACCGGCTGCTCCGACGGGGTGGACCCGACTAAACCTCAGTCGTCCATTGGCGCAGAGGTTTCTGGTGCTAAGCAGGGCAAGACAGCTGAGGTTAATGATGCTGAGCAGGGCAAGACAGCTTGAGATATCCTTTTGGAGAAAGATCTCGTCGAGGCTGCTGTTGAGACTGGTGGTAGTGCTGCTGCAAGCCCGGAGAAGTCTCCTGCAGCAGAGCCATCAGTTGATGTTGATGTTGTTCAAACATAGCCAACAGTTTTTGTTGTTTCAGATTCTCCAGCTGCTCCAGCTGCTGCCGGTGACCTTCCCGACGACGCTGCAATGTCTACTGGAGATGACGATGAAGAGACTGGAAGCGATAGCTATGGAGAGGAGGTTGATCATTCCAGTGCTGCCACTGGTCTAGGCAAGAATCCATAAAGAGACAGTACAAAAAAAGACACATCCGTGACATTTTGGGCCGAATGAAATATTTTCCTGTCATACTTATGATACTTCTATGACGATAATTGTGACAAAACCCGGTATCATCATAGATGTGGTGGGCTCCTACTTCTATGACAAAAAAATCATGACAAAAAATGGGTTTTTTGTCCTGGGCGGGCCGGAGACACAGCTGCATGACATTCTTTGGGCCGTCCATGACGGAAAAAACCGTGGTAGAAGCGAGGGCGAGGAAAATATCGGGGTGTTCTCGGTTACGGTGGGTGGTTGGGGCCGAGCGATGCGCGTTTCTCTCATATAGCATGTGCGTGGGTGCAAGGCGTTGGGCTCTAACTGAACCAGAGTGAGGCATTAGGCTCTAACTGAACCCGAGCGATTGCACTGCAGGCTACGCGTTACTGAACCCGAGCGATCGATCGATGGCTGTTAACTAAACCCGATCGAGCGATTCCTTCGCTACTGCTGCTAACTGAAGCCGATCGATGTTGCCTCTGGATGAACAGTGAACGTTGCTGGGGGGGGGGGGGTTGGATGAACAGTTCCCAGTGGGGGTGGATGAACAGGACCCCGTGGTGTTGCCTCTGGATGAACAGGATCTTGATCGATCGAGACGGTTGGGGCTGGATGAACAGGACCCCGTGGAGGGCTGGATGAACAGTAGCCCGTGGAGGGGTGGTTGAATAGGAGCCTGTGGAGAGGGCTGGTTGAACAGTAGCCGGTGGAGTAGCGCGTGGTGGAGGCTGGATGAACAGGAGCCCGTGGATGAACAGTCGCAGGTGGAGGCCGGAGGAGGTCGACGGTGGATGAATAGTAGCCCGTGGAGGCTGGAGGGGGTCGACGGTGGAGATGAAAAGTATCCAGTGGAGTCCCGTTTTGCGGTACGCCACACCCCTCCCGATGAACATGACCCCCGTTTCGACCGTAGCGCTCCAACACAAGTCCATTTCCTCCATTTTGCGGTACACCACACCCATCGTGATCAACTGGACCCCGTTTCGACCATAGGAGGTCTGTTTCCTCCGTTTTGCAGTACGCCAAACCCCTCCCGATGAACAGGATCCCGTTTCGACCGTAGCCGGTCAAACACAAGGTTGTTTCCTCCATTCCGTGGTACGCCAGGCCTCGTTTCCATCGGCTGTTCCGTCCAAGCCCTCCCGATGAACACGACGACGCATTCCGTTCCGACCCAGCCGGTTGGCTCCCCATGAACACGACGATGATGCAGTTTCTCCGTTCCGACCCAGCCATGTACGTGAGCCCTGGCCGTACGTATGCGCGAGTAGGCGTTTGAGACCCTGCCCGTATGTATGTAAGTGGCCGTATTTTCTTTCTTTCACACTAGCCGTTGTACGTACGCGTACATGCTACGTGCGCGCCTCTACTACGACACGTGCGTGCCTCTATATCAACCAGTATGTCCGTACACGTTCGCGACCAGAATGACAACGCTACGTATGCTTCGACCAGGTGGGTCCCGACTGTCGAGCACTTCCTTACCTGCGAAGATGTAGCTGCTGGGTCCCAGCAGTCAGGGGGGAGAATCATTTTTTTTGCCCGGACGCACTTCCTTGCGTGCGAAGATGTAGCTGGTGGGTCCCAGCAGTCAGGGGGGCGAATCATTTTTTTTTTGCCCGGACGCACTTCCTTGCGTGCGAATATGTAGCTGGTGGGTCCCATCAGTCAGGGGAAATGTTTTTTCACGAAATACGATGGCCCGTCCGGTGGGTCCCTGCTATCAAGTGGAGGAATAATTATTTTGCGCGTAAAAAGGAGGCACTTCCTTGCGGCCATCGTGGACCCAGCTGTCAGCCTCTCCACGTACAGTACTCTTCCGATGGAAGTCGTTCCTTGACCACGTTGACCACGCCACACCGAGAGCAGCAGGGCGGTAGACGACAGCAAGCGGCGAGGCCTAGGAAGGGGACGACGCGGAGCCGGGGAAGACGCGGCAGCGGAAGCCCGCGCGGACTGGAGTACGAGGGTTCACTGGTTCGGCTGCGGTGTGAGGTTGCTGTCGCAGTAGGGCCTGGCCAGTGGTGGGAATAGTAGGGGGCGGTGAGGCCTCCGGCAGCACAGCCGGCCACGGGAGGCAGGAGTATGTGGCATGACCAGCGCTGCTTTGGGCGGCTAGAGCAAGAAGACCAGAGGTTGAAGAAGCACTACGGACGTTGGATGGACATCGTACGGTCACTGGAGCTAGAATCGTTCATATTGACTAAGTTAACAAAGCACTCCGTCCCCGTCAACTTAGTAGGCCCACAAGTCAGCCTCCCACCAAGGTGGGTCCCAACTAGCAGGGGGAGTATTCATTTTTTTGTGCATAATAAGGAGGCACTTCCGGTGGGTCCGAGCTGACAGCGGGGGGAACGTTTTTTTTCACAAAATACGGTGGCCCGTCTGGTGGGTCCCAGTAGTCATGGGGAAACGTTTTTTTGCCAAATACGGTGGCCCGTATGGTGGGTCCCTACTGTCAGGTGGAGGAATAATTATTTTCCGCGTAATAAGGAGGCACTTCCTTGCAGCTGCCATGGACTCAGCTGTCAGCCTCTCCATGTACAGTACTCTTCCGATGGAAGTCGTTCCTTGACCACGTTGACCACACCACGCCGAGAGCACCAGGGCGGTGGACGACGGCGAGCGGCGAGGCCTAGGAAGGGGAAGACACGGAGCCATGGAAGACGCGGCAGTGGATGCCCGCGCGGAGAGGAGTACGAGGGTTCACTGGTTTAGCTGCGGTGTAAGGTTGCCATCGCCGCAGAATAACAGGGGGTGTGGGTGAGTGGAGGGATGGCCTGGCCAGCGGTGGGAGTAGTAGGGGGCGGTGAGGCCTCCGCAGCAGCAAAACCGGCCATGGGAGGCAGGAGCAGGCGGCACGACTGGCGCTGCTTTGGCTGGCTGGAGCAAGAAGACCAAAGGTTGAAGAAGCACTACGGCCATTGGATGGACACCGCATGGTCACTGCAGCTAGAATCGTTCATATTGACTAAGTTGACAAAGCCCTTGGTACGCATCAACTTAGTAGGCCCATAGGTCAGCTTCCGTAATGGTGCGCCCTAGATGTCACGGGGAGGAATCATTTTTTGGGCGGGTGAAGCTAGAATATCCGAGATTGAAGAAGAAGCACAACAACCGTTGGATGGACATCCAACGGCCGCTGCTGCTAGAACCGTGTGTTGACTATAATAAGTTGACAAAGCCTTGCATACGCGTCAACTTTTTTTAGGGGACGCGTCGACTTAGTAGGCCCACAAGTGTGTGGCAGAGAACTTATAGCCCATTTGCGATTTGTAAAAATGTACAACCCATTTTTGAATTCTAATGGAATTTACTATAGCCCATTTACAGTTTGTTAAAAGTACATCCCATTTTGTAGCTAGGACAACGATTAATAATTTCAACCAACCGTTCAAGATAGAATTCTATAAAGTTTCCCACATTTTGATGGGATCCGGAATATTTTTATCCCGAAATTTCTAGTCAGGTTAATTATAAATTTGTATTACGGAAAAATCTAACGAAACATTGCACGCGCAATAATTAAAAATTAACATTTTCAAAATCCATAAAAAATATTTTATAAACTAATTTAGTGCTTGGTGCATTTTTTATATTTACTGCCCAATTTTTACAATTACATCCCATTTATTATTTTTAAAGCCCATTTTCCTGTTAAGCCTAATACATCCCTCCTAGGAAAGATTTGCAGCCCAGCGGGGCGGAGAATAACAAGTTGAACTTTCCTGGTATTCCTAAAAAAACATATAGCTGGGCTAGCCATTTTCGTCTTGAAAAAAATTAATATCTGGGCTGGATATCTGTCCTGGGCTAGATGGGCCACAGCTCGCCCAGTTAATACCCTGCTCTCCTATGAACAACAATGAAAACATCGCCAAGAAAAACTCTGCAGTGCTCACGCCTCAAAAACACAAATACTGCTCGAGCTGCTTGGTCCCAGCCGTCGGTCGCACCTTGTGCAATTCTCTCGTTTAAATTGACTACATAGGTTGACAATGGTGTGGGACCGTGATGTCAGGGAACCAGGAGGAAGCAAAAAAATAGTTGTACATAATAAGGAGGCACTTGTGTACGTATGGCTATGGCCCTAGTGGGTCCCTGCTGTCATCTAGTCAAAATAAAGTCATCTCATGAATCCTCATGTTCATTGACCATGTTAACAATGCTCGGCGCCACGGTGAGCGCAACAACTCGAAGGACGATTGAGAGGGCCTCGCGGGCCCTACGGATGGTCTAATACAACGCCCGCTGCTCATTCAGGAAGCCAGGATCATCTGACACCTATGAGCACCTTCAAGAGATTGAGACGGTGTGAAACGGTAAGGCCGCGCTTGGGAGCTCTGGTTTATTTCACACCTGTATTAAAATACAAGTACAATTTACTCGTCATCGGAAACAACACGTAAAATACAGGCATAATGAAATCGAGGGCCCGAGGTCTGTAAGTAAAACCGGCGGGTTACGCGTGTAATTTGAGAGACCGGTGTATATTTTACTAGTCGAAATCGACCAACCAAGCGCTTCGCCCGAGACCATCTGCTTTTATTTACAAGCATCAGTTTTACAAGCGGTTTTGGTTGGAAAATGACAATCCAATCATGGCCTAAGATGATGAGTTGGTCGGAAGATCATATGGGTTCACGTCTAACCTACCCGACTTGTCGTATAGGCTATGAATGAAACATAAGATGATGAACTTCTTAAGCATGGAAACAACAGAAGAGGATGATCTTCCTAACAAGAAAATCACTGGCATTAGATTGACATGCAAAAAAATACGAAGCATTATTCTCAAGAGGCACGGTGAATAGCTCATGATGCCGCATGCCACAACATTCCAAGCTCAACTTTGCAATCAAACACAAGGCCTGGCATTACATAGACAGTATTCAGAACAAACTCTTAAAATATATTACATAAGTCGACATTCATGTGACTATGCATCTCGACAGAGTTAATATTCACTTTTGAACTGAAGATAGGAATAGGAAAAAAAACAATCGATGTTGCTCACAGCAAAGGGCGTCCCACTCAAAAATATCAAATGCATGTCTACTGGCTAACATCAATGAGCAAAAGTTGACAAGGTTTTCCAATTCCAATATATTAAACTAATGTCAACTTTGACAAGCTTTTCCCATTCAAAATATGTAATGCCTATGATTGTGGAACGGGCAGGGTTTGTCATCAGTTAGTCATCTGATAGTCCGGTGGCTCAAGGTGACGACGAATGATTAGAGAACCATTCGATGTATTGTGCATGATGTGAAGTATTATGGAGGACACGAACCATCTGAACATTTTGTGCAGTTCCACTAAAATCAAGCTGAGCATCCCTATGGATTTTGTATTTATATGCTGCCAGAAAACAAAGACACATCAGCACACACATGAATATTGGCCCCAGTGTCAACCCACCAATCGGTGGACTAACAAACTGAAAGTACGGTAAACATATTATCATACCCAAATGCCCCATCATTGTTGCTTAGAGTGACATTGACAGACTTGGAGTCCTATCCTGGCTTCTTGGTACTTGTTTGGTCACTTGTTTGCCCAGTGTTCCTCTGAACCACAAGTAAAGCACCCATCTCTCTTTTTGTCTTTCTTCTTATCCTTCTTAATGGCCGACGCTGGCATCACCATTCAAACATATAGTCCGGTGGCTCAAGGTGACGATGAATGATTAGAGAACCATTCGATGTATTGTGCATGATGAAGTATTATGGAGGACACAAATCATCTGGACATTTTGTGCAGTTCCACTAAAATCAAGCTGAGCATCCCTATGGATATCGTATTTATATGCTGCAAGAAACAAAGACACAGCAGGGCACACATGAATATTGGCCCCAGTGTCAACCCACCAATGGATGGACTAACAAACCAAAAGTACAGTAAACAGATTACCATACCCAGATGCCCCATCATTGTTGCTTAGAATGACATTGGCAGATTTGGAGTCCTGTCCTGGCTTCCTGTACTTGTTTGGGCACTTTTTGCCCAGTGCACTCCACGTGTTGTAGAGTTTCCTATGCTCTCTGTAGACTAGTCATGTCACCGGCGTCTACTAATACTCTGTAAAGGTTCTTGATCATTTCTTGTGTAATGTAGTGCAAACAGTGATTGCTTCTTTCTGCAAAGTGGTAAGACCAACTGGACCCACTAATGCAGCAGTTTGCCTTAGACACATTGGCTCCTTTTGTGCAGTTCAACTAAAATCAAAGTCGGAATAAAACCGAGCTTTAATTTTGATATCCCTGTAAGCAACAAAAGGTATAAGGGTAACAATTACTGAGAAATAATGGTTGATGACTTGTACTCCCAGAAGAAAAACATCTACTGATCAACCTTATCTTAATGAGAAAAAAGAAGGAGAGTAGAAATTCTCAATCAGTGTGATTCATTAATATTAACTGAGACATTATCTTAACAATGCCTTGTTTCAACATGTATAAAGAACGACAAAGCAGAAAAGTATCATTCCTAAAACAATCTGACTGATTCATTTTAACAGAGACATTATCTTAACAATACCTTGGTTAAACATGTAGAAAGAACTACAAAGCAGGATAGTACCATTTGTAAAACACTGTAACTGATATATAATAACAGAGACATTATCTGAACAATACATTTCTTAAACATGCACTCCAGCTGATCCCTAACAGAAATGGTACTCCCGCCGATCCCTAAGAAGTGTTGTAGTTTTGAACTAAGATTCAGTAATTAATTCTGAGGAAAGTCGGTACTGACCTTTCAAAACCAAGATTTGAAACAACTCGTGAGGAAGACCTGAGAGAGATCTCAACACATAGATGGAAATCTGGTCTCATTTTGTGCAGTTCCACCAAAATTAAGCGAATAAAAATGTTGCAATAGCAAGAAGTTGAATAGATATCCCTGTTTTAACAGTGGCAAAAAAGGAATCAATTACTGCCCAATAAAGGAGGATGAAACATGCAGCCACAAAAATGGTAATCCCGCCAATCCCTAACAAGTGTTGCAGTTTTGAAATAAGATTCGGTAGTTAATTCTGAGAGTGGCATTGCCTAATTTTACCAGCGGCATTAGATTAACAAAAATCATAAACAGTTCCAGGGGAGAGTGGGCGCAACAACAACATGTGATTCCATCTACTTATAAAGGGGGCGATGGAGAGTTTGTTGTAACCAAGCAACAAGCATAATGTCTGGGTTGGTCCCATTTTTGTTCACTACTTAATGGGAAAAGACAGCAATACAATAGCTTCAATTCAACATTTATTTAAAACAGTACCAATACAAGTAGCACAACATCTCAAAACACACTGCACAATCATGTGGATGAAGGAAAGTGCCAACCTTTCATGACGCACACAAGATCACGTATGAATCTGCCAACACGAATAGGAAATCCAATCCTGTTTTGTGCAATTACTCTGAAATCAGGTAAAGTCACCGGTGTGACATTTAAGTTTGCTATAGCAATAAGTTGAATAGATATCCCTGATTTAACAAAGGCAAAAAAGGAAACAATTACTACCAATAAAGGAGGATGAAACATGCGGCCACAAAAAGAAGCATCTACCTTATCTTGATGGAAAACAAAGTATAGGACAGTAGCATTTCTAAAACGGTTGCATTGATTCATATTAACAGAGAAATTCTCTTAAAATAGTTCAGTAGTTAATTATGAGAGTGGCATTGCTTAAAATACAATAGCTTCAATTCAACATTTATTTAAAACAGTACCAATACAAGTAGCACAACATCTCAAAACACACTGCACGATCATGTGGATGGGACATGGGACATGCCAGCACCATGTGCGTCCACACGTATAAATGGGTCATGCAGAGTATGTAGCCAAGCAGCATATCTGTGTTGGTCCCATATTTGTTCTCTTTGAAACTTTTTCCGATGTGAGGGCAGCAAATCTAGTCCTGCACAAACTACCCGAGCCCCTGGTTTCTTTCCCTTTTCAACAAAGAGTTCGGTTCCTTACAGATGTGTGTACTGGGTTACCCCCTTTTTCCCTTTTTGACCAACAAAGCGGCTGGATAGCTAGTCTATACTACTTTCCCTCCCTCCTTTCCTCATTGAACCACGTCCTAGATTCATGCTCCACCCCACCGCACCCTTCTTTCCTCTTTGAACCAAGACCTAGCTTTGACTACAGAATCGAAAAAGATCGGCATGCAGCTAGACCAATGACGGTTTCAAAGAAACTTATACCTTAGGGTCATCGGGATTTGGCAAGGCGGGCGGCGGGAGGTCGGATCTGCCCACACTACGTACGACAACGAGGAAGAAGGGGTCGGTGGCCCTCCCGCACAGGTGCTGGGTGAAAGAGAAAAGCGGAGCCGACAGTGGATTGCCTCCCTCGCCGAAGGCGATAGAGTGAATGCTGGACCTCCTCCCCTTCCGGGTGCGACGGGATCCGGACACCTCCTTCGCCAGCTGTGAGGGGGGTGAGAGAGACAGAGGCCACAACGTAGTCTTGTTTAGATCTGGTGAAGAGGGTGAGAGACAGTGAATATAGCAAACCCTATCAAAGGAACATTGAGCCTCCAGCGTGTATATATATATATGTAGAGCGGCGGGAGTGTAGAGAGTGCGAACCCTAGCGAACAAGCGCTGAGGCTCCAGCTTATATATATATACTGTAGTATGGACTGAGCTCTGGTGCCTTAACTACACCTGCTTTTGGCTGTATGACAGGTGGGCCAGCCACATTTTGGGCCCACCTATCATAAACCCAAAGGCAGGTGCACTAAAGTCAATGAAGCTGCGTCCATATAGTACTCGTGTATAGGACTAATATATAGTGGAGTGGTTTTCTTATTCTCTCCATAACAATCGTTTTAAATTGTGTAAGTACGAAACGAAACTCTTTATTTAACGTACCAGTTAAGAAAACTACTGTCCACGCGTCCTGGTCGCACTTCCTATCCTTCACGTGTGGTACACTGCCCTCCCTCTAAGTGAACAACCACACATGCGCCAAATTATCGGAAACGTATGAGAGTGTGTACAAATAAAGAATTTTAATTTCAATTATCGGAAAGGTTTGAGAGTATGTACAGTTTTCCCTCTCTAATAATTATGGTTTGTTGTATTCGGCCTAAACTTGCTCAAACTTTACAAAGTTTGACTTCAGTCAAATCTAATATGCGGAGTAAATAAAAGTGGAGGGCTACTACGTCCATCCGGGTTTTAGTCCACACCATTTTTTAATCAAAGTTAATAGCTGGACAAATAAAATTACAGGGGAGCTGGAGACAAAGTTGTGAGAAGGCTTAGAAATCAATACAAAACTTATGCTCTTAGTACCAATGTCGATCCTTCTTCGAGGAAACATTTGGTTTATAGCCAATTGTGTGACAAAATTGCACCAACGTGAAAGACGACTGTGTCTCCAACGCAACCAAGGTGAACTGACGAAGGATATCATCTTTGTGGGTAACAAGAAAAGAGCATTGATGGAAGACAGCTTGTTTTCCATTGAAAATTGATCAGCTTCACCAGCCGATGCAGCCATGAGGTGCAACCATGAGCATCGATAGGTCATCGTGGTGATGCATGATCCATTTGGCATCAAGTTTGGGTGAGGCACCTACGAAGTTCGACAAATCCTCACTGTGGACTGTTTCTTCTCAGTAGTCAAGCTCGAGGAAGGAAGAACCACGTGGCAAAGGACAGTGAGGCGGAACAACAATGGCCATCCAATTTTGTGGAGTTCCACTAAAATTGAGGAAGACATGCCAGGGTATGGAGATACGCATCGCTGTTTCCAAAAATATAAAAAAGGGATATAGTGTTGTTACTTTGTTTTACAATATTAACAACGACATCTCAATTGTCAATAAGAATTATGAAAAGTACACTAACAAACAGAAGCATCATGATTATCTTGATGGGAACTAAACCAGGATACCCAAGAAAAAAAAAGCATTTCTTCATTTAACCAGTGATAGTATTAGATTAGCAGCAGCAATAGGAGCATATGGACAATGACCGCACAACCACCATGTACTTTTTGTCGAAACAAAATGTATACCTCCACCGAGGCATAAATCAGGATAATTTTTCGAGTGGCATTTCCTCTATAATAGTAGGTGATGTTGAACCAGCCGACGAACCCTAGCTACTATACATGGGGAACTGGGGAGTAGTCGCATAGAAGAAAACCCGCATGCAATGAGACCAATACAAGAAGTTATACATCAGGTGGGAGAGATGTTGCTTAGGCGGGTGGGCGGGATCGGCCCACACGACGGCAGCGAACAAGGGCGCGGAGGACCTTCGTCCGCGCCAGCGCCAACTCCGAGAGGATGGTGCGCATCGGCTTCCTCCATCACCGACGGCGACAACGTCAATGCTGCACCTCCTCACCTCCCACAGCGGACGGGATTCGGTCGGATTTGTGACCACCGGTGAGGAGAGAGATAGTGTGGACACTTTCATCTTGTTTTGATATGGAGAGGGCGAGAGAGCGAGATGCGAGAAATTCTATCAAACAAGAGGCTATAATGGAGTAAAACAATCTCTCCATAGTAGTGGTTTTAAATAGAATACGCGTGTTCCCGGAAAAAGAAACAAAAACTGGCGGACAATTTTTTAACGTACCAAGAAAGAAAACTCGATCAAAAACACGCCCCCGCTTCCAGGTCGCGAGAGCCATCACGCACACACACATAGACATAGACATGCATATCTGTGTTTACGTAAAATTCCATTTCCATCTCCATCTCCAATCATATTTGTCCAACTAGCACATTATTTGCGTTGTTAATTATATACGCGGCAATATTAACATACATCATCTCTTGTTTGCGGGCGTCCGGACCGCTGCAATGGCCGCTCCTGACCAACCCGGACCCTCTTCATCACCCGCGCATGCTTCCCGCCCAAGACGGTCAGTGCCGCATTCATGCCCGGCCAGAGCGGAAACGACCTCTCACTGGCACCGGCATTGAAGCAGCGCGCCGGCCGAGAGAGCATCGCCGGCGCTCCTTCCTGGTGCACATGACTGCTCCGCGTTCAAAGGTCGCAATAGCCGGCCACAACATGCATGTAAAAAGTTCCTGGGAGTCCGTGCTACATCTAGCTGTCCTCCCCAACGCGTCAATCTCTTCCAGTAGTACTAGTACTCCATGGCATGATCCATCGACAAGCAGGCGGGGAAGTTATCGTATACTCGGTTTGCGGTGAGTGGCATGCCAAGCGACCGTGTGGGGTCGAGCCCTGGAGGAGGGTGAGACACGAACGCGATAGACGTGATTTAAACGTTGGTTTTGCTCGATGGCGCGATCCAACGAAACGAAACGTTGGTTTCTCTCCGTTTCCATTTTTTCTCCATAAAAACGGAAACTTTCCACTCCATTTTCATTCCTTTTCGACCAACAAAGCGACATGGAGATGGAGCTACGTGTGGAGCTGCAGCAGTGGAGCAAGCCGGCTCCAAAAGGAAGATGGACGACCTGGGATGTCGGGCTGTAGCTAGAAGGGCGGTTGGGACGCGACATCGGCCCATGCCGCGGTGACCCCTGATTACGACGCACCGACTATGGATTTTCTCCCTCGCCGATGTCGACCGCGTCTACGCACAACATTGTTCCCTTCCCTCAGCTGTGGGATCAGACCGGATATGTGACCAGTGGTGTGGCCACCATCGTTCTATGCTTGTGAAGAGAGCAACCCAAGCAAGCAGGCTTGTAGCTTAGGCTCCTGCTAGTGTATATATAGTGGTTTTCCTTTTCTCTCCATATCAACCATTTTATATTGCGTATGTGTCATTGAAGAGTGAAATGATGGTTGCTTCTTCCGACTAACTTACTGTGTGATTTGACTGCTCCTTTAGTGGCCCCTACACGTACTTCCCCTACGTGTATGCAACAGTCACACATACACATGGATGCAAAAACACGCGCGACGCCCTAATGCATGCATGTCCGAGCACACGACAGAACACACACGGTCACGCTCAGGTGCTCAACCTACACGTGCATGCACACACATACTCAGCCAGGGTGAGCTAGTGACCGTATAAACACCGGAAAATGTATATATTGAGCGCAATGAGCGTATTATGAAGTCCACTGGCCGTATTTTTACAAATATACAGTGACAGACAATGTATTTATCTCGTTTGAAATTAATCCATATTAACCGGAGAGGAGGCAGTATGGACTAGCATTACTTTGCTGTGTCCCATCAACTTGCCGAACGAGTAGAAACTTGCAGGACGGGAGAAGCTTGCGCACGGTGGCTCGCAGGACAAGGAGAAACTTTTTACTAATGCAAGCTTTCCTTCGCTCAAGCGGTGGATGTGCAACAGTTAATTCGGTGTCAGATTACTAGAAGCATACACTATACTAGTAGTACTATTATTGTTGCACTTCCCGAAGAGGCGAACAACCAAGCGCAAAGTTTACTAGTACTACTACTACTACTATAGTCTATAGAGGTAGTACTAGGAACCGGATGGAGGAGCGTCTGCACTCTTATTATATTTTTAAAATGTGATAAAGCAATCTTCAACACATTTGGTTCTCTTCGAGGGTTCTCGCATGTGATAATGGAAGTTGATTGCATGGAACACTCGCCACAATTCTCGCTTAATTTTGGCTCATATCCTGTTACAAATAGGAGCGCTCGGTAATATTTCCTCTTTTTTGTTATTCAGCATGTAAACAGGTCAGCAAACCTTGCGGCGCATCTTTGTGCGAACCATGCTTGCTGCACTTTGAATGTGGCCGAGAGCTGGCTTCTTGAAACACCTCGCTTCCTACTTCTTTGTTTGTGGGGTACCTCGCTGCACATGAGGGAGTATGGACTAGCACTACTTGTTGGTGTGTCCCATCAACTCGTAGAACGAGGAGAAGCTTGCAGGACAAGGTGAAGCTCGCTTACGCCTTTTGACTAATGCAACGTACCCTCACCCAGGCGGTGCACATGCATCAGTTCATTCGGTGTCAGATTGCCAGAGGCATACACTGTAGTACCGAACATGCGGAGTACCATCATTGTTCGACTTCACGAAGAGGCGAAGAGCCAAGCGCAAGGTTTAGTAGTACGAGTAGTAGTACAACTAGAACCGCATGGTGGAGCCTCTGTACTCTTATTTTTTTAATCTCTGATAAAGTACACATTTAGTCCGGAGAAGGGCGGAAAACGGCAGCCCAACATGTAATGATGATATCGATCAACCATGCTCGAATATATCTTGGCCTCCGTGCGAGCCCGTCTGTGTGTTCTCGCTCCTCGTCTTTCTCAAGGAACGGCGGGTTGGCCATTTTGCCGTCAATTGAGATCGGTTTGCTCACACTCTGGTCCCACATGTCAGTGATATGCCAAGAGGAGGTGCGTTGACCGACTGGCTATACGCGTACTTGGTTTTGCACCTTCATACTACTCCTCCCTCCGTCATAGTTTACAGGGCGCGCTTGATTATGATGCATTTCTCTCAATGCATTTCCACCACCAGAGAGACTTTAGACGCGTTTGGTTTAATGCTCAATTAATTAGGGTGTGGTAACCGCTATTTTCTCTCGATGTAGTACTACGGAGTGGAGTACATGCATGCATGTGTGTACCCGGGGTGGAAGCACTACATGCATGTTTGTACGCATTATTTCCTCTAGTAATAGGTGCCGTGCTATAACTACCAATGCTATTTTTCAGGCCGATCGCTAGTCGCCTTGGTCCCAGAGATTTTCTCTTTTTCTGAAGCGCGCTCTATAAACAGTGATGGATGGAGTAGTATGAGCGGATTCAAAGAAGAGCGTATTGATGGTTGCTTCTTCCGAGCAACTTACAGTGGGAAAGGTGGGGTTATGATTTGACTTCTCATTACCCACTATTAATGCGGCGCAACGACCGGTCTGAGTCTCCCATGCGGCTATGCACTACCCCCTCGGTTCTTAAATATACTCCGGAGTATTTGTCTTTCTAGAGATTTCAACGAGTGACTACTCAAATATTTGTCTTTTTAGAGATTCAAATGGACTACTACATACGAAAGTATATAGACATATTTTAGAGTGTAGATTCACTCATTTTGCTCCGTATGTAGTCACTTGTTGAAATCTCTAGAAAGACAAATATTTAGGAACGGAGGGAGTACACATACGAAGCAAAATGAGTGAATCTACACTCTAAAATATGCCCATTTGAAATTTGTAAAAAGACAAATATTTAGGAACGAAGGAGTATAATTTTGTGCATGGCACATGGACCCGGATGCCGAAGAGGCTTCTGGCAATGCTATCAAGCTTCCAGCATTTGTTTACATAATTGACGTACTATACAGATAATTTTCCAACGACATGAAATTGTACAATGCTGTGAGCTTTCAGCTTTTGTTTCATGTGTCTTACCATCGATGCTCTTTCTAAAACAATAAAAAACTAACTTCCTTGCTAATCAGAGCTAATATTTACATCACAACTAAAGAAAAAGTTGTGAGAAGGTGTTAAATTAAAATTGATCCATGCTTTCATTGTCAGCAACGTCCCCTAGCTCTGTCTAAATCAAGAAGGCATGTTGGGAAAAAAAGTAGCTGTCTGGAGCATGCAACATTCCGATCATTTTGTGCAGTTCCACTAAAATAGAGTTGAGCATCCCTGTTCCAAAGATATTAAGTGTGATTACGATAATAGAGGACTGCTGATGAAACAATAAACACACAAATAGAAGCCAGTCACTTTTGCAGTCTCTCTTAAGACTAACTAGTTGGAGAAGATTAGGCTCGGAGTTGGATGAGGAGGATAGAGAAAAACCAATCTCCCTTTGTGCAGTTGCACTGAAATGTAGAGACGTTGCCCGTGTGACATTTTGGTAGAACTGCACAAAACACTCTTAAGAAAAAAGTGATTTGTGCAGTTCACCAAAAGGTCGCAATAGCAACGAGGTGAAATGGATAGCCCTGTTTGCAAAAAAGAGGTAGAAAGGAAACAATTACCGGCCAATAACAGTTGATGACACATGCGACGACAAAAAAGAAGCATATTCCTTGTCCTAAGGGAAGATAACAACACTGTTGTGTTTGTCTAAAATGGTGTGAGGACGAGATTGCAATATGGAAAGTACGCCGGACGAGCTACGTTTTGGGCAAAGAACTATGGAAGATCCACATGCAGCGATGTGGGAAGACGGGCAGTGGAGCAAGGCCGGAGGGGATACCTGGAGGTCGTCGGGATGTAACTAGGTGAGCGGTGGCGGGCGGAATCTGCCCATACTACGGTAGCGAGCAGGTGGTGTAGGCCCTACCACGCAGGAGCTTGGTTAGAGAGAACGACGTGTACCGCAGATCGGGACGTGCTGCCTCGGCGCCATCGAATGGAGAAACGATGCAGTCCTCCCTTTTCGCCGGCGGACGGGATGCGGCCGGATCAGTGACCAACGGTGAGAGAGAGAGGCCACCGCAGCCTTGTGTGAGATACTCTGAAGAGAGACAAACCAGGTAGGCAGGCTCCATTGTATATAGTGGAGCGGACTACCTTTTTCTCCATAAAAATCATTTTATATTCTGTGTATGTGCCATTGAGCGATATAACTTTATTTAAAAATAACGCGCCAACGCATCAAGTCGAATTTTGTTTCGTGCACGCGTGGTACACGACCTCCGCAGGTAAACAACCGCTACACGCGTTCAAATTAGCATGTGGGATGCCATTTCATACAGAAATGAGCTCCACCATGTACCCGCGCGGGTGTGGCTGGGCACGAAGCGTGAGTACGTGCACGATGCACCAATTCTCTTCTTGTATACGTACACCACCTACGTGGGGTTGTGTGAGAGAGATATAAACATAGAGAGATAGTATAGTGTGTGGGTTCGTGAGAGTTTTGGGGGGGATGGGGTCAATCAAAAAATGTAACATATGCAATGTGTGTGAAATAGAGTCCTGGATATATCATATATATAGAGGGGGCGATTCACGAGAAGAGAGTGGAGGTATCATCGGCTTGAGGTGTCCATAGAATTGAAGAGAGGGATGATGTGTGTGTGCGTGCGTGCGCGATCGATAAAGGGTGCCATCGAATTTGTGTGTGCCCACGTCGAAGATATAGAGTGGCTGGCCTACTGGAATGTGAGAGGGGACAGTTGCAGTTTGTCTCTGTGGCATGGATACCTACCTACAGCGCTCGACTATCGATGTGTGGTGGGGCGAGAGGGAGGCCTAATTAACTATAGAGGTACAATGGCTGGTATATGTGTGGAGGAGGAGGGAGGCCTACCTCATGTATTAAGGGAGATCGATCTACCTCATGTATTAAGGGAGATCGATCGGCATCCATGCATATGTGTAGGAGAGGAATAAGGTTGGGAGAGAGACGGAGCTAGAGTGTTGGAGGGGGTGGTAGTGTAGTTGCTTCTAACAAATGGTGGGATAGGCTTGCTAGACAACCGGAGGGCACGCCTGCAATATCAATAAGAGAGGGGATGGCTGCATGTTTGTGCACATGCGTGTGAGAGACGGGTCAGGAGGCATGCACGAATGATGAGGGGGTCGATATGGCTGTGGTAAGAACACATAACTACATAGGAAGATCAATCGTCCTTTGTCAGAGAAAGGAGAGACATAACTTGTGAGGTACGTCGATCGATGGGGGGGAATAGTTAAAGTAGACCTAGGTATATGTTGGGAGATCGATCGATATACATGCATGTGTGTATTAGAAGCAAATGAGGCACGGGGAGAAGGATAGGGAGAGAGGGATGCATCTAGGAGGTGGCGCGAGAGTCATACTATATCGAGGGGGAGGAGTGTGCGAGTACGAGATCGATGAAAATTGTGGTGGGAGTGAGGCATGGACGGTGATAAGAGAAGAGGGGAAGCTTGTGTTTTGTGCTAGGCACACCTGGCTAGAGAGGCATATTGATCGATGTGTGTCGTAAAGAAGGAGCTGGGGGGCCTACACACACCGTGGGTGAATGACCTAAAGTGAAAAGACGAATTTGCGCGATGGAGCTAGAGAATGCTGAGGGAGGGTGAGAGGGATGCGGGCGTGTGCATGCACCAGAGAAAGTTAGCGCTAGCTAGCTACAAAGATAAGAGGATTGTGTAGGTGTAAAAGACGAATAGAGATCATACTTCATTATAAAAAGGGAATTCAAATATTTGAAGAATTTATCATAGTGTTTTAAACCGACACATGTGTGAATATATATAACGGTGATACACATGGTGTGGTTATGAACATGTTATACTACATATAATATATTTTATCTCTACTCTTATGAAAAACGGAGTTGTTGATGATGGTGTGCCTGCCATCCTGCAATATAAGCCGTCCGATTTATATCTGACAGATAGGAAGGAAACTATGGCAATTTTGAAAAAATATACCCGGACCCCTCTACAGATTTGCAAATCAGGCTTCCCCTTGATCATGTTGATGTTCTCTGGAACGCATGGGCATCTTGCTAGTACTACGTATAATATATAGAACATTGATCATAACTTGGGCTAATGTGTGGCTTTTGCAGCTCAGGTCTAAATACCTGTCATAATGTAGGGGGCGGGGCACTATACTATGTGTGATAAACACGGTGCACACGTATGGAACATGGTTTAGATTATGAATATATAGTTAGTACATCAAATGTACTATTATTTGGAATCAACATCAAGTGTATTCAAAAAATAGAATTCGACTTCATGTAGTACACATAGTTCATATCTATCTCTATAGTAATCATGTGGTGTGTTATTAAGGTAATACATGAATGATGGTTGAAGTTGGCAACAATCATGATTGTAGATTCTTATTGAAATAGAGAAAGGAATTCAAATTCAGTTCGAATTGCAATGGTAGTATAGACATTTGGAATGCACTAAAATGTTGGTATATTTTTTCAAAATTGCCATAGTTTACATATATCATTGAAAGAACCTTTCACAGACGAATTTAACGGTGTGCTTTGTGTAACTTGCATGTCATATATTATTGCTCTAATATTTGGTCAAAGTTAGCATCGAAAAATGCATTAGGCCCTATATAGATGGAATGAGGGAGTAGCTTTGAATAGCATTTTTATAGTAAAATGGGGCAAGACTCTCTCTTTGTGTGGTGTGAATATTTTTATTTTTTCGTTTTCTTTTTGGTTGAGGGAAGTGCGAATTGATTTGGTACGTACAAGTACAATATTACACGTTAGGCTTTTCTTTTCGTTTTCGTTTTAGATTATGAATATATAGCTTGTCCCGGAAATTCAGATATCGTGCTCCCAAAACTGGCGCCTTCACAACCCGAGCCTTGCTATCACGAAATTACAACGCGCGCGAAAACTCCCTCCAGCTGCCAAATCCTGACACGTGAAATCCCCCTTCTAACCCTGTGCCGAAAGGGCCGCTAGTTCAAATCGGTGGGGGCTACTTTTGTAACACACCCTATATATTGGACAAGCGCATCCCTAAGTCATGGTTCACCCCCTCCCATCGCCTCCTTTTTGCCATTCGAAATCCCAGGCCGCCATAACCTCTCCGCTCCAGCCGCGAAACCCCACCCTCCTCCATACGCCACCTCACCGCTGCCCAGCCGGATCCCCTTCCCCGACGATGTCGTCCACCGCAACAGCTCGATGTCCCTCGTCCACGTCCCCGGATGAGGATCTGTCGTCCATCTCGTCGTCCTGCCAGTTCAGCCGCCCCGTCCTCCACTTCCAAGGAGCTTCTCCGACGATCGCCTCGTCTATCGCAGCTGCTCCATCCCTGCAACGCTGCCTTAACCTGCTCCACCAAAACCGCACCATCCTCACCGACTGTCAGGACCCCGATTCCAAGTCACATCGATCTAGCCGGTAACACCTCATATCACTTTGCGGCCTCACGCACGGTATTCCCACGGGTGTCACCTTACCATGGCCCGGGACCGTTTGCGCCTTTTGGCTCACGTATATGATAGTGTTGCTAGCATCCATATGACAGAGAACCCGGGCCGACATGAATAGTCATGAACCCAAAGTGGCACTAACTTACGGGGACAGGCATACATGAATCAACATCGAGCATGTTGGTCAGCAGCGTGCGAATCCGGGATGTAGCACTAGGCTAACAGGACTCCGGTGAACCGGGCTGTAGCAGGCTAGGCAGGACTCCGGATGTCACCGCGTGACATTTCCCCGAAGAGACAGACACAGGAACGAAGTGAATCACATGCCGGCCAGTCAAGTGTTTCGAAGCAGTAGTGCTGGGCTAGCAGGACTCTGGTGAACCGGGATGTAGCGGACTACTATGGCTCATGGAAGCACAAGACTACATTTCCCCATAAGAGAGGCTACCAAGGATAAACAACTAGGTTGTCGGATCCCACACATACCAAGCATTTCAATCATACACACAATATGCTCGATATGTGTAAATACAGCATGGCATCACAACAAAACTCTACAACTCAAAGTATTTATTAAATAGACTCAGAGGAGCGAGATATTACAAACATGGGTCTCATGACCCAACAATCATAGCATACAAATCAAAGCACATGCGGAAGCTTAACATGTCTGGGTGTAGACATCTACAAATGAAAAAGGCTGAGAAGCCTGACTATCTACAAGACACTGCCGAGGGCACAAGATCATAGCTGAGGTATCAAGCTAAACGTCGAAGTCCACACGGAACTAATAGCGAGAGTGACGTCTCTCTGCAAAACATAAAATAGGCAAACGTGAGTACAAATGTACCCATCAAGACTTACATCAGAACTAACTACATATGCATCGGTATCAACAAAGGGGTAGTGGAGTTTAACTGCAGCAAGCCAGCTTTGACTCAGTGGCTAACCTGAACTACGACTGCTAGCAACTCTTTTGAGGTGGCGCACACGAGTCCACATATTCACCATATGAATACACCATTATGGATCCGCTCCCGTCTCCCTATGAGAACGCCATCCGTAGCACTCACGCTTATCTTGCGCATTTTAGAGTATCCACTTTCACTTATCTATGAACTGTATAGGCAACCAAGTAGTCCTTTACCATGGACGCGGCTATTCGAATAGATGATGTTAACCCTGCAGGGGTGTACTTCTTCATACACTCTCTCACCACTTACCGTCGTTTACACGACATGTACTCGGCAACCTTCAAGTGGAAGCCCACCGAGGGTGTCGGCCACGCCCTACCTAAACACTCAAGTCTCTAGTCCAGGTTTATCGCCTATCCAGGTTCCATCCACAGGGAGTCCGGCCGAGGTTTCCACACACGGCCCCGAATGATGTGTACAGGGTTCCGAGACACCAAACGGGTGCCCGGCATACCCGGCCATGGTGTATCTACCGCATCATCGCCTACCCCTAGGGTTAGCGCTACGCACGGCCGCCAACACATATCCTACAAACACCAGAAACTAGTTGAAACTCCTAGACAGAGGACTAGGGTGGTTAAGAAGCCGAGAGGGTCAATTAAGGATCCCAATGCATGGTAGTAGCTGGTTCTTAAATCACACATACAGATCTCAGTGCTTAAGGACGGTTCCAATGAAACAACCCACCATGTACTCCTAGATGGCCTCTCATCGATACCTTTACCAAATCGTGTTCAACACACTTAGCTCACACACATTAGGACATGTTCACAACTTTCTAATTCATCCCCGATGAATCAGACCTGAAACAACTCTAAGCAATAGCAGGCATGACAGGAAAGCATGAATGAGTAGGCACATCAGGGCTCAAACAACTCCTACTCATGCTAGTGGGTTTCATCTATTTACTGTGGCAATGAAAGGTAATGCAGAGGAAAGGGGTTCAACTACCGCAGCATGTAACAGTTGAATCGTTGTTGTCCTAATGCAGCAAAAAAGAGCAGGAGCGAGAGAGTGGGGTTGTATTGGAATGAATAAGGGGGTTTTGCTTGCCTGGCACTTCTGAAGATATTATAGCTCTTCATCGGTGTCATCGAACTCATCGTCGAAAGCACATCTATCGAGAGGGGACAAATACCGGCAACAGAGAAGGAGAGCACAATCAATGCAATGCACAATATGATGCATGATCATGACATGTCAATATGCTATGTTTTGAGCTAATGCAACTAGCAACATGTTAAATGGACTTGGTTTGAACCCTAGGTTCAATTCAAACTCCATATGTGAGGGTTTAAATGCCATTTATATGATTTGTCCTAAACAGAAGCCATAAGTTGTTCTAACATGCAAGAAAATGGTACAGATGGATAGATTGGATTTTTCTCATCATTTTTCATATATAATTTATTTCTTTTGGATTTACGGTTGAATTTCTATGATTTTTAGAAGTTTTGGGTATTTTCTAAAAGTAACTAAATCATTTCTGACTTATTTAAAATCCCAGAAACATATACTGCGTCAGCATGACGTCGGGGTGACGTCAGCAGGTCAAACGCGTCGACCAGGTCAAACCTGACCAGTGGGACCCACTGGTCAGTGACCCAGTCAACTAACTAAGCTAGTTAGCCCTAATTAACTAGGCTGGGCCCACAGTTCAGCGACTGTAGTAACTAACCTAACCACCTAATTAGTGCTAACTAGAGTAATTAGTCGGGCGGGGCCCGCAAGTCAGTGAGAGAGGGGGAGGTCAAACCGGGCAGTGGGGTCAACCCACGCCGGTCAACGGGTTAGTGGTCGCCGGCGTTTAGCCACCGACGAGACCAGACGCGGCGGAGCAGCGTGGGTTTCGCGCTCTGGCCACAAAATCGACGGGGGAGGCATGCTACGTGAAGCTGGGAGCTGTCGCATCCAGTGGTGCAAGTTGCTGGACACGGGGACGCCGTAAACGACACCGGCGAGCTCGACAGCAGTGGCCGGAGTTCGGCTGTGCATGGGAAAGCGGCTGCAGCGAGCAAACACGCGAACTAAAGCGCGGGCAAGGCACTACGCGATGCGGCGGCGTCATTTGCCACATTGGCGTGACCAAATGGGCATCGGAGCGGCGCCAGCGATGAGCCCGAGCAGCGTTGAGCTCGGTCAGCAAGGAGTCGGTGGTTTGAGCTTGAAATAATGGCGGGGAGGAGGGGGATCCGGAGCAGGAGCTCACTGGGGTCACGTAGAGCAGCTCGGTGGGCTCGGGGACGGGTTGGTGACGGCGTGCAGTCGTCGGCGATCTCGGCGGACCGAGGTTAAAGGAGATGGCGTGGCCAGCGTTTTAGGGCTTCCAGCATCACGCGACTCGGTGAGGAGGAAGAGGGGGTCGGGGCGGAGCACAGGGACACGTCGGAGAGGTGCAGGGGAGGCGGTGCCTGCGTCTACGGTGAGCGGCGGCGACGGGCGTACTCGGGTGCGTGCGAGAGAGAGAACAGAGGAGGGGGATGAGCTCGAGGGAGTGAGCGAGAGGGGCCAGGGGGTGCGTGGCGACGTCCTGGGCGTTGGGGCAGCGACGGGAAGCAGGACGTGGCCAGGCGCGTGGGCGGGCGCGTCGGGCACACGCCCTCCTGCCTACTGGCAGGAGGTTGAGGACGGTGGCGGCTGTGGTGGTGGGCTGGGCTGACTTTGCCCAGCTGGGCTGCTACAATGGTGGGCCGGCCTCTCTGGTGGGCTACACAGGTGAGGCCAGGTCAGCTCTCTCTGTCTTTCTATTTCTCTTACTGTTTTCTATTTTTATTCCTCTGTTTTGATTTAGTTTCTAAACCAAATCATTTTTGTAGCTTCTGAAAATTATCATGTGGCCTGATACAACATATTCAGAGCCACTCACAAGTTTTTAGAATTATTGGAGTTATAAAAGTATTTATAGGAATTTATATCTCCAATTCAAATAAGTATTGACTTAATTCAAAGACCCAAATAAATATTTCTGTGATTCCAAAAATATTGGTTTGAATTTTACCTCTTACCAATATTTTCAGAAATGAACAGGAACATTTTCTAGGGTTTATTTGAAGCAATTTTTTAATGTTGATCATTTTTAGAAATGATTTCTGAGGCTTTCCACTTTCCCCAATTCAACTTTCATAAATTTAAACATGATGCAAGAAGATTGATGCAAGGACAAGCAGTGACTAGCTAGGGATGTGACAACTCACCCCCACTATACAAGAATCTCGTCCCGAGATTCAAGACGTGATGTAAGGTAAAAGGTGGTCACAAAACTATCACAATCCTCATGATCGATTTGCCCTTCTGGTAGTTGTTGATACATTGCATCATAATGATCTTGATGTCCTTGCCTTCGAGATCTTGGTCCAGCACGGTGGTGACAGAAAGAAGCTCTACAAAAATCGATCTTCTCAAAGATCGAACAACTCAAGATCAACTCACGGAATGAGACATAGATACAACTCACGAGCTGAGATGCGAAGCACACATCAGGAGTGATGGAAAGAGGTAGATGACAAGGTTCTACTGGTAGGAAAAAATCCCACGCTGAAGAGAGTGGGGCAAGATCTCAAGATAGCGATGAAATAATCACCATGATTCCATAATGGGGCACCATAGGGAAGGTGACTTGTAGAATTATTCCCTTAAGTGGCAAAAAGAATTACTTTTGATCCATAGATCATTGAAACTCTTCATACCAGCCTGAGGCAATTCATAATGGATCGTTTAAAGGAGTTTGAAGGAATGACATACTTGGGCTAGAATGGATGATGTGAACTACCTTGTTGAAGACAACGGAAGGGATGATTTTGCTTGTGCATGCTCTCAAGAACTTGAGCATTTCCATATTCATCAAGGTTCTACCAACATCCGAGTCGAGGATCCTGGCAACACATCTTACTACCTTGACGAATAGTGATGGACAATGCAGATGCATAGAAAGACAACCCTTTCTCAGATTTCGCCTTAGCGAGGCCAAGGGAACGAAATCTGGATGATCGACCGAGAGACATTTAGCACTTCGCTTCTAATGTTCTCCTTGATGTACTGGTTACCATGGTCATGCTTTAAAGCATCAACATAGCCATCAAGTAGTGGTCGGACTTTGGAATACAAAGGATCCATAAGGAACAACTTCTGGAGTAAATCCTATGAAATCCTTATGGAGAGGTGGCCAACTTCTTCAATCAAGATACTACAATATTAGATCTTCCGACTGGGTGTGTCAGCCACGACATCTACTTTACCGGGTTACACAAAGACCAATATTATAGTTCTTGGGAAAACGTTCCAACCATCATATCTGCCTGAGATTCAGATCTGGTTGGTGTCAGGATATTCCAGACTCATCGAGTCTAGAAAGAAAAATGATAGTTTGCAACACGAATCGACGAAACGATGTTGCGAGATTCTCGGGAAATGGACTATGGTAGTAAGCTCCAAAATATGAGCTGGTTTTGCTACAAACAGGTGAACACGTTATCCGAGACAAGCGTGACCACGTGGTAGTCTTATAATAAATACTACCAAGTTCAGGTTGGGGAACCGTCATCGAGGATAACGAAGTCCTGACATAAGTCATGATTCCTAAGAAGGAACTTCTTCTCCTTGAACAAATCAATCAGTTGCTTGGTGTGCTAGGAAACACATATAGAATGGAGGCGGCCAACCTATCAAACCATAGAGTACTTCGCACATATGCGTGACTAACTTGGGAAGATACCAGAGGAAACAAAAACAATCTTTCTCGAATCCACGGCGGCAACTTGCATCAAATACACATGAATTAGAGGAAGTCACTTCTTTCATCCGAACATATACTTCATGAACGGGACATGAAGATAATGCTTATAAAAGTTTCCAAGACTAGTATAATATTCAACATGAATCATGGGGGAGACAAAATGCTGCTGATGGGCTCAACAAGGACTCATCAGAATTCCCATATCACTGGACTTCTACCATCATGTGAACACGGTGATAGCATTGGTCAGACCAAAAGATGTAATGGTGTATGCTTGAGGGATCAACCACGAGTAAGACAACATTACGAACATCGTTGGTTCTGATTTGACTTGACGATAGCCCATACTCAAGTCAAAGTTTTCACAAGGTAACAGATCCAACAACTGATCACGAGGACCAATCAATGGAGATATCATCTTTCTTCAACACACACACACAGAAGATATCCCTTAGAGATGAACTAAGTTAAGCAAAGTTTCTACCTTCCAACTCTCCAGGTTGTTGTCTAGCTCAACCAACTAGCTCAGGGATATCCAACACAGATTCTTGGAGAAGGGGGTGATTTATAAGAAAACCAACTTGATCACGAGCTCAACATAGCGGTCAGGTGACAACCAGGTAATACTTCTGAGAAGATCCTCGGAAAATCACGAACCACCGATATGTTACTAAGCTCGAGAACAACCTTGCTTTTCAGGGCAAGATGATATGATCAAAAGAGTGAGGGATTGACATAATCCTAACTCATTGATCGAGGAGTGTACCAAAAATAAGGACTAGATAGCACGATCTATCTTAGGATGATGATTTAATAACCAACACGCTAAGAATGAGAATATTGTCCATTAACTACCAAGCAACGAAGTTGCTAGGAGTATTGATTTCACACATCCTGAATCACTTGCGAGCATTCCGGTTACAATAACACGGGAGCTGAGGAATGAACAATGGTGGCAAGAAGTATCACTGCGTCAAAAATTCATAAGAGATGGTGCAATTCCTATGATATTCTTGACATGAATAGGGTAATACTCCAAGGTAGAATAGAACAAAAGCTGGTTTGGCATTTGATCTGCGGAATACAACTACTTTGACCCAATCCTACAAATGGATAAGGTACTGGAGTTTGTTTCTCCTAGTCATTCTGGAATAGAATGGCTTGACGAACCACAAGAGTAATAGGCATCGATAACACAAGTGCATGACTACTCCTGACTATAAATTGATAGACGGAGGTCAGAAGACAACTAATGAGGGACAACTCAAAGGACATATGATTTTCCGAGTTATGGATGCATGCATTAGCATGTTATTTCTTCCGGATAACCCATTCGGAAAGGTTGAACTGGCAGGGCCACAATATAGAATGGAGAACTCATTGAAAGCACTCCTATTGTGATCTTTTGGTTCAAGAGAACTCTTGCCATATTGGTTCATGGTATTGGAAGAACGATGTACCACGGACCTCGAGGACTATCGCAAGGTTACTAATATCCTAAAGAACTAGCAAACACTTTCAACACGAGGTAAGTAGTGTGAATCTCGGGTTCAAAAACCCAGGAATAGAATGCCTACTAACTAAGTGGCATCACGGGATGCTTTTGAGAATGATGGCCAGAATCATCACACTGGGAATACAAAGCATTGCTAGATTACTAGGTGACTCCCTAAGACACCTAGGGTCATAATAATAGCTCCAACATATATGTCGAGGCAATAGAGTACCTCAACTCATCGATTAGTGTGGTTGAACTGGCCCAAAGGAACATCGGGAACGGAAAGAAGGGATTTGCAAATGCATCAGACTATTCAAAAACCTGGGATGACTCGGACAGCATAACAGCTATAAATGCTCAAAATGATTTGAGACATCCTGCAAAATGGTGGCATAAGCACTTAACATCACAACATCAAAGTTTTGAGATCAACTGTCAACACACAGAAGTAGTAGGAACTGAACTGGGGCTTGAAACCAACAATCCTACAAGTCTACAGATTAGTAACACGTGAACCTGATAGAAAGATGAGAAGCCTAGTTCTTAATCCCCGTAGAAAAGAAGAGGTTGACTCAGATCAGAAGGGCATAAGGTATAAGAAGTAAAAAGAGCCTTACATTCCCTTCCACAATCAATTCCCTTATATAACTAAAGCATTCCTAGACACAACTTCGACCGGTTTGGCTTGGTAATCCTACAGGCAGTCAGGCTCTGATACGAAACTGTCAGGACCCCGATTCCAGGTCACATCGATCTAGCCGGTAACACCTCATATCACTTTGCGGCCTCACGCACGGTATTCCCACGGGTGTCGCCTTACCATGGCCCGGGACCATTTGCGCCTTTTGAATCACGTATATGATAGTGTCGCTAGCATCCATATGACAGAGAACCCGGGCCGACATGAATAGTCATGAACCCAAAGTGGCACTAACTTACGGGGACAGGCATACATGAATCAACATCGAGCATGTCGGTCAGCAGCGTGCGAATCCGGGCTGTAGCACTGGGCTAACAGGACTCCGGTGAACCGGGCTGTAGCAGGCTAGGCAGGACTCTGGATGTCACCGTGTGACATTTCCCCGAAGGGACAGACACAGGAACGAAGTGAATCACATGCCGGCCAGTCAAGTGTTCCGGAGCAGTAGTGCTGGGCTAGCAGGACTCCGGTGAACCGGGATGTAGCGGACTACTATGGCTCATGGAAGCACAAGACTACATTTCCCCATAAGAGAGGCTACCAAGGATAAACAACTAGGTTGTCGGATCCCACACATACCATGCATTTCAATCATACACACAATATGCTCGATATGTGTAAATACAACATGGCATCACAACAAAACTCTACGACTCAAAGTATTTATTCAATAGGCTCCGAGGAGCGAGATATTACAAACATGGGTCTCATGACCCAACAATCATAGCATACAAATCAAAGCACATGCGGAAGCTTAACATGTCTGGGTGTAGACATCTACAAATGAAAAAGGCTGAGAAGCCTGACTATCTACAAGACACTGCCGAGGGCACAAGATCGTAGCTGAGGTATCAAGCTAAACGTCGAAGTCCACACGGAACTAATAGCGAGACTGACGTCTCTCTGCAAAACATAAAATAGGCAAACATGAGTACAAATGTACCCAGCAAGACTTACATTAGAACTAACTACATATGCATCGGTATCAACAAAGGGGTAGTGGAGTTTAACTGCAGCAAGACAGCTTTGACTCAGTGGCTAACCTGAACTACGACTGCTAGCAACTCTTTTGAGGTGGCGCACACGAGTCCACATATTCACCATATCAATACACCACTATGGATCCGCTCCCCTCTCCCTACGAGAATGCCATCCATAGCACTCACGATTATCTTGCGCAGTTTAGAGTATCCACTTTCACTTATCTATGAACTTTATAGGCAACCAAGTAGTCCTTTACCGCGGACGCGGCTATTCGAATAGATGATGTTAACCCTGCAGGGGTGTACTTCTTCATACACGCTCTCACCACTTACCGTCGTTTACACGACATGTACTCGGCAACCTTCAAGCAGAAGCCCACCGAGGGTGTCGGCCACGGCCTACCTAAACACTCAAGTCTCTAGTCCAGGTTTATCACCTATCCAGGTTCCATCCGCAGGGAGTCCGGCCGAGGTTTCCACATACGGCCCCGAACAATGTGCACAGGGTTCCGAGACACCAAACGGGCGCCCGGCCATGGTGTATCTACCGCATCGTAGCCCACCCCTAGGGTCAGCACTACGCACGGCCGCCAACACATATCCTACAAAGACCAGAAACTAGTTGCAACTCCTGGACAGAGGACTAGGGTGGTTAAGAAGCCGAGAGTGTCAATTAAGGATCCCAATGCATGGTAGTAGCTGGTTCTTAAATCACACATACAGATCTCAGTGCTTAAGGATGGTTCCAATGAAACAACCCACCATGTACTCTTACATGGCCTCTCATCGATACCTTTACCAAATCGTGTTCAACACACTTAGCTCACACACATTTGGACATGTTCACAACTTTCTAATTCATCCCCGATGAATCAGACCTGACACAACTCTAAGCAATAGCAGGCATGACAAACAAGCATGAATGAGTAGGCACATCAGGGCTCAAACAACTCCTACTCATGCTAGTGGGTTTCATCTATTTACTATGGCAATGACAGGTCATGCAGAGGAAAGGGGTTCAACTACCGCAGCATGTAATAGTTGAATCGTTGTTGTCCTAATGTAGTAAAAAAGAGCAGGAGCGAGAGAGTGGGGTTGTATTGGAATGAACAAGGGGGTTTTGCTTGCTTGGCACTTCTGAAGATATTATAGCTCTTCATCGGTGTCATCGAACTCATCGTCGAAAGCACGTCTATCGAGAGGGGACAAATACCGGCAACAGAGAAGGAGAGCACAATCAATGCAATGCACAATATGATGCATGATCATGACATGTCAATATGCTGTGTTTTGAGGTAATGCAACTAGCAACATGTTAAATGGAGTTGGTTTGAACCCTAGGTTCAATTCAAACTCATATGTGAGGGTTTAAATGCCATTTATATGATTTGGCCTAAACAGCAGCCATAAGTTGTTCTAACATGCATGAAAATGGTACAGATGGATAGATTGGATTTTTATGATCATTTTTCATATATAATTTATTTCATTTGGAGTTACGGTTGAATTTCTATGATTTTTAGAAGTTTTGGGTATTTTCTAAAAGTAACTAAATCATTTCTGACTTATTTAAAATCCCAGAAACATATACTGCGTCAGCATGACGTCGGGGTGACGTCAGCAGGTCAAAGGCGTCGACCAGGTCAAACCTGACCAGTGGGACCCACTGGTCAGTGACCAAGTGAACTAAGTTAGTTAGCCCTAATTAACTAGGCTGGGCCCACTGGTCAGCGACTGTAGTAACTAACCTAACTACCTAATTAGTGCTAACTAGAGTAATTAGTCGGGCGGGGCCCGCAAGTCAGTGAGAGAGGGGGAGGTCAAACCGGGCAGTGGGGTCAACCCACGCCGGTCAACGGGTTAGTGGTCGCCGGCGTTTAGCCGCCGACGAGTCTAGACGCGGCGGAGCAGCGCGGGTTTCATGCTCCGGCGACAAAATCAACGGCGGAGGCATGCTACGTGAAGCTGGGGAGCTCCCGCATCCAGTGGTGCAAGTTGCTGGACACGGGGACACCGTAAACGACGCCGGCGAGCTCGACAACGGTGGCCGGAGTTTGGCTGTGCACGGGAAAGCGGCTGCAACGAGCAAACACGCGAACTAAAGCGCGGGCAAGGCACTACGCAATGCGGCAGCGTCGTTTGGCACGTTGGCGCGACCAAATGGGCATTGGAGCAGCACCGGCGACGAGCCCGAGCAGCGTTGAGCTCGGTCATCAAGGAGTCAGCGGTTTGAGCTTGAAATAATGGTGGGGAGGAGGGGGATTCGGAGTAGGAGCTCACTGGGGTCACGTAGAGCAGCTCGGTGGGCTCGGGGACGGGTTGGTGATGGCGTGCGGTCGCCGGCGATCTCGGCGGACCGAGGTTGAAGGAGACGGCATGGGCAGCGTTTTAGGGCTTCCGGCGTCACGTGGCTCGGTGAGGAGGAAGAGGGGGTCGGGGCGAAGCACGGGGACACGTTGGAGAGGCGCGGGGGAGGCGGTGGCTGCGTCTACGGCGAGCGGCGGTGACGGGCATACTCGGGTGCGTGTGAGAGAGAGAACAGAGGAGGGGATTGAGCTCGAGGGAGTGAGCGAGAGGGGCCAGGGGGTGCGTGGAGACGTCCTGGGCGTCAGGGCGGCGACAGGAAGCAGGACGTGGCCAGGCGCGTGGGCGGACGCGTGGGGCACACGCCCTCCTGCCTACTGGCAGGAGGTTGAAGACGGTGGCGGCTGTGGTGGTGCGCTGGGCTGACTTTGCCTGGCTGGGCTGCTACAGTGGTGGGCTGGCCTCTCTGGTGGGCTACACAGGTGAGGCCAGGTCAGCTCTCTCTGTCTTTCTATTTCTCTTACTGTTTTCTATTTTTATTCCTCTGTTTTGATTTAGTTTCTAAACCAAATCATTTTTTAGCTTCTGAAAATTATCATGTGGCCTGATACAACATATTCAGAGCCACTCACAAGTTTTCAGAATTATTGGAGTTATAAAAGTATTTATAGGAATTTATATCTCTAATTCAAATAAGTATTGACTTAATCCAAAGACCCAAATAAATATTTATCTGATTCCAAAAATATTGGTTTGAATTTTACCTCTTACTAATATTTTCAAAAATGAACAGGAACATTTTCTTGGGTTTATTTGAAGCAATTTTTTAATGTTGATCATTTTTAGAAATGATTTCTGAGGCTTTCCACTTTCCCCAATTCAACTTTCATAAATTTAAACATGATGCAAGAACATTGATGCAAGGACAAGCAAGAACATTTCCACTTTCCCCAATTCAACTTTCATAAATTTAAACATGATGCAAGAACATTGATGCAAGGACAAGCAATGACTAGCTAGGGATGTGACACCGACTCCTCAGACGAAGCCGAGGCCTACTCGGCGCCACCAAAGAGGTTGTACACTCATCGCATCGCACCTTTTCCTTAGCTCGACCTCCCGGCGCTGATGGTGCTCCATCCCGCACCCCCATGGAGCGGCTACCTTGAAGCCGGCGCCACTGGCGACATATCCATGGCGGCTCTCCCCCAGTGCGAGGCCCCTTCGGTGGCGGCGTCCATACCAGCTGGATCTGCTGCTGCTGCTCCGGCTCTCGCTCGCTCGCGCTACTGTTGCTGCTTCGGCTCTCGCTCGCTCGCGCTACTGGTGCTGCTTCGACTCTCGCTCGCTCGCCCAGCTATTGCTGCTCCGGCTCTCGCTTGCTCGCGCTACTACCGCTGCTCTCCCCCTCGCTCGTGCTGCTGCTCTACTCTGATTTAGCTACACTTCAGTTGACTGAATCGACTTTTGGACCAGTCGATTTTCAGGGGGTGGGGGGCTCGCCGGAGTTAAGGAAGAACCACCCGCAGCGGGGACGGGGGCTCGCCAGAGAGGTACCCCACTATCTATCTTAGGGTTCAGGGTGGGGCGGGGGACCTATAGGCCTGGCCGGGGCGGCGAGGCGGCGCTAGGGCCGGCGGTTCCGCCGGTGGTGGATGGCGGCTCAGGGGGGGTACATGTTGAAGATGAACTCCAGGCTCTCCCTAAACTACATGTCAAGTGCCTCTCTGCTACCATTATGTTCAGTTTCGACAGTAACATTCAGATTCCACAGTAAATTTCAGTTTCAACAGTTAAGTTCAGAGTCAATAGTTTTTACCTCATCTGTTGTAGTCAGGTGGTTTTTGGTGATGTAAATTTTACATCTATTTTACGTCATCTATTGGAGATGCTATTAGAATCCCACTTGAGATTGACGATGTCTGTCTTGTGCTACTTCGGCCTTAACGTCTTACGGCTCACCAGGGCTGCTCCAACGACAGAACGATCCATCACAACAGATCAGTACCCTAGACGCCGTCGACAGATTCCTCTGATCTTCCTCCACACCTCCGACAGCCACCTCTGGCTCAACTGCTTCAGCGACCAACCCAATGATGCTGAGGTCGACACGACTACGGCAAAGAGGTTGTACACTTGTTGCATCACTTATTACTATACATTCATGTCGATCCATTAGGGATATTTTGGTTCGACGGAAAAACATAGCAATAGGGAATTTTCCAATGGCACTCTACTATTCAATTATTCATGCCTTTTGTTGAAAGGAATGAAGCAAAACATCCACCTTGACCTACTTTTCCAAATCCTATGCATGAAAATAAGACCAAGTGCATTAGTGGCAGAATAACATTCTAACTGTACACGCTTTCATATGGTTTCACTTTATTTTGGCCATGTTTCTTTGCATTCATCTGCTCTTCCAATTCCTGTAAACCAAACACTCAAGCTGACAGAAATCCTGTGTTTACAAATGCTCTGTTTACCATGTGCATTCCTATCCTATTCCGGTGTTTTTCCTATCCCTACGTTTTTAGAATCATGCAAGCCAAATGAGCCCTAACAGAATTACTTCAGTTACAGGTAGGTGTCGAAGGGAACTTCGTGTGGTTTGTCCTACTCCTGCCGCGACGTCGTCCACCTCAATTGAGCTGCTCCATCGACAGAAAGATCCACCAAACCAGACATCACGACTCTTGACCATCTTTCGCCGCCTCAGATCTCCTTCCCTGCCGCCGGCACCCACCATAATGGCATCACCATCATCGACTCAGCAGATGAACCTGAGGAGTACACGGGTCCACATGAGAGGTCGCACTCTTTTGTTTCTGCTTATGTTATGCATTGCTTAAAATTACCTGCTACTTTATCGTCCTGTTCACCTCTTGGACTCCAAGTCAGGTCCAAATTTATGTTCAAACTTGAGTGCTAAATTAGTTGTGGGGCACATATCGAGGAAGCAATGAATAGTATCTCTGTCTAATATCTGGTTCACCTAGGGTATGACTATGTTGTTCATCTTGGGTGGGAAACAAATAGTAAAGCAATCATCATCTGTCTTTTTATTAAATTAAAGCAATCATCAGCCTGCTATCATTATTTTTGGATCCATCCTTGTTACCATCACTCTAAATTTCTGCATGCTCACCTTACATAATCTCACCATATTTTTTCGTATGCATGTCAGATATTGTACACAGTCATGTTGAACATGTAGAGAAAAAGAGAAGAGTTTTGTGCGGCAATACAATGTCATGCAGACATCGCTCCATGGTGGGTTCAATGGCAAACCCTCCCCACCCCTCTCCAGATTGTAATCCAGAGGAAGATATATGTTCTGAGGCGGATTCAGACGCTGCTGACCACTCCTATTTACCCACAAGGTGTTTGCTCTACCTTGGTATGATGATGTTAGTCATATCATGCATATGTTGCCTTGCAGTGCCTACTTTTGACATCATATATGTCATCTGCTTAGTTTAGACATGTTCTGTAATGCCACCCGTTTATTTTCTATATCATATATGGGAAGTATGCAGTCTCATGTCTTTTAGCCATCCATAATATACGTGAAATGTGCAATGCCATCCTGTTTATCCAGGCATCATACATTTTAATGATATCTTGGCCATCCTTTTCTTCATTACATTTCAAGTTGTCGACAATGTTTGTACATTAAACTACTCTTCCTATGAATCATCCATTTGGGTGGGAGATTGAAAAATCTGGAGTGAAAACAAGGCCTTCAGAGCAGACAGTGCTACCTATCAAAGCAGATCTCTTGTTGGGTCCCGATAGCTCCTCAGAGATGGATTCAGAGACAGATGACCAGTCATATTCCCCCACCAAATTGTATGCTCTAACTTGCCACGGTTATACTGCTCATATCATGCATATGGTGTCTTGCATTACATAGTTTAGACATCATATACACAATATTCAACACCATGTTCTTAGTTCAGACATCATATCTAATGCCCTCTATTTAGCATATAAATCACATATGTGAATTAAATGATGCGATCCTGATTACTTAGATAACATGTAGGTAAATTATGTCATGCCATCCTATTTAGTTATTCATCATATCTTTGAATTATGTTATGCTATGCTATCCAGTTTAGATAGACATCATATATGTGAAATTATGTCATGCTATCCATTTTAGTTAAACAATATACATGTCAACTATTTCATGCCCTCTTTTTTCCACACTATCTATTGCATCTGTCTCTCATACAATGTCTGTACATTCAACTATGTTTCCTGTTTATCATCCATTTGAATTGGAAAGGGTGATGCCAGCATCTAGCGGACTAAAAACACGGTCTTCAAATAAAACAATGCTACCTCTTGGTGGAGATAGCACCGCAGTTGTACATGCACGAGAACCAGCCCTACGACACATAACCCAAACTCTCGCAGATTGTGACCCTACTGCGATGGACAGAGAACCAGTTAAAACAGTTGTACCTCTTGGTGGAGATAGCACCCCGGTTGTACATGCATGAGAACCAGCCCTACCACACATAACCCAAACTCTCGTAGATTGTACCCCTACTGCAATGGACAGAGAACCAGCTTCACCCAATCTAACCCCAACCCCAGCAGATAGTAACCCAGTTCCCGTTGACACAGCACCATCTCCACCACAGAGCTCCCAAACAAGAGCAGTTAGTAAGGCAACTCCAGTTCCCAAAGGGCCAGTACTACCATGGCGAACCCCAACTCCACCAGTTAGTATGCCTATTCCTATGGAGGAAGCACAACCAGCTAGTCGTAGTTTAGCATCTATCTCATTTGATGTTGTTAAATCGTACGTGTGTATCTTCCCATCTTGGAAATATTATACTGAAGATGAAGGAAAATGACAGTTGCAGTTGTTTGTCTAGGACTTATGTGTAAGTAATGTTATTCATGGCAATTACTTTGCTTTGTCCCATACATCCTACCTCCATGATGATTATAATACAGCAAATTTTCCCATTTTTCTCTATAGAGAAGGACCGATTTGGAAACTCAGGATGAGGTAACCTGTGCTAATACCTCTGCTATCTTCAAGAATGCTTGGTGGCAGTATTAGAATTACCTGAAGAAAACGTACTTCACCGGCAAAGAAACTCATCAAATTCCCTTACGTTCTCCTGAGACATATTTACTGGATGATGACTGGGAACGCCTTGTTATGTACTGGTCTCGAACCAAGAATGTGCTAAGCTCTATGAGCTCATTTTCTATTTTTAAGTACTATATTGTTGCGTCTTACTGTACTTTTTTCATGTAGAACAAGTGCCTAAACCTGAAGAACAGTTGTTCTAATTTAAGATTCCATTGCTATCATAGTTCAAAAAAGCGCTAGGCATTAATTGTGCGTTTTGCCACCGCCTTGCGCTTTTCTGACCAAAGCGCATGCTTATGCGTAGTTATGCACAGATTAAGCGTAGTTATGCGCAATGCGTTTCGCCAACGCTTAGAGCCTAGGCGCGCTTAAGCGCTTGCTTAGGCGCGCCTTTTTTTAACTGTGATTGCTATCATGCATACTGCTTTGTTCTTGTATAACTGTATTTACTCATACAAACTTATTTTTAAATTGAAGGATCCAGTCGAAACTCCAATGGCACAGTGTATCATCCCAAAATTCTAAATTTTGGAATGTTATAATAGATAGATAGTTTTGATTGGTTGTTTGACTGATTGTGTGAAATTGAGTGAAATTTGAAACTTTTGGAAGTTAAATGAGAGGGCATAAAAGGACTTTCCCAAATTTTCATCCTTGCTTTCTGATCTCCTTGAATTCTAATTCTTTTCAAATACAAAACCCTGGAGAGAAGATGACATGACTTCTTCCATTTAAATAAATGAAAAGGGTTTCAAAAAGATTTGAATTTTATTTGGAAATATTTTTCCAACTCAGAAACTTTATGCAACTCAATGATTTTCATGAGAGAAGATAAAATGACTTCTTCAAAGTATATGAAATATGAGTTGGAAGTTTCAAAGAAACCAAATTTAACACCCCTTTGAAATCATTTTCGTTTTGGAGTTATTTTGGGTTTTATTCAAATTATTTTTCTCCCAAAATAAAATATATAGAAAATAGGGTAACATGATTCCCTACAATAGAAAATTGGAGAGAAATAAATTTGAAATCATTTTGGTATTTTTAAAATGATTTTTACTGGATTTTATTAGAGCAGTAGCACTCTTTGCTTTATTTAAATTTGTGTGGATTTTATTTGATGCTAGAAAAATGTTCAAGTTATAGAAAATATTTTTCTGAAAATTTTGATATATTATATGCCTATATAATATATTTTTATTTAGTTTGCTTTTATTAATTTTTTTCTTTTGTCTGTGTTTAAAAAAACTTTCCCTCCGCCGAATCGGCCCAGCACCCGAGCAAGGCCGCGGCCCAACGGCCCAATCCCGCTCGTCCCTGAGCTCTCGGAGACCCCGCCGCCAGCACGCCATCGCTGCCGTCGTGACCTCCGCGGACTCCGCGTCCGCCGCCTTTGCCCCCTGCCCCTCCTCCACGCAACCCCTCGCCCCCCTCTATATAAGCTTGCGCCGCCGCCACCCGCTCTCTCCTCGCACCGCCGGCGCACATCTTGTTCGCCGCGTCACGGATGCATCTTGCCGGAGCCGCCGCCTCGCCTGCTCCCGCCGCCGTAGCCAGCACCGCGCCGCTGCCGCGCCCCGCCCGCCGAACCCCGCATCCGCGCCACCACCCTCCGCCGCCGCCGCAGCACACGCCATCACCGCCGCCGCGTAGCTGTGTCGCCGCCGCTTGAAACCCGCCAGAATCCGAAGCCCGATTCGAAGCCGGTTTATTTCCGAAAACCGCCAAAACGGTACGAACTACCGAAGCGCCCGGTTTTTCCGTTTTTTTTAGTTTAGATTTTTCTTCAAAAAAACCAATCTGTTAGTTATTAGTGGACGTTCGTCCGTTAGTATTTGTAGCGAACGGTTTTTGCCTTGTATGCCTCTGTAGCGAGCGTTCACTCGATAGGATTTTTCTTTTTCTTTTTATTTTTGGCCAGGGACCTATTCGTGATAATTTTCTTCACAGTTTAGTCCCTCTATTTCAAACTAGCAGAACTTTTACACCGTTTGTCCAAATTCAATGAAACCAACGCCCACTTCTTCGTTATGATCCCCTCTATCCATTAATCCAACTTAAACATGTTTTTGAAAGTTTAAATTTTGAATTCAAACAGATTTGTATTTAAACTTCATTTGATCCTAACTTGAGTTTTACAACTCCGTTTTAGTTGATTCTTTTTGCAAATCGAAGCTCTTGACCTAAAATTTCTGATAAGGCCAAATTCACGTAATTTTGGTACTATTAGAATTTGTTTTATGTTGCAAGAGTTATTTTCTTGGTTTTGATGCTTTCCGAATTGTCTTCTTTGATCTTTCTGAGTGAATGCTTATGTGTGGTTGCTAGTGCTTACTCCCGATAGATTGACCAGAGTGTGATGAGTAGAACTATCAGGAGTTTTGAGTGCGAATAATCTTCATCAATAGTACAAGCAAGTTCACACTTTGATCATATCCCTTTCATACCCAGTTTTTATGCATTAGTTTCAACCCTCAAACATTGCTTGGTTAGGAATTGATAACATGTGGGTTTTGGGAAGCAGTTGATGAGGTAGGAACCTATTGCCTTGTTACTATCAAACCCTTGGGAGTTACTATTACATTATGCTTATGTTGCCATGCTATGCTCGTAAACGTGGATTGGGTTTGAGTGTATTCCATGAAAGTTGTGAGATTGTTTACTTAATGGTTCAACTTAAGGTGGCTACTTTAATACACATCTGGGTGGATTGGTTGCGGGCACCTGGAGAATCCAGTGTTATCCTAGGATATCCCGGAGGACCCGTGTGATCATCCTACGGCTCGCCACCCAGGCTCAAATAGATCATAAGATTATTCATGCTAGAAACTTCCGTGTGCAGCCACAAGCCATTATGGGCTCTGGCATAGCTGAGTAAGTTGTGTGAAGATCTTGAAGAGGTAGACTAGCAGATGTAGTGGGTTGTAGGTGGTACTGTCTATCTAGTGTAGAGAGTTAATGCTTCTGAAAGACTGTGTCTCGGTCATCCGTTTCTCAAACACCCTGTAGTGCGAGAAATCCAATGGAGGAGATCGAGTCTTGTGGGGAAAATTGCGCAAACCTCTGCAGAGTGTACAAACTAATCATGATTAGCTGTGTCCCCAGTTATGGACATCTTGAGTATCTGGTTCTTGGATTATCATGTTGATCTCATCACTTTGTTTAATTAATTTGATTGGGCTAATGATTAATATTTTGGGACTGAGTTGGAGGAACCTTCTCAATATTTATCAACCAACTTTGTAGTTAAATAAAATATATTCCTTTGATGTAGGAAAAAAATGGCTTGTTGCAAAAACATTATAACCATAGAGCTTTTCCACCAGCCAAATATGCATGTAGTGATAGTTATTATTCATCATTATCCTATGGTGTGAATTTGCCAGTACATTCAATGTACTGACCCTTTGTGGCTGCAACGTATCATGTTGCACGATTCTTACGACGAGTAAGTGATACGTTAGGGTTACGATTTCTACACTCAACTTTGCCATTGGTGTTGATGGGAATCCACAACCTTGTTGTTACTTCCGCTATTTGGATTGAGGTAATAGTATTTATGTTACTTTATACATGTGATTTACCTCTGTTATAAATCCTCGAGTACTGTGTGTGTCAGCATACCAATCCAGGGATGACACTTAAGCACAGAGACTTGACCGTCTGAGGTCGGGTCGCTACAAGATGGTATCAGAGCACATGTTGACTGTAGGACGTGACCCTAGAAACTGGCAAGCCCATAGGAAAGGATTTTTTCTCTACAAACTTCATTTTCAAAAAAAATCTTTTACCTCTCTTTTGTTCTGAGCTTATTCAAATATTCCCTTCACTGAGACTATACCCTTTTTGCCCTTTTGACCACGAAGATTCAACTGATGAGACCACTCCAAGAAGTACAAGATATCGGACAACTAAGACCACTTCGGAATGAAGAGGATTTTACCGAGCATTGGAATAATTGGAACTACAATGGTTGAAGACTCTGAAGACAAGGAGAAATTAAGGCTCTGAAGAATTTCCAAATTAGTATGGACTAGGAAGGCTACCCTTAAGGAACTTGGCAGACTATGGAAGCTATCAAGACCCGAGATCAGGTTGTATTAGAGAAAGACCGAAACATGGAGCATTAGAACTCAAAGTTTTGTCAAGAAACCCCTAAGACAGGAGATATCAATTATGGAATGAAAGCTCATGGCAGTAACATGGGCATAGACACGGATAAACATGGTGTTATTGCCCGTTTATGCTATTGTCACCGTGCTGAGTTAAGCATGCATTTCTCCGGAAGGATTGGATGGTAGAAGGCTGATGGAGCACCTATCAGCAAAGGATGCAATTTTAACCATAGCTGGTGTATCGCCAAGATCTGAGTATTACCTTAGGAAGTTTAAGATGGACCTTTGCGAATCTGTATTTGATAAGAAGCATTTTGTGAAGGACCTAGGACCCAGTAGCTGAAGTAGCCAAATTGGAGGAACATAACCTCGAGACATCGGAGATTCGTCAGGAACTGAAGGACAGTAGGACCATGCTTCATGCCAAGGTTGTTGAAACCCAGAAGTTTGGAAGGCAACTCTAGAAATATTAAAGGACATCACGAGAGACTTCGCGTTAACAGAGCTGATCTGGCAAAAGAACTTGAGAAGGACAAGCACGATCGGAAGAAGCCATCAGAGACATGAACAAGACTTGAGGAGTTTGATGACTTTGAAGATTTATTGACCTTTAGAAGACCAAACCCCTGTTATACCTATGTTAGATGCGATGTTTGTGAGCTGTCATTTGTTTGATGTTTTTCCAACAGCCACAAATAAAATTTGTCTTTTCAAAACTTTTGTTTGTTTTGTGTGCATCCCTCTCGATCTCTCTTATCTCACCCCAAAACCCTTGGATCCCAAAAGATGACGAATGGAGATGTACGAGTATTTCCGAGATTCATGACACAACCGGAGGTAGCACCCTGGATACGGAACATGGAAGATCGCATGAAGGAGCACGGTATTGAAGGAGAGTATATGGTTCCTGTAACATCCCAAATTTTCAATTTGGAATGTTATACATAGATCATTCATGCATATCACATTTTATTGCATTTCGTTTTGCGATCCTCGAAATCCTAAGCAACTCAAGGACCCTCGGAGAGAGTTGGGGATTTCCCAGTTTTCAAATTTGAGTTTTATCAAATATTGAAACGAGGATTTTGGTTTTAATTATTTTTCTCTCCGAAAATATTTCATATTAAAATACATGAGAGGACATAATATGACTTCTCCAAAATAAATAAAATATTGGAGGAAAGATATTAAAATCAAATATTTGATTTTTTTTATTTGGATTTGATTGCAATTTTAATTGCATTAGAAAAATTGCACGTTTTTCAAAGTTGCATTTTAGGGCCAAGAAAAAGTTCATCTCGTTCTAAATATTTTATTTAGACGGTGAAAATTTGTTTTGGAATTTTTAGAATTTTATTTTATTTTCTAGGATTTTTTTAGTTTTGGCGGAATTATTTTTTTTTAAATGCACAATGGCTAACTGGGCCGAAGCCCAGCTGCCGGCCCACTCCCCGCGCCGCCGTCTCCTACCAGGAGACCAAGCCGCCGCCGCCTCAGACGAGGAGTCCGGCCGGGACTCGCCTCGCCGCCACCCCCCTATTTAAATAGCCCCCCCCCTCCGGAGCACCGCCACCACCACCCACCCTGCAGGGCCAAGAAAAACCCTAGTTCGTTTTTTTAGATCGGCACGCCGGTTTTCTCGGTTTATCTTTTTAGCGGACGTTCGTCGGTACGTTCATTTTAACGAACGGTTTTCGCTCGATCGTTATAGGCAACGAACGCTCGTTCGTTAGCCTGTTCGTCAGTTTTCTTTTTCTCGGATTTTTCCGCGATTATTTTCGATCGCGATTTCTGATCCGATTTTCGTTTTAGTTTATCTTTTCGCCCGTTTGCGGAATCAGGCGATTCAAGCGCCTAGATCCTTGTCTCGAAACCCTCTTTCCGTTTAACCAACTTGAACAAGCTTTTGCTACTGTAAAATTTGACCTTAGTCCAGATTAGTAAACGGATCTTGTTTCTTTCGCAGTTTGAGTTTCGTTGCTCCGTTTGATTTGATTCTTTTTGCAAACCGGAGTTCTTAAGTTGAACTTTCTGGTTAGACCTTCTTATTTTAGTTTTACCTATGTTTATTTGCTTGATTGCTTATGTATGCTATTGTTTGTTTGCGATAGAACACCTGGAGTGCGAAGTGTGCTACTACGAGTCCCTAGGTTTTGCGGATCATCAGCAAGGCAAGTAACACTTTGATCATACCCCTTTATCACCCAGTTTTTATGCATTAGTTCCAATCCTCAAACATTGCATGATTAGGATGTTATTAACATGTGGGTGGGAAGTAGTTGATGAGGTAGAACCTATTGCCCTGTTATTTTCAAACCCTTGGGAGTTACTTCTACGTATTGCTTATATTGCTATGCTATGCTCGTAGACGTGGTTTGGGTGAGTGAAATCCATGACAGATGTGAGATTGTTAATTAATGGTTTAACTTAAGGTGGCAACTTGAAAACACATCTGGGTGGATTGTTTGTTGGGCACCTGGAGAATCCAGTGTTGTCATAGGATATCCCGGAGTACCCTTGTGATAATCCTATGGTCCGCCACCCAGGCTGAAAGGGAACTGAGATATTTTCATGCTAGAAACTTACGTGTGCAGCCACAAGCTATTATGGGCTCTAGCATAGTTGAGTAAGTTGCGTGAAGCTCCCGAAGAGGTGGACCAGCAGGTAGTGGGATGTAGGTTTGGTATGGTCTGCCCGAAGTAAGGGGTTAATGCTTCTGAAAGACTATGTCTCGGTCATCCGTTTCTCAACCACCATGTAGTGCGAGGAAACCAATGGAGGAGATCGGGTCTTGTGGGGAAAAGTGCGCAAACCTCTACAGAGTGTAAAACTAATCATGGTTAGATGTGTCCCCGGTTATGGACATCTTGAGTATCTAGTACTTGGTGTATCCTAAGTATCTCATCACTCTAAACTAATATTGTTGGGTTGTTAATTACTTTAATTGGGATTGAGTTAGAGGAACCTTCTCAATGGTGTTTCAACTGCCATGATAGTTAAATAAAATATATTCCTTTGTTGTAGGGAAAACTTGGCCTTTCGCAAAAACTGTAACCAGAGAGCTTTCCACCAGCCAAATATGCATGTAGTGATAGTATTATTCTATTCTTGCTCTACTGTGTTACTTTGCCAGCACATTCCATGTGATGACCCGTTTTCGGGCTGCAATGTATTATGTTGCAGACTTTTCAGACGAGGAGTAAGGTTCGTTAGGTCGTTGCCGTGCAGCTCAGCTATGCCGTTGGAGTTGATGGACTCACTTTATCTTCCAAGCCTTTCGATGTTATCGTATTAGATGGCCTTAAGCCATATTTATTGTAATAAGTTATCTTTTGAGAGATCCGATGTAATAAGTGTGTGATTGCTACTCTGTTATAAATCCTCGAGTACTATGTGTGTCAGCATTACCAATCCAGGGATGACACTGAAGCACAGAGACTTGGCCGTTTGAGGTCGGGTCGCTACAAGATGGTATTAGAGCACACGCTGAGTGTAGGAACGACCACTAAGCTAAAGCCCTAGATCACTATTCTCTCCTCATTTCTGACTCCTCTCCATTTTCTACTCTTTAGGATGGCGGACTCAAGGAATAACTTTGCACAACCGGATGAGGACGCCCCCTTTGGACGACACTTGAAGGACGTCACTAGGTAGTTGAACATTGGAATACCAAGCTTCACCGGGACTTAGAACGCCACCTTGCTAGAAGAGGAGCGCTGGATGATTCAAGTTCAAGTTCCAGGAAGGACATTCACGCCAGTCACTAAGCCCATAGAGTTTTCCTTCGATGCACCAACCTGGACACTAGGAAAGAGTATGGCAGCTCACATCACCATGGGACGCATTGGAGAAGTCTATCATAAGGAGCTTAAGGATACTATCTATCAGATTTGTGGGCACCGAGATGAGCAATGGGAGATGATCAGCACCAGGAAGGATAGATCAATTGCAGCTTTCATCCAAGAGTTAAACCAACATATTCATCGCCAGGGGAACTAGATGTGCGCAGGAATGATAGATCTGAAGAAGGCATTGACTAGGATCGCGGAATTGGGGGAAGACACTACAAAAAAATACACTTCCGTGATGATACGTGTTTGTCACAGTAGGTCACATTTTCTGTCATGCATGTACATGCATGACGATTTTATGACAGAATCAAGATAGTCATACCTATGCTGTCGTAGAAGTGTTCCATGACATTACCAAAATTATCATCACATAAGTTTCCACTTCCATGACGATAAATCCCGTGTCACAGAAGTGCTTTCATCAAGGGTGACCGACACATGGCATCCACCATAACGGAACGCCGTTAAGCTATCGGGCCGGGTTTTGGATCCGATAACCCGTTAACAGCCCTGACCAATGGGGATTTTCCACGTGTAAAATCATCATTGGCTGGAGGAAACACGTGTCGGCTCATTGTTGGGACAGATGTCATCCACTCCTTGGACAGAAGGCGCCTATGATACTTCGACACGTGGAACGGCCCAACAGAGGCCCATTCCTGTGAAAAGGCCGGCCCGTTTGACTTGGTCAAAAGGTGGCGGGCCGGCCCATGTAAAGCCTGTTAACGACATGTTCGCATATAGCCCATTTACAGCCCGCTAACCCAAGGCCCGTTACGCCCGATTCGAATTAGGCCCAGTAGCGTCATCTGGGCCACCCAATATGATTCCAGCCCATTTTCACTTCTGGCCCATGTATGGCCCATGACGTCTTTCGGCCCATATGAGGCCCTATGTAACTCTTGGCCTATTAACGGCTTGTGGTGAAACTGGCTCCTAATGAACAGTGTATCACTTTACACCCATTAACGGCCCGCGGTGAAACTGGCCCGTAATGAACAGTGTATCACTTTATACCCATTAACGACCTGTTATTCCTTTGGGCCGTTTCCAGCCCATGTTATCTTTCGGCCTTCTCAGAGCCCATTTATTCTTTGGCTCATTTCCAACATTCGTTTTCTTACGGCCCGTTACTGTCATTTTCTGCTTGTGGGCCAAATTCAGCCCGTGGTTACAGTTGGCCCGTTTGTGGTCCATTAATATGTTGGGCCGTTTTCATAGCATCATCAAATACGGCCTATTAACGATGGCCCGTTATGGTCGACCAATGAACGGACGATTCCAACTCTAGCCCGTTTACAGCCATAATGCGGCCTGTTATTGGCCCATGTTTGGCCAATCGATCATATTGCTCGTATAAGGCCCATTGATGATACGACCTATAGAAGGCCCATTGTTTCTATGGCCTGTAGAAGGCCCACTGTTTCTACAGACCGTAGAAGGCCCACTATTTCTATGGCCCGTAGGAGGCCCAGTGTCACTACAGTAAATATTAGCCCATGGTTATTGTGGCCTAGTTTTAAAAAATAGGTTATTGCAGCCACTAGCAAACTGCAGAAAAAGAACTGCAATGACTACAAGCAAACAAATAAACAAGACAACAAGGAAATAAATAAGCAAGCAACTTACGCTAGGCTATCACTGCTATCACACATATTACATCCACTGGGCATCAAAGTTCGCCACTAGTGCAAATAAACGCGCCGACAAAAGAATATACAAAACTGAGAGCACTTCAGAAGGCACTAGGCCTGGCCAGGTCGGGGCCCCCAAACAGCTGAAGAAGCTGAGTAGACCTCAGGTGTGTCAACGATAGATGCATCAACACTAGATTTAAGGCATGATGGTGCGCATGGCAGTCCTCTGACATCTTCATTGCATCTTTGACTTCAAGTCAGAGCTGAGCTGAAGCAAGCCTTTCTGCTTTAAGTTGAGACTGAAGAAGTCGAACTCATTGAGGCAGCGACTGCACAGAGGTTCTCTCACACTTGCTGGTGAGTAGCTTCAACTCACTGTCTTCATCAAGGCAAGACCTTGGGGTCATCTCGTTGTCCTCAAGATGGTTTGGCTCACTATCTTCCCTAAAGTTCTGCCTGGCGTAAGAGATACGAGTCTGAAAGAGAAACAAAGAGACACGTAACAGGTTTCACAATTATATAAGCAAATAAATGGATCTGTTCTGCATAAGGAACATGTTTTTACAACTACAATTTGAAACTGGTAGTTGTTGCAAACATCCAATCAGATGTAAACAGCAAAGCAAACAGCAGTGGAGGAAATGATGCCTATCCAAATCTATACTAGAACAAAGTTTGAAGGCTTGAGAAGGATGAACTTACATTACATGTTAACACGGGCTGGACAAAGCCCTTCTCCATGTTGATGGAAGGATAATTCAATAAATTCCCCAAAGAAAAATTCTCTATAAGCATTGCCATTATTCTACATTTTGCAAAGAGTAAATATAGATCAAATAATGTTGGAAGAAACAGAGGATAATGAAGCTCAGGTGCAGACCGGTGATACATAATCAAATAGCAATTTATTAAGTACAGCGTTACAAGGCAAAAGGGAGAGAGGTACTGACAAGAGCAATGCAGAGCCCATTATTGTTTTGAGATCATACGATCCTTTGAGCAAGGAGATTCATCTGAAATTAGTTTTCATACAAGAGAGAAGGTAAGGCACAAGCAGAAATTTAGGAGTTCAAATTTTGAATTGATATCATAGACAGTACCTAACGCTGGGCTCCCAGCAGTTCTAATAGGGGTTTGGCCACTGGAGTAGGGGTAAAGTGTGGTACAGTTGGGCCTATGTTTTCTGTGGATGCTGATCTATCTGATTTAACAGGTATCACTACCTTTTCCAAATACCTAGTTTGTACTCCTTGAGGATCTGCACTCACCCTCTTCCTTTTGGACATCTATTACGAAAGAACAACATTTGACTGGAAAAACATAGTGTGACGACACATGGAATAGGTACAGAAAATGGATAGGCATGGCATATACTCATATATGATGCTTAAACTAAGCAGATGGTGTAACAAAGTAGAAGTAATGCAAGAGGTCAGATGCAAAATATGTGCGACCAATACAACTTTGCAAAGTTAGAGCAAGCACCTTGATGGGTGAATAAGATAGGCCATCCTCCACCATGCCAAGTTTGTTAGCCAGTGGATCGTTCCACAATATTCCTCTCGTGCACCCATTCTCATATTCATTTTGATAATGTTCAATATCTAACATGCATGAAAACATAAAAACAAGTGAGATTTTCTTTGTAATGCAGAAGTGATTCTAATCCAATACTGCCTCCCTGTAAACCCCTTTGTGCTATCTCTGCAATTCTTTTAAAAGATGCCATGCATGCTGTAATTTGTTGTGTGCATTAATATAATGTGGCCTACTACTCAAAATATGAGAGCTCCAGAAGTGATGACACTTCGCAGATGATAGCTTCAACATATAGTAAAGAAGAACAAGTTGACCTGACCTGACAGATTCAAAATATACTAAGGGAGAACAACTCGACATGACCAGTCGACCGCAAGAGAAGAGTATCATCTTAAAGAAGAGCAGAAGAGCAAGCAGATTGAAGATATTACAAGTCTTTCAATAGAATGTCGGTTGGCCACCCATGATGAACCAGAGCACACAGAGAAATACTATTCTTTCCGGTCTCTCCATATGTGGCTCACATGCATTTCGAAACTAAAGTAGGAACATTTAGCTAACCAATTAAACATCTCTTAGTTTTACTAATATCAGCAATAATATAATATATGAATTTGTACAACTAAGCTTGTTTAGCTCAATGGGTGGAGCAGTGCTATTACGACACGAACCACGTAGGCTGATTGTGGTCATCATAAAATGGGGAAAACATAAGCATGATGAGTACAATGTTGACCGTGGCAGTGGGATGGCAGATCTAAAGCTGCAAACCGCGTAAAGGGTAGTTAGCAACCGATGTTTGCTTCGAAATAACAACTAAGATTTGGTATGGACAAGAAAGTACGGTCAACGAGTGACAAAGAAATGCAATTATGTTGTCTCTCTATATGTCGCGACATGCATTTGGAAACTCAAGTGGGACCTTTAGCTAACCAATTAAATGTGTCGGTTAACTAATATCAGTATCATATCACAATCATATTTGAACAAGTAAGCTTTCGAATTCTGAGTGTTGTGTTCTTTAGCTTGAAGGGTGGAGTAATGCTAGTACAATAGAAAGCACCTACGCAGATCATAGTAGAGTAGATAAAAGGGGAAATGCCTAAGCATCAAGAGAAAAATCAGGAAAGTGGAACTAGCTGGACCAGTGGGTGGCACACATGCTTTTCGAAACGAATATAGGAACATTAGGTGACCAATTAAACGTTCTCTGTTTTAGTGATATGAGCATCATATCAGATTCGTATTTCAACACGTAAGCTTTGGGTTGATGTCTTGAGGAGCAGTGCTAGCATGACACGAAGCACCTACGATGATGGTAGTGAATATAAAGGGGGGAAACCATAAGCTATACGAGTATAGTGCCCGTGCCATGGCGGATCTGAAGGTGCAAACCGGACAAAGCTACTTCGCAACCAATGTTTGCTTTCAACTAGCCACTACGATTTGGTACGGACAAGAAAAGTACAGTAAACAAATTATGATCTATTTTCCGGGTGAGATCAATAACTTAAGCACATATGGAAGAGTACCACCTCTCTTGCGATGCCGTGTAGGCCTATGCTGATACGTTGAGGGTGCTGCGGGTGCGATGGCTGTCGGCGGCGGGGAAGAAGACTTTAGACGGCAGACGGCCAGGTCGGTGGATATATCCTGTTGCAATGGACGAGGCGGTCGTAGGAGCGGCAACGACAAGGTGGACGACGGCGCCGATGAAGCGAGAGGAGGCGATGAAAGGATCCTGGTCCAGCGCCGTGGATGAGAGACGTCCATCTCTTGCAGTGGACGACGGGGTAGGGGTAGCGGCTCCAGCAAGGTGGAGGATGGGGTGGCGGACGGAGGAGACTGGCCGCAGTGCGGAGGTTGTCATGCTACCGACGGTGTATGAATGGGGAAATGGAGGGGAGGGGGATCTCAAACTTTGGGACGCACTTCTCTGAAATGGGGAAAGTTACGAACTTATCCCCCGTTTAAAATTTTGGACATCGCGTCGTTTGGGGATAGGACGGTAATCTCGCATCTCCCAAATATTTGCCGGTAACTATTTCGGGCGAGGAGAGGGTGTTTTGCTGCCCACGGTTGGCGCCCACGGTGTATGAACGGGGCTGATAGGTAGGGCGGTTGTGTCACGTCTGATGGAAGTTACACATCTGCCCCTATTTAAAATATTAGCCTACATCGATTTCGGACAAGGAGAGTTTGTTTTGCCACCCACCGTGTATGAATGGGGAAATGGAGGAAGAGACACATGTCTTTCGGACGAGCTTGAATCAAATGTGTTTTGCCGCCCACGTTTGGCGCCCATCATGTCTGAATGGGCTCAGAGGCCGTCGTGTCACGTCTGATTGAAGTTACTAGTCTACCCCTATTGACAGCAGTGTAAATCCAGTCGATAAGGATGTCAAGTGTCAGGGGTACACAGTAATTTCCATCTCGCAAACACTTGCTTCAGGAAGCCCACAAATTATAGTGGGTGTTTAGCCGCTTTGTTCAAAACTTGGGAGAATTAGCATTCACGTTTGCCCTGGGACCTAGCAAACTAAATTCAAATCCAATTTGTATTCGATTACGAATATCCACAGATAATTATACGTTTTTTTACTTATTTCTTCAAAACCACAACAAAAATTTATTCCACCTTTATATATGATTATGATTTAGAAATGTCGTGATCTTCGAATTCAGTAGGATGGATACACTCTGAGTCAAATAGTTATTTCATCCAATACAATATGCTCACACGAAAAACGGTTCACCTTATGTCAATCATACAAGTACTGAGGATTACCTCGCCTAAAAAATTCGGATCATTACAACACATGGACAACATAGGGGGTCTTGCAACATAATCCATTCAGAGACATGACACAACATGCAAGTACAATAATCTAATGACAATTTCAACTGGTATCTAAAGAAGAACCGGGATTACCTTGGGCTTCAGATAACAGAAACAGCAGGACCTCCTTTGTCTTCAAATGCAACATTCTTACTTCCTCCAATTCTTGGGTTGCTTGCATAATGCGTGCCGCTAATTCCGTAATTTCCAGCCTCAAGATAAAGATTACCTCATTCATGGCAGCCACACCATCTCTTTCTGCCTCTAGTAGAGCCTCAAGCACTATAATATCTGTGCTCAGAGTGCTCTCTGGCGGTGTTGCCTCCGAACTGCTACCATCTGGTAACATGGATGGCGCACTGCTTCCACAAATAGATTCTGGGGTTGTACATTGTGTCCTAGTGTGAACGGCATCCTAAAAGGTTTCCGCTGGACATCAGTAAGAGATAGTTATCGTATGATCCAGGCAGTAAGCTTACATGGTAAACGACGGACAAATTATTGCCGAGCATGGCAAACTATATTTAAATGGTTCGAAGCAGCATCAGCTGAAAAGAAATTAAAATGGTAAGATGAAACTAGGGATGTAAGTGGCAAATAAACGACATCTTCCAGTCCCATCTAGTTAGTTTTTGCTACCTACCTAGTTCATTTTCCTCAAAAAACAAAAACTCTTTTGAACTATCATACCACTAGTGGACTTTAATCGGGATTAAATGGGACCTAGTTGACATCCCTAGTTGAAAGGGAGTGTACAACCTCTATATTTAAGTTGCCAAGGCATCTAAGCAGTTGAAATAATCTGAGAAAGCACTTAACAGTGTGGCCTCATATAAACTACGAAGACAGTCTTGTGATGAAGTTGAGAGGAAAAGTTAAGGACTCAAATGAAATAGGCATGCATTTCTTTATGATAGTACAGCAGGCACTGCTGACATATTGGCCAACTCAGGTATAACATAACAACAAATAAGCATTCGAATCAAGCAATACAGCAAAGCAGACAACGGAACTATTTGTAATTCGGTAGGATTACACGTTGAGGGCACAAGCCAAGAAAGCAGCCCACTCGCATTACATTTCACATGTACTAAAACACACTGGCTTACCATATGTTGCTTTGAAGCCTAGATGTTGTTGCAATGTTCTTCGAAGATATCGTCAGCATCCCGTGGATGCAAATCTAGTTGTTGTAGTTTATTATGCACCATATATTTAGGTAAAATTAATTTTAATCGCATGCACTGGTCCGAATTGATCATCAATGGTTCATCTCAACTAATGAAAGAAGGGTGTGTGCATACACGACAATATATATGCTTCCCTCTATTTTTATGTTTGTTCGAGGTGCCAGCCCCAAAAGAACAAATAATTTGCTTGATGGGGTTGGTGGCTCCATAATTAATAGAAGCATCAAATTAGTCATGCAACTTGGGAAGATCAAGAACACACAAACAATTAATGAACAGAGGCTCGGAGCAGCGGAACCACATGCTAGTTTGCTGATGTGTAATTAAGCATAGAGAACATTAAGCAGTCTGGTGGAACCAACAGGTGGCATCAGAACAAAACTAAAGCATATTAACTATATGTGCACTGGTATGTAATTTAGCACATGTAACATGTTCACTGCCAGAAGTATGGCCCTAGAGGTGCAAGCAGAATAACGCGTCTCATGAAAAACTAAATGATGCCCTAAAGAAATTCAAAGGTGTGGTGCTTATCCTAGGAAAGTGAATGTAGGCGCCGGCCGTTGGATAATAGTACCTGATTCTCGGCGGCATATGGATATCATTGTCATACTTGATAGCTAAGGATCGTCGATGGTGCTCGTGTTGCGGTTGAGTTTGGGCCGGCTGTCGCCGTCGCTGAAGTGGCTCCGGTGCTACGGTTGCGGCGCCTGTCGACATACAAGAAAGCTCATCTGTGGTAAGTGAACAGTTGCATGATAAATAGAAAAACCGAAGGAGTACAAATCGAAATAACCTGATGAGGCTGCGGCGTCGGTAAAGCAGGGCCGATGGAGTTGAATATGGCGTCCGTGGAGCGGGTCCGGTGCAGAGGACGAAGGCTTCGGCGGGCGTGTTGTACAGTGCTTTCAGTGAGGCAGATGTGTTGCGGCGGACGAGGGCTTGTATGAAGGGCTAGCGAAGGGGCGGATGAGGGAGTCAGTGAAGGGCCTACGCTGTGGTGGACGAGGGCGCCGGTTAAGCAGATCCGTGCGGTGGACCATGATGGCGGTCAAGGAGATCTGGAGCGATGGAAAAGCCAGTCACTGAAGCGGCTCTGGTGAAGTGGTGAGTTGGCAGTTGGGGGTTCCAAGGTGCAGAAGGTAGATCCGGCGGGGTATGAGGTCCACCGTTGTAGCGGAGGACTAGATTCGGCGGCTTGCCGTGGTTGGGGGGGGTCGGGGAGGAGAAGGGGAGGGGCTCTGGGGAAGAATGTTGGGGGCAAAGAGGGGAAAACAATGGAGTTCGTGTGGCAGGGGTAAAACAGGAATATCACAGGGCTAAACTTTCGGGCGCGTGATATTTCGATCTGAGCGGGAAGTTTGAAAGCTTTTGGCGCCTGAAATTATAAGTATTCTGCTCTCGTACGGCCGACTATGATATCATGGCCGACAATTTGTTTGTTTTGCACGCAAAAAAATGTGCAAGTTTTGAAAATCAATGTCTCCAACTCGAAACTTAGATTGTCCATTCAATTCAAATATGGATCATTGAGCTACTACAAGCAAATACCATCATACGGTCCAATTCAAATGAAATTCCAAATGTGTTTATCCGAAATATGATGACAAAAGCAAAAATGTGTATGTGTATGAATAAAGTGGATGATTATAAAGTTTGAACATGTCAGTATGTGTATATCTCTAGGTTTGATATATGAATTTCAAATCATGAAATCCCGGCTTAAAAAATGTACCTCCGTTTAAATGAATTACAAAAGCTAATGATGGAGTCGAATTCCAAAATTCCAATCTTAGGTTTGTAATTCTGGTACATCAAGGTATATCACGCATGTTCAAAAGTATCGTTATCTCATAGTACAAACTGTGAAACAAATTGATCAACCATGAGTGCACAATATCTCAATTATGCTAAAGTCCCTCAAATAAACACCTCACTCTTTAGCTTAAGTCACCCCCCCCACCACCACCACACACACACATACACATAGAGAAGTCATTCTCTCCCCCAAACACCAACACACGAGCACATTAACACCCCTCTCTCTTGTAAAGTCCGGACCCCAACATAGGTCTCTATCACTTTGTCTCTCGGGCATGCACACATCTCTTCCCTCACTCTCCAGGTCTCCCGCTATCTCTCTTACCCAAGCACACGCACTATGTAGAGTGTATATTTCCCATACACACAAAACGTCGCCCCCAAACGTCTATCTCCCTAGTTATGTGGTTCTCGCGCACTCACCTCACACACCACCCCCACTGCAAATAAGCACACTTTGTCTCCTTGTGCACCACTCTCCTCTTTCTATCTCTCCCACATGCGGACCCGCCCCAGCTCCTTCCCTGTATACATATATGTCGTGACTCTTTGCATAGCTCCCTAATGTATAATTGTTCTAGATTTCGCACATTGTTCTCTACACCATCTATTCTAGATCTCTCATGAAGTCCCTATCACGCACACGATGACTCGCTTCCCTTGCATCTCCGTTCATAGGCCAATTTCGGACAACATCAACATTGTCTCCCTATCTATACGCCATTTATGGACACAAATGACCCCTCTCGCCCCCTCTCTTCCTCTCTCTCTCTCCGTCGCTAGCTCTCTCTTTCTCTCGCTCTCACACCCCTCTCCCACACACACACACTCGATGTCTCTTCCAAATAGTCTGCTCCCCCCGCCCGCACCCATGCTATCTCGCTACTACACATGTAACACCATTCCCCCTTCCCTTATACTAGGTTTACATCATTAGTGGTCTCTCTACTCCACATACACTCTCTCCCTCTCACACACAAACGCGTGCATAAACACACACAGACACGCACAAACACCCATTTATCTGGATCCTCATCTCTCCTCGTGTTCGCATGTGTATCTCACACACTCACTCTCTAATTACGTATATGTCTCTCCACGTTACACAACACAAAGCCCCATGTACATGTATCTCTCTATCCTCCACACACATAGACACAAAGAATCTGTTATCATTGCCTCAGTCTCTAACATATCACACACGCACACTGTCTCTCTCTCTTGCAAACACGCTCAACAAGGGTTTCCCCGTGAATAACTTACCGTCTATTCATCAACAGTCGTGGCAGTATCGCGAACACGAGACATGAAAAAGGATAAATCTACACGTGCTTAAACCACCTAGTATGACTACTAGGACTAGAGCAAGCCAAAAAGAGCGCCACCGTCACCCCCTCCTTGTCGGCGACGGGAAAATCTTTGTTTTACACAGTCGAGAAGTCATTGTGCTAAGGCCCCACATGCCGAGGCGTTGAATAGAATGTAGATGCTAGTTTACGGAAGCAAGTATCGATAATACGTTTGTATCTCCATACTTATATTTCTTCTCTTATAAAAAACCGAGTTGGTGATGATGGTACATGTGCCATCTTGCAATATAGATCGTCCGATCTATATCTGACGGATGGAAGTTAAACTAAAAGATACCCGCACCCCTCTCCACATTTGCAGACAAGGCCTTCCCTCGTTCATCCTTATCTCCAACAAACCTCATTGTTGAGAAATTAAGAAAGGATGCCTCTGGAACAAACTGGCCTGGTGGCCGCTGCCGGTGTCGTCAAACCCCATGCCTCCGCTCAGTCCGACCACCAACCACCACCACACCCCACTCCTCTTCACCTTATCTCATATTTCTCGAGATATCATTAGTTTTTACACATGGGATTACTCCCAAAAGAGTCAATCACAACAAGTGTTTTATAAAAAAAATGCATCTTGATGTTCCGTGCAATGCACGGATCTTGCTAGTACTCCTACACAAGACTAAGTTGGTGATGCTGGTGTGTCTGCCATCCGTCGTTTCTGACCGTTAGATCTACATCTAACAATTGTGAGGTAAGTTGTTGCCTTTTCTCACCAACATCCCACTTGTCTACCAATTTGCAGAAAAAACCCATAATTAGTATCTTAAAACCAACCACATCCCTCCCTGACCTCACCAAAACAGCCCAAGGAATATATTCTAATTGAAACATAATATATCTCTAGTGACATATGTATATCGAAATTAGAGCGTTTTGTACCAAGTTTGTGAATAAGTATTATTCTAGTTATGATTCATTGCAACGGACATGAACATTGCTAGTATTTCCAACCATGCATTTTTTCCTAGTATTCCATAGTTTCGAGTTTTCCATCAAGATATTAGTCACTCATGGTTGATATTTACTTTCAATCATGTACACATATGCACTATGTAAGTAGCCTTGCTTATTGGCTTCCAAAGCTTAACTTTCAATCCTACTTACAATATGTAGAGTATTTAACAAAAAACTACCACTTTCAACCAACCCTAGGAAGAATCTATTGTACAAAAAATAGCAAAAACATACCCAAAATTTCTTAATCCATGCCAAAAACTACCTAGTACTCCTACTGATTAGGTTCGTTTAAACCCATTTATGACTGGGTTGGCCCACACGTCCGTGCTGACGAGGCAGCTTAAACCAACACATTTTGTTTAACCGTTGACACGAGGGACCCACATATGAACTTCTATCCTATTATTCCCCCTCAAATCATTATTTTCTTGAACATTACTTCAAACAGTACTGATGCGTGTTCGTCGGTGGCGCCGGTGATGAGCGAGTTGGCCGCCGCTCCGCCTGACGGGCCGGACGCCGCGCTGGCCTCCGCACGGGTTGGCAGGCTGGCCCGAGCGTGACTCACGAGCGAGCAAGCCGCCGCACTGGCCTTCGCTCGAGCCAGATGGCTGGCCTTAGCGTGGCGCGCGTGAGCAAGCCGTCGCGCCGCCGTGCGAATCTAGCTAGCAAACCTTGCAGACAAGCAGCTGGACGGAGCTATCTTGGCTAGCTAGTGGCCGCGAGCGCTAGATGGAGCTGGCATCCGGGCTGCCGCAACATGGGCTCCGCACCGCCGGCAGTTTTGACCTCGCCTTCTGCCGGTGACGGTAGCTGCGTCCCATGGCCGAGGATGACTAGGTGGACGGGCTGGAGGTAGGATGTCACTCGAGGATTTTTGTTGGTAAGAGCATGTACAATGGTTGATAAGGTAGTCTTATCTTAAGTCTGCCACGTATGCAAGTGGTAGTAGTTTCTTGGCATTTTAGTGGTTTCTTGCATTATTAGAGCAAGTACAATAGAGCTGAGTCAGCGGGCTATAAGAAATAAACTAGTATATTTCTGCTTAGTTGGAGGACAGAGAAGAGGAGAGAGAAGGTAAGCGGGCTCTTCGTGAAGAGCCAGCTATAGCACGTGCTCCTAGGCACTTTGTGAGAATGAGAAGTGGGCCACATAATAAAAAAATAGTACACTCTTTTGATCTATTATTGTACATGTTCGCTATAAGATGGGCTGTAGATGACATGGCACTGGCTTATAGCCAGCAGCTGGCTATACTATTAAGCATGCTCTTAGGGGTTTCTTGTAAGGAACAATGTACGTGCTACTAGCGACAAAAGGCGATTCTAGGTTGCGTTGTACTCCAACGAATACTACTAGTGGTCGCGGGAGTGTATACCTCGTTTTGTGGGTTCGATCCCGGCCGAACGCACGGCGGTCTTTTAAAAAAAATAGTACTACTACACTTCGCTGCGAGCCAATATTTTACACGGGTAGTTTGAGTTTTGAAGTCAAACGGACGTGTGGCCCCACAATCTGGGTGCACTGGACAGCCTAGCCACGTGAACGGGTTTTCCTTCCCAGCATCCCGTGGCTCGCGTGCTCTCCCTAGCCGCACCTCGCTTGCAACTTCCTCATCAGCTAGTAGCATATTTAAACTAGCGCCTCCCAATTAAGCTCGAGGAGCCGGAAAAGCCTGGCGGGGCATTGGGAACTGTGCAAGTACGTAAAGTGCTCTACTACTACTCTGTAGCTTGTGGCGTTGCACGCATGGACTTCACTCCATTATCGGCTCTACTATAAAAGAAATTCCTCTTGACGTGTTTTTTTTGAAACGGAGGCAAAAGCTTTGCTTCATCTCATTCATAAAGAAGGAACTACTAACAAAGTTCGACGAGATCCATTACACCTCCACAAATGGAAGCAAAAAGCCTAGTCTCGTTGTATCAAATAACTCAAATGTTCTGCCCCCGCAGTAACCGTCGCTGATAAACAGGTTGCTAGTGTGTGCGTGAGAGGAGCGGCTGAGTAGGCCAGCTACGTGAGAGGAGCAGCTGAATAGAGCACCGAGAGTACCCACTAGGCCACTACGCAGGTGTACTTCCCCTGCATTGATAGTACAGCGATGGTTCTAGAGAACAGTAGTACTCTCCACTTCCAACTATAGCTCCTTGGCCCTGAGATTCAAGAGTTCAAAACTGGTGCACTATACTAGACTAGACTAGAAGTACAGTACATCGCACTACTAGTTGAGAAAAGTAGTACTAGTACTGCTACAGTACGAGTACATACTCCTACGTCACATAATGTAAGACATTTTTTGACACTAGTTGGTGTGTACAAAAAATGGCAAAAACATACCCAAAATTTCATAATCCATGCCAAAAACTACTACCTAGTGCCAAAAATTTCTTACTAGTGCTATTATTTACAGTATAGTGCAATCCCATAACGTTCCATAATGCTAGTACTCCCTCCGTCCAGGTGCATAAGGCACCTAAGAGAATTTAGGATTTTCAAGTATATTAGTCGCCCTTCATTAGTTAGCACTAATGGCTCATATGCCTACCCCAATGCACTTAGCGTTTTCAGCTTCACATTTATCTCCCTTCCATATGCAAACCAATCAGCCGCCTCTACCATTTACTTTTTATTTGCATGCATGCAAGCTGGACCTAAAGAATTGTGTGAAACAATCCGTTAGCCTATGCATGGTTAGGCCTACCATCATTACACTTAATGCGAGATTAACTAGAGGGAGAGAAAACATGATGAGCGTCCAATCAACATATGCCTAGTTCACGGTGCCATTTCTTAGGTGACCTATGCACCTGGACGGAGGGAGTACTAGTAGTAAATAATAGCCTCACCCCTTCGCTGAGGAACGATCTACAGTTGGAAGGGACGAGGCCCTGCGGTTACTATGCTCTTATCTCCTCCTCGCCAGTTCCCCTCCCCCCGAAGAGAAGGCAGTTCGTCGCTGCTCCCATGGATTCGCCAAGCGGTTCTCCTCCTCGTCGGGGCTGGGAGACCTTGGACGATGATCCTATGGGAGAAATCGCACGCCGCTCCGACGTCCTCACCACCGCAAGACTCGGTGCTTCCTGCACCAACTTTTTCAAGACACTGCTTAAACAGGCCATGCTTGTTGGTCTTCCATGCGTCCTCGAGGAGAAGGTTCTTCTATGGGAAAATCCTTCGAACAGTCCACCGCTCCCTGGCCATGGTTGCACGTTGACTCCGCTAGAGTTGCCGACATTGAGAGGTAGTCGGATTTTGTCCGATGATCATGTCAGTAATGGAGTTTGATCATGTAGTACTTAGTTATTCCATTTCCATCCCGTAATTTCTCTGCTGCCCACCGTCTTATATATAGGTCTCGGTCGGTGCCAACGAATATTGGCTTGCATACCTCAGGCCGGATACCACCATCATTTTGCACAACATCCACAGTAGTGCGACCGCTCCGGTAGACCCCTTCTCCACCATTGGGATCGGCCTTCCGGACTGGCTGGGCTTGAATACGTATGATGATGCCTACATGAGATTGAAGAATATAGCAATTGCGGACCCGCCAACAAGGCGACGTGGCTACGACGATTACTATCTCATCGCGGTGTTCGACATAAGGATTGCCATCAATGCAAGAGGCAATAACGGCAGAGGCTAGCGCATGTTGGCGGCGGTAGATTTGTACCCCTACACGTTCGAAGACATTGTGCGCCATCTAGGGCGCATCTTCATGGTGACAAGCCAGGGGACTTGTTTCATATGGTTGCCATCCTACAGTAGGGGAGATTACAGAAGGAATGCACAAACCATCATTTGCATCCCTAACGGTACTCCATTATTTTGCAGGGACCAGTCATCCCCCGATAAAAATAAGATCGCCAATCCTGGATGTGCATTTGCATCCACGATTCGGTCTAACCTGGAACCTTGTAGCTGACTTTGGCATATTGGGATCAACTATCTTAGCAGTCGTTACCCATGGTACCACTGATGTGCAACATGGTCACACAATCTACCACGATCGGACCGTCACCATCTACCTAGGTAATCCATTTTTTAACCCTCTCGCCTTCTCTTTCTTTGTTGTACTATTAGTATACTTTGTAGTACTAGTAGGAGTACTTTTTACCTTGGAGGACGTGTATAGCTAGCTAGGCCCTTGAAGACTTGAACCCACTAGCTACCACCATTTTTGTTTTTCAATGTCTTACTATCTCATCCATGTAGCCAAGAGTGGCTATATATAATAAGCCGGTTATTTTACTTCCTCTATACCGGAGTAGTACTATTTGCTGCACAGTATTACTGACCGCCATATTTGAGCACAACATTATTATGCATGGACCTTGACTATGTACGTCACCATGTGTCCAGATCTGGGATGTCGCGTGTACCAAATCAACGGCGCCGAGTTCGACCCCCGTGATGCTACGTGGGTGCCGAGGAACACTCTTGGAGAGTACTCGCTTTTCATCGGGGACAGCTACCCCATTGTGAAGCGGATGCCACCTTTCGTGCACGACACGGAAGGCCTGCCGTTCATGAAGCATGGTTGTGTCTTCAGTGCACACCGCCGGATGAACGACATGCTGGGACACGCTATCCCTGATTTATGCCGCTTCAGCTTGGATGAGTCTCCATCGTGTGGAACTGGACTAGAAAGCTGCGACAATAATTCCCGTTGCCCACCGCTATGGATCGTTCCATCCATGAAGAGCACCTGGGACTGGAACCTGGAGGAGGACATGTAGCCCATCTATAACGTGTAAGTGGAGTACGGTAATTGTGAACGGTAGCGCTGTGAATATATGTAGACTAGTCGTGCACAAATTTATCACATGAATTGGAGATGAACTTGTGTGGCATACTGGCATTTGTCCTTTAGAATTTATTACTAGTAAATGTGTTATGTGTACGTGCAACTTGTGTGGTTGTTGCACGGGCTCCAACATGCTCTTTGAGAAAAAAAGATGGCACAGCTTTGGATATACGTGACGTGGCGGCATCATACAGTAGCATCGTTCGCTATAGTTGTAGTACACTCCTACTAGGACGAAAACTCCTATAAAACCTTGCGCTTGGCTCTTTGCCTCTTCGGGAGGTTCAACAGTTCGTACTCGTGTGAACCTTGCACTTGGCTCTTCGCCTCTTCGGAAGGTCCAACAATGATGATACTACAGTATAATATGCTTCTGGCGATCTGACACCGATTGAACAGCTGCACGTCCACCGCGAGGGCGAGGGAGAGGGAAAGGGAGAGGGAGAGGGAGAGGGAGATGGCGCTGTAGTTAAAACCCTCTCCTCGTCCTGCAAACCACCGCGCGCGTGGGCGAGGGAGAGGCGTAGTAAGCAAGCTTCTCCTAGTTCGGCGAGTTGACAGGACACATCAAAGCAGTAGCACTAGTACTAGTAGTAGTAGTCTGAAAGTGCGTTATATCGACTAGAGGGGGGTGAATAGGTGATTTTAATGAAATTCTTCACTGAGGAATTTGCCGGTGAGGAAATTTCTTATCGAAGAACTACTAGCAGCAGAATAAGTACTCAAAGGTAAACATAATAGAATACAAGCATAGTCATCATGATGAAATGAAGACAGGCACAGAGTACAGGAAGCGTAATCACAGGATAACACAGGATGAAGACAAACAGACTGAAGAAATTGAACTGGGGAAATTGAGAGAAGTTTTCAGTCAAGGTCTTCTAACACAAATATGAACAAACATACAGCACATTTATGAGGAAATGAAAGAGTTGAGGAAATAAAACCAGTAAGCTCGGTGAAGACACTGATTTGGTAGACCAGTTCCAACTGCTGTCTCAGTTGTACGTCTGGTTGGAGCGGCTGAGTATTTAAACTCGAGGACACATAGTCCCGGACACCCAGTCAAGGACACTTAGTCCAAGACACCCAGTCCTCACCGTATTCTCCTTGAACTAAGGTCACACAGACCTCGTCCAATCACTCGTGGTAAGTCTTCAGGCGACTTCCAAACCTTCACAAACTTGGTCACCCGGCGATCTACAATTCCTCTTGGATGCTCTAGACCATGACGCCTAACCGTCTGGAAGAAGCACAGTCTTCAAAGGTAACAAGCGTAGGATCCACTCAGGATCAATCTCTTCAGTGATGCTCAATCACTTGGGGTTTGTAGGTGTTCGGATTTTGGGTTTTTGGTTTTTCCTCACTTGATGATTTTCGCTCAAAGTCCTCGGAGGATGGGTTGCTCTAAATTGACAAGTGTCAGTTTCTTTCGGAGGAGCCACTCAGCTAGTGGTTGTAGGGGGTGGCTATTTATAGCCTAGGGAGCAGCCCAACATGATAAGACATAAATGCCCTTCAATGATATGACCGTTAGGTGGATAGATATTTTGGAACAGCTGGCGCATAGCACAGCAACGGTCAGAATTTTGAGTACCAAAATCCTCAGGGCTATCATGTTCCTCACTGTGTAGGCAATCCGCACTGGCGAATTCCTAACTCCTCAGTCAGGACAAATTCCTCAGAGACCATAAGAACTTCGTCTCTATCACTGAAGAAATTTACTGAACTGTATGAGATTTCCAATGGCTTCACTCGAAGGGATTGGTAGGATTTTGAGTTGAGCATCACATGGAAATTTTTCCTTAGTATTTCCTCGACCCCCTTTAACAGTACGGTGTTTCCTATGACTCAAGAAAGAGAAAAACAAAACTATGAAAGCGAAAGTCTTCAAGCTTCATATTCCTCGCATGAATATCAAGTCCTCACGGACACACCAATTTCTTCACTTTCAAAGTCCTCATGAAAGTCTTCAGAAATACCAAAATCTTCAGTCGAAGATATTCATTTTTAGGGGTCGACTTTTCCTATAAATATCAAACTCCTCATAGACTTATAGACCTGCGTACACTCACACACGCATTAGTCCCTTAACATATAAGTCTTCAATACACCAAAATCACTAAGGGGCACTAGATGCACTTACAATCTCCCCCTTTTTGGTGATTGATGACAATATAGGTTAAGTTTTCAACGGGGATAAACATATGAAGTGTAAATACTGATATTGAGGAATTTGATTGCTAGATATAGAAGAACTCCCCCTGAAGATCTGCATAGTGAGGAATTTGCTTTTGAAGCAATGCACACTTGAAGAGTTGAATCATGGAGATATCCCCCTATATCTTGTAATTCATACACGCATTTAACATATAGTATGAAGAATTTGAAATGCATGATGAAATATGGTGCCTGATGAAATTCAGCATGCATGCAATAATATTAACGAGGAATAAGCATGCAGGAAAGAGTATCAGAGCATAGTGCATCAAAAGTATCAGAGCACCATCGGGTTTAAGATTACAACTCGATCCAATAAAGTTTCAGAAGAACGAGAGTTGTAACTTAGCAAAAAAATGTTGTATATGGGCGATAAAATAGACCCGCTTGAAGACTAACTCAAATTTCTCCCCCTTTGTCATAAAATGACCAAAAGGATCGAAATTGAGGAATAACGCCCCTGAAGATAATCAAGTTGATGAAGCAGCGGCAGCGTTGTTGGGGTCGTTGGTTGATGTAGGGCCTGCCGCAGTGTCGTCTAAATATTCATGTTCATCAGTGTCACGCGATGAAGAATATGAGCTGGCCACCAGAGAAGGAACCTTGACCTTCTTGAATTTCTTCGATGGAGGTGCAGACCAGTCAAAATCTTCATTAAGACCCATGTTCTTCAGATCTTCTTCACCATACAGATGTGACAGGATTGCCTAGGTGTGACCAAAGACTTGATGGAGGTAGTAGTGGTTTTTCTTCACTGCATTGTGTGTGGCAGTCATGTTGTGAAGAAGTGAACCAAACTGACGCTTAACCCATTTGTGATTTCGATCCACCTTCTGATGAAGACTAAGCAGAAGTTCACGGTCTGTCATCACGCGCGGAGCAGTGGCTTGAGGAGTGGACTTGGGAGCATTGGCAGAGTCATGTGTGGCAGAGTCATCATTGGTGGAATAAGATGCAACTTTGCGAAACTGACCATCCAATGGACGAATGCCTTCATCAATTACAGCTGGTGCCTTGCCCTTTCCATCAACTGAGGAATATGTCTACTTGAGGACTTCAATTGGGGGCAAGTAGCTGAGATGATTCTGGAAATCAGTTTTGTAGTTGAGTGAAGACCTTGTCCTGAGGAATCTCATGATCCAAGGTGCATAAGGCTTCAGCTCAAACAGAGACAGTGCAACATTGGCCATAATCCTCATGAAGAAATCGTGATAGTTGACAGGAATGCCATGAACGATGTTGAATACCAGATTCTTCATGATGCCAACAATTTCCTCATCAGATGAGTCGTGGCCTTTGATAGGACTGATTGTCCTCGTAAGAATATGATAGACAGTTCTGGGCACGTACAACAATTCCTTCACGAGGAATTTTTTTCGTGGTGCCTGACCTGGTTTCAAAGGCTTCATCAGCACTTGCATGTAATGATGCGTGAGCTCAGGTTCACTGTAGATGCAGCGAGCTTCTTCAAGGGGAGGACTGAGTGGTAGAGCACGAAGCAATTCAGAGGCTGGTGCAGTGTAGTGAGTGTTTTCAAACATCCAGTCCAGCACCCATGAATTCACATCTTCAGCATTTCCGGTGATCTGCAGCATTGCATAGAATTGAAGAATCAGTTCTTCATTCCAATCGTAGATGTCAAAGGAAAAATTGAGCAGTCCAGCGTCGTGAAGAACACTGAGGACTGGTGCGAAGCATGGCAGAGATTCCATATCCATGTGAGGATTATGCTCATGGTAGAAAATCTTCTCCTTGTTGAACAACACTGAGGAATAGAAATTGGCTTGACTAGCAGTCCAGAAATGCCTCTTCCTAATGCGAGCAAAGTCATATGGGTTATAATCTTCGAAGAATACGTGCTCTCCGAAGAAATCATCAGCCTTGAACTTTTGCTTGCGTGAGAATGGATCCTTTGGCTTTGGCAGAGGAGTGTCAGTGAGTTGCATCACGACCTCAGGAATCTCAATCGCAGGTTCTTCAGGCTGAGGAATTTCTGGTTCTTCCTCAGTGGCAGTCTGCGTAGTTGGTTGTTCAGCAGCAGCAGTTTCTTCAGCGCTAGTGACTGGAATTTCCTCATGGATAGATGTAGTGGGATGAGTTTCTTCAGAGCCCATGTGAACAGTTTGTGTGGGGGACTGAGGAATTTGCTGTAGAGGGGTGAACATTGGAGAGTTTGGATGCTGACTTTCCCAGAATTCATCACTGATTACGGGTGTGGAGTAGCCAATGTCCACATCTTCATCTTCCATTTCTTCAACGCCGGCCTCTTCAGCTGTGAACTGAGGCTTAGGCGAGGAGATGATAGGTGTTGAAGGGATCGCATCCACTTCAATTTCTTCATCCAACGGTTCAGACGAAGCAGCAGAAGGAGTTTCTTCATCAGATCCGCTGGGGATCACATATGCTTCATCAAAAGGAACAAGGTCCTTTGATGGCCTGGTTGAGATGGGAACAGCATCAATCGGATGTTCAAATGAGCTTGTCATAGGCTTCATTTTCTTAGGAGCTGAAGAATCTGAAGCAGTTGATGCTTTCCTTTTCTTCACTGCAGCACGCTCTGTAGCCTTGGTCTTCTTCACATCTGATGCAGATGGAAGGATTGGAGTTGAAGTTGGTGCAGGAGCAGCTGAGGAATCTGGTTGATTTTCTTCAGGCACAACTGATGCAGTTGCCCTGAGTTCTTTAGTTTCTTCAGGCACACCACTAGTGGGTGCCCTGGCAATTTCTTCAGTGGCTGGAATGCAGTCATCAGCCCTAGAACTCACATTTTCTTCAGCAGCCTGATTGTCATCAGCGGTGCTGGCATGTTCTTCAGTCGGCTGAGCAGATGCCTCAGCCTGAGGAATTTTCTGTTGTGTTGGGGCAGCAACATTTGAAGTGAACTGTTCAGTTATCTTTACAAATCTAACTTTGGCTCCTTGCCAATCAACATAGTAGGCTTTGAAGTCATCGCTGAGGGTTTTGATTTCATATTGGATTTTTACAAGTTCATCAGTTGTCATAGTGACAACGTTGTTCTTCAAATATTTCTCCTTTCTGTACTGGGCCTTCTTGATCTGCCTGGCCTGATCATATTTCCATTTCTCCTCTTGGATGAAATGAGTCAGCATGTGATTTTGACCAGGCGTCAGCTTGAAGTCAGGCATAGGAGTATTTGGGTCCTTGTGCCAGAGATCAATGTAGTCGAGGATCAGCTTGGGATCCAAAAGCAGTGGCACAGGTGTGCCTTTGGCTCTAGTGGCCCTAACTTGTCTGTCTCTGATGATTTCTGCAAGTTCATCATCATCAGCTTCATCTTCTTCAGATGGCACTTGGAAAGCGACTTGCTTCTTTTGAAGACTTGGCCGAGGACCTCGTCCAGCAGTTGACTTGGTCTTCATCAGAGTGGGGCCAGATGAAGAATTTGGTGCAGCTGAGGAGCTTGCTGAGACACCAGAGGCAATGGAGATGCCTGTAGTCCTTTGGCACGAGGCCAGATGCGCAGGTGCTGAGGACTTTGTCGGAACAGCTGAGGACTTTGGAGGAGGTGCTGAGGATTTTGAAGGACCAGCTTGAGGGATTGGTCGTGAGGACCTTGAAGAGTCTGGCCATGAGGGCGCAGCTAAGGAACTTGGCCGTGAGGGCACTGTTGGTGAAGCACTTGTCTTACGAGCAGGCTTCTTAGGCATGGATTTCCTCGGGTTGACAGAGGCCTCAATAGAGGCAGCAGCAGCCACAGCAGAGTCTTCATTGAATTTCCTCACTGCTTCTCTGGCTTGCTTGGCCAACTTGCCTTGGCGCTTGGCCCATTCATCAGGATAGTCCTCACCGCGCTTGAGGCTGGTGGGATCTGCTACTTGGCCAGGTGCCAATGGAGCTCTTGGGCATGGAGGATTGAGTGCGAATTTCTTCATGTACTTAGGAGTGACATATCTGTACTCCCTCCATTCTAGTGCCCATCTCCTCTCTATCCTCTATTTGCGCACTTTGCGCTCATTCTTGGTTTCCTCAGTAGGTGTGCAGTACCCAGCATATATGTCATCAGGGATCTCAAACGTTGTATTTACCTCAGGCCTCTTTCCTCCCTTCTGTGGCCTTTTACCATCAGCCATTTTCTTCAGTTGAGGAATTTGAACAATCGAATTCTCTGAAGAAGTATGCAACTTTTCTTCGAGGAACGCTGCAAATGAGTTAAGTTGATGAGAACCTAGTGATTCAGCAGCTGACATGTGTACCTGTGAACAGAGTATAGTTGCGAGGAATTTGGAGAGGTCATATGCATTCTCAGAGGTTTTTCAAAAAAGAACAAGTTTGAGGAATTTGACCAGATGAGTCTTGAAGATTTTCACTAAGCGTTCTTTGTCTTAGGTTCCAGAGTTGTATAGATCGAAGATCCACACAATTGAGGAATCTTGAAGAAAAATGATGCTTAGAGAAACGAATCAAGAATAGATGATATGTGAGGTGTTTAGTGTGTGAAGATTTGAAGAATAAAACACCTTTGAAGATTTTATAGAGAACTTCGAATCAAAGAGGGCAGTAAAAGTAACTTTTAGTTATCCTAAATGAAGAACACGACGAACAGTGACGTGAAACAGTGGAGTTCGTCGATGTAGATCTTCCACGCCCTAACTTGGCGGAGGAAGACGTCTACGGCGGCGGCGGAGGTGAAGATTTCCGCGGTCGGCGCGAGTACGATGACGACAAGGTCGAGGTAGTGAAGCTCTTCCTCACCGGCGAAGATGGAGTAGCGGCGGTGCTAGGGTTTGGGAAGCTCAAGTGGGAGAGAGAGATCGAGTGGAGTAAAGGAAGTGAGGAAGGGATGAGGGGGTATTTATAGTAGCAGTGAAAAACTGTTTGCCCGAAGATTTGGGACGAACATGCCCCTGACCCTTCTCCTTCGCATGACATGTGTCACCCACGTACTGTGTGGTGGAGATCGTGTAAGATCGTGGGTGAATTAAAAATTTATCGTGGGATGCGGAACGATTTGAGTGGCAAAACCGAAAATTTGGATAAGATTAGTTTTAAAGTTCCGTTCTCAATTTCTTCAGCTGACAAGGACATAGTGAAGATTTTGAACGAGTTTCAAATAGAACGCACATGAAGAATTTGTGAACAAATTGGGTTGAGTATAGCATAGAGGGGAAGGGTCCGATCACATTCACTTAGCAGAAAACCAACTTGAAGAAATAGCAATAAGTGAATGCTGTAGAGGACATAAACTCATATATATATAGCCAATGAAGAAAAACAACGGAACCAGTGAAGACTATGCAAAGTTGAAGAATATGAATAATTTGAGGAATTTCAACTTTTGGTGGTGGCGTGACCCACCGTATAAGAATGATGATTTCAGACACCGCGTACAATTATCGTAGGGTTCTGAGAATCAAATTCTTCATTAATTTCTTCACACTAAGAGTGTTATTCTTCATTGACTGAAGTAAAACGTTTCTTCATGTGTTGCACATCTAAGTCATCAATTTTGCATAAGTGTTAGGATGAGTGTCCTTTTCAAAGAACATTCGAAGATTCTAGGATATTTAGCTCACACTGCAACTTGCTAAATCTCTTCTCATCCAAGGGCTTTGTGAAGATATCGGCTAGCTATTCTTCAGTCTTCACATGCTCAATAGAAAGGTCGCCCTTCAACACATGATCATGAAGAAAATGATGACGAATCTGAATGTGCTTTGTCTTCGAGTGCTGAACTGGGTTGTGAGCAATCTTGATGGCACTCTCATTGTCACATAAGAGAGGCACATTCTTCATGCTGACGCTGTAGTCATTGAGAGTTTGCTTCATCCATAGCAATTGGGCACAGCAAGAACCTGCGGCAATGTACTCAGCTTCAGCAGTAGATAGTGATACACAGTTCTGTTTCTTCGAGGACCAACAGACCAAAGATCGTCCGAGGAAATGACATGTACCAGATGTTGACTTGCGATCCACACGATCACCAGCATAGTCAGAGTCAGAATATCCAACAAGATCAAAAGCCGAGCCCTTGGGGTACCATAATCCAAGTGTTGGTGTGTGAGCTAGATATCGAAGAATATGCTTCACAGCCTTATGGTGTGATTCCTTCGGTGCAGCTTGAAATCGGGCACACATGCAAACACTAAGCATTATATATGGCCTAGATGCACATAAGTATAATAAGGAACCTATCATGGAGCGGTATACCTTATGATCGAAGTCAATACCATTTCATCAGTGCACGGATGGCCATTTGTGGGCATAGGAATTTTGACGCCTTTGCAATCTTGCATGCCGAATTTCCTCAGTACATCCTTGAGGTATTTCTCCTGAGATATGAATATGCCATTGTGTTGTTGACGAATTTGAAGACCTAAGAAGAATTTCAACTCTCCCATACTAGACATTTGATATTCTTCACTCATCATATAAGCAAATTCATCACTATAACGTTGGTCAGTACAGGCAAAGATAATATCATCAACATATAATTGGCACACAAACAATTCACCAACATAAGATTTAGTGAAAAGAGTAGGGTCGAGTGAACCGGGTTTGAAGCCTTTCTTCATGAAGAGTTCCTTCAAAGTATCATACCAAGCCCGTGGGGGCTGCTTGAGGCCATAGAGGGCCTTGTTGAGTCTGAAGACTTTGTCAGGATTCTTTGGATCTTCAAAACCTGGGGGTTGAGCAACATATACTTCTTCCTCAAGCTTACCATTGAGGAATGCACTTTTCACATCCATTTGATATAGAGTGATATCATGATGGTTAGCATAAGCAAGTAATATGCAAATAGCCTCAAGTCTAGCAACAGGTGCAAAAGTTTCATCGAAATCAATTCCTTCAACCTGTGTGTAGCCTTGAGCTACAAGTCGTGCCTTATTCCTCACAACAAGGCCATTTTCATCTTGCTTGTTGCGGTAGATCCACTTTGTGCCGATGATATTGTGTTTGCGAGGATCTGGACATTTGACCAGTTCCCAGACATTGTTGAGCTCGAACTGATGTAATTCTTCTTGCATGGCCTGAATCCACTCAGGCTCCAGAAATGCTTCATCTACCTTAGTGGGCTCTATAATAGAGACAAAAGCATACTGCCCACAAAAGTTAGAAAAATGTGAAGCTTTTGAGCGTGTGAGAGGACCTGGCGCTTTGATGTCATTGATGATCTTTTCAACTTGCACTTCTTTTGCAATGCGAGGATGTGCTGGTTGTCATTGAAGAGTTTGATCAGCGTTTTCTTCAGCACCATTTTCTTCAGGTGCATTAGCTCGATGTTCTTCATGTTCTGGAATGAATTCTTCAGCAGATTCTTCAGTAGGAATGACATCCTCAGTAGCCTTGAACTTGATAGTTTCCTCAGGTGCTGGTTCATCTATCACAGTAGGTAGGTGCTCTCTTTGCGAGCCATTAGTTTCATCGAACCGCACATCTACAGTTTCAACAACTTTGTGAAGAACGTTGTTGAAGACTCTGTAGGTGTGCGAGTCCTTTCCGTAACCAAGCATAAAACCTTCATGTGCTTTCGGTGAAAATTTTGAGTTGTGATGAGGATCTCTAATCCAACATTTAGCACCGAAGACTTTGAAATAACTTACATTGGGTTTCTTATCAGTGAGGAGTTCATAGGCAGTCTTTTTGAAGAATTTGTGAAGATATACTCTGTTGATGATGTGGCACGCGGTATCAATTGCCTCAGTCCAGAAACGACGAGGCGTTTTGTATTCATCAAGCATAGTGCAAGCCATCTCAGCAAGCGTCCTGTTCTTGCGCTCCATGACGCCGTTCTACTGAGGAGTGTAAGGAGCAGATAACTCATGAGTAATACCAAGTTCATCAAGATAGTCATTGAGACCAGAATTCTTGAACTCAGTGCCATTGTCACTTCTGATGTGCTTGATCTTCACACCATAGTTGGTTGAAGCCCTCGAGGAAAATCGTTAGAAGACTTCCTGCACTTCATGTTTGTAAGTAACAAGGTGTACCCATGTGTAACGAGAATAATCATCAACAATAACAAAGCCATATTGAGATGCTTCATTTGAGATAGCAGAATAATGATTAGGACCAAAGAGATCCATGTGAAGCAATTAAAATGGGCGAGTGGTGGTCATGATAGTCTTCGCTGGATGCTTGGCCTTGGTCATCTTCCCAGCTTCATAGGCTCCGCATAGGTGATCCTTGAGGAATTTGACATTCTCGATGCCAATGACATGCTTCTTCTTCGCAAGCGTGTGCAAATTCCTCATGCCTGCATGACCAAGTCGTCGATGCTAGAGCCAGCCTTCTAAAGCTTTTGCAAGTAAGCACACGGCTGGTTGTGGTCCAGTAGAGAAATCAACAATATACAGGTCTCCTCTCCTAAAGCCTTCGAAGACTTTGGAATTGTCAGCTTCCATAATCACAACACAACGGTACTTGCCGAAGACATCAACCATATCAAGATCACAAAGCATTGAGACAGACATAAGGTTGTATCCTAAGGACTCACCAAGCATGACTTTGTCCATGTGTTGATCCTTTGTAATCGCAACCTTACCTAGACCCAATACCTGACTTTTGCCTTTGTCAGCAAAGATGATATGCTTCATATGCGACGGTGATAATGGACCATCCATCAATAGATTCTTGTCACCAGTCATGTGGTTTGTACATCCACTATCGAGGACCCACTCAGTGGCTTTGGGTTGATCATCCTGCAGATGAATTAGTGCAGCTTACAAACTCATATACTTCATCAGTGAAGAATATGACATCAATTCATCAAATCAATTTCATCAAGTAAAAGAACTGATAAAGCAATATGAGGACGTGAGAAATGAACGTTCATTTCTTCATGATTAGCCTGCGTCCTTTCAGGCATGCTCAGGTCTCCAGCAAATTCTTCAGACGATTACGTGCGTCTGGAGACCTGACCCTGCAGAAGAGATTAGTTCTTTTTCTTCACCACCCACATCTGAAGGGGTGGCAAAGAGTTCATCATTCTGCGAGCTCCATACGAGAAGGATGGCATAGAAGCCAGTCCATTTCGTTTCACATAAGAGGGGTTAGAGTAAGCATAAGAGTAAGCAGAGAAATTCTTCGAGGACTTATGGACATAATGATTTGAAGAATAATGCACATATCCATAATCCTTAGATCTTCCCTGCGAAATAGACGGGTTAGCACGATGATGTTCATATGAGGACTTTGATCCATATCAATAATTTGGTCCATATGAAGAATTTGATCTGGGGTTCCTATTCTTCACAGGTGGCATCATGATGACATTCACCTGAAGATTTTCAAGGCATCTTTTGGGAACCCAGATTTTCTTCACAGGGGAGCCGTTCCTGCAGTTAGTGCCAACATATCTAGCAAATACTTCACCATTCTGATTTTTGAATAGCTTATAGTTGGAGTCAATTGACTCATCATCAGAATGAGGAGATTCACATGCAAATCCAGATAAGTTAGATGGATCAACTGGAGGTCCCTTTGCAGCAACCCATGTAGTTTTGGGGTACTGCTCAGGCTTCCAATATGTACCATCAGCATTGAGTTTCCTCTCAAAGGCGATACCCTCTTTCCTAGGGTTCCTGTTGAGGATTTGCTTTTTAAGCACATCACAAAGAGCCTGATGCCCTTTGAGGCTTTTGTACATGCCTGTCATGTACAATTCCTTCAGCCCTACATCATCAGTGAGACTAGCAATGTCCTCAGATGAGGAATTAGTGATAGCAGAGGCATGTGAAGAATTTGAAACATTAGCGGCATTTGAACATTCAGGTGAAGAATTAGCAGATTCACGTTCAATGCACCTCAAGCATGGAGGAACAAATTCTTCCTGAGATGCGCTGATTTGTTGAGCAAGTAATGAATCGCGCTCCTTCTGAAGATCTTCATAACTCACTCTTAGCTTCTCAAGGTCTTGCTTTCTTTGAAGAAATTCATAAGAAAGCTTCTCATGATCCGATAAGAGAGTGTTATGATGACTTTGAAGTTAGTCAAGCTTGGACTGAAGTCTCTGAAGATTTTCAGTCAAAGTTTCGGTGCGATCCATTTCTTCACCCAACATATCATCACTTTTATTTAGCATGTTTTGAACCTTTTCTAAAGCCCTTTGTTGTTTTATAGCAATCTTAGCAAGTTTAGAATAGATGGGCTTAAGGTTTTCATCAGATTCATTCTCACTTGATTCAGAGGAGGTATATTTGAGTACCTTGGCACCCTTTGCCATGAAGCAATAGGTGGGAGCGTAGTCATCATCCCCTTCATCAGCCTTGTTGGTGAGGTCATTTTCCTCAATGTTGAAGATAGACTTGCTAACGAATGCAGTAGTGAGAGCAAGGCTCGCCACTCCGGATTCGGACTCCTCAGATGACTCCTCTTCCTCATTTTCTTCAGATTCAGCCTCAGATTCCATTTCCTTGCCAATGAATGCCCTGGCCTTCTTGGAGTTGCTCTTCTTGTGATATGAAGGCTTTGAGGATTTTGATGATGAGGATTTTGTGGATTTCTTCTTTTTCTTTGCATCATCAGAACTGTAATCCTTGTATTTATTCTTCTTTGATTCCTTTTCCCACTGAGGACAATCTTGAGTGAAATGTCCAGGTTTCTTGCACTTGTGACGGAGCCTCTTCTTGTAGTCACTGGATGAGGAATCATTGCTCCTTGAGGATCTTCCAAGGCGACCACGTCTTGAGAACTTTTGGAACTTCTTCACGAGCAGAGCCAGATCATGGCTCAGTTCTTCAGGATCACCAAGGCTGCTACTAGAGTCTTCATCTTCGGACTCAGATACTGCCTTGGCCTTGAGTGCACGTGTTCTGCCATAGCTTGAACCATAGAGATCTCTCTTTTCAGCAAGTTGGAACTCAGCGGGATCTAGTGACTTGTAATCAGCATGTTCTTGTATCATCAATGCCAAAGTGTCAAATGAAGAATCAAGCGATCTCAGCAATTTCTTCACCACCTCATGGTCGGTGATGTCAGTGGCACCAAGTGCTTGAAGCTCATTTGAGATGTTAGTGAGGCGATCGAAGGTTTGTTGAACATTTTCATTGTCGAGTCTTTTGAAGCGTTTGAAGAGATTGCGAAGAACATCAACTCGAGAGTCACGCTGAGTTGAGACTCCTTCATTCACTTTGGACAACCTATCCCAGATAAGCTTCGTTGTTTCCAAAGCACTCACTCTGCCATACTGTCCTTTGCTCAGATGGCCACATATGATATTCTTCGCTTGAGAGTCGAGTTGCTTGAATCTCTTCACATCGGCAGCATTCAGAGAAGGTGTGACTGAGGGAACACCATTTTCCACAACATACCAGAGATCGTTATCAATTGCTTCAAGATGCATTCGCATCTTATTCTTCTAGTAGGGGTAGTCCGTCCCATCGAAGTTAGGAGACCTAGCAGAGACCTTGATCATACCTACGGTCGACATAACTAAAACTCCAAGCGGTTAAACCAAAATCACACAGAACAAGGGAGTACCTTGCTCTGATACCAATTGAAAGTGCGTTATATCGACTAGAGGGGGGTGAATAGGCGATTTTTATGAAATTCTTCACTGAGGAATTTGCCGGTGAGGAAATTCCTTAGCGAAGAACTACTAGCAGCTGAATAAGTACTCAAAGGTAAACATAACAAAATACAAGCATAGTCATCATGATGAAATGAAGACAGGCACAGAGTACAGGAAACGTAATCACAGGATAACACAGGATAAAGAAAAACAGACTGAAGAAATTGAACTGAGGAAATTGAGAAAAGTCTTCAGTCAAGGTCTTCTAACACATATATGAACAAACATACAACACAGTTATGAGGAAATGAAAGAGCTGAGGAAATAGAACCAGTAAGCTCGGTGAAGACACTGATTTGGTAGACCAGTTCCAACTGCTGTCTCAGTTGTACGTCTGGTTGGAGCGGCTGAGTATTTAAACTCGAGGACACACAGTCCCGGACACCCAGTCAAGGACACTTAGTCCAAGACACCCAGTCCTCACTGTATTCTCCTTGAACTAAGGTCACATAGACCTCGTCCAATCACTCGTGGTAAGTCTTCAGGCGACTTCCAAACCTTCACAAACTTGGACACCCGGCGATCCACAATTCCTCTTGGATGCTCTAGACCATAACGCCTAACCGTCTGGAAGAAGCACAGTCTTCAAAGGTAACAAGCGTCGGATCCACTCAGGATCAATATCTTCAGTGATGCTCAATCACTTGGGGTTTGTAGGTGTTTGGGTTTTGGGTTTTTGGTTTTTCCTCACTTGATGATTTTCGCTCAAAGTCCTCGGAGGATGGGTTGCTCTAAATTGACACGTGTCGGTTTCTTTCAGAGTAGCCACTCAGCTAGTGGTTGTAGGGGGAGGCTATTTATAGCCTAGGGAGCAGCCCGACATGATAAGACATAAATGCCCTTCAATGATATGACCGTTAGGTGGATAGATATTTTGGAACAGCTGGCGCATAGCACAGCAACGGTTGGAATTTTGAGTACCAAAATCCTCAGGGCTATCATGTTCCTCACTGTGTAGGCAATCCGCACTGGCGAATTCCTAACTCCTCAGTCAGGACAAATTCCTCAGAGACCAGAAGAACTTCGTCTCTGTCACTGAAGAAATTGACTGAACTGTATGAGATTTCCAATGGCTTCACTCGAAGGGATTGGTAGGTGTAGGATTTTGAGTTGAGCATCACATGGAAATTTTTCCTTAGTATTTCCTTGACCCCCTTTAACAGTACGGTGTTTCCTATGACTCAAGAAAGAGAAAAACAAAACTATGAAAACGAAAGTCTTCAAGCTTCATATTCCTCGCATGAATATCAAGTCTTCACGGACACACCAATTTCTTCACTTTCAAAGTCTTCATGAAAGTCTTCAGAAATACCAAAATCTTCAGTCGAAGATATTCATTTTTAGGGGTCGACTTTTCCTGTAAATATCAAACTCCTCATAGACTTATAGACCTGTGTACACTCACAACGCATTAGTCCCTTAACCTATAAGTCTTCAATACACCAAAATCACTAAGGGGCACTAGATGCACTTACATAGTCCATACTGCATTCTTTCCGATTAATATGGCTTAATTTGAAATGAGAAAAATACACTGGCGGTCAACGTATGTAACAATACGCTCTTTACGGTCACTATATATAGTTTTGCGGCGATTATACGATCACTAGCTCATCATAGAGCACCGTATTGCACCCTACTGACCGGCCACATAGTCGACGTCGCACTTTGTTGACTGGTTAAATTGTCACATGGTTTTTGGGTCCCACCTTTCAGTTGGCAGAGCAAAGAAATCAGTTAAACAAAACTTTACGCAGGCGCGACACGAGTCCAACCCTTGCACGCGAACCGCCCTGGCTGTGTATGTGAGTGCATGCACGTGTCCTCCCTCGGTCTTCCAACAAAGAGTGTACATCGGCTATAAAACAAAGAGTGTAGTACATGATGTACATCTACACTTCCAATGCATTTAGCCTTTAATCTAAATCGATATTGATTGACTAATGCACCAACTTGTGTTGTAGGTATAGGCCACATGTCTATCCTTAATTACAGCATGCAACGGCCTTCATTTAATCTTCTTATCTCAATGGTCGCATGCACACATAAGTCTGCTACTTTTGGGCATTAATTATGCCCTCGTCAATGTGTAAATCTCTAAATGTACAGTCTTTCACAGACGTAGGGAGTAGGTTGAGCACTTGAACGTGAGCGTGTGTGTTGCGTCGTGTGCTGTGTGCCACATGGGTGCATGAGTGTTGCGTGCGTCCATGTGTACGTGTGAGTGTTGCATGTTGCATGCATGCATGGGGCTTACTCCCTCCCATTGACATGTTCATATTTCAAGCTTCCTCTATTCCCTCCATATGGTGATACTCCCTCTGTTCCCAAATAGTACGGAGTAAAAGCCTCCCTCTGTTCCCAAATACGGAGTATTTGTCTTTCTACAGATTTCAACAAGTGACTAGGTATGGAGCAAAATGAATGAAGTGAGCGTAGAGGCATAGGGATACTGTAGAAAGGAAGTCCTCGCGATCCATTATTCCCCATCTTGGTCAGAGAGAACTATTCAACTAGTCTTCGCAGTGAAGTGACAATACACGCTGCAGTAGATGGGACACGTAATTAATAAGCTGAACCAGCGTGTTGGTGTTACTAAATCAGCCTTACCCAGTACTGCCATCTCTTCTTCCTCCTCCTCTCTTCTTCTTCCTCCTCTCTTCCCCATCGTCGGCCGCGCACCATTTACCCCCGCTCACTGCTCGCCCGCACGCGCCATCTTCCTTGGTAGCTCGCGTGTACCATTTCCCCCCGCTCACTGCTCGGCCACACGAGGAGAAGCTTCTTCGCTCGCCCGCCCGAATCCACTTCCCGCTGGCTCGCAGGCACCGAAAATCCCAATGGCAGAACCGACTGACACGCAGAGCCACGATTGGAATTCCCTCCCCGATGTTCTCTTGGAGCAGATCTGTAGTCGTATGGACCTACTCAGCACCGTCCATTTGGCCGCATGCTCGGTGTCTTTGTACCGTCTACTCGTCTGCAACCGGCCGGCTCTTTTCAAGGCACACTGCTTGCTGATGCCCAATCCTCGCAGGTGGCCCAGACACCGACTTGATGATCCTACAGAGGTTGTCGTGGTGCCCCTCAACATGCTACCACTACCCATCCACATGTCCTTCATGTGCCGCCACTACTAGGCGGGCATGAAGGCCAACTGGATCGTCCTCATCCACCACACCAATAGTCCATGGCGTCTCGTGGATATCTACACCCAGCGAGAGATCACCCTTCCATCCTTGGATACCGCCGCCATCGAGCCTCGCGGCCCGCCGGACACTCCTGCCTACTACGCACAAGACGCGTCAAGCTTTTGGCTTGACCTCTGTTTGCAGAAAGTTTTAATCTGCGAAGTGCCCACACCATCAGAAGACTACATGGATTACAAGCTCATTGCCTTGTTCAACATGGGATGAGTCTATCTGGAATCCGATCGCCATACATGGTTATGGCTCATCATCAATCCTATTGAGGCAACATTTCTGTCTGATGCTATAGTGCATGATGGCATCGTTTACGCGGTCGACGCACAGATTGGCTGCCTATACTGGTGGAATCTGTCGTCGTGTAATTGTTCTATCTCATCTCATCTTTACCTTATGAATACGAATGCCTGTTCATTTGTTACAAATTTAGAATGCATAGCATGTCTATAACCACATCATTGCTATATGTTCCTCTCATTTCCTAGATTTTTATGACCACACATGTTATTGTTAGAGTTGATATGAGAACAATTGGCATCTAATGATTGTTAGAATACATATTATGAGCATAACATCATGATTGATATATGTTACTCTCGTTTACAAGATTTTTATAACAACGCATGTTATTGCCTAGAGTTGATATGAGAACAGTAGTAGTAAGTGCTGTGGTAGAATATGAGTAGGCGCTGTCATAGCTGTTTTCCTCTCATTGTTACATGATGTTTGAACCATGACATATTGCTAGAATATGAAAGCCATTGGCTTATTTTTAAAACTTGGGGTATGATTATGACCACGGCATTGCAATTCTCTGTCTATGATATGTGTCACTGTTATAATAATCTTAATTCCACACATACTCTGAACATGATTGTTTATTTTTGTCCTTTTGGTCTCCAATTTGAATTGTTGCAGCAGACGCAAATGCGCTGGCCTTCATGATTCCAGGACCTGGAATCATACCAGTCGATGGGTGGTGGTTTATCGCTCGTTCAGCTAACGGCGGTCATTTGATGTTCATTCGCACGTACCAAATTGACCAAACCATTACATCAAACCACATGCAGTACAATGCATGGGGCGTTCGTGACATTGATGGCTATGGCTGCTTCGTGTTCGAGAAAGATCCCAGCTCCGTTGGGCCAGGCGTATTCAACTGGAGGCGGGTTTACAGCCTCGGCAACCACTCCTTGTTCCTCGGGCTCAATTATCCGATCATCCAACCAATCATCGATCATATCACCGGCGATGATTACTGTGCTATGAAACTTCCATTCGTGAGGGGGGGGCTGTGTTTACACATCATACCATGGGTTTCATGAATCACCATATCCACAGATTCGTCGACACAGCTTGTTGCCAGATAATCTTCAGTGTGTAAAAGGCATCAAGCTTCCATGCGATGGATGGCTTTTGCAAACCCGACATGCGGCGATGTGGTTCATGCCAACAGCAAATATGCACAACTTGATTCGTGCTGATATCTAGACTGAGCCATGTATTTTGCTGCTGTAGCACGACCCTCTTTTGTTGGATATTATGTACTGTTGTTAGTTTGAAGCACTCCTCTGGTTTGAAGGATAGATACCTTCCTGGGATCAAGTGCATCCTAACTCACCTAGGGATGGCAATGGGTCGGGTTTGGGGCGGGTGGAGTTGGTCCAAATCCAACCCACGACCCATCTTCCTACCCTCTGCCCATCCACCAAATTATCCATGGCACAACTTGTGCCCATGCCCAAACCCGCTGGATACCCACATACCCATGGAGCTCCATGGGCATAGAAATTTCAGCATGAAGCCTTCCCAAAGATCAAATTAACTCAACATCATTCACTCACAAATGTCAACATAAGCTACATGCATAAGTAGGCAACAAGTAATACGATGAGTCCTTAAGTGTGACATGCGAGAGGTTGATTTTGCAGCATATAGCTTATGGCACCAGTTGCATATTGCCTGCCATTTCCCATTCATTCATTCTTTCTACTGTCACTGGCATATGGCCCCACATGTCATACGGGTATCCATTGGATATCCCTGGAGCACAAACTATAACCGTGCTCAACCCAGCTGTTCCTGGGTATCCATATCCGCGGACCCATGGGAAAAATGTGCTCCATACCCTTGCCCAACTGGGTCGGGTATCCATGGGTATCCAGATCCATGGATAAAATTGCCATCCCTAAACTCACCTGCGTAAGATGTACTGATAATAATGATGGAGATGCTGTGCAGAAGCCATATATATATCAGTTAGGCTTCAAGTGCGTACTTGTTAGTTAAACCTATGTATAAATTGTGACACTAAATACGACTAGTAAGTAGTACAGTAGCAGTACTAGTATACGTCGGTCAAATTATTCATCATGTCCACACATTGAATTGACGTGACAACACGCTGCGCGTGAGGTGACACAAGAATCCCGGCGGCGTGTTCGGGTATTCTGGACTTCAGATTTGGAGTACCACTTATCTGTCAAAATCTTTCATCATTCACTTAAAACAGTCGATTGATCATACATTGAGTACCATATAACCGGAATTACCGATGCAAGTCGAAGAAGGATTGGCCGGTGCTGCCGGCGGGCGTCAAGTTCGATCCCATGGATCAGGAGCTGATCGAGCACCTTGAGGCCAAAGTGAGTGCTGACAGTGCGAGATTTCAGTCTCTCATCAATTTGTTCATACCAACCATCGACAGTGAGCACGACATATGCTACACCCAACCTGAGAAACTTCCAGGTAAGACACCGATCGGCCGTCTACTTGCACAAACATATTCCTTTATTTATAGCTCTATTTTTCTTTTTAGACGCAGACCTAGTGAAGCAATTACAATTTGACAGTTAATAAAAAGTGAAACAAGTGACTGCAACATGCCAAAGATGTTATGAAAATGCCAACTAGGTACACTAAAACCTGTATTCCACAATACTGCAGGTATCACACTGAGTGGCCTAAGGAAGCATTTCTTCTGGCGCAATTCCAGGGCGTTCAAAAGGGGCACGTGGACGCGTCGCCAGATACAGTCGGAGTGCGGCATGCACACGATGTGGCACAAGACCGGCAATACCTTGCCAGTGATGGTCAATGGCCGGCAGACGGGCAGCAAAAAAGGTTCTGGTGCTGCACACCAACAAGAACTTCAACTAGTAGAGGACCAACTGGGTGATGCACCAGTACCAACTCGGGGACCTGGAGCAAGAGAAGGAGCGGGAGCTGGTCCTCTGCAAGATTTTCTACCAGACGAACACTAGTGCCAGGAGTAAAAAAATTATAAGTTAGTTTGGTATTGGTAGTTGTACTACCTTGTCGTCCGCAAGTTGGTACTGTTGTTAACGATCTTTTGGTATGAACTTGCATTTGCTTCCAACCATCATGCCGAGGGTCGACATGGATATAAAGCTGAATCATTTGTTTCGAAACGAATTTTCAGGCACCTGATTTTTATTTGATGGGTAGCATAAGAACCCGCCGTTCGAATTCCCAGTTCTCCAATTTTTTCAAAATAAGTGCATGCACTTATTATCACGATAAAAAAACAATATCCGTGCTGCATCCCAGTTATCAGTCTGTACTTGCAGAATTCTCTCGTTTATTGAGCACGTATATTGTTTTTTCAGGTCGAGCAAGTTTCAACTGGGCTGTAGACTGCCCAGGGTTGGTTTTGTTTTTAACAGGCCCAGCCCATGACGACAACAGGGCACAAAGATCCAGCATGTATCTACTAGCCTCTGGCCCGCCAGCGTTAGTTATATTTTGTCTTACAACATCCGCAGGCAATTTTTTTACTGAATCAAACACACAGCCCAGTTCTATTATCCTCTTGAAACGCATGCCCTACATCTGTTTTCTAATCACTACCTATAGTTTTACTAGTTCATATACACGTATCATTATATTGAAAACACATAAAATTCCCTTTTCATATTTACATCCTTATTTTTGTTGTTTTTTCCCACCCAGCGCTGATTTTTTTACCACTGGTTTTCCCTTAAACCAACTCAATTGTCCCACGTCTTATTTGCTTACAAAAACAAAACGATTTTTTTGGCAAATCAATAAGTTCTTAAAAAATGTTTATCATTTCGGGATTACAACAGTTCGGACTCCACCGAAATTTTCAAAATAAGCTTGAACTTTTTGACCGTGGTCCCGGGCAGAAAATGGGCTGTAATAAATTACTTAAGAATTAGCAAATGGGCTGCAAATTATAAAAAATAGCAAATGGGCTTTATGTTGTCTGCCAAAGATTTGCAGGTTGACTTGTGGGCCTAGTAAGTTCATGCGTACACAAGGTTTCTCAAAAAAGAAACTTAGTCAACAATCGACTCTACCAGCGTCAGACCGTTAGATGTCAATCTAAAGGCAATCGTGCTTCTTCAGTCTCTGATCTTCCTGCCCCAGCCGCCCAAACCAGCGCCGTCGGAACCGCCTGCTCCCGCCTCCCGTGGCCGGCAGTGCTGCCGGGCAGGCCTCACGGCCCCATCATACTCGCATCCCTGGCCTGTCTATCCCTCTACTCACCCACACCTCCTGTTATTTTCCGGCGACGGCAGCCGAACCAGTCAACCCTCGTACTCTCCACCGCGTGGGTAGCCACTTTCGTGTCTTCCCCGGCTCCGTGTCGTTCCCTTCGTAGGCCTCACCGTCGTCCACCGCCCTGGTGCTCTCGGCGCGGCATGGTCAACGATGTCCATCCAACGGCCGTAGTGCTTCTTCAACCTCTGGTCTTCTTGCCCCAGCCGCCCAAAGCAGCGCCGGTCGTGTCGCATGCTCCTGCCTCCCGTTGCCGGCTGTGCTACCGCGGAGGCCTCACCGTCCCCATACTACTCCCACCGCTGGCCAGGACATCCCTCCACTCACCCACTCCCCCTATTATTCCGTGGCGATGGCAGCCTCACACCGCAGCCAAACTAGTGAACCCTCGTACTCCTCTCCGCGTGGGCATGCACTGCCGCGTCTTCCCCGGCTCCGCGTCGTCCCCTTCCTAGGCCTCGCCGTCGTCCACCGCCGTGGTGCTCTCGGCGCGGTGTGGTCAATGTGGTCAACGACCAACTTCCATCAAAAGAGTACTGTACGTGGAGAGGCTGACAGCTAGGTCCACGGCAGCCGCAAGGAAGTGCCTCCTTATTACATGCAAAATAATTATTCCTCCACCTGACAGCAGGGATCCACTGGACGGGCCACCAGTATTTCACGGAAAAAATGTTTCCCCCCTGACTGCTGGGACCCACCGGACAGGCCACCGTATTTCACGAAAAAAAAACGTTTGCCCCTGACTGCTGGGACCACCGGATGGACCACCGTATTTCGCAAAAAAAAACGTTCCCCCCGCTGTCATCTCGGACCCACCGGAAGTGCCTCCTTATTACGCACAAAAAAATGAATACTCCCCCTGCTAACTGGGACCCACCATGGTGGGAGGCTGACTTGTGGGCCTACTAAGTTGACGGGGACGGAGGGCTTTGTCAACTTAGTCAATATGAACGATTCTAGCTCCACTGACCATACTATGTCCATCCAACGGTCGTCGTGCTTCTTCAATCTCTGCTCTTCCAGCTCCAGCCGCTCAAACAAGCGCCGGCGGGACTGCCTACTCCCTCCTCCCCACGGCCGGCTCTGCTTCCGCGCAGGCCTCACCGCCCCACCGTACTCCCATCGCTGGCCTAGCCATCCCTCTACTCACCAACACCTGCTGTTATTCTCCGGCGATAGCAGACGAACCAGTAAACCCTCGTACAGTCGTACTCCCGTCCGCGTGGAAAACAACTGCCGAGTCTTCCCTGCCTCCGTGTCGTTCCCTTCCTAGGCCTCACCGTCGTCCACCGCCCTGGTGCTCTCGGCGCGACCTGCTCAACGTGGTCAACGACCGACATGCATCTGAAGTGGACTGTACGTGGAGAGGCCGACAACTGGGTCCACGGCCGCACGCAAGGAAATGCCTCCTTATTACGTGCAAAATAATGATTCCTCCACCTGACATCAGGGACCCACCGAAAGGGCCTCTGTATTTCGCGAAAAAACGTTACCGCCGCTGACAGCTCGGACCCACCAGCTATATCTTCGCACGCAAGGAAGTGCCTCCTTATTACGCACAAAAAAATGAATACTCCCCCTATTAGCTGGGACCCAGTATAGTGGCAGGCTGACTTGTGGGCCTACTAAGTTGACGAGGACGGAGGGCTTTGTCAACTTAGTCGATATGCATGATTCTAGCTCCAGTGACCGTACGATGTCCATCCAAGGGCCGTAGTGCTTCTTCAACCTCTGGTCTTCTTGCTCCAGCCGCCCAAACCAGCGCCGGTCGTGCCTCGTGCTCCTGCCTTCCGTGGCCGGCTGCGATGCGGCGGAGGCCTCACCGCCCCCTACTACTCCCACCGCTGGCCAGGCCATCCCTCTACTCACCCACACCCCCTGTTATTCTGCAGCGATGGCAGCCTCACACCGCAGCGAACCAGTGAACCCTCGTACTCCTCTACGCATGGGCATCCACTGTCGCGTCTTCCCCGGCTCCGCGTCGTCCACCGCCCTGGTGCTCTCAGCGCAACGTGGTCAACGTGGTTAAGGAACGGCTTCCATCGGACGTGGACTGTACGTGGAGAGGCTGACAGCTGGGTCCACGGCCGCAGCAAGGAAGTGCCTCCTTATTACGTGCAAAATAAATATTCCTCCACCTGACAGCGGGGACCCACCGGATGGGCCACCGTATTTCGCGAAAAAAACATTTCCCCCTGACTGCTGGGACCCACCAGCTACACCTTCGCATGCAAGGAAGTGCTTCCGGGGAAAACAAAAAACAAAATGATTCGCCCCCTAACTGCTGGGACCCACCAGCTACATCTTCGCACGCAAGTGCCTGACAGTCGGGACCCACCTGGTCGAAGCGTATGTAGCGTTGTCATTCTGGTCGTGAACATGTATGTACATACTGGTCGATGTAGAGGCGCACACGTGTCGTAGTAGAGGCGTGCACGTGTCGTAGTAGAGGCGCGCACGTAGCATGTACATGTACGTACAGCGGCCAGGGTGCAAGAAAGAAAATACGGCCACATATGTGTACATACGGGCGGGGTCTCGAACGCCTACTCGCGCATACGTATGGCCAGGGCTCGTGTACATGGCTGGGTCAGAACGGAGAAACAGCGTCGTCGTCGTGTTCATGGGGAGGCAACAGAATGCGTCATGTTCATGGGGAGGCAACGGAATGTGTCGTGTTCATCGGGAGGCAACGGAACGCGTGGGAGCCAACCGGCTGGGTCGGAACGGAATGCGTGGTCGTGTTCATCGGGAGGGCTTGGACGAAACAGGCGATGGAAACGAGGCCTGGCTTACCGCAGAACGGAGGAAACGGACCTCCTACGGTCGAAACGGGGCTCCTGTTGATCGGGAGGGGTGTGGCATACGGCAAAACGGAGGAAACGGACCTCCTACGGTCGAAACGGGGGTCCTGTTCATCGGGAGGGGTGTGGCGTACCGCAAAACGGATGAAACGGACCTCCTACAGTCGAAACGGGGGTCCTCTTCATCGGGAGGGGTGTGGTGTACCGCAAAACGGGACGAAACGGGATACTGTTCATCTCCACCGTCGACCCCCTCCAGCCTCCACGGGCTACTGTCGACCTCCTCCAGCCTCCACGGGCTCCTGTTCATACAGCCTCCACCGCGCGCTACTCCATCGGCTACTATTCAACCACCCCTCCACTATCTACTGTTCATCCAGCCCTCCACACCACGGGGTCCTGTTCAACCACCCCTCCACGGGCACCCCTCCACCGTCTACTGTTCATCCAGCCCTCCACACCACGGGGTCATGTTCATCCAGAGGCAACGCCACCGCTCACTGTTCATCCAAAACCCCCCGCAACACTCACTGTTCATCCCAGAGGCAGCATCGATCGGCTTCAGTTAGCAGCAGTAGCGAAGGAATCCCTCGATCGGGTTTAGTTAACAGCCATCGATCGATCGCTCGGGTTCAGTAACGCGTAGCCTGCAGTGCAATCGCTCGGGTTCAGTTAGAGCCCAACGCCTCGCTCGGGTTCAGTTAGAGCCAATGCCTCGCACACACGCGCGTACGTGTACAAGAGAAACACGCATCGCTCGGCCCCCTACCTCCCACCATAACCAGCAACTCCCCAAAATTTTCCTCCCCCTCGCTTCTACCACAGTTTTTTTCTGTCATGGATGGCCCGAAGAATGTCATGCAGCTGCTTCTCCGGCCCGCCCAGGAGGAAAAGCCCATTTTGTGTCATGTTTTTTTGTCATAGAAGTAGGAGCCCACCACATCTATGATAAATGTCGGGTTTTGTCACAATTATCGTCATAGAAGTGTCATATGTATGACAGAAAAAAAATTCGTTCGGCCCAAAATGTCACGGATGTTTCTTTTTTGTAGTGAGAACTCAAGGCTACTCGTGAAGATTATGAGGAGGAAATAGTCGTACTAGTGGAGAAAAATGACGATCCGGAAAGGAAGTTAGCAGTATTCCTGGGAGACCCCGCACTAGGAGGAGAAGACGAAGAACCCAAGGTGATTCGCCCGGAGGACTACATCATCATCCACAACACCGACCCAGACCCCGACAATAGCGATGATGACTATGAAGACGAAGCTGGAGCAGACATCATGGAGTCTTCAACCGAAGAATAATTCTAGTAGACCACCACATCAGTAGTAGTATTGCACCATGTAAATAGTATAGTTCGAGCACTTTTGTAAACGATAGTTAGATCGATTGTATGCCCTTGCTTGACTGATTGAGTAAAGTGTTTGTGTTTGTCTCATGTGCATATGGGTAGTGCCTTCTCATTAGACCCCTTTTCTATTCTGATCTCTTCCCTCTAAACCCATCAGATGCCTCCGAGATAAGGCTCTTATGATTGAAGGGAAGCAGCAGCAAATTGAGAGCCGTAAGAGGAAATATGGACAAGGAAGGTATAATTCAGGAGCTCAGCAGAAGGCTCGCCTAACCCCGAACTCGGGAGGACTTGTTCATAACCATGGAGGCCACACCCACAATGGAGGAAGTAACCATAATCATACAGGCCCAAGGAATGGGAATGGGAATGGAGCAAGCAACAATCAGAACCACCCCAATCCAGCCACACCCGCCAAGAGAGACCTAAGCCACCTTACTTGTTTCAAGTGCGGGAAGACTGGACACTATGCCACGGAGTGCCCTGAAGCGAAGAATGGAAACAGAAATGGGAGCTTTGGAAATAAGCCCAATCCATTCAACAAAGGACAAGTGAACCACGTCAATGTGAGGAGGTTGAAGAGCAGCCAGACGCGGTTATTGGTAAGTTTTTGGTTAAGTATTTTACCGCCCTTGTTCTTTTTGATACTGGTGCATCGCATTCATACATATCAAGGGAATTTGTGGATAAGTTTAAACTACCAACCCAAACCCTTAGGAACCATCTGTTAGTAAGTTCACCTGGACCAGAGTATATGGCTAGTCGATGGTGCGACCAGATACCCCTAACCATTGGTAGCCATGTTTTTCGTCCGACCTAATAATCATGGAGTCACAAGGACTGGATGCGATATTAGGCATGGACTGGATGTCAAAGTATGGAGGAAGCATTGACTGTGTTAGTAAGTGAATTTGTCTCACCACCCCTGAGGGAAAAAAGATCAAGTATGTATCTAGGCATGCGCCAAGAAGTAGCCAAGTGAATACCCTCATGGGAGTTGTTCAAGAGGAAGTGCATGTAGTGAAGGATTACCCGGATGTTTTTCCAGAAGAGTTACCAGGCATGCCACCGGATCGAGACATTGAGTGTTTGATAGAGCTATTGCCAGGCACCGGGCCTATATCGAAGAGACCATACCGGATGCCCGCAAATGATCTGGAGGAGATTAAGAAACAGATCAAGGAGTTATTGGATAAAGGATACATTCGACGGAGCTCATCACCATGGGGAGCCCCAGTGCTTTTGGTAGAGAAGAAGGATAAGTCTCTAAGAATGGTTGTTGATTATCGAGCCTTGAATGAAGTGATGATCAAGAACAAGTACCCACTGCCGATGATCAATGATCTATTTGACCAGCTGCAAGGAGCTAAGGTGTTTTTGAAGATCGATCTGCGATCAAGATATCACCAGCTGAAGATACGAGAGAAGGACATACCAAAGACAGCATTCACCACACGGTACGGGTTGTATGAATATACGGTCATGTCGTTTGGACTGACTAATGCCCCTGCCTACTTCATGAGCATGATGAACAAAGTGTTCATGGAATATTTTGATAAGTTCGTTGTGGTGTTCATGGATGATATAATGGTATACTCGAAGAATGAAGAGGAGCACGAAGAGCATTTGCGCTTAGTTCTCGAGAAACTCAGGGAACATCAGTTGTATGCCAAGTTCAACAAATGCGAGTTTTGGCTGAAGGAAGTTGGATTCCTTGGACATGTTATATCAGGAGAAGGTGTAGCAGTAGATCCTACAAAGTTCAATCAGTCACTGAATGGTTGGCACCCACTTAAGTTAGCTAGATCCGCAGTTTTCTTGGACTCGCAAGATACTATCGGAGATTCATTGAGAATTTTTCCAAGATTGCGAAGCCAATGACGGAGTTATTGAAGAAGGATACCAAATTTAAATGGACAGAAGAATGTGAAGCAAGTTTTCAGGAGTTAAAGAAACGTTTGACTACAGCCCCAGTGCTGATTCTGTCAGATATACGAAAGGAGTTCCAAGTGTATTGCGATGCCTCTCACCTCGGACTTGGAAGTGTGCTTATGCAGGACGGAAGAGTTGTTTCGTATGCCTCGCGACAACTGAAACCGCACGAGTTGAATTATGCCATGCATGATTTGGAGTTGGCTGCTGTAGTGCATGCGTTGAAGACCTGGAGGCATTACCTTATTGGAAATAGTTGTGATGTGTACACGGATCATACGAGTTTGAAGTACATCTTCACACAAAAGGAGCTGAACCTTAGGCAGAGGAGATGGTTGGAGCTTATAAAGGATTATGACATGAAGCTTCATTATCATCCCGGCAAGGGCAATGTCGTAGCCGACGCTTTGAGTCGGAAAAGTTATGCTAATACCCTAGTGAGCACGAGATTGCCGAAAGAGTTAGCAGAGGATCTCAGGGAACTTCGATTGGAGATTGTTCCTAGAGGTTTTATTGCAACAATGGAAGTTCAGTCGACATTGTTAGGAAAGATTTGAGAAGCTCATAAGGAGGACAAAGAGATTGCCGAGATAAAAGAGAGAATGAGCGAAGGAAAGGCCAAAGGTTTTCGTGAGGATGAGCACGACACCTTATGGTTTGAGGACCGCGTTTATGTGCCCAATAACACAGAGATCAGGAAGTTAATACTTCACGAAGCTCATGACTCACCATACTCGATACACCCTGGAAACACCAAGATGTATTTGGATTTGAAGAAATGTTTCTGGTGGACTTGTATGAAGAAGGATATTGCCGAGTATGTAGTCGTATGTGATGTATGTCAGAGAGTGAAGGCTGAGCATCAAAAGCCAGCAGGATTGTTACAGCCTATGCCAATACCCGAATGGAAGTGGGATAAACTTGGCATGGATTTTATCATCGGATTACCCAGAACCAAATCAGGATATGATTCTATATGGGTAGTAGTTGATAGCTTGACCAAAGTGGCTCACTTTATCCCAGTAAAAACCACCTATACAAGTGCGAAGTTGGCCAAGATATACATGACCAGGATCGTATGTCTGCATGGAGTTCCGAGGACAATTGTATCAGATAGAGGAACACAGTTTACTTCAAAGTTTTGGCATCAGCTACACCAAACTTTGGGGACGAGATTGGAGTTCAGTACAACATTCCACCCGCAGACAGATCGATAGACCGAGAGAGTCAACCAGATTCTGGAGGATATGCTGAGAGCATGTGCGCTAGATTATGGATCTAGTTGGGATGACAATTTGCCCTACGCGGAGTTCTCATACAACAACAGCTTCCAAGCCAGTTTGAAGATGGCACCGTTCGAAGCCCTGTACGGACGAAGATGTAGAACACCGTTAATGTGGGATAAAGTTTGAGACCGATAGTTGTTTGGACCAGATTTTATCAAGGAGTCTAAAGAAAAGGTTAAGTTGATCCGCGATAGATTAAAGGTAGCTTAGTCCATACAGAAGAGTTATGAAGATTCGAAATGCAAGGAAATAACCTATGAAATTGGAGACATAGCATATCTGCGAGTGTCACCCTTGCGAGGAGTGAAACATTTGGGAGTTAAGGGGAAGTTAGCCCTGAAATTTGTTGGACCGTATCATGTTTTGGAATGGATGGGAGAAGTTGCCTACAAGTTGGAGTTACCTGAAGGACTGTCAGGAGTTCATGATGTGTTTCACGTTTCACAGTTGAAGAAGTGTCATGCTGAGATGGCCGATATACCGTTAAGAGATATAGTACCCTTAAATTTGATTCAGTTGGACAATGATTTGACCTATGAAGAGAAGCCAGTCAGGATTCTCAAATTTTCCAGCAAAGTCACCTGCAGCAAGGTTATCAAGTTTTGCAAAGTTCAGTGGAGTCACCATACCGAGGATGAAGCCACCTGGGAACGAGAGGATAATCTTCGCAGAGATCACCCACACCTATTTCCTAGCCAACCCGAATCTCGAGGGCGAGATTCATCTTAAGGGGGGTAGGTTTGTAACATCCCAAATTTTCAATTTGGAATGTTATACATAGATCATTCATGCATATCATATTTTATTGCATTTCATTTTGCGATCCTCGAAATCCTAAGCAACTCAAGGACCCTCGGAGAGAGTTGGGGATTTCCTAGTTTTCGTATTTTAGTTTTATCAAATATTGAAATGAGGATTTTGGTTTTAATTATTTTTCTCTCCGAAAATATTTCATATGAAAATACATGAGAGGAGATAATATGACTTCTCCAAAATAAATGAAATATTGGAGGAAAAAGATTAAAATCAAATATTTGATTTTTTTATTTGGATTTTATAGCAATTTTAATTGCATTAGAAAAATTGCATGTTTTTCAAAGTTGCATTTTAGGGCCAAGAAAAAGTTCATCTCGTTCTAAATATTTTATTTAGACGGTGAAAAATTGTTTTGGCATTTTTAGAATTTTATTTTATTTTCTAGGATTTTTTTTTAGTTTCGGCAGAATTATTTAAAAAAATGCGCAGTGGCTAACTGGGCCGAAGCCCAGCCGCCGGTCCACTCCCCGCGCCGTCGTCTCCTACCAGGAGACCGAGCCGCCACCGCCTCGGACGAGGAGTCCGGCCGGGACTCGCCTCGCCGCCGCCTTGGACCCTTATAGGATCGAAAGTATGTCTAGAGGGGGTGATTAGACTACTTGACCAAATAAAAATCTATCCTTTTCCCAATTTTAGTCTTTGGCAGATTTTAGCTATCTTAGCACAAGTCAAGCATTCTTAACACAATTCAAGCAAGCATGCAAAGAGTCTATGGGCAGCGGAAAGTAAAGCATGCAACTTGCAAGAATGTAAAGGGAAGGGTTTGGAGAATTCTAACGCAATTGGAGACACGGATGTTTTTGTCATGGTTCCGATAGGTGGTGCTATCGTACATCCACGTTGATGGAGACTTCAACCCACGAAGGGTAACGGTTGCGCGAGTCCACGGAGGGCTCCACCCACGAAGGGTCCACGAAGAAGCAACCTTGTCTATCCCATCATGGCCATCGCCCACGAAGGACTTGCCTCACTAGTGGTAGATCTTCACGAAGTAGGCGATCTCCTCGCCCTTACAAACTCCTTGGTTCAACTCCACAATCTTTGTCGGAGGCTCCCAAGTGACACCTAGCCAATCTAGGAGACACCACTCTCCAAGAAGTAACAAATGGTGTGTTGATGAGGAACTCCTTGCTCTTGTGCTTCAAATGATAGTCTCCCCAACACTCAACTCTCTCTCACAGGATATGGATTTGGTGGAAAGAAGATTTGAGTGGAAAGCAACTTGGGGAAGGCTAGAGATCAAGATTCATATGGTGGGAATGGAATATCTTGGCCTCAACACATGAGTAGGTGGTTCTCTCCCAGAAAATGTGTATTGGAAGTGTAGGTATGTTCTGATGGCTCTCTCTACGAATGAAGAGTGGGTGGAGGGGTATATATAGCCTCCACACAAAAACTAACTGTTAGACACAATTTACCAATCTCGGTGAGACCGAATTGAGAAACTCGATCGGACCGATTTAGCAAACCTAGTGACCGTTAGGATTTTCGGTGGGACTGAGATGCAACTCGGTAGGACCGATATGGTTAGGGTTAGGGCATAACGTAATCTCGGTGTGGCCGATTACACAAACTCGGTGGGACCGATTTTGGTAATAAGCTAACCAGAGAGTTGGTCAGGTAAACTCGGTGGGACCGATCGCTCATTTCGGTGGGACCGAAATGTTACAAAAGAGAAACAGAGAGTTTACATTGCAATATCGGTGGGACCAATCGCTCATCTCGGTAGGACCAAAACGTTACGAAGGGAAACAGAGAGATTACAACCCCATCTCGGTGTGACCAAGATCCCTATCGGTGAGATCAATTTGCCTAGGGTTTGTGGCAGTGGCTATGACATCTGAACTCGGTGGCGCCGGATAGAAAGAATCGGTGGGGCCGAGTTTGACTTTTGGTTTAGGTCATATGTGGATGTGGGAAGGTAGTTGAGGGTTTTCGAGCATATCACTAAGCACTATGAAGCAAGAACCTCATCAAGCAACACCTCATCCCTCCTTGATAGTATTGGCTTTTCCTATAGACTCAATGTGATCTTGGATCACTAAAATATAAAATGTAGAGTCTTGACCTTTGAGATTGAGCCAATCTTTTTGTCCTTAGTATTTTGAGGGGTCCACTTTCCTCATCCATGCCATGCCATTCATTGAGTTTTTCCTGAATTGTTAATCTTGGAATAGCATTAGCTCAATGAGCTATATGTTGTTAGGAATTACCAAAACCACCTAGGAATAGTTGCACTTTCAATCTCCCCCTTTTTGGTAATTGATGACAACATATAGATCAAAGCTTCGACAAATGATAATAAGAGTGAAAAACATTGTCGCTTTGAGAAGTATGTGAAATGTAAGAGCTCCCCCTAAATTTGTGCATAGTTTATGATTTGCTTTGGACTGCAAATGTATAGAGAGTTAGGCTCATGGGTTACTCTTCCATGTCACATACATCTTGGTGGAGCGCTCAAAATGATAATAATTAAATACATGCACTCATCACCAAGAAAAGTGAATGATCATATAGGGATAAAATGATAATGTCATCCAACAAGCATTAAGGTAGCATATGATCAAACACATGATCATCCAAGTATCACACAGACAAAAAGTATCTCAAACAAGCAAATAAAGTTCAACCACCAAAGCAAGAGAGAATAAAAAGCAACGCTCTCTCTCGAAGCCTATGATCTATACATTTTTCTCCCGCTTTGGCAACAAGTTACCAAAAAGTTCCTAGAAAATGCATAGCATTAAATCGTCTCTCAGGCTTGGTCTTCAGGTGGTGGTGTCCGGATAACTCCAAGAATGAAGGCTTTAGTCGATGTTGATGGAGCTGATGGAGTAGGTGCTGGAGCTGGTGGCACTGAAGCTGTAGCCGGTGCAGATGAAGTGGCTCTAGTGTCTGGAACAGGCACTGCAGCTGACCTTTGAGCTCTAGGCACTCTGGCAAATGCATCAGTGGTTGTCTTGCCCTTCCTCTCCTGCATTTCATCCTGAAGTTGCTCCACAACAGACTGGATCTTAGTTACCTTCACATCCAAGTTATAGAACTTTTGCTCCACGATCCTTTCCAAGCTCTCCTGGTTTTGAGTCAGGGTGGCCAGTCCCTTCTCAATCCTCAGAGTGGAGGCAATCAAGTAGCCAAGTTGATCTTGCTTGCTCTTCAGAAGATACTGAGATGCTTCTTCAGTAGTTGGCATCCTTGCAGCCTTTTCAGCCTTTGCCTTCTCCTTCTTGGCTTGTGCATGCACAGAAGATGGTTCATTTTCATCCATCACCACAGTGTTGTCCTCAAATTTTGGGTAGATGGGCAGGTGCTCCTTGTCCAGCAGATATGTGCCAGTGCCCATCTTGGAGTTAATCAGCTCCTAGATCTGTGGGGCATACCCACAACTCCTCTTCTGATCTGAAGTTGTCCTCTTTATGGTTTCCACTATGAAGCTCATGACTTTGAACTTCTGTGGGACATCAAAGATGTGAAGCAAGTTTATTGCATGGCCTCTGATCATCTTGTGATCACCTGACTTTGGCAAGAGAGTGTGCCTGAGGATCCAGTTGATAGTTGGCAAGCCTGACAGAAGGTAATGTACAGATCCAAACTTGTGTGTCTCAAGAGCAGCATCTGGGATCTCCTTGTACATGTGTGCCATGGTGCTGTGATCCTTCTTCTTATTGGCATAGACATCCAAGTCATCTTCACTCTCTTTTGGGGCATTGATCAACTTAGCCCATTCTGCAACTGTTGACTGGTACCTCATACCTTCAGACATCCAGACAATCCTTCCATCCGGGTAGAAGTGAGCTGTGGAGTAGAACTGCATGATAAGCTCATCATTCTATTTTATGAGCTTCTGAGCCACAAACTCATCAACTCCACAAGCCTTGAAACTATCATACACACCTGGATAATGTTCATCATTCTCCTTGATGTACTCCCAACCCATCTCATGTCACATACTATTGGTTTCTTGTCAAGCAACACTGTCTCGTAGAAGTCCTGATGTTCCTTTGTATGGAACCTGTAGTCCACAGCAGTCCTTCTCCTGGTGGCATATGGATCAGACTTTCTCCATAGCCTTAGACCTAAGTCCTTCCTGATCTTCATGTTCTCTGCAACTGGATGAGCATCATTGTGATCTGGAATTTTTGGCTTCAACTTCCTCAAGACATGTGACTCATCATCTTCTTCTTCCATTTCAGCTTCAGGCACTGGGCCTTGTTCTTCTCCTCAGCAGGGATGTTCCTGGTGCTCCTCTTTGGTTTTGGCTTTGGAGCTGGAGCAGCAGTCTTAGGAGCAGTCTTAGGCTTAGATGGAACAGCCCCTGCCCTGATGGCATCACCCATAAGCTTCTGAGCTTTGGGTGTTGGTGCAGCATCTTCTTCCTCTTCCTCTTTAGAATCTCTCATGATTGAGGATCTCCCAAGCACTCTAGCAGTGGTCTTCTTGACCCTCTCTTTCCTCTTCTTCTCTACCACAACCTGCTCTTTGGGTGCAGATCCCAAAGTCTCTTGAGTAGATGCTCTGGCCTTAGACATTTGAGCTCTCTTGGCAGGAACCTTTTGCTTCATGCCTGGCTTGGTGGCAGTAGCTGTGCCATATTCCTTCTTCAGGACTTTCCTCTTTGAGGTGGTTTCTTGTTCCTCAGCCACATAGTCCTCATCCTCTGACTCTGAGGTTCTTTTCTTGCTGGCCCTGGTGGCAGCCTTTGGCAGATTGCTTGGTGTGCTCCTGCTGCCATCATCTGAGCTGCTAGAGGGACTAGTGCCCTCACTCAAGTGAACCTGCTCCTCTGACCTGTTCTGATTGTCACTCTGAGCAGACATATTGCAAACACTGACACCAGACCCTGTGAATAGATATAGATGAGCTAGAGTAGATGAGCATCACAAAATGCAGAGGTTTTTGCAAAAGAATGAGTCAAAAACTTAGTTTTAGTTTTCCACAGAAAGCATCTCGGATCAACTGATTTGTAAACTCGGTGATACCGAAGCAGCTGTTGGAACCTAAACTAGTGAACTCGTTCAGACCGAGTCACGGTTCGGTGGCACCGAGACTGCTAGGGTTTCACAAAGTCCTGAACTCGGTCACACCGATTTGCAATTCTCGGTCAGACCGAGAATCACATGTGCAATGGCCTGAGCCAAATCGGTGGTACCGAGTTCCACAATTCGGTGGGTCCGAGATGGTTTCGACGGAAACCTAACCCTAAATTCTCAATTCACGACTAAACTATAGAGTGTTTTCGATGGATAGAATGATCTCAATCGTGGCAAGATACATGGCGGACACAATGTGCTAGGAATTAGATAAGGATAGCACAGTGATCGAGTTCATACCCTAGTTCGGCGATGAACTCGCTACGACGGCAACGACGGGGATGATTCCCATTGACGGCAGCAGAGACCAGCGGCATGAGGCGGCTGGCGACGAGGAGGACGATCCGGAGATCCAGGGAGGCAGAGCAAGCTAAGCGCGGGCCGAGGAGGTTTGGAAAGTTTTCCAAAATTTGACCCGTGGATATATATAGCCCGACCCTATCGGTGTGACCGAGTGGAACAACTCGGTGGCACCGAGATTCATAACTGCAAGAAGTTAATGAAACTCGGTGTGACCGAAAAGTTCAAATCGGTTGCACCGAGATTGAAAACCTAGATCGACTTAGTGATATCGGTATGACCAAAATGGGTGAATCGGTCAGACCGAAACACAGAAAGAAGTTTTGGAAGTTTAAGTCTATGACGAATCGGGGACTCCGAGTGCTCCTCACACAGAGTGGTTCGAATCTGACTTGATCAAATTTTGTGATGCAGCATGAATAGAGTTTGAGACGAGAAAAGCATAGATAGCTAGAGAAGGTTCTTAGGCATTCTTGTCCATCCACTTGGCCAAAAGAAAAGGAAACCAAACAATCAAAACAACAACTGGATGTCCTCGAATGAGTAAATTATGCAACCAACATGCTCACATAATAAAATGACAAATGAAATATGTGGCAAAGCATGCACAAAAAATTCTAGCATCTATCAAGCAATTGGCGATGACTAGGTCATCTATATATGAGTATATTGACTTAGGAGTCAAATGAGAACATTTGATCATAGGTCATACTCATCGTTTAAGCATAAGTGGGGTTACCACTTTTACATAAAGCTTTGTTGTGTTAACACCATTAGAGTTGCTTTAACTCAATTGTTAGAGTAAAGCTCCCCCTAGATGTGAGATCCCCCCTAAGAGGATGAACTAACCTTGGGTTTTGTCGATGATGACTTCATGTAGATGTTGAAGATGTGGATGCTCAATGTTGATGTAGATCATTTGGAGCTATCCTTTGGAGTGAGTTGCACTTTCAATACCTACACGGGTTAGTCCCACAAGGAACAAACAAGGATATCCATAGACATAGACTGATGCACACACAAGATGATGTCTATGAAAGCTTTAGGTTACCTTGTCCCTTGTCTTACCAACAAGAGGGTTTGTGACTCCTTGAACTAGTGCAAGATGTGGAAGTTGATTGCACTTGTTCTTGCCAAAATGATAAGAGTGAAGTATGTTGGCGGAGTCACCCTCAAGAACTCTCTAGTTCTTCTTCTTCGGGATCCACACCATCTTGATGGGAATCCTCGGAGTTGTAGTTGTACTTGATGAAGTGGAACTTGATGTAGTCTTGGGAACCCACTTGACCAAGGCCTTAGGAGCTTCTTCAAATGCATCAATTTCCTCTTGAAGCTTGTCCTTGCCTTTTTTTCTTGTGGTCTTGTGGTGGAAGATCATCTTGAGCTTGTGTCCCTTTGGAAGAAGTAGGATCATACTTTTGTTGTTGAGGAACAAATTTCGTCTTGGGGTATTGATCTTCTTCCACTCAACTCCATTGGCATTGAACTTTTGTTCAAAACCAATACCTTGATTCTTCCGGTGCCTTCCTTGCTTGCGTACAATTTCCTCGAATTGCTTACTCCCGGCAAGGCTCTTGTAAACACCTTTCTCTATAATTCCCTTCAATAAGCTATTTTCTTGCTCAAGTGTAACTTGGCTAAGAGAATCATTAGTGGAATCAAGATAACTACTAGAGGCAACAACATTGGATTTAGCATGATTATTCTTACTACTAGAAGAAGAATCTTTCTTGTTCTTGTTACTAGACTTGACTTGAGGCATGTAAGTGGATAAGAGTAAACGCTTGGAAATGTAAGAAGAACTTTTCTTGCGAAGATCATCATTGATTTCCTTTAAGAACTCATGCTCTTGCTCAAGATTGAGCTTCTCAAAACGTAATTTCTCATGAGTCCTTAAAAGTTCTCGATGATCTCCTAAGATAGTTTCATGAGCTAACTTAAGAGTGTTTAGTTCTTTAGTTAGAGACTCAATCTTCTCCTTATCATTGTCATTCGTTTCATCATATTATTCATCACTATAGTTGTCAACAAGTAAATCATCATCACCTAACAAGTCATCTTCATCACTATTGAAATCAACATACTCGGGGTGTGATGCCTTTGGGCCTTTAGACATGAAGCATCTTCCAATTCCTTCATTTGGTGAATCAAATATGCCGTAGGAGTTGGTTGACACAAGTGCTAGACCGGCAACACCTTCATCTTGAGTATATTCGGAGTCGGAGTGATAGCTTCTCTCGGAGTCATTGTCGGAGTCGGAGCCGGATACCCATTCACCAACATGAGCTTGATGTCTTCGTTTTGTGTAGCTCCTTGATGACTTGTCCTTCCTTTCTGAATCCTTGCTTCTCCGAGAGGGTCTTCATTCATATCGATCATCCCTACTCCTTCTCTCCCTTGATGGTGATTCTTCTCTTCTACTTCTTCTTTTGGGAGAATCTTCTCTTCTCTTGTGGGGAGCCGTACACTCATTGGAGTAGTGTACGGGTCTTCCACAATTGTAGTAGTTTCGCTCTCGACTAGAAGATCTTTTGTCATTGTAGGACCTTGACTTGGAACTTCTCTCTTTGCTTCTATTCTTGTAGAACTTGTTGAAGTTCTTCACCATTAGGCTCAATTCTTCATTAAAGGTTTGTTTCTCACTTGATGATGTGGGAGCTTCACATGAGGCTTTGTAAGCACCACTTGACTTGTTATGGAGCTCCTCCTTATCCTTGAGTGACATCTCATGAGCAACAATTCTTCCAATGACTTCCATTGGCTTGAGATCTTCGTAATTTGGCATCATTTGGATCAATGTGCATACGGTATCGTATTTTCCATCCAAGGCCCTTAGGATCTTCTTGATGATGAATTTGTCGGTCATCTCTTCACTTCCTAAGCCGGCAATCTCATTTGTGATAAGAGCAAGCCTAGAGTACATCTCAGCGACACCTTCACCATCCTTCATTTTGAACTTGTCAAGTTGACTTTAAAGCACATCCAACTTGGATTCCTTGACGGAGTCGGTACCTTCATGCATGTCAATCAAAGTATCCCAAATTTCCTTTGCATTCTCAAGACGGCTGATTTTGTTGAATTCTTCGGGGCACAATCCGTTGAAGAGGATATCACAAGCTTGAGCATTGTATTGTAGCATCTTCAACTCATCCGCGGTAGCTTCATGATTTGGTTCTCTCCCATCAAAGAATTCACCTTGCAAGCCAACACACACAATAGCCCAAACGGCGGGGTTATGTCCAAGAATATGCATTTTGATCTTATGCTTCCAACTAGCAAAATTAGTACCATGAAAGTAAGGACCTCTACGGTGGTAATTTCCCTCGCTAGACGCCATACTCTCCTAGGTTGTGAAACCACGGCTATGACCACCAAAAGCTATGGAAATCAAAGCAAATGGAAACCAAAGCTCTCATACCACCTGTAGGATTGAAAGTATGTCTAGAGGGGGGGGGTGATTAGACTACTTGACCAAATAAAAATCTATCCTTTTCCCAATTTTAGTCTTTGGCAGATTTTAGCTATCTTAGCACAAGTCAAGCAATCTTAACACAATTCAAGCAAGCATGCAAAGAGTCTATGGGCAGCGGAAAGTAAAGCATGCAACTTGCAAGAATGTAAAAGGAAGGGTTTGGAGAATTCTAACACAATTGGAGACACGGATGTTTTTGTCGTGGTTCCGATAGGTGGTGCTATCGTACATCCACGTTGATGGAGACTTCAACCCACGAAGGGTAACGGTTGCGCGAGTCCATGGAGGGCTCCACCCATGAAGGGTCCACGAAGAAGCAACCTTGTCTATCCCATCATGGCCATCGCCCACAAAGGACTTGCCTCACTAGTGGTAGATCTTCACGAAGTAGGCGATCTCCTTGCCATTACAAACTCCTTGGTTCAACTCCACAATCTTTGTCGGAGGCTCCCAAGTGACACCTAGCCAATCTAGGAGACACCACTCTCCAAGAAGTAACAAATGGTGTGTTGATGAGGAACTCCTTGCTCTTGTGCTTCAAATGATAGTCTCCCCAACACTCAACTCTCTCTCACAGGATATGGATTTGGTGGAAAGAAGATTTGAGTGGAAAGCAACTTGGGGAAGGCTAGAGATCAAGATTCATATGGTGGGAATGGAATATCTTGGCCTCAACACATGAGTAGGTGGTTCTCTCCCAGAAAATGTGTATTGGAAGTGTAGGTATGTTCTGATGGCTCTCTCTACGAATGAAGAGTGGGTGGAGGGGTATATATAGCCTCCACACAAAAACTAACTGTTAGACACAATTTACCAATCTCGGTGAGACCGAATTGAGAAACTCGATCGGACCGATTTAGCAAACCTAGTGACCGTTAGGATTTTCGGTGGGACTGAGATGCAACTCGGTAGGACCGATATGGTCAGGGTTAGGGCATAACGTAATCTCGGTGTGGCCGATTACACAAACTTGGTGGGACCGATTTTGGTAATAAGCTAACCAGAGAGTTGGTCAGGTAAACTCGATGGGACCGATCGCTCATTTCGGTGGGACCAAAATGTTAGAAAAGAGAAACAGAGAGTTTACATTGCAATCTCGGTGGGACTGATCGCTCATCTCGGTAGGACCGAAAAGTTACGAAGGGAAATAGAGAGATTACAACCCCATCTCGGTGTGACCGAGATCCCTATCGATGAGACCGATTTGCCTAGGGTTTGTGGCAGTGGCTATGACATCTGAACTCGGGGGCGCCGGATAGAAAGAATCGGTGGGGCCGAGTTTGACTTTTGGTTTAGGTCCTATGTGGATGTGGGAAGGTAGTTGAGGATTTTGGAGCATATCACTAAGCACTATGAAGCAAGAACCTCATCAAGCAACACCTCATCCCTCCTTGATAGTATTGGCTTTTCCTATAGACTCAATGTGATCTTGGATCACTAAAATATAAAATGTAGAGTCTTGAGCTTTGAGCTTGAGCCAATCTTTTTGTCCTTAGTATTTTGAGGGGTCCACTTTCCTCATCCATGCCATGCCATTCATTGAGCTTTTCCTGAAATATTAATCTTGGAATAGCATTAGCTCAATGAGCTATATGTTGTTAGGAATTACCAAAACCACCTAGGGATAGTTGCACTTTCACCCCTCCTCCAAGCCGCCGCCCTCCCCCCTCTTTAAATACCCCCCCCTCGGAGCACCGCCACCACCACCCACCCCACCGCCCGCAGCCGCGCCGCCGCCTCTCGCCACGCCTCACCGCCGCCGCTGCAGCGCCGCCGCCTCTCGCCGCCGCAGTCCGCCGCCCAGCCGCCGCAGCCCCGCCTCACCGAAGCTACGCCGGAGGTACCACCGTCGTTCGTCACCACTGGTTTTTTTAGAAAACCGCTTCGATTTTTTTAAGAAAACCCCTAGTTAATTTTATTAGATCGGTTGCCGGTTTTCTCGGTTTATCTTTTTAGCAGACGTTCGTCAGTATGTTCGTTTTAACAAACGGTTTTCGCTCGATCGTTACAGGCAACGAACGCTCGTTCGTTAGCCTGTTCATTAGTTTTCTTTTTTTCGGATTTTTCCACGATTATTTTCGATCGCGATTTCTGATCCGATTTTCATTTTAGTTTATCTTTTCGCTCGTTTGTCAGAATCAGGCGATTCAAGCGCCTAGATCTTCGTCTCGAAACCCTCTTTCCATTTAACCAACTTGAACAAGCTTTTTCTACTATAAAATTTGACCTTAGTCCAGATTAGTAAACGGATCTTGTTTCTTTCGCAGTTTGAGTTTCGTTGCTCCATTTGATTTGATTCTTTTCGCAAACCGGAGTTCTTAAGTTGAACTTTCTGGTTAGACCTTCTTATTTGAGTTTTACCCATGTTTCTTAGCTTGATTGCTTATGTATGCTATTGTTTGTTTGCGATAGAACACCCGGAGTGTGAAGCGTGCTACTACGAGTCCCTAGGTTTTGCGGATCATCAGCAAGGCAAGTAACACTTTGATCATACCCCTTTATCACCCAGTTTTTATGCATTAGTTCCAATCCTCAAACATTGCATGATTAGGATGTGATTAACATGTGGGTGGGAAGTAGTTTATGAGGTAGAACCTATTGCCCTGTTATTTTCAAACCCTTGGGAGTTACTTCTACGTATTGCTTATATTGCTATGCTATGCTCGTAGACATGGTTTGGGTGTGTGAAATCCATGACAGATGTGAGATTGTTAATTAATGGTTTAACTTAAGGTGGCAACTTGAATACACATCTGGGTGGATTGTTTGTTGGGCACCTGGAGAATCCAGTATTGTCCTAGGATATCTCGGAGTACCCGTGTGATAATCCTATGGTCCGCCACCCAGTCTCAAAGGGAACTGAGATATTTTCATGCTAGAAACTTCCGTGTGCATCCACAAGCTATTATGGGCTCTATCATAGTTGAGTAAGTTGCGTGAAGCTCCCGAAGAGGTGGATCAGCAGGTAGTGGGATGTAGGTTTGGTATGGTCTGCCTGGAGTAAGGGGTTAATGCTTCTGAAAGACTGTGTCTCGGTCATCCGTTTCTCAAACACCATGTAGTGCGAAAAAACCAATGGAGGAGATCGGGTCTTGTGGGGAAAAGTGCACAAACCTCTGCAGAGTGTATAAACTAATTATGGTTAGTCGTGTCCCCGGGTATGGACATCTTGAGTATCTAGTACTTGGAGTATCCTAAGTATCTCATCACTCTAAACTAATATTGTTGGGTTGTTAATTACTTTAATTGGGATTGAGTTGGAGGAACCTTCTTAATGGTGTTTCAACTACCATGATAGTTAAACAAAATCTATTCCTTTGTCGTAGGGAAAAATTGGCTTTTCGCAAAAACTGTAACCATAGAGCTTTCCACCAGCCAAATATGCATGTAGTGATAGTATTATTCTGTTCTTGCTCTACTGTGTTACTTTGCCAGCATATTCCATGTGCTGACCCATTTTCGGGCTACAACGTATTATGTTGCAGACTTTTCAGATGAGGAGTAAGGTTCGTTAGGTCGTTGCCGTGCAGCTCAGCTATGTCGTTGGAGTTGATGGACTCACTTTATCTTCCAAGCCTTCCGTTGTTATCGTATTAGATGGCCTTATGCCATATTTATTGTAATAAGTTCTCTTTTGAGACATTCGATGTAATAAGTGTGTGATTGCTACTCTGTTATAAATCCTCGAGTACTATGTGTGTCAACATTACCGATCCAGGGATGACACTGAAGCACAAAGACTTGGTCATTTGAGGTCGGGTCGCTACAGTTCCATACACCCTACGAAAGATCACACAGGGTGCTGCAAAATGGCGAGAGACACATCAAGCTATACAAGGATGGAATGGAACCAATGCTTGGGATGAATTCAAGACGATTCTACCGAGGTCCCCTCTTACCCGAAAGCTAGGTGAACCTAAAGAGAAGAAGCCTTGTGCATGTAAGATTTGTGGAGAAATGGGACACACCCATAAAGAACACAAGGATGAATGCTCTAATTGTGAAGGAAGTCACCCGACTGAAGAATGCCCAACTAGGCAGATCACTTGTTTCTTGTGTGAAGGGACTACCCACTACCATGCTCAGTGTCACATTTACCCCATGGTACAAAGAACCAACCAACAGAAGAAAGAAGCAATGAAAGGAGCCCTTATGGAAATTTTAGAAGAACATGTGATGAAGGAAGAGGTGGAGGACACACCCGAAGAATACCCAATTGAACCCTGCACCAAGTCATGCTATTCATGTGGAGAAGAAGGACACATCTCCCAGAATTGTATGAATGGGGACCTAGTAGCATTCCCGACAGAGGAAGTAGAGTATGTCCCACAGGAAATAGAAGCCCTGATTGGAATGGAAAAATCCAGGAAGAGAAATAGATTGGATTCCAGGAAGGACCTGAGTCATATCACCTGTTTCAGGTGCAAGGAGTCAGGGCACTACTTCAGCGGTTGCCCAAAAATAAAACCTCGAGACTTGTCAAAAGTAATATGTTTTCGTTGTAATGGAACAGGGCACTATGCCAGAGAATGCCCCAAGGAGAAGGAGACTTGTGCTAAATAGTTTAGTTTGCAACAAAAGAAATATAGTAGTAGCAGTGGGAACAATTCTTTTATATTGAGATGTTGAGTTGATGCATGTAATGGAAGTGTAGGAGATTGTAATAATTTGAGGATCAATAAAGTTAGTATCATGGGTACTGATTTGGATTTTATGAGTTGTTACTCTATGAAGAAAGTTTTTGACCATTTTCGAGGATATGAGAACTATGGTCTATGGATGAATCTGTGCATTTTAAGGGTGGTAGTACCCTGTGAGGACACTTGACCCTTGGAAGGGATAATGATGTTCCACGGAGTGGACTTTGGGCAAAGTAAGTATGAGTTTTATCTCAATATGTGGTATACCCCAAGAATATGGAGGGATGAAGTACTATTGGAATATAAAGGAGGTATAATGTTGGTAATATGGAGCAATTGTAACTCCATGATGGGACTGAGTAATCACGTCCTAGTTTGGTACAAATAGAAGGAAGGGAGACAATACAATTGGATGGATTTAAGAATGCTAGGAAGCTGGATGTTGGAATAATGATCAGTTGCCCCCGATGATGATTTCAAGGTTTACAAGTGATGAGATGGGCCATAACCCATAGGCCCCAGGACCTGCCAAGAAGCAAGCACACTCTTGCTGAAGGAAAAACCCTGGAAGATGTACGCCCTATCAACAGACAATCTTATAGGAGTTTACGCAAAACCAGAGAGTTGTGAAGGAACGATAGATGTTTGTTTGGCTTGCAGAATCCATGGATTTATCCGAACTTAATTCGTTGGCAAGAGAAATTCTGCAATGCCTGTGAGGATAACCGAGTGTTAGCATGCGAGACTCGCTAAACCGTATACAAGGTAATGATTTGGGTGCGGGATGGATTGATCACCATACCGACTTACTCTTATTATTCGCCTTGCTATACGGCATGGTAAATCTGAGTGACTTACCCATAGTAGAGTGACGACGATATTAAACCTTGTTTAAGCCTTAGAATGGTATGACAATTTTTCCCCTCGTACAAGGCAGCTTTTGCCAATCGTAGGTCATACAATGAGGTTCAACCTAGACCCATTTCATGCAGGAGAAACCATAAATCGTTGACCCCCATGAGATATCGATAGTTGTTTAGTATTGGCGCCAGACCCGTCAGCTAAGAAGACCCAGTCTATAAACGACCATATCAAGATGAAAGGATAGAAGAATTGTGGTAAAGGTTATGCAACTACCGGAAGAGCTCAGAGAAGACCGGCCCCATCAAGAATAAGGATGGAGTATATGAGTATTGATGGGACCGTAACAATGTTTCTAAGGGTGGTAGCACCCCAGACCCCCGGTGATGATCGATGGATTCTAAGAAGACCCCCAAACCCAACCTATTTCTTTCTAGCCTCTCCGAATCTCTAGGACGAGATTCATTTTAAGGGTGGTAGGTTTGTAACATCCCAAAATTCTAAATTTTGGAATGTTATAATAGATAGATAGTTTTGATTGGTTGTTTGATTGATTGTGTTAAATTGAGTGAAATTTGAAACTTTTGGAAGTTAAATGAGAGGGAATGAAAGGACTTTCCCAAACTTTTATCCTTGCTTTCTGATCTCCTTGAATTCAAATTCTTTTCAAATACAAAACCCTGGAGAGAAGATGACATGACTTCTTCCATTTAAATAAATGAAAAGGGTTTCGAAAAGATTTGAATTTTATTTGGAAATATGTTTCCAACTCAGAAACTTTATGCAACTCAATGATTTTCATCAGAGAAGATAAAATGACTTCTTCAAATTATATGAAATATGAGTTGGAAGTTTCAAAGAAACCAAATTTAACGCCCCTTTGAAACCATTTTCAATTTGGATTTATTTTGGGTTTTATTCAAATTATTTTTCTCCAAAAATAAAATATATGGAAAATAGGGTAACATGATTCCCTACAATAGAAAATTGGAGAGAAATAAATTTGAAATCATTTTGGTATTTTTAAAATGATTTTTTACTGGATTTTATTAGAGCGGTAGCACTCTTTGCTTCATTTAAATTTGTCGGGATTTTATTTGATGCTAGAAAAATGTTCAAGTTATAAAAAATCTTTTTCTGAAAATTTTGATATATTATATGCCTATATAATATTTTTTATTTCGTTTGCTTTTATTTTTTTTCTTTTGTTTGTGTTTAAAAAAACTTTCCCTCCGCGGGACCGGCACAACGGCCCAATCCCGCTCGTCCCCGAGCGCTCGGAGACCCCGCCGTCGCCGCCGCCGTGACCTCCGCGTCCGCCGCCTTTGCCCCCTGCCCCTCCTCCATGCAACCCCTCGCCCCCCTCTATATAAGCTTGCGCCTCCGCCGCCCGTTCTCTCCTCGCGCCGCCGCCGCACTTCTCGTTCGCCGCACCGCAGCTGCATCTTGCCGGAGCCGCCGCCTCGCCTGCTCTCGCCGCCATAGCCAGCACCGCGCCGCTGCCGCGCCCCGCCCGCCGAACCCCGCACCCGCGCCACCACCCTCCGCCGCCGCCGCACGCGCCATCACCATCGCCGCCACGTAGCTGTGCCGCCGCCGCCCGAAACCCGCCGGAATCCGAAGCCCGATTCGCCGCCGGTTTATTTTTGAAAACTGCCAAAACTACCGAACCGCCCGGTTTTTCCATTTTTTAGTTTAGGTTTTTCTTCAAAAAATCGATCTGTTAGTTATTAGTGGACGTTCATCCATTTAGTATCTGTAGCGAGCGTTAGCTCGAAAGGATTTTGCTTTTTCTTTTTATTTTTGGCCAGGGACCTATTCGTGATAATTTTCTTCACAGTTTAGTCCCTCTATTTCAAACTAGCAGAACTTTTACACCGTTTGTCCAAATTCACTAAAACCAATGCCCACTTCTTCGTTATGATCCCCTCTATCCAATAATCCAAATTAAACATGTTTTTTGAAAGTTTAAAATTTGAATTCAAACAAATTTGTATTTAAACTTCCTTTGATCGTAACTTGAGTTTTACAACTCCGTTTTAGTTGATTCTTTTTGCAAATCGAAGCTCTTGACCTAAACTTTCTAATAAGGCCAAATTCACATAATTTTGGTACTGTTAGAAATTGTTTTATGTTGCAAGAGTCATTTGCTTGGTTTTGATGCTTTCTGAATTGTCTTCTTCGATCTTTCTGAGTGAATGCTTATGTGTGGTTGCTATTGCTTGCTCCCGATAGATTGATCGGAGTGTGACGAGTAGAACTATCAGGAGTTTTGAGTGCGAATAATCTTCATCAATAGTACAGGAAAGTTCACACTTCTATCATATCCCTTTCATACCCAGTTTTTATGCATTAGTTTCAACCCTCAAACATTGCATGGTTAGGAATTGATAACATGTGGGTTTTGGGAAGTAGTTGATGAGGTAGGAACCTATTGCCCTGTTACTATCAAACCCTTGGGATTTACTATTACGTTATTCTTATGTTGCCATGCTATGCTCGTAGACGTGGATTGGGTTTGAGTGTATTCCATGATAGTTGTGAGATTGTTTACTTAATGGTTCAACTTAAGGTGGCTACTTTAATACACATCTGGGTGGATTGGTTGCGGGCACCTAGAGAATCCAGTGTTGTCCTAGGATATCCCGGAGGACCCGTGTGATCATCCTACGGCTCGCCACCCAGGCTCAAAGGGATCATAAGATTATTCATGCTAGAAATTTCCGTGTGTAGCCATAAGCCATTATGGGCTCTTGCATAGCTGAGTAAGTTGTGTGAAGCTCTTGAAGAGGTAGACTAGCATATGTAGTGGGTTGTAGGTGGTACTGTCTATCCAGAGTAGAGAGTTAATGCTTCTAAAAGACTGTGTCTCGGTCATCCGTTTCTCAAACACCCTGTAGTGCGAGAAATCCAACGGAGGAGATCGAGTATTATGGGGAAAAGTGCGCAAACCTCTGCAGAGTGTACGAACTAATCATGATTAGCCGTGTCCCCGGTTATGGACATATTGAGTATCTGGTTCTTGGATTATCATGTTGATCTCATCACTTTATTTAATTAATTTGATTGGGCTAATGATTAATATTTCGGGATTGAGTTGGAGGATCCTTCTCAATACTTATCAACCAACTTTGTAGTTAAATAAAATATATTCCTTTGATGTAGGAAAAAGATTGGCTTTTCGCAAAAACATTATAACCATAGAGCTTTTCCACCAGCCAAATATGCATGTAGTTATTATTCATCATTATCCTATGGTGTGAATTTGCTAGTACATTCAATGTACTGACCCTTTGTGGCTGCAACGTCTCATGTTGCAGGATTCTTACGACGAGTAAGTGATACGTTAGGGTTACGATTTCTACACTCAACTTTGTCATTGGGGTTGAAGGGAATCCACAACCTTGTTGTTACTTCCGCTATTTGGATTGAGGTAATAGTATTTACGTTACTTTATACATGTGATTTACCTCTGTTATAAATCCTCGAGTATTGTGTGTGTCAGCATACCGATCCGGGGATGACACTTAAGCATAGAGACTTGACCGTCTGAGGTCGGGTCGCTACACACAGCAGGTATGTTCACACATGTTTCTTTAACAGGCTTGCTCTTATCAATAGCTCTGTTGATTTCAATTCCAATTGTGTATACAGTTGACTTCTCATATCATGCACACTACTAGCATCACAACAGAGCCAATAGTGTTGTTGTACATGTAGACCCGTGGTACCCATCTGAAATCTTGTTGTGCCGTGTAGTTTCCCATGCTTTGTATTATTTCACTGCTGCTTTGTCTTGAACTGATATGATTTGAACCGTGTCTCTATTTTGATTTGGAAAGACAATGCAGTGACCATAGGACATAGATATATCTTTGTTTGATGCTTTTATTATGTACTAGTACTTGGCAATAGAAGACTTGGTAGTTTAATCCTGTCCACCTTACTAATGAACTGGTTCACCGAAATGAGTTTCATATACTAGTACATGTTAAACCTGTTATGTGTCTGCTTGTTTCTTCTTTTAGAATGCTGATAGAATATTGGGGAAGAGTGCCTTATTAAGCAATTGTAAAGGAAGTAATGCAGATAAGGTTCAGGATAGTGACACATCCTTGTTGGTCTCCAACAAAGCTGATAAAACAGCTAAGGAAGACTATCTCGAAGACAGTGAGACAACCCAAAAGTCCTGTCTTGGTTTAGTGTTCGAGTTACTAGCCACTACCGCTTGCACAAGCTATTCAAACTCACTTTCTGAATCAGTTCGGTTTCTCGAGTCTCAACTACAAGCTGAAATACATCGATCGGCTATGCTGCGACAAGAAGCGGAAGGACTGCAGAAGTCCCTAGAGCATTCAGATGCATACTTTCTGGTGCAACAGCAAGCGTTGGAGGATTTTAGTGCCAAACAGGACAAAGCTAATAAGCTTGCTAAGCTTATTGCCAGCATGGTGGATACCACATTTCTTGATCTCTTCTAAAGTTGTTTCAGTTATGCTCTTGTTTTGTTGCCACGTTTATTTGCACTGGTGGCCAATTTTGATGGCCAGTGTATGTAATATGCTGCTTTGTTCCCTATATTTGCACTGGTGGCAAACTTTGATGCCCAGTGGATGTAATATGTGTAATAGCGGTAATAGGCTAGTGTTAATTGCTTGCTTATTTATTTCCTTATTGTCTTGTTTAGTTGTTTGCGTGTAGTCACTACAGTTCTTTTTCTGTGTTTTTCTAGTGGCCACAATAACCTATTTTTGGAAACTAGGCCAAAATAATCATGGCAACACATGGACTATTGTAACCATGGGCCTCCTGTGGGCCGTATGATCCATGGGCCTTCTATGGGCCGTAGGATCCATTAGCCTTCTATACGGGCCGTAGGATCCATTGGCCTTCTACGGGCCGTATGGTCCATGGGACTTTTATGGGTCGTAGGATCCATGGGCCTTCTACGGGGCGTATCATCATTTCGCCAATCATGGGTCGTACTATCCGTGGACAATAATGGGTCGTTAATAAGCCGTATTTGATAACTCTATGAAAACAGCCCAACGGCTTTTTTCGACATGAAAATGGACCAATGTATTAACAGGCCACAAATGGGCCGACTGTAACCACGGGCTGAATTTGGCCCACAAGCAGAAAATGATAGTAACGGGTCGTAAGTAACCGAATGCTGGAAATGAGCCCAAGAATAAATGGGCCCTGAGAAGGCCGAAAGATAACATGGGCTGGAAACGACCCAATGGAATAATGGGCCGTTAATGGGTACAAAGTGATACACTGTTCATTACGGGCCAGTTTTACCACGGGCCGTTAAGGGGCCGAGGGTTATTAAGGGCCTCATATGGGCCGAAAGACGTCATGGGCCATACATGGGCCGGAAGTTAAAACAGGCTGGAATTATATTGGACGGCCCAGATGATGCTACTGGGCCTAATTTGGATAGGCCGTAAACGGACCCTGGGATAGTGGGCTGTAAATGGGATATATGCGAACAAGCCCTTAACAGGCTTGCCATGGGCCGGCCTGCCACCTTTTGACCAAGTCAAATGGGCCGGCCTTTTCACAGGAATGGGCCTCTGTTGGTCCGTGCCATGTGTCGACGTATCATATGAGCTTTGGGTCCAATGAGTGGATGACATCTGTCCCAACGGTGAGCCGACACATGTTTCCTCTAGCCAATGATGATTTTCCACGTGGAAAATCCCCATTCGTCGGGGCTATTAATGGGTTATCGGATCCAAAACCGGACCTGATAGCTTAACGGCATTCCGTTACGGTGGATGCCACATGTCGATCACCCTTGACGAAAGCACTTCTGTGACACGTGATTTATCGTCATGGAAGTGGACACTTCCGTGATGATAATTTTGGTAATGTCATGGAACACTTCTATGATAGCACAGGTATGACTATCTTGATTTTTTCATAAATTTGTCATGGATGTACATGCATGCAGAAAACATGACCTACTATGACAAACACGTATCATCACGGAAGTGTATTTTTTTGTAGTGAGAGGAGCATGCTTCTCTCTTCTTTCCCAATCCCTGTCCCTTTTGTTGTTTGTCTTTGTCCATGATATCCCTGTGAACTGCCTGTGTGGTGCAAGTTGAATTTCTGGTTTAATGCTTTGTCATGTGGGTTGTAAATAAAGTTAAGTGAACATGTTTTCTATGTGGGGGGAGGTTTGTAATGCATGTGTTGTGATGTTTTCTGGTGCAGCAGCTGAGATGTGCTTTGTGTTTGAATGTTGTGCTTGAATGTTGCTATTGATTGAAATTGTCATGAATCTATGTTCTTGAATGTTGCTCTTAATTTCTATTTCTTTTGCTGAGCAGATAATGACCTTGCTGTCGTCCGAAAGAAGGTTGATGACTTTTATTTCAGTGTAACTAGACTTAAGAATGATCGTTCCAAGAGGCGAGTGTGGGTGGTCAATATTTTACATCCATCTACCCCCTGTGAATTGCCTGTGGTTTTATACCTCGACTTCTTTACTCTGTGTTGTTGAATTTCTATTTTTTTTACTTCTTTGGTGCCGAACTTCTGGCCTTTTGAACTGCCTATTGTGAGGTAGCTGAACTTCCTGAGTTCCTGATGCTGAACTTCTTTTACTTTCTATTGCTTTTGTTTTAGATCAACAATTATGTTCCAAAACAATGAGTGTGAAGCTTCTGTTGAGGATGCCGCAATATCTTTTGCTCCTCGCAGAATGCTTCGATCTAATGTGGTAGAGGTTGCACTCTACTGTCTACGTGCAAAGTACCAGGGATCGGATAAAATCATCCTGCCGTATTGGGTTTGTGTAAGTCAACCATATAGTGCTTTCTTTTCTGTATTGTTCCTTATCATTTTAGTTAAAACTTGTTTGTCTCACTTTTTTATTTTTCATATGTTGGTTTTGTTTGCATTATTTTAGGACAAGATTTTCAGAGGTCAATTGGATTCCCGTGTGAGGAAGTACTTCTTGGCGACTGGTCTAGATAGCATGGATGCACATGATTGTGTACGCAATATCTTTGTTCTTTGCCTCTGTATTAGTTTTGCACTTCAATCCACTCTGTTAATATTGTTTTATTTTTCTTTGTACCGTTTGATATTAATTCTCAGTTTTTAATGATTCGTGTGTTCATGTTGCTTTAGGTTGTTTTCCCCACTTTTGACCCGCCTGAAATTCCTGCTTCCATGGGTGGAGTTGGTCATTGGTTTTTGATATTTCTTGACGTGAAGAATTCAAGGTTCCAGCTTCTCGAATCCTATTATGGACCGGATGATGACTGTGCGGTACGCCTGTTTCGGTGGATGACTGATTACATCAAGAAGCTATGAAATGATGCCAGCAACAACAGGGAGACACCCTTCAGTCCTCTTTCTATCGACCATTTCCTTTTGGATTGGATTGATGTGCCCCAGCAGACTAACAAGTATGAGTTCCACTTTTCTCTTTATCACTTCTGTTTAACTGTAGTTGTACTTAAGCTGCGACGTCTTTTATTCGTTGGCTTTCTTTTTTGTTCTAACACTATTTTTTTTTGTTTGATGGCAGTATCGAGAGCGGATTCTTCATGCTTGCGAATGTTAATTCGTATCATGATGGGGTTCTTGCAAATTATTCCCATGAAAATATCACGGATATCAGGAAGACATGGCTGTACTCAATCGCTTGTTCCAACCTGTTTGAGACAGACTTCCAAGCTTTGTTTGGCTACTACACATGTAAGTCTTGGAACTTGGACTGCTTACCTGTACTGCATCTTTTATTCTACATGAACTTCATTCTTTCTTGAACTTCTGCTTTGAGATCTGGCTGGGCTGCTGGTTTCAGATGGAGAGGAGCATTTCTTTTACATGAACTTCATTTTTTTATCTTTTTTTTGCTTGTGTATTTTGTTTCAGTATTTTTTCCCTTTCATTTCTTACTTTGACACGAGCATTTCTTCTACTAGAACTAGAACTTCAGAGATGATGCCTTTCTATGCTTTTGTTAGTTGTGGTTGAATGTTTCCAGTTCATCAGTTTTATCTTGAATTGTGCCTTTTGGTTGTGCCTGAATTTCGTTTAGTATTTAAATGCAACTAAATTTTTTAGATCACCTTGAGTAGTAACCATGTCATCTATATTAGTTGGGCTGCACATTGTGCTGTACCTGAACATCAATTATGTTTAATCATATTTTTTTCTCTTGCTTTTTTTGCAGTGGAGCCGTTGGACTTGACCGATTACCACTACTCATTCCTCGGGTCACATGAATACCATCCTAGGGAGGAATCGATGAGTAGAGCTCCGATAGAAGATGATAGACCTCAAACCCTTATTCCTTCCAAGTTGGGGAAGCAAGCTGGTGGTATTCGTGGTACTCCAAAAACTCCTTGCTCCAAAAAGGTTGGTGCAGTCGAAGCAGCCAAAGCAGAAGTGATTTCGTCTGATGATGATTTTGAGAAGATTGCTTACCCAAAGAACGGTAAATCTGTTATTGGTACTGTTGCTGGGAGAGGTGGGAAGAATGCTGTCATCACCAGGAGGAAACCGGCAGTTGAGTCTGGCAACATAACTTTCTCCAAGAGAGCATCAAGATTGCCTTTGAAGTGGCGTTCTGCTGTCGCTCCCTTAAAAAAATACAGTTACCCTCATCTATCCAAGGCCCGGAAGTTGAACAGTATGTGCTTAGTGAAGAGGGTCTGGAGAAGTATTCAAAGTGAGTTTTCTTCTTCTTAACTTTGTTGCTGCCAGAAATGCTAGTTTGTGTCTGAACTTCTGTTGTTGTAGTATGTGGACTTCTATTCATTTCTCCCTTGCCTTGGAGTTATATTGTCTGAACTTCTGTTGTTATATTGTCTGAACTTCTGTTGTTATAGTATTTGAACTTCTGTCCATCCCTCCTTGCCTTTTGAGTTATAGTGTCTGAACTTATGTTTGTTGTTGTATCTGAACTTCTAATATCTTTTCCCATCCTTTTAAATCTACAGCACAAGCTACTGCATATTTACCATCCCTGGGAATGTGATTGACCTCACAGGACAAGTCCTTTATACCCTTTTCGGTGAAGGGCGGCAGATGGAAGGAGACGTAATGGATTATCTCATTAATTTGTGGAAGGATAAGCCAGAGACTCTAAGATATTCTCTTCTACTGACAGGGTTGTACTTAGTCCCTACTTCATACAGGTTTTAGTTCTTTTGTACCCATATTTACTTTTTTTGCTCTAGTTTTGGTGTAGTGGCGTTTGGGAGGTGTTTTAATTGTGTTTTTGTGAATGCATAGTACTGCCTGGAGTATGATTTTTTCGGTGTAAAAGTTCCAAAGTTCGATGTAAAAAATCTGCTGGTCTCCTCCCAATGTTTGTTCGCAAGGAAGAAGACCTTCTTAACGCAAAGCTGGTTAGGTTTTCATAACTCTTGCTATTTTTAATTTTATGTACATCATTTTGCTGAGTTTGTCAAGAAGTTTTTGTCCATCCCGTTTCTTCAATACATATGCTTTATAGTTTGTGTTCATTGTTTCTTTCATTCTTGGCAGGTTTTTTGATACTATTCAAGCCAATTGGCACAATGGTGCACTACAGTGTGTATGTTGTGAATAGATATCATGGGAGCATTGACATCCTAGATTCACTTCCTTACGCTAATATGGAAACATCATGTAACACCCACGATGCGGCTATATCTCCCACGTGTCGGGGCACGACTTAGAGGCATAGTCGCATGGTAGGTTTGTCGCAAGAGGGGTAATCTTCACACAATCCCATGTATTGAATAAGAAAGGGATAAAGAGTTGGCTTACAATCGCCACTTCACACAAATAACATAGTCAAACATACATCATCCGGAATACAAACAAGGTCCGACTACGGAACCAAAATAAAAGAAGACAACCCCAAATGCTAGATCCCCGATCGTCCCAACTGGGCTCCACTACTGATCAACCGGAAAAGACACAAGACAACGATCAAGATCTTCATCGAACTCCCGCTTGAGCTCGGTTGTGTCACCTACACTGGTATAATCGGCACCTGCAACTGTTTGGAAGTATCTGTGAGTCACGGGGACTCAGCAATCTCACACCCGCGAGATCAAGACTATTTAAGCTTATGGGTAGGGTAAGGTAATGAGGTGGAGTTGCACCAAGCACTAAGCATATATGGTGGCTAACATATGAAATGAGAGAGAGAAGAGAAGCAACGCAATGGTCGAGAAGCTAGAAGTGATCAAGAAGTGATCCTGAAACTACTTACGTTCAAGCATAACACAAGACCGTGTTCACTTCCCGGACTCCGCCGAAAAGAGACCATCACGGCTACACACGCGGTTGATGTATTTTAGTTAAGTCAAGTGTCAAGTTCTCTACAACCGGACATTAACAAATTCCCATCTGCCACATAACCAGGGGCACGGCTTTCGAAAGTTCAAACCCTGCAGGGGTGTCCCAACTTAGCCCATAACAAGCTCTCACGGTCAACGAAGGATATTCCTTCTCCCGGGAAGACCCGATCAGTCTCGGAATCCCAGTTCCAAGACATTTAGACAATGGTAAAACAAGACCAGCAAAGCTGCCCGATGTGCCGGCAAATCCCGATAGGAGTCGCATGTATCTCGTTCTCAGGGCACACCGGATGGGCCAGACGTCGGGTTGACATAGACCCTGGTTGCCCAGGGGGCGCCGGACATCGCCCAATTTGGACCAACACTCGGAGGAGCACTGGCCCGGGGGTTTAAAATAAATATGACCCTTGAGTCTGCAGAACCCAAGGGAAAAACGCTTAGGTGGCAAATGTTAAAACCAAGGTTGGGCCTTGCTGGAGGAGTTTTATTCAAAGCGAACTGTCAAGGGGTTCCCATAACACCCAACCGCGTAAGGAACGCAAAATCAAGGAACATAACACCGGTATGACGGAAACTAGCGCGGCAAGAGTGTAACAAAACACCAGGCATAAGGCCGAGCCTTCCACCCTTTACCAAGTATATAGATGCATTAATTAAAATAAGAGATATTGTGATATCCCAACATATCCATGTTCCAAACATGGAACAAACTTCAACTCACCTACAACTAGCAACGCTATAAGAGGGGCTGAGCAAAAGCGGTAACATAGCCAAACAACGGTTTGCTAGGACAGTGGGTAAGAGAATTGACATGGCAATATGGGAGGCATGATATAACAAGTGGTAGGTAGCGCGACATAGAGATAGAGAGAACAACTAGCAAGCAAAGATAGAAGTGATTTCGAGGGTATGGTCATATTGCCTGAGATCCCGCAAGGAAGAAGAACAAGCCCATGAAGAAGACAAACGGACGTAGTCGAAAGGATCCTCACAACTCCGGAACGAAACCGAAGCTAACGAGAGAAGCAACCCAGAAAGAAGCAGGCAACATAGTAAACAACCATCACATAAACATGGCATGATGCACAACCAAGTATGATGCATGTCCGGTTAAAGAGGCATGGCATGTCAAAGTGCAACAAACAAAACTACAAATTAAGTGGAGCTCAATATACAACGAGTTGCATATTGAAGAAACACCACATTTGATTATTTAGTTCTCTCCCGTTTATGTACCCAACAATATTAAATGTTTTTAAACATGGCAATAGGTGAAGCATATGAAAACTACCTATCTAGGCAAGTTTAAATGAGGCGAGAAATAACAAACAACAATTCCGGTAAATCCCCACATGTAATATTTGAATTTGGTACTGTTCTGCCCTAAACACAATTTTAGAGTTATTAAACATGCAAAGTAAATCCACCATGTTAAACTAGGTATTTTTCTACCCCATTTACATATAAAGTTTATTTAAAATGGAGCTACGGTTATTAAGTTATGAATTAAATCATTTTAGCATGGCATTTAAGCAAATTTAAACAAACAACATTTTAAACATTCCAAACATGCATGAAAGTTGGATATTATTAATCTAGACACAATTCTAAGCATTTTTCATATTTGAAGTTTTTACATGTGATGCTCAGTTTGTGAGTTAGGATATGCATGAACATGAAGGTCTTTTCTGTAAAACTGCATGACTCCTGGATAAAAGATAAATCGTTCCACTGAAAAAAAATACGAGCTGGGCCGAAACTGAAGGGGTTGGGGCTGCTCACATTGGGCCATACCAGGCCGGTCAGTGGAGGAGCTGGCAGGCCGGTTGCTTGGCCTTGAGGAGGGGTGCGGTCCACGCAATGACAAGTCAACGCGAGCGCTGACAGGGAAGGAGCGGGCGAGCGGGCACCTCATCCTGTGCTCGTCAGGAAGCAGAGCAGCAGCGGCAACATAGCGATACAGGGCGTGGCAGCAGGAACATGTGAAGCAGGGGTCATGAGCACGGCGGCGCACGAGCGCTTGCCGTCCATGGCGAGGACCTACTGGTGCTGCCGTCAGTTCTGACGACGATGCAGGTGAGGCAGGGACTTGCGTGTGGGCGCGGTACCAGGAGAAGGGGAGGTCTGGCGGCGAGCTTGAGGCAGAGGTGGCTGGACGAATCTAAGGTGGGGGAGGCGCGCGAGGTCCAGGCGATGGGGCGTGATGCAGGGGAGGCAGACGAGGCGGCGGGGAAGACCGGGACGGCAAGGGCGCGAAGGCGACGACAGCGACGCGGTCGGCGAGCAGGGGAGGCCATGGCGTGGAGCTTGCCTCCTGCAGTTTCCTAGAGAGGGCAGAGAGCAGGTGAGAGAGAGAACGGGAGAAGAAGGATGGAAGGAGAAGCGGTGGGGCATGGCCGGTCCTGGTAGTGGTCGCAGGAGGGCGCGACTTGCGGGGTCCGGCGAGGACCGAGGCAGGGCGGGGCTCGGGCAGACGAAACCCTCCTGCTTGAGGGGCTACACAGTCTATTGCGGGTCGAGGAGGGGATGGATGGTTCGGTGGTGGCTGGATTGGATCGGGCAAGATCCCGAGGAAGGGGGAGCCTGGTAGGTTGGGGATGGATCCCGAGGGGAATTTGGTGGGAGTGCGGCGGCCGGTGAAGGGAAGGATGGGACATTGCTCCTAAAATTTAGGGTTAGGGGTCTAACTGCTATATATAGTAGGTATGAATTGGGTAGAGGCTATTAGCCCCTCCGATCATAATCGGATGGACGGAAGGAATAGACTAGGGAGTCCAATGAACAAAACGAAGATGTTTTATAGATGTTTGGGGATGATCCGAACCCAATGGTGACGACTGATTGGGTCGGGTTCGGGACAACTTTCGGGCGAGCGCGAGGGGTTCGATGCACTGTGCAAGGAGGCGTCAGGTGGTTAGGAGGGGTTTCGGGGCCTGAGGGAGTCCTGGACTAAGGGGTCCTCGGGCATCCGACCTGTTATCAGTGGGTCGGGCTGATGGGCTGTGAAGACACGAAGACTGAAGACTATACCTGTGTCCGGATTGGACTCTACTTAGCGTGAAAGGCAAGCTAGGCGACTGATTATGAAGATTCCCTCCTATGTAACCGACTCCATGTAACCCTAAATCTCTCAGGTGCCTATATAAAAAGGAGGGCATAGTCCGAATAGGATAGATTCATTACCATATGCTCATAGGCTAGACTTCTAGGGTTTAGCCATTACGATCTCGTGGTAGATCAACTCTTGTAACACTCATATTCATCAAGATCAATCAAGCAGGAAGTAGGGTATTATCTCCATAGAGAGGGCCCGAACCTGGGTAAACATCGTGTCCCTCGTCTCCTGTTACCATCGATCCTAGACGCACAGTTCGGGACCCCCTACCCGAGATCCGCCGGTTTTGACACCGACATTGGTGCTTTCATTGAGAGTTCCACTGTGCCATCGACGAAAGGATTCGATGGCCCCTTCGATCGTTAGTAATGATGCCGTCCAGGGAGAAACCTTCCTCCCCGGATAAATCTTTGAGTTCGGCAGCTTCGTACTGCGGGCCAACTCTTTTGGCCGTCTGGAGCAGGCCGATAGCTACGCCCTTGGCCATCAGGTCAGATTTGGAAGCTTTAACTATGTCAGGGATATCCGTGGAGACTTGATCTTCGATGGATTTGAGTCCGCGGCGATCGCTCCCCTTCTCTCCGATGAACATGACTTAAATCTATCATCGGAGCACACCCAGGAGATGGATCCTGCTCCTGCAACGGCCTCAGTACCGAAGCAGATTATCCGCTCCGAGGCCATAAAGTCCGCAGCGTTGGAGCCGCACACGGACTCGACATCCTACAATTCTTACATCGACGGAACTCCGGACTGGTCTCCGGCAACACGTTCCGGATTAAGTGCGCCTGCGGACACCGAGCTGGATCGGTTATCGATTTTTGAATTTAGTGCCGCAGCCATCTTCCAGCATTCGCCTTTAGTGACGTACTAAATTCTTTGAAGAACTTGTCCTTGGAAGAAGACTCACAGCCGAACTATGTTCGGTTCGAGCTAGAGGCTGATACGTCTCCAACGTATCTATAATTTTTGATTGCTCCATGCTATATTATCTACTGTCTTGGACATTATTGGGCTTTATTATCCACTTTTATATTATTTTGGGGACTAACCATTAACCGGAGGCCCAGCCCAGAATTGCTGTTTTTTTGCCTATTTTAGGGTTTCAAAGAAAAGTAATATCAAAAGGAGTCCAAACGGAATGAAACCTTCGGGAATGTGATTTTCTCACCGAACATGATCGAGGAGACTTGGACCCTACGTCAAGAAATAGAGGAGGCCACGAGGTAGGGGGCGCGCCTACCCCCCCCCCCCCAGGCGCGCCCTCCACCCTCGTGGGCCCCCTGTTGCTCCACCGACGTACTCCTTCCTCCTATATATACCTACGTACCCCCAAACGATCAGATACGGAGCCAAAACCCTAATTCCACCGCCGTAACTTTTTGTATCCACGAGATCCCATCTTGGGGCTTGTTCCGAAGCTCCTCCGGAGGGGGCATCCATCATGGAGGGCTTCTACATCAACGCCATAGCCTCTCCGATGAAGTATGAGTAGTTTACCTCAGACCCTCAGGTCCATGGTTATTAGCTAGATGGCTTCTTCCCTCTTTTTGGATCTCAATACAATGTTCTCCCCCTCTCTTGTGGAGATCTATTCGATGTAATCTTCTTTTTGCAGTGTGTTTGTTGAGACTAATGAATTGTGGGTTTGTGATCAAGATTATCTATGAACAATATTTGAGTCTTCTCTGAATTCTTTTATGTATGATTGGTTATCTTTGCAAGTCTCTTCGAATTATCAGTTTGGTTTGGCCTATTAGATTGATCATTCTTGAATTGGGAGAAGTGCTTAGCTTTGGGTTCAGTCTTGCGGTGTCCTTTCCCAGTGACAGTAGGGGCAGCAAGGCACGTATTGTATTGTTGCCATCGAGGATAACAAGATGGGATTTTTATCATATTGCATGAATTTATCCCTCTACATCATGTCATCTTGCTTAAGGCGTTACTCTGTTTTCATGAACTTAATACTCTAGATGCATGCTGGATAGCGGTCGATGAGTGGAGTAATAGTAGTAGATGCAGGTAGGAGTCGGTCTACTTGTCTCGGACGTGATGCCTATATACATGGTCATACCTAGATATTCTCATAACTATGTTCAATTATGTCAATTTCTCAACAGTAATTCGTTCACCCACCGTAAAATACTTATGCTCTTGAGAGAAGCCACTAGTGAAACCTATGGCCCCCGGGTCTATGTTTATCATATTAATCTTCCAATACTTAGTTATTTCCTTTGCTTTTTTACTTTGCTTTTATTTTACTTTGCATCTTTATCACAAAAATACCAAAAATATTATCTTATCATATCTATCAGATCTCACTCTCGTCAGTGACCGTGAAGGGATTGACAACCCCTTATCGCGTTGGTTGCGAGGAGTTATTTGTTTTGTGCATGTACTAGGGACTTGCGTGCAGCCTCCTACTGGATTGATACCTTGGTTCTCAAAAACTGAGGGAAATACTTACGCTAATTTGCTGCATCATCCTTTCCTCTTCAAGGAAATCCAACGCAGTGCTCAAGAGGTAGCAAGAAGAATTTCTGGCACCGTTGCCGAGGAGGTTCGCGCAAGTCAGGATTGACTCCTGACAACGAGCCATTTCTAGTGCCGTTGCCGGGGAGTCTACGCAAAAGTCAACATACCAAGTACCCATCACAACCCTTATCTCCCGCATTACATTATTTGCCATTTGCCTCTCGTTTTCCTCTCCCCCACTTCACCCTTGTTGTTTTATTCGCCCTCTCTCTCTATCCTCCCTCTCTTTTCCGTTCGCCTCTTTTCCATTTTCTTGTCGTTATGGCTAGTCCCTTATCTTCTCTGTTGTCTCCCGAGAATGAAGTTCTAAATTTTAAGCAAAGGGAGGGAGAAAATCTAAAAGACGCTTGGTATAGAATTTGCAATGCTCAAAATAGATCTACCAGGAAACAATCTACTTCTGTTCTTCTTCGCAATTTTTATGTAGGGGTCACTCCTTGGCACAGATATATCATTGATACTATTACCGGAGGAAACTTCTTGGGTAGCCATACTTTTGATTCTTATAATGCTATGATATATTTCTTTGGCTCACCACCTCTTTTAGTTAATGGAACTATGTTAACTTTGGAGCATGTAATGCAAAAACTTGAAATTATTGAAAATAAAGTTTCTACCGTTGAGTTAATTGAAAATTTCGATAAAAAGATCCACAACCAAATTATCCAATATGGATCTAAAGTAGGACTAACTTTGAAAAATATTAAAGAGAATGAACCTATAGTTAATGAAAGAATAAATCATGATTCCACTAGAATTGATAAACTTGAGGGTATCATTACCAACTTGGGAACCGCTTTTTCTTCCGTAAAGAATACTCCAAGTCCTCCTACTAAAATCACCAAGCTTATGTATGTTCCTAAAAATAAGGGTGAATCCTCTAGTAAGGAAACTGCGGATCTCAAATCTATAAGTATTCATCCCAATCTTGTTGCTATCATTAAGGAACCATTTGTTACAAATGAATTTTTCGATCTTGTGCCTAAAAGTTTGATAATAACTAAAAAGAAAGAAATTCCTAAGGATGGTAGATGCCTAATTGAAGAATTACCAACCAAAGATTGCAATACCTAGATCTATCCTTGCTTTTTATGCCTAGCTAGGGGCGTTAAAAGATAGCGCTTGTTGGGAGGCAACCCAATTTTATTTTTATTCCTTACTTTTTGCTCCTGTTTAGTAATAAATAATTTACCTAGCCTCTTTTTTGGTAGTGTTTTTTGTGTTTAATTAGTTTTCGTGCCAAGTAGAACCATTGGGAAGACTAGGGGAAAGTCTTGATATCTTGCTGTAAAAAACAGAAACTTTAGCCCTCACGAGAACTGATGCCATTTTTATTTGGAAAGTTCTATTTAGTTAATTCTTTTTGAAGATGATTAATAGATAAATTACCCATGCCCAGCAATTTATTTTATAATTTTTGGGGTTCCATATCTTGCGCTAGCTACAGATTACTACAGACTGTTCTGTTTTTGACAGATTCTGTTTTTCGTGTGTTGTTTGCTTATTTTGATGAATGAATGGCTAGTAAAATATTTTATAAACCATAGAGAGGTTGGAATACAGTAGGTTTAACACCAATATAAATAAATAATGAGTTCATTACAGTAACTTGAAGTGGTATTTTGTTTTCTTTCGCTAATGGAGCTCAAGAGATTTTCTACTTTAAGTTTTGTGTTGTGAAGTTTTCAAGTTTTGGGTAAAGATTTGATGGATTATGGAACAAGGAGTTGCAAGAGCCTAAGCTTGGGGATGCCCATGGCACCCCCAAGATAATCTAAGGACACCTAAAAGCCAAAGCTTAGGGATGCCCCGGAAGGCATCCCCTCTTTCGTCTACTTCTATCGATAACTTTACTTGGAGCTATATTTTTATTCACCACATGATATGTGTTTTGCTTGGAGCGTCTTGTATGATTTGAGTCTTTGCTTTTTAGTTTACCACAATCATACTTGCTGTACAAAACTTTTGAGAGAGCCTTACATGATTTGGAATTTGTTAGAATAGTGTATGTGCTTTACTTATATCATTTAAGTTATATAGTTTTGCTCTAGTACTTCACTTATATCTTTTAGAGCACGGTGGTGGATTTGTTTTATAGAAACTATTGATCTCTCATGCTTCACTTAGATTATTTTGAGAGTCTTAAATAGCATGGTAATTTGCTTAAATAATCCTAATATGCTTGGTGTTCAAGAATAGTAAAAACTTTCTTATGAGTGTGTTGAATGCTATGAGAAGTTTGATGCTTGATAATTGTTTTGAGATATGAAGATGGTGATATTAAAGTTGTGCTAGTTGAGTAGTTGTGAATTTGAGAAATACTTGTGTTAAAGTTTGTGATTCCCATAGCATGCCCGTATGGTGAACCGTTATGTGATGAAGTCAGAGCATGATTTATTTATTGATTGTCTTCCTTATGAGTGGTAGTCAGGGACGAGCGATGGTCTTTTCCTACCAATCTATCCCCCTAGGAGCATGCGCTTAATACTTTGCTTTGATAACTTGTAGATTTTTGCAACAAGTATATGATTTCTTCATGACTAATATTGAGTCCATGGATTATACGCACTTTTCTTCCTTCCACCATTGCTAGCCTCTCTAATACCGCGCACCTTTCGCCGGTATCATACACCCACCATATACCTTCCTCAAAACAGCCACCATACCTACCTATTATGGCATTTCCATAGCCATTCTAAGATATATTGCCATGCAACTTTCCACCGTTCCGTTTATTATGACACACTCCATCATTGTCATATTTCTTAGCATGATCATATAGTTCACATCGTATTTGTGGCAAAGCCACCATTCATAATTCTTTCATACATGTCACTCATGAGTCATTGCATATCCCAGTAGACCGCCGGAGGCATTCACATAGAGTCATATTTTGTTCTAAGTATCGAGTTGTAATTGTTGAGTTGTAAGAAAATAAAAGTGTGATGATCATCATTATTAGAGCATTGTCCCAGTGAGGAAAGGATGATGGAGACTATGATTCCCCCACAAGTCGGGATGAGACTCCGGACGAACAATAAAAAAAGAGGCCATAAAAAATAGAAAATGCCCAAATAAAAAATGAGAGAAAAAGAGAGAAGGGACAATGCTACTATCCTTTTACCACACTTGTGCTTCAAAGTAGCACCATGATATTCATGATAGAGAGTCTCTCATTTCGTCACTTTCATATACTAGTGGGAATTTTTCATTATAGAACTTGGCTTGTATATTCCAATGATGGGCTTCCTCAAATTGCCCTAGGTCTTCATGAGCAAGCGAGTTGGATGCACACCCACTTAGTTTGTTTTTGAGCTTTCATATACTTATAGCTCTAGTGCATCCGTTGCATGGCAATCCCTACTCACTCACATTGATATCTATTCATGGGCATCTCCATAGCCCGTTGATACGCCTAGTTGATGTGAGACTATTTTTCCCTTTTTGTCTTCTCCACAACCACCATTCTATTCCACCTATAGTGCTATATTCATGGCTCACGCTCATGTATTGCGTGAAGATTGAAAAAGTTTGAGTATGTCAAAAGTATGAAACAATTGCTTGGCTTGTCATCGGGGTTGTGCATGATTTAAATACTTTGTGTGGTGAAGATAGAGCATAGCCAGACTATATGATTTTGTAGGGATAACTTTCTTTGGCCATGTTATTTTGAGAAGACATGATTGCTTTGTTAGTATGTTTGAAGTATTATTATTTTTATGTCAATATTAAACTTTTATCTTAAATCTTTCATATCTGAATATTCATACCACAATTAAGAAGAATTACATTAAAATTATGCCAAGTAGCATTCCACATCAAAAATTCTATTTTTATCATTTACCTACTCGAGGACGAGCAGGAATTAAGCTTGGGGATGCTTGATACGTCTCCAACGTATCTATAATTTTTGATTGCTCCATGCTTTATTATCTACTGTTTTGGACATTATTGGGCTTTATTATCCACTTTTATATTATTTTTTGGACCAACCTATTAACCGGAGGCCCAGCCCAGAATTGCTGTTTTTTTGCCTATTTTAGGGTTTCAAAGAAAAGGAATATCAAATGGAGTCCAAACAGAATGAAACATTCGGGAACGTGATTTTCTCACCGAACATGATATAGGAGACATGGACCCTACATCAATAAATAAAGGAGGAGGCCACGAGGTAGTGGGGGGCGCCTACCCCCCCTCCCCCAGGCGCGCCCTCCACCCTCGTGGGCCCCTTGTTGCTCAACCGACGTAATCCTTCCTCCTATATATACCTACGTACCCCAAACGATCAGATACGGAGCCAAAACCCTAATTCCACTGTCGTAACTTTTTGTATCCACGAGATCCCATCTTGGGGTCTGTTCCGGAGCTCCGCCGGAGGGGGCATCCATCACGGAAGGCTTCTACATCAACACCATAGCCTCTCCGATGAAGTGTGAGTAGTTTACCTCAGACCTTTGGGTCCATAGTTATTAGCTAGATGGCTTCTTCTCTCTTTTTGGATCTCAATACAATGTTCTCCCCCTCTCTTGTGGAGATCTATTCGATGTAATCTTCTTTTTGCGGTGTGTTTATTGAGACTGATGAATTGTGGGTTTATGATCAGGATTATCTATGAACAATATTTGAGTCTTCTCTAAATTCTTTTATGTATAATTGATTATCTTTGCAAGTCTCTTTGAATTATCAGTTTGGTTTGGCCTACTAGATTGATCTTTCTTGCAATGGGAGAAGTGCTTAGCTTTGGGTTCAATCTTGAGGTGTCCTTTCCCAGTGACAGTAGGGGCAGCAAGGCATGTATTGTATTGTTGCCATCGAGGATAACAAGATGGGGTTTTTATCATATTGCATGAATTTATCCCTTTACATCATGTCATCTTGCTTTAGGCGTTACTCTGTTTTCATGAACTTAATACTCTAGATGCATTCTGGATAGCGGTCGATGAGTGGAGTAATAGTAGTAGATGCGGGCAGGAGTCGGTCTACTTGTCTCGGACGTGATGCCTATATACATGATCATACCTAGATATTCTCATAACTATGCTCAATTCTGTCAATTGCTCAACAGTAATTCGTTCACCCACCGTAAAATACTTATGCTCTTGAGAGAAGCCACTAGTGAAACCTATGGCCCCCGGGTCTATCTTCATCATATTAATCTTCCAATACTTAGTTATTTCACTTTTTACTTTGCATATTTATCACAAAAATACCAAAAATATTATCTTATCATATCTATCAGATCTCACTCTCGTAAGTGACCATGAAAGGATTGACAACCCCTTATCGCGTTGGTTGCGAGGAGTTATTTGTTTTGTGCAGGTACTAGGGACTTGCGTGCAGCCTCCTACTGGATTCATACCTTGGTTCTCAAAAACTGAGGGAAATACTTACGCTACTTTGCTGCATCATCCTTTCCTCTTCAAGGAAATCCAACGCAGTGCTCAAGAGGTAGCAAGAAGAATTTCTGGCGCCGTTGCCGGGGAGGTTTGCGCAAGTCAAGATTTGACTCCCGACAACGAGCCATTTCTGGTGCCGTTGCCGGGGAGTCTACGCAAAAGTCAACATAGCAAGTACCCATCACAACCCTTATCTCCCGCATTACATTATTTGCCATTTGCCTCTCGTTTTCCTCTCCCCCACTTCACCCTTGCCATTTTATTCGCTCTCTCTCTCTATCCTCCCTCTCTTTTATGTTCGCCTCTTTTCCATTTGCTTGTCATTATGGCTAGTCCCTTATCTTCTCCGTTGTCTCCCGAGAATGAAGTTCTAAATTTTAAGCAAAGGGAGGGAGAAAATCTAAAAGACGCTTGGTATAGAAGTTGCAATGCTCAAAATAGATCTACCAGGAAACAATCTACTTCCGTTCTTCTTCGCAATTTTTATGTAGGGGTCACTCCTTGGCACGGATATATCCTTGATACTATTACCGGAGGAAACTTCTTGGGTAGCCATACTTTTGATTCTTATAATGCTATGATAGATTTGTTTGGCTCACCACCTCTTTTGGTTAATGGAACTATGTTAACTTTGGAGCATGTAATGCAAAAACTTGAAATTATTGAAAATAAAGTTGCTACCATTGAGTTAATTGAAAATTTTGATAAAAAGATGCAAAACCAAATTACCCAATATGGATCTAAAGTAGGAGTAACTTTGAAAAATATTAAAGAGAAGGAACCATAGTTAATGAAAGAATAAACCATGATTCCACTAGAATCGATAAACTTGAGGGTATCATTACCAACTTGGGAACTGCTTTTTCTTTCGTAAAGAATACTCCAAGTCCTCCTACTAAAATCGCCAAGCTTATGTATGTTCCTAAAAATAAGGGTGAATCCTCTAGTAAGGAAACCGCAGATCTCAAATCCATAAGTATTCATCCCAATCTTGTTGCTATCATTAAGGAACCATTTTTTACAAATGAATTTTTCGACCTTGTGCCTAAAAGTTTTATAATAACTAAAAAGAAAGAAATTCCTAAGGATGGTAGATGCCTCATTGAAGAATTACCAACCAAAGATGGCAATACCTAGATCTATCCTTGAATTTATGCCTAGCTAGGGGCGTTAAACGATAGCGCTTGTTGGGAGGCAACCCAATTTTATTTTTATTCCTTGCTTTTTGCTCCTGTTTAGTAATAAATAATTTACCTAGCCTCTGTTTTGGTTGTGTTTTTTGTGTTTAATTAGTGTTTGTGCCAAGTAGAACCGTTGGGAAGACTTGGGGAAAGTCTTGATATCTTGCTGTAAAAAACAGAAACTTTAGCGCTCACATGAACTGCTGCCATTTTTATTTGGAAAGTGCTATTTAGTTAATTCTTTTTGCAGAGGATTAATAGATTAATTCCTCACGTCCAGCAATTTATTTTAGAATTTTTGGGGTTCCAGATATTGCGCTAGCTACCGATTACTACAGACTGTTATGTTTTTGACAGATTCTGTTTTTCGTGTGTTGTTTGCTTATTTTGATGAATCTATGGCTAGTAAAATAGTTTATAAACCATAGAGAGGTTGGAATACATTAGGTTTAACACCAATATAAATAAATAATGAGTTCATTACAGTACCTTGAAGTGGTCTTTTGTTTTCTTTCGCTAACAGAGCTCACGAGATTTTCTACTTTAAGTTTTGTGTTGTGAAGTTTTCAAGTTTTGGGTAAAGATTTGATGGATTATGGAACAAGGAGTTGCAAGAGCCTAAGCTTGGGGATGCCCATGGCACCCCCAAGATAATCTAAGGACACCTAAAAGCCAAAGCTTGGGGATGCCCCGGAAGGCATCCCCTCTTTCGTCTACTTCTATCGGTAACTTTACTTGGAGCTATATTTTTATTCACCACATGATATGTGTTTTGCTTGGAGCGTCTTGTATGATTTGAGTCTTTGCTTTTTTGTTTACCACAGTCATCCTTTCTGTACACACCTTTTGAGAGAGCCATACATGATTTGGAATTTTTTAGAATACTCTATGTGCTTCACTTATATCATTTGAGTTATATAGTTTTGCTCTAGTACTTCACTTATATCTTTTAGAGCACGATGGTGGATTTGTTTTATAGAAACTATTGATCTCTCATGCTTCACTTAGATTATTTTGAGAGTCTTAAATAGCATGGTAATTTTCTTAAATAATTCTAATATGCTTGGTGTTCAAGAATAGTAAAAACTTTCTTATGAGTGTGTTTAATGCTATGAGAAGTTTGATGCTTGATAATTGTTTTGAGATATGAAGATGGTGATATTAAAGTTGTGCTAGTTGAGTAGTTGTGAATTTGAGAAATACTTGTGTTAAAGTTTGTGGTTCCCATAGCATGCACATATGGTGAACCGTTATGTGATGAAGTCAGAGCATGATTTATTTATTGATTGTCTTCCTTATGAGTGGCAGTCGGGGACGAGCGATGGTCTTTTCCTACCAATCTATCCCCCTAGGAGCATGCGCTTAATACTTTGCTTTGATAACTTGTAGATTTTTGCAACAAGTATATGAGTTCTTCATGACTAATGTTGAGTCCATGGATTATCCGCACTTTTCTTCCTTCCACCATTGCTAGCCTCTCTAATACCGCGCACCTTTCGCCGGTATCATACACCCACCATATACCTTCCTCAAAATAGCCACCATACCTACCTATTATGGCATTTCCATAGCCATTCTGAGGTATATGAGGTCCAACGGTGAGCTTGAGGCAGAGGCGGCTGGACTAATCTAAGGTGGAGGAGGCGCGCGAGGTCCAGGCGATGGGGCGTGATGCAGGGGAGGCAGACGAGGCGGCAGGGAAGACCAGGACGGCAAGGGCACGAAGATGACGACAGAGATGCGGTCGGCGAGTAGGGGAGTCCATGGCGTGGAGCTTGCCTCCTGCAGTTTCCTGGAGAGGGCAGAGAGCAGGTGAGAGAGGGAACGGGAGAAGAAGGATGGAAGGAGAAGCAGCGGGGCATGGCCGGTCCTGGTAGTGGTCGCAGGAGGGCGCGACTTGCGGGGACTGGCGAGGACCGAGGCAGGGCGGAGCTCTGGCAGACGAAACCCTCCTACTCGAGGGGCTACACAGTCTGCTGCGGGTCGAGGAGGGGGTGGATGGTTCGGTGGTGGCTGGATTGGATCGGCCAAGATCCCGAGGAAGGGGAAGCCTAGTAGGTTGGGGATGGATCATGAGGGGAATTTGGTGGGAGTGCGGCAGCGGGTGAAGGGAAGGATGGGACATTGCTCCTAAAATTTAGGGTTAGGGGTCTAACTGCTATATATAGTAGGTATGAATTGGGTAGAGGCTATTAGCCCCTCCGATCGTAATCGGACGGACGAAAGGAATAGGCTAGGGAGTCCAATGAACAAAACGAAGTTGTTTTAAAGATGTTTGGGGATGATCCGAACCCCACGGTGATGACTGATTGGGTCGGGTTTGGGACAACTTTCGGGCGCGCGCGAGGGGTTTGATGCACTGTGCAAGGAGGCGTCAGGTGGTTAGGAGGGGTTTCGGGGACTGAAGGAGTCTTGGACTAAGGGGTCCTCGGGCGTCCGGCCTGTTATCCGTGGGCCAGACTGATGGGCTGTGAAGACACGAAGACCGAAGACTATAACCGTGTCCGGATTGGACTCTACTTGGCGTGAAAGGCAAGCTAGGCGACTGATTATGAAGATTCCCTCCTATGTAACTGACTCCATGTAACCCTAAATCTCTCATGTGTCTATATAAACCGGAGGGCATAGTCCGGATAGGACAGATTCATTACCATATACTCATGGGCTAGACTTCTAGGGTTTAGCCATTACAATCTCGTGGTAGATCAACTCTTGTAACACTCATATTCATCAAGATCAATCAAGCAGGAAGTAGGGTATTACCTCCATAGAGAGGGCCCGGACCTGGGTAAACATCGTGTCCCTCGTCTCCTGTTACCATCGATCCTAGACGCATAGTTCGGGACCCCCTACCCAAGATCCGCCGGTTTTGACACCGACATTGGTGCTTACATTGAGAGTTCCATTGTGTCGTCGACGAAAGGATTCGATGGCCCCTTCGATCGTTAGTAATGACGCCGTCCAGGGAGAAACCTTCCTCCCCAGACAAATCTTTGAGTTCGGCGGCTTCGTACTGCGGGCCAACTCTTTTGGCCATCTGGAGCAGGACGATAGCTACGCCCCTGGCCATCAGGTCAGATTTGGAAGCTTTAACTACGTCACGGATATCCGTGGAGACTTGATCTTCGATGGATTTGAGTCCGCGGCGATCACTCCCCTTCTCTCCAATGAACATGACTTAAATCTGTCATCGGAGCACACCCAGGAGATGGATCCTGCTGCTCCAACAGCCTCAGTACCGAAGCAGATTATCCCCTCCGAGGCCATAAAGTCCGCAGTGTTGGAGCTGCACACGGACTTGACATCCTACAATGCTTGCGTCGACGGAACTCCGGACTGGTCTCCGGCTACATGTTCCGGATTAAGTGCGCCTACGAACACCGAGCTGGATCGGTTATCGAATTTCGAATTTAGTGTCGCAGCCATCTTCCAGTATTCGCCTTTGGGTGACGTACTAAATTATTTGAAGAACTTGTCCTTGGAGGAAGACTCACAGCCGAACTATGTTTGGTTCGAGCTACAGGCGGACGGCGAGAAATTTTGCTTCCCACCCGCCACCTACTTCATAGCGACCGTCGAAGACTTAACAGACGTGCTTGACTATGGCTTCGAAGACATCAACAGTATGGACGACGATGCCGACAGGGAGCAAGGCCAAGACCCGCCATTTACTGGGCATTGGACAGCCACCTCTTCATACGATGTGTACATGGTTGATACATCTAAAGGATCTGGCGACGACAAAGAAGAGCCGGATAAACCCTCTGAGACGCAGTCCAAGCGCCGGCGCCCCAAACGCCATTCTAAGCCTCGTCGCTCAAAGGATGGCAACATTGGCATCAAAGAAAATAGTACTCCGGGCGACGCCGAAAACAATGAAGACCCTGTCGGCGCTGCATCCGTACAGGAGGAACATGACAACACACAAGACAACCCCGATGAACATGCCATTGAAGATAACTCGGAGGACGATAGTTACCATCCACCCTCCGAAGAGGAGACAAGCCTCGACAACGAAGACTTCATCGTGCCGGAGGACCCTCTGGAGCAGGAGCGTTTTAAACTCCAGCTCATAGCCACAGCAAGGAGCCTGAAAAAGAAACAGCAGCAGCTTCAAGCTGAACAAGACCTGCTCGTCGACAGATGGACCGACGTCGTGACAGCCGAAGGATACGGCCTCAAGCGCCCAGCCAAGAGCTACCCGAAATGCAAACTGCTACCTTAATTTGATGAGGAGGCACCGGAACACACATCTCCCTCGCGTAATGCGGAACGACCACTGAGGGAGTCCTGGATTAGGGGGTGTTCGGGTAGCCGGACTATACCTTCAGCCGGACTCCTGGACTATGAAGATACAAGATTGAAGACTTCATCCCGTGACGGATGGGACTTTCCTTGGCGTGGAAGGCAAGCTTGGTGATGCGGATATTCAAGATCTCCTACCATTGTAACCGACTCTATGTAACCCTAACCCTATCCGGTGTCTATATAAACCGAAGGGTTGTAGTCCGTAGGCAATCAACTCCATACACAACAATCATACCATAGGCTAGCTTCTAGGGTTTAGCCTCCTTGATCTCGTGGTAGATCTACTCTTGTACTACCCATATCATCAATATTAATCAAGCAGGACGTAGGGTTTTACCTCCATCAAGAGGGCCCGAACCTGGGTAAAACATCGTGTTCCCTGCCTCTTGTTACCATCCGGCCTAGACGCACAGTTCAGGACCCCCTACCCGAGATCCGCCGGTTTTGACACCGACATTGGTGCTTTCATTGAGAGTTCCTCTGTGTCATCTCCTTTAGGCCCGATGGCTCCTTTGATCATCAACAACGATGCAGTCCAGGGTGAGACTTTGCTCCCCGGACAGATCTTCGTCTTCGGTGGCTTCGCTCTGGGGGCCAATTCGCTCGGCCACCTGGAGCAGATCGAAAGCTACGCCCCTGGCCATCAGGTCAGGTTTGGAATCCTAAACTACACAGCTGACATCCACGAGGACTTGATCTTCGACGGATTCGAGCCACAGCCAAGCGCGCCGCACTGTCTCGATGGGCATTATATAGCTCTGCCGCCGAACAGCGCCTTGGAGGCCGCATACGCATCGGTTTCGACCATTGATTCGGAGCCTACTGCGCCGATCAAGGATCAGCGGTTGGATGCTGCCTCAGGGGCTGCGATCTCAGAGGCGATCGAGCCGAACGCTAGCCCCGCACTCTGCACTACCCGTGACTCCGAGGATCCGGACTCCTCCCCGGACTCGCCCCTGCCAATCGAATCCGATTGGGCGCCGATAATGGAGTTCACCGCAGCAGACATCTTTCAGCATTCGCCTTTTGGCGACATCCTGAATTCTCTTAAGTTTCTCTCTTTATCAGGAGAGCCCTGGCCGGACTACGGTCAGCGAGGGTGGAATACGGACGATGAGGAAATTCAAAGCCCACCCACCACCCACTTTGTAGCCACTGTCGATGATCTAACCGACATACTTGACTTCAGCTCCGAAGACATCGACGGCATGGACGACGATGTAGGAGACGAACAGGAACCAGCACCTGTAGGGCGCTGGAAGGCCACCTCGTCATATGACATATATATGGTGGACACTCCAAAAGATGGAGATGGCGATGGAACAGTGGGGGATGACGCCCCTAAGAAACAGCCAAAGCGCCGGCGTCAGCGGCGCTGCTCTAAATCCCGCCAAAACAAAAACGGTGATTCCGGCATGGGAGATAATACTACCCCGGATAGCGCCGAAGAACACCCACCTCAGCAAGATTCGGCACAGGAATATGGAGAAGCTAGCCCTCATGAGAGAGCGGCAGACCGAGAGGTCGAGGATGATAACTATACGCCTCCCTCCGAAGACGAGGCAAGCCTCGATGACGACGAATTCATCATACCATCAGACCCCGCCGAACAAGAGCGTTTTAAATGCAGGCTTTTAGCCACGGCAAGCAGCCTCAAGAAAAAGCAACAACAGCTTAGAGCTGCCCAAGATTTGCTAGCTGACAGATGGACTGAAGTCCTTGCGGCCGAAGAGTATAAACTCGAACGCCCCTCCAAGAGTTACTCGAAGCGCAGGCCGCTACCCCGATCAGAGGAGGAAGCACCTACATCACCAGCGCATGACATGGCAGACCGGCCACCTCGCGGCCACGACAGAGAGGCCTCTCGGCCCTCCACCCAAGCCATGCCCCGACGCCGCTCAACTAAGGCACGGGAAAATGCGCTCGACCTGCGAGACATACTGGAGGATAAGGCAAGGCAAACAAGATCGATCTACGGATCGCGCAGGCGCCCTACGGCATGTGACAATGATCTTCACTCCGGATACAACAAATCCGGCCGGGCCGAACACAACAGACATAGCTCTTCCGAGTTGCGTCGTGATATAGCCCAGTACAGAGGCGCCGCACACCCGCTATGCTTCATGAATGAAGTAATGGATCATAAATTCCCAGAGGGTTTCAAACCCATAAACATCGAATCATACGATGGCACAACAGACCCGGTGGTATGGATCGAGGATTATCTCCTTCACATCCACATGGCACGCGGCGATGATCTACACGCCATCAAATACCTCCCGCTCAAACTTAAAGGACCGGCCCGGCATTGGCTTAACAGCTTGCCAGCAGACTCAATCGGTTCTTGGGAGGACCTGGAAGCTGCATTCCTCGACAACTTCCAGGGCACTTACGTGCGACCGCCGGATGCCAACGACTTAAGCCACATAATTCAGCAGCCAGCCAGAAGAATCGGCCAGACAATTCTGGACACGGTTCCTAACAAAGAAAAACCAGATAGTCGACTGTCCGGACGCAGAGGCCCTAGCAGCATTCAAGCATAACATCCGCGACGAGTGGCTTGCCCGGCACCTGGGACAGGAAAAGCCGAAATCCATGGCAGCCCTCACGACACTCATGACCCGCTTTTGCGCAGGAGAAGACAGCTGGCTAGCTCGCAGTAACAACTTATCAAAGAACCCGGGTAATTCGGATACCAAGGACAAAAGTGGCAGGACACGTCGGAATAAGCAAAAACGCCGCGTTAACAGCGACATCAATGAAGACACGGCAGTCAATGCCGGATTCAAAGGCTATAAATCCGGTCAGCGGAAAAAGGCATTCAAAAAGAATACTCAGGGCCCGTCCAGTTTGGACCGAATACTCGATCGCTTGTGCCAGATACATGGCACCCCCGAAAGGCCAGCCAATCACACTAACAGGGATTGTTGGGTGTTCAAGCAGGAAGGCAAGTTAAGGGCCGAAAACAGAGACAAGGGGCTGCACAGCGACGACAAGGAGCCCAAGCCGCCGAACAACAATGGACAGAAGGGCTTTCCCCACAAGTGCGGACGGTGAACATGATATACGCAACCCACATTCCCAAGCGGGAGCGGAAGCGTGCGCTACGGGACGTATACGCGATGGAGCCAGTCGTCCCAAAGTTCAACCCATGGTCCTCCTGCCCGATCACTTTTGATCGAAGGGACCATCCCACTAGCATCCGTCATGGTGGCTTCGCCGCATTGGTTCTCAACCCAATCATCGACGGATTTCATCTCACAAGAGTCCTCATGGACGGCGGCAGTAGCCTGAACCTGCTTTATCAGGATACAGTGCGGAAAATGGGCATAGATCCCTCAAGGATTAAGCCCACAAGAACGACCTTTAAAGGCGTTATACCAGGTGTAGAAGCCAACTGTACAGGCTCAGTAACACTTGACGTGGTCTTCGGATCCCCGGACAATTTCCGAGCGAAGAGTAAATCTTCGATGTAGTCCCGTTTCGCAGTGGCTATCACGCCCTGCTCGGATGAACCGCATTCGCAAAATTCAATGCGGTGCCGCACTACGCATATCTCAAGCTCAAGATGTCAGGCCCTCGAGGAGTAATTACGGTCAACGGAAACACCGAACGCTCCCTCCGTACGGAGGAGCATACGGCGGCTCTCGCAGCGGAGGTACAAAGTAGCCTTCTCAGGCAATTCTCCAGTCCGGCCATTAGAAAGCCAGACACTACCAAGCGCGCCCGGAGTAACCCACAGCAGGACCGCCTGGCACACTCTGAGCAAGCGTAGCAATGCGGCCCCAACCCCAGCCTTCGCGACATAGCGAAACCAGTACCTCGCGTACATAACTACGCCCTTGAAATACCATGGGCACAGGGGAAGGGGCACAATAACGGCACACCCAAAATACGGCTTAAAACGTATTAGGGGCTGCCGGATACTTTTTCTAATTTTTTCTTACTTTCAGGACTCCATACTTTGGACGACCTGTTCGGCAATTCGACTGCCGCACAAACGATGCAAGATCCAGGGAGGCAGACAAGCCATGCCGCATTATGGAACTCCTAGGTGTCCTCCATTACGAGCGGTATACCTGTTTTAAATACAATTCCGCGGCCTGCCCCTGGTCAGAACATACTGAATAGTCCAATATCTTTTGCTTATCGCACTATTTGTATCATTCAGCTTTGATAAATAGCCTCTCTATAAACAATGCATAGCTTTTGTCTATTTTCTGCATTACTCTCTTTTATATATGTTCATTAATGACATGTTGCACCCGTACACCGTGGTACGGCAAGTATGCCAGGGGCTTCAGTACCCTTTAATATGGTGTGAGAAGTCTGTACACTTTCACAAGTGCGGCACCCCGAACTTATAGCACTATATGCATCGACTCCGAATCATGATTTGGGTCAATAGTTGGGTTTGCCCGGCTCCTATGTTTTGGTGCCTTACGTTCCGCTATATCGGCTAAGATAGCACTAGGAGAACCACTGCGATTGTGCCCCGGTTGAGCTGGGTTAAGCACCTCAGTGGAGAAAGCTAAAATTGACTGTCATGATGAGGTGAGAGACCGGTCGCTGTTCGAGAGGTTTTTCGAGTCCCTAAAGACTTATGCCGCTTCGAGCGAGGAGCCGGATTTGTCCGGCCAAGGCGTGGATAGCGCCCCGAACTCGGTCTTCCGAACTAGGGGCTTCGCCGAAATTTAAAATTATAAAGTTCTATGGCTAAGTGAGAGTGTTCAAGCATTATAGTCCGATTGCCTGGTTAGTTGTGCTGAGCGCCTCCCTCGAAGGACCCAACTATGGGAAAAAGAGCGCTCAGGTTTATCCCGAACACCCCAGCACTAGTGGCATGGGGGCAGAAGCCGACGACTGGCCATCTCTCAATTTTTTGATAAACGGCCACATAGAAAATAATATTTTAAATTCAACAAGCATTGCTTAAGCGCCCATGAACAAGTTTTCAGCGCACAGGATAAAAACGAGCGAGTTTATTCAAAAATCACATCCTTGGTACATTCATCCGCCATAAGGCGGGCACCCGCAAGAACATCCTTGTAATAGTTCTCGGGCTTGCGATGCTCCTTCCCCGGCGGCGGCCCGTCCTTCACAAGCTTCTCACCGTCCAGCTTACCCCAGTGCACCTTTGCACGGGCAAGGGCCCGACGGGCACCTTCGATGCAGACGGAGCGCTTGATGACCTCGAGCCTTGGACAGGCCTCCACCAGCCGCCGCACTAGCCCGAAGTAGCTCCCAGGCAGGGCCTCTCCAGGCCACAGCCGAACTATGAAGCCCTTCATGGCCTGTTCGGACGCCTTGTGGAGCTCGACCAGCTGTTTCAGCTGGTCGCTCAAGGGCCCAGGGTGTCCGGCCTCAGCATACTAAGACCAGAACACCTTCTCCGTCGAGCTGCCCTCTTCAGCTCGGTAGAATGCGGCGGCGTCGGATACGCTGCGGGGAAGATCTGCGAATGCCCCTAGAGAACTCCGGATTCGGGTAAGTAACAAGTAGTTTACTTTTATATTTCTGCTTTGCATAAAGAATGCCTTACCCGCTGCTATCTTCTTCATCTCCTCCAACTCTTGGAGGGCCTTTTGGACTTCGGCCTTGGCAGACTTGGCAGTCTCAAGGGCCGTCGCGAGCTCGGACGCTTGGGTCTTTGACTCAAGCTCCAAACTCTCATGTTTTTTCATGAGAGCCTGAAGCTCTTGCTGCACCTCCCCGACCTGAGCCCCAAGTTTCTCTCGCTCGGTGCGCTTCGCGGCCGTTTTCTCTTCGGCCTCGGACAGCGCCTGCTTGAGGGTTGCCACCTCAGTCGTGGCCCCTATAATAAGCAGTGCAATCCTGTTATTTTTTGCAATCACGCCTCTCTATAGGCACTTTTTCTGTAAGGTATTTCCTACCTTCTTTTTCCTCGAGCTGCCGCTTGGCAAGGCCGAGCTCTTGCTCGGTCCGCTTGAGGTCCTGTTTCAGGACACCCACCTCCGCAGTCAGTGCAGCGGTGGATAGCAGCCAAGCCTACACACGCATATTGACTCTTTATTGTTAGACTCCTGCGAAATTTACTAGATCCTCTATTCGGCTTTTCTTTCCGAACGCCAAACAGAGCATCAGGGGCTACTGTCTATGCGGTACTATTTTTATATATTTTTACTTACCTCGAAGCCTGTTAGAAGGCTAGCGCAAGCTTCAGTCAGTCCGCTCTTGGTAGACTGAACCTTCTGGATCACCGTACTCATAATAGTATGGTGCTCCTCATCGATGGAGGCGCCGTCAAGCACCTCAAGCAGATTGTCCGGCACCTCCGGTTGGACGGAGGCCGCCGGCTCAAAAGGCTTGCTCCTCTTGGAAGGAGTTCGCCTACCGTGGTCCGGAACTGTTGAAGATTCCGGCGCGGTGTCCGGCACAAAGCCGGACTTGGAGCCCTGGGGGGTCTTGTCCCCTTTACTCCTGGGGTCCGGGAGGTCGCCTTGCGGCTCCTCCAGGACCACCTCCTCCTGCCCCGGAGCTCGTCGCGACGCCACTTCAGCGTCGTCGGCAGTGCGGGGGGAGACAGCGGGCGGAACTGAGTTCACGTCCGATGAATCCAGGGAGCCGCTCGACGACTCGTTGAATTCGGCCCGGGGCGGACTGCATAATTACATTCGACATTAGGGAAAGCTGTGCAACGAAGGAACATCATGAGTTATTCTGATATCCGAACTTACGATTTCGCCGGACGCTTGGCCCTGTTTGGCCACTCCTCTTTGCCCTCTTCGGCATTGGGGGCGTAGTCCGGTGGAGGGGTCTTCCTTTTCCTAGACCCCTCGGCCTCCCCCGTTGGGGCGGCCTTCCTCTTCTCTCCTCCCTCCGCTAGGGGGGAGAGTTTTCTTCTTCCTCCTCCTCGTTTTCGCGGGAGGAGGGCGTCTCGGACTCGTTAGATGACGAGTCCGACACCACCATGTTGCGGGCACTCTTTCAAGTCCCCGTGGTCTTCTTCTTCTTGGCCTTCTTCTCCGGCACCACATAAGGTGCCAGAACCAGCAGCTTCACTAGTAGAGCTGGGGCTGGGTCTTCGGGCAAGGGAGCCGGACAGTTAATCGATCCGGACTGCGCCTGCCAAGCCTGTCAAAGGTGAGGGAGTTTAGATCCCGCATAGAGTCAGACTATGAAAAAACTTAACATCCTGTAAAAGGTGAAAATAGCTTACCTCGCTAGCGTGACGCTGCGAGCTGTATCCGCGGTCCTCGGAAGCGGATGTGGGAGCCTCGGCGCCTTTGGTTAGCACCTTCCAGATGTCTTCATATGTCGTGTCGAAGAGCCTGTTAAGGGTTTGGTGCTGCGCCGGGTCGAACTCCCACAGATTAAAGTCCCGTTGTTGACACGGGAGGATCCGGCGGACGAGCATAAACTGGACTACATTGACGAGCTTGATCGGCTTGCTCACCAGGGACTGGATGCATGTCTGCAGTCCGGTCACCTCTTTTTCGTCGCCCCACGACAGGCCCGTCTCTTTCCAGGACATAAGCCGCGTGGGGGGTCCGGATCGGAACTCGGGGGCTGCGATCCATTTCGGATCGCGCGGCTCGGTGATGTAAAACCACCACGATTTCCACCCCTTCAGGGTCTCCACGAAGGAGCCCTCGAGCCATAGGACGTTGGCCATCTTGCCCGCCATGGCGCCTCCGCACTCCGCCTGGCTGCCGCGCACCACCTTGGGCTTGACGTTGAAGGTCTTGAGCCAGAGGCCGAAATGGGGGCGGATGCAGAGGAAAGCCTCGCACACGACGATAAACGCCGAGATGTTGAGGACGAAGTTCGGGGCCAGATCGTGGAAATCCAGGCCGTAGTAAAACATGAGCCCCCGGACAAATGGGTGGAGTGGAAAACCCAGTCCGCGGAGGAAGTGGGGAAGGAATACTACCCTCTCATGGGGCCTTGGGGTGGGGAGAAGCTGCCCCTCCTCGGGAAGTCGGTGCGCGATGTCTTTGGACAAGTATCCGTCCTTCCTTAGCTTTTTGACATGGCCCTCCGTGACGGAGGAGACCATCCACTTGCCTCCCACTCCGGACATTGCTGGAGAAGGTTGAGGTGGGAAGTGCGGGCTTGGGCGCTGGAGCTCGAGTGCGCAGGAGATGGATAGGCAAAGGAGGAAGAAGGCGTAGGTAAAAAGGTGGATCCTTATCCCCTTATATGGGCGGATGCGGTTGTGCGTCCCCACCTGCCTAGTAAAACTCGCTTGCCTCCCAAGCGCCGTGATAAGTGGCGCGATTGGATTACCCACGTCCGTATTGATGAGAATCCCGTAAAGGGGGTACACGATCTCTGCTTGGACAAGACGTGCCAAGGAAACCGCCTCGCAAAACATGCTGAGGTGGAAAAGTAAAAACGATTCAAGTAAAGGACTTGGCCGTAGTGTGATGACGCACTGCGGAATACGTCGGCAGATTTGATTTGTGTCAATATTATTCTCTCTATGGCAATATGTGGAAACTTATTTTGCAGAACCGGACACTACTCTTGGTGTTTACAATCTTCTATGAAGGACTTGGAGGAGGAACCCGCCTTGCAATGCCGAAGACAATTTGCGCGTCGGACTCGTCGTCATTGAAGCCTGGTTCAGGGGCTACTGAAGGAGTCCTGGATTAGGGGGTGTTCGGGTAGCCGGACTATACCTTCAGCTGGACTCCTGGACTATGAAGATACAAGATTGAAGACTTCGTCCCGTGTCCGGATGGGACTTTCCTTGGCGTGGAAGGCAAGCTTGGCGATGCGGATATTCAAGATCTCCTACCATTGTAACCGACTCTATGTAACCCTAACCCTATCCGGTGTCTATATAAACCGGAGGGTTGTAGTCCGTAGGCAATCAACTCCATACACAACAATCATACCATAGGCTAGCTTCTAGGGTTTAGCCTCCTTGATCTCGTGGTAGATCTACTCTTGTACTACCCATATCATCAATATTAATCAAACAGGACGTAGGGTTTTACCTCCATCAAGAGGGCCCGAACCTGGGTAAAACATCGTGCTCCCTGCCTCCTGTTACCATCCGGCCTAGACGCACAGTTCGGGACCCCCTACCCGAGATCCGCCGGTTTTGACACCGACAACCACCGCGTGGTCGAGACAGGACGGCCGACCGGCCACCCCGCGGCTGGGACAAAGCGGCAACTCAGGCCGAACAGCAGCCTGCCCCACCGCCTCGCAAAAATAGAGACAGAAGAGTTCAGGGTCACACATACGACCTTCGTCAAATCCTGGACGATAGAACAGGGCACACAAGATCGATCTATGGATCGCGAGGGCATGCCTCGAGGCACGAGGAGGGTTACTTATTCAGACATCATAAATCTAACCACGCCCAGGCTGAACACCACAGACAGACTCCATCGGAACTATGCCACGATGCAGCCCGATATAGAGGTGTCGCACACCCTCTCTGCTTTACGGATGAAGTACTGGACCATGAATTCCCCGAGGGGTTCAAGCCCGTCAATATGGAATCATACGACGGCACAACTGATCCCGCAGTATGGATCGAGGACTTTATCCTCCACATCCACATGGCTCGAGGAGATGATCTCCACACCATTAAATACCTCCCACTAAAGCTCAAAGGGCCAGCTCGGCACTAGCTTAACAGCCTGCCCGAAAATTCCGTCGGCAGCTGGGAGGACTTGGAAGAAGCTTTCCTAGACAACTTCCAAGGAACTTATGTCCGACCACCAAACGCTGATGACTTAAGCCACATAGTTCAACAACCTGGAGAATCAGCCAGAAAATTCTGGACTAGGTTCCTAACCAAAAAGAACCAAATCGTTGACTGTCCGGACGCTGAGGCCTTAGCAGCCTTCAAACATAGCATCCGTGACGAATTGCTAGTACGCCACCTCGGCCAAGAAAAGTCGAAGTCCATGGCAGCCCTCACGGCACTCATGACCCTCTTTTGCGCGGGAGAGGACAGTTGGCTGGCCCATAGTAACAATACGGCCAATGAAATAAGCCCCTCCGAGGCCAAGAACATCACCGGCAAGCTTCGGCGCAATAGAAACAAACGCCGAAGCAACGGTGATAACACCGATGACACAACAGTTCATGCCGGGTTCTGTGGCTCCAAGTCCGGCCAGCGAAAGAAACCCTATAAAAGTAGAAACGAAAAACAATCCAGCTTGGACCGCATACTTGATCGTCCTTGACAAATTCATGGCACCCCAGACAAACCGGCCAACCATAACAATAGAGATTGTCGGGTCTTCAAACAAGCCAGCAAAGCAAATAGCAGAGGCAGAGAAGGGGAATCACAGAGCGAGAACGATGACGAAGAGCCCCAGTAGCCAAACACCGGGGGGAAAAAGAGATTTCCCCCTCAAGTCAAAACGGTGAACATGATATATATTACACATATCCCCAAAAGGGAACGAAAGCGCGCACTCAGGGACATCTACGCGGTAGAGCCAGTCGCCCCAAAATTCAATCTGTGGTCGTCATTCCCGATCACCTTCGATCGACGAGACCACCCCACTAGTATCCTCCACGCCGGTTTAGCCGCACTAGTTCTTGACCCAATTATTGACGGGTTCCACCTAATTGAGTCCTGAGGGACGGTGGTAGCAGCCTCAACCTCCTCTACCAAGACACAATGTGGAAAATGGGAATTGACCCCTCACGAATCAAACCAACAAAGACCACCTTCAAAGGAGTCATTCCAGGCATAGAAGCCCGTTGTACGGGCTCAATAACGCTGGAAGTAGTATTCGGTTCTCCAGATAACTTCCAAAGCGAAGAACTAATCTTTGATATCGTCCCATTCCGCAGCGGCTATCACGCTCTGCTCGGACGAACTGCATTCGCTAGATTCAACGCGGTGCCACATTATGCTTATCTTAAACTGAAGATGCCCGGTCCACATGGCGTCATTGCGGTAAACGGAAATACGGAACGCTCCCTCCGTACAGAAGAGCACACCATCGCCCTAGCAGCAAAAGTACAGGGTGGCCTTCTCAAGCAGCGCTATAATCCGGCTGCCGAGACCCTGGACACCACTAAGAGAGTCCGAACTACACTGCAGCATGACAGCTCGGCTCATCACAAGCCAAACTAGCAATTTGGCCTCTGTCCTAGCCCTGATGAGGCAATGGTGTTAGTACCAAGCGCATTTAAACTATGCACTCAAAACGCCATGGGTACGGACGGAGGCACAACTCACTCGTGATCCACAGTACGGCTTGATAGACCCTGGGATTTGCACGTTTCTGTTTTTCTTTTTCACGGGTTTTTCTTTTCCTTTTTCAAGGTCTATGCGGACGACCCGTTTGCAGAACACACCAAGGAGGCAACGAGCTTTGGCATACAAGGGAACCCCCAGGTCGTCTCTAATAAATAATTAATATACTTGTTTTACATACCCACATGAAGCTCGCCCTTGGTTATTGCATGTGAAATAGCCTTACTTGCTTATTGCATTACTGGTACAAAGTACGCCTCGACGTACCGATTATATCACAAAGGTGAATAAATGGTGGCGTCAGCTCATTACTTAATCTTTTCCGTTCCCTCACCTCAGTATCTATTACTCATTGCACACGTACACCATGGTACGTACTAATACGCCAGGGGCTTCATTATACCCAGCATCACAGCAATAAAAGTCCGGACTCTTTTTCAGTACAGTTCGGCACCCCAAACTTATAGCATTATATGCATCGGCTTCGAATCATGTTTTTGGTCAATAGTTGGGTTGCCCGGCTCCTGTGCTTACTACCTTACGTTCTGCTATATCGGCTACAGTAGTAAAGGGAGAACTACTGCGATTGTGTCCCGGTTCTTCCGGACGAGCACCTCAGTAGAGAAAGCCGAAAACTGACTGTCATGATGCGGCGAGAGCCGGTCAGCTGTTCGTGAGGTTCCAAATCGTTGGAGATTTTTTCAGCTTCTTGCGAAGAATCAGTTCTTCCGATTTGGCGTGTATAGCGCCCCTAATTCGGCCTTCCGAACACCAGGGGCTTCGCCAAACTTTATTCACTGTCAAACTCCTATGGCTAAGTGAGGGAGGTAAAGGCCGCATAGTCTGATTGCCTTGTTTGTTGCGCTAAACACCTCCTTTAAGGACCAGAATGTGGAGTAAAGAGTGTTTAGATTTATCCCGAACACCCCCGTACTGTCTACGTGGGGGCTGAAGCCAACGACTGGTCATCCCTCAGATTTAATAAACGGCTCCACAGGAGGTAAAATTCAAAATTATTAACATTATAGTACATAACATCTTTGTTCCATATTACAGGGCAAGAAAATACATATGTTCTCATAGGAATATAATATCCTTCGAACACTTCTCCGTCGCAAGACGGGACCCCTCCAGGACACCATCAAAATAGTGCTCGGGTCGACGATGCTCCTTGCCCTCCGGTGGCCCCTCGATCATCAGCTTCTTGGCATCTAGCTTCGCCCAATGCGTCTTGACGCAGGCAAAAGCCATACACGCACCTTCAATATAGATCGGCCGCTTCACGGCTTCGAGGCGCGGACAGGCACTCACGAGCCGCCGCACAAGTTCAAAATAGCTGCCAGGTATGGGATCGGCAGGCCAAAGCCGGACTATAAAGTCCTTCATGGCTAACTCTGCCAACCGGTGCAGCTAGACCAGCTGCTTTAGCTGGTCGCTGAAGGGTACCGGATGTTTGGATCCCAGATATTGGGACCAGAACAGCTTCTCCGTGGACATCCCTTCCTCGGCTCTATAATGCTTGGCCGCATCCGATATACTGTGCGGTAGACCTATAAATGCCCCTGGAAAACCGAAATTCAGGGTAAGTACAAGGGACGTTGATCCTACATACTTGCTTAGCATGGTGAAGGTCTTACCCGTCGCAATCTGTTGGTCCACCTGAATCTCCTGGAGGGTGCTCTAAGCTTCGGCTCGCGCATCCCGAGCGCTCTGGCGAGCCTTCGCCAATTCGGCCTCTTGCACCTTACAATCGCGCTCCAGGGCCTCGAGTTTTTCTATCGCGCCCTAGAGCTGTTGCTGCGCCTCGCCAACCCGGGTCTCGTGCTTCTCGCGCAAGACACGCTCCTTGGCCACTTTGTCCTCAGCCTCGGCCAGCGCCTTCTTCACGGTTGCCACCTCGGTCGCGACCCCTAATAAAGATTATGACACTTTCAGTCCGGTCGGACTATTCATTTTCTCGAAATTTACCCACGGGTTACTACATACCTTGGCTATCCTCCAACTGCTTTTTCACATGGTCGAGCTCCTCCTTGGCCCGCTCCAATTTCTGCTTCAATCCGGAGACCTCCGCAGCATGATCAGTGGCAGCCCGCAGTGATACCTGCTTATTCACATAGACAACTCATGTTAGACTCCTGCGATTTTTTGATCCTCTGTTAGGCTTTTCTTCCCAAACACCAAACTGTCTATACTGTGATATTTTTCCTATAAACACATTACTTACCTCAAAGCCTCCTAGTAGGCTAGTGCAGGCTTCACTCAGTCCGCTTTTAGCAAACTGAACCTTCTCTATTACCGTGTCCATAAGGACACGATGTTCATCCACGATAGAGGTGCCTCGCAGCACCTCCAGCAGATTATCCGGTGCCTTTGGTTGGACAGAGGTCACCGGTGGAACAGGCACGCTCCCTCCTTGGGGGGAATGTCGTTCACTGGACCCCGGAGCCGTATAGATTTCCGGAATGGTATCCGGCTGAGGTTCGAAGGGAACTCGAACCAATCACCAGTCTCCTTGGGGGCTTTTACCCCCATGTGTCCGGCGCCCGAGGAGTCATCCTGGGGCGTCATCCCGATGATCTCCGGAACCTCCCCCCGGCCTGGGAAGGCCTTTTTGGACACCACCTCGTCATCACCCTTGGGTGACACAGAATGAGCAGGTGGCGGAGGTATGCTAGCCATCTCCTCTATGTCCAGTGAATCCTCTGTCGAGGATCGCGGAGAGTCACCGCATGCCGGACTGCAATAACAAAAGTTCACAATATGTCAATATTACAAACCAGGAAGGCCAGACTTTTGCGAATTCTGGTACTCACGAAGCGACCCGGGGCTTGGTCCGGCGAGGTCATTCCGGACTGCTGTCGACGTCCCATGCAGAGTTATCTGCGAGGGAGCCTTTAACTCTTTTAGGCGCTTCCGCCTCCGGGCTTGGGGAGGCCGTTCTCTTCTTCCTCCCCGCTTCAGGTGGGGAGTCGTTTTCCTCTTCATCTTCATCGCTGTCGTCAGTGGATGAAGAGGAAGTCTCGCTTTCGGATGTCTCATCCGGAGTGCTTTCCTGATGAAGGTCCTTCTTGGCCCCTCGGACCGCCTTCTTAGCCGTCTTCTCCGACACCTCATAAGGAGCGGGGAACAGCATCTTCTCCAATAATGGGAATACTTGGTCCTCGGGTAGCAGAGCCGGACAGTTAATCTTCTCGGCCAACTTAATCTAGGCCTGAAAATGGAGGAAGGAAGCTTAAGTTTTCCCTCAAAATATGCTGGTAAGAGATACTCCTTGAAAACATTAAAGGAACTGACCGGATTGGGCTGGCGCTTTAAGCTAAGCCCACGGTCTTCGGTCGCAGGCGGTGGTGTCTCGCCGACCTTGAAGAGCACCTTCCAGATTTCTTCGTGTGTTGTGCCGAAGAGCTCCAATAGTGTCTGGTGCTTGGCCATCTCGAAATCCCACAAACTATAAGTCCGGCGTTGGCACGGAAGAATCCGACGAACAAGCATAACCTGGACTACGGTGAAAATCTTAATCTTGTTCTCTATCATGTTCTGGATGCACGTCTGGAGCCCTGTCAGCTCAGCCAACGGCCCTCAGGTTAGGCCCCGCTCTTGCCAAGAAGTGAGCCACATCGGGGTTCCGGATCGGAATTCGAGGGCCGCCGCCCAGTTGGCGACGCGCGGCTCGGTGATATAAAACCACCCAGATTGCCACCCCTTCACCGTCTCCGTGAACGAGCCTTTGGGCCAAGTGACGTTGGGCATCTTACCTACCATGGTGCCTCCGCACTCTGCTTGTTGACCGCGTACTACCTTCGCCCTCACATTGAAGGTCTTCAGCCACAGGCCGAAGTGAGGCGGGATGCGGAGGAAAGCCTCACAAACGATGATAAACACCGAGATATTGAGGATGAAGTTAGGGGCTAGGTCATGAAAATCCAGCCCATAGTAAAACATCAACCCGCGGACGAATGGGTGAAGGGGGAACCCAAGCCCAGGAGGAAGTGTGTGAGAAACACAACCCTCTCATGGGGCTCGGGAGTGGGGACGATCTATCCCTTGGCCGGGAGTCGATGAGCGATCTCTTTGGCCAAATATCCGGCCTCCCAGAGCTCCTTGATGTCCTTCTTCCTGACGGAAGAAGTCATCCACCTACCTCCAGCTCCGGATCCCGACATCTTTGGAGTATTTCTTCGAACGAGAGAGAATCTAAAGCTTGGGCGCTGGAGCTCAGGGACGGAAGGGCTGAGGAAGAGAAAGGGCGTGGGTGGAAGAAGGGAGTCCTTACCCCCTTATAGAGGCCGCGAATGTCAAACGCCCCTCTACTCGCCTTAAACTCGCCTATTCCCAAGGGTCGTGTAAACGACACGGTTGGGTTACCCATGCCCGCATTGATGAGAATCCCGCAATAAGGGGACACAATCTCTGCTTCGACAAGACGTGCCAGTAGCAACCACGTTTTGAAACGTGGGATGGCAGAAGAAAAACGGTTCGAAATTATGACCGGATGGGCGTGATATCACATTGCCGAAAACTGTCAGCGGATAGAACTCGTGTGGAAAATATATATTCTCTCTACAGTTGTGCATGGTGTGTAACAGGTCCGGATACAATCATCCCGTCCGAAGACTATCTTGGAAGTTCAGAAGAAGGGGAACCCGCCTTGCAATGCCGAAGACAATCTGCGCGCCGGACTCCTCGTCATTGAAGCCAGGTTCAGCGGCTACTGAGGAAGTCCTGGACTAAGGGGTCCTCGGGCGTCCAGCTTGTTATCCGTGGACCGGACTGATGGGCTATGAAGACACGAAGACCGAAGACTATACCCGTGTCCGGACTGGACTCTACTTGGCGTGAAAGGCAAGCTAGGTGACCGATTATGAAGATTCCCTCCTATGTAACCGACTCCATGTAACCCTAGATCTCTCCGGTGTCTATATAAACCGGAGGGCATAGTCCGGATAGGACAGATTCATTACCATATACTCATAGGCTAGACTTCTAGGGTTTAGCCATTACGATCTCGTGGTAGATCAACTCTTGTAACACTCATATTCATCAAGATCAATCAAGCAGGAAGTAGGGTATTACCTCCATAGAGAGGGTCCAAACCTGGGTAAACATCGTGTCCCTCGTCTCCTGTTACCATCGATCCTAGACGCACAGTTTGGGACCCCCTACCCGAGATCTGCCGGTTTTGACACCGACAGGGCCCTCCGATAACAATCGGACGGCTCCGGATGTGAGGAGGGTTAGGTTGGGCTAGATGGGCTGTGTAGATGGGCTAGGCTCAGAAGAGAGAAGAGTTGGTAGCCTGGCACGGGTTTCTGAAAACCGAAAACGTCCAACGATTTGACTGACTATATTGTCGCTATAGTCATCCGTTGGGGCATCAAACGGACTCCGAATGCGATGAAACTTGGCAGGCGGCCTACCTACAACATAACAACACCGCATGCCAACTCTCATCCCATTCCGAGACCATTTTCCGGTCACTTATAAAAATAATATTTCAGAGGTGCCGCGGGCGCATGCTAGTATGTCTGGCTCAAAATGGACAACGGAAAGGACTGGGAGATCCGAACGAATGCAAGTTTTGAAAACATGCAGATGCAATGTTGATGATGACATGGCAAGATGCAGCACGCAAGCGAATGACAAGGCAACAACAGCGAATAACTGGAAGACACCTGGCGCATCGGACTCGGGGCGTCACAACACTCCACCACTATAAGAGGATCTCGACCCGAGATCCTTGGGATGGCACCGGAGAGAAACATAAGAGGAAGAGAAGAGGTAAAACTAAGTTGCTTCTTTGAAAAATGAGTGAAACCACGAATCTCGAGAGGTTGAACAAATTGAAAGAAAGAATGCAACGAAGATGAACAAAGTAGAAAACATACTGATAGAAAAGAGGAACAAGGAATCATTACGTGAACCTTGTAGGTTGAGAGCTCTAAGAAAAATGTTACAATGGACAAGAAGTACATTCAAGCACTCTGATTAGAACGAGAAGAACAAGGAACGATAAAGATGAATTACAACAACACTCCGGTTGGAAATGGAAGGCAATAATATGAACTTGGCCAAAGGAAAGCACTTGGATGAGACTCCGGTTAGAAGAGGAATGACAGACACAACACTCTGGTGAAAACAAGATAGAGAAGGAAAAGACTAATACAATTTGAGCAACACTCCGACTGTAAATGGAAGGAATTGAACATGAACTTGACAAGATGAGAGGATACTTGATGAGATCAACAACACACTGCCTCCGGAACTATTGAAAAATGGCATAAGGGGTAAGAAAGATTTCAACTCTGGTTGAGGAAGGAGGCAAAACTTGATAAGATGAGAGAACCTGAATGGAGGACACGACACTCCGGTTGAATGGATAAGCATGAAAAAAACACGGTCCTCACAATTCGAGATGATGAGTGAAGAGCAACATCACAAAGCCTCCGGAAGAATGGAAGATAGATCATTGGAATAACAGAATGGAGAAGAAAATGCCAGCTTCTGCCACAAATGAGCTTGGAAAGCACCCTTCCAAGAAGGTTATAACGGAGTTGTTGGAAAACCAACAACGAAAAGAACAAGCTTGTAGTGGGATTACGGAAGACATCTCAAAATTATGAGGTGGCAACCTACCACTCACAGAAAAAAAGATTTGATTGAGAGCTAGAAAAGATAGAAAGCTTCTTCCACCGAGGTGATGTGAAAACTTGGATCATGGGTAAACATCACAAAGAGAAACATTCCCAATGGAAGGCTTTAGGTGAAATATATACCCCAAGATAACTCCAATGAAGAGATTTATGGGTTGCAAAGGATCTCATGAACGATTTGAAAATGATGGGTTAAAAATATGTCATTCCGGACAATTTGTGAATCATGAAACACCAAGCAATTGTCAAAATGACGTAACACCACCTCAAAGGATGAGATATGAAAGAATTTCACTTTGGAATGCAAGACGAAGAATACTTGAGCTCCTCTGAAAATAATCTCGATGAACACTTCGAGAAGGGATTAAATCCTTGATGAACCACCATGTAGAGCCTCCACGAAGAACTCCGGCTAGAAATGATAACATAAAAGAATCGAAGGTTTGAAGCGAACAAGATTGAAGTCTTGCAATGATTAGATGGAGCTTCGCGACGAGATAAAGCGGAAAACTTGAAACTCCGGAAAAGAAAAGATGAAGCATCTCGAACCAAGAATGTGATATGATGAACAACTCCGGAAAGAAGAAATTAGATCACTTGGATGAAACAATAATAAGAATTACGTTATGCATATCCTTCACCAATTTAAATTGATGACAAGCAACGGATTTGGCATACTACTTATTCTCGTAGACAGGATTAAGAGAGATATAGCGCAAACTTAGGAAAATCTTCAACGAACCACCGGTAGGATTGAAACGACGAATGAATTAATATGACAACGAAGGAAGAGAATTCTTGAATGAACCACCGTAAGAGAATTAGAAAACAAATGAAGATACTTGAAGCAATTTAGATACAAGAGAAACGAAGAGATCATGAACTGACTAGAGAATACTTGAGCGATGCACCGATAAGATTTGGAGAATGCGAGCTGAAAGCTAAAATGAGTACTTCTGAGATGATGGGCTCCGGAAAATCAAACTGAAAAAACTCCTGAATTTCTCTAGATGGGTGAAAAAAATTCTCACAATCGAAAACAATTATGAGAGGATGGCCTCAAGCTAGAACCATGAATCTTGAAGAGAATGGAGCAAGATTTAAGAGAAACTCTTCTTCGGTCTTCAAACGTTGAGAACCACCATGACAATTGATGATCCACTCCGGAATAATGAAGACAAGAAATGATGAACCAATGATGACAAGAATTTGAAAGATCTAGGAGAAAGACATTTGACTGATGATAATTCATTCTTACGTCAACCTTGGAGAATAATTTGAGAGTGACTCCGGGAAAATAGAAGAGTCAGGTAAGATCCTAGGAAAAGACATGTGGGTTAGGGCCCACTCAAAAGAAACACGTTGAACTATTTAAAAGGAAGATTGCACCGGTTGATTTAAATGGCTTGGATGAGATAACAACCTCGAAATAGCTTGAACGGATTAGGAATGAAAACACGAATCTCCTGAGATATCTCCAGTACTCCAGAACAAATGAATGGCGAGAAGTGGATGGTTGAGAGGAGCCCGGCATGAAAAGACATTTAAAACGAGGAAAGGAATATGATCAACACTAAAAGCTTGAATTTAATCCACCGGAGAAGCAAGAGAACGAAGAATGATGAACTTGAGGCTCCGTTAGCACCTTCATAAGAAACACCGGGTAAAAAAACATTAAAGGAAAAGAATGAAGAGACTTCACTCAGTAAAATGGTTACTTGATTAAGGATTCTAGCTCCATGAAGAAACAAGGATGGGAGGGTGGGAAAACAAAGGCAACTTGGGCAGATGGAACGAACACCGTTGGGAAAAGTGAGAGGTGGTTTTGCGAATGTTGACATGATCGGATCCACTTGAAGAGAAAGACATTGGTTGGGAAAGAATTGGCATGACCACCTTGATGATCAAGAAGGATTAATACTCTCATAGAAATATGAGAGCATCGCTTAGGAAAGGTATGGAATCAACACTTGACATCGAAGCAACTCGAATACCACAAATAAAAGAAAACAAAGGATTGGCTTGCAAAATAAGCCAGAACAAACATATGATAGACCCCATATCATGTCATGTGTCTGTTGGAAGGATATTGTAGGAGCTACTTGAATTCCCACTTATAAACTCCCGAACCTTTCTGGTTATGCAATCCGGTGTTGGGGATACAGGGGAAGCATAATATCTCACCCAAACTAACAATACCTACATCCAGTTGTATCCATCCTTCAACACATAACCAAGAAACCTTCGGAAATCGTGTACATCAACCTTCGAAAAGCATCTGTTATACGAGTTATGGAAATACTCCCAAACTCCCGCCCCAGTACTGGGTGGCGTTAAGGTTATCTCACTAACAACTGCATAAAAGAGATTTTCGATGTTGGCGAACTCAGGTATTCCAGAACTGCAACGATAAAATTGTGACGACAACACCTCGGATCTCCACTCCCCGGGACACTGCCACAACCCCTAAATGCCAAGAGGCACCAAGAACAATGTTCTCGTCACAAGACTATCGGAACAATTCCAAGATACCCGCGTGATCCTAAAAAAATTCGTGAAATTTGAGGAGAGGGAAATCAAAACTTCTACGTCAGGAGGCCTCACCAGAGAGACGAAGGGACTGAGGAGTAAAAAGAATCCTACTCTCCGATATATATAATCCTAAGACTGAAAACATTTTGTTCTAGACTCAACAACGTCAGCGATTCGATCAAGCAGGGGGCTCCTAAGTCGGGGATGGCTCTGATACCAACTTGTAACACCCATGATGCGGCTATATCTCCCATGTGTCAGGGCACGACTTAGAGGCCTAGCCGCATGGTAGGTTTGTCGCAAGAGGGGTAATCTTCACACAATCCCATGTACTGAATAAGAAAGGGATAAAGAGTTGGCTTACAATCGCCACTTCACACAAATAACGTAGTCAAACATACATCATCCGGAATACAAACAAGGTCCGACTACGGAACCAAAATAAAAGAAGACAACCCCAAATGCTAGATCCCCGATCGTCCCAACTAGGCTCCACTACTGATCAACCGGAAAAGACACAAGACAACGATCAAGATCTTCATCGAGCTCCCGCTTGAGCTCGGTTGCGTCACCTGCACTGGTATCATCGGCACCTGCAACTGTTTGGAAGTATCTATGAGTCACAGGGACTCAGCAATCTCACACCCGTGAGATCAAGACTATTTAAGCTTATGGGTAGGGTAAGGTAATGAGGTGGAGCTGCAGCAAGCACTAAGCATATATGGTGGCTAACATACGCAAATGAGAGCGAGAAGAGAAGCAATGCAATGGTCAAGAAGTTAAAAGTGATCAAGAAGTGATCCTGAAACTACTTACATTCAAGCATAACACAAGACCGTGTTCACTTCCTGGACTCTGCCGAAAAGAGACCATCACGGCTACACACGCGGTTGATGTATTTTAGTCAAGTCAAGTGTCAAGTTCTCTACAACCGGACATTAACAAATTCCCATCTGCCACATAACCGCGGGCACGGCTTTCAAAAGTTCAAACCCTGCAGGGGTGTCCCAACTTAGCCCATAACAAGCTCTCACGGTCAACGAAGGATATTCCTTCTCCCGGGAAGACCCGATCAGTCTCGGAATCCTGGTTACAAGACATTTCGACAATGGTAAAACAAGACCAGCAAAGCCGCCCGATGTGCTGACAAATCCCGATAGGAGTCGCACGTATCTCGTTCTCAGGACACACTGGATGGGCCAGACGTCGGGTTGGCATAGACCCTGGTTTCCCAGGGGGCGCTGGACATCGCCCAGTTTGGACCAACACTCGGAGGACACTGGTCCGGGGGTTTAAAATAAAGATGGCCCTTAATTCTGCAGAACCCAACGGAAAAAGGCTTAGGTGGCAAATGTTAAAACCAAGGTTGGGCCTTACTGGAGGAGTTTTATTCAAAGCGAACTGTCAAGGGGTTCCCATAACACTCAACCGCGTAAGGAACGCAAAATCAAGGAACATAACACCGGTATGGCAGAAACTAGGGCGGCAAGAGTGGAACAAAACACCAGGCATAAGGCTGAGCCTTCCACCCTTTACCAAGTATATAGATGCATTAATTAAAATAAGAGATATTGTGATATACCAACATATCCATGTTCCAAACATGGAACAAACTTCAACTTCACCTGCAACTAGCAACGCTATAAGAGGGGCTGAGCAAAAGCGGTAACATAGCCAAACAACGGTTTGCTAGGAAGGTGGGTTAGAGGCTTGACATGGCAATATGGGAGGCATGATATAACAAGTGGTAGGTAGCGCGACATAGTGATAGAGAGAGCAACTAGCAAGCAAAGATAGAAGTGATTTCGAGGGTATGGTCATCTTGCCTGAGATCCTGCAAGGAAGAAGAACAAGCCGATGAAGAAGACAAACAGACGTAGTAGAACGGATCCTCACAACTCCGGAACGAAACCGAAGCTAACGAGAGAAGAAACCCGAAAAGAAGCAAGCAACATAGTAAACAACCATCACATAAACATGGCATGATGCACAATCAAGTATGATGCATGTCTAGTTAAAGAGGCATGGCATGGCAAAGTGCAACAAACAAAACTACAAATTAAGTGGAGCTCAACATACAACGAGTTGCATATTGACGAAACACCGCATTTGATTATTTAGTTCTCTCCCATTTATGTACCCAACAATATTAAATGTTGTTAAACATGGCAAGAGGTGAAGCATATGAAAACTACCTATCTAGGCAAGTTTAAATGAGGCCGGAAATAACAAACAACAATTCCGGTAAATCCCCACATGTAATATTTGAATTTGGTACTGATCTGCCCTAAACACAAATTTAGAGTTATTAAACATTAAAAGTAAAGCCACCATGTTAAACTAGGCATTTTTCTACCCCATTTACATATAAAGTTTATTTAAAATGGAGCTACGATTATTAAGTTATGAATTAAATCATTTTAGCATGGCATTTAAGCAAATTTAAACAAACATCATTTTAAACATTCCAAACATGCATGAAAGTTGGATATTATGAATCTAAACACAATTCTAAGCATTTTTCATATTTGAAGTTTTTACATGTGATGCTCAGTTTGTGAGTTCGGATATGCATGAACATGAAGGTCTTTTCTGTAAAACTACATGACTCCTGGATAAAAGATAAATCGTTCCGCTGGAAAAAAACGAGCCAGGCCAAAACTGAAGGGGCTGGGGCTGCTCACATTGGGCCATAGCAGGACGGTCGGAGGAGGAGCTGGCAGGCTGGTTGCTTGGCCTTGAGGAGGGGCGCGGTCCACGCGACGACAAGTCAACGCGAGCGCTGATGGGGAAGGAGCGGGCACCTCGTCCTGTGCTCATCAGGAAGCAGAGCAGCGGGGGCGACATAGCGATACAGGGCGCGGCAGCAGGAACGGGCGAAGCAGGGGTCGCGGGCACGGCGGCGCACGAGCGCTTGGCGTCCATGGCAGGGACCTACTGGTGCTGTCGTCGGTTCTGATGACGATGCAGGTGAGGCAGGGACTTGCATGCGGGCGCGGTACCAGGAGAAGGGGAGGTCCGACGGCAAGCTTGAGGCAAAGGCGGCTGGACGAATCTAAGGTGGGGGAGGCACGCGAGGTCCAGGCGACGGGGCGTGATGCAGGGGAGGCAGACGAGGCGGCGGGGAAGACCGGGACGGCAAGGGCGCGAAGACGACGATAGCGACACAGTCGGCAAGTAGGGTAGGCCATGGAGATTTCCTCCTGCAGGTTCCTGGAGAGGGCAGAGAGCATGTGAGAGAGGGAACGGGAGAAGAAGGATGGAAGGAGAAGCAGTGGGGCATGGCCGTTCCTGGTAGCGGTCGCCGGACGGCGCGACTTGCGGGGTCTGGCGAGGACCGAGGTAGGGTGGGGCTCAGGCAGACGAAACCCTCCTGCTCGAGGGGCTACGCAGTCTGCTGCAGGTCGAGGAGGGGATGGATGGTTCGGTGGTCGCTGGATTGGATCGGGCAAGATCCCAAGGAAGGGGGGGCTGGTAGGTTGGGGATGGATCCCGAGGGGAATTTGGTGGGAGTGTGGCGGCGGGTGAAGGGAAGGATGGGACATTGCTCCTAAAATTTAGGGTTAGGGGTCTAATTGCTATATATAGTAGGTAGGAATTGGGTAGAGGCTATTAGCCCCTCCGATCGTAATCGGGCGGATGAAAGGGATAGGCTAGGGAGTCCAATGAACAAAACAAATATGTTTTACAAATGTTTGGGGATGATCTGAGCCCAACGGTGACGACTGATTGGGTCTGGTTCGGGACAACTTTCGGGCGCACGCGAGGGGTTCGATGCACTGTGCAAGGAGGCGTCAGGTGGTTTGGAGGGGTTTCAGGGCCCTCCGATAACAATCGGATGGCTCCAGATGTGAGGAGGGTTAGGTTGGGCTAGATGGGCTGTGTAGATGGGCTAGACTTAGAAGAGAGAAGATTTGGCAGCCTGGCATGGGTTTCTGAAAACCGAAAACGTCCGACGATTTGACCGACTATATTGTCGCTATAGTTATCCGTTGGGGCATCAAACGGACTCCGAATGCGATGAAACTTGGCAGTCGGCCTACCTACAACATAACAACACTGCTTGCCAACTCTCATCCCATTCCGAGACCATTTTCCAGCCACTTATAAAAGTAATATTTTGGAGGTGCCGCGTGCGCGTGCGAGTATGTCTGGCTCAGAACGGACAACGGAAAGGACTGGGAGATCCGAACAAATGCAAGTTTTGAAACCATGCAGATGCAACGCGGATGATGACATGGCAAGATGCAGCACGCAAGCGAATGACAAGGCAACAACAGCGAATAACTGGAAGACACCTTGCGCATCGGACTCGGGGCGTCACACGTCACGAACAAGTTTCCATGGAGACTGCCAAATATCGCGAGTGTTTCTTAGCTTGAACCTCCTTTCATATTCTCTTGTTTGACATGAAGTTTTATCATGCCTTCTGTTGACAAAATATGTTTCTGCCTCTGCTGTGGTAATACTGCTTGAATTGACTATCATTTGACAGTTGAACTTCTGCTATTTGTTTAGCTGGATCTTATGCAAGTGTTGCTTTTTATGTACTTGAACTTAACTATTTTGGTTAACATGTTTTTGGCTTCATCTTATTTTGTTATTTCTGGCAGATCAAGAGATTTGTTGGGTTGCTCGAGGAGGTGTACGGCAAGACTGCGTACAAAGCGAGCAAGCAGCCTAACTGGGTGACTATTGCAAAGAGGCCGACTTTTATCGATGTTCCAAAGTAGAAGAATAATGATTGTGGTTTCTTTGCCATGAAGTTCTGCTCTTTATATGATGGCGATGAGCTTGTTGAAGATTTTGGTGATGTGGAAGTATGTTTTGTCCTTATTCTTGTCTCATCATCCTTTCATTTTTCTTGTGTGTTTTTGCTGAGACGCTCCTACTGTGGTTTTAGTTATCCGTTACTAAACCATCGTTTCATTTTCTTTGTTTGCAGGCTGCTGCAGATGACTGGAAGGCTGAGTTCATGCACACTCTAATGTTTAGCGAGAAGAATGAAGTCATGCGTGCAAACCTCCCTAAAGAGATTCAGTCCTTTGGCCTGTGAATTCGAAGCATTAGTTTCATTGTAGATTTGATTTTGTATAGATTTTTAGGTTTGATAATGATTGGAACGATTCCGTAAAGATTTGGTTGTAAGAATGTTTTAGTGATTTGTGTATCTATAGCTGCAGCACCATTACTTATGATATTGTGGACAAATGTATTTGGTGTGAAGAATGATTTGGCTTGTGAATTTCAATGTATTGCATCGTTTTCAGTATCCATGTGTTGCAAGTTTTTGCCCCAACAGATATACCTGAACTTCTCCCTCGGCTATGGTTGAACTGCTTGTTTTTTGTGTTGTTTAATTGTGTGCCCCAACATATGATCGTAGACTTGAACTTATGCTTTGAGATGTGGCTGGGCTGCTGGTTTCAGATGGAGAGGATATTCTGTGTTGTGTAATGTATTGGTATTTTTCAACCCAACCAATATGTAGCCTTTTGCATAGAATCTGTATTTTTTGTGTTTTTCAAGTGCTAATGGATTTCAGCTGTAACTTTGTGCAAAAATATTCTCATACACTCCTTGATGTTTCTTTATCTTTTGTCGGCATTGTACATGAACTTCTGCAAGTATCCAAACATGACTTCACATTTGAAGGCGTTGTCTTAGGCTTGCTAACCTTAGTTCATACAGCGAAACTTTATTTTTTAAGCATATTTTTTTCCTACATCGATTTTATATACCAGAACTTCTTCTATAAGCTGAACTGAACTTCAAAACTGTATGATTTATTTGTTGGTTGCTCTTTTATGGAATACAACACCATCACCTCCTGCCATAAATATACCAGGACTTCCACTATAATCTTACTTGAACTTCATAGTCTATATTTTTCATTTTTGTTCTTGCTTGCACTTTGCATGCAATACATCACCAGCACATCACTTCCTACCATAATATACCAGGACTTCTGCAGTAATATTACTTGAACTTCATAATGTATATTTTTCATTTTATTACTGCTTGCTCTTTCATGCAATACATCACAAGCACCTCCTCTTATACTATACCAGGACTTCTGCAGTAATATTACTTGAACTTCTAGTGCATAATTTCTATGAAACTTCAACAATAGAAGTTCAAGTAAGCTTCTCCTAAAATATTGTTTCAAAAGATGAATAACTTTATGCACATTGACATGACATAAGTTTTGCTTTGTTTAATTGACCTAGTCTAACTATTCATGAGCCTTACGCTCCTCCTAGTCTTTGGTGGTATTGGTTTTTGCTTGACATGTACCTCTTCCTCTTCATCGTCCTCTTTCTCTTCCTCTTCATCGTCCTCTTCCTCTTCCTCTTCATCGTCCTCTTCCTCTTCGTCTTCTTCTTCTTCGATGGTGTCTTCATCTTCCTCTTCCTCTTCATATTCCACCACTATCTTGTTGCTGGCTCTAGGTTTTTCTTTCTGTTTCTTCTCTGGCTTTTTGCTTGTCTTTTCAGCATCTGCGTGCTTCAGGCATGTTCTTACATTATGTGGTTCATACTCCTTGCATATGCTATAAAGTCTGGTGCTTGCTTTCTGTGGGTGTGGTCCCTTCTTTTGTTCTATAACTTTGGACTGCTATTTTTGAGCTTTGGGTTGCTTGACCTCCTCGGCATTGTTTCTTTCCAAGAGTGTTGGACAGGTCAGCTTGTTGTATCCCGCAACCTGGTTGCACACACTACATTTCATGTGTCCAAGTGGCACTCCGTTCTCATCGAGCACGACGACTCTTCCTGTAGGTGGTGCCTTTATTTGAGCTCTCTTGCCACTTTTCTTTGCTGCAGAAATTTTCTTCCTTCCCTTTGTTTCAGAATACAGTGGCAGTTTCATCGTCTCTTGTTGTCGCTGCTCCATTGATTGGCCAACACCCTGCTTGCCTTGGTTGGCTTCAGCGGCGGCGTTGAGCATTTCAGCTGCATAATAATGAAGGTCATCTTGAATTTCAGCGTCCTCTTCAGCCATCCTTTCGTCAGCATCCGCTTTATTTGCTGAATGTATTGCATCAAGCTCTTCCACGAGCCTCTTGAGAACATAGTAGGCTCCGTCATATTGCTGGTCACATCTCGTCGTTTTCTTGTTAACCATGAAATTTAGCTGCAGCAAGATGTCTTGCTTCGATAGTCTTGAGCTGCCATCCGATGCAGTTGTGTTATAGTCCCTTGTATCAAAGGTTGGTTGTGATTTTGCAGTCTTTGTGTATCGTTTGAGGATATACTTGTTTGGAAATTTGTCAGGCTTCAGGTAGTCCAGTATGTTCATGATGTGAAGGCAGAACAGACCTGCATTTTGTGTTGAATGCAGAATACATAGTTTGTGAGCCAGCAATGAGTTTCATATATTTTGATATGATACTACTAGTTTAGCTATTTAATGAGTTTGTTTTTCCGCTCACCTGTGTGTGTCTAGAGCTTGCATTCACACTCGTATATTTCATTCTCTGGGTCAGCTACAACCTGGAATTCATGCTTTGACCAGGAAAATCTTTCTTCATAATCATGGCCAGGCTTGTTGTGGTAGTACACAAGGTACTTAGTGTGCTCTGCTGTACGCTTTACGTGAAATAGCATGGCTTTTCCCATCCTATTCCTCATCTCGGTGTACACGGCTCTCGTGTACTTGATAGACATGTCTTCCTCGTAGCCGTAAGTTGTTTTTGTCACAGGATTTGTCTGCACATGTCAAAAAGTAAGATATTAGTCAAAGCAGAGTCATGAGTTTTATTTTTTAAAATTCAAAGTGCACATGTTTGAAGGAAAATAGAACATGATGGGGGTGTCTTTTTTGTCATCATACCATGCCGGTCATTGTTTGCTCGTTCTCCTTCTGCATCCGAGTTTGTATGCAAGCATTTACCCACCTAGCAAACTTGTGTAGGTTTTGGGCCCCCTTGACAAACCCTTTCTTGAGCACGTGATTCATGCTCTCGCTTCGTTGTGTGTAAGTCATTCTAGCACAGAAAATGTTCTTGTAATATGCTGAAATCCACATCTTCCTATCACTCCACAGCTGCATCATCATCTGGTCGTTCTCCAGGTTGTACTTGTGTACGAGTTCAGCCCAGGCATCTTCAAACTCCGTTGGCATCAGCGGCCAGTTTAATATAGTTGTGAACTCCTCTTTGAATGTTTTATACTTCCTGTATAGCAACGCGAGGTATTCTCTATACTTCTTCATGATGTGCCAACGGCATAGCTTGTGGACGGTGTTTGGAAACGATTGTGGTATAGCTTTCGCCATCGATGGGCACTGGTCTGCATGAATTAAAAAAAATGAAACTTTCTTCTTTTTTGCACCGATGGTGAACTTATGTTGTACAAGTACTTAAACTTCACATCTAGCAGTATGGCTATCTAAGAATGTCACATGTATTTTTTTTACAGCAGTGTTGCTGAACTTCTTTGGTACTAGTGCCTGAACTTCATAGGAAGCAGTAGGACTAACTAGTAGTGTCACACTCAAAAATTTTCTTAAACCAGTGTTGTTGAACTACTGTGGTACCAGTGCTTGAACTTCACATAAATAACTATATTTTTCTGAACATGTTACATATATTTTTCTTACAGCTTTTGCCCTTGAACTTCTGTGATTCTTGTATTTGAACTTGCTACCTCTTGAGCACTGCGCTGGATTTCCTTGAAGAGGAAAGGATGATGCAGCAAAGTAGCGTAAGTATTTCCCTTAGTTTTTGAGAACCAAGGTATCAATCCAGTAGGAGGCTGCACGCAAGTCCCTAGTACCTGCACAAAACAAATAACTCCTCGCAACCAATGCGATAAGGGGTTGTCAATTCCTTCACGGTCACTTACGAGAGTGAGATCTATAGATATGATAAGATAATATTTTTGGTATTTTTGTGATAAAGATGCAAAGTAAAATAAAAGCTAAGTAAAAAAGCAAAGGAAATAACTAAGTATTGGATGATTAATATGATGAAGATAGACCCGGGGGCCATAGGTTTCACTAGTGGCTTCTGTCAAGAGCATAAGTATTTTATGGTGGGTGAACGAATTACTGTTGAGCAATTGACAGAAATGAGCATAGTTATGAGAATATCTAGGTATGATCATGTATATAGGCATCACGTCCGAGACAAGTAGACCGACTCCTTCCTGCATCCATTACTATTACTCCACTCATCGACCGCTACCCAGCATGCATCTAGAGTATTAAGTTCATGAAAACAGAGTAACGCCTTAAGTAAGATGACATGATGTAGAGGGATAAATTCATGCAATATGATAAAAAACCATCTTGTTATCCTCGATGGCAACAATACAATACGTGCCTTGCTGCCCCCAGTGTCACTGGGAAAGGACACCGCAAGATTGAACCCAAAGCTAAGCACTTTTCCCATTGCAAGAATGATCAATCTAGTAGGGCAAACCAAACTGATAATTCAAAGAGACTTGCAAAGATAACCAATCGTACATAAAAGAATTCATAGAAGATTCAAATATTGTTCACAGATAATCTTGATCATAAACCAACAATTCATCGGTCTCAATAAACACACCGTAAAAGGAAGATTACATCGAATAGACCTCCACAAGAGACGGGGAGAACTTTGTATTGAGATCCAAAAAGAGAGAAGAAGCCATATAGCTAATGATTGTGGACCTGAAGGTCTGAGGTAGACTACTCACACTTCATCGGAGAGGCTATGGTGTTGATGTAGAAGCCCTGCGTGATGGATGCCCCCTCCGACGGAGCTCCGGAATAGGCCCCAAGATGGGATCTCATGGATACAGGAAGTTACGGCGGTGGAACTAGGGTTTTGGCTCCATCTCTGATTGTTTGGAGGTACGTAGGTATATATAGGAGGAAGGTGTCCATCGGTGGAGCAACAGGGGGCCCACGAGGGTGGAGGGCACACCTGGGGGTGGGGGGGTAGGCGCGCCCCCTGCCTCATGGCCTCCTCCTTTATTTCTTGACGTAGGGTCCAAGTCTCATGGATCATGTTCGGTGAGAAAATCACATTCCCGAAGGTTTCATTCCGTTTGGACTCCGTTTGATATTCCTTTTCTTCAAAACCCTAAAATAGGCAAAAGAAACAGCAATTCTGGGCTGGGCCTCCAGTTAATAGGTTAGTCCCAAAAATAATATAAAAGTGGATAATAAAGCCCAATAATGTTCAAAACAGTAGATAATATAGCATGGAGCAATCAAAAAGTATAGATACGTTGGAGACGTATCAAGCATCCCCAAGCTTAATTCCTACTCGTCCTTGAGTAGGTAAATGATAAAACAAAATTTTTGATGTGGAATGCTACTTGGCATAATTTTAATGTAATTCTTATTAATTGTGGTATGAATATTCAGATCCGAAAGATTTAAGATAAAAGTTTAATATTGACATAAAAATAATAATACTTCAAGCATACTAACAAAGCAATCATGTCTTCTCAAAATAACTTGGCCAAAGAAAGTTATCCCTACAAAATCATATAGTCTGGCTATGCTCTATCTTCACCACACAAAGTATTTAAATCATGCACAACCACGATGACAAGCCAAGCAATTGTTTCATACTTTTGACATTCTCAAAAAATTTCAATCTTCACGCAATACATGAGTGTGAGCCATGGATATAGCACTATAGGTGGAATAGAATGGTGGTTGTGGAGAAGACAAAAAGGGAGAAGATAGTCTCACATCAACTAGGCGTATCAACGGGCTATGGAGATGCCCATAAATAGATATCAATGTGAGTGAGTAGGGATTTCCATGCAACGGATGCACTAGAGCTATAAGTATATGAAAGCTCAAAAACAAAGTAAGTGGGTGTGCATCCAACTCGCTTGCTCACGAAGACCTAGGGCAATTTGAGGAAGCCCATCCTTGGAATATACAAGCCAAGTTCTATAATGAAAAATTCCCACTAGTATATGAAAGTGACGAAATGAGAGACTCTCTATCATGAATATCATGGTGCTACTTTGAAGCACAAGTGTGGTAAAAGGATAGTAGCATTGTCCCTTCTCTCCTTTTCTCTCATTTTTTTATTTGGGCCTTTTCTCTTTTCTTATGGCCTCTTTTCTTTCTTTCTTTTTTATTGTTCGTCCGGAGTCTCATCCCGACTTGTGGGGGAATCATAGTCTCCATCATCCTTAACTCACTGGGACAATGCTCCAATAATGATGATAATCAAACTTTTATTTTCTTACAACTCAACAATTACAACTCGATACTTAGAACAAAATATGACTCTATGTGAATGCCTCCGGCGGTGTACCAGGATATGCAATGACTCGTGAGTGACATGTATGAAAGAATTATGAATGGTGGCCTTGCCACAAATACGATGTCAACTACATGATCATGCTAAGCAATATGACAATGATGGAGTGTGTCATAATAAACGGAACGGTGGAAAGTTGCATGGCAATATATCTCGGAATGGCTATGGAAATGCCATAATAGGTAGGTATGGTGGCTGTTTTGAGGAAGGTATATGGTGGGTGTATGATACCGGCGAAAGGTGCACGGTATTAGAGAGGCTAGCAATGGTGGAAGGAAGAAAAGTGCGTATAATCCATGGACTCAACATTAGTCATAAAGAACTCATATACTTATTGCAAAAATCTACAAGTTATCAAAGAAAAGTATTACGTGCATGCTCCTAGGGGGGATAGATTGGTAGGAAAAGACCATCGCTCATCCCCGACCGCCACTCATAAGGAAGACAATCAAAAAATAAATCATTCTCCGACTTCATCACATAACGGTTCACCATACATGCATGCTACGGGAATCACAAACTTTAACACAAGTATTTCTCAAATTCACAACTACTCAACTAGCACAACTTTAATATCACCATCTTCATATCTCAAAACAATTATCAAGCATCAAACTTCTCATAGCATTCAACACACTCATAAGAAAGTTTTTATTATTCTTGAATACCAAGCATATTAGGATTTTAAGCAAATTACCATGCTATTTAAGACTCTCAAAATAATCTAAGTGAAGCATGAGAGATCAATAGTTTCTATAAAACAAATCCACCACCGTGCTCTAAAAAATATAAGTGAAGTACTAGAGGAAAACTATATAACTCAAATGATATAAGTGAAGCACATAGAGTATCCTAACAAATTCCAAATCATGTATGGCTCTCTCAAAAGGTTGTACAGCAAGGATGATTGTGGTAAACTAAAAAGCAAAGACTCAAATCATACAAGACGCTCCAAGCAAAACACATATCATGTGGTGAATAAAAATATAGCTCCAAGTAAAGTTACCGATAGAAGTAGACGAAAGAGGGGATGCCTTCCGGGGCATCCCCAAGCTTTGGCTTTTAGGTGTCCTTATATTATCTTGGGGTGCCATGGGCATCCCCAAGCTTAGGCTCTTGCAACTCCTTGTTCCATAATCCATCAAATCTTTACCCAAAACTTGAAAACTTCACAACACAAAACTTAAAGTAGAAAATCTCGTGAGCTCCGTTAGCGAAAGAAAACAAAAGACCACTTCAAGGTACTGTAATGAACTCATTCTTTATTTATATTTGTGTTAAACCTACTGTATTCCAACTTCTCTATGGTTTATAAACTATTTTACTATCCATAGATTCATCAAAATAAGCAAACAACACATGAAAAACAGAATCTGTCAAAAACAAAACAGTCTGTAGTAATCTGTAGCTAGAACAAGATCTGGAACCCAAAAAATTCTAAAATAAATTGACAGACGTGGGGAATTTATCTATTAATCACCTTAAAAAATAATTAACTAAATATCACTTTCCAAATAAAAATGTCAGCAGTTCTCGTGAGTGCTAAAGTTTCTGTTTTTTACAGCAAGATATCAAGACTTTCCCCAAGTCTTCGCAACGGTTCTACTTGGCACAAACACTAATTAAACACAAAAAACACAACCAAAAAAGAGGCTTGGTAAATTATTTATTACTAAACAGGAGCAAAAAGCAAGGAATAAAAATAAAATTGGGTTGCCTCCCAACAAGCACTATCGTTTAACGCCCCTAGCTAGGCATAAAAAGCAAGGATAGATCTAGGTATTGCCATCTTTGGTTGGTAATTCTTCAATGAGGCATCTACCATCCTTAGGAATTTCTTTATTTTTAGTTATTATCAAACTTTTAGGCACAATATCAAAAAATTCATTTGTAACAAATGGTTCCTTAATGATAGCAACAAGATTGGGATGAATACTTATAGATTTGAGATCCGCAGTTTCCTTACTAGAGCATTCACCCTTATTTTTAGGAACATACATAAGCTTGCAGATTTTAGTAGGAGGACTTGGAGTATTCTTACGGAAGAAAAAGAGGTTCCCAAGTTGGTAATGATACCCTCAAGTTTATCGATTCTAGTGGAATCATGATTTATTCTTTCATTAACTATAGGTTCCTTCTCTTTAATATTTTTCAAAGTTACTCCTACTTTAGATCCATATTGGGTAATTTGGTTGTGGATCTTTTTATCGAAATTTTCAATTAACTCAATGGTAGCAACTTTATTTTCAACAATTTCAAGTTTTTGCATTACATGCTCCAAAGTTAACATAGTTCCATTAACCAAAAGAGGTGGTGAGCCAAACAAATCTATCATAGCATTATAAGAATCAAAAGTATGGCTACCCAAGAAGTTTCCTTTGGTAATAGTTTCAAGGATATATATGTGCCAAGGATTGACGCCTACATAAAAATTGCGAAGAAGAACGGAAGTAGATTGCTTCCTGGTAGATCTATTTTGAGCATTGCAAATTCTATACCAGGCGTCTTTTAGATTTTATCCCTCCCTTTGCTTAAAATTTAGAACTTCATTCTCGGGAGACAACAAAGAAGATAAGGGACTAGCCATAATGACAAGTAAACGGAAAAGAGAGGGAGGATAGAGAGAGAGGGCGAATAAAACGGCAAGGGTGAAGTGGAGGAGAGGAAAACGAGAGTGAGGGAGTCCAGGATTAGGGGGTGTTCGGATAGCCGGACTATACCTTCAGCCGGACTCCTGGACTATGAAGATACAAGATTGAAGACTTCGTCCCGTGTCCGGGAGGGACTTTCCTTGGCGTGGAAGGCAAGCTTGGCGATACGGATATGCAGATCTCCTACCATTGTAACCGACTCTATGTAACCCTAACCCTATCCGGTGTCTATATAAACCGGAGGGTTTTAGTCCGTAGGACAACATACACATCAACAATCATACCATAGGCTAGCTTCTAGGGTTTAGCCTCTCCAATCCTGTGGTAGATCTACTCTTGTACTACCCATATCATCAATATTAATCAAGCAGGACGTAGGGTTTTACCTCCATCGAGAGGGCCCGAACCTGGGTAAAACTTCGTGTCCCTTGCCTCCTGTTACCATCCGGCCTAGACGCACAGTTCGGGACCCCCTACCCGAGATCCGCCGGTTTTGACACCGACATTGGTGCTTTCATTGAGAGTTCCTCTGTGTCGTCGCTGTCAGGCTCGATGGCTCCTACGATCATCAATAGCGATGCAGTCCAGGGTGAGACCTTCCTCCCCGGACAGATCTTCGTATTCGGCGGCTTCACACTGCGGGCCAATTCACTTGGCCGTCTGGAGCAGATCGAAAGCTACGCCCCTGGCCATCAGGTCAGATTTGGAAGTTTAAACTACACGGCTGACATCCGTGGGGACTTGATCTTCGACAGATTCGAGCCACTGCCGAGCGCACCGCACTGCCCCGACGAGCATGATCTAGCTCTGCCGCCGAACAGTGCCCTGGAGGCCGCACCCGCATCAGCTTCGACCCTTAATTCGTAGCCAACTGCGCCGATCGAGGATGGGCGGTTGGATGCCGCCTCGGGGGCTGCGATCTCAATGGCGATTGAGCCGAACACCAGCCCCGTACTCTGCAAGACTCGTGACTCCAAGGAGCCGGACTCCTCTCCGGACTCCGAACCCTCCGTGCCCCTACCGATCGAATCCGATTGGGCGCCGATCATGGAGTTTACTGCCGCGGACATCTTTCAGCACTCGCCTTTCAGCGATATCCTGAAGACATTGAAGTCTCTCTCTTTATCAGGAGAGCCCTATCCGGACTACGGTCAGCAAGGTTGGGATTCGGACGATGAAGAAATTCAAAGCCCACCCACCACCCACTTTGTAGCCACTGTCGACGACTTAACCGACATGCTCGACTTTGACTCCGAAGACATCAACGGTATGGATGCCGATGAAGGAGACGATGAAGAACCAACGCCTATCAGGCCCTAGAAAGCCACCTCATCATATGACATATACATGGTGGACACCCCAAAAGAAGGAGATGGCGAGGGAACAGCGGAGGATGACCCCTCCAAGAAATAGCCTAAGCGCCGGCGTCAGCAGCGCCGCTCAAAATCCCACCAAAACAAATATGGTGATTCCAGTATGGGAGATAATAATACTCCAGAAAGTGTCGAAGAAAACCCCCTCCAGGAAGAATTAGCATAGGAGGATGGAGAAACCAGCCCTCATGAGAGAGCGGCAGACAGAGAGGTCGAGGACGATAATTATATGCCTCCCTACGAAGACGAGGCAAGCCTCGACGATGACGAATTCATCGTGCCAGAGGATCCCATCGAGCAAGAGCGTTTTCAATGCAGGCTTATGGCCACGGCAAGAAGCCTCAAGAAAAAACAGCAACAGCTAAGAGCTGATCAAGATTTGCTAGTCGACAGATGGACTGAAGTCCGAAAAAGGGTTTCCCCCCGCTTTATATTATAAAGCCAACGACCAAGCATCCAACATAAGAGTACAGGAACCGATCAAGTCAACAAGTCATGCTGGGGGCACAGCAGAACAAGCCCCAAAAAAGAAGAAGACAGAAAAGGAAAGCTAATCCGGCTCGGGTGGGGGTGGCGGTGGAGGTGGCGCTGGCGAGAGGGCTGCTGCCGAAGATCGAAGGCCTGCGCTGATGTTGTCAAGGATTTCCCGATCGCGCCGCTTGCTAAGCGGTCTCCAGAGCTGTAAGAGGCCACACATTTTAAACATAGCGTCAGTCGCACGGTTGGGGATCACACGCTCAATGACAAGCTTATTGCGGGAGCACCACAGGGTCCAAGCAAGGGTCCCCAAAGCCACCCAAGTGACGGCTTTCCGGGGGCCAGGGAGGCTAAATGCCTCCCCAAACAAGTCCGGGAGGTTATCGTGGCACCATTTGCCACCCACGACCTCCCGGAAGCAACTCCATAGGAATTGAGCTGCAGAGCAACGGAAGAAAATGTGGTTGCAATCTTCTGGGACCAAACAGAGGGGGCAAAGACCATCCCCAGGGCCATTACGCTTGCGGACCTCCGTGCCCGAGGGTAATCGGCCTCGAACCCACTGCCAAAGGAAGATGCGGATCTTCAGGGGAAGTTTGATTTCCCAAAGAAGGGATAATTCCGCCGGTCCCGGAGTGGGTATAATTGCCTGATAAAGGGACCTAGTTGAGAAGCGGCCATTCGGCTCAAGATGTCAAGATAGCGTGTCTGGCTCGGGAGAAGGAGAGCGGAGTGCAATACATGCGACTAGCTCGTCCCATTGTTCGCGTTCCGCCACCCCAAAGGTACGGCGGAAGGTAACGACCCCCAAGTCTACTAGGGCAACCGCAACCGATAAGAGTGGGCGGGTGCAGATCGAGAATAATGAAGGGAAGCGCACCACAAATGAGCGGGGCCCTGCCCATCGATCTAGCCAAAAGAGGGTGCCAGCGCCGGACCCTACAGAGATCACGGTCCCAATGCGTAGCACAGGCATCAGACGGATCACCGACTGCCAGAACTGGGACCCGCCTGACCTAGAGGCAAAGGACAAAGGTTGACCACGAAGGTACTTAGCGCGAATAATCTCCAGCCAAAGGCCTCCCTCCTCAGTCTGGATCCTCCAGAGCCATTCCGAGAGGAGGGCGATATTCATCCGCTTGGATGAGATGACCCCAAGACCACCCTGGTCCTTAGGCTTATAGATTTCAGACCACTTCACCATGTGGTATTTCTGTTTATTATTCTCGCCGGCCCAGAAAAACCGGGAGAGGATTTTGGTTACCTCCTGATGGAGGGATTCATGTAAATTATAGAATCCCATGAGATACATCAGGAGGCTAATAAGGGAGGAATTCATCAGAATCACTCTAGCGGCCTTGGATAGCCATCTCCCTTGCCAAGGCTCCATCCGTGGTTGGAGCCTGGCAACTATAGGGCGGAAATCTTTCTCTAGTAGACGGTTATCACTAACCGGCAAGCCTAGGTAAGTAGTCGGAAATGACCCCAACCGACAGTTCAAGCGGTTGGCAATGTGCTGGGCTTCCGACAGGGAATACCCGAGCACCATGACCTCACTTTTGGCAAAGTTGATCGTGAGGCCCGACATTTCCTGAAAACAAAGGAGGAGAAATTTGAGGTTCCGGATATCCTCATTCGAACCCTCCACTATCATAATGGTGTCGTCAGCATATTGGAGATGGGTCAGGCCTCCATTGGCCACAAGGTGGGGGCAAATCCCCCTGATGTGGCCTGTCTGCCTTGCCAAGTCAAGAATCGAGGCTAACGCATCAACCACAAGGTTGGAAAGGAAGGGGGAAATCGGGTCCCCTTGCCGGACACCTTGTCCCGTAGTGAAATAGGGACCAATTTCCCCATTGATATTAACGGCAGTACGACCGCTCGTCACAAGTTGCATCACCCGAGCCACCCAATGGGGGTCGAAGCCGCGTTTAAGCAATACTTCCCGAAGGAAGGACCAATGGACGGTGTCATATGCTTTCTGAAAGTCGATCTTGAAGAACACCGCACGAAGGTGTTTGGTCTTGACCTCATGAATGATTTCATGGAGGACAAGGACCCCGTCAAGAATACATCTACCTTTCGTGAAGGCCGATTGGTTCGGGTGGTGAATCCGAGGAGCGATCAAGGCCGCCCTAGTGGCGTACCCTTTGGCCAGAATCCGAAATATCACATTAAGGACGGTGATGGGGCGGAACTGCCTAATGTCGGCAGCGCTGGGGACTTTAGGAATCAGGGAGATGATCCCATAGTTGAGATGAGACAAGTCCAATGTCCCCCTGGCGAAGTCCCGGAATAAGTCCAGAATGATCTCCTTGACCATCGGCCAGAAGGCCTGGAAAAAATGGACTGGAAGCCCATCGGGGCCTGGGGCCGAGGCCGGGTTCATTGATTTGACGAACGCTTCCACCTCCGCGGCATCAAATGGGGCCATCAACGCTGCATTCTCCGCCGGGGAAACTAGTTGGTCATGTGACCAAATATGGTCGGCCAGAGCGACACCACCCCTGGCACGGCCCATGAATAATGACTTATAAAAGTCATCCACCAAGGCGCGAATCGCTGGTGGATCCTGACAAAGACGGCCGCCCTCCCATAAAAGGGGGATGGAGCAACGTCTCCTGCGGCCATTGGCGATCTCCTGGAAGTAAGTTGTATTGGCATCACCAAATAGTACCCATTTTATAGAACCGCGTTGGCGCCAAAATTCTTCCTCCTTGGAGTAGATCTCCATGAGGGACTCTTCCAGGTTGTATCTATATGCCCATTCCTCGGCGGAGATCCCTGAGGTATCAGCGCGCAGGTCCAGTGCGCGGATTTCTTCGAGAAGGGTAGCCTTTTGGACCCGAAGGTCCCTCCCAACATTGGCACCCCATCCCTTCATGAATTGCCTAGAGCGCTTGGACAGGTGATGCCACTCATCAAGGAGCGACATCGCCCTATGGGGTTCCAATAAAGCCGAGGCCCAGTGGGCCCGGACGGCGGCCATGAAGCCCGGTTGCCGAAGCCAAAATGTTTCGAAACGAAACCGCGGTGGGGGGCAAGGCCTCTCATCACAAGAGGACAAGAGAAGGGGTACATGGTCCGACCCGATGCGCGTAATGGCCTGGAGAGAGGCTAGGGGGAACCGCAACTCCCAGTCGGGGGAGACAAATACCCGATCAAGCACACTAAGGGTTGGGTTAACCTGTCTATTGGTCCAGGTGTATCTCGCCCCAACCCTATCTAACTCGAGCAGTCCTAAGTCTGCTACCCAGTCGTTGAAACGACGGATTTCCGCGAGGTCAACCCTTGCGTTGCTCTTCTCCTCCGCTGAGCTAAGGAGGTTGAAATCTCCGCCAACCACAGCCGGAAGCGTCGCGGAGGCGATCTTGGTGTGTAGTTCGTCCAGGAAGGCAGCCGACCTACTATGATCGGCAGGGCCATATACCATAATAACCTCCCATTTGAAGTTAACATCACGCTCCCACAGATCCATACTAACAAAGTGGGATCCATGATCCATGGATCCCACCTCGAAGGTGGCATCCTTCACACCTAGAAGGATCCCACCGGAGTGTCCGACCACTCCACTAGATGGCAACCAATACCAGGCGAATAAGTGACGGCTCAAGCGCTCAAGCTCGGCCAAAGAGAAATCCAGCCGCATCGTTTCCTGAATCGCAACCACATCCACAGACTCGTCGCGCATGTAACCAATCAGTTGCCTACGGCGGCCATCATGGCCGAAACCCCGTAGGTTCCAGAATAACGCACGCATAACTACTCGCAAACAGGGTCCTCCCGGGACCCTACTGTGGAGTTGGCACTCAGGGCACGGCGTAACTGAGCAGTCCGCGAATGGGTCCTGCCACGGACCTCCTCGGGGGCTAAGTCCTGAGTCGATGAACTATGCATCGAGCGCGAAGTCGGGGGTGCTGCTTCATCAGCCGCAGCCGCCGCATGAGCCTGAGTTGCCGCGAGATGCCCCTCCAAGACCTCCTTGGCCTGAAGGGAGGCAATCTGTTCTAAGGGGGGCCTTTCTCCCCTCGAAAAACTATGGCGGAATCTGCCGCGACTTTCGCTAAGTGACCCAACGGAACGCCCACAAGGGCCGAAAAGGAAGTATCCTCAAACATCACATCCTTATTGCAGAAAAGAGCCGGTGTAGGGTGGGGAGACGGACCTGCATCAAGGTTCCGCGCCGCGGCATGACGGGAAGCCTTCTCCACAGCAGTAGGAGACGAACCCACCCAAGGGGTTGCCGACCCGAGCCGTGCACTCTTCCGAGCCGACGTCGCCGGAGTGGAAGTCGACCGCGAGCGCCGCTTGGCCGCGGGAGGGCGGGGAGGGGTGGCCCGCGCCGAGGGACCCGAGGCCGGCACCGGTCCGGAGGGGTCGGGCAAGGTCGGGGGCACGATGAGGACGGCGCCGGAAGGTTCCTGGGGCGGGGCAGGGGAGGAGGGACGGGGCGAAGATGCTGGGACCACCTCCATGCCCACGCTGCTCGTGTCGCTGACGCCACCGTCAGACGAGGAAACCTGCACCTCCATGAAGCTTGGAATGATGACACCAGGAGGTATGGTAGCCGCCTCATCAAGCATAGCAGCGATTGCCGCGATGTCCTCCTCCCCCTCACCCGAAGCATCTGTAGGGAGGACCGGGGTGATGGTCTTGGTGCGGGCCGGGGGGACCACCACACCAGTCTGGGGCGAGGCCCCACGGTCCTCCTTGGAGTCCTCATCCGAGCGCTCCGACGCCGGGGAACAGCTCCGGGAGCGGCGGTGCGGATCGCGCCCAAAAGGGGGGCCGCCATCACCCTCACGGCTCGGGTCGGCCTCCGGGTCGGAGCCATCCACGGGGTCCACAGGGGAAGCGGACAGCGCCTCTGTTGGAAATATGCCCTAGAGGCAATAATAAATTAGTTATTATTATATTTCCTTGTTCATGATAATCGTTTATTATCCATGCTAGAATTGTATTGATAGGAAACTCAGATACATGTGTGGATACATAGACAACACCATGTCCCTAGTAAGCCTCTAGACTAGCTCGTTGATCAATAGATGGTTACGGTTTCCTGACCATGGACATTGGATGTCATTGATAACGGGATCACATCATTAGGAGAATGATGTGATGGACAAAGACCCAATCCTAAACCTAGCACAAGATCATGTAGTTCGTATGCTAAAGCTTTTCTAATGTCAAGTATCATTTCCTTAGACCATGAGATTGTGCAACTCCCGGATACCGTAGGAGTGCTTTGGGTGTGCCAAACGTCACAACGTAACTGGGTGTCTATAAAGGTACACTACAGGTATCTTCGAAAGTGTCTGTTGGGTTGGCACGAATCGAGACTGGAATTTGTCACTCCATGTAAACGGAGAGGTATCTCTGGGCCCACTCGGTAGGACATCATCATAATGTGCACAATGTGATCAAGGAGTTGATCACGGGATGATGTGTTACGGAATGAGTAAAGAGACTTGCCGATAACGAGATTGAACAAGGTATCGGGATACCGACGATCGAATCTCGGGCAAGTATCGTACCGCTAGACAAAGGGAATTGTATACGGGATTGATTAAGTCCTTGACATCGTGGTTCATCCGATGAGATCATCGTGGAACATGTGGGAGCCAACATGGGTATCCAGATCCTGCTGTTGGTTATTGACCGGAGAGTCATCTCGGTCATGTATGCATGTCTCCCGAACCCGTAGGGTCTACACACTTAAGGTTCGTTAACGCTAGGGTTATAGAGATATTAGTATGCGGTAACCCTAAAGTTGTTCGGAGTCCCGGATGAGATCCCGGACGTCACGAGGAGTTCCAGAATGGTCCGGAGGTAAAGAATTATATATAGGAAGTGCTATTTCGGCCATCGGGACAAGTTTTGGGGTCACCGGTATTGTACCGGGACCACCGGAAGGGTCCCGGGGGTCCACCGGGTGGGGCCACCTGCCCCGGGGGGACACATGGGCTGTAGGGGGTGCGCCTTGGCCTATATGGGCCAAGGGCACCAGCCCCAAGAGGCCCATGCGCCAAGAGAAGAGGGAAAGGAAGAGTCCTAAAGGGGGAAGGCACCTCCGAGGTGCCTTGGGGAGGAGGGACTCCTCCCTTGGCCGCACCCTTCCTTGGAGGAAGGGCCAAGGCTGCCCCCCCCCTCTCCCTTGGCCCTATATATAGTGGGGGGAAGGGAGGGCAATCTAACCTAAGCCCTGGCGCCTCCCTCTCCCTCCCATGACACATCTCCCTCCTCCCGCAGTGCTTGGCAAAGCCCTGTTGGAATCCCGCTACTTCCACCACCATGCCGTCGTGCTGCTGGATCTCCATCAACCTCTACTCCCCCCTTGCTGGATCAAGAAGGAGGAGACGTCGCTGCTCCATACGTGTGTTGAACGCGGAGGTGCCGTCCGTTCGGCGCTAGGATCATCGGTGATTTGGATCACGACGAGTACGACTCCATCAACCCCGTTCTCTTGAACGCTTCCGCGCGCGATCTACAAGGGTATGTAGATCCACTCCTCCCTCGTTGCTAGATGACTCCATAGATAGATCTTGGTGACACGTAGGAAAAATTTGAATTTATGCTACATTCCCCAACAGTGGCATCATGAGCTAGGTCTATGCGTAGTTTCTATGCACGAGTAGAACACAAAGTAGTTGAGGGCGTTGATTTTGTTCAATATGCTTACCGTTACTAGTCCAATCTTGATTCGGCGGCATCGTGGGATGAAGCGGCCCGGACCGACCTTACACGTACTCTTACGTGAGACTGGTTCCACCGACTGACATGCACTAGTTGCATAAGGTGGCTAGCGGGTGTCTGTCTCTCCCACTTTAGTCGGATCGGATTCGATGAAAAGGGTCCTTATGAAGGGTAAATAGCAATTGGCATATCACGTTGTGGTTTTTGCGTAGGTAAGAAACGTTCTTGCTAGAAACCCATAGCAGCCACGTAAAACATGCAAACAACAATTAGAGGACGTCTAACTTGTTTTTGCAGGGTATGCCATGTGATGTGATATGGCCAAAAGGATGTGATGAATGATATATGTGATGTATGATATTGATCATGTTCTTGTAATAGGAATCACGACTTGCATGTCGATGAGTATGACAACCGGCAGGAGCCATAGGAGTTGTCTTAATTTATTTATGACCTGTGTGTCAACATAAACATCATGTAATTACTTTACTTTATTGCTAACCGTTAGCTGTAGTAGTAGAAGTAATAGTTGACGAGACAACTTCATGGAGACACGATGATGGAGATCATGGTGTCATGCCGGTGACATTGATGATCATGGAGCCCCGAAGATGGAGATCAAAAGGAGCAATATGATATTGGCCATATCATATCACTATTTGATTGCATGTGATGTTTATCATGTTTTTGCATCTTGTTTACTTAGAACGATGGTAGTAAATAAGATGATCCCTCATAATAATTTCAAGAAAGTGTTTCCCCTAACTATGCACCGTTGCGAAAGTTCGTCATTTCGAAGCACCACGTGATGATCGGGTGTGATAGATTCTTACGTTCACATACAACGGGTGTAAGCCAGATTTACACACGCGAAACACTTAGGTTGACTTGACGAGCCTAGCATGTACAGACATGGCCTCGGAACACAAGAGACCGAAAGGTCGAGCATGAGTCGTATGGTAGATACGATCAACATGAAGATGTTCACCGATGATGACTAGTCCGTCTCACGTGATGATCGGACACGGCCTAGTTGACTCGGATCATGTAATCACTTAGATGACTAGAGGGATGTCTATCTAAGTGGGAGTTCATAAGATGAACTTGTTTATCCTGAACATAGTCAAAAGGATTTTGCAAATTATGTCGTAGCTCGCGCTTTAGTTCTACTGTTTACATATGTTCCTAGAGAAAAATTAGTTGAAAGTTGATAGTAGCAATTATGCGGACTAGGTCCTTAAACTGAGGATTGTCCTCATTGCTTCATAGAAGGCTTATGTCCTTAATGCACCGCTCAGTGTGCTGAACATCGAACGTCGTCTGTGGATGTTGCAAACATCTAACATACACATTTTTGATAACTACGTGATAGTTCAGTTAAACGGTTTAGAATTGAGGCACCGAAGATGTTTTGAGATGTCGCGAAACATATGAGATGTTTCGAGGGCTGAAATTGGGATTTCAGGCTCGTGCCCACGTCAAGAGGTATAAGATCTCCGACGATTTTCTTAGCCTGCAAACTAAGGGAGAAAAGCTCAATTGTTGAACTTGTGCTCAGATTGTCTGAGTACAACAATCGCTTGAATCGAGTGGGAGTTGATCTTCCAGATGAAATAGTGATGGTTCTCCGAAGTCATTACCACCAAGCTGCTTGAGCTTCGTGATGAACTATAATATATCAGGGACATATATGATGATCCTTGAGATATTCGCGATGTTTGACCCCACAAAAGTAGAAATCAAGAAGGAGCATAAATTGTTGATGGTTGGTGAAACCACTAGTTTCAAGAAGGGCAAGGGCAAGAAAGGGATACTTCATGAAACGACAAGTCAGTTGCTGCTCAAGTGAAGAAACCCAAAGTTGAACCCAAGCCCGAGACTAAGTGCTTCTATAATAAAGGGAACAGCCACTGGAGCAGAATTACCCTAGATACTTGGTAGATGAGAAGACTGTTGATAGAAGTATATTGGATATACATTATGTTAATGTGTACATTACTAGTACTCCTAGTAGCACCAGGGTATTAGATACCGGTTCGGTTGCTAAGTGTTAGTAACTCGAAATAAAAGCTATGGAATAAACGGAGACTAGCTAAAGGTGAGTTGACGATATGTGTTGGAAGTATTTCCAAGGTTGATATGATCAAGCATCGCACGCTCCCTCTACCATCGAGATTGGTATTAAAACCTAAATAATTGTTATTTGGTGTTTGCGTTGAGCATAGACATGATTGGATTATGTCTATCGCGATACGGTTATTCATTTAAGGAGAATAACGGTTACTCTGTTTATTTGAATAATACCTTCAATGGTCTTACACCTAAAATGAATGGTTTATTGAATCTCGGTCGTAGTGATACACATGTTCATGCCAAAAGATAGTAATGATAGTACCACCTACTTGTGGCACTGCCACGTAAGTCATATCGGTATAAAATGCATGAAGAAGCTCCATGTTGATGGATCTTTGGGCTCACTCATTTTGAAAAGTTTGAGACATGCGAACCATGTTTTTTGGTAGATATGCATGAAGAAACTCTATACAGATGGATCGTTTGGACTCACTTGATTTTGAATCACTTGAGACATGCAAATCATACCACATGGGCAAGATGACTGAAAGGCCTCGTTTTCAGTAAGATGGAACAAGAGAGCAACTTGTTGGAAGTAATACATTTGATGCGTGCAGTCCAATGAGTGCTGAGGCACGCTGTGGATATTGTTATGTTCTTACTTCACAGATGATTTGAGTAGATGCTGAGTGTATTTACTTGATGAAACACAAGTCTGAATTATTGAAAGGTTCAAGTAATTCTAGAGTGAAGTTGAAAGATCGTCGTGACAAGAGGATAAAGTATCTATGATATGATCATAGAGAGGAATATCTGAATTACGAGTTTGGCACAGAATTAAGACATTGTGGAAATTGTTTCACAACTAATACAGCCTGGAACACCATAGTGTGATGGTGTGTCCGAACATCATAACTGCACCCTATTGGATATGATGCATACCATGATGTCTCTTATCGAATTATCACGATAGTTTATGGGTTAGGCATTAGAGACAACCACATTCACTTTAAATAGGGCACCACGTAATTCCGATGAGATGACACCGTATGAACTATGGTTTACAGAAACCTAAGCTGTCATTTCTTAAAAGTTTGGGGCTGTGACGCTTGTGTGAAAAAGTTTCAGGCTGATAAGCTCGAACCCAAAGCGGATAAAATGCATCTTCATAGGACACCCAAAAAACAGTTGGGTATACCTCCTGTCTCAGATCCAAAAGCAATAAGGGATTGTTTCTGGAATCGGGTCCTTTCTCGAGGAAAAGTTTCTCTCGAAGGAATTGAGTGGGAGGATGGTGGAGACTTGATGAGGTTATTGAACCGTCTCTTCAAATAGTGTGTGGCAGGGCACAGGAAGTTGTTCCTATGGCACCTACACCAATTGAAGTGGAAGTTTATGATAGTGATCATGAAACTTCAGATCAAGTCACTACCAAACCTCGTGGGATGACAAGAATGCGTACTACTTCAGAGTGGTACGTGATCCTGTCTTGGAAGTCATGTTGCTAGACAACAATGAACCTACGAGCCATGGAGAAGCGATGGTGGGCCCGGATTCTGATAAATGGCTCGAGGCCATAAAATCCGAGATAGGATCCATGTATGAAAACAAAGTGTAGACTTTGGAAGAACTACTTGATGGTCGTAAGGCTGTTAGGTACATATGGATTTTAAAAGGAAGACGGACAATGATGGTAAGTATCACCATTAAGAAAGCTCGACTTGTCGTTAAGATGTTTTCCGACAAGTTCAAGGAGTTGACTACGATGAGACTTTCTCACTCGTAGCGATGCTAAGAGTCTGTTGGAATTATATTAGCGATTACTGCATTATTTTTGAAATCTTGCAAATAGGATGTCAAAACATTGTTTCCTCGACGATTTTCTTGAGGAAAGGTTGTATGTGATACAACCGGAAGGTTTTGTCAATCCTGAAAGATGCTAATAAGTATGCAAAGCTCCAGCAATCCTTCTAAGGACTGGAGTAAGCATCTCGGAGTTGGAATGTATGCTTTGATGAGATGATCAAAGATTTTGGGTTTATACAAAGTTTATGAGAAACTTGTATTTCCAAAGAAGTGAGTGGGAGCACTATAGAATTTCTGATGAGTATATGTTGTTGACATATTGTTGATCGGAAATGATGTAGAATTTCTGGAAAGCATGCAGAGTTATTTGAAAAGTGTTTTTCAATGGAAAGCCTGGATTAAGCTACTTGAACATTGAGCATCAAGATCTATAAGGATAGATCAAAATGCTTAATGGTACTTTCAAATGAGCACATACCTTGACATGATCTTGAAGGTGTTCAAGATGGATCAGTCAAAGAAGGAGTTCTTGCCTGAGTTGTAAGGTATGAAGTTAAGACTTAAAGCTCGACCACGGCAGAATAGAGAGAAAGGACGAAGGTCGTCCCCTATGCTTAAGACATAGGCTCTACAGTATGCTATGCTATGTACCTCACCTGAAATGTGCCTTGCCATGAGTCAGTCAAGGGGTACAAGAGTGATCTAAGAATGGATCACAGGACAGCGGTCAAAGTTATCCTTAGTAACTAGTGGACTAAGGAATTTTCTCGATTATGGAGGTGGTAAAAGAGTTCATCGTAAAGGGTTACGCCGATGCAAACTTTGACACTAACCCAGATTATTCTGAGTAGTAAACTGGGTTCGTATAGTAGAACAGTTATTTGGAATAGCTCCAAATAGAACGTGGTAGCTGCATCTAGGAGATGACATAGAGATTTGTGAAGTACATACGGATCTGAAAGATTCAGACCCGTTGACTATAACATCTCTCACAAGCATAACATGATCAAACCCAGAACTCATCGAGTGTTAATCGCATGGTAATGTGAACTAGATTATTGACTCTAGTAAACTCTTTGGGTGTTAGTCACATGGGGATGTGACCTTGAGTGTTAATCACATATCGATGTGAACTGGATTATTGACTCTAGTGCAAGTGGGAGACTGTTGGAAATATGCCCTAGAGGCAATAATAAATTAGTTATTATTATATTTCCTTGTTCATGATAATCGTTTATTATCCATGCTAGAATTGTATTGATAGGAAACTCAGATACATGTGTGGATACATAGACAACACCATGTCCCTAGTAAGCCTCTAGACTAGCTCGTTGATCAATAGATGGTTACGGTTTCCTGACCATGGACATTGGATGTCATTGATAACGGGATCACATCATTAGGAGAATGATGTCATGGACAAAGACCCAATCCTAAGCCTAGCACAAGATCATGTAGTTCGTATGCTAAAGCTTTTCTAATGTCAAGTATCATTTCCTTATACCATGAGATTGTGCAACTCCCGGATACCGTAGGAGTGCTTTGGGTGTGCCAAACGTCACAACGTAACTGGGTGTCTATAAAGGTACACTACAGGTATCTTCGAAAGTGTCTGTTGGGTTGGCACGAATCGAGACTGGAATTTGTCACTCCATGTAAACGGAGAGGTATCTCTGGGCCCACTCGGTAGGACATCATCATAATGTGCACAATGTGATCAAGGAGTTGATCACGGGATGATGTGTTACGGAATGAGTAAAGAGACTTGCCGATAACGAGATTGAACAAGGTATCGGGATACCGACGATCGAATCTCGGGCAAGTATCGTACCGCTAGACAAAGGGAATTGTATACGGGATTGATTAAGTCCTTGACATCGTGGTTCATCCGATGAGATCATCGTGGAACATGTGGGAGCCAACATGGGTATCCAGATCCTGCTGTTGGTTATTGACCGGAGAGTCATCTCGGTCATGTATGCATGTCTCCCGAACCCGTAGGGTCTACACACTTAAGGTTCGTTAACGCTAGGGTTATAGAGATATTAGTATGCGGTAACCCGAAAGTTGTTCGGAGTCCCGGATGAGATCCCGGACGTCACGAGGAGTTCCAGAATGGTCCGGAGGTAAAGAATTATATATAGGAAGTGCTATTTCGGCCATCGGGACAAGTTTTGGGGTCACCGGTATTGTACCGGGACCACCGGAAGGGTCCCGGGGGTCCACCGGGTGGGGCCACCTGCCCCGGGGGGACACATGGGCTGTAGGGGGTGTGCCTTGGCCTATATGGGCCAAGGGCACCAGCCCCAAGAGGCCCATGCGCTAAGAGAAGAGGGAAAGGAAGAGTCCTAAAGGGGGAAGGCACCTCCGAGGTGCCTTGGGGAGGAGGGACTCCTCCCTTGGCCGCGCCCTTCCTTGGAGGAAGGGCCAAGGCTGCACCCCCCCCCCCTCTCCCTTGGCCCTATATATAGTGGGGGGAAGGGAGGGCAATCTAACCTAAGCCCTGGCGCCTCCCTCTCCCTCCCATGACACATCTCCCTCCTCCCGCAGTGCTTGGCGAAGCCTTGTTGGAATCCCGCTACTTCCACCACCATGCCGTCGTGCTGCTGGATCTCCATCAACCTCTCCTCCCCCCTTGCTGGATCAAGAAGGAGGATACATCGCTGCTCCGTACGTGTGTTGAACGCGGAGGTGCCGTCCGTTCGGTGCTAGGATCATCGGTGATTTGGATCACGACGAGTACGACTCCATCAACCCCGTTCTCTTGAACGCTTCCGCGCGCGATCTACAAGGGTATGTAGATCCACTCCTCCCTCGTTGCTAGATGACTCCATAGATAGATCTTGGTGACACGTAGGAAAATTTTGAATTTATGCTACGTTCCCCATCAGCCTCTTCGACGGAGACGCGGAGATCATAACCAGCATCGTTGAAGAACATCTGAAAGGTCATCTGGAGCTTGGATGGGTCCGGGGATTTGAGCTGGACACGCACGGCTGGCCCCTTGAGCGGCGAGAGAGGATCAATCAACATAATCTTGCCCAGGAGCCGGGACATGCCCCGGATAGCCCCCTCCACACGAGCGATGGGAGGAAGCCCACGAATCTGAACCCACACGGTGGAGAGGGAGGCCACGGCAAGGGGATCCACTGATGGCACCAAAATGCGCACCTTCAGTTGATGAAGTGCTAGGGTCAACTCCGCACTGTGAGTGCCGTAGAGGAGGCTGACAGGATCAGGGAAGACAGCGGTGAACTCCCAATCAGAGATGGAGCCACCTCCCAGTCCCAATCCGGCTTGAACAAGTGGCGAAGCTCTTCATCAATGATCCCCGGGGACGCCGTCTTGCCATCAAGGACGGAGATGAGAGCAGTCAGGGAGGAGGAAGCTGCCGACACTGGGAGATCCATCTGGAAGAAGCCCAAATCATCAAGAGCGTAGCCAAAGAGGCCAAGGACCCCCGTTGATGGATGGTCAGGGCAGAGCGCGGCGGGGTGGTCAGCACGCTTGCACTTGAAGCAAGCGGGCGGCCGAGTGCAGTCGACCTAGTAGTGCCCCTCCACCCCACAGTTGAAGCACATCACCGCCAGGGCCAATGGACGGGGAGTTCCCACTGTAGGAACAGTGGGGGGGTTGGAGATGGAGGATGCCGGGGCAGATGTGGCTGCGGCTTGTTGATTCGCGGTGCGTTTCTTCATCTTCTTCACAAAGGCACCACGACCATTGCGGTTGTTGGGACCAGAGGGTGGAAATTGCGCCTGATGACGCGGGGGGTCATAGCACCGCGGGGGGGAAGCCTCAGAGCAGCCGGAACGAGCTAGAGAGCGGGAACGGCGAGGCGGAGACCGGCGGTCCCGGTCGCGGCTGCGACCGCGCCACTGCTCCGGCGAGCAGTCCCGTGGGTCAGCACCACGCCACCCCCCATCAGACGTGGACGCCGCCCCCTTGCGCTTGAGCATCGAGTCGCGGAGCTCGGCCTCCCGGGGAGCCCCATCCGGTGAGGGACGGCGCGAGGCTTGGGCCGCCCCAACATCGCGGCCATCGGCACGCCGCTTGGGCCGAGGGGCGCCGTCACCTTGCTCGCGAGCCATGGCGGAGGGGACCCGAGAGGGCGTGCAGGAGGGCGGGGAGGGAGGAGATGGCGGCGGAGATGGGATCGGGGTGGGGAGGGGAGAAGATGGGTCGAGCCCTAGCGAGAGGGCAGGGCGAGCTCTAAGAGCGGCCCGACCGCATGGGCCAGGGAGAGAGGCAGTCCAGCAAGGGCAGGCCGAACGGCAGAGGCCCGGGACGGCCCAGGATCCCCGCCTCCCCCCACAGGCCCAGAGAGCGGGCCATAGGAAGGCCGAGCCCCCGACATCGATGGCCCACCTAGGCCCAGCCCACAACCCGACCGAGGAAGGGGAGGGAATAGGGTTTCCCCCCTGGGAAACCAGGGCGCCACCGGCGGCGGGGCATCGCCCGACGGAGTCACCGATGGCCGGAAAGGCCGAAACTTGCGGCCGCGAGGGACAACCCCAGTCGAGGTCGCCCCAGTCAAGCCACCCGCAACCGACGTCGGAGGGGGCGAAGAGATGACCGCCGAGGAGGTGCGCCATGAAAACGCCGCCCGTCCCAACTCCGATCGACCGGCCACCCCCCAAGCTCGCGCTCGGGCCCCTCAGTCACGACGACCAGCCGGACGGCCAGCGCCTTGTGGTGAAGGGGAAGGTGGTGCGTGGTGGGCCTCCGGCCGCACCCGTAAAGGTAGAGGGAGGGGAAGGGAAAGGGAAGGAACCAGGGCGGAGATGGACTCGGTGGCCGCCACTGCCGCCGCCAACCGGTCACCGAAGCAGCGAGGAGGCTGTGGCAGCCCGGCGGCAACCGCGTCAACGTCCAATCGGTCCTCCTCCACCGCCAAGTCGGCCCAACTGCAAGCGCGCATCGCTGCAGAGGCGGACGGGGGCAGAGCAGGGGAGGGCGAGGGGCGAGGAGACAGGGGAAGGGCAACCACACCGGCCTAGCGCGGAGCGCCAGCGGGCACAGCGGGAGAGGGGGGCGGGGAAGAGGCGGCGGAGGCCGGCATCGTCCCCGGCGTCGTCCCCGCAGTCGCCATCCGCTCCGCCTACGTTTCGCCAAAATTCCAATTCATGGACTGAAGTCCTTGCGGCCGAAGAGCATAAACTCGAACGCCCCTCCAAGAGCTACCCAAAGCGCAGGTTGCTACCCCGATTAGAGGAGGAAGCACTTGATGCGGCCGACCGGCCACCTCGTGGCCGCGACAGAGAGGCCTCTCGGCCCTCCACTCAAGCCGCACCCCGTACCAAGGCACTGGAATATGCGCCGGACTTACGAGATATGTTGGAGGACAAGGCAGGGCAAACAAGATCGATCTACGGATCGCGGGGGCGCCCCACGGCTCGAGATGGTAACCGTCACGCCGGCCACAAATTCGGCAGGGCCAAACACAGTAGAAAAAGCTCATCGGAGCTACGTCATGATATAGCCCAGTACAGAGGCGCCGCACACCCACTATGCTTCACAGACGAAATAATGGATCATCAAATCCCCGAGGGTTTCAAACCCGTAAATATCGAATCATATGATGGCACAACAGATCCTGCGGTATGGATCGAGGATTATCTCCATCATATCCACATGGCCCGCGGCGATGATTTCCATGCCATCAAATACCTCCCACTCAAGCTTAAAGGACCAGCTCGGCATTGGCTTAACAGCTTGCCAACAGGATCAATCAGTTGTTGGGAGGACCTGGAAGCCGCATTCCTCGATAATTTCCAGGGCACTTATGAGCGATCCCCAGACGCCGATGACCTAAGTCACGTAATTCAGCAGCCAGAGGAATCGGCCAGGCAATTCTGGACACGGTTCCTAACAAAGAAAAATCAAATAGTCGACTGTCCGGACGCTGAGGCCCTAGCAGCCTTCAAGCACAATATCCGTGACGAGTGGCTGGCCCGGCACCTTGGACAGGAAAAGCCGAAATCTATGGCAGCACTCACGACACTCATGACCCGCTTTTGCATGGGAGAATACAGCTGGCTTGCTCGTAGCAACAATCCAAGAACCCTGGTAATTCGGACACCAGGGACAGTAGTGGCAGGTCGCATCGCAACAAGCAGAAGCGCCGCATTAACGGCGACAATGCTGAGGATACGACAGTTAATGCCGGATTCAGAGGCTCTAAATCCGGTCAGCGGAAAAAGGCATTCAAAAGGAATCCTAGGGGCCCGTCCAGTTTGGACCGAATACTCGACCGCTTGTGCCAGATACATGGCACCCCCGAAAAGCCGGCCAATCACACCAACAGGGATTGTTGGGTGTTCAAGCAGGCAGGCAAGTTAAACGCCGAAAATGAAGACAAGGGGCTGCATAGCAATGACGACGAGGAGCCCCGGCCGCCGAACAACAGTGGACAGAAGGGTTTTCCCCCACAAGTGCGGACGGTGAACATGATATACGCAACCCACGTCCCCAAAAGGGAGCGGAAGCGCGCGTTAAGGGACGTATACGCGGTAGAGCCAGTCGCCCCAAAGTTCAACCCATGGTCCTCCTGCCCGATCACCTTTGATCGAAGGGACCATCCCACTAGCATCCGTCATGGCGGATTCGCCGCATTGGTTCTAGACCCAATTATTGACGGATTTCATCTCACTAGAGTCCTTATGGACGGCGGCAGCAGCCTGAACCTGCTTTACCAGGATACAGTGCGGAAAATGGGCATAGATCCCTTGAGGATTAAGCCCACCAAAATGACCTTTAAAGGCGTAATACCAGGTGTAGAGGCCAACTGTACAGGCTCAGTCACACTTGAAGTGGTCTTCGGATCTCCGGATAATTTCCGAAGCGAGGAGTTAATCTTCGACATAGTCCCGTTCCACAGTGGTTATCACGCACTGCTCGGGCGAACCGCATTTGCCAAGTTCAATGCGGTACCGCACTACGCATAACTTAAGCTCAAGATGCCAGGCCCTCGAGGAGTAATTACGGTCAATGGAAACACCAAACGCTCCCTCTGAACAGAGGAGCACACGGCAGCCCTTGCAGCGGAAGTACAAAGCAGCCTCTCCAGGCAGTTCTCCAGTCCGGCCACTAAACGACCGGACACCGTCAAGCGCGCCCAGAGTAACCTACAACAAGACTGCCTGGCACGATCTGAGCAGGCATAGCAATACGGCCCCAACCCCAACCCTCGCAAAAAGGCGACGCCAGTACTTCGCGTACATAACTACGCTCTAGAGATACCATGGGTACAGGGGGAGGGGCACCATCACGGCACGCCCGAAACACGGCTTAAACCATACCAGGGGCTGCCGACTTTTTAATTTTCTCTTACTTTCAGGACTCCATCCTTCGGAAGGCCTGTTCGGCAGTTCAATTGCCGCACAAACGATGCAAGAACCAGGGAAGCAGACAAGCCACGCCGCATTACGGAACTCCCAGGTGGTCTCTATCACGAGCAGTATACCTGTTCCGCATACTATTCCGTAGCTTGCCCCTGGAATGGACATGTTAACTAGTCCAACCTTTCACTTATCGCATTATTTGTATCGTTCTGCTTTGATCGCAGCCCTTTTTAATAAACAATGCATAGCTTTCGTCTATTTTTGCATTACCTTTTTTCTTTATATGTTCCTTAACGACATGTCGCACCCGTACACGTTGGTACGGCCAAAATACGCCAGGGGCTTTAGTACCCCTCAATATGGTGTGAGAAGTCCGAACACTTTAACAAGTGCGGCACCCCGAACTTATAGCATTATATGCATCGGCTCTGAATCATGTCTTGGGTCAATAGTTGGGTTTGCCCGGCTCCTATGTTTTGGTGCCTTACGTTCCGCTATATCGGCTAAGGTAGCACTAGGAGAACCACTGCGATTGTGCCCCAGTTGAGCTGGGTCAAGCACCTCAGTGGAGAAAGCTAAAACTGACTGTCATGATGAAGCGAGAGCTGGTCGCTGTTCGAGAGGTTTTCCGAGTCCCTAAAGACTTATGCCGCTTAGGGCGAGGAGCCGGCTCTGTCCGGCCAAGGCATGGATAGCGCCTCGAACTCGGTCTTCCGAATACCAGGGGCTTCGCTGAAATTTAAAATTATAGAATTCTATGGCTAAGTGAGAGTGTTCACGCATTATAGTCCGATTGCCTTGTTCGTTGGGCTGAGCGCCTCCCTCGAAGGACCCAAACATGGGAAAAAGAGTGCTCAGGTTTATCCCCAAACACCCCAGCACTAGCGGCACGGGGGCAGAAGCCGACGACTCGCCATCTCTTAGAATTGATAAACAGCCGCAAAGAAGGTAATATTTTAAATTCCAACAGCATTGCTTAGCGCATATGAAAAAGTTTTCAGCGCACAGGACAAAAGGAGCAAGTTTCACTCAAAAATTACATCCCTAGAACATTCATCCGCCACAAGGCAGGCACCCTTCAGAACATCCTTATAGTAATTATCGGGCTTGCGATGCTCTTTCCCCGGCGGTGGCCCGTCCTTCACAAGCTTCTCAGAATCCAGCTTGCCCCAGTGCACCTTAGCACGAGCAAGGGCCCTACGGACACCTTCAATGCAAACGGAGCGCTTGATGACTTCGAGCCTTGGACAGGCCTCCACCAGCCGCCACACCAGCCCGAAATAGCTCCCAAGCAGAGCCCCTCCAGGCCATAGCCGAACTATGAGGCCCTTCATGGCCTGTTCGGCCGCCTTGTGGAGCTCGACTAGTTGCTTCAGCTGGTCTTTCAGGGGCACGGGGTGTCCGGCCTTAGCATACTGAGACCAGAACACCTTCTCTGTCGAGCTGCCCTCCTCGGCTCAATAGAATGCGGCGGCATCGGACACACTCCGGGGAAGATCTGCGAACGCTCCTGGAGAGCTCCGGATTCGGGTAAGTAACAAGTAACTCACGTTTATGTGTTTGCTTTGCATAAAGAATGCCTTACCCGCCGCTATCTTCTTCACCTCATCCAACTCCTGGAGGGTCTTCTGGGATTCGGCCTTGGCAGACTTGGCATTTTCAATAGCCACCGCGAGCTCGGACGCTCGCGTCTTTGAGTCAAGCTCCAAACTCTCATGTTTTTCCATGAGAGCCTGGAGCTCTTGCCGCACCTTGCCAACCTCGGCCTCATACTTCTCCCGCTCGGTGTGCTCCGTGGCCGCCCTCTTCTTGGCCTCGACCAGTGCTTGCTTAAGGGTCGCCACCTCAGACGTGGCCCCTACAATAGCCACGATAATCCTGTCATTTTTTGCAATTGCACCTTTATATATATATATATATTTAAACAAGGTATTTCTTACCTTCATTGTCCTCGAGCTGCTTCTTGGCACGCTCGAGATCTTGCTCGGACCGCTCGAGGTTCTGCTTTAGCGTGTCCACTTCCGCAGTCAGTGCGGCGGACGCAAGCAGAGAAGCCTGCATACGCATATTGACTCCTTTTTGTTAGACTCCTGTGAATTTTATTTGATCCTCTATTCGGCTTTTCTTCCCGAACGCCAAACAGAGCATCAGGGGCTACTGTCTATGCGGTAATATTATTTACACATTCTTTACTTACCTCAAAGCCTGTTAAAAGGCTAGTACAAGCTTCAGTCAGTCCGCTCTTGGCGGACTGAACCTTCTAGATCACCGCACTCATAATAGTGCGGTGCCCCTCGTCGATGGAGGCGCCTTGGAGCGCCTCCAATAGATTGTCCGGCGCCTCTGGTTGGACGGGGGTCGCCGGGAATGTTTTTATGTGGTGCTAACAATTTAATAACTATCTTTGTAGCTCCAGAATGTTTCAGTTTATGTTCCTACCTATTGTCTGGATATACCAAGAGAGAGCCCGTGAACTTAGCGGATACTATGATAGCGATAGCACCGAATTTTGCCAAACACAGTGGGCTGGCTCCGCTTGGAAGGAGGTCGCCCGCCGGACTCTGGAACCTTTGAAGGTTCCGGAGCAGTGTCCGGCCTAGAGCCGGACTTGGAGCCCTGAGGGGTTTCATCCCCTTTAGTCCTGGAGTCCGGGAGGTCGCCTTGCGGCGCCTCCAGGACCACCTCCTCCCGGCTTGGAACCTGTTGGGACAACACTTCGGTGTCGTCCGTAGGGCGGGGGGAGGAAGCCGTCGGAAGCGAGTTCACATCCGACGAGTCCAGTGAACCGCTCGACGACGCGTCGAGCCGGTCTTTGGGTGGGCTGCATAAACATATTCGACGTAAGGGAAAGCTGTGCAATAAGCGAATACTATGAATTACTCTGGTATCCGGATACTTACGATTTTGCCAGGGGCTTGGCCATGGGCAGCCATTCCTCTCCGTCGTCGTCAGCGTCGGTGGAGTAGTCTGGAGGAAGGGTTTTCCCCTTCTTGGACCCTCCGGCCTCCCCAGAGAGGGCGGCCTTCCTTTTCTTCTCTCCTCCCACTGGAGGGGGAGAGGTCTCTTCTTCTTCCTCCTCATCTTCACGGGAGGAATGCGCCTCAGAACCGTCAGATGATGGATCCGACACCTCCTGGCGCCGGGCACTCTTTTGAGTCCCCGTGGCCTTTTTCGCGGCCTTCTTCTCTGGCACCACATAGGGTGCCGAAACCAGCAACTTCACCAAGCGAGCGTCCGCTCGGCCTTCGGGCAAAGGAGCCAGACAGTTGATCTGTCCAGACGTCACCTGCCAATCCTGTCAAAGGTAAGGGAGCTTAGATCCCGCATGGAGTCAAACTATGAAAAACTGATACCCTGTAAAAGGAAAAAACAGCTTACCGCGAGAGCATGACGCTGTGCACTGAATCCGCCATCTTTGGTAGCGGATGCGGGAGCCTCGGCGCCCTTGAAAAGCACCTTCCAGGCATCTTCGTACGTCGTGTCGAAGAGCCTGCTCAGAGTTTGGTGCCGCGCCGGGTCGAACTCCCACAGGTTGAAAGCCCGTTGTTGACACGGGAGGATCAAGCGGATGAGCATAACCTGGACTACGTTGACAAGTTTGAGCTTCTTGTCCACCAGGGTTTGGACGCATGTTTGGAGTCCGGTCAGCTCTCCTTTTTTACCCCACGACAGGCCCGTCTCCTTCCAGGAGGTGAGCCGCGTAGGGGGTCCGGATCGAAACTCGGGGGGTGCGACCCATTCGGCGTCGCGTGGCTCGGTGATGTAAAACCACCCCGATTGCCACCCCTTCAGGGTCTCCACAAAGGAGCCCTCGAGCCAAAGGACGTTGGCCATCTTGCCCACCATGGCGCCTCCGCACTCCGCCTGGTTGCCGCGCACCACCTTCGGCTTGACATTGAAAGTCTTGAGCCATAGGCCGAAATGGGGGCGGATGCGGAGGAAAGCCTCGCACACGACAATAAACGTCGAGATGTTGAGGACAAAGTTCGGGGCCAGATCGTGGAAATCCAGGCCGTAGTAGAACATGAGCCCCCGGACAAATGGGTGGAGAGGGAAGCCCAGTCCGCGGAGGAAATGGGGGAGGAACACCACCCTCTCATGGGGCCTAGGGGTGGGGATGAGCTGCCCCTTTTCGGGAAGCCGGTACGCGATGTCGTTAGACAGGTATCCGGCCTTCCTCAGCTTTTTGATGTGTCCCTCCGTGACGGAGGAGACCATCCACTTGCCTCCTGCTCCGGACATGGCTGGAGAAGGTTGAGGTGGGGAGTGCGGACTTGGGCGCTGGAGCTCGAGTGCGCAAGAATGGATAGGTGAAGGAGGAAGAAGGCGTAGGTGAAAACGTGGATCCTTATCCCCTTATATGGGTGGATGCAACTACATGTCCCCACCAGCCTGGTAAAACTCGCTTATCTCCAAGCGCCGTAATCAATGGCGCGGTTGGGTTACCCACACCCGTATTGATGAGAATACCGGGATAAGGGGACACGATCTCTGCTTTAACAAGACGTGTCAAGGAAACCGCCTTGCATGACGCGCTGAGGTGGGATAATGAAACGACTCGGATAAAGGCTTGGCCATGGTGTGTCACGCTACGGAATACGTCAGCAGATTAGATTTGTGTAAATATTATTCTCTCTACGGCAATATGTGGAAACTTATTTTGCAGAGCCGGACACTATCTTTGTGTTCAAAATCTTCTATGAAGTACTTGGAGGAGGAACCCGTCTTGCAATGCCGAAGACAATCTGCGCGCCGGACTCGTCGTCATTGAAGCCTGGTTCAGGGGCTACTGAGGGAGTGCTGGATTAGGGGGTGTTCGGATAGCCGGACTATACCTTCAGCCGGACTCCTGGACTATGAAGATACAAGATTGATGACTTCGTCCTGTGTCCGGGAGGGACTTTCCTTGGCGTGGAAGGCAAGCTTGGCGATACGGATATGCAGATCTCCTACCATTGTAACCGACTCTATGTAACCCTAACCCTATCCGGTGTCTATATAAACCGGAGGGTTTTAGTCCGTAGGACAACATACACATCAACAATCATACCATAGGCTAGCTTCTAGGGTTTAGCCTCTCCGATCTCGTGGTAGATCTACTCTTGTACTACCCATATCATCAATATTAATCAAGCAGGACATAGGGTTTTACCTCCATCGAGAGGGCCCGAACCTGGGTAAAACTTCATGTCCCTTGCCTCCTGTTACCATCCGGCCTAGACGCACAGTTCGGGACCCCCTACCCGAGATCCGCCGGTTTTGACACCGACAGAGAGGCAAATGGCAAATAATGTAATGCGGGAGATAAGGGTTGTGATGGGTACTTGGTATGTTGACTTTTGCATAGACTCCCCAGCAACGGCGCCAGAAATGGCTCGTTGTCGGGAGTCAAATGTTGACTTGCGCGAACCTCCCCGCCAACGGCGCCGGAAATTCTTCTTGCTACCTCTTGAACACTGCGTTGGATTTCCTTGAAGAGGAAAGGATGATGCAGCAAAGTAGCGTAAGTATTTCCCTCAGTTTTTGAGAACCAAGGTATCAATCCAGTAGGAGGTTGCACGCAAGTCCCTAGTACCTGCACAAAACAAATAACTCCTCGCAACCAACGTGATAAGGGGTTGTAAATCCCTTCACGGTCACTTACGAGAGTGAGATCTGATAGATATGATAAGATAATATTTTTGGTATTTTTGTGATAAAGATGCAAAGTAAAATAAAAGCAAAGTAAAAATCAAAGGAAATAACTAAGTATTGGAAGATTAATATGATGAAGATAGACCCAGGGGCCATAGGTTTCACTAGTGGCTTCTCTCAAGAGCATGAGTATTTTACGGTGGGTGAACGAATTACTGTTGAGCAATTGACAGAATTGAGCATAGTTATGAGAATATCTAGGTATGATCATGTATAAAGGCATCACGTCCGAGACAAGTAGACTGACTCCTGCCTGCATCTACTACTATTACTCCACTCATCGACCGCTATCCAACATGCATCTTGAGTATTAAGTTCATGAAAACAGAGTAACGCCTTAAGCAATATGACATGATGTAGAGGGATAAATTCATGCAATATGATAAAAACCCCATCTTGTTATCCTCGATGGCAACAATACAATATGTGCCTAGCTGCCCCTACTGTCACTGGGAAAGGACACCGCAAGATTGAACCCAAAGCTAAGCACTTCTCCCATTGCAAGAAAGATCAATCTAGTAGGCCAAACCAAACTGATAATTCGAAGAGACTTGCAAAGATAACCAATCATACATAAAAGAATTCAGACAAGATTCAAATATTGTTCATAGATAATCTTGATCATAAACCCACAATTCATCGGTCTCAACAAACACACCGCAAAAAGAAGATTACATCGAATAGATCTCCACAAGAGAGGGGGGAACTTTGTATTGAGATCCAAAAAGAGAGAAGAAGCCATCTAGCTAATAACTATGGACCCGAAGGTCTGAGGTAAACTACTCACACTTCATCGGAGAGGCTATGGTGTTGATGTAGAAGCCCTCCGTGATGGATGCCCCCTCTGGCGGAGCTCTGGAACAGGCCCCAAGATGGGATCTCGTGGATACAGGAAGTACGGCGGTGGAATTAGGGTTTTGGCTCTGTCTCTGATCCTTTGGGGGTACATAGGTATATATAGGAGGAACGAGTATGTCGGTGGAGCAACAGGGGCCCACGAGGGTGGAGGGCGTGCCTGGGGGGGTAGGCGCGCCCCCTACCTTGTGGCCTCCTCCTTTATGTCTTGACGTAGGGTCCAAGTGTAACATCCCAAATTTTCAATTTGGAATGTTATACATTAGACCATCATTGCATATCATAATTTATTTGCTTTTGGTTTTGATCCTAGAAATTCCACGCAACTCAAGGACCCACGGAGAGAGTTGGGGATTTCGTTATTTTCATATTTGAGTTTTCTCAAATTTTGAGAATAGGATCATTTGATTTTAATTATTTTATCATAAATTATTTCTATTACAAAAATATGAGAGAGGGAATAAAATGACTTTCCCAAAATAAAGAAATATTGAGGATTTAATAATAAAATCAAATAAGATTTTATTTCGGAGTTTTTCGGTATTTTATTTGAATTTAGGAAAAATGTGCGTTTTTCAAAATTGCATTTAGGCCCCAAATAAATGTTCACCTTGTGCGGCTTGATTTTAGAAGCCCGGCAAAATTTATTTTGGGATTTTTGGAGTCCGTTTAGTATTTCTTTTATTTGTTTTTCTGCGTGGAATAATTTAAAAAAAACGCGAACCGACTTTGGGCCGTACCCGAGCGGGACTCCGCCCGGGGGCAGCCTTTATAAGCCGCCCGACCCGAGCCGCCGAGCCCATCAGCCGACGCCAGCCCACCGTGCCCGAAACCCTAACCCTAGCCGCACGCCGCCATCGCCGCCGCCGCCGGACCCGCCGCCCAAGGTCAACCTCGTTTTCGCCGCCCGTTTTTTTTAAAGTCGCGGTGTTTATTTTTTTTAGTTTCAATTTTTTTTAAATAGATCGGTTTTTCCGATTTATTTATTTAGCGTGCGTTCGTCCGTTCGTTCGTTCTAGCGAACGTTCGTTGTTTTTCTTTTTCTCAGATTAAATCCGTGATTTTTCTGATCGCGATTCCTGATCCGATTTTCGTTTTAGTATAACTTTTCACTCGTTTATCAGAATCAGGCGATTCAAGCGCCTGGAGTTTCGTCTCGAAACCCTCTATCCGTTTAACCAACTTAAACAAGTTTTTGCCACTGTAAAAATTTCCCTAGATCCAGAATAGTAAACAAAGCTTGTTTCTTTTACCGTTTGACTTTCGTTGCTTCGTTTGATTTGATTCTTTTTGCAAACCGGAGTTCTTAAGTTGAACCTTCTGGTTAGATCTCTTATTTGAGTTTTACCCATGCATTAGATGAATACTTATTATATGCTTGTTTGTTTGTTTGCGATAGAATACCCGGAGTGCGCCGCCTGTTACTTCGAATCTCTAGGTGTCGCGGATCATCAGCAAGGCAAGTAACACTTTGATCATACCTCCTACTACCCAGTTTTATTGCATTAGATCAATCCTCAAACATTGCATGATTAGGATCTAATTAAATTGTGGGATGGGAAGTAGTTGAGGTAGTACCTATTCCCTGTTATATTATCAAACCTTTGGGAGTTACTTCTACGTTTGCCTATTATGCCATGCTATGCTAGTAGACATGGATTGGGTGAGTGATATCCATGACAGATGTGAGTTTGTTAATTAATGGTTTATGTAAGGTGGCAACTTAAACACACATCTGGGTGGATTGAGGTACCTGGGTATTCCAGGATTGCCTGTTTTTCTTTATGGACCGCCACCCAGGCCCAAAGGGATCATGAGATTTTTCATACTAGAAACTTCCGTGTGCAGCCACAAGCTATTATGGGCTCTAGCATAGTTGATTAAGTCGTGCGAACTCTTACAGGGTAGACTAGCAGATTTAGGGGAAAGTAGGTGTAACAGTCTATCCATCATAAGGTGCTAGCGCTTCTGAAAGTATGTCTCGGTCATCCATTTCTCAAACACCGTGTAGTGCGAGAAACCAAACGTAGGCAATCGGGTCTTGTGGGGAAAAGTGCGCAAACCTCTACAGAGTGTATAAACTAATCATGGTTAGCCGTGTCCCCAGTTATGGACATCTTGAGTATCTAGTACTTGGATTATCATGTGGATCTCAACATGTTACTCTAAAATTTAATTTTATTGGGTTTTGTTTAATGATGATGCTTAATTGGGATTGAGAATGTTGTCAACCATTCTCAATGTTTAACAACTACCATGATAGTTAAATAAAATGAATTCCTTTGCAGTAGGGACAAATTGGCTTTTCGCAAAACTGTAACCATAGAGCTTTCCATCAGCCAAATATGCATATAGTATAGTTGTTTCATTCCATTACTCTCTATGTGTTACTTTGCCAGCATATTCCATGTGCTGACCCATTTCGGGCTGCAACGTTAATGTTGCAGACTTTTCAGGCAACGATTAAGGAGTTTTAGGTCGTGGTTCTATTCTCAGTGATGTTGTTGGAGTTGATGGACTCACTTATCTTCCAAGCCTTCCGCTGTTATAGTTATTAGATGGCCTTAAGCCATATTTATTGTAATAAGTTCTCTATTGAGACATTCGATGTAATAAGTGTGTGATTGCTACTCTGTTATAAATCCTCCAAGTACTGTGTGGTGTCAGCATTACTGATCCAGGGATGACACCTAAGCACAGAGATCAAACTGTTTGAGGTCTGGTCGCTACAGAGATGGTATCAGAGCACACGTTGACTATAGGACACGACCACTAAGCTAAAGACCTAGATCACTATTCACTCTCTTCTCTTCTGACCTCTCATGTTTTCTACTCTTTAGGATGGCGGATGCAAGGAACAAGTTCACGCAACCGGATGACGATACACCCTTTGGACGTCACTTGAAGGAAGTCACTAGATACCTGAACATAGGAGTACCAAGCTTCGCCGGAACCTACAATGCCACTTTACATGAAGAAGAGCGCTGGATGATTCAAGTTCAAATTCCAGGAAGGACGTTCATGCCAGTCACTGAGCCCATAGAGTTTTCTTTTGATGCGCCAACTTGGAGTCTAGGAAAGAGCATGGCAGCTCACATCGCCATGGGATGCATTGGAGAAGTCTACCGCAATGATCTCAAGGGTACTATCTACCAGATTTGTGGGCGCCGAGATGAGCACTGGGAGATGATCAGCACCAGAAAGGATAGATCAATTGCAGCTTTTATCCAGGAATTAAACCAGCACATTCGACGACGGGAGAACCAGATGTGCGCCGACATGATAGATTTGAAGAAGGCTAGGACAAGAATCAAGGAACTGGAGGAAGAACTTAAGGCTACACGTGAAGATTATGAAGAGGAAATTGAAGTATTGGTGGAGAAGAATGACGATCTGATCAAGAAGATCGGGATATTTATGGGAGGCCCTACACCAGTAGATGAAGACGAAGAACCCAAGGAGATTCGCCCGGAAGACTACATCATCATCGACGACACCGACTCGGATCCAGATGATAGCGATGATGACTATGTTGATGAAGCCGAAGCAGATATCATGGAGTCTGCAACCGAAGAATATTTCTAGTAGACCACCTCATCAGTAGTAGTAGTCCACCATGTAAATACAGTAGTCTGAGCACTTCTGCGATAGTTAGATCGATTGTATGCCCTTGTTTGGATGAATGAAGTGAATTGTTTGCTTTTGCCTCATGTGCATATGGGTAGTGTTTTCTCTTTAGACCCCATCTATTCTTAACTCTCATCTTTTCTAAACCCTCAGATGCCTCCGAGACGTGACCCCAGATTCACCTTTCCACTGGAGCTCACCCAGTTGATCTAGCAGCAGAACACATTGATGCAGTTGCTAGTCCAGAATCAGAATCAGGGGAACAACAACAACAACCCACCACCACCACCACCTGTTGATCACTTAGCCCTTTTTCTTAGGCTGAATTCGCTGGTGTTTTCCAGTAGCACCGAGCCGATAGTATCATATGATTGGCTCCGCAAGACAGCTAGAGAGTTGACCACAGCAGGATGCATAGATGTGGAGAAGGTGAAGTTTGCCGCACATCAGCTTGAAGGACCCGCAACATCATGGTGGGAGAATTTCACAGCCACTTTCCCTGTCGACACTGTCACATGGGACCAGTTTCAGCAGGCTTTTCGTACTGCCCATGTTTCAGCAGGAGCTATGGCCATGAAGAAGCGAGAGTTTCGCAACTTGCGCCAAGGAGGACGAACAGTTGGCCAGTATGTGGAGGACTTTAGTAAATTAGCACGTTATGCCCCAGATGACGTTGCTACGGATGCAGCTAAGCAGGAGAAGTTTCTGGAAGGACTGAATGATGAGTTGAGCATGCAGTTGATGGTAGAAACCTTCAACAACTACCAGGAGTTGGTAGACCATGCTCTTATGATTGAAGGCAAGCAGCAGAACAGCAAGAGGAAGTATGGACAAGGGAAGTACAATTCTGGAGCTCAGCAGAAGCCACGTTTTACCCCTAGATCGGGAGGACATTTTCAGCATACCCATGGAGGAGGTAGCTCGCACAATCACAACGGCACCAAGAATGGTAATGGCAATGGAGGAAGCAATGGCCAGAAACCGTACCAACCCATCAACCCCAGCCAAGAAGGACCTGAGCCAAGTCACTTGCTTTAAGTGCCAGAAGACCGGACATTATGCCAATGAATGTCCTGAAGGCCAGAATGGCAATGGAAGATCTGAGAAGAAGCCGAACCCTTTCAACAGGGGACAGGTGAACCACGTTAACATGGAGGAGGTTGAAGAGCAGCCGGATGTCGTAATCGGTAAGTTTTTGGTTAAGTCATTTACTGCACTCGTTCTTTTTGATACTGGTGCATCGCATTCATACATATCAAGGGGATTTGTGGATAAGTATAACTTGCCCACTAAGGTTCTTAGAACACCTATGCTAGTAAGCTCACCAGGAGCGGAGTATATGGCCAGTCAAGGATGTTTTCAAGTGCCATTGGGTATAGGTAGGCATGTGTTTCCCTCGGATTTAATCATTTTGGAATCACAAGGATTGGATGTAATTCTGGGTATGGATTGGCTGTCGATGTATGGAGGAAACATTGATTGCGCCAGTAAGACAATTTTGCTTACCACCCCAGAAGGGAGAAGGATCAAGTATGTATCCCGGCATGCGCCAAATAGGACTCAAGTAAATTGTTTAACAGGAGTTGTGCAGGAGGAAGTACCAGTGGTAAGGGATTCCCTGAAGTATTTCCAGAAGAGTTGCCAGGCATGCCACCGGATAGAGATATTGAGTTTTTGATTGAGCTATTGCCAGGCACAGGGCCAATATCAAAGAGACCATACAGGATGCCTGCAAAGGATTTGGTGGAAATTAAGAAGCAGATTAAGGAGTTACTGGATAAAGGTTACATTCGCCCAAGTTCGTCGCCTTGGGGGTCACCAGTACTTCTAGTGGAGAAAAAGGATGGATCGTTAAGGATGGTTGTTGATTATCGAGGATTGAATGAAGTAACCATCAAGAACAAGTACCCACTACCAATGATCAATGATCTGTTTGATCGATTGCAAGGAGCTAAGGTATTTGCCAAGATTGATCTGCGATCGGGATACCACCAGTTGAAGATTCGACAACAGGATATACCTAAGACAGCTTTTACCACCAGGTATGGGCTGTATGAGTATACCGTTATGTCATTTGGTCTGACTAACGCACCTGCCTATTTTATGAACATGATGAACAAAGTGTTTATGGAGTTCTTGGATAAGTTTGTCGTGGTGTTCATTGATGATATTCTGGTTTACTCGAAAAGTGAAGAGGAGCATAAGGAACATTTGCGATTGGTACTTGAGAAGCTCAGAGAACATCAGTTGTATGCCAAGTTCAGCAAATGTGAGTTTTGGTTGAAGGAAGTAGGATTCCTCGGACACGTTATATCCGGAGAAGGTATATCAGTAGATCCCACTAAAGTTGATACCATGACCAAGTGGGAAGTACCAACCACAGTTGGCGAGATCCGGAGTTTCCTTGGACTCGCAGGATACTACTGGAGATTTATTGAGAATTTCTCAAAGATTGCGAAGCCTATGACTGAGTTATTAAAGAAGGATACCAAGTTCATATGGACCGAGGAGTGTGAGGCTAGTTTCTAGGAGTTGAAGAAACGCTTGGTTACTTCACCAGTGTTGATTTTGCCAGACCAGACCAAGGATTATGAGGTGTACTGCGATGCTTCATGTCGAGGACTTGGAGCAGTGCTTATGCAGGAAGGGAGAGTTGTTTCATATGCCTCAAGACAACTGAAACCTCACGAGTTGAATTATGCTACGCATGATTTGGAGTTAGCAGCCATAGTGCATGCACTGAAGACTTGGAGACATTTCCTCATTGGAAATCATTGTGAGGTGTACACAGATCACAAGAGTTTGAAGTACATTTTCACGCAGAAGGAGTTGAACCTCAGACAAAGGAGATGGTTGGAGCTCATCAAGGATTATGATATGAGATTGCATTACCATCCCGGAAAAGCTAATGTAGTAGCTGACGCATTAAGCCGCAAAAGCCATGTCAATACACCAATTACGGGAGAAATACCAAGGGAGTTAGCCGAAAATCTTCGTGAACTATGTTTGGAAATAGTTCTGAGAGGCTATGTAGCAGGATTGGAGATTCAGTCAACTTTGATGGATAGAATCAGAGAAGCTCAGAAGGCTGACAAGGAGATTGCCTCTATAAAGGAGAAAATGAGTGAAGGAAAGGCTAAAGGATTTTGTGAGGATGAGCACGACACCCTATGGTTTGAAGACCGTGTTTATGTGCCCAATGACCTGGAGATCAGGAAGTTGATTCTGCAAGAGGCACACGATTCACCATATTCGATTCACCCAGGAAATACCAAGATGTATTTGGATTTGAAGGATATTTTCTGGTGGACCAGAATGAAGAAAGATATTGCGGAGTATGTAGCAGTTTGTGATGTATGTCAGAGAGTAAAGGTAGAGCATCAGAAGCCAGCAGGATTGCTACAACCATTGCCGATACCCGAATGGAAGTGGGATAAGTTAGGCATGGATTTTATCACGGGATTACCCAGGACTCGTTCAGGCTATGACTCGATTTGGGTTGTAGTTGATCGGTTGACGAAAGTAGCTCATTTCATCCCGGTAAAGACCACTTACACCAGTGCTAAGTTGGCAAAGATATACATGACCAAGATTGTATGCTTACATGGAGTTCCGAGGAGTATAGTATTCGATAGAGGAACCCAGTTTACCTCAAAGTTCTGGAATCAGTTGCACGAAACTTTGGGTACCAGGCTAGAGTTCAGCACAGCTTTTCATCCACAGACAGATGGACAGACCGAGAGAGTCAATCAGATTTTGGAGGACATGCTGAGAGCTTGTGCGCTAGATTATGGATCTAGTTGGGACGAGAATTTGCCGTATGCATTGTTATCTTACAACAACAGTTATCAATCTAGTTTAAAGATGGCCCCTTTCGAAGCCTTGTACGGAAGGAGGTGCGGGACACCGTTGATGTGGGATGAAGTTGGAGACCGCCAGTTGTTTGGGCCTGACTTGATTAAGGAGTCTGAACAAAAGGTGAAATTGATTCGCGATAGGCTCAAGATAGCCCAGTCTAGACAGAAGAGTTATGCAGATTCTAAACGCAAGGAGACAGTTTACGAAGTTGGAGATAGAGCTTATCTTCGAGTATCCCCACTTCGGGGAACAAAGCGCTTTTGTGTTAAAGGAAAGTTAGCGCCACGATTCGTAGGACCATACCGAGTATTGGAACGTATGGGAGAAGTGGCCTACAAGTTGGAATTACCTGAAGGATTGTCAGGAGTTCATGATGTGTTCCACGTTTCTTAATTGAAGAAGTGCCACGCGGAGATGGCTGACATACCCTTGAGAGACACAGTGCCATTGGAAGCAATTCAGTTGGATAACGATTTGACCTATGAGGAGAAACTAGTTAAGATTCTAGAGAATGCCAGTCGAGTCACCCGCAGCAAGGTTATCAAGTTCTGTAAGGTTAAGTGGAGCCACCACACGGAGGATGAAGCCACCTGGGAGCGAGAGGAAGATTTGCTCAAGGACCACCCTCACCTATTTTCTAGCCAACCCGAATCTCGAGGGCGAGATTCATCTTAAGGGGGGGTAGGTTTGTAACATCCCAAATTTTCAATTTGGAATGTTATACATTAGACCATCATTGCATATCATAATATATTTGCTTTTGGTTTTGATCCTAGAAATTCCACGCAACTCAAGGACCCACAGAGAGAGTTGGGGATTTCGTTATTTTCATATTTGAGTTTTCTCAAATTTTGAGAATAGGATCATTTGTTTTTAATTATTTTATCATCAATTATTTCTGTTACAAAAATATGAGAGAGGGAATAAAATGACTTTCCCAAAATAAAGAAATATTGAGGATTTAATAATAAAATCAAATAAGATTTTATTTCGGAGTTTCTCGGTATTTTATTTGAATTTAGGAAAAATGTGCGTTTTTCAAAATTGCATTTAGGCCCCAAATAAATGTTCACCTTGTGCGGCTTGATTTTAGAAGCCCGGGAAAATTTATTTCGGGATTTTTGGAGTCCATTTAGTATTTCTTTTATTTGTTTTTCTGCACAAAATAATTTAAAAAAAACGTGAACCGACTTTGGGCCATACCCGAGCGGGACTCCGCCTGGGGGCAGCCTTTATAAGCCGCCCGACCCGAGCCGCCGAGCCCATCAGCCGTCGCCAGCCCACCGCGCCCGAAACCCTAACCCTAGCTGCGCGCCGCCGCCCGCTGCCCGCCGCCGCCGGACCCGCCGCCCGAGGTCAACCACGTTTTCGCCGCCCGTTTTTTTTAAAAAAGTCGCGGTTTTTTTTAGTTTCGGTTTTTTTAAATAGATCGGTTTTTCCGATTTATTTATTTAGCGAGCGTTCGTCCGTTCGTTCGTTCTAGCGAACGTTCATCGTTTTTCTTTTTCTCAGATTAAATCCGCGATTTTTCTGATCGCGATTCCTGATCCGATTTTCGTTTTAGTATAACTTTTCGCTCGTTTATCGGAATCAGGCGACTCAAGCGCCTGGAGTTTCGTCTCGAAACCCTCTATCAGTTTAACCAACTTAAACAAGTTTTTGCCACTGTAAAAATTTCCCTAGATCCAGGATAGTAAACGAAGCTTGTTTCTTTTGCCGTTTGACTTTCGTTGCTTCGTTTGATTTGATTCTTTTTGCAAACCTGAGTTCTTAAGTTGAACCTTCTGGTTAGATCTCTTATTTGAGTTTTACCCGTGCATTAGATGAATATGTATTGTATGCTTGTTTGTTTGTCTGCGATAGAATACCCGGAGTGCGCCGCCTATTACTTCGAATCTCTAAGTTTCGCGGATCATCAGCAAGGCAAGTAACACTTTGATCATACCTCCTACTACCCAGTTTTATTGCATTAGATCAATCCTCAAACATTGCATGATTAGGATCTAATTAAATTGTGGGATGGGAAGTAGTTGAGGTAGTACCTATTCCATGTTATATTATCAAACCTTTGGAAGTTACTTCTACGTTTGCCTATTATGCCATGCTATGCTAGTAGACGTGGATTGGGTGAGTGATATCCATGACAGATGTGAGTTTGTTAATTAATGGTTTATCTAAGGTGGAAACTTAAACACACATCTGGGTGGATTGAGGTACCTGGGTATTCTAGGATTGCCTGTTTTTCTTTATGGACCGCCACCCAGGCCCAAAGGGATCATGAGATTTTTCATACTAGAAACTTCCGTGTGCAGCCACAAGCTATTATGGGCTCTAGCATAGTTGATTAAGTCATGCGAACTCTTACAGGGTAGACTAGCAGATGTAGGGGAAAGTAGGTGTAACGGTCTATCCATCGTAAGGTGCTAGCGCTTCTGAAAGACTATGTCTCGGTCATCCGTTTCTCAAACACCGTGTAGTGCGAGAAACCAAACGGAGGCGATCGAGTCTTGTGGGGAAAAGTGCGCAAACCTCTGCAGAGTATATAAACTAATCATGGTTAGTCATGTCCCCAGTTATGGACATCTTGAGCATCTAGTACTTGGATTATCATGTGGATCTCAACATGTTACTCTAAAATTTAATTTTGTTGGGTTTTGTTTAATGATGATGCTTAATTGGGATTGAGAATGCTGTCAACCATTCTCAATGTTTAACAACTACCATGATAGTTAAATAAAATTTATTCCTTTGCAGCAGGGAAAATTTGGCTTTTCGCAAAACTGTAACCATAGAGCTTTCCACCAGCCAAATATGCATATAGTATAGTTGTTTCATTCCATTACTCTCTATGTGTTACTTTGCCAGCATATTCCATGTGCTGACCCATTTTGGGCTGCAACGTTAATGTTGCAGACTTTTCAGACGATGATTAAGGAGTTTTAGGTCGTGGTTCTATACTCAGTGATGCCATTGGAGTTGATGGACTCACTTATCTTCCAAGCCTTCCGCTGTTATAGTTATTAGATGGCCTTAAGCCATATTTATTGTAATAAGTTCTCTATTGAGACACTCGGTATAATAAGTGTGTGATTGCTACTCTGTTATAAATCCTCCAAGTACTGTGTGGTGTCAGCATTACTGATCCAGGGATGACACCTGAGCACAGAGATCAGACTGTTTGAGGTCTGGTCGCTACACCAAGTCTCCTGGATCATGTTCGGTGAGAAAATCACGTTCCCGAAGGTTTCATTCCGTTTGGACTCCGTTTGATATTCCTTTTCTTCGAAACCCTAAAATGGCAAAAAAAACAGCAATTCTGGGCTGGGCCTCCGGTTAATAGGTTAGTCCCAAAAATAATATAGAAGTGGATAATAAAGCCCAATAATGTTCAAAATAGTAGATAATATAGCATGGAGCAATCAAAAATTATAGATACGTTGGAGACGTATCAAAACTTCACATTCATAACTAATTTTTTTTCTAAACATGTGATAGATAATTTTGCTTTCTTGTACTGTTAGTTGGACTTCTGTGCTAACCGTGGTTGAACTGCTTGCTTTACATTATTTTTCAAATAAAACCAATGTACCCAATACAGACCCATAGACTGAAAAGATGATGAAACTTGAAGAGGTTTTTTTTGAACTCGCCTGTTAGAATGCAAGGTGGGTGCTTGTTGTTCATGCATCGTACAAATGTATCGAACAGCCACTTGAATGAGTTTGCATCTTCGTCTCTAATAAGGGCAACAGCAAATATCGTTGACTACAAGTGATGGTTTGTTCCAACAAACACTCCTAGAGGCATATGAAATCTATTGGTCTTGTATGTTGTGTCAAATGTTACGCAATCGCCAAAGTCTTGATAGGCGCCTCGGCAGCTTGCATTGGACCAGAAAATGTTTTTAATTGACTTGTCCTTGTCTACTTGTATGTCATAGAAAAGCTCATCATTGATTGCCTTCATGTCTTTGAAGAATGAAACAAGTTTTAGCACATCATCCAAAACATCTTTCCTTGCATTCATGGCTTTCCTGCAAATTACATGCAAACATGCATTTGTTATTTTTGCTAGCAAAGGCTTGCGACCTAGGATGCTATGTACATTGCAGTATGTGGATGTTTGAATACTTACTGGTTTAGTAGGTCTCATCCGGTCATGCTTAGGAAGTAGCTTACATCTTCATTTTGAGATAGCATGGGCATGATTGTTGTGTGCTTGACATCATGGTACTACAGGAGCTTTATGTACTCCAAAATAGTGGGGTCATAATTATTCTGTGAGTGCAAGAATACCAGCAAGTCATCAGTTTGCATGAGTTGGTGATTATGATTGTACTCAATGTCCACTACCATGCATGTGTTATCCTCTTGCACCTGCACCCTCATTCTTGCATTGCAGACTGTCCTCTACGATGTTTTGTTTCACTTCCTGTTAGCCTATGAAACAAAAGACGTGTGTATCCCTTGGAATGTGCAAACAATGTACTTGTGGTTGTCATCCCCCCGTCTTCCTGATTCTAAAACTAGCGTGTCTGGCGTATCTGTTATAAAATTCCCTTACTTTCTCTACATCTTGGAATCGCATCTTTAGTCTCGGTATTAGATAATTCGGGAGATTCATGTCTGCAGAAAAAGAAAAAATAATCCAAACGGGATGTTAAAATGCAGTTTATGAACTTGTTATCCTAGAGGGAGCAGAAAATTTGCAGATAATACAAGATGCGTATATAAATATTTTTTGTTTCACTGACGTGCGTGTATGATCGCAACTCCACTAGAGTCTTCTGCTGTCCCTCTGGGTCAGGGCACGGCGGAGTAATCATAGCAGGATGTAGCAGTGGATTGCGAGGAGGAAGGGGGGCTGAAGATGGCCTCTCTCTTGTTTGCGTCCTTTTTGCTTGAGGTAGTTGTGGAGGTATTGCGATCCTGTTCTTGGTTTGCTCTTTTGTTTTGTGAAGCAATCCATGTACCTTATGTCCCGTACAATTCTGACTTGTATCAGCAGCAGCAAGATCCAACGGTGGTAGTGTGCAGAGCACTCTCCTCCGTGTGTTTGTTCCTGTTGGATTTGTCCTGGGATTCGGTTTAGTTGCTTCGCTTTGGTATTGATGAGGCACACCAGGATAACCTCCAGAGTTACACACAGGACTTGAGCTAACCCCCTCCTCCATCGGCGTGCTTAGGAGTCTGCTGGTGGATACAAAGAATCCGCGGGGGATTTCTGGCGTCACCCAATTAGATGGAGGCACACCAGGATAGGGCCTTGTAGCAGAAGAAACAACAAAGTAACAATGCTGCCGAAACAAACGGGATCTAGGAATTAAAGCGTGGACAAAAGAATGCAAATACCGAATACTTGCAAGAATAGAAATGCAAATTAAAACGGATCTACTAACCCATAATTTTTAAATGCAAATTATTTGAATATATTAAAAATCAAAAGCTTGCAAGAATAGAGATGGTCAGATGGAACATACCGAATATCAACAGCGCACTAAAGACAATCACGAGGCAAATGCCCTTTCCGAGACCTCATTGCAGTAAATGTTCCGAATAATATCATTATCATCAACGGACTTGAGTACCACCTGCTCATTGTAACTTGTAACACATGACTTGAACCATTCATTATTGATCTTGCTACGCAGTTTGCTCCCTGTTAAAAATAAGAAAACAGTTTTCTCTCTGTTACAGAACAAGGATTATAGGATCAGGAAAATCAGCTTTACCGACAAAATCTGATCTATATAACTTTAAAGTAGATACTTGGTTGCGGCTAAAATAGAATCAAGTGCTGCCGGCAGGTCCGGTCCTCGGATTTTAGGGGCCCAGGGCGAAACAAAAATCCAAGGCCTTTAGTATAAAGGTCTAAATAATAATCAATCTATGTAGACATAAATTTTGAGGCCAAAAAATAAGGGCATCCAAAATCATTAAGCATATCAAATAATAAAATCATCCGAGATGCAAATTAGTAAATTAGTAATGATAGTAACTATCTATCTCATCCAACAATTTCTTCTCAATGCATACTTTCGAGATGGCATGACAGTACTAAAATTGAAAAGGACAATTATTTTTGGAAATTAGCACAAAGCTATGATGATATTATCATCAGGAATCTGCCTCTCGCCTCTGGTTCATAAAACCTGCTAGGGCATACCTTATCTGGAATCTGCCTCTCACCTCTTGTTGTGGTGAACGACGTTTATTATCACCTGGACGGCAGTGCTAACGACCTGATTGGTAAACCATAGAGATTAGAGAGGAGAAACAATCAGGCAAATCGTTGGACAAATCTAGAATCAGAAACGCATAGGTCACTGCTCGTTCGAAGGAAGAAAGATGAACAGCCAGATGTACGTACCTCGTGGCGCTGACGTCCTAGACTCAGTCGAAATCAAATTAGGGTGCAGCGGTGCGAACACACCAGGAACCTAATTAGGGTGCGACGAGGACGACACGCTGGATTCTCATAGGGAAGGCTCCCCCAAACCATGGAAGCTGGCGTGGTCGCGCGGAGGACGGCGATGATAGCTGGATGAAGTGGGTGAGGTGGAGCTCCTCCACACGCGCACATGCCAACACCCGCCACCGCCTGCGATGATGACGACGCGCCGGCTCCTCATAGGGAATCCCCCAAATTATGGAATCTGGCGGGGTCACACGGAGGATGACGATGACGATGGGAGTAATTGGGGAAGGTGTAGCTTCACCATGGCCGAGTCGAGCGAAGGAGGCCGACGGTGGCGATTTTTGTGGAGAGAGAGAGATCCGATCGAAATCGAGGGAGGGTGACCACGTGGAGACGCGAAATCTACCCTGTGCCGCAGCGACGGTGTCTCCCGGAGTTCGGCGGAAGGGATTGAAACCGTCCTGCCCTGGAGACATGGCGACGGCGTTTCCCGGAGTTCGGCAGTGGGGGTGGCGTCTCCCTCTCGGATGGCAGCGACGAAGGGGTTGAGCGGCGGTGACGGAAGCTGCGTGTACGTAGGGATGATAGGGACGAATGACGGCGGCGGGCAAGTGCATCGAGGGAATGACGATTTGGGTGCGAGGGTTTCAGTTGGGAATAGTACGATTCAGTTTTATTTTCGTAGGTTAACCATCGTAGATTTTTTTAGGACGATTTTCTGTCGATGAACCGTAGTGTTTCACAACGGGCCTGGTGGTACCATCCCGTTTTTTTGTCACTCTCGAGGGTGGAAGGGGGGAATCGCTGGGTTGCGGGAGGTGAGACCGAGGATGAAAATTAACCGTCTCTGGTGGGACGAAAATTGACCGGCAGAGACTACCAACTGCTCCATTAGGAGTAGAGATCTAGCTTATTCTGCTAACACCGAGTCTAACACCGAGACAAACAAAAACGCCACCACCCACCTACCCACCCCACCTCCACCTCCCATCCCGCACACCCCAAATCTTGGCCGCCACCGCCCCGCCTCCTCCTCCTCCCGCCCGGCGTGGCCCTCCTCCCACCTGGCGCCACCCCGCCTCCTCCTCTCGCCCGGCGCGGCCCTCCTCCCACCCGGCGCTGCCCCGCCTCATCCTCCTCCCGCCCGGCGCGGCCCTCCTTCCACCTGGTGCTGCCCTGCCTCCTCCTCCTCCCGGCCGGCGCGCTTCTGTCCCGCAGCGCCGCCGTGGCGATGGCCCCGCCCCACTCTAGCCACCTGGCGCCGCCCCACCTCCTCCTCCCGGTCGGCACGCCTCTGTCCCACAGCGCCGCCGTGGCGATGGCCCCGCCCCTGGTGTCACGGCAGCCAAGATGCGCGGTGCCCCGGCGACCTCTTGCCCCGAGACGACCAGCGCGCCGCCACCTACAACCATCTCCGCGCGACACTGGCGCTCCTCTCCACCTCGTGCAATCACGCGCGTGGATCCCCTGCTACCCACGGTGGCCTCCCCGCCATGCCCCGCCTGCTTCAGATCCATGGTCAGCCCGGCTCCTGTCCGGCCTCCCCTACTCCGGCGAGCTCTCCTCCCCCTTGCTGTTGAGCCATGCAGTCCACTGTCACAGCCAAGGGACTTATCCATCCCAGGGGTGTCACAGGCATTTGGTTTAAAAATATTCGAGGGGGTCCGCGACGAGGGATCTGAGGCAGCGACCACCCACCGTGCCCCAGCCCCGTGCAATACATCACCAGCACATCACTTCCTACCATAATATACCAGGACTTCTGCAGTAATATTACTTGAACTTCACAATGTATATTTTTCATTTTATTACTACTTGCTCTTTCATGCAATACATCACAAGCACCTCCTCTTATACTATACCAGGACTTCTGCAGTAATATTACTTGAACTTCTAGTGCATAATTTCTGTGAAACTTCAACAATAGAAGTTCAAGTAAGCTTCTCCTAAAATACTGTTTCAAAAGTGAAATAACATTATGCACATTGACATGACATAAGTTTTGCTTTGTTTAATTGACCTAGTCTAACTATTCATGAGCCTTACGCTCCTCCTAGTCTTTGGTGGTATTGGTTTTTGCTTGACATGTACCTCTTCCTCTTCATCGTCCTCTTTCTCTTCCTCTTCATCATCCTCTTCCTCTTCCTATTCATCGTCCTCTTCCTCTTCCTCTTCATCGTCCTCTTCCTCTTCCTCTTCGTCTTCTTCTTCTTCGATGGTGTCTTCCTCTTCGTCTTCGTCTTCATCTTCCACCACTATTTTGTTGCTGGCTCTAGGTTTTGCTTTTTGTTTCTTCTCTGGCTTTTTGCTTGTCTTTTCAGCATCTGTGTGCTTCGGGCATGTTCTTGCATTATGTGGTTCATACTCCTTGCATACGCTACAAAGTCTGGTGCTTGCTTTATGTGGGTGTGGTCCCTTCTTTTGTTCTATAACTTTGGACTGTTGTTTTTGAGCTTTGGGTTGCTTGACCTCCTCGGCATTGTTTCTTTCCAAGAGTGTTGGACAGGTCATCTTGTTGTGTCCCGCAACCTGGTTGCACACACTACATTTCCTGTGTCCAAGTGGCACTTCGTTCTCATCGAGCACGACGACTCTTCCTGTAGGTGGTGCCTTTATTTGAGCTCTCTTGTCACTTTTCTTTGCTGCAGAAATTTTCTTCCTACCCTTTGTTTCAGAATACAGCGGCAGTTTCATCGTCTCTTGCTATCGCCGCTCCATTGATTGGCCAACACCCTGCTTGCCTTGGTTGGCTTCAGCGGCGGCGTTGAGCATTTCAGCTGCATGATAATGAAGGTCATCTTGAATTTCAGTATCCTCTTCAGCCATCCTTTCGTCAGCATCCGCTTTATTTGCTGAATGTATTGCATCAAGCTCTTCCACGAGCCTCTTGAGAACATAGTAGGCTCTGTCATATTGCTGGTCACATCTCGTCGTTTTCTTGTTAACCATCAAATTTAGCTGCAGCAAGATTTCTTGCTTCGATAGTCTTGAGCTGCCATCCGATGCAGTTGTGTTATAGTCCCTTGTATCAAAGGTTGGTTGTGATTTTGTAGTCTTTGTGTATCGTTTGAGGATATACTTGTTTGAAAATTTGTCAGGCTTTAGGTAGTCCAGTATGTTCATGATGTGAAGGCAGAACAGACCTGCATTTTGTGTTGAATGCAGAATACATAGTTTGTGAGCCAGCAATGAGTTTCATATATTTTGATATGATACTACTAGTTTAGCTATTTAATGAGTTTGTTTTTCCGCTCACCTGTGTGTGTCTAGAGCTTGCATTCACACTCGTATATTTCATTCTCTGGGTCAGCTACAACCTGGAATTCATGCTTTGACCAGGAAAATCTTTCTTCATAATCATGGCCAGGCTTGTTGTGGTAGTACACAAGGTACTTAGTGTGCTCTGTTGTACGCTTTACACGAAATAGCGTGGCGTTTCCCATCCTATTCCTCATCTCGGTGTACACGGCTCTCATGTACTTGATAGACATGTCTTCCTCGTAGCCGTAAGTTGTTTTTGTAATAGGATTGGTCTGCACATGTCAAAAAGTAAGATATTAGTCAAAGCAGAGTCATGGTTTTATTTTTTAAAATTCAAAGTGCACATGTTTGAAGGAAAATAGAACATGATGGGGGTGTCTTTTTTGTCATCATACCATGCTGGTCATTGTTTGCTCGTTCTCCTTCTGCATCCGAGTTTGTATGCAAGCATTTACCCGCCTAGCAAACTTGTGTAGGTTCTGGGCCCCCTTGACAAACCCTTTCTTGAGCACGTGATTCATGCTCTCGCTTCATTGTGTGGAAGTCATTCTAGCACAGAAAATGTTCTTGTAATATGCTGAAATCCACATCTTCCTATCACTCCACAGCTGCATCATCATCCGGCCGTTCTCCAGGTTGTACTTGTGTACGAGTTCAGCCCAGGCATCTTCAAACTCCGTTGGCATCAGCGGCCAGTTTAATATAGCTGTGAACTCCTCTTTCAATGTTCTATACTTTCTGTACAGCAACGCGAGGTATTCCCTGTACTTTTTCATGATGTGCCAACGGCATAGCTTGTGGACGGTGTTTGGAAATGATTGTGGTATAGCTTTCGCCATTGATGGGCACTGGTCTGCATGAATTAAAAAAATGAAACTTTCTTCTTTTTTGCACTGATGGTGAACTTATGTTGTACAAGTACTTGAACTTCACATCGAGCAGTATGGCTATCTAAGAATGCCACATGTATTTTTTTACAGCAGTGTTGCTGAACTTCTGTGGTACCAGTGACTGAACTTCATAGGTAGCAGTAGGACTAACTAGTAGTGTCACACTCAAAAAATTTCTTAAAGCAGTGTTGTTGAACTTCTGTGGTACCAGTGCTTGAACTTCACATAAATAACTATATTATTCTGAACATGTTACATATATTTTTCTTACAGCTTTTGTCCTTGAACTTATGTATTCCTATATTTGAACTTGCTACCTCTTGAGCACTGTGTTGGATTTCCTTGAAGAGGAAAGGATGATGAAGCAAAGTAGCGTAAGTATTTCCCTCAGTTTTTGAGAACCAAGGTATCAATCCAGTAGGAGGCTGCACGCAAGTCCCTAGTACCTGCACAAAACAAATAACTCCTCGCAACTAACGTGATAAGGGGTTGTCAATCCTTTCACAGTCACTTACGATAGTGAGATCTGATAGATATGATAAGATAATATTTTTGGTATTTTTGTGATAAAGATGCAAAGTAAAATAAAAGCTAAGTAAAAAAGCAAAGGAAATAACTAAGTATTGGATGATTAATATGATGAAGATAGACCCGGGGGCCATAGGTTTCACTAGTGGCTTCTCTCAAGATCATAAGTATTTTACGGTGGGTGAACGAATTACTGTTGAGCAATTGACAGAAATGGGCATAGTTATGAGAATATCGAGGTATGATCATGTATATAGGCATCACGTCCGAGACAAGTAGACCGACTCCTGCCTGCATCTACTACTATTACTCCACTCATCGACCGCTATCCGGCATGCATCTAGAGTATTAAGTTCATGAAAACATAGTAACGCCTTAAGCAAGATGACATGATGTAGAGGGATAAATTCATGCAATATGATAAATAAAAACCCATCTTGTTATCCTCGATGGCAACAATACAATACATGCCTTGCTGCCCCTACTGTCACTGGGAAAGGACACCGCAAGATTGAACCCAAAGCTAAGCACTTTTCCCATTGCAAGAATGATCAATCTAGTAGGCCAAACCAAACTGATAATTCGAAGAGCCTTGCAAAGATAACCAATCGTACATAAAAGAATTCAGAGAAGATTCAAATATTGTTCATATATAATCTTGATCATAGACCCACAATTCATCGGTCTCAACAAACACACCGCAAAAAGAAGATTACATCGAATAGATCTCCACAAGAGAGGGGGAGAACTTTGTATTGAGATCCAAAAAGAGAGAAGAAGCCATCTAGATAATAACTATGGACCCGAAGGTCTGAGGTAAACTACTCACACTTCATCGGAGAGGCTATGGTGTTGATGTAGAAGCCCTCCGTGATGGATGCCCCCTCCGACGGAGCTCCGGAACAGGCCCCAAGATGGGATCTCATGGATACAGGAAGTTACGGCGGTGGAACTAGGGTTTTGGCTCCGTCTCTGACTGTTTGGGGGTACGTAGGTATATATAGCAGGAAGGAGTACGTCGGTGGAGCAACAGGGGGCCCACGAGGGTGGAGGGCGCGCCTGGGGGGGTAGGCGCGCCCCCTACCTCGTGGCCTCCTACTTTATTTCTTGACGTAGGGTCCAAGTCTCATGGATCATGTTCCGTCAGAAAATCACGTTCCCGAAGGTTTCATTCCGTTTGGACTCAGTTTGATATTCCTTTTCTTCAAAACCCTAAAATAGGCAAAAACAACAATTCCGGGCTGGGCCTCCAGTTAATAGGTTAGTCCCAAAAATAATATAAAAGTGGATAATAAAGCCCAATAATGTTCAAAACAGTAGATAATATAGCATGTAGCAATCAAAAATTATAGATACGTTGGAGATGTATCAAGCATCCCCAAGCTTAATTCCTGCTCGTCCTCGAGTAGGTAAATGATAAAACAAATTTTTTGATGTGGAATGCTACTTGGCATAATTTTAATGTAATTCTTCTTAATTGTGGTATGAATATTCAGATCCGAAAGATTTAAGATAAAAGTTTAATATTGACATAAAAATAATAATACTTCAAGCATACTAACAAAGCAATCATGTCTTCTCAAAATAACATGGCTAAAGAAAGTTATCCCTACAAAATCATATAGTCTGGCTATGCTCTATCTTCACCACACAAAGTATTTAAATCATGCACAACCACGATGACAAGCCAAGCAATTGTTTCATACTTTTGACATTCTCAAACTTTTTCAATCTTCACGCAATACATGAGCGTGAGCCATGGATATAGCACTATAGGTGGAATAGAATGGTGGTTGTGGAGAAGACAAAAAGGGAGAAGATAGTCTCACATCAACTAGGCATATCAACGGGCTATGGAGATGCCCATCAATAGATATCAATGTGAGTGAGTAGGGATTGCCATGCAACGGATGCACTGGAGCTATAAGATATGAAAGCTCAAAAAGAAACTAAGTGGGTGTGCATCCAACTCGCTTGCTCACGAAGACCTAGGGCAATTTGAGGAAGCCCATCATTGGAATATACAAGCCAAGTTCTACAATGAAAAATTCCCACTAGTATATGAAAGTGACGAAATGAGAGACTCTCTATCATGAATATCATGGTGCTACTTTGAAGCACAAGTGTGGTAAAAGGATAGTAGCATTGTCCCTTCTCTCCTTTTCTCTCATTTTTTTATTTGGGCCTTTTCTCTTTTTTTATGGCCTCTTTTCTTTCTTTCTTTTTTATTGTTCGTCCGGAGTCTCATCCCGACTTGTGGGGGAATCATAGTCTCCATCATCCTTTCCTCACTGGGACAATGCTCCAATAATGATGATCATCACACTTTTATTTTCTTACAACTCAACAATTACAACTCGATACTTAGAACAAAATATGACTCTATGTGAATGCCTCCGGCGGTGTACCGGGATATGCAATGACTCATGAGTGACATGTATGAAAGAATTATGAATGGTGGCCTTGCCACAAATACGATGTCAACTACATGATCATGCTAAGCAATATGACAATGATGGAGTGTGTCATAATAAACGGAACGGTGGAAAGTTGCATGGCAATATATCTTGGAATGGATATGGAAATGCCATAATAGGTAGGTATGGTGGCTGTTTTGAGGAAGGTATATGGTGGGTGTATGATACCGGCGAAAGGTGCGCGGTATTAGAGAGGCTAGCAATGGTGGAAGGAAGAAAAGTGCGTATAATCCATGGACTCAACATTAGTCATAAGAACTCATATACTTATTGCAAAAATCTACAAGTTATCAAAGAAAAGTATTACGCGCATGCTCCTAGGGGGATAGATTGGTAGGAAAAGACCATCGCTCGTCCCCGACCGCCACTCATAAGGAAGACAATCAAAAAATAAATCATTCTCCGACTTCATCACATAACGGTTCACCATACGTGCATGCTACGGGAATCACAAACTTTAACACAAGTATTTCTAAAATTCACAACTACTCAACTAGCACAACTTTAATATCACCATCTTCATATCTCAAAACAATTATCAAGCATCAAACTTCTCATAGCATTCAACACACTCATAAGAAAGTTTTTATTATTCTTGAATACCAAGCATATTAGGATTTTAAGCAAATTACCATGCTATTTAAGACTCTCAAAATAATCTAAGTGAAGCATGAGAGATCAATAGTTTCTATAAAACAAATCCACCACCGTGCTCTAAAAAATATAAGTGAAGTACTAGAGCAAAACTATATAACTCAAATGATATAAGTGAAGCACATAGAGTATTCTAACAAATTCCAAATCATGTATGGCTCTCTCAAAAGGTTGTACAGCAAGGATGATTGTGTTAAACTAAAAAGCAAAGACTCATATCATACAAGACGCTCCAAGCAAAACACATATCATGTGGTGAATAAAAATATAGCTCCAAGTAAAGTTACCGATAGAAGTAGACGAAAGAGGGGATGCCTTCCGGGGCATCCCCAAGCTTTGGCTTTTAGGTGTCCTTATATTATCTTGGGGGTGCCATGGGAATCCCCAAGCTTAGGCTCTTGCAACTCCTTGTTCCATAATCCATCAAATCTTTACCCAAAACTTGAAAACTTCACAACACAAAACTTAAAGTAGAAAATCTCGTGAGCTCCGTTAGCGAAAGAAAACAAAAGACCACTTCAAGGTAATGTAATTAACTCATTTATTATTTATATTGGTGTTAAACCTACTGTATTCCAACTTCTCTATGGTTTATAAACTATTTTACTAGACATAGATTCATCAAAATAAGCAAACAACACATGAAAAACAGAATCTGTCAAAAACAGAATAGTCTGTAGTAATCTGTAGCTAGCACAAGATCTGGAACCCAAAAAATTCTAAAATAAATTGCTGGACGTGATGAATTTATCTATTAATCACCTTAAAAAATAATGAACTAAATATCACTTTCCAAATAAAAACGGCGGCAGTTCTCGTGAGCGCTAAAGTTTCTGTTTTTTTACAGCAAGATATCAAGACTTTCCCCAAGTCTTCCCAACGGTTCTACTTGGCACAAACACTAATTAAAAACAAAAAACACAACTAAAACAGAGGCTAGGTAAATTATTTATTACTAAACAGGATCAAAAAGCAAGGAATAAAAATAAAATTGGGTTGCCTCCCAACAAGCACTATCGTTTAACGCCCCTAGCTAGGCATAAAAAGCAAGGATAGATCTAGGTATTGCCATCTTTGGTTGGTAATTCTTCAATGAGGCATCTACCATCCTTAGGAATTTCTTTATTTTTAGTTATTACCAAACTTTTAGGCACAAGATCGAAAAATTCATTTGTAACAAATGGTTCCTTAATGATAGCAACAAGATTGGGATGAATACTTATAGATTTGAGATCCGCAGTTTCCTTACTAAAGGATTCACCCTTATTTTTAGGAACATAGATAAGCTTGGCGATTTTAGTAGGAGGACTTGGAGTATTCTTTACGGAAGAAAAAGCGGTTCCCAAGTTGGTAATGATACCCTCAAGTTTATCGATTCTAGTGGAATCATGATTTATTCTTTCATTAACTATAGGTTCCTTCTCTTTAATATTTTTCAAAGTTACTCCTACTTTAGATCCATATTGGGTAATTTGGTTGTGGATCTTTTTATCGAAATTTTCAATTAACTCAATGGTAGCAACTTTATTTTCAACAATTTCAAGTTTTTGCATTACATGCTCCAAAGTTAACATAGTTCCATTAACCAAAAGAGGTGGTGAGCCAAACAAATCTATCATAGCATTATAAGAATCAAAAGTATGGCTACCCAAGAAGTTTCCTCCGGTAATAGTATCAAGGATATATCTGTGCCAAGGATTGACGCCTACATAAAAATTGCGAAGAAGAACGGAAGTAGATTGTTTCCTGGTAGATCTATTTTGAGCATTGCAAATTCTATGCCAAGCGTCTTTTAGATTTTCTCCCTCCCTTTGCTTAAAATTTAGAACTTCATTCTCGGGAGACAACGGAGAAGATAAGGGACTAGCCATAATGACAAGTAAACGCAAAAGAGGCGAACGGAAAAGAGAGGGAGGATAGAGAGAGAGGGCGAATAAAATGGCAAGGGTGAAGTGGGGGAGAGGAAAACGAGAGGCAAATGGCAAATAATGTAATGCGGGAGATAAGGGATGTGATGGGTACTTGGTATGTTGACTTTTGCATAGACTCCCCGACAACGGCGCCAGAAATGGCTCGTTGTCGGGAGTCAAATCTTGACTTGCGTGAACCTCCCCGCCAACGGCGCCGGAAATTCTTCTTGCTACCTCTTGAGCACTGCGTTGGATTTCCTTGAAGAGGAAAGGATGATGCAGCAAAGTAGCGTAAGTATTTCCCTCAGTTTTTGAGAACCAAGGTATCAATCCAGTAGGAGGCTGCACGCAAGTCCCTAGTACCTGCACAAAACAAATAACTCCTCGCAACCAACGTGATAAGGGGTTGTCAATCCCTTCACGGTCACTTACGAGAGTGAGATCTGATAGATATGATAAGATAATATTTTTGGTATTTTTGTGATAAATATGCAAAGTAAAATAAAAAGCAAAGTAAAAATCGAAGGAAATAACTAAGTATTGGAAGATTAATATGATGAAGATAGACCCGGGGGCCATAGGTTTCACTAGTGGCTTCTCTCAAGAGCATAAGTATTTTACGGTGGGTGAACGAATTACTATTGATCAATTGACAGAATTGAGCATATTTATGAGAATATCTAGGTATGATCATGTATATAGGCATCACATCCGAGACAAGTAGACTGACTCCTGCCTGCATCTACTACTATTACTCCACTCATCGACCGCTAGCCAGCATGCATCTTGAGTATTAAGTTCATGAAAATAGAGTAACGCCTTAAGCAATATGACATGATGTAGAGGGATAAATTCATGCAATATGATAAAAAAAACTATCTTGTTATCCTCGATGGCAACAATACAATACGTGCCTTGCTGCCCCTACTGTCACTGGGAAAGGACACCGCAAGATTGAACCCAAAGCTAAGCACTTCTCCCATTGCAAGAAAGATCAATCTAGTAGGCCAAACCAAACTGATAATTCGAAGAGACTTGCAAAGATAACCAATCATACATAAAAGAATTCAGAGAAGATTCAAATATTGTTCATAGATAATCTTGATCATAAACCCACAATTCATCGGTCTCAACAAACACACCGCAAAAAGAAGATTACATCGAATAGATCTCCACAAGAGAGGGGGAGAACTTTGTATTGAGATCCAAAAAGAGAGAAGAAGCCATCTAGCTAATAACTATGGACCCGAAGGTCTGAGGTAAACTACTCACACTTCATCAGAGAGGCTATGGTGTTGATATAGAAGCCCTCCGTGATGGATGCCCCCTCTGGCGGAGCTCCGGAACAGGCCCCAAGATGGGATCTCGTGGATACATGAAGTTATGGCGGTGGAATTAGGGTTTTGGCTTCGTCTCTGATCATTTGGGGGTACGTAGGTATATATAGGAGGAAGGAATATGTCGGTGGAGCAACAGGGGCCCACGAGGGTGGAGGGCACGCCTGGGGAGGGGGGGGGGCTAGGCGCGCCCCCTACCTTGTGGCCTCCTCCTTTATGTCTTGACGTAGGGTCCAAGTCTCCTGGATCATGTTCGGTGAGAAAATCACGTTCCCGAAGGTTTCATTCCGTTTGGGCTCCGTTTGATATTCCTTTTCTTCGAAACCCTAAAATAGGCCAAAAAAACAGCAATTCTGGGCTGGGCCTCCGGTTAATAGGTTAGTCCCAAAAATAATATAAAAGTGGATAATAAAGCCCAATAATGTTCAAAACAGTAGATAATATAGCATGGAGCAATCAAAAATTATAGATACGTTGGAGATGTATCAGAACTTCACATTCATAACTAATTTTTTTCTAAACATGTGACAGATAATTTTGCTTTCTTGTACTGTTAGTTGGACTTCTGTGCTAACAGTGGTTGAACTGCTTGCTTTACATTATTTTTCAGATAAAACCAATGTACCCAATACAGACCCATAGACTGAAAAGATGATGAAAGTTGAAGAGGTTTTTTTAACTCACCTGTTAGAATGCAAGTTGGGTGCTTGTTGTTCAGGCACCGTACAAATGTACCACTTGAATGAGTTTGCATCTTCGTCTCTAATAAGGGCAACAACAAATATCGTTGACTGCAAGTGATGGTTTGTTCCAACAAACACTCCCAGAGGCATATGAAATCTGTTGGTCTTGTATGTTGTGTCAAATGTTACGCAATCGCCAAAGTCTTGATAGGCGCCTCGGCAGCTTGCATTGGACCAGAAAATGTTTTTAATTGACTTGTCCTTGTCTACTTGTATTTCATAGAAAAGCTCATCATTGATTGCCTTCATGTCTTTGAAGAATGAAACAAGTTTTAGCACATCATCCAAAACATCTTTCCTTGCATTCATGGCTTTCCTGCAAATTACATGCAAACATGCATTTGTTATTTTTGCTAGCAAAGGGTTGCGACCTAGGATGCTATGTACATTGCAGTATGTGGATGTTTGAATACTTACTGGTTTAGTAGGTCTCGTCCGGTCATGCTTAGGAAGTAGCTTCCATCTTTCATTTTCAGATAGCATGGACATGATTGTTGTGTGCTTGACATCATGGTACTACAGGAGCTTTATGTACTCCAAAATAGTGGGGTCATAATTATTCTGTGAGTGCAAGAATACCAGCAAGTCATCAGTTTGCATGAGTTGGTGATTATGATTGTACTCAATGTCCACTACCACGCATGTGTTATCCTCCTGCACCTTCACCCCCATTCTTGCATTGCAGACTGTCCTCTACGATATTTTGTTTCACTTCCTGTTAGCCTCTGAAACAAAAGACGTGTGTATCCCTTGGAATGCGCAAACAATATACTTGTGGTTGTCATCCCCCCCGTCTTCCTGATTCTAAAACTAGCGTGTCTGGCGTATCTGTTATAAAATTCCCTTACTTTCTCTACATCTTGGAATCGCATCTTTAGTCTCGGTATTAGATAATCCGGGAGATTCGCGTCTGCAGAAAAAGAAAAAATAATCCAAACGGGATGTTAAAATGCAGTTTATGAACTTGTTATCCTAGAGGGAGCAGAAAATTTGCAGATAATACAAGATGCGTATATAAATATTTTTTGTTTCACTTACGTGCATGTATGATCGCAACTCCACCGGAGTCTTCTGCTGTCCCTCTGGGACGGGGCACGACGGAGTAATCATAGCAGGATGCAGCAGTGTATTATGAGGAGGAAGGAGGGCTGAAGATGGCCTCTCTCTTGTTTGCATCCTTTTTGCTTGAGGTAGTTGTGGAGGTATTGTGATCCTGTTCTTGGTTTGCTCTTTTGTTTTGTGAAGCAATCCATGTACCTTATGTCCCGTACAATTCTGACTTGTATCAGCAGCAGCATGATCCAACGGTGGTAGTGTGCAGAGCACTCTCCTCTGTGTGTTTGTTCCTGTTGGATTTGTCCTGGGATTCGGTTAGTTGCTTCTCTTTGGTATTGATGAGGCACACCAGGATAACCTCCAGAGTTACACGCGGGACTTGAGCTAACCCCCTCCTCCATCGGCGTGCTTAGGAGTCTGCTGGTGGATACAAAGAATCCACGGGGGATTTCTGGCGTCACCCAATTAGATGGAGGCGCAAAGTTGTGCGGATAGGGTTGTGACCCAGCATCTTGGAAGTCTCCATGTGTTTCGGGTGTCATCCATTTTTGGTCTGGAGCAGGTTGGTAATGCTGTTGGTGTGTTTGAGGTGCGACCCATTGAGGGGGTGGTGCAATGCATACAGGCTTAGCATTGTGTACTTGCTGCTGGGAAATTCTAAGCTTCTTCATGCGTGTCTCGTCTTGCTGGCATAAATGAAAAAAATATCTATTAGCACACAAGTTACATCTGCCTATACCTTTGTAACTGAACTGAGCATTATTCACAGCCTGAACTTCTATTATAAAAGTGGTGTTCATGTACATTTTTTCCCCTTGGACAGGCATCACACTCTTAACTGAGCTGAGCATCTGCCAGTACTTTTGTACCTGAACTGAGCACCCTTCACAGAACGAACCTCTAATCTTGTTAATTCTACACTATTTGATTTACTTATATGTACCTGAACTGAGCACTCTCCACAACCTGAACTTCTTGTTTTGCAAAGGGGAAATACTTCATGAGTTTGAATGGATGAACCACTAGTGCACACCAACCTGACCTTCATGTGAGATCACATGCATGTTCTTTTTCCTTTTTTTTTGCACAGAACCAGATACATACCAACTTGAACTCTAGCACACTTACTAGTTGAACTTCACATGGCTTTTCACATGTGAATGCAGGCAGATTTTCTAGTGTTTGTAGCCTGGACTGATGCTCACACACTACCTGAACTTCACATGGCTGTAAGCAGGCAGATTTTAAAAAAGCTTTTTGCAGCCTAGACTGACGCTCACACACTACCTGAACTTCACATGGCTGTAAGCAAAAAACAAACTGAAGGAAAAGTTCAACCATACCCTGGCTAGAAGTTTGGCCAACCTTTTTCCAGCAGCTGATAGGCCACCTTGAGAACAATTCATCGTGGAGGTAGGAGAGGAATTCCATGGCAATCCATGTCTTGCAGAGGGCGCGAAGTTCATCTGCACGAAGCAAGAAGGTCAGACAAGGCAAGATTGAAGAAGGCAAAATCGGGAAGGAAGTTCATGTACTGTTGCCGCTAAATTTGAGGGCACAGCCGATGACGCCTCCGCGGAGGAGTTGCTCCGTTGGTCGCGCCGTTCGCCGTAGCTTGCGTCGGGGCCGTCATCTGGTCTGCCAAGGCGTCGGGTGGTGACGATGGAACGAGGATGCGGCTTCCTGAAGTCCATGGCAGCTTCGCCGCGTCCAGGCGACGCGGGCTCCCGCGCGCCGGCGTCCGCCGTCGCTCGCTCGCCAACGCCGGTGGTCGGCCAGGAGTTGGAGACGGAGGGGAGGCAGCGGATCCGGCCGGCCAGGAGCTGGGGAAGGAGGGGAGGCGGCGGATCCGGCTACCAGGAGTTGTAGACGGGGGGAGGGAGGCGGCGGATCCAGTGAAGATCGGCGACGAGGAGGGGAGGAGCGGTGAGGAGGGGGTTGGGGCGGCTCGAGATCGAGGGGATCAGGTGGATCCTGTCGAGGCATCTCGGATCGGGTGGGATCTTGTCGGGGCGTCTCGGGTCGGGCTGGGCAGTTCAGAAGTTCGGGAGGGCCCCGTCGAGCCCTATATAGAGGCTGCTGTGATCCAAATAACTATTCTAATACTGGGATTAGAATAGTGTTGTTCTATTTTGTTATACATTGCTATTTTGTTAGGGACGTGCTACGCGTCCGCCGGCTGATCTTTTTAAAAGATCAGCCAGGTCGCGAGCCATCAGATTTGTGCCGCATCGAGCGTTCAAACGTGCCTCCATTATTGTAACACCGGTCTTGTTGCAGACTACATCCGCAACACAGGTCTTGTTGCAGGACTACTTCTGCAACACAGATCTTGTTGCAGAATTATTTCTGCAACACAGGTCATGTTGCAGAATTTTTTGCAATAGTTATTTTGTTGTAATTTTTTTTTGCAACCGAGAGAAAATTTTTGTCGTAAAAAAAGACCCGACCATTACAACACTACATATGTTTCAGAAACATTGCTCTTGTTACAGAAGCGCGTTTGACAAAGATAATATGTGGGCTATCATTGAGACACGCGTAAGGCAGGGGAGGTGGCGGACGCAGAAGCTGCGATCCGCCGGATGATTATAAGAGTTTCCTATTTTGTTACTAGTAACGACATAATATTCTGTTACTCCATCACCCCGGTGATTGTAAGAGTTTCCCATTTTATTACTAGTAACGAAATAATATTCTGTTACTCCATCGCCCCGGTGATTGTAAGAGTTTCCCATTTTATTACTAGTAACGAAATAATATTCTGTTACTCCATCGCCCTAACGAGATGAATTTTCTTCGAACCAGTACCACTCAAACGTCTGCAACTAGCTCTTCCCAGTCGCCGGCCTTCCCCTCCGCCCCGCGCGCCGCCGGCCAATCTCCACCCCGCGAGCCCCCTGGCCAGCCTCCACCCCGCGCGTCGCCGGCCAGCCTCCTCCCCGCGCGCCGCCGGCCAAAATCCACCCTGCGCGCCCCCTAACCAGCCTCCACCCCGCGCGTCACCGGCCAGGCTACACCCCGCGCGCCGCCGGCCAGCCTCCACCCCGCGCTCTCGCCGGCCACCATCCACCCCGCGCGTCAGCCGGCCATCCTCCATCCTGCGCGCCCCAGCCACCCTCTATCCCATGCTCCCGCCGGCCTTCCTCCAGTCGCGCCACCCGCCGGCAACCAACATCGCCCATCGCATTCCTCCATCGTGCACGGGACTGGATATGCCCCCAGCACCTCTTCCTCCCCCTACCCCCGCGCATGGAAGCTAGTGACTGGCGCCATTCGATGCTCTGCTCCATAAACTTCAACCACCGGCTCATGAGGTGCACGCCATGTGTTTGCTAAATTGACTCAGTGCAGTGGAGCACCATTTTTACTTTGTTTCATGGTCATTTGTATGTAGCTCGTTCTTGCCAAATGCTGTAGCTTAGACGACTTCAGAATGTTTATCGTGTGTGCTCTACCGTTGCGTGCTAGTCCGAGAATTCCTATTGTCACATAAGTCCATGTATTACTACCATGGGAGTTCAAAGAAATTCCTATAACATGCGCCGTGCCCCGGCCCCATGTTCGGGCATTTCCTTCCACAGCCTCAGCGCGCAGGCCATTCACTTCCGCCACCCAGGCTGTTCACCTCCGCCACCGATGTCCGTCAATGCCACCGGGAGAACCCTGTGTGTCAACACCCCTGTCAACCCCGTGCGACTTTGTTCTCTCAGCTTCAAAGATGGCCAGTTCAGAACTTTGAACGCCCAGAGGTTCAGTTCAGAACTTGGCCTGGTGATACATTAGGTTTCTTTTCTGTAGCTCAGACAAACTAAAATAACAAGTGATCATTTGTTAAATTTTGGGTTCAGCTTCACACTACGCAGGAGTGCATATTCTTCTGCTTGTAAGTTCTAATAATAGATGGGTGGTTTTGCTAATCAGTTCAAAGCTCAAATAACAAAATTCCTTGCTGGATTGCATCGTTCTTTTCTATTGTTTTTTTGCTCGATTGATATCAGCCACTCCAAGTCCTTTTCTCCAGCCATGATAGGGATCCATTCAAATCAGTTGTTCTGTGTTTACACATTCAGATATACTAGTTGGTCTGCTGAAAGATACGATATGTGTACTGTTGATAATCTCAAACATGTTTTACTCAACTTTAGAAAACATGTAATATTGTTGTGCTGCCTAGCAGTCCTACTTCTCCATGATGACAAGGACGACGTCACCATGCGTGCACACTCTCCTTTCTTTCTCCTTCCAAGACGGTGAGGAGCTCCAGCAGGCGGCCGCCGGTGGGATCGGCAGGTCAGCCACCATCTTCCACCTCCCCTGCTCTCCTCTTCAGCAGGAGCAACACCGTTAGGAGCTCGAAGTAAAACGAGGGCGGCTGCAGCGATGCACCGTGTAGTTTGCCCGCTCCTGTCCGACAAGTTCCCACCATACATTTTTGTGTGTGTAGAAATTCGGCTAATCTAGTTCGCGAATTTGGTCTACTTGTTGTAAATCTGTCAGTTCAAGACAAGTGCCTTCTGGTGCTAGAAATTAGGTCCTTTGTGAATATTGCTTGTTTCAGAAAGAAAATAGACTTTGTAATTGCATCACATGGTGTACTGATCAACATAAACATGGTTTACTGAACAAAACATACACGTTCTATCTATTTAGCCGTGAGTAACACTTAAAAAACGTTTGATATGCACAACAACAAATTGAGTCTTTGATACAGGAATACACACACCCAATGCCACTTTAGATAGATAGATGGCCACCTCCTACCTGATGTGTTTAATTCAAAGCTCCAAACCCAATGTAAACTGCTCCTGCTGCTTAACAAAAAAAAATCACTTATTTGGACTGAGGAATATACTACTTATTGCCATGATCTATTGAAGCCAAGATCCGCTGCAGCATTCAAATCCCTTCAATTCACTTTTATCTCCCTTGATAAGTTCAGTGTGTGTAATGTAAAAAACAAAAATTTAATAGTTCGGTTCACTTCAACCACTTGATATTGGATAATATTGGTTGATTGCAAAATACCTTGCTGTTTGCCCATCGCCGTGGCCCTGCTCCCTAACCAACACCGCCGGCCAACAACATGGCCCTGCGCCCTGACCATCGCCACAGCCCCTCCTTCTCGCGCTGCCGCATCGTGCACTCACCAGGCCGTGTGTGGCATCCTCCTGACGAAGCGCCCGCGACCCCTCTGCCGCCTCAGCGCACAGGCCGTTCACCTCCGCCACCCCAAGCCGTACACCACCGCGAAGAGAGCCCGTTCAACTACGTGATAGGGAATTTTTGTACCAGACATAGTATTAGTTCGGTGTGTAATCTATCATCAGTCCATGAAAAATCACAGAATAGTTGGTGTGTGTGCAGAAATATCATCAGTGCAAGTTTCAAAACTCTGTAAGTTTAGATATATCACCTAAATAAGTAATGATTTGTAGCGAGTTTCTTCAAAACTCTGTAAAGTTCAGATATATCAGCTAAAGTATCGTCAGTGCAAGTTTGAAAATTCTGTAAGTTTAGATATATCGTAAAGAAAAATTGATGAGTCACCATCTGCTTTATATTCATGTTCTCTACAGCACAGGTAGCAGTGGGACTGACTGGGAGTGATCCTTGAACCATTTGATTAAACGCCATGGTTTCCAACAATGGTAATGCTACTAGAAAGTGTTAGAGGCCATGAAGCCTCTTGGCTTCTCCAATAAGCAGGCTTGGCTAGTCCTGAAGCGCCTCCTCAAGTTTCTGAGTACGCGATGCGTCGATGGACGTATCCTAGGCCGCCAAGCACGACGTGTTTTGTCCTGCACCTAGAAGCTTTGGAGGCGATGTGTTGCCCTTAGTACTTTATTAACAAATCCAGCAGTGCTGGTTCATATAGAACTTGAAATTACTTATCTGCCACGGGGATGTACTGCCCTCAGTCCTCTCTGAACAAATCTAGCAGTGCAGGTCCTCTGGTGCACCAAGTATTGACGGCGGCGATGCCTGCTTATATATTTCTGCTTTCATGTATTAAACCTTACAGTCTGGTACTATTTCATGATATTGCAAACTGAAAGAAAGGTTCAACGATTTGTTATTTTAGCTGAGTTTAATTTCTTATTCTAGTTTAGTTCAAATTCGTATTCTACTTCAGTTTCATTTCTAAAATTTTGTTTAGTTCAATTCAGTTCAACAAAAAAGGAGCTCGAGTATTTCATCACTGTATATCCACTAGCAAATATACATGTTGCTACTCACAGAATTTCTGCAAAAATCCTGGAGATGAACTCCCTCACCAGAGTTTTGATGTTTTATTATTGCTACATAAAAATCTAAAATTTTCACTGTCTACTAGTAGTTTGTCAGTTTGAATGCAGTACCTCACTGTCTACTAACCTCTACAATTCTCTAGTTGGTAGGTCACCTTTGCTAAGTTCTGCATGTCGAGTCCGCTATTCCCCCAATTTCATGAACTTGAATGTTTATCTTTTATTGAACTGTCTAAACTTAGATGAGGCGCATGTCCGCAAGTTTGCTGTCTGACATCCTCATGTAAGTATGCCTCCTCTTCTAATCCTCGCACTGCTTACTTAGTACTCCCTCTGAAACGCTCTTATATTTCTTCACAGAGGGAGTACTTAGTGATCTAAATGCTCTTATATTTCTTTACGGAGGGAGTACTACTTCTGATCATGCCTTGTAAAAAACAAAACATACGCTAGGTGTAACAGTTTACTACTAATTTTATGATCAGTTCATAAACAATCATAGAAAACGATCAATGTGTGTTATTGAAACAGGTTGATTTATCGGTTTATGTTATGTGACAGTTGATGCATGGGGATGTTTTAGCAGTTCGACAAAAAAGGTTTACAAAACAGTTGGGACTCTGAGAGCTAAAATGTTCAAAGGAAAAAAAAATCAGTGTTATACATTCCCACGACTAGAACTCTTGGATGATTACATTAGATGAGTTAATTAATTAACTATGTTTTCCAACCTCAGGTGCAACCTTGCCAGCAGCATGTTGGCGGTTCCTTTGTTTCTCTTGTTACTGCTCCAAGCCGCAACACCTCATGCCGTCATCATCTCTGCAGGGCCACCGCTCCAACATGTCCCCTGTCACAGCCCCACCACTCATTGCCGATGCACTCCAACCCAAGGATCTCCATGATGGAGGTCGCCTCGCAGGCTAGCGACGAGGTAACTCATCTTCCTTGTGCGTCCTTCGCCCACTGTGCGCCCTGCTGCCCTCAACCTCCTTCCTCATAGGCATGCTACCCCAACTTTTATTTTGATTTTCAGTTTAACTTGTGTGTTCTTTTCAGTGCTATGCTTTAAATGTGAAGAGTCCTGAGGCAAAATGATACATTTTAGTTTGCTTTGCCGCAAGGGCATTGCTGAAACTTAACTTCTGTCTAAACCTATAACCATCCATTTCGAAAACAGATGCTACGTTACTTTGCATGGATCCTGATTCACATTTGACTAAAAATGTAGTAGTGAAATTACACTGAAAACTAAATTAAATTGCAGTGACAAAAACACCAATAGTCCAAGCAGGGTGAGTGATGTGATGAAATATTATTCTGTAAACTTCCCTCTCATGTTGCATATAAACAAATTAAAAGTTTCCAAGTGGTCTTAATCACTACTTACATGAAGTTGGAAGACAGGAAAGAAAATCTGCTCTTAGACTTGACTTGTAGTTCACTATGCAAAAGAAATATATGTGCCCTGCACCTCGACGTCAAGCACTGCCCTCCCATGAGAAATCGGACGGACAAGGCGCTCCTGCCACCTTCTTCCCCGTGGATCCAGCTCCTGTTCCCCGCCGACAGCAGGAGACATGAGGTCACCTCCGGCACTGCTGGTGGCGTGAAGGTCGTCAAATGGTAAATTTCTGACCCTTGTAATAACCTCAGGTACTACTACAAAGCAGAAAGGATCTCTGTAAGTTAGTTAATAGCACCCGCCGTGCCTCTTCTGCTGCAAGACTGCTAGTTCTTCAACTAAAAAAAATATACGTTTCGCTTGGCATGCTTTCTGGATGTGGTATTACATGATATCAGTCCCAAAAAAGTATAAATTTCTTCTATTGTCAGTTCAATTTTGTCTAGTATGTATGTTCTGGAGATGATGCATGTTTGTTTGCTTTTTATCCTGATATATAGAAAGATGCTGGTAGCTCTAGTACCAATACTACAACAGTTCATTGACAAAAAATATATCAGTTCAATACATACTTGGAAAAAAGCTCAATACTAAGTGTTCTCTGCCTATCCTTACATTAGCTAGTCTTCACCATGTTCAGATAGTGCCTAGAAGAAGTTAACTCATGCATTTCCATAAAACTATGTACTGATAAATCAGAACTCGTGCATTTCCATAAAATTCTGTAAGTTTCGTGTGTGTGTGCTTCTACAAATCTGAAATACTTTTCCAATCATACTAGTACTGATGTAATCACCTAAAAACGCTGAAGAAAAATTCTGCAAGTTTGGTGCGTGTGTTGCTACAAATCTAAACTTCTTGTCCAGTCATTCTAGTACTGATGAAGATCGAGTTGACTGAAATAATGTAGTCGATTCCTGAGACCCTTACTAGTCCTATATATAGAAGTTGTGCCTGATAGCCATACATGACTTTTCTCTTTGTTGCCTGCTTGTTTTTGTAAAATTCTTTGAACTTATTTAGGTGATATATTTGGCCCTTTGCCTCGTCAGTACAACAGCACGCTCCCCAGCCGGTCACGCAAAGAGCTGCGTGCAGGGCACCCTGTGCTCCGTCCTCGATCCGCCTCAGTCATCTCCCTCTCATCCTCTCTCTGCTTCGTGTGTGTGTGCAGGGAGTGGGAGCAGATAGAGCAGGGAAGTGGGAGGCCCTTCCATGGTGAATTCATAGGCATCTTCCATAGAGATTGTGAGCTTTGCTTGAGGATTTATGTTGTTGGTCTGTCCACTGTAGTTTGATATTACTCTGTAACTTCAGATATATCACCTAAATAAGTAATGATTTGCAATGAGTTTCTTCAAAATTCTATAAAGTTTAGATATATTTCCTAAATATCGTCAGTGCAAGTTTCAAAATTCTGTAAGGTTCGATATATCATAAAGAAAAATCGATGAGTCACCATCTGCTTTATATTCATGTTCTCTGTAGCACAAGTAGCAATGGGGCTGACTGAGAGTGATCCCTGAACCATTTCATTAAAGGCCATGGTTTCCAATAATGCTAATGCTAATCCCTGAACCATCCTGTCCTCTATACAGATTGAGAGATTAGCATATTAATGGAAGTTTGTTCTCAAAACTGAAATTGTTCTGCATGTACTGATAGATTAGTTGTTAATTATTGGAGTGTTTCGTTCTTCCAGAATAAAAATATTATGTATGCATTGCTTCTTGGCCCAGCTGAGAGAACCCTCATGTTAAAAAGTATAAAAGCAGTTTTGAAGCAATTCCCAGTGTCTTTAGAAGCATCCATGGTTAAAAAGCAACGACTACCTCCTCCGTTCGAGTTCGAGTTGAGCACTGGTCATCGTCCAAGTTCAAAGAGGATTGTAAGCAAGTACAAAAGTTTGTTTTAGTGAGAAAATGCGGCGTTTTAACAATATTCTGGATGATTCATTTGTTCAACCTTAGAACTTGGCGATATTCAATCTATTTTTCTATGATGAATGCACACATGAAGTCATGTGCAATGGTTAGACCCCTAGTGTTTCAAAGATTTGTATTTTGTTTCTTCAAATGTGGTGTGCACCTGTTTGATGAGGTAAAACAAAGTAAAATAGTGAAAATGTCATTAAATTTCATGTGTTGTCGGTGAAACATTTCAAAACATTTTGTTTAGTAAGAACTTTTTTTATCAAATGATAAACCTATGTTAATAGAAACCAGTAGTTGAGACGAGAGAAATCCAAAACATCGTTGCAAAAAGAAACACATGATTTTTTCTCTTTTCTTTATGAGAAAATATCATTCAGCTAAATAGTATATACCATGCAAGTTTGAGGACTATGATACCGTAAGCCGAGGAAAACCATATCAAAAGATAAACAGTAAAATCTAGTCTGTGAAAACACGCTCAGTACAAACCTATATGGCATCAATTCAAGTACTATTTTTTCGAAACCATTCAAAACTATTCTATGAAAAATATATCAGTACAAACACACACATAAATCAGTACAAACATAGTCCAACACATCGTTGCAAAAAAAGTTGAGTTCAAAAAAATAAACACATGAAAACTTCCTTTTCAAAAAAATATGATTCAGTTCAACGATGGAAGTTCGGTGACTACGATATCGTGTACCATTGAAATATTATGAGGAAAATCATACCAAAAAAACAAAGTAAAAGTCTAGTCTATGAAAACACCTCGTACAAATTCATACGGACATCCATTCAAGTACTCTCTTTTTGAAACCTTTCAAAGTTACTCTGTGAAAAATAAATCAATACGAACACATACATAGTTCAGTACAAGTATTCTGCTTTTTTTGACAGAAAAACATCACGACGTGTCTCACTCTCACTGTATTCAAAATTACTCATCAACGATTGCGAATTTAAGAAAACATTCAACATGACTAAGTTTCTCATTTTCGATAGCTATCCAATCCTATATTATTTGCCCCATTTCAACGAACTTTAAAAAAAAATCATGTTCAAAATCAAATTTGACCATATTTGAATTAGTTTTTAAATCGTAAGGAATTAGAAAAACATTTCTATTGAAAAAGTTGCGCATTTTCCATAGCTTTTGAACGCTGTATCATTTGCATCAATCCAACAAACCGTTTGCAAAAAAGGAGAAAATAAGTTTTGCCCAGAATTTCACCGTTTTCCAAATTACTTTAAAATTGTATATAATTTTAAAAAACAGTAGATATATGGAAGATGTGGATTTTTACCAGCTTTCCAACGACATCTTATTTGCTCAATTCCGACAAACCGTTTGAAAATTGAGTCCAAAATACGATTCACGTTTTCGGTTTAAAAAACAGTTTTTCAAAACTGCTCTTAAAACGTGATGATTTTGCAAAAAAATCCTATATATTTGTAATGTAGATGTCAAGAGCTTTCCAACGATATATTACACGCCCCATTCCGACGAAAAGACGATTAGTTTGACGAGATGAAAATCATCAGTACAACCGCCTAAAACCATCAGTTCAAGTAGGGTAACAGAATAATATTATTCTGTTACGCAAAACAGAATAGGCCAGATGTATATATATATATATATGGTGGGTCTATTCTAATAACACCCTTAAGACAAATGATCCATCGAATGCGTCATAAACTCAAGGTACGTTCCAGCCCTAATAGTTAGATCTGGAGAGGGTAACATTTCAGTGTGGTACTTGATGGGCTTTATTTTCTTTGAACATGATATGCTTAATCATATGCGACACAGACATCTACCGGAAAGTAGTCTATTGTTCAAGAGTCTTTTTCTTATGAAGCTGTACCTTTTTGCATGGCATATCGGGACATTCTGTTTTGTGACTCGGGAGTTATACCTCTGCCTATGATTTCTCAATCAAAATATGTTTATAATCTTTAATTTACACCAGCATATTTGTACCAATTACTTTTTTAATGAATTGATGTTGTGTATGTATATATTCATATTTCTGTGCAGCTGACAAATTTTTTCTCATGCTTACCATTCTCTTTGCTACTCTGTGTTCGAGTTTCAACTCAGGCACCATATCACTAAATTTATCCCATGTCAATAGTAGTAATCACTTTTGTCACCCAAATCAAAGGTTTCTGCTCTTTCCCTTGGGTCAGGTTCGCCTTTCTCTGGGTATGAGAGCCATCAAACATCATTATGAATTCACTTTTTCTTGCCATCATCCCGTTAAGCATAGCTATGATAAAATGATCTTCAATGTATATATCTATCCTGGTGACAATAAATGTCATTATTTATCACCACAAAGTTGTATCTGCTGATTTTTATTTGATATATTTAATCCATGCATATTTACTATACAGAGGTGCAAACCAGAGAGATGTGTATCACAACATCAGAATTGCAATCTGTATTTAACATTTTATCTTCCCCTTTTAGATTTTTGTTTTCTGTCAGGTATATGAAGTATGGAAAAGGCTCATCTACACGCACTTGGCATGACACAAATATTACACATTAGATTCTAGATCGTTCTTTTATATAAACATATATATTACATCATATCATAGAGAATTTCTTATCCGTCAGTATATGTAATAAGCTTATACCTTATTAGTTAGCTGCAACAATATTGTCTATTGTCACAACTGTACTCCATCACCGTGTCTATCATCCTATTTATTTCCAATATAGTCTCACATCTATGAATTAGCTTTATAGCTTTACATAATATACTTACAAGTCCCGCAGCAACGCGCGGGGTATCATCTAGTTCTAATAACACTAGTAGACTACCCGTGCGTTGCCATGGGCTTTTTAAATTTTATACTGGTTGCATGGAAAATTTTACATGGATATAAAAGGTAGTCGGTAACACAGATTAAAAAATAATTGAAATCCACTTCGTTTGCATTGTATTTTGATAAATACAATAATTCAATCATATACATAGAAAGATTTATCATATCTGATGCACAAAACAAACAAAGTGGTACAAAAAATGCATCATGTCTGATGCAAAAAACAAAGGTGGTACAAAAATTGCATTGATGATTTTCTTCAGTTTGGTTAGAGTTGTGTAACTTTAGAAATGGTGTATCGGCTCAAAAGGAACTCACATAATACTCAAAAGGAAATGTGTGTTGTAGTATAAATTGTGACATAAAAGAGAGGAAAGCAACCTCCTATTCCACTGTCAACTAAAGAAAAAGCCTAATTCAGCAGACACTCAGGGCCCGGTTGGAATCGGTGTAAGATTTTTCGTCCAGATTCAGTATACACGTGTATAATACTGGCCGCAGCGTGACTTCCGCCTATAGAAAAAATGACGCCCAGAGGTATGTATCATTTTACGGGGGTATATAGGGGCCAAACATAATCCAAGCAGAGACTTTAAGCTCAAATATAAGGGTGAACCACCAGCAGCATCAATTGTGAATAACAAGGCTACAACTTGCCCAGAGAATATGTGGTCACAAGTTTACAACATTTTTTTCCATGTTAGCAAACTTAAAAAATAAACAATTGGATTAAGGAGAAGAAAAGTCTATAACACCACCTAATTGGATCCCCAAATTGTCGTCATATGTCCGGGCTATTCGTAAACTCCCAACCTAGACCATATGTAGGGAGGGAATTGGATCAGGACATGTCTAGAAAACATGGCACGTCAGGGCGGACTACCTTTTCTTTTTCTTTTTTCCTTTCATGGTAAAACCAAAGAAAATAATGCATTTAAGCTCTCATTATAGAAATTTAAGGGTGAATAAACCGAAATGTGAGGGTGGTCCTTAGCACATTGTGAGAACTTTCAAGTCTCATCAGTAGCACAATAATCCTAATTCAAGGTGAGGCAATATAAAATGTCACTAAAAAAATTATTTTCTAAAATATTGCAAGGCAACCCGAAGATATTGACATTCTAAATTGCTAAGAGCTTAAATACAATCATGCTTCTCAATTTTCACCCAGTCCACCTAATGGGGACTACTTCATAAATACCTACAATCATTCCCCATAGCGTGCAAAACATGATGTAAAAGTCAGTAAATACTGTAGAAATAAAAATATTAGTTGAGTTGAAAGGGTCAATTTAAAATCCAACAAATATATGCGGGGTTATTTCATGCTGCTATTTTAATGAGAACCAATGACCTCATTAGCATCATAATTAATCATCCATATTCATATTTACAATTTTGGGGCAACTCATGGGAATTAGTCAATCAATACTAAAAAAGAATGGTAGTACAACTCTCGGGAGAAATTTCGTATAACTCCACTGCTGGTTCTTTGGTGTCAAAATTTCAGCATACATGTGAATATTAAATCAACCTTGGGTACCTAAAGAAATTAGGAAAAACACTAAGGCTGCAGTGCGACTCACGTGTCCTCGTCAGTTTCGGCGTGCCTAACGCATCCTCGACCATTGTGGCGCGACCCCTACATCCTTGGTGGCGGCCCTGGCACCCACATCCACCTGCATCCACGCTTGGGCATGAACAATATAACAGATAAATAATGTGGACCAATTGTTCATGGAATTTTGCAATGTGATATAGGATATAGACTGCTATGATAGGCAAGAATACTCAAATTTATATTGTACCATAATGTCAAGCTCAAGAATTTTGCACCATATCTTCTCCTTTGGCCCTACACCAACATTTAGCATGACGTCAACAACCTCATGACTCCATCACTGGTGACTGATCTTACCTGTCTATTCCTACCTGTGAAAACACAAATATTAAACTCTAATGTTAAAGATATATTTGTAACAAGTGAAGAAGAGGGAAATGAAATATGGAAATTTAATGTCTCATGAACCCTGCAAGTTGGTAGCATCCCAAGTGATGATCAATTTTGAAGATAATCTTTAACTACAATAATGAGTACAGTATAATACATAATTTCTTTGTTCTGGGCATTATTTTTACCCTAAATAAGAGATAACACAAGGACAAACTTGTGAGAGCCGAAGAGAATCAGTTAGCATCTCTACCAGTAAGAACTCCTATCAGACAGTCCAAGTTATCTAACTAAATAATAGTAGTATAGTAATAAACAAAACTTGTGAGAGGCAGAGAGAACCCAGTTAGCCACAACCAAAGTCCTTTTTTGTGGGGAACTGTAGGACTGTATCGACCAAAAATCATGATACATGGATTCAACTCCAAGGAAGAGTACTATTTATACTCTATAGCAGAATACGATATGTAAGAGCGCAACAGATGAAGCTATGAAAGGATCACTTGTATGATAAATGAAGCATGAATCCTCAAGATGCCAATTTAGTCTACCTCGCGGAAAAGCACATACAGTATGGGAAGATTTAGCTTTCAAGAAGTTATCCACACCTATAAAAAACTAAAAGTGCATATAGGACACATAAAAAAAAACTAAAACGTAGGGTTTGTCGCTAAACTGACCAGTTATAAGTATGACCTCAGTTCACACTTCAGACGCCCATGAAATTGTCGAGGCATCGAGGGCGTCTAGATCACTCTGAAAGGGATCCATCCCGTGGCTCCCAAATTGACGTCACAACATTCGGTGTCCATGGCAAGAATGGATGTTGGGAGGATTGTAAACTTTAGCATCAAGAGTTACCTTCCTCCAGTTGGCTCCATGCTAGCTATTATTAACCTTGAGCAAATTTGAATCACTCATATAGTGTACCAGAAGTCAAGGTGCATCTTGAGTGGCTCTAGCTTCACCCATGTTTAGAGTCTGGTGTCCTGCAAATAGAAGAAGGCTTCTTAAAATTCCAGATACAATCTTCTGTAGTAGTGGTCTTGTTAATTGCCCGTGCGTTCCAAGGGGGCATACATATTTTAGAGGTTTAACACTGGCCGTGTCAAACATGTACTTCTAGGATGCCCATGCACAACATGCAACAGTACCGACCGTTTTTACCAGTGAATTACTTATTCTTATGGTACCGACTATCTCAACGTCAAGGGCGCATCCGACTCACAATTACCATTCACATATTAGTTCCTAACTGCGTAGCAATGCATATCTTGTCAACCTTATTAATTAGAAATATGCTTTTGATCTTTTTTTTGGTGACTAATCAATCAAATATTTGGAAGTAGTAATTTAATTTTGAATATTTTAATATTTTTTGTTGATAATATTTTTGTGATTGCAACATATGTAAAAAAATATTGAGGTATATAAAATCAAAGTAAAGCAAAGACCCCCCCCCCACCTCGCATGTTTCTAAACATGAGAAAATCAGTTACTAAAGCCATAATAATGCATATCTATATGTTATGTAATTCACTCTAAAACAATGAAAATCACATTATACAAGTCAAGCATACTCAAAGGAACTGGCAATATTTTTGTCCAACACATCTCAGTCGATCAGCTAATTCCAAGATGGGCATTATATGGCTCTCCCCAGCCTGGTAGGCTGCACCATGCTTCTTTCTCCAAATAGAAGAGCATAGTAAATGTTTTAGTAAATACATGGAGACGACGCATGGCACGAAACCATTATCCAGCAGTTGAAAAGCATCAAACTGGACGAGTTGACGAACTTTACCTTCTTGACAATCCCGCAGCCCCATCGAGCCTGGCGTCGAGCCCGCCAACCTCGGAGAATAACGAATCCCCACAACTGCTGACTATTCCACCTGCTTCCACAAGCACCCCTTCGACCGCCAGCAATGCCACCTCCCGCCACCGATGGTCAACGTAAACATGCACAGAAACAATGAAATGGATAACACATCAGAACCATCAAATTTCAAACCTCGTCAAAAAGCAGAGCATAATGTACTCAATAAAAATCAAGTAACCCTCCCCCACCAGCATCTACTCAATTAGACTACTAATCCGGCTACCTTCTTTTCGGGGCAAAAAATAACAAATCTACAACCACCCTCACGCAAGCAAGAAGTAATATATAGTGAAAAAATCAAACACAAATTCGACGAAGAACACACTATACGGACGCAACTATTTTCCACAATGTTATCTGGTGATAAATTTGCAACTATTTTTTGGACATATTTTCCACGAATGTCATCTGGTGACAATTTTTTATTCGCTATGAAAACATTTGTCAATGTTTCACACAAAAAAACCAGATTTTTTAATTATTTTACTGTTCACCCAGGTTCAAGTGAGCTAGGGATTAGAACAACATTTTTGGACAAAGTACTACAGAAATAATCCAAGCAATCCTACTATAATATCAAGGCACACATATAAGTGATTATTCTCTCATGCAAACTGAAGTACTCCCTCTGTTTCTAAATATAAGTCCATTTAGAAATTTCAATATGGACTACATACGGATGCATATAGACATTCTTTAGAGTGTAGATTCATTCAGTAGTCCATATTGGAATATGTAAAAAGACTTATATTTAGGAATGGAGGGAGTAGTATATATATCCACCTCACGGGCTACTATATTAAGATGGCCAAGCCTTTGTTAATCATATGAACATGGTACAGGCAAGGAGGACATTAGCTAAGAAATGTAGTATCAAAGATTAGATAGATGAACATGCAAAATTTGATGTAGAAAACAAGGATAATCTTACCTGAATCTCTTCCGATGACTGCGCCTTGGCAGAGATGATATAGAAAATCTCGACTGGGGTGTATTACTCGATGGGGGTGTCGTATGGTAGCGGCGGCGTGCACGGCTGCATCAGAGTGTGACCCGCCACCACGGGCATAGGCGTTACAGATTGGCGAGTGGAGGTCGACGAAGGCGCTGGCATGCTTGCACGAGACATGCGCAAAATTATCAAATCGGCATTGAACGTATCATATAGATGGATCTCTCAAAATATACTCTCATTCATCAATTCCTTTTCAGAAAATAAATGAAGTGGCTGGACCAATCTTAGCTCTGCTTTTATGTTGCCGAAACAAACGGGATCTAGGAATTAAAGCGTGGACAAAAGAATGCAAATACCGAATACTTGCAAGAATAGAAATGCAAATTAAAAGGGATCTACTAACTCATAATTTTTAAATGCAAATTATTTGAATATATTAAAAATCAAAAGCTCGCAAGAATAGAGATGGTCAGATGGAACATACCGAATACCGACAGCGCACTAAAGACAATCACGAGGCAAATGCCCTTTCCGAGACCTCATTGCAGTAAATGTTCGAATAATATCCTTATCATCAACGGACTTGAGTACCACCTGCTCATTGTAACTTGTAACACATGACTTGAACCATTCATTATTGATCTTGCTACACAGTTTGCTCCTTGTTAAAACTAAGAAAACAGTTTTCTCTCTGTTACAGAACAAGGATTATAGGATCAGGAAAATCAGCTTTATCAACAACATCTGATCTATATAACTTTAAAGTAGATACTTGGTTGCATCTAAAATAGAATCAAGTGCTGCCGGCAGGTCCGGTCCTCGGATTTTAGGGGCCCAGAGCGAAACAAAAATCCAGGGCCTTTAGTATAAAGGTCTAAATAATAATCAATCTATGTAGACATAAATTTTGGGGCCAAAAAATAAGGGCATCCAAAATCATTAAGCATATCAAATAATAAAATCATCCGAGATGCAAATTAGTAAATTAGTAATGATAGTAACTATCTATCTCATCCAACAATTTCTTCTCAATGCATACTTTCGAGATGGCATGACAGTACTAAAATTGAAAAGGACAATTATTTTTGGAAATTAGCACAAAGCTATGATAATATTATCATCAAGAATCTGCCTCTCGCCTCTGGTTCATAATACCTGCTAGGGCATACCTTATCTAGAATCTGCCTCTCACCTCTTGTTGTGGTGAACGACGTTTATTATCACCTGGACGGCAGTGCTAACGACCTGATTGGTAAACCATAGAGATTAGAGAGGAGAAACAATCAGGCAAATCGTTGGACAAATCTAGAATCAGAAACGCATAGGTCACTGCTCGTTCGGAGGAAGAAAGATGAACAGCCAGATGTACGTACCTCGTGGCGCTGACGTCCTAGACTCCAGTCGAAATCAAATTAGGGTGCGGCGGTGCGGACACACCAGAAACCTAATTAGGGTGCGACGAGGACGACACGCTGGATCCTCATAGGGAAGGCTCCCCCAAACCATGGAAGCTGGCGTGGTCGCGCGGAGGACGGCGATGATAGCTGGATGAAGTGGGTGAGGTGGAGCTCCTCCGCACGCGCACATGCCAACACCCGCCACCGCCTGCGACGAGGACGACGCACCGGCTCCTCATAGGGAATCCCCCAAATTGTGGAATCTGGCGGGGTCACACGGAGGATGACGATGACGACGGGAGTAATTGGGGGAGGTGTAGCTTCACCATGGCCGAGTCGAGCGAAGGAGGCCGGCGGTGGCGATTTTTGTGGAGAGAGAGATCCGATCGAAATCGAGGGGGGGGGGACCACGTGGAGACGTGAAATCTACCCTGTGCCGCAGCGACGGCGTCTCCCGGAGTTCGGCGGCAGGGATTGAAACCTCCCTGCCCTGGAGACTTGGCAGTGGCGTTTCCCGGAATTCGGCGGCAGGGGCGGCGTCTCCCTCTCGGATGGCGGCGACGAAGGGGTTGAGCGACGGTGACAGAAGCCGCGTGTACGTAGGGAGGATAGGGACGAATGACGGCGGCGGGCAAGTGCATCGAGGGCACGACGATTCGGGTGCGAGGGTTTCAGTTGGGAATAGTACGATTCGGTTTTATTTTTGTAGGTTAACCGTCGTAGATTTTTTTAGGACGATTTTCTGTCGATGAACCGTAGTGTTTCACAACGGGCCTGGTGGTACCATCCCGGTTTTTTGTCGCTCTCGAGGGTGGAAGGGGGGAATTGCTGGGTTGCGGGAGGTGAGATCGAGGACGAAAATTAACCGTCTCTGGTGGGACGAAAATTGACCGGCGGAGACTACCAACTGCTCCATTAGGAGTAGAGATCTAGCTTATTCTGCTAACACCGAGTCTAACACCGAGACAAACAAAAACGCCACCACCCACCTACCCACCCCACCTCCACCTCCCGCCCCGCACACCCCAAATCTCGGCCGCCGCTGCCCCCCTCCTCCTCCTCCCGCCCGGCGTGGCCCTCCTCCCACCTGGCGCCGCCCCGCCTCCTCCTCCCGCGCAGCGCGGCCCTCCTCCCACCCGGCGCTGCCCCGCCTCATCCTCCTCCCGCCCGGCGCGGCCCTCCTTCCACCTGGTGCTGCCCTGCCTCCTCCTCCTCCCGGCCGGCGCGCCTCTGTCCCGCAGCGCCGCCATGGCGATGGCCCCGCCCCACTCTAGCCACCTGGCGCCGCCCCACCTCCTCCTCCTCCCGGTCGGCGCGCCTCTGTCCCGCAGCGCCGCCGTGGCGATGGCCCCGCCCTGTTGTCATGGCAGCCAAGATGCGCGGTCCCCCAAGACGACCAGCGCGCCGCCACCTACAACCATCTCCGCGCAACACTGGCGCTCCTCTCCACCTCGTGCAATCGCGCGCGCGGATCCCCTGCTACCCACGGCGGCCTCGCCGCCATGCCCCGCCTGCTTCAGATCCATGGTCAGCTCGGCTCCTGTCCGGCCTCCCCTGCTCCAGCGAGCTCTCCTCCCCCTTGCTGTTGAGCCATGCAGTCCACTGTCACAGCCAAGGGACTTAGCCATCCCAGGGGCGTCAAGGGCATTTGGTTTAAAAAGATTCGATGGGGTCCGAGACGAGGGATCTGAGGCAGCGACCACCCATCGTGCCCCAGCCCCATGCAGCTCGGTTGCCGGCCCCGTGCAGCTCGCCCCTTGTAGCTCGGTTGCCATGGCCGGCCTCCAAAGCCTCCTCCCCAACCCCGACACAGGACTGCGCGGCCCTGCCATCCCTCCACCGCGACACACGTGAGATAAAACGCCCCCAGGGCCGTCTCTCCTTCCACCGACGACGGTCGCGACAGTGCACTCCTCCCTCTCTCAAGACTCCATCAATGACTCAACCCCAGAGCACCGCCGCTGACGGTAACCCTGTCTGTTCCTCGCCATCATTCTCTGACCCTCTCTTCTCCCTTCTCCCCTAATGCCGAACAGGTCACTTCAACACTCAGTGCAGTACACATCGCCGGGCGGTGCAGTCCCTGGCACCGGGAGAACGACGACCTACTCCGGTCTCACGGGATGCAGTACTTGGGCGCACCAATGTGCGGTCCGCGGTTTGAGTCAGTTCAGTCCAATGGTGTTGCGCATGCAGTGCTCTTGCTTGGCTCTGATGTTTGTGAATTAGTTCACCGTTTCTATGTGGATGCATTTTGTTCTCTCTGATTTTTTTCTATGTAGTGAAAATTGCATACTTGACTATGGAGTGGGATGCAAACAGATCAGTCTCACTCTGTTGGTCGCTCCATATATTAAGAAATGCTCACTTGAGACGTGTGGATCTGTTTGTAAATCTAACATTGTGCAATTTTGAACAAATGTATTGTAATTGTTTCCGAAAAGCAGTCCATTTGGTTAACTATTTTCTACGTTTTTACATATCAAAAAAGGTTTTTGCAGTTAAAAATGGCACATTGTTTATGGTTCACTCCGTGACATAGTATTTGTCTGTGTGCACGAAGTGAGCCAACCTTTTCCTCGTCTCTCCATAGAAAATTTGATGTAACTTCCTTCCATTGACCACGTAGTCAAAAGAAGCTAAAAACGACAAAACAATTATGTAGTACACTTTGATGCATGTCGGGGTTCACTTGCCTTTGTCTCTATGGTCCACTCTCATTCATAAAAAAAGTTGAAAAAAGAAGACAACAAAAACTCGTCTGAGAAAAATTTATGTTCGACAAAAAGAAATCATGCAGTGCACTTATCGGTCTGATGCAGTGTGGTTTTCTGTCTGATGCAGTACATAAAATTTGCGTCTCACAAAAACAAATCATGAAGTTCATTTGGCCGTCACTTGAACGTCTGATGTAGTGCGGTTTTTAGTCTAAATAAGTGCAGTTTTCTGTCTGATGCAGTACGACCCATTTACGGTAGTCTCGAGGTTCACTTTTCATAGTATTGCGGTTCACCAACACTCGACATTAAGTGCACTCCACCTCGTTTGCGAAAATTTACATCCCACAAAAAAAAGAAAATTTACGTCCCATAAAAAAAAATCATGCAGTGCACTTGTCTGTCCAATGAAGTGCGGTTTTTAGTCTAAATAAGTGTGGTTTTCTGTCTGATGCAGTACGGCTCGTTTACGGTAGTCTCGAGGTTCACTTTTCATAGTATTGTGGTTCACCAACAATCGACATGAAGTGCACTCAACCTCGTTTTGGAAAATTTATGTCCCACAAAAAAGAAATCATGCAGTGCACTTGTTTGTTCGATGAAGTGCGGTTTTTCGTTCGATGCAGTGCGGTTTTCAGTCGGATGAAGTACCCACGTCGATTTGGGTGTCGCGAAAAACAGAATGTTCGTATTTTGGTAAATTTAAAACTACTCTTAAACCGTAAGGAATTAGAGAGAGTGTTCTACATGAAAAAGTTGCGTCTCATCGATATCTTTCCAACGGCATATCATTTGAATCATTTCGACAAACCGTTTTGTAACAATTTCTTGAAAAATGGCCGTTGCCACTCGTTGTTTGCCGCACGATTTTTAAAATTAACTTAAAACGGTAAGGAATCTCAAAACCATTTCTACATATGAAAGTTGCACCTTGTCCATAGCTTTCCAACGACATATTACACGCCTCGTTTCGACAAACGGTTCAAAAACTAGATCGAAAACAGTACCAAAAATTGCAAAAATTTCAAAAAAACAGAATTCCACGATTTAGTAAATTTGAAACTGCTCTTAAACCATAACGACTTAGAGAAAATAATAGATATGAAAAAGATGCGCCTCGACGATATCTATCCAACAATGTAATTGTCCTCATTCCGACAAGCGGTTTAGAAAAAAACGCAAAAAACGCTCGCTGCCACTCTTTATGGGCCGCACCATTTTTGAAACTGCTCTTAAACCGCGGGAATCTCGAAAAGTGTTCAACATGGCGAAGTTGCGCCTAATCCATAGCTTTCCAATGGTATATTACACGCCTTGTTCTGATAAACGGTTAAAAAATTAGAGCAAAAACAGTATCGAAAAACACTACGCGCAGTTTTTTCCGACGCGAAGTTCACTAGTCTCTGTAATGCAGTGCTCTTGCTAAAGAAAGTGCAGTGCCCTCGCGTTGAGCATGTAGTGCGGAAGTGTTACCAGAATAAGTATTCTGATAATATTTTCAGAATAGACGGGTATATATATATATACATAAACACTATTCTGATCACGGGATCAGAATAATATTCTGATCACAACCTGACCTGCCCCGCTAGTACTACGTTGAATTTCCCTGTGAACTAGGTTGAACTTCCGCCAACATTGCCCAAATGGGGCTTGCGGTATACCGTTGGAAAGCTATGGACCCCAATATCATGACCCAACTTAAATTTTTGGCAAAATATAAGCGGTTTAAGAGCAGTTTTGAAAACCGTTTTTTCTTCGCACAAAAAACGTGAATCGTATTTTCGATCGCATTTCTAAACCGTTTATCGGAATGAGGCATATAATATGGCGTTGGAAAGCTGCTGCAAAACCGCTCCTTCCACATGTTGAAAGTTTTCTCTAATTCCCTATGGTTAAAGAGTAATTTGAAGAAACATATTTCATAAACCGAACAACCGAGTTCGTTTTTTCGATGTCATTTCTAAATGGCTAATCCAATGGAGGCATATGATACGGCGTTGGAAAGCTTATGAAAATGCGCTACTTTTTCATCTTGAAAGTTATTTCTAATTTTGAATGGTTTAAGAGTAATTTAGAAAATGGTCCAAGTCCTACCGAGTTTGTATTTTCGAGCTAATTTTTTAACCGTGTGTCCGAATGCAGCAAATGATATGGCGTTGGAAAGCTTGAAGAAATGCGAAACTTTTTTGTATGTATTGTTTCTCCTAATTCATTACGGTTTTATGTCAGTTTTGAAAATGGTTAAAAACGTATTTTTGCCATAATTTCTACAATGTTTATCTGAATGGGGCAAATAATATACCGCTGAAAAGCTACGGAAAATGCGAAACTTTTTCATGTTGATGGTTTTCTCTGAGTCCTGGCCGTTTTCAAGTAATTTCGAAAATGGTGGGATCATTCGTTCTGCCTTTATCGCGAAACAGATTCTTCGAAAATGCACCGCGTGAAGAACCTGAACTTCTCGGCGGGTGTACCTGAACTTCACTCTGTTTTTCACGTGATTTTTTTTGCTCGTAGGTCTCCATCCACTGCTCGTAACTCTCCATCCATTCACCAGAATTGAGCAGGTGATATACCGATGGAAAGCTTTTGTAAGCACGCAAGTTTCTCGTGTTGATCATCTTTTCATACTCGCGACGATTTTAAAAGTTTTTCATCTCAAATTCATTCACTATAGAAGTCGAACTTCCTGCTGTTTTCACGTTGAACTTCTGTGACGTATTTTCGTTTGTAATTTCCTCATCCATTCGTTAGTGTTACACAAATAATATTCCTTCTGTACAAACATCTCTAACAATTTTTTTTACTTTCTTCGATCGAGGACTTGAACTTATAACAACAAAAAATTTAGTATTTGCTTTTTTATTCTTTTTAATACCAAATGCACATTGTGTTGTACGTGGACTTCTCGCAGTTATCAATCCGAACTTCTCTCGGTTACGTGATTTTTTTTTATGAATATTAATCTGAAATTCCTAATTTTTTTATGAATTTTTGCGCTCTATTTTTCAAAGTTGAACTTCTTGTTATTTTATTTTTGAACTTCTTGTTTCCATTGTTTAATAACGAGGAAAATCTGAGTTTTCTATAATCATCGAACTTCTCCATCTTTTTAATATGGACTTCCTGGTTTTATTTTCTTAATCTTTTTTATGAAATTTTGAAGCGCTGTATTATTAAAAGTTGAACTTCTTGTTATTTAATTTTTGAACTTCTTGTTTTCATTTCTTTAACAAATCTGAGTTTGTTATATACTTCGAACTTCTCTGTTTTTTTGAATTGAACTTCTTAGTCTTATTCTTAGAAAAAATATGTTTTCAAAGAAGCATCAAACATTTTTTTTAAATTGAACCTCACACATTTTATTTTTCCTAGGGATGGAAAGAATTTGAGTTTCCCGTAAACATCAAACTACTCCTTTTATTTTAGTTTGAACTTCTTTAATTTTATACTTTAGTGACGAAGAGAAAACTGTTCTTTTATAAATATTGAACTTCTCTATTTTATAATTTGGACTTCATGGTTTATTTGAAATACTTTCTTTTTCCATTTGAACATCTAAATACACGGTGAACCTCTTTCAGAAGAATTTTTGAACTTTTCCGGGCTGAGCACTTGAACTTCTACCAACAAAACTTTTAGACTTTTCCCTTTTATTGTAATTTTCTAATACGAAACACACACCATGCAGTACGTGAACTTCTGACAGTTATCACTTTGGATTTCTTTTTTGTTTCTCATTAGTAATGGAAAAAATCTGAGTTTTTATAGACATCGATCCGCTCTAACTTTTTACAAAACAAAATTATAGTTTTTCCACTTTCTACGATTTATTTTTTGTATCGCGACATTTTTAGGCATTTTTTTGTTGTCAGTGAAATGGCCTGGACGATCCTTTTTATTTCATTGATGATTTTCTTCACGATATGGTACATGTGAACTTGTGAATTTATAAAACATGAACTTCACATTTATATCTAAAACATGAATTTCTAAAACATAACGGTTTAGCTTTTTAGAAATATACTTTGGGGCGTATATAATCGTCAGGGTGTTGAATTATTTTGAATACAAGCTCAAATTATTTTGAACTTGTTGGTTGTCCTTTTTAGAAAGATGAATAACTATTTTTAAACTCCGTCGCTCGTTATTTAAGTTTAACCACAAAGCATAATTTAGAAACAATATATAAGTGGCCATAGTTCAACATCAGGGAAGCGAGATTTCTGGTACAGGAGCAAATTCAAAGCAGCAGTGATCTGATCTTTTTTGTTCAAACTTAGTTGGATTCACATGTGCAAAACGCAAGTGCAAAAGCATGCCAACATTGATGTATGGAGAGTGTCGGTGTTCCAGAAAATATACTTTAACATACTTTTGACCTTCTCGAACATTTCTTTTAACCTTCAACTGTTTTTCTTTATTCCAATATAAGTGAGCCAACTTGACAACAACATATAATGCTCATTTTTTTAGCTGAACCAACGCATCTGGCAAAGCCGACCTGCAACAATTGCCAATTTTTAAGAGGAGAAACACAAACAAATGTGATGCAACTGGAGTTTTTGCTGCAGACAGCTGAGTTTTGTTGTAGATACTATAGACACAAACAACATTAGCTTATGTAGGCCAAAGATATCAACTAGCACGACACGAAGACACATCAGCTGGGCAACGGCGGTTTCAAGGAGTTGAGTGTGCTTTGCACTAAAATACGAAACTACACAAAACAGTTTCTGTTGAGGCATTAACACGCACGGACACTTTGAAGTGCATCTTATAGTGCCATTGCTCCTCGCCGGCTGCCACTTCACCACTGCTACACCACCCACCTTTTGGTCCCCAGAAGTGTTCAGAGAGAAGCACACTTGTAGCCTGAAAATGACCAGGCACACAAAAATGTTCAGAGAGAAAAATGTTCGGAGACAATGAACAGCCATAGCCTGAACACATTTAGATGAAAGTTCATAGAAAAAGACCATCGCTAGTCTTCTTCTCTATCGGCAGCAGTAGAATGCACAAGTGACAATCCCGTAGCCTCCATGGCCCGTCCATGGAGCTCCTGCGCACGCATTCCAGTAGTTGGTAGTGGGAGGAGCTGCGAGCCAGGCGAGGCGACAGACTTCTTGTGTGGAGGGAGAAGGCTACGATGGTGGTTGCCCGGGCGAGTGGCAGGTCGCGGCTGCGTAGCGCATGACGCACTGGCCGCACGACGGCATTGGACTGCGCAGAAACTTCACCACTGTGTCCCAACTCTAGTCTAACATCGCTGGCTACCTTGGATTGCAAGGATGGCGTGTCTCAAAATCACGTACTGGCGGCATCGAGGGATCCGTTGGGTCATGTGCCGGAGCTTGGTTGCAGCAGGCGACGTCAACGGGAGCAGCTGAGCTTGCTGGAGTTTTTTTGTGCTCGTCCCGTGTTCCCGAAGTGCTCATCATACTGCTGCAGAAGTCCAGACACAGCTCGCCCTGAAGGAGGGGCCAACCTCGCGCAAAGCTAATAGTAGCAGCACTTCAACTTCATCAATGCCTTTAAGAGCAGTGGTAGCAGATTGATAGACAGAGCAGTAGCGTTTTTGCAATACAGAGCTCCAAGAAATTGCAGCAGCAACAGGGGCCTCACGGAGTAACAGCTCCAACTGCCATAGCTGGAGAGCATAATAAAGTTGCTTCAGAATATTTTAAATATCGAACCGCCAGTTTTTTGAACTTGAACTTCTGCATAACTTATGTGAATCTCTACATCCCTCATCACAAAGTACACGAAAGCTTTTTTTGTCAGGAATGTAACACAAAAATGCAACGCTGAACAATGGGGATAATAGCAAATGATAGAGGCAGAGAGAGGGAAGGTGTCATTAGGGGGAGAGGAGGTATGCAGGTGGCGGAGCATGGGCGGGTGCAGGAAGCAGCGGCTGCTCTAGCTAGAGAGAGCCACAATGACCGCGCGGTGAAGAAGTAGGTGGTCGGCAGGGAAACCCGAGGCCTCCATGAAGGTGCATCAGCACGAGCGCAAGGCCGGCTGTGCAAATCCAATTCCAGCACAATCCATTTGATCCTCGACCTTGAGCACCAGCGACCGATGCGAGATGTTTTTTGTGAACGCCGCTGGTGGCGGCGCGCATGGGCAGCTTTGTTGGGATGAGGATGGCTGCAGGGCTGCGGGAGCAGGCCGACGGTGGGTCGTGGGAGGGCAGCAGATCCGTAGGAGGAGGACGGCGGCGAGTTGCGGGAGGGCAGCAGATCCGCGGGAGGAGTATGACGGCGAGTCATGGGAGGAGGTTGGCGGAGGGTCACGGGAGGAGGCTGGCAGAGGGTCGCCTGGCGGCGGGACACGGGAGGAGGCCGACGACGGGTCACGGGAGGAGGCCGCGGCGGCGGGGGCTGCAGGAGGAGAAGGTCATTGGGGGTTATGAGGCCGTCCAGAAATATGCTTGTGGGCCCGGTCTGGCTCTGCGTTTTGGATCTCGGGAGAACCTAATCGGGCCCTATATAGTCTGACGTGATCCAAATAGCTATTCTGATCCCAGGATCAGAATAGTGCTACTATATATATATATGAGACCAACTCAACATTGCGAAGATAAACTTTGAAGATAAATCAATGTTGAAGACAAACCAAATGCGAAGATAATGCAATTATGACACCAAAAGAAAATCTTCGAGAAAGTTTGGTGGTGGGGTTACCCACCGTATAGGAAGTATTAGACCCATACACGGCCCACAATTATCGTTGCGCTCCGAAGTCAAATTCCGTGTTAATGTATTCACACTTAGAGTGTATGTCTTCATTGATTGAAGATATACATTACTTCGTGTGTTGCACATCTAAGTCATCAACATGCATAAGCTTTAGCATGTGTGTCCAATCACATGAAATTTGACGATTCTAAGATATTTAGCTCACACCGCAACTTGCTAAACATTTTCTCATCCGAGGGCTTTGTGAAGATATCTGACAATTGCTCTTCAGTGTTGACGTGAATGATATCAATATCTTCCTTCATGACACGATCTATAAGAAAGTGATGACGGATCTGAATGTGTTTTGTCTTCGGGTGCTGAACTAGGTTGTTTGCAATCTTGATGGCGCTTTCATTGTCTCGGTAGAGTGTCACATGCTTCAGGTGGATGCCATAGTCCTTGAAAGTTTGCTTCATCCATAGGAGCTGAGCGCGGCAAGATCTAGCAGCAATGTATTCAGATTCAGTAGTGGAGAGGGATGCACAGTTCTGCTTCTTTGAAGACCAATAGACAAGAGATCGTCCAAGAAAGTGACATGTTCCTGATGTGGACTTGCGATCAACCATGTCACCAGCATAATCAGCATCTGAGAATCCAACTAGATCAAACTCTGAGCCCTTTGGATACCATAATCCTAGTGTTGGGGTGTAAGCCAAATATCGAAGAATTCACTTCACAGCTAAGTGATGTGATTCCTTTGGTGCCGCTTGAAATCGGGCACACATGCAAATGCTAAGCATTATATCTGGCCTAGATGCATATATATAGAATAAAAAACCAATCATGGAGCGGTATACCTTTTGATCGAACTCTTTACCATTGTCGTCGGGGCCCAGATGACTTTTGGTTGGCATTGGCGTCATGTACCCTTTGCAGTCTTGCATTCCAAACTTCTTCAGGCAATCTTTGAGGTATTTCTCTTGTGATATGAAAATGCCATTGCTCTGCTGACGGATTTGAAGACCAAGGAAGAATTTCAGCTCACCCATCATGGACATCTGATATTGCTCTTGCATCATATGCCCAAACTCATCACTGTATCTCTAGTCTGTGCAGCCAAAGATAATGTCATCCACATAGATTTGGCACACGAACAGTTCACCATCATATTTCTTCGTGAAGAGTGTGGGATCCAGGGAACCAGGTTTGATGCCTTTGCTCTTCAGGAAGTATTTGAGTGTGTCATACCAAGCGCGAGGGGCTTGTTTGAGGTCATACAGTGCCTTGTTGAGCTTGTATACCATGTCAGGATGCTTTGGGTCTTCAAAACCAAGTGGTTGTGCAACATACACTTCTTCTTCTTCTTCAATTTTTCCATCGAGAAAGGCACTCTTTACATCCATTGGGTACAGAAGGATGTTGTGATGGTTGGCATAGGCTAGCAATATGCGAATGGCTTCAAGCCTAGCCACCGGAGCAAAGGTTTCACCGAAGTCAATCCCTTCAACTTGGGTGTATCCTTGAGCAACGAGACGAGCCTTGTTTCTGACGACTTGACCATGCTCATCTTATTTATTGCTATAGATCCATTTGGTGCCTATGATATTGTGCTTGCGAGGATCAGGATGCTTTACGAGTTCCCAAACATTGTTTAGCTCGAACTATTGAAGCTCTTTTTGCATAGCTTGAATCCATTCAGGTTCCATGAAGGCTTCATCAACTTTCTTGGGTTCAGATATAGAGACAAATGCAAAGTGCCCAGAGAAATTTGCTAGATGTGTTGCTCTTGAACGAGTGAGTGGACCGGGTGCATTGATGCTATCGATTATCTTCTCAATCTGTACTTCATTTGCAACACGAGGATGAACTGGATGACGATTTTGCTCCTGCTGATCATTGTCTTCATCTTCAGCACTAACTTCAGGCTGAGCAGTGCCTTCGGGTTGATTAGGTGCAGAAATGATGATTTCTTCTTCAACATGTGTCTCTGAAGGTATGATTTCTCTAGTACCCATAAGCTTGATAGATTCACTTGGCGAGGCTTCATCTAGCACATTTGGCAGGTGCTCTCTTTGCGAGCCGTTAGTCTCATCGAACCGCACATCCACAATTTCAACCACTTTATAGTGAAAGAGGTTGAATACTCTGTAGGAGTGTGAATCCTTTCCATAGCCAAGCATAAAACCTTCATGTGCTTTTGGTGCAAATTTTGAAGTGTAATGTGGATCCTTGATCCAGCACCGAGCACCAAATACTCTGAAGTAACTGACGTTTGGATTCTTACCAGTTAGGAGCTCACAGGATGTCTTCTTCAGAAGCTTGTGATGATAAACACGGTTGATGACATGGCATGCAGTATCAATGGCTTCAGGCCAGAACTTCCTTGGTGTCTTGTACTCATCAAGCATCGTCCGTGCCATCTTAATGAGGGTTCTGTTTTTGTGCTCCATGATGCCATTCTGCTGAGGTGTATATGGAGCTGAGAACTCATGTGTGATGACCAATGCATCAAGATAAGTGTCGAGGCTGGTGTTCTTGAATTCTGTGCCGTTGTCACTTCTGATGTGCTTGATCTTGATGCCATAGTTGGTCATGGCACGATTGGCGAACCGTCTGAAGACATTCTGCACTTCATTCTTATAGAGGATTATGTGCACCCATGTATATCTTGAGTAATCATCAACAATGACGAAACCATAGAGGCAAGCAGTAGTAGGGCCAAATAAGTCCATGTAAAGCAACTTGAAGGGACGAGTCGTCGTCATGATTGTCCTCAAGGGATGCTTGGCCCTAGTCATATTTCCAGCTTCGCAGGCACCGCATAGATGATCCTTCTTGAACTTGACGCCCTCAATGCCTTTAACATGCTTCTTCTTCGCGAGAGTGTGCAAGTTCCTCATGCCAGCATGCTCTAGCCTCCGATGCCAGAGCCAACACTCTGAAGCTTTTGCTAGAATACATACAGCCAACTGTGGTCCTGCTGAGAAATCTACCATATATAGATTGTCTTTTCGATACCCTTCAAAGACTAGAGATTTGTCAGATTCCATAAGCACAAGGCAACGATATTTTCCAAATATCACAATCATGTTCAAATCACAAAGCATTGAGACAGACATTATGTTGAAACCATTGGATTCAACAAGCATGACTTTATCCATGTGCTGATCCCTTGAGATTGCAAGTCTACCTAGGCCCAATACCTTGCTTTTACTAGTGTCAGCAAATGTGATGTGACTCTTGTTAGATGGACGTAGGGTTGAATCCATAAGAAGACTTCGATCACCAGTTATGTGGTTAGTGCATCCACTGTCCATGATCCACTTAGAAGCCTTCAGCGTCGTACCCTACAGTGCAGTCGGGGGATAGGCTTCACCAAGAGAAGTGTGAAGCATAAACATTTGACGAACAAGTATATTATCAAAGTTCAGATCCTAGTTAGGGTAGATAAAATGTTTGTCAAGAAATCCTAGGACAAAATACATAGTAAGACTATTTTGGCATTTTATCTTGCGTCCCACAAGATGTTTTAGGTCCCCAACATAAGCATCAGAAGCTTTTGATTTTCGGCTGGAGACCATTCCCTGCAAAAGAGAGTTAATTCTTCTTACCCACCCACATCTTCAGGGGTGGCTTAGAAGCAATGAGTCTAAGTGCAGCATTTGAGAACTTCAGCTTTGGAACCCTAGCACATAGCCTTGCAGGAGGTGAATAATACTCATAATAATAAGTAGAAAAGTTCTTGGTCTTATGAACATAGTGGTTTGACGAAACACACTCATATTCATAAGTCTGAGTATGGTTTCCCTGCAAAACTCTGGTGAGTCCTCTGTCTGTATGAAGCCTTTGGACCATATGAAGCCTTTGATCTGGGGTTTGTGTTCTTCCCAGGTGGTGTCACAATGACATTCACAGGAAGCTTCTCAAGACAACTTTTGGGCACCCAGATCTTCTTCAAACACTACAAAAAAGACACTTCCGTGATGATACGTGTTTGTCACAGTAGGTCACATTTTCGGTCATGCATGTACATCCATGACAATTTTATGACAAAATCAAGATAGTCATACATGTGCTGTCGTAGAAGTGTTCCATGACATTACCAAAATTATCATCACGGAAGTGTCCACTTCCATGATGATAAATCACGCGTCATGGAAGTGCTTTCATCAAGGGTGACCGACACGTGGCATCCACCGTAATGGGTCGCTGTTAAGCTATCGGGTCCGGTTTTGGATCCGATAACCCGCTAACAGCCCGAACCAATGAGGATTTTCCACGTGTAAAATTGTCATTGGCCGAAGGAAACACGTGTTGGCTCACCGTTGGGACAGATGTCATCCATTCATTGGACATGAGGCGCCTATGATACGTCGACACGTGGCATGGCCCAACAGAGGCCCATTTTGGTGAAAAGGCTAGCCCGTTTGACTTGGTTAAACGGTAACGGGCCAGCCCATGGAAAGCCTGTTAACGACCTGTTCGTATTTAGCCCATTTACGGCCCGCTAACTCACGGCCCGTTATGGCCTACCGGAATTAAGCCCAGTAGCTTCATCTGGGCCGTCCAATATGATTCCAGCCCGTTGTAACTTCTGGCCCATATATGGCCCATGATGTCTTCGGCCCATACGAGGCCATTTGTAACTCTTGGCCCATTAACGGCCTATGGTGAATCTGGCCCGTAATGAACAGTGTATTGCTTTATACCCATTAACGACCCATTAACGACCCATTATTCCATTGGGCCGTTTCCAACCTGTGTCATCTTTCGGCCTTCTATGGCCCCATTTATTCTTGGGCTTATTTCCAGCATTCGGTTACTTACGACCCGTTACTGGCCTTTTCTGCTTGTGGGCCAAATTCAGCCCGTGGTTACAATCAGCCCATTTGTGGCCCGTTAATCCGTAGGGCCGTTTTTGTAGCGTCATCAAATACGACAGATTAACGACGACCCATTATGGTCAGCCCATGAACGGCCGATTCCAAATCTAGCCCGTTTACGACCCATAATGCGATCTGTTATTGGCCCATGTTTGGCCGATCGATCAAACGGTTCGTAGAAGGCCCATTGATGCTACGGGCCATAGAAGGCCCATCGTTTCTATGACCCTTAGAAGGCCCATTGTTTCTACGGCCCGTAGGAGGCCCATGGTAACTATAGTAAATATATAGCCCATGGTTATTGTGGACTAGTTTCAAAAAATAGGTTATTGCGGCCACTAGCAAACCGCGGAAAAAGAACTGCACTAACTACAAGCAAACAAATAAACAAGACAACAAGGAAATAAATAAGCAAGTAACTTACGCTGGGCTATCACGGCTATTACACATATTACATCCACTTGGCATCAAAGTTCGCCACCAGTGCAAATATAGGGAACAAAGCCGCATATCATATACACTAGTTGTCAAACTTGGCGACCAATGCAAATAAACGCCGTAGCAAAACAAGTCCACAACTGAAACCACTTCAGAAGAGCTCAAGAAACAATATCCTGGGTACCCATAATGCTGGCAAGATGCTTAGCAAGCTTATTAACTTTCTCTTGTTTGGCGCTTAAATCCTCCAGCACTTGCTGTTGCACAAGAAAGTATGCATCTGAATTCTGCAGTGACTTCCTCAGTCCTTTGGCTTCTTGCCGTAGCATAGCTGACTGATGCCTTCCAGCTTGTAGCTGAGACTGAAGAAGCTGAAGTGATTCAGGTAGCGAGTTCGAAGAGCTTCTGCCAGCGGTACTGGCCAGTAACTCGAACACTACATCAACGCAGGACTATGGGGTTTTCTCACTGTCTACAAGATCGTTTTTACCACCTTTCTTGGAGACCAACATGGCTCTCTCACTATCTTGAACCTTATCTGCATTACTTTCTCTACCATTGCATAGTGGGGGTGCTCTTCTCCAATATTCTGTTCGCATACTACAAGAGAAACAAGCAGACACATCACAGGTTTAGCATGTAGTATACGAAATTCATTTTGGTAAATCGGTTCAGTAGTAGGGTGGACAGGATAACAACATGAAACAAACATATATCTATGTACTATGGTCACTGTATTGTCCATATCATTCTAGTTTATGTTGCCAAATCAAGATAGAGACAGAGTTCAACTCATATATTTTTAAGACACAACAGCATAGGCAAAATATAAGTGTGAGAAACTACACAACATTGGCAACACTTGTACTGTGCATCACATGAGAACATAACTTTTTATACAACTGAAACTGGAATCAACATAGAGCAAGAAGTTAGAACAACAATCCAGTTAAAGAAATAGGTTTAAAACATACCTGTTGCACCATTGGAGTTTCAATTGGATCCTTAAAATTCAAAAGTAGTTGGTATGAGTAAATACAGTGATGCAACAACAAAGGAGTATGGACCATAGCTACGGAATCTGACCTGAGAACAGTTGCTCTTCTGCTTTAAACGTGGAGTTTGGGTTCGCTGTGGTGGTCTTCGTGCTTTGGGCACTGCAGTTGCTTTACAAACTGCTCGTGTGGGGGTACTCTGTGGTGGACATGGTGCTTTGTCAACTAGAAGTGGGTTACTATCCGCTGGGGTTGGGGTTAGATGGGTTGTAGCTGGTTCTCTGCCCAACGGTCTAAGTGTGCAATCTGGAAGAGTCTCGATTATGTGTGGTGGGGCTAGTTTGTGGGCCAGTACAACCATGGTTCTATCTGCATTGACGGGTAGCACTGTCTTTTGTGAAGAACGGGTTTTTGCTCCCTTAGATACTGCCGTCACCCCCTCCAATTCAAATGGCTGATAAACAAGAAAAGAAATTGAGCGTACAGACATTGTATGATAGACAGATGTGGTAATTCACATATATGTTGTCTAACCAAACAGGACAGCATGACACAATTTCACATATATGATGCCTAACTTAACAAGATAGCATGACACAATTTCAGATATATGATGGATAACTTAACAGGATATAATGGCATAATTCAACATATGATGAGTATCTAAACAGGATGACATGACAAAACTATATGATGTCTTTTTAAAATAGGTTGGGATGAAATAATTCACATACATGTTGTCTAAGTATACAGGATGGCATGATACAATTGACATAATTGATTCATATACTAAGCAGCTGGCACTTGCATGTATGATCTCTAAACTAAGAAGATGTAATTCAATATTGTGCATATGACGTCTAAACTAAGCAATGCAAGACACCATACGCATGATATGAGAAATATAAACATTGAAACTTAGAGCATACACCTCAGGTGGGATATAGGACCGGTCATCTGTCTCTGAATCCTCCTCTGAGGTGCTCCCTATGACCATCAAGATATGTGCTTCAACAGGTACCATTGCCTGCTCTGAAGACCTTGTTTTCACTCCTAATTTTTCCATAACTGGCTCAAATGGCTGATACACATGAAGAGTAGTTCAATATACACAGATTGTTGACAAATGGAATGCGTAATGAAAAAAATATGGCATGAGATAATTCACATATATGATGCCTGGCTACATGGCAGTGCATAGTTCACATATATGATAACTGGCTGAAAAACATGGCATTGCATAATTCACATATCTGATATAGAAAGCAAACAGGGGGCATTCACACAAAGCATGTCTAATCTAAGCAGATGGCATGGCAATGCAAGACACCATATGCATGATATGAGTAATATAACCCTGCCAAGTTAGAGCATGCACCTCGGGGGGGGGGGATACGACTGGTCATCTGTCTCTGAATCCTCCTCTGAGGAGCTATCTGTAACCAGCAAGAAATCTGCATCGACAGGTAGCATTGACTGCTCAGAAAACCTTGTTTTCACTCTAGATTTACCCATGACCAACTCAAATGGCTGATGCATAGGAAGAGTAGATGAATGTATAAACATTGTTGACAAATGGAACACATTATAAAAAAATATGGCACGATACAATTCACATATACGATGACTAGCTAAACAGGATGGCATTGCATGATTCACGTATATGATGCCAGGCTAAAGAAGATGGCATTGCATAATTCCCATATACTCCCTCCGTTCCTAAATATTTGTCTTTTTAGAGATTTCAAATGGACTACCACATACAGATGTATATAGACATATTTTAGAGTGTAGATTCACTCATTTTGCTCCGTATGTTGACATATAAGATGTATAATGTAAGCAATGCGAGGCGCCATATGCATGATATGACCAACATCAGCATGCCAGGTTAGAGAAAACACCTCAGGTGGTAAATAGGAGTGGTCGGCTCCCTATGAATCCCCATCTGAACAGTATCTTCCTCTGGAATACAATCTAGAATGGCGGGAGGGGGGCACTTTGCCCACCATGGAGCGGCATCTGCATGACATTATATTCCCATGCAACGGTCTTCTCTTTTTATCTACATGTTTAGTATGATTGTGTACAATAACTGACATGCATAATAAAAAATAGTTACATTTTGTAAGGCCTAAGGGGTGCAAGCAGAAATCAAGACTGATGGTAGCAAATGAGTAGATAGATCCAAAACTAATGATAGCAGGTAGATTATAGCTTCAGTTTTAAAAAGATAGAGAATGGATCATCTACAATTTGTTGCCCACCCAACATGAACCACATAGAAGACCCCAGATGAACCAGATAGTAGACAGATACTATTCGTTGCTGCCTCGATATGAGACCCACGGGCATTTTAAAACTCAAGTTTGAACGATAAAGTGGCAGGTAATAATAACCAATGAATAACATAAGCAAACACAAAAGACTGCGACCTCTCTTCCGGGACTATGTAGTCCTCAGGTTCATCTGCTCAGTCGATGATGGTAATGCAGTTGGCGTGGCTGCCGGCAACGGGGAAGATGATCTGAGGCGGCGAAAGAAAGTCTGCAGGGGAATCTCTGCTGCAGTGAATGCTTCTGTCGATGGTGCACCTCAGGTGGGGTGGATGACGACACGGCAGGAGCAGGACATAACACAGAGTTTTCTTTGACGCCTATCTGAAAATGAAGTAATTTTGTAAGGGCTCCTTAGAATTGGAGGATTCTATAAACGCAAGGACAGGAAAAACACATGAATATGATAGGAATGCACATGCAAAATAGAGCATTTGGAAACATAGGATTTCTGTCAACCTGGGTGTTTGGTTCACATGAATTGGAAGAACACATGAATGGAGAAACATGGTCAAATTAAAGTCAAACCACGTGAAAATGAAAAAAAATAAGAATCTTATTATGCCAGTAATGCAATTAGTCCTATTCTTCATGCATATTAATTTGAAAAGGACGTCCAAGTGGATATTAAAATTCCTACATTTTTTCTTTGAAAGGGACACCAAAGGAAAAAAAATCCTCCAGTTTTGCTTTGCTCCACTCCTTCTAACCAAATGCACGAATAGTAGTATCATAGTAGTTCCATATCAAAGGATCCCTGCGACATGAATGCAGAGTAACAAAGTGATGCAACAAGTGTACAACCTCTTTGGCATAGCCTTGTCGACCTCAACATCATTGGGTTGGACGTGGAGGATGGTGATGCTATTGTGACTGTCAGAGGCGGGGAAGAAGATCTTAGGCCTCTGGAAACGGCGCCGAGGGTACTGCTCCACTGTTATGGATGGTTCCGTCATTGGAACAGCTCCGATGAGGTGTACGGCAGCGAGGCTGAAGCAGGACAAGACAGACAATGTTAATCTGAAGTGGGACTCTAATATCATATGCAATAGATGATGTAAAATACAACAACAAAAAGTTCTAGATGTAAAACGCATCAGCCGCGCCACGGTCGCTCCGACAGATGCTATAAATTCTGTTCACTCTCAACTTAACTGAAGAAACTGAACTTTACAGTCGAAACTGAATTTTACTATCGAAACTGATTGAACTAGTAGCAGAGCATTGCAATAGATGTTTAGGGCATTTGAGCACTAGTAGCAGAGAAGCAGTGATCTAAATGAGCAGACGCTCTAGCAAGGAATGCACTAGCAGAGAGCAAGTCGTGCAACAGCACCGCGAGCGAGTGCTAAAGCAGCAACTCCTATAGCTGCCGGAGGTCGATGACCCACAAGTATAGGGGATCTATCATAGTCCTTTCGATAAGTAAGAGTGTCGAACCCAATGAGGAGTAGAAGGAAATGGTAAGCAGTTTTCAGTAAGGTATTCTCTGCAAGCACAGAAATTATCGGTAACAGATAGTTTTGTGATAAGGTAATTTGTAACGGGTAACAAGTAATAAAAGTAAATAAGGTGCAGCAAGATGGCCCAATTCTTTTTGTAGCAAAGGACAAGCCTGGAAAAACTCTTATATAAAGGAATGCGCTCCCGAGGACACATGGGAATTATTGTCAAGCTAGTTTTCATCACGCTCATATGATTCGCGTTCGGTACTTTGATAATTTGATATGTGGGTGGACCGGTGCTTGGGTACGGCCCTTCCTTAGACAAGCATCCCACTTATGATTAACTCCTCTTTCAAGCATCCGCAACTACAAAAGAAGTATTAAGGTAAGCCTAACCATAGCATGAAACATATGGATCCAAATCAGCCCCTTAGGAAGCAACTCATAAACTAGGGTTTAAGCTTCTGTCACTCTAGCAACCCATCATCTACTTATTACCTCCCAATGCCTTCCTCTAGGCCCAAACAATGGTGAAGTGTCATGTAGTCGACGTTCACATGGCACCACAAGAGGAAAGACAACATACATCTCATCAAAATATCGAACGAATACCAAATTCACATGACTACTTATAGCAAGACTTCTCCCATGTCCTCAGGAACAAACGTAACTACTCACAAATCATATTCATGTTCATAATCAGAGGGGTATTAATATGCATAAAGGATCTGAACATATGATCTTCCACCAAGTAAACCAACTAGCATCAACTACAAGGAGTAATAAACACTACTAGCAACCCACAGGTACCAATCTGAGGTTTTGAGACAAAGATTGGATACAAGAGATGAACTAGGGTTTGAGATGAGATGGTGCTGGTGAAGATGTTGATGGAGATTGACCCCCTCCCAATGAGAGGATCGATGGTGATGATTTCCCCCTCCCGGAGGGATGTTTCCCTGCCAGAACAGCTCCGCAGGAGCCCTAGATTGGTTCCGCCAAGGTTTCGCCTCGTGGTGGCGGAGTTTCGTCCCGTGATTTTTTCCAGGGCGAAAGACCTCATACAGCCAAAGATGGGCACCGAAGGCCTACCAGGGGGCCCACGAGGCAGGGGGGCGCGGCTCCCACCCTCGTGGCCAGGGTGTGGGCCCCCTCTGGTTAATTCTTTCGCCAATATTTTTTATATATATTCCAAAACGTGCCCCCATGAAGTTTCAGGACTTTTGGAGTTGTGCAGAATAGGTCTCTAATATTTGCTCCTTTTCCAGCCCAGAACTCCAGCTGCCGGCATTCTCCCTCTTCATGTAAACCTTGTACAATAAGAGAGAATAGGCATAAGTATTGTGACATTATGTGTAATAACAACCCATAATGCAATAAATATCGATATAAAAGCATGATGCAAAATGGACGTATCAACTCCCCCAAGCTTAGACCTCGCTTGTCCTCAAGCGGAAGCCGATATCGAAAAATATGTCCACATGTTTAGAGAAAGAGGTGTCGATAAAATAAAATACGGACATGAGGGCATCATGATCATTCTTAGAACATCAACATATATATATATATATTTTGTCATATGATTTCTTATGCTAAAGTAACGATTCATTCACAATTTTAAGTATGAATCAGAAACTTCATTGAAAACTAACAAACTATAATCTCAGTCATTGAAGCAATTGCAATTTATCATAACATCGGAAAGAGACAATATAAGAGCTTTTTAGCAAGTCCACATACTCAACTATCATTTAGTCTTTCACAATTGCTAGCACTCATGCAATATTTATGGGTATGAAGTTTCAATCGGACATAGAGAAAGATAGGGGCTTATAGTTTTGCCTCCCAACCTTTTACCTCAAGGGTAATGTCAACAATAATAGTTCATGAAAGCTTACATCCAATTAGCTATATATATCAGGATCTTTCCAACACATTGTGCTTGCCAAAGGATAAAATGTAAAAAGGAAAGGTGAAAATCACCATGACTCTTATATGAAGTATAAGACAAAAGTAAACGATGGGCCCTTCGCAAAGGGAACCAGAGGTTGTCATGTGCTTTTATGGTTGGATGCACAAAATCTTAATGCTAAAGAACGTTACTTTATATTGCCACTTGTGATATGGACCTTTATTATGCAGTCCGTCACTTTTATTTCTTCCACATCACAAGATCGTATAAAGCTTATTTTCTCCACACTAATAAATCATACGTATTTAGAGAGCAATTTTTATTGCTTGCAACAATGACAACTTACTTGAAGGATCTTACTCAATCCATAGGTAGGTATGGTGGACTCTCATGGCAAAATTGGGTTTAAGGATATTTGGAAGCACAAGTAGTATCTCTACTTGGTGCAAAGAATTTGGCTAGCATGAGGGGGGAAGGCAAGCTCAACACGTTGGATGATCCATGACAATATAATTTATCTCGGATGTAAGAAAACATAACCCACTATGTTGTCTTCCTTGTCCAACCTCAATTTTTTAGCATGTCATATTTTAATGAGTGCTCACAATCATAAAAGATGTCCAAGATAGTATATTTATATGTGAAAACCTCTCTTTCTTTATTACTTCCTACTAATTGCAACAATGACCAAAACTATGTTTGTCAACTCTCAACAACTTTTATTCATCATACTCTTTATATGTGAAGTCATTACTCTCCATAAGATCCATATGATCTCTTTATTTCTTTTTATTCTTTCTCTTCTCTTTTATTTTTATTCCCTCCAGATCATGGCAAGATAATCAGGCCCTTGACTCATAACTAATCTTTATTATATATAGCTCACGGACTCGATTACATAGAAGGATCATAAAGCAAAACTCAAAACTAAATCATACTAAAACTTTATTCTACTGGATCAAGATATTATCAAAAGGATCGAACTAAGAAAAACAGTAAAGATAAAAGTGTGATGGTGATACGATATCGGGGCACTCCCCCAAGCTTGGCAGTTGCCAAGGGGAGTGCCCATACCCATGTGTTTATGTCTCTTTCTTCGGGGGTGGAGGAGATGGTGATGATGATGACAATTGTGCCTTCAGCCTTTTCATGTTGTAATTGAGAAGAGCGATCTCCTCCTTTAAATCATCGACCTCTGATTCCAGCTTCAAGATCTTGTCACATAAATCTCCTTTGCTTTTCTGCCGAAAATGAGAAGGAATAGATCGGTTGTTAGACAGTCTATCCCTCTTAGGGAGACTAGACTTCTTGAACTTCATGTGAATATCCCCAGGTTGAGGTAGAGGAACATCCTACTCCTCCGAACTTGAATCATTGATCCTTCTTAAATGAGCATCCACCTCATCGTCCGTAGTTCGACCACAAGGAGATAGGTCCCCATAGGTCTTTGGGTCAGCAATGAGGTGTCAGACATAGCTCTCTCCATCAGAGTCTTGAGATGACATCTTGCTCTAAATCTGTAGCAGAAACAACTGGAAACAAAAACAGAGGATGTTTGCATGGTATGGTGGTCAAAACCTTCGGGAGATTATGTAATGAATTTTTACCGACCGAAAGAAGTATCGTGCAAGAAAACGGAGTCCGGAGAGCACACGAGGTGCCCACGAGGCAGGGGGCGCGCCCAAGGGGTAGGGCGCGCCCTCCACCCTCGTGGATACCTCGTGTCCTTCCTGGACTACTTCTTATTTTCCTGTTTTCTTAAATATTCCAAAACGGAGAAAATTGCTATTAGAACTGTTTTGGAGTCGGTTTACTTACCGTACCTCATACCTATTCCTTTTCGGAGTCTGAAACGTTCTGGAAAGTGTCCCTTATATACTCCTCCGGGGTTACGGTTTCAATAACATTAGTTTCAACATTTATGGGATTACTTGAGATATAATGTTTGATTCTTTGACCGTTCACCACCCTCGGATTTGTGCCTAAAAAGTTGTCGATTTTTATGGCACCGGAACGATAGACCTCCTCGATGATGTAAGGACCTCCCCATTTAGAGAGGAGTTTTCCTGCAAAAAAATCTTAAACGAGAGTTGTATAACAATACATAATCACCTACATTAAACTCACGTTTTTGTATCCTTTTGTCATGCCATCTTTTAACTTTTTCTTTAATCAGTTTGGCATTCTCATAGGCCTGGGTTCTCCATTCATCAAGTGAGCTAATGTCAAAAATCCTCTTCTCACCGGCAAGTTTGAAATCATAATTGAGCTCTTTAATGTCCCAATATGCCTTATGTTCTAGTTTGAGAGGTAAGTGACAAGCTTTTCCATAAACCATTTTATATGGAGACATACCCATAGGATTTATATATGCAGTTCTATAGGCCCATAATGCATCATCAAGTTTGTTTGACCAATTCTTTCTAGATCTATTAACAATCTTTTGCAAAATTAATTTAAGCTCTCTATTACTTAATTCTACTTGACCACTAGACTGCGGGTGATATGGAGGTGCAATTCTATGATTAACATCATACTTAGCAAGCGTCTTACGAAAAGCGCCATGAATAAAATGTGAACCACCATCAGTCATTAAGTATCTAGGGACTCCAAACCTCGGAAAAATAACTTGTTTAAGCATCTTAATAGAGGTGTTATGATTAGCACTACTAGTTGGAATAGCTTCTACCCACTTAGTAACGTGATCAACAGCAACTAAAATATGTGTATACCCATTAGAGGAAGGAAACGATCCCATATAATCAAAGCCCCAAACATCAAATGGTTCAATAACAAGTGAATAATTCATAGGCATTTCTTGACGTCTACTAATATTACCAATTCTTTGACATTCATCACAGGACAAGATGAACTTACGGGCATCCTTGAAGAGAGTAGGCCAATAAAAATCGGGTTGCAATACCTTATGTGCAGTTCTATCTCCAGCATGTTGTCCTCCATAAGCCTCAGAGTGACACTTGCGTAGGATCTGTTCCTGTTCATGCTCAGGTACACAATGTCTAATAACACCTTCTACTCCTTCTTCGTAAAGGTGTGGGTCATCCCAAAAGTAATGTCTTAAATCATAGAAGAACTTTTTCCTTTGCTGGTATGTGAAACTAGGTGGTATAAATTTAGCAACTATGTAATTAGCATAATCAACATACCATGGAGCAGTACGAGAAGCATTTATGATAGCTAGTTGTTCATCAGGAAAGCTATCATCAATAGGTAGTGGGTCATCAAGAACATTCTCTAACGTAGACAAGTTGTCTACAATGGGGTTCTCAGCTCCCTTTCTATCAATAATATGCAAATCAAATTCTTGTAGCAAGAGAACCCATCTAATAAGTCTAGGTTTAGCATCTTTCTTTATCATAAGATATATAATAGTAGCATGATCAGTGTGAACAGTTAATTTAGAATCAACAATATAAGGTATGAACTTATCACAAGCAAATACAACTTCTAAAAATTCTTTTTCAGTAGTAGCATAATTTCTTTGGGCACTGTCTAGAGTTTTACTAGTGTATTGGATAACATTTAATTTCTTATCAATTCTTTGTCCTCGAACAGCACCTACAGCATAATCACTAGCATCACACATAATTTCAAAGGGTAAATTCCAATCAGGAGGCTGAACAATATGTGCAGAAATCAAAGCTTTCTTAAGTATTTCAAATGCTTCTACACAATCATCATCAAAGACAAAAGGAACATCTTTTTGTAAGAGATTAGTCAGAGGCCTAGAAATTTTGGAGAATGGTTTTTGGCGGCCTCGGTGTACGAATGGGGGGACGAAGGGGAAGGTAGGGGGAGCCATGGCTTAGGGACGCGCTTGCCCAAAATGTAGGGTAAGTTACCAGCGTACCCCCACCAGTTTTCACACCGCGATGTCGAGCTGGCATTTCCGGCTGAGGGGTAGAAGGGGGATTTCGCGTGTCTGGGCTGCGGGACCGATTTCGGATGAGGAGGGAGTTTTCGCGCGGGTCGAAATTTCGGGATAATAAGGCGCGACGCGGGTTGAAGAGGCGGGAGTTTCGAAGCAGACGAGACAAAAGATATTCGAGCTTGAAAATTTCGGGATAACAAGGTGCGGATTCCTTGTTCGGCAGAACAAACTTAACGTCTACAAAAAAACAATTCATACAAGACACAAGAGAGTCATGTCCCCTTTTACTATATTGCTATAGATGTCATTGAAAAAACTACAAGAAAAATGTATAAAAAATCGGGAGAACAAGATTACCCTGTACAGTACCAAATTGATTCGCACTTCCCTCAACAACAACAAAAAACAAATCAATTCCCACCAAAAGAAAGAGTCATGTCCCTTTTTACATGATTACAAATGCCAGGATCTCGAATTTCAATTTTTGGATCCACGTTATGTTGAATTCGAATATATCATTAGGTGACCTTGCGGTTTATAATGGATGTAGTCTAACATTTTGATCTTCCATCATATATGAACATTTTACTCTACCCTATGAACATATATATTGTCGTCTACCATATGGACTAAATTTGACTCAATTTTCCTTATTTGAATACGATTGTTGTCGAGGTATACAATAATTTAAATATTATCTTGATAACAAAAAACATGCATATTGAAGTAATCATATTTCACTATGAACAACATGTACCATATGATCTCCAATTAAAATATTTGTATCCATTTTATGTTGAATTCAAATCAGAGTACATTGGTCTAGGTAGCGAGATGTTCGGGATAATCTAAACCCTGTTTTCATATGTATATTTTTTGGCTGAATTGGACAAGTTTTGGTATAAGCTTCTTGCAAAACCGGAGATTCTCTCAACAAGCCTCGTGGTTTCGAGAGGGAACGCGTCACCTTTGTGTGCGAAACGATATACGCTGCCTCCCCCCTGATTTTCTTTACACAGGCAACATAGAACTATATGAGTGCCCTGTTAAATTTTGGAATTATTCTGGGTTCATTTGGCCTTTTTATACATTAATTGAGTTTTTGGACATTTAATGTGCATAATCCAAATTTGAACTGCAAGCACATGCTCCGGTGCACCAAAGTTGGTTGAAAAATCACATGTGTGTCCTTGCATGAATTTCTAGGTCCCATGCAAGAAATGGGAATGAAATTCAAAGATCTCGGCGTCGTGACTCGGCCAAGAACATTGAGAAACTTGATTTTAAAATTCATGTAAATCCAAAACACGCCTAAAAATCGTGAAACTTGGCATGGTGTCATGTCATGGTACTACCATGCTGTGGTAAAAAAGTTGTCCGAATTGGAACAAATGTTGGTATAAGCTTATTACAAACCGGAGCTTCTCTCAAGAAGGCTTGTGATTCTGAGAGGGAACGTGTCACCTTTGAGTGTGAAACAATATACGTTCTCCCCCTTGAGTTTCTTTACAGAGGTAACATAGAACTACATGAGTGCCCTGTTAAATTTTGGAATTATTCCGGGTTCGTTTGGCCTTTTTTATAGATTAGTTGAGTTTCTGGTCATTTAATGTGCATAATTCAAATTTGAACTACAAGCACATGCTCCCGTGCACCAAAGTTGGTTGAAAAATCACATGTGTGTCCTCGGGTGAATTTCTAGGTCCCATGCAAGAAATGGGAATGAAATTCAAACATCTGGGCATCATGGCTCGGCCGAGAACATTGAGAAACTTGGTTTTAACATTCTTGTAAATCCAAAACACGCCTGAAAATCATGAAACTTGGCACGGTGTCATGTCATGGTACTACCATGCGGTGGTAAAAAAATTGGCCAAATAGGAACAAGTTTTGGTATAAGCTTCTTGCAAATCGGAGCTTTTCTCAAGAAGGCTCGTGGTTCTGAGAGGGAACGTGACACCTTTGATTGCGAAACAATATACGCTGCCCCCCCTTGAGTTTCTTTATAGAGACAACATAGAACTACATGAGTGCCCTGTTAAATTTTGGAATTATTCCGGGTTCGTTTGGCCTTTTTTATACATTAATTGAGTTTCTGGTCATTTAATGTGCATAATTCAAATTTGAACTACAAGCACATGCTCCCGTGCACCAAAGTTGGTTGAAAAATCACATGTGTGTCCTCAGGTGAATTTCTAGGTCCCATGCAAGAAATGGGAATGGAATTCAAACATCTGGGCATCGTGGCTCGACCGAGAACATTGAGAAACTTGGTTTTAAAATTCTTGTAAATCCAAAACACGCCTGAAAATCATGAAACTTGGCATGGTGTCATGTGATGGTACTACCATGCCGTGGTAAAAAAATTGGCAAAATAGGAACAAGTTTTGGTATAAGTTTCTTGCAAACCGGAGCTTCTGTCAAGAAGGCTCGTGGTTCTGAGAGGGAACGTGTCACCTTTGTGTGCATAATTCAAATTTGGAATAAAAGCACATGCTCCAGTGCACCAAAGCTAGTTGAAAAATCACATGTGTGTCCTTGGGTAAATTTCTAGGTCCCATGTAGGAAATGGGAATGAAATTCAAACATCTGGGCGTCGTGGCTCGACTGCAAACATTGAGAAACTTGGTTTTTTAATTCCTGTAAATCCAAAACATGCATGAAAATCATGAAACTTGGCTTGGTGTCATGACATGGCACCAACATGTTGTGGTAATTTTGCTGTTCGATTTGCGAAGGCGCACACATTAACAATCAACAAAGTCATTTTGGAACAAGTGCTGTCACGTTACAATCGGAAACACAAGTATTATTGAAACCGTGGGCGTTCTATTTACCATTTACGTGCCGCCACGCATCCCTTTTTTTATTAGCTAGGAGGCGCCGTGCAGGGTAGCTATTTGAGTACGGGAGGCGTGCGATCAGACCCCTACGCGTGCTTATCGAGAGGAGAGCCCTTTGACCTCCATCTGCTATCCACCTCTCTCCCAAGGTCTCCGTTAATGGCGCCCGAGCCTTTGTTTAATGGCGTGGCTATGTCTCGATTGAGATTTAAGAGAGAAAAAAGAAAATATGAAAAGAAAATTTTGCACGGATCTTGATGTAAGATCCGATGGACCTATATAGCATCTACTGCGACTTATAGCAAGACTGATGAATATATATATATGGACGACAAGAGTGGATAATAATTATCTTATATAATTAGGAAGGTAATTAAAAAATCCACATGCAGCTACGCCAGAAATACACAAGGGCAAAAGAAGAAGGAAGACGCATACAACGATCTGGCTCGCTGACCTCTACTTTCTTTATGCGCTGCAGGTCACGGAGACTAGTTCTCACGGCGAGCGGCGATGATCTCTTTCATTAGTTTCATGTCCTTAATACGCTGCTTGGCAGCATCCCGTGCTTCCTCCACCAGGCTTTCGCGCTTGATGAAGAGCATGGCATTCTCGTCCATAAGTTTCTTGATGATGACACCCGTCCTATGCAAGAAGGTAGCGGTCTCCTCCGCCTATTTCGCCCTTCCAGGGATCTTCGCCCTCACCAGGTCATGCTCGGCTCGGAGCTTCGCGTTGCCCTCCCCTAGTTGCCGGATGACGCTGGTAGCCTCGTCCTGCAACCTCGCCCAGCCGGAGATCTGATCCATATGGCTATGGACGATAGCATGCATGTGCCTGTAAGAGTCCTTGCCTACACGCGAGAAATTTTCCCAGGCCACCGCGGCACGGCAGGACCTTCGTGCTGCTTTGGCGGCACGGCGGGACATCTCTACTGCTTCCGCGGCGCGGCCAGACCAGTCTACTACATCGACGATGCGACGGGACCTCCGTGCTACTTCGGTGGCGCGGCGGGACCTCTATGCTGCTACTGCTGTGCGGCTAGACATGTCAGCTGCTTTTGTGGCAAGGCGGGACATCTCTCATGCTTCCTCTTCCATGCTCGCCTCTCCCTGGTGGAAATCTCTCCACCCAGAACTCACGCTGTCCATGGCAGATGCAAAGGAACGATGCTGAATGACTTAATTGTTTTTTGTGGATGAGGAGTTGAGGAGGAATGTGCAGTCATCTTGGCATAGTAGTATTTATTACCGAGTACTACTAATACGCTCCTAAGTGGGAAACCGTTCAGGTTGTGATCGGTCTGAACAGGTTTGCAATTAAATATAGCGTGGTAGTAGTTTGGAATGTGATGAGACGCAAGCTCAAAATTTATTGACGATTCTAGTTTCGAAGTGCGGCACTATTCCCGGATGGCGTAACGTGGGCACGTGTTCTTGGGCGTGGTGTAGCATATGCCATGGTACTACTTCTTTTTCTACTGATGTGTACGTGCAATAACTGGCATAGTCAGATACATATCTTACGGTTATTGGGGTGTTCGACAGCAATAGCCTCGTGGCGCGCTATAGACTAGTCTTTTTTTCACACGCATTACATCAACACATATCATCTCTCTCCCTCTTTCCCACGCACACACCTATCTCTCGGGACTTCTCACACGCACCATATCTAGCTCCCTAGGTCGATGCCACCCACATACACTTGTACTCTGAGTTTAGTATGTTATACAGGAAGAGAAGAGGTGCACGCACGCACTCGTCCTCTCCCACACACGCATCTGTAGCTACGAATTTTAGTGTTCTCAACCATCCGATTGGCTCTATCATAGGTTTCACGCTGATCCTTGGCCTTGAGATTGAGAAGTTTAAAACGCGAAGGCTAAGATGGAGGCGCGAGGTTTTGGTTAATGTGCGGGCCGCACGCGACACCAACACGACACAAGCTTCGTCATCCTGGTCCGCTTGCAGTCGGGTGAGTTGTCCAAGTATAGACACAACCAGGCCCTCCTTGGTATCCGCGCCTCGACTTAGACTAGTCACAGTGTGGAGTAACTTAGAGTAGTAACATGCACATGTTTCTAGTCTATGTTACTACCTCCACAGTGGGTTGTAACATATGTGTTGTTTCATGTTCCATTTATTAGGTTGTAGACTCCTCTTTTTTTGATACGTGTGCTGTTATAGTAACTAGCTATGTTACCACATGCCTCTCTTTCTTCATTAATTACATGCCACATTGTCTATTTTGTCTAGATAAGTGTGATGTTATCACCTATGTTACTCCCACTATGACCAGCCTTATGCGCATAGAAATTAGGATCGGAGGGAGTACTACTACTAGTAGTACTACTTTGATGTGTCGCGTCAATTCACACAAGTATGCAACACTTCCTGAACAAACAAGCATATAAGATGTTATACTTACTTCTTATAAGCTGTTATACTTCTTACCCAAAGGATCTTTATATCCAACAGACACAAAATATCCGTTCGACTGTTGAAAATTACTTTAACTGCTGATCTGATGTCGAAGTAATTGTTGCATCGCCACCAAAGCCCACCATCTCTTAAGCTAAAGTAGACCAAGCTAACCCCTATATTAGCATATTACTAAGATAAACAGAAGGCACTGTAGAATCATTTAGGACGTGAGCTTGTCAATCTGAATGTGGAGGGACACCAGCATAGCCCCAGCCAACAGCTTGTGCGGAACTGTGAAGAAGGTAATTAGCTCCTGCACGGCAACGTCGCCGCGATCCTTGCTGCTTGTCACCTCCATTTCCACCCTTACGGCGTCGGTCCTGCCTTTCGGCTCCCCCGGTGAGCCGTTCGCCCACAGCTTGGCCACGTAGTGCGATAGTGGGGACGACCCCGCTCTGATGCAGACGACTGACATGGTGATAGGCGCGCAGATGTTGAGCATGCTGCCGACCAAGAAAAACGCGCGACCGTCCTCCTCCGCGAACAGCAAGAGCCGTGGCTCTGACAGTGGCACTTGCAGCTGGAGCACCTTGCCGTACTGGATCCTGTGCACATGCATGGGATGCACGGGGCTGATGTGGTGGGAGAGCGCCGGCGGTGGGCCTTCGTAGCCGTAGATGGCACAGGGCATTTGCAAGGGTGAGTGGACACACGCTCTGGTGATCCGCGAGCTTGTGGTAAGTGACGTAGAGCCCACAGCCTCCATGCGGGCACTCCACCCTCATCGAGGAGAGGATGGCGTCCAACGCCATGTTCCGCACATCGAAGCCACCGCCGCGCTCGCACTTCTGGCACTACCGCTGGTTCCCGGGGCGCTCGACGCGACAGTCCATGCAAGCCAGGTGCCCCCCTTGCACTGCACAAATCAATCAAACAACACATCAATCAAGAAACCTGCACCTTGCTCTATCAGCCGAACGGATGAGGTGTATTCAGACCTCATGCACTGGAGGCTTCAAGGGGTGGAGGCACAAGGGGCAGTGTTGCAAGGTGAGGTCCATCGAGAGCTCCATCATCGGGTCCTGTTCCGCCTGCATGATCTCGCCCTCCTCGTGCACAACCATCTCTCGGTTTATTAGGGCCGGGGCATTACAGAGCTTTACCGTCACATATTCATACTACTTCAAGGTGCATTAAATCAACACATGCAAGTATCAAAATGATAGTCACGGCATGCATGCATGCATGAATTGTAATTAATGCATCGCTAAACGCAAATTATTCAAATATATCGAGTGCAGTGCTTTGATGTGTCGCATCAACTCGTACAAGACCGAGAAGTTTGATTACTACAACACCCTCTCCCTCGCGCACCAGCCTTTGGCTGCATGACAGGTGGGCCACCCACCTGTTGGGCCCACCTGTCATACACGCAAAGGCAGGAGCAGTAAGTCAATGAAGCTGCGTCCCTCCCTCGCCCATGAGCGTGGTGGCTGGCAGGACTAGGAGAAGCTTTCGTTCACTACATGCTCTCCCTCCCGCACGTGGTGGACATGCAGCAGTTCAATCGGTGCCAGATGGCCAGAAGCATACTGTAGTACTCCTCCACTGCAGTAGTACTCCATCATTGTTCGACTTCTCGAAGAGGCGAAGAGCCAAGCGCAGCCCGGACGCTCGTGTGGGAGTTTCATGTGTAGAGTAGTCTAGGACAGTGGCGGAGCCACCTCCCGGCGACCCCGGGCAGCTGCCCGGGCTAGCCCAAAAAATTACTACTAAGCACTAGTGATAATCTATGGTTAGAAGAATTATTTCTTAGGGAAGGTGGCATCTCACTCTGTCACAGTTCAGTCATGCCCGGGCTGCATTTATGGGCTGGCTCCGCCACTGGTCTAGGATAGCGTGTACCGTGCCTATAAGCTTAAAATCGTTGGGGTCGACTCCATGCTTTTTTTATTAAAATAATCTTCTAGCCCTATCTGTCATCCTGGTGATTGTAGTTTGCACGCTCATCTGGTCAAGACAGGAATATATATTTTAATTTGTGGTGGGGTAAATGTTAGAGGTTGCAGCAAATGGAGTATTGTACACTGTGGGTCTTTCAGCCAAGCTTAGAGGCAACCATGTGGGGCCAGTGCTATGATGTGTCGCGTCAACTCGTACAACAAGGAGAAGCTTGATTTTACTACTACACACCTTCTCCCTTTCCCATGCGCGCTGTGGCTCGCAGACAAGGACATGCTTTTGCTTAGGCTGGTCATAATGGAATACTAGTATCATGAATATGATACTAGGGATCCGGCTTGCCTGCTCCCTCCCCATGCTCCCATCCGTGCTCCCACTCCATCCTACGGCTGTCTTTTTCTCTTTTCCCTTTCTAATCTAATCATCTCCCCCCTGATTTTAAGGGGGTGGGGCCCGGGCCTTATTTTGTTCCAATCAAATCATGCCACGTATGCGGGAGCATGGATTGGCGCACGCTTGGGGAGCAGGAGAGTCTCGTCCATGATACTAGTGTATGATACTACACATCCTTAGTTCATAGTATCATATGTTAGTATCATCGATGACTTAATTTATTAGCATGCATGACACATAGTAGCACAACATTTAATATGATACGATATCATGATATGATACTCAACCCTCTCTTTATTCATTTACTTCTATGCCACGTCATCAAATTTGCCTAGTTGGCATGCATGATACTCCCTCCGTTCCTAAATATTTGTCTTTTTAGATATTTCAAATGGACTACCACATATGGAAGTATATATACATATTTTAGAGTGTAGATTCACTCATTTTGCTCCCTATGTAGTCACTTGTTGAAATCCCAAGAAAGACAACAAGTGCCTAGACTACACCGAGACGGAGTACATATGGAGCCCTGTAAACCAGAAAGGAGTATTTGCCTTTCTAGAGATTTCAACAAGTGACTAGACTACACCGAGACGGAGTACATAGCAAAATGAGTGAATCTACACCGTAAATAAATATGTAGTTCTCTCGTTTTCCTCTCTGCCTTGGTCGTGGTGCACAATATTGAGTATACTAGTACTATCATCTTGAAATTTATGAAGTCACCATAGGCACCTCGTCGTCGACGGGAATGTCTCCTGACATGCGATAGAAGCGAGCGGCAGTTGCCTCCATAGGTGCTTGAATGCCATTGCCAAGGAGGGAGAGGGTAGCGGTTCCCGAGACATTGAACGGTCAATGATGCATCCTCAATTACATGCAGAGGGAATTAATTGGAGAAGCAGAATAGAGCCAGCATGATGTGAATGCAACTAAGTTTGGATTCTCATAATTGCGCCCCACCACTCCAATCCATCTACTCCTAGTCTTTGCGCAACACTGCTCACTCCAATCCAAGACAAAGTGACCAGAAGCCACAAGCACCTATGGAGGCGATGGACGTGAGGGGCAGCCGGCTGTGCCAAATCATCCAAGGCGCCGGCCTGCGGCCCCGCACTGTGCAGCATTTCCAGACGGTGCTAGCGACCGCCAGCATCATAGCCCTCGCCAATGTCGGCTTCACCTCTCGCATGGATGACATGATGGTCAACTCCATCCGGAAGTGCACCTCCGTCAAGAAGCGCGCAGACGGCCTTGTCGTACTGCTCCAGCCCGCACGCCCAGGCTCCTCATTGCCGGCCACCCTCATCGGCCTCCATGGTGACGAACTCTTTCAAGCCCTAGTGGCCTTGGAGCTGGAGGTTGCGACGAAGAATGTGCACCTCGAGGCCGCACTCGCCACACAACGCCACGCCATGCAAGAAGCCGTCGACCTGCACATCCATGTCTACGAGGAAATCATCTACATAGGCCACTACAGGGCCAGCGAGGACAGAAAGACGTTGGCCTTCTTCCAGCGGCTGGAATCTTTGGTTGCCATTATTTAGAAGCACGTTGACCTGGCCACGAAAGCCGCTGCTACTTAGCCACCATTCGGTGGGCCGGCTGAAAGTGCAACTATCCCTAGGTGGTTTTGGTAATTCATAACAACATATAGCTCATTGAGCTAATGCTATTCCAAGATGATTATTTCAGGAAAGCTCAATGATTGGCATGGTATGGATGTGAAAGTGGAACCCTCAAAATGCTAAGGACAAAGGATTGGCTCAAGCTCAAAAGCTTAGGACTCTTCATTTTATATTTTAGTGATCCAAGATCACATTGAGTCTTTAGGAAAAGCAAATACTATCAAGGAGGGATGAGGTGTTGCTTAATGAGCCTCTTGCTTCATGTGCTTAGTGATATGCTCCAAAACCCTCAACTACTTTCCCATATCCACTTATGACCTAAACCCTAAGCCAAACTCGGTCATACCGATTCTTTCCATCCGGCGCCACCGAGTTTCACTTGTCATAAGCCACTGCCAAACCCTAGCAATTCGGTTCTACCGATAGGGATCTCGGTCTCACCAAGATGGGATTGCAAACTCTCTGTTTCCCTTTCGTAACTTTTCGGTCTCACCGAAAGAGCGAATAGGTCCCACCGAGATTGCAATGTAAATTCAGTGTTTCCTTTTTGTAACTTTTCGGTCTCACCGAAAGAGCAAATCGGTCCCACCGAGTTTGCCTGACCAACTCTCTGGTTAGCTAATTACCAAAATCGGTCTCACCAAGTTTGTGTAATCGGCCTCACCGAGATTACGTTATGCCCAAACCCTAACCATATCGGTCCTACCGAGTTGCATGTCAGTCCCACCGAAAATCTCTAACAGTCACTAGGTTTACCTTTTCGGTCCGACCGAGTTTGTTGATTCAGTCCCACCGAGATTGGAAAACTGTGTGTAACGGTTGGATTTTGTGTGGAGGCTATATATACCCCTCCACCTCCTCTTCATTCATAGAGAGAGCCATCAGAACACATACACAACTCCAACTCATATGTTCTGAGAGAGAACCACCTACTCATGTGTTGAGACCAAGATATTCCATTCCTACCATATGAATCTTGATCTCTAGCCTTCCCAAGTTGCTTTCCACTCAAATCTCCTTTCCACAAAATCCAAATCCTATGAGAGAGAGTTGAGTGTTGGGGAGACTATCATTTGAAGCACAAGAGCAAGGAGTTCATTACCTACACACCATTTGTTAGTTCTTGGAGAGTGGTGTCTCCTAGATTGGCTAGGTGTCACTTGGGAGCCTCCGACAAGATTGTGGAGTTGAACCAAGGAGTTTGTAAGGGCAAGGAGATCTCCTACTTCGTGAAGATCTACCGCTAGTAAGGCAAGTCCTTTGTGGGCGATGGCCATGGTGGGATAGACAAGGTTGCTTCTTCGTGGACCCTTTGTGGGTGGTTGCTTCTTCGTGGACCCTTCGTGGGTGGAGCCCTCCGTGGAGTCGCGCAACCGATACCCTTTGTGGGTGGAGCCCTTCGTGGACTCGCGCAACCGTTACCCTTTGTGGGTTGAAGTCTCCATCAACATGGATGTAGGATAGCACCACCTATCCGAACCACGGGAAAAACATCCGTGTCTCCAATTGCGTTTGAATTCTCCAAACACTTCCCTTTACATTCTTGCAAGTTGCATGCTTTACTTTCCGCTGCCAATATACTCTTTGCATGCTTGCTTGAATTGTGTGATGATTGCTTGACTTGTCCTACAATAGCTAAAATCTGCCAAGAACTAAAATTGGGAAAAGGTTAAGTTTTTATTTGGTCAAGTAGTCTAATCACCCCCCTCTAGACATACTTTTGATCCTACAAGTGGTACCAGAGCTTTGGTCTCCATTTGCTTTGATCTCCATAGATTTTGGTGGTCATAGCCTTGGTTTCACAACCTAGGAGAGTATGGCGTCTAGCGAGGGAAATTATCACCGTAGAGGTCCTTACTTTGATGGTACTAATTTTGCTAGTTGGAAGCATAAGATGAAAATGCATATTCTTGGACATAACCCCGCCGTTTGGGCTATTGTGTGTGTTGGTTTGCAAGGTGACTTCTTTGATTGGAAAGAACCAAACCGTGAAGCTACCGCGGATGAGTTGAAGATGTTGCAATACAATGCTCAAGCTTATGATATTCTCTTCAACGGATTGTGCCCTGAAGAATTCAACAAAATCAGCCGTCTTGAGAATGCAAAGGAAATTCGGGACACATTGATTGATATGCACGAAGGTACCGACTCCGTCAAGGAATCCAAGTTGGATGTGCTTCAAAGTCAACTTGAGAAGTTCAAAATGAAGGATGGTGAAGGTGTCGCTGAAATGTACTCTAGGCTTGCTCTCATCACAAATGAGATTGCCGGCTTAGGAAGTGAAGAGATGACCGATAGATTCATCATCAAGAAGATTCTAAGAGCCTTGGATGGAAAATATGATACCGTGTGCACATTGATCCAAATGATGCCCAATTACAAAGATCTCAAGACAACGGAGGTGATTGGAAGAATTGTTGCTCATGAGATGTCACTTAAGGATAAAGAGGAACTTCACAACAAATCAAGTGGTGCCTACAAAGCCTCATGTGAAGCCCCTACATCATCAAGTGAGAAACAAAACTTCAACGAAGAATTGAGCTTAATGGTGAAGAACTTCAACAAGTTCTACAAAAGAAGAAGCAAAGAATCACCACCAAGAGAGAGAAGGAGTAGAGATGATCATTATGAACGAAGATACTCACGGAGAAGCAAGGATTCGGAAAGGAAGGAAAAATCATCAAGGAGCTACACAAAACGAAGACATCAAGCTCATGTTGGTGAATGGGTATCCGGCTCCGACTCCGACAGTCACTCCGAGAGAAGTTATTACTCCGACCCCGAAGATACTCAAGATGAAGGTGTTGCCGATCTAGCACTTGTGTCAACCAACTCCTACGACATATTTGACTCACCAAATGAAGGAATTGGAAGATGCTTCATGGCCAAAGGTCCTAAGGTAACACACCCCGAGTATGTTGATTTCAATAGTGATGAAGATGACTTGTTAGGTGATGATTTGCTTGTTGACAACTCTAGTGATGAATACTATGATGAAACGTCAATTAATCATGCTAATCAAGATAAAATGAATGACAATGATAAGGAGAAGATTGAGGCTCTAACTAAAGAACTAAACACTCTTAAGTTAGCTCATGAAACTATCTTCGAAGATCATCGAGAACTTTTAAGAGCTCATGAGAAATTACGCTTTGAAAAGCTCAATCTTGAGCAAGAGCATGAGTTCTTAAAAGCAATCAATGATGATCTTCGCAAGAAAAGTTCTTCTTACATTGCCAAGCGTTTACTCTTATCCAATCAAGTCAAGTCTAGTAACAAGAACAAGAAAGATTCTTCCTCTAGCAGTAACAATGATCATGCTAAATCCAATATTGTTGCTTCTAGTAGTTCTCTTGATTCCACTAATGATTCTCTTAGCCAAGTTACACTTGAGCAAGAAAATAGCTTATTGAAGGGAATTATAGAGAAAGGAGTGTACAAAAGCCTTGCCGGGAGTAAGCAATTCGAGGAAATTGTGCGCAAGCAAGGAATGCACCAGAAGAATCAAGGTGTTGGTTTTGAACGAAAGTTCAATGCCAATGGAGTTGAGTGGGAAGAAGATCAATACCCAAAGACAAAGTTTGTTCCTCAACAAGAGAAGTATGCTACTTCTTTCAAGGGGACACAAGCTCAAGATGATCTTCCACCACAAGACTACAAGAAAAAAGGCAAGGACAAGCTTCAAGAGGAAATTGATGCATTTGAAGAAGCTCCTAAGACCTTAGTCAAGTGGATTCCCAAGACTACTTCAAGTTCCACTTCATCAAGTACGACTACAACTCCAAGGATTCCCATCAAGATGGTGTGGATCCAAAAGAAGAAGAACTAGAGAGTTCTTGAGGGTGACTCCGCCAACATACTTCACTCTTATCATTTTGGCAAGGACAAGTGCAATCAACTTCCACATCTTGCACTAGTTCAAGGAGTCACAAACCCTCTTGTTGGTAAGACAAGGGACAAGGTAACCTAAAAGTTTTCATGGACATCATCTTGTGTGTGCATCACTCTATGTCTATGGATATCCTTGTTTGTTCCTTGTGGGACTAACCCATGTAGGTATTGAAAGTGCAATTCACTCAAATGGATAGCTCCAAGTGATCTACATCAACATTGAGCATCCACATCTTCAACATCTACATGAAGTCGTAATCGACAAAACCCGAGGTTAGTTCATCCCTCTAAGGGGGAATATCACATCTAGGGGGAGCTTTACTCTAAGACTTTAGCTAAAGCAACTCTAAATATGTGAATACAACAATGCTTTATGTAAAAGTGGTAACCCCACTTGAGCTTAAACGATGAGTATGACCTATGATCAAGTGTTCTCACTTGACTCCTAAGTCAATATGCTCATATATAGATGACCTTGTCATCACAAATTGCTTGATAGATGCTAGAATTGGTTGTGCATGCCTTGTCACATATTTCATTTTCCATCTTATTGTGTGAGCATGCTGGTTGCATATTTTACTCATTCGAGGACATCCACTTGTTGTTTTGATTGTTTGGTTTTATTTCCTTTTGCCAAGTGGATGGACAAGAATGCCTAAGAACCTCCTCTAGCTATCTATGCTTTTCTCGTCTCAAACTCTATTCATGCTACATCACAAAATTTGATCAAGTCAGATTCGAACCACTCTGTGTGAGGAGCGCTCGGAGTCCCCGATTCGTCATAGACTTAAACCTCCAAAACCTCTTTATGATTCTCGGTCTGACCAATACCCCACTTTCGGTCCTACCGAGATCATTAAGTTGATCTAGGTTTTCGATCTCGGTGCAACCAATTTGAACTTTTCGGTCACACCGAGTTTCAGTAACTGCTTGCAGTTATGAATCTCGGTGCCAACGAGTTGTTCCACTCGGTCACACCAACAGGGTCGGGCTATATATAGTCACGGGCAAAAATTTGGAAATTTCTCCGAACCCCTTCGCCCGCGCGATAGCCTGCTCTGCCAACGTGGTCTCCGGATCGCCTTCTCGCTGCCAGCCGCCTCCAGTCGCTGGTCTCCGTCGCCGTCAACGGGAATTCTACCCCGCCGTTGCCGCCGTAGCGAGTCTCCGCCGAACTAGGGTATGGACTCGATCTTTGTGCTATTCCCCAATCCGATTCCTAGCACATTGTGATCATATTGATTCTAGCCACGTTTGATAAACTTCTATCCAGTCAATGAACTCGTAGATTAGGTTTGATTCGAAAATTCTAGGTTTAGGTTTCCGTCGAAACCATCTCAGACCCACCGAGTTGAAAAACTCGGTCCCACCGATTTGGCTTATGCCATTGCACAAGTGAGACTCGGTCTGACCGAGAATTACTTATCGGTGTGACCGATTTTGGAACTCTGTGAAACCCTAGCAGTCTCGGTGCCACCGAACTGTGACTCGGTCTGACCGAGTTCACTAGTTTAGGTTCCAAAACTGCTTCGGTATCACCGAGTTTGAAAATCGGTAGATCCGAGATGCTTTCAGTGGGAAACTAAAACTAAGTTTTTGGATCATTCTTTTGAAAAAATCTCTGCATTTTGTGATGCTCATCTATTCTACCTCATCTATAAACTGTTCACTGAGTCAGCAGTCAGCTTGTTCATCATGTCAGACCAAAGTGATAGCCAGAACATGTCAGAAGAGCAAGTGCAGATGAGTGAGGGCACTAGTCCCTCAAGTTCTTCAGATGATGGCAGCAGGAGTACCCCAAGCAATCTGCCAAAAGCTGCCACCAGACAGAGGAAGAAGAGAACTTCAGATTCTGAGGATGAAGATTATGTGGCAGAAGAGGAAGCCACATCAAAGAGAGTCGAGCCAGCACAAGGCACAAAGCCAGGGATGAAAATCAAAAGGCCAACAGGCAGGCAGCCTATGTCAAAGGCCAGGGCTTCAACTGAAAAACCTGCACCCAAAGAGCCAGTTGCTGCTGAAGGAAAGAAAAGGAAGGAAAGGGTCAAGAAGACCGTAGCCAGAGTGCTTGGAAAGGCTTCCATCATGGAAGAGGAAGAAGAAGAGATTGCTGCACCAGCACCTAAGGCACCTAAGCTTATGGGTGATGCTATCAGGACAGGGGCTGCCACATCTAAGCCCAAAGAAGCACCCAAAGCTGCCTCCAAGCCCAAGTCTGCACCAAAGAGAAATACAAGGAGCATACCTGCAACTGAGCAGAACAAGGCCCCAGTGCCTGAAGCTGCAGAAGAAGATGATGAAGAGCAAGTACTCAGAAAACACAAGCCCAAGATCCCAGACCACAACGATGCTCATCCTGTGGCTGAGGATATGAAGCTCAGGAGAGACTCAGGGCTCAGGAAGTGGAGACAAGAAGATCCGTATGCTTCAAGGAGGAGGACTGCTGTTGACTACAGGTTCCACACTAAGGAATAGTAGGACTTCTATGAGACAGTTTTGTTGGACAAGAAGCCCATTGTTTGTGACATGAGATGGGTCGACTGGACCTACATGAAGGAAAATGAGGAACACTACCCTGGAGTGTATGACAGCTTCATAGCTTGTGGAGTAGCTGACTTTGTTGGGCAGAAGCTCACAAAGTGGAATGAGGAGCTTATAATGCAGTTCTACTCCACAGCACATTTTTATCCAGATGGGAGGATCACATGGATGTCTGAGGGTACAAGGTACAAATCTACAGTTGCTGAATGGGCACATCTCATCAATGCCCCAGAGGAGCAAGCAGATGACTTGGATATCTATGCCAAGAAGAAGATGGATCATAACTCAATGTCCAATATGTACAAGGAAATTCCAAATGAAGCTCTTGAAACTTTCAAATTTGGCTCAGTGCACTATCTTCTGTCAGGGCTGCCAACCATCAATTGGATTTTGAGGCACACTCTCTTGCCCAAGTCAGGTGATCACAAGATGATCAGAGGCCATGCAATCAACTTGCTACATATTTTTGATGTGCCACAGAAGTTCAAGGTGATGAGCCTCATGGTAGAGACCATTAAGAGGACATCAGCTGATCAGAAGAGGAGCTGTGGTTATGCCCCACAAATTCAGGAGCTCATCAACTCCAAGATGGGCACAGGCATATACTTATTGGACAAGGAACACCTGCCCATCCGTCCAGATTTTGAGGACAATCAAGTTGTGATGACTGAGAATGAACCATCGTCTGCACAAGCACAAGCAAAGAAGGAGAAGGCAAGGAAGGAGAAAGCTGCCAAGATGCCAACTCAAGAGGAGACATCTGAGTATTTCTTGAAAACCAAACAAGAGCAGCTTGGTTACCTGATTGCATCCACCCTGCAGATTGAGAAAGGACTAGCTACCCTAACTCAGAACCAGACAAGCCTAGAGAGAATCATGGAACAAAAGTTCTATGACTTGGATGTCAAAGTGACAGAGATTCAGACTGCAGTGGAGCAGCTCCAAGATGATATGCAGGAGAGGAAAGGGAAGACAACCACTGATGCCTTTGCCAGAGTGCCACGAGGTCCGAGGTCGTCTGCAGTGCCAGTTCCTGACACAAGAGCAACTGCCTCAGCTCCAGCCATAGCACCAGCCCAACCTGCTCCAGCGTCTACTTCAGCTCCAACTCCAGCGTCTACTTCAGCGTCTACGGAAGCCTTCGTCCTTGGAGTGATCCGGACTCCACCACCACCTGAAGATCTAGCCTGAGCGTCGATCTAGCACTATGCATTTTCTAGGAACTTTTTAGTAACTTGTTGCCAAAGGGGGAGAAGATGTATAGATCATAGGCTTCGAGAGAGAGAGTGTTGCTTTTTTCTCTCTTGCTTTATTTGGTGGATTTTTGAACTTTGTTTGCTTTTGAGTGCTTGAGATACTATGTCATTGCTTGTGAGACATTGATGATCATGTGTTTGATCATAAGCTACACTTAATGCTTGCTTAATGCTATTATCTTATCTATCTTATGTGATCATTCACTATTCTTGGTGATGAGTGCATGTATTTCATTCTTATCATTTTAAGTGCTCCACCAAGATGTATGTGACATGGAAGAGTAACCCATGACTCAAACTCCTTGTGCATTTGCAGTCCAAAGCAAATTTTAAATATGCACAAATTTAGGGGGAGCTCTTACTTGTCACATACTTCACAAAGCGACGATATAATTCATGCTTATTATCATTTGTCGAAGCTTTGATCTATATGTTGTCATCAATTACCAAAAAGGGGGAGATTGCACTATCCCTAGGTGGTTTTGGTAATTCATAACAACATATAGCTCATTGAGCTAATGCTATTCCAAGATGATTATTTCAGGAAAGCTCAATGATTGGCATGGTATGGATGTGAAAGTGGAACCCTCAAAATGCTAAGGACAAAGGATTGGCTCAAGCTCAAAAGCTCAAGACTCTTCATTTTATATTTTAGTGATCCAAGATCACATTGAGTCTTTAGGAAAAGCCAATACTATCAAGGAGGGATGAGGTGTTGCTTAATGAGCCTCTTGCTTCATGTGCTTAGTGATATGCTCCAAAACCCTCAACTACTTTCCCATATCCACTTATGACCTAAACCCTAAGCCAAACTCAGTCATACCGATTCTTTCTATCCGGCGCCACCGAGTTTCACTTGTCATAAGCCACTGCCAAACCCTAGCAATTCGGTTCTACCGATAGGGATCTCGGTCTCACCGAGATGGGATTGCAAACTCTCTGTTTCCCTTTCGTAACTTTTCGGTCTCACCGAAAGAGCGAATCGGTCCCACCGAGATTGCAATGTAAATTCAGTGTTTCCTTTTTGTAACTTTTCGGTCTCACCGAAAGAGCAAATCGGTCCCACCGAGTTTGCCTGACCAACTCTCTGGTTAGCTAATTACCAAAATCGGTCTCACCGAGTTTGTGTAATCGGTCTCACCGAGATTACGTTATGCCCAAACCCTAACCATATCGGTCCTACCGAGTTGCATGTCAGTCCCACTGAAAATCTCTAACGGTCACTAGGTTTACCTTTTCGGTCCGACCGAGTTTGTTGATTCGGTCCCACCGAGATTGGAAAACTGTGTGTAACGGTTGGATTTTGTGTGGAGGCTATATATACCCCTCCACCTCCTCTTCATTCGTAGAGAGAGCCATCAGAACACATACACAACTCCAACTCATATGTTCTGAGAGAGAACCACCTACTCATGTGTTGAGACCAAGATATTCCATTCCTACCATATGAATCTTGATCTCTAGCCTTCCCAAGTTGCTTTCCACTCAAATCTCCTTTCCACAAAATCCAAATCCTATGAGAGAGAGTTGAGTGTTGGGGAGACTATCATTTGAAGCACAAGAGCAAGGAGTTCATTACCTACACACCATTTGTTACTTCTTGGAGAGTGGTGTCTCCTAGATTGGCTAGGTGTCACTTGGGAGCCTCCGACAAGATTGTGGAGTTGAACCAAGGAGTTTGTAAGGGAAAGGAGATCGCCTACTTCGTGAAGATCTACCGCTAGTGAGGTAAGTCCTTTGTGGGTGATGGCCATGGTGGGATAGACAAGGTTGCTTCTTCGTGGACCCTTTGTGGGTGGTTGCTTCTTCGTGGACCCTTCGTGGGTGGAGCCCTCCGTGGACTCGCGCAACCGATACCGTTTGTGGGTGGAGCCCTTCGTGGACTCGCGCAACCGTTACCCTTTGTGGGTTGAAGTCTCCATCAACATGGATGTAGGATAGCACCACCTATCCGAACCACGGGAAAAACATCCGTGTCTCCAATTGCGTTTGAATTCTCCAAACCCTTCCCTTTACATTCTTGCAAGTTGCATGCTTTACTTTCCGCTGCCAATATACTCTTTGCATGCTTGCTTGAATTGTGTGATGATTGCTTGACTTGTCCTACAATAGCTAAAATCTGCCAAGAACTAAAATTGGGAAAAGGTTAAGTTTTTATTTGGTCAAGTAGTCTAATCACCCCCCCTCTTGACATACTTTCGATCCTACACCGGCGCCCTGAGTCAAGGAGGTGGACGTCGTCGATTGTTGCATATCTTCTTCTTGCCTCCTGTAACCATCACTGCATCGCCTCGTGGCCTTAATGTTTTATTAGTATAGTACTCCCTCTGTGGAGTAGTATTGTAGATGCTATAGTCTGGACTGTAGCACATTGTTTTTTATGGCCATATCAGCACATTGTTTTCTATGGCCATATCAGCACATTGTTTTCTACTGCTGGTTCACTGGGATGTCGTGGTTTGCACTCCTCCGATGTGACTAGTATATACCGCATGATTCTTTTCTCCTTCTTACTACTATGTACTTTGCCGACATGTGGGAGAGCTAACATCCGGGTCGACGTGTTATGCACCAGATTAGAGTGCGGAATGGAAGGGGGGCATCACCCAGGTCGTACCGCCAGTAATTCATGACTATAGTGAGTAGTCATATCACAAGTCTTTCCAGCAGTAACGTGTCGTCAAATCACACAACCTGACCTTTCCAGTAGTAACTAAGTTGAATCCGCTACTCCCTCACCCTCCTCACCTCTCTGTCAAACTGCCTATGCGAAAACTACCGCGTGTACTGCCTGGGAAAAGCCCCGCCCTCAACTTTTAACTACTCGAAAATAGTTTGAGCTTGTTTGTTCTATATAAATACTACTAGTACTGTATGTTTATTCACCCATGGGGTTGTTCAGTGAATGGAGGGCTGGGGAGCACAAGTGAACAATACTACTACTAGTAGTAGTAAGTAGGAGTCGTACGGTTAGTCACCTTAAATAGAGAGTTTCTTTTCTTTAATGCCACGTACACAAATTGAAATGCTTGTTGTGGAGAGAAAAAGATAATCGCTCCACTATACATGTACGCAGGGGCTTGAGCGCTTGCTTTACTAGGGTTGCTCTCTTCATTCTCTCATCCTCTCCAGATCTAAACAAGACAGCGGTAGCGACATTTTCTCTCTGCTCACCGCCGGTCATAGATCCGGCCGGATCCCTTCGGCTAGTGTGTGTAGAGGACTAGGTGCATCGTTCACGCAGTCATCACCGGCGAGTGAGGAAACCCACAGCTGCCGGAGGGGCCCGATCATCTGCCCGTGCCGTTCTCTCCGACACAGCGCCGACTCGGGAGGTCCTCCGACCCTTCTTTCTCCCTGACGTATTGTGCGCAGATCCGACGTGCCGCCGCCGACATCCCGACGACCCTCAGGTATAATTTCTTCGAAAGCGCCCTTGCTCTACTGCCCCAGCTCCCCACGTGTCTGCATGTGCATCTTTTTCTACTCCCATCAACTCTTCCAAAGCCACCTAAATTTTTAGTATTATTAGAGGTAAAGCTACTTCATGCATTCGAATCTAGGACTTGGTTCAAACAACAAAGAAAGGGGGAAGTTGTAGCATGAATCTAGGACTTGATTCAAAGAGGAAATAATATGGTGAAAGTAGTATAGACCAGATACCCAACAGGTCTGAAAGTGCAACTATCCCTAGGTGGTTTTGGTAATTCATAACAACATATAGCTCATTGAGCTAATGCTATTCCAAGATGATTATTTCAGGAAAGCTCAATGATTGGCATGGCATGGATGTGAAAGTGGAACCCTCAAAATGCTAAGGACAAAGGATTGGCTCAAGCTCAAAAGCTCAAGACTCTTCATTTTATATTTTAGTGATCCAAGATCACATTGAATCTTTAGGAAAAGCCAATACTATTAAGGAGGGATGAGGTGTTGCTTAATGAGCCTCTTGCTTCATGTGCTTAGTGATATGCTCCAAAACCCTCAACTACTTTCCCATATCCACATATGACCTAAACCCTAAGCCAAACTCGGTCCTACCGATTCTTCCTATCCGGCGCCACCGAGTTTCACTTGTCATTAGCCACTGCCAAACCCTAGCAATTCGGTTCTACCGATAAGGATCTCGGTCTCACCGAGATGGGGTTGCATACTCTCTGTTTCCCTTTCGTAACTTTCCGGTCTTACCGAAAGAGCGAATCGGTCCCACCGAGATTGCAATGTAAACTCAGTGTTTCCCCTTTGTAACTTTTCGGTCTCACCGAGTTCCACTCGGTCTCACCGAAAGAGCAAATCGGTCCCACCGAGTTTGCCTGACCAACTCTCTGGTTAGCTAATTACCAAATTCGGTCTCACCGAGTTTGTGTAATCGGTCTCACCGAAATTACGTTATGCCCAAACCCTAACCATATCGGTCCTACCGAGTTGCATGTCAGTCCCACCGAAAATCACTAACGGTCACTAGGTTTACATTTTCGGTCCGACCGAGCTTATTGATTCGGTCCCACCGAGATTGGAAAACTGTGTGATGGTTGTATTTTGTGTGGAGGCTATATATACCCCTCCACCTCCTTCTCATTCGATGAGAGAGCCATCAGAACACACACACCATTCCAACTCATATGTTCTGAGAGAGAACCACCTACTCATGTGTTGAGACCAAGACATTCCATTCCTACCATATGAATCTTGATCTCTAGCCTTCCCAAGTTGCTTTCCACTTAAACCTTCTTTCCACCAAATCCAAATCCTGTGAGAGAGAGTTGAGTGTTGGGGAGACTATCATTTGAAGCACAAGAGCAAGGAGTTCATTACCTACACACCATTTGTTACTTCTTGGAGAGTGGTGTCTCCTAGATTGGCTAGGTGTCACTTGGGAGCCTCCGACAAGATTGTGGAGTTGAACCAAGGAGTTTGTAAGGGCAAGGAGATCGCCTACTTCGTGAAGATCTACCGCTAGTGAGGCAAGTCCTGTGTGGGCGATGGCCATGGTGGGATAGACAAGGTTGCTTCTTTGTGGACCCTTTGTGGGTGGTTGCTTCTTCGTGGACCCTTCGTGGGTGGAGCCCTGTGTGGACTCGCGCAACCGTTACCCTTGGGTGGAGCCCTGTGTGGACTCGCGCAACCGTTACCCTTTGTGGGTTGAAGTCTCCATCAACGTGGATGTAGGATAGCACCACCTATCCGAACCACGGGAAAAACATCCGTGTCTCCAATTGCGTTTGAATTCTCCAAACCCTTCCCTTTACATTCTTGCAAGTTGCATGCTTTGCTTTCCGCTGCCTATATACTCTTTGCATGCTTGCTTAAATTATGTGATGATTGCTTGACTTGTCCTAAAATAGCTAAAATCTGCCAAGAACTAAAATTGGGAAAAGGTTAAGTTTTTATTTGGTCAAGTAGTCTAATCACCCCCCTCTAGACATACTTTCGATCCTACAAGTGGTATCAGAGCTTTGGTCTCCATTTGCTTGATCTCCATAGCTTTTGGTGGTCATAGCCTTGGTTTCACAACCTAGGAGAGTATGGCGTCTAGCGAGGGAAATTATCACCGTAGAGGTCCTTACTTTGATGGTACTAATTTTGCTAGTTGGAAGCATAAAATGAAAATGCATATTCTTGGACATAACCCCGCCGTTTGGGCTATTGTGTGTGTTGGTTTGCAAGGTGACTTCTTTGACGGGAGAGAACCAAACCGTGAAGCTACCGCGGATGAGTTGAAGATGTTGCAATACAATGCTCAAGCTTGTGACATTCTCTTCAACGGATTGTGCCCCAAAGAATTCAACAAAATCAGCCGTCTTGAGAATGCAAAGGAAATTTGGGACACTTTGATTGATATGCACGAAGGTACCGACTCCGTCAAGGAATCCAAGTTGGATGTACTTTAAAGCCAACTTGACAAGTTCAAGATGAAGGATGGTGAAGGTGTCGCTGAGATGTACTCTAGTCTTGCTCTCATCACAAATGAGATTGCCGGCTTAGGAAGTGAAGAGATGACCGATAGATTCATCATCAAGAAGATTCTAAGAGCCTTGGATGGAAAATATGATACCGTGTGCACATTGATTCAAATGATGCCAAATTACAAAGATCTCAAGCCAACGGAGGTGATTGGAAGAATTTTTGCTCATGAGATGTCACTTAAGGATAAAGAGGAACTTCACAACAAATCAAGTGGTGCCTATAAAGCCTCATGTGAAGCCCCTACATCATCAAGTGAGAAACAATACTTCAACGAAGAATTGAGCTTAATGGTGAGGAACTTCAACAAGTTGTACAAGAGTAGAAGCAAAGATAGAAGCTCCAAGTCAAGGTCCTACAATGACAAAAGATCTTCTAGTTGAGAGCGAAACTGTTACAATTGTGGAAGACCCGGACACTATTCCAATGAGTGTACGGCTCCCTACAAGAGAAGAGAAGATTCTCCAAAAAGAAGAAGCAAAGGATCATCACCAAGAGAGAGAAGGAGTAGAGATGATCATTATGAACGAAGATACTCACGGAGAAGCAAGGATTCGAAAAGGAAGGAAAAATCATCAAGGAGCTACACAAGACGAAGACATCAAGCTCATGTTGGTGAATGGGTATCCGGCTCCGACTCTGATAGCCACTCCGAGAGAAGTTATCACTCCGACTCCGAAGATACTCAAGATGAAGGTGTTGCCGGTCTAGCACTTGTGTCAACCAACTCCTACGACATATTTGACTCACCAAATGAAGGAATTGGAAGATGCTTCATGGCCAAAGGTCCTAAGGTAACACACCCCGAGTATGTTGATTTCAATAGTGATGAAGATGACTTGTTAGGTGATGATTTGCTTGTTGACAACTCTAGTGATGAATACTATGATGAAATATCAATTAAACATGCTAATCAAGATAAAACGAATGACAATGATAAGGAGAAAATTGAGGCCCTAACTAAAGAGCTAAACACTCTTAAGTTAGCTCATGAAACCATCTTCGAAGATCATCAAGAACTTTTAAGAGCTCATGAGAAATTACGCTTTGAAAAGCTCAATCTTGAGCAAGAGCATGAGTTCTTGAAAGCAATCAATGATGATCTCCGCAAGAAAAGTTCTTCTTACATTGCCAAGCGTTTGCTCTTATCCACTTACATGCCTCAAGTCAAGTCTAACAAGAAAGATTCTTCCTCTAGTAGTAACAATGATCATGCTAAATCAAATATTGTTACTTCTAGTAGCTCTCTTGATTCCACTAATGATTCTCTTAGCCAAGTTACACTTGAGCAAGAAAATAGTTTATTGAAGGGAATTATAGAGAAAGGAGTGTACAAAAGCCTTGCCGGGAGTAAGCAATTCGAGGAAATCATGCGCAAGCAAGGAATGCACCGGAAGAATCAAGGTGTTGGTTTTGAGCGAAAGTTCAATGCCAATGGAGTTGAGTGGGAAGAAGATCAATACCCCAAGACAAAGTTTGTCCCTCAACAAGAGAAGTATACTTCTTTCAAGAGGACACAAGCTCAAGATGATCTTCCACCACAAGACTACAAGCAAAAAGGCAAGGACAAGCTTCAAGAGGAAATTGATGCATTTGAAGAAGCTCCGAAGACCTTAGTCAAGTGGATTCCCAAGACTACTTCAAGCTCCACTTCATCAAGTACGACTACAACTCCAAGGATTCCCATCAAGATGATGTGGATCCAAAAGAAGAAGAACTAGAGAGTTCTTGAGGGTGACTCCGCCAACATACTTCACTCTTATCATTTTGGCAAGAACAAGTGCAATCAACTTCCACATCTTGCACTAGTTCAAGGAGTCACAAACCCTCTTATTGGTAAGACAAGGGACAAGGTAACCTAAAAGTTTTCATGGACATCATCTTTTGTGTGCATCACTCTATGTCTATGGATATCCTTGTTTGTTCCTTGTGGGACTAACCCATGTAGGTATTGAAAGTGCAATTCACTCAAATGGATAGCTCCAACAGATCTACATCAACATTGAGCATCCACATCTTCAATATCTACATGAAGTCATCATCGACAAAACCCAAGGTTAGTTCATCCCTCTTAGGGGGGATATCACATCTAGGGGGAGCTTTACTCTAAGAGTTGAGCTAAAGCAGCTCTAAAGATGTGAACAAAACAATGCTTTATGTAAAAGTGGTAACCCCACTTGAGCTTAAACGATGAGTATGACCTATGATCAAGTGGTGTCACTTGACTCCTAAGTCAATATACTCATATATAGATGACCTAGTCATCGCAAATTGCTTGATAGATGCTAGAATTGGTTGTGCATGCCTTGTCACATATTTCATTTGCCATCTTATTGTGTGAGCATGCTGGTTGCATATTTTACTCATTCGAGGACATCCACTTGTTGTTTTGATTGTTCGGCTTTATTTCTTTTTGCCAAGTGGATGGACAAGAATGCCTAAGAACCTCCTCTAGCTATCTATGATTTTCTCGTCTCAAACTCTATTCATGCTGCATCACAAAATTTGATCAAGTCAGATTCGAACCACTCTGTGTGAGGAGCGCTCGGAGTCCCCGATTCGTCATAGACTTAAACTTCCAAAACCTCTTTATGATTCTCGGTCTGACCGATACTCCACTTTCGGTCCTACCGAGATCATTAAGTTGATCTAGGTTTTCGATCTTGGTGCAACCAATTTGAACATTTCGGTCACACCGAGTTTCAGTATCTGCTTGCAGTTATGAATCTCGGTGCCACCGAGTTGTTCCACTCGGTCACACCGACAGGGTCGGGCTATATATAGTCACGGGCAAATTTTGGAAATTTCTCCGAACCCCTTCGCCCGCGCGATAGCCTGCTCTGCCCTCGTGGTCTCCGGATCGTCTTCTCGCCGCCAGCCGCCTCCAGTCGCTGGTCTCCGTCGCCGTCAACGGGAATTCTGCCCCGCCGTTGCCGCCGTAGCAAGTCCCCGCCGAACTAGGGTATGGACTTGATCTTTGTGCTACTCCTCAATCTGATTCCTAGCACATTGTGATCATATTGATTCTAGCCACGTTTGATAAACTTCTATCCAGTCAAAACGCCCGTGGATTAGGTTTGATTCGAAAATTCTAGGTTTAGGTTTTCGCTGAAACCATCTCAGACCCACCGAGTTGAAAAACTCGGTCCCACCGATTTGGCTTATGCCATTGCACAAGTGAGACTCGGTCTGACCGAGAATTACTTATCGGTGTGACCAATTTTGGAACTCTGTGAAACCCTAGCAGTCTCGGTGCCACCGAACTGTGACTCGGTCCTACCGAGTTCACTAGTTTAGGTTCCAAAACTGCTTCGGTATCACCGAGTTTGAAAATCGGTAGATCCGAGATGATTTCAGTAGGAAACTAAAACTAAGTTTTTGGATCATTCTTTTTGCAAAAATCTCTGCATTTTGTGATGCTCATCCTTTCTACCTCATCTATAATCTATTCACAGGGTCAGCAGTCAGTTTGCAGCATGTCTGATCAAAGTGATAGCCAAAATATGTCAGAGCAGCAAGTGGTGATGAGTGAGGGCACTAGTCCCTCCAGTTCATCTGATGAAGGCAGCAGGAGCACTCCCAGCAATTTGCCAAAGGCTGCCACGAGACAAAGGAAGAAGAGGACTTCAGATTTCGAAGATGAGGACTATGTGGCAGAGGAAGAGGCCACTTCCAAGTGAGTTGAGCCAGCTCAAGGCACTAAGCCAGGTCTGAAAATCAAAAGGCCAGCAGGCAGGCAACCAATGTCAAAGGCCAGAATGTCAACTGAGAAGCCCATAGAGCCAGTTGCAGCTGAGAGCAAGAAAAGAAAGGAAAGGGTGAAGAAGACTATGGCTAGAGTGCTTGGCAAAGCTTCCATCATGGAAGAGGAAGAAGAAGAAGAAGTAGCTGCACCAGCACCCAAGGCACCCAAGCTAATGGGAGATGCCATAAAATCAGGGGGAGCTGCTTCCAAGGCCAAGCCAGCTCCAAAGCCAAAGCCAAAGCCAAAGAGGAACACAAGAAGCATTCCTGCAGCTGAAAAGAACAAGGCCCCAGTGCCTGAGACTGTTGCTGAAGAAAAGGAAGAAAATGTCCTAAGGAAGCTAAAGCCCAAGATCCCAGACCACAACGATGCTCATCCTGTGGCTGAGGACATGAAGCTCAGGAGAGATTCAGGGCTGAGAAAGTGGAGAGAAGCAGACCCGTATGCTTCAAGGAGAAGAACTGCCGTGGACTACAGGTTTCACACCAAGGAGCAGCAGGATTTTTATGAGACAGTGCTGCTAGATAAGAAGCCCATTGTCTGTGATATGCGATGGGTTGATTGGACATACATCAAGGAAAATGAGGAGCACTATCCTGGAGTGCAAGACAACTTCATAGCTTGTGGAGTAGCTGACTTTGTTGGGCAGAAGCTCACAAAGTGGAACGAGGAACTCATCATGCAGTTCTACTCCACAGCTCACTTTTATCCAGATGGGAGGATCACATGGATGTCTGAGGGTACAAGGTACCAATCCACAGTTGCTGAGTGGGCACAGATCATTAATGTCCCAGAGGAGCAAGATGATGACTTGGATATATATGCCAAGAAGAAGATGGACCACAACTCAATGTCAAATATGTACAAGGAGATCCCAAATGAAGCACTTGATACCTTCAAGTTTGGCTCAGTACATTACCTTCTGTCAGGGCTCCCGACGATCAATTGGATACTAAGGCACACCTTACTGCCCAAGTCTGGAGATCACAAAATGATTAGAGGCCATGCTATCAACTTGCTACATGTGTTTGATGTGCCTCAGAAGTTCAAGGTGATGAGCCTCATAGTGGAAACAATCAAGAGGACTGCAGCAGACCAGAAGAGGAGCTGCGGATATGCCCCTCAGATTCAGGAGCTCATCAACTCCAAGATGGGCACGAGCATATATGTATTGGACAAGGAACATTTGCCCATCCGTCCAGATTTTGAGAACAATGAAGTTGTGATGACTGAGAACGAGCCATCGTCTGCACAAGCATATGCAAAGAAGGAGAAGGCGAGGAAGGAGAAAGCTGCCAAGATGCCTACTCAAGAGGAGGCATCTGAATACTTCTTGAAGACCAAACAAGAGCATCTTGGTTACTTGATTGCATCCACGCTGAGGATTGAGCAAAGTTTGGCCACCCTCACTCAGAATCAGCAGAGCCTAGAGAGAATCATGGAACAGAAGTTCTTTGACTTGGATGTCAAAGTAACGGAAGTTCAGTCTGCAGTGGAGCAGCTCCAGGAGGACATGCAGGAGAGGAGAGGCAGGACTACTACTCATGCCTTTGCCAGAGTACCAAGAGGCCCGAGGTCATCTGCCGTGCCAGTTGCTGACACAAGAGCCACAACCTCAGCACCACCACAGCCTCAATTCCACCAGCTCTAGCATCTACTTCAGCTCCAACTCCAGCGTCTACTTCAGCATCTACCGAAGCCTTCGTCCTTGGAGTGATCCGGACTCCACCACCACCAGAAGATCAAGCCTGAGCGTCGATCTAGTGCTATGCATTTTCTGGGAACTTTTTGGTAACTTGTTTCCAAAGGGGGAGAAGATGTATAGATCATAGGCTTCGAGAGAGAGAGAGTGTTGCTTTTCTCTCTTGCTTTATTTGGTGGTTGTTTTTCGAACTTGTTTGCTTTTGAGTGCTTGAGATACTACGTCATTATGAGTGCATGTATTTCATTCTTATCATTTTAAACGCTCCACCAAGATGTATGTGACATGGAAGAGTAACACATGACTCTAACTCTTTGTGCATTTGCAGTCCAAAGCAAATTTTAAATATGCACAAATTTAGGGGGAGCTCTTACTTATCAAATACTTCTCAAAGCGACGATATATTTCATGCTTATTATCATTTGTCGAAGCTTTGATCTATATGTTGTCATCAATTACCAAAAAGGGGGAGATTGAAAGTGCAACTATCCCTAGGTGGTTTTGGTAATTCATAACAACATATAGCTCATTGAGCTAATGCTATTCCAAGATGATTATTTCAGGAAAGCTCAATGATTGGCATGGCATGGATGTGAAAGTGGAACCCTCAAAATGCTAAGGACAAAGGATTGGCTCAAACTCAAAAGCTCAAGACTCTTCATTTTATATTTTAGTGATCCAAGATCACATTGAGTCTTTAGGAAAAGCCAATACTATTAAGGAGGGATGATGTGTTACTTAATGAGCCTCTTGCTTCATGTGCTTAGTGATATGATCCAAAACCCTCAACTACTTTCCCATATCCACATATGACCTAAACCCTAAGCCAAACTCAGTCCTACCGATTCTTCCTATCCGGCGCCACCGAGTTTCACTTGTCATTAGCCACTGCCAAACCCTAGCAATTCGGTTCTACCGATAAGGATCTCGGTCTCACCGAGATGGGGTTGCAAACTCTCTGTTTCCCTTTCGTAACTTTTCGGTCTTACCGAAAGAGCGAATCAGTCCCACCGAGATTGCAATGTAAACTCAGTGTTTCCCCTTTGTAACTTTTCGGTCTCACCGAGTTCCACTCGGTCTCACCGAAAGAGCAAATCGGTCCCACCGAGTTTGCCTGACCAACTCTCTGGTTAGCTAATTACCAAATTCGGTCTCACCGAGTTTGTGTAATCGGTCTCACCGATATTATGTTATGCCCAAACCCTAACCATATCGGTCCTACCGAGTTGCATGTCAGTCCCACCGAAAATCACTAACGGTCACTAGGTTTACATTTTCGGTCCGACCGAGCTTATTGATTCGGTCCCACCGAGATTGGAAAACTGTGTAATGGTTGGATTTTGTGTGGAGGCTATATATACCCCTCCACCTCCTTCTCATTCGATGAGAGAGCCATCAGAACACACACACCATTCCAACTCATATGTTCTGAGAGAGAACCACCTACTCATGTGTTGAGACCAAGACATTCCATTCCTACCATATGAATCTTGATCTCTAGCCTTCCCAAGTTGCTTTCCACTTAAACCTTCTTTCCACCAAATCCAAATCCTGTGAGAGAGAGTTGAGTGTTGGGGAGACTATCATTTGAAGCACAAGAGCAAGGAGTTCATTACCTACACACCATTTGTTACTTCTTGGAGAGTGGTGTCTCCTAGATTGGCTAGGTGTCACTTGGGAGCCTCCGACAAGATTGTGGAGTTGAACCAAGGAGTTTGTAAGGGCAAGGAGATCGCCTACTTCGTGAAGATCTACCGCTAGTGAGGCAAGTCCTGTGTGGGCGATGGCGATGGTGGGATAGACAAGGTTGCTTCTTCGTGGACCCTTTGTGCATGGTTGCTTCTTCGTGGACCCTTCGTGGGTGGAGCCCTGTGTGGACTCGCGCAACCGTTACCCTTGGGTGGAGCCCTGTGTGGACTCGCGCAACCGTTACCCTTCGTGGGTTGAAGTCTCCATCAACGTGGATGTAGGATAGCACCACCTATCCGAACCACGGGAAAAACATCCGTGTCTCCAATTGCGTTTGAATTCTCCAAACCCTTCCCTTTACATTCTTGCAAGTTGCATGCTTTACTTTCCGCTGCCTATATACTCTTTGCATGCTTGCTTAAATTATGTGATGATTGCTTGACTTGTCCTAAAATAGCTAAAATCTGCCAAGAACTAAAATTGGGAAAAGGTTAAGTTTTTATTTGGTCAAGTAGTCTAATCACCCCCCTCTAGACATACTTTCGATCCTACAAGGTCTCTTGGTTGAAAAGGGAAATAACGGGAAAACACAGTACAAAATGGATAAGGAACAGATCTATTATTGGTTGAAAAAGGATAGAAAGTGGCGGTTGGTGGACAAGTCAACAGAGTATGTACAGGATTAGATTGTTGCCCTCGCGTAGTAAAAGGTCTCCAGGATTAGAATTGCTGCCCTCATATAGTAAAAGGTCTCCAGGATTAGATTTGCTGCCCTCACATAGTAAAAGGTCTCCAGGATTAGATTTGCTGCCCTCACATAGTAAAAGGTCTCCAGGATTAGATTTGCTGCCCTCACAGAGCATGAACAAACTCGTCATCACCACTTTATGCCTCCTTGTAGGTACATTGTGCTGATGCGTCCACTGTCGCATGTCCTTATACCAACCTTTTGCTGTTGTTAATGTAAGGGCGCATGTAAAATGAAGCGATCACACTGTTACCTTAAGGACATGTCTAACTAGTGTTATTGTTAATCTAATGCCTCCAGTGATATGATGCAATTAAACTGTGTTACAAATGGTACTCCTGCTATTTTTCCCAGTATGATAAGTAAGTTTCTCCTTTACGCTGCTAAGTGTCCTGGTGTCCCCACGGCCCCATGCCCTTAAACCAACTCTTTAGCTGCTGTTGATTTACTATATCTGGTAAACAAGCAATGCCACCATTAAAGTAATCCCATATTTGACGAATGTCATTGTTGATCGTAATGCTTCCGGTAACATGAAGCATTGCTGACGTTTTAAAATTTGTATTGTCCTTGTGTGATTGCCATGAACATAACTAAGATGCTTCTTTTCATTTCGTGTATGTTTCGTATATTCTTATTGACCAGCAACTGTTTACTTTCTATCTTTTTGTGAAGATAGGGATATCCAATTTACCTTTTTGCTATCGTGACCTTTTGGTGAACTACACAAAACACTTTTTTGGAATGAGTGTCTTGTGCAGTTCAACTAAAATGTCACGTGGGCAACATCTCTCAATTTTGGTGGAACTGCACAAAATGGTGATTGGAGTTTCCAAAATCTCCGTCAAATTCTGCTGGTAATCTCGTGAAGCATTTTATTAGCCTTTGCAAGATGAGCTGCCACTGTCACCATAATGGCACTTTATTTTAGTGGAACTGCACAAAAGGATAAGAAAATTATAGTTGCACCTTACATGAGCCGGACAACCAACCTTAATGTTCCTCAATTTTAGTGCAACTACTAAAGAAGAACCTGCCAGCTCACGAGAGCAAGTAATTCTTGCTAGCTGAATGATCCAATCTTTGCTTCATTTCAGGTGAACTACAGAAAAAGGCACATGAATTCAATCATGGAACTCTAGGAAGGCTTCATCCGAGTGGAGCTGGAGGTTGAGTTCAAGTAGTGCTATAAGTGCATCTAGTGCCACCCCTAGTTGGTTTTGGAGTATTGACGACAAACCTAGTTGAGGGACTAACGTGTTTGTGAGAATTGCAGGAAAACACAGGTAGAAGTCCCTCATTGATTCGGTTTTATTACCAGAGATGACCCCTAAAAATGTACGAAGACATTGAAGACAATGGTGGTTTATGAAGATATTCATATTGAAGACAATGACATGAGAAGACTCCCTATGAAGCTTATGGAACTCGAAGACTTAGATCCTTCGTAGTTTTATTTCTTTCATGTTGTGTCATAGGAACCACCGTACTGTTAAGTGGGGTCCAAGAGAACCAGTCAGAATGACTAAAGTGATGCCTAATTCAAATCCTATGTCTTCGAGCGAAGACTTTGAGAGAAAATCTTGTCCAGAGTCAGACAAGTCAGCTTTACTTGTAGCCCAAGTAAAGTTGTCGTGTGAGTTCAAAATTCGACCGTTGGTACACGTGTCAGTTCCTTAGTGACCCAGGGTCATTTCGGACAGATCAGGTCGGGTTGCCAAGTGGCTATAAATAGTCGACCCCCCACAACCATAAACGGTTGGCTGCTTAGATTTCAGTGCACGGCTTTTGTCGTTTGAGAGCAACCCACCTCGAAGCCTTTGAGAGAAAAATTCCTAGTGAGGAGAAAAGCCCTAACCACCCAGAGCCAGAGTAAATTGGGCATCACTTAAGTCTTCGTGTCTGTGTGATTTGAAGACTTATTACACTTGAGGACTGTGCATCCTCCAGACGGTTAGGCGTCGCGTTCTGAGCATCCAAGAGAAATTGTGGATTGCCAGTGAACGAAGTCTGTGAAGGTTTGGGAGTCTACCTTGAAGACTTACCTGAGTGATTGAGCAAGGTCTGTGTGACCTTAGCTCAAGGAGAAAACGGTGAGGACTGGGTGTCTTGGACTAAGTGTCCTTGACTGGGTGTCCGGGACTGTGTGTCCTTTGGTTTAAATACCTAGCCGCTCCAACCAGACGTACAGTTGTCACAGCAACTGGAACTGGTCCAACAAATCATTGTCTTCAACGTGTCACTGGTTTCATCTTCACTTCCTTTCACTTACAGTTATTCATTGTGAAGCCATTGCATGCTTGCTTTATCTTTTGTCTTCACAACATGAATGTATGATCTGTTCGGCTTCATAACTTCTTCCTACCTGATCCTTATTGCACTGAAGCTGTTTGTCATTGCGCTTTCACTCTATTGAATACATGACCATGGCTGGCCTAGTGTAATCTAACTTCCGCTGCATAGTAATAGGCATAATCTTCACTGTTTGTCTTCATAACTCCCACGTTTTGAAGACTTTCATAAAAATCACCTATTCACCCCCCTCTAGTCGATATAACGCACTTTCAATTGGTATCAGAGCAAGGTGCTCCCTTGTTCTGTGTGATTCGGTTTAACCACCTAGAGTTTTAGCTATGTCGACTGCAGGGATAATCAAAGTCTCCGCTGCTTGCCCCGTCTTCGATGGAACTGAATATCCCTACTGGAAGAATAAGATGCGCATGCATCTTGAAGCCATTGACGTCGACCTATGGTATGTCGTCCAAAACGGCGTTCCCAAGGCTGGAGAAGGTGTCACTGCTGCTGATGTCAAGAAGTTCGTTCAACTGGACTCTACTGCCAAGAATATCATCTGTGGTCATCTGACCAAAGGACAGTATGGCCGTGTGAGTGCCTTGAAGACATCCAAACTGGTCTGGGACTGGCTCTCCAAAGTTAATGAAGGCATATCAACCCAGAGAGATCAAAGAATCAGTGTCCTTCACAATCTCTTCAACCGCTTCAAACGAAATGACAATGAGAATGTCCAGCACACCTTTGATCGGCTCACTGACATCACAAATGAGCTACAAGCCCTCGGCGCTACTGAGATCACCAAACATGAAATCGTCAAGACGCTGCTGAGATCACTTGATAGTTCGTTTGACATTCTGGCCCTGATGATTCAAGAACGTCCTGATTTCAAGACACTCGATCCGTCTGACATACTTGAGTGGCTCAACACACATGAGTTTCAGCTTTCTGAGAAAAGAGATATCTACGGTCCAAACTATGGGCGAACTCGTGCCTTGAAGGCAAAAGCTGTCTCCTCATCTGAAGAAGAATCTGACTGCAGTTCTGATGATCCTGAAGACATTGGAAGAGAACTTGCAATGCTAGTGAAGAAGTTTCAAAAATTCACCAAGAAGAAAGGCTTCAGAAAATCTTCACGATCAAGCTCAAGGAATGATGAAGCTTCTGCTCATGACTACAAGAAGAAAACATGTCACAAGTGCAAGAAAACTGGGCACTTCATCTCTGAGTGTCCACAGTGGGACAATGAGAATAGAAGGAAGAAGAAGAGCAAGGAATATGATTCTGACGACAAGAAGAAGAAGAAACACTCAAAGTCTTCTTCCAAGTCTTCATCAAAGTCTTCATCACACAAGAAGAGCTCATCTGGCAAGGCACGTGCGTTTGTTGGAAAGGAGATGGATTCAGAAGAGGAGTCCGCATCTGAGGAGGCAGAGGTGGAGTCTGAGGAGGAGTCTGATTCTGGCATTGCGAGTCTGGCTACAGCATACGTCGCCAAGTCCATCTTCAACACTGAAGACAATAACTGCATCATCGACACCGACGCAAATGACAAGAACGACTCCACTCCTACCTACTGCTTCATGGCACGCGGTGCCAAGGTAAACACACGCACCACTCGCTATGAAACATCCAGTGACGATGACTCTGAATGTGATTCAAAACCTAGCTACAAAACACTTGCTAAAATTGCAACTGAACAACAGAAAGCTATGGAACATATTCAAAAACTGTTAGACAGAAGCGATGATCTGTTGGGTGCTGAAATGACTCGATCTGAATCCTTAATTGAAGACATAAAAAACCTTCACGTTAAGTATCAGGAACTTGAAGATCGTCATGATACTCTCTCAACAACTCATGAAAAGCTTTCCTATGACTATCTTCAAAGGAAGCAAGAACTTGAGAAATTGAGGGTGGCTCATGAAGATCTTCAAAAGGAAAACGAGTCACTTCGCGCCGAACAAATCAGTCCCGCTCAGGAAGGATTTGAACCACCATGTCTTAAATGCATTGAGCGTAATAATGCTAATTCTGTTGCTGAATGTTCCACTGCTACTACTGTTCCAATATCTTCAACTGTTGATGTGGCAACTAACCCCTCTGCTGAGGATACCACTGCTATTGCTGATGAGAATGCTAGGTTGAAGACATTGCTTGAAACAGGGATGTACAAAAGTCTGAAAGGGCATCAAACATTATGTGATGTCCTTAAGAAGCAGATTCTGAACCGAAACCCTAGGAAAGAGGGTGTTGGGTTCGTGAGGAAAATCAATGCAGATGGCTCTTACTGGAAACCTGAGCAGTACCCCAAAACTACATGGGTTGCTGCAAAGGAACTTTTAGCAGATTCATCCAATTTATCTGGCTTCACTTGTGCTAACCCAATTATCATTGATGAATCCTTTGATGCAAACTATAAACTGTTTAAGAATCAGAATGGTGAAGTGTTTGCCAGGTACATTGGTACTAACTGCAGGAATGGACCGCCTATGAAGAAGATCTGGGTTCCGAAAACATGTCTGGAAAATCTTCCTGTGAATGTCTTCATGACACCTCACTTGAAGAAGACAAACCTCGGTCCAAAGGCTTCATACAGATAGAGGACTCACCCGAGTCACACTAACGCAAATGTTTTGCAGGGAAACCATACTCAGGCATATGAATATGAGAGCGGTTCATTGAACTGTCATATTCATATGACCAAAAATTATTCTGCTTATGCCTATGAGTATTATTGTCCCCCTGCTAGACTGTTTGCTAAGGCTTCAAAGCCAAAATTCTCATATGCTGCTCTTAGACTCATAGCTTCTAAGCCACCCTTGAAGATGTGGGTGGTTAAGAAAGCTTAACTCTTTTTTGCAGGGAAAGGTCTCCAGCACAAAAACAAAATCTTCCGATGCTATTGCTGGGGACCATAAAAATCTTGTGGGGCGCAAGATAAACTGCCCAAATGGCATCATTATGTACTTCGTTCCTGAATCGCATGCTACTCTCCTCATTAGTCCTAATCTGGATCTAAGTTTTCATAACCCACTGGTTCGTCAAATGTTTATGCTTCACAACACTCTTCGTGAAGCCTATCCCCCTAACTGCACTGTAGGGTACGACACCAGCGACTTCAAAGTCTTCAGAATGGATTATTGACAGTGGGTGTACAAATCACATGACTGGCAGAAGAAGCCTTCTTATGGACTCAACTTTACGTCCATCCGACAAGAGCCACATTACATTCGCTGACACTGGTAAAAGTAAGGTATTGGGTCTAGGTAGAGTTGCAATCTCAAAGGATCAACACATGGATAAAGTCATGCTTGTTGAATCCCTTGGCTTCAACTTAATGTCTGTCTCAATGCTTTGCGATTTGAAAATGATTGTAATGTTTGGCAAATATCGCTGCCTGGTGCTAATAGAATCTGACAAATCTCTAGTGTTTGAAGGGTATAGGAAAGGTGATTTGTATGTGGTAGATTTCTCAGCAGGACCACAACTTGCAGTATGTCTTCTTGCAAAAGCTTCAGAATGCTGGCTTTGGCATCGAAGGCTTGGGCATGCTGGCATGAGGAACCTCCACACCCTTGCGAAGAAAAAGCACGTCATAGGCATCGAGGGCGTCAAGTTCAATAAAGATCAGTTATGCGGTGCCTGTGAAGCAGGGAAGATGACAAGGGCAAAACATCCTTCGAAGACAATCATGACCACTACTCAACCCTTCGAACTGCTTCACATGGATCTTTTCGGTCCCACTCACTACTCAACTTTTACTACTTCTGCATGCCTCTATGGCTTCGTAATTGTTGATGATTATTCTAGATATACTTGGGTGCACATAATCTTTTACAAGACTGAAGTGCAGGATGTCTTCAGACGCTTCGCAAATCGAGCTATGAACAATTTTGGCGCCAAGATAAAGCACATCAGAAGTGACAATGGCACTGAATTCAAGAACACTGGCCTTGATACATATCTGGATACCTTGGGCATCACACATGAATTCTCGGCTCCATACACGCCACAGCAGAATGGCGTCGTCGAACGCAAGAACAGAACACTCATTGAGATGGCCAGAACAATGCTAGATGAATACAAGACTCCAAGAAAATTCTGGACTGAAGCCATTGATACTGCATGCCATACAATCAATCGTGTTTATCTTCACAAGCTTCTGAACAAGACATCTTATGAGCTCCTAACTGGCAAGAAGCCAAATGTCAGTTACTTCAGAGTATTTGGCGCAAAATGCTGGATCAAGGACCCACACCACACCTCAAAGTTTGCACCAAAAGCACATGAAGGCTTCATGCTTGGATATGGAAAGGATTCGCACTCCTACAGAGTCTTCAATTTCTTCCACTACAAAGTGGTTGAAACAATGGATGTGCGATTTGATGAAACCAATGGATCACAAAGAGAGCAATTGCCAAATGTGCTAGATGAAGTTCCAGCAAATGAATCAATCAAGCTTATGGGAACTGGAGAAATTGTACCTTCTAAAGCTCATCCTGAAGAAGAACTTATCATCTCAGCACCTGATCCACATGAAGACAATGCTCAGCCTGAAGATATACCTTCAAATGACCACATAGATCAGCAAGAGCACAGTCTTCGCCCCACACACCCTCGTGTTGCAAATGAAGTACAAATTGACAAAATACTTGACAGCATCAATGCACCTGGTCCACTCACTCGTTCAAGGGCAACTCAGCTAACAAACTTCTGTGGGCATTTCGCATTCGTCTCAATATCAGAACCCAAGAAAGTTGAAGAAGCCTTCATGGAATCTGAATGGATTCAAGCTATGCAAGAAGAGCTTCAACAGTTTGAGCTGAATAATGTATGGGAACTGGTTAAGCGTCCTGATCCACGGAAGCACAACATAATAGGCACCAAATGGATATACCGCAACAAGCAAGATGAGCATGGTCAAGTTGTCAGAAACAAAGCTCGTCTCATTTCTCAAGGATATACTCAAGTGGATGGCATTGACTTCGATGAAACATTTGCTCCTGTGGCTAGGCTTGAAGCCATACGCATACTGCTGGCCTATGCAAATCATCATAACATACTTCTCTATCAGATGGATGTGAAAAGTGCCTTTCTCAATGGCAAGATTGAAGAAGAAGTGTATGTTGCACAACCACCTGGCTTTGAAAATCCAAAACATCCTGATATGGTATACAAGCTCAACAAGGCACTGTATGGCCTCAAACAAGCCCCTAGGGCCTGGTATGATACACTCAAGTACTTTCTGAAAAGCAAAGGCTTCATACCTGGTTCCCTGGATCCCACTCTTTTCACGAAGACATATGATGGTGAACTGTTTGTGTGCCAAATATATGTGGATGACATTATCTTCGGCTGCACCAATCAGAAGTATAGTGAAGAGTTTGGATATATGATGCAAGAGCAATATCAGATGTCCATGATGGGGGAGCTGAAGTTCTTCCTCGGTCTTCAAATACGGAAACAACGCAACGGCATCTTCATATCTCAAGAGAAATATCTTAAAGAGTGCCTGAAGAAGTTCAGTATGCAAGATTGCAAAGGCTTCACAACACCAATGCCAGCCAAGCATCATCTGGGTCCCGACGACAATGGTAAAGAGTTCGATCAAAAGGTATACCGCTCCATGATTGGGTCTTTGCTTTATTTATGTGCATCTAGGCCAGATATCATGCTTAGTGTTTGCATGTGTGCTCGATTTCAAGCGACACCAAAGGAGTCGCATCACTTAGCTGTGAAGCGAATTCTTCGATATTTGGCTCACACCCCAACTCTAGGATTATGGTATCCAAAGGGCTCAAAGTTTGATTTGGTTGGATTTTCGGATGCTGATTATGCTGGTGACAAAGTTGATCGCAAGTCTACATCAGGCACATGTCACTTTCTGGGACGATCACTTGTATGTTGGTCTTCAAAGAAGCAGAACTGTGTATCACTCTCCACTGCTGAATCTGAATACATTGCTGCTGGATCTTGCTGCGCTCAGCTTCTGTGGATGAAGCAAACACTCAAGGATTATGGCATTCATCTGAAGCAAGTGCCACTTTACTGCGATAACGAAAGCGCCATCAAGATTGCCAACAACCCAGTTCAGCACTCGAAGACAAAGCACATTGAAATTCGTCATCACTTTCTCAGAGATCATGTTGTGAAGGAAGACATTGATATCATACACGTCAACACTGAAGAGCAATTGGCAGATATCTTCACCAAGCCCTTGGATGAGAAGAGATTTTGCAAGTTACGGTGTGAGCTAAATATCTTGGAATCCTCAAATGTCCTGTGATCAGGCACACATCCTAACACTTAAGCATATTGATGACTTAGATGTGCAACACACGAAGTAGCGTATATCTTCAAACAATGAAGACATACATTCTAAGTGTGAATACATTAATGTGGAATTTGCCTTCGGAGCGCCACGATAATTGTGCGCCGTGTCTGGGTCTAATACTTCCTATACGGTGGGTAACGCCACCACCAAACGTTCCATTTTGAAGTGTTTTTCTCATGGCGTTACCTCTCAATGTCTTCACAATTGGTTTGGCTTCATTCTCAGTATGTCTTCATGATTATCTTCACTGCATTGATTATATGGATATATATGTACTGATGTTCTGTCCTCTACAGCATTCACTTATAGCTATGTCTTCTTGGTTGAATCTTTTGAACTAAGTGAATGTGATCGGACCCTAACCTCTCTATGCTTTCTATCTCAAACTCTATCTCTCCAAGTCATATGCATTCTGTTGAAACTGTCAAATGTCTTCACTGTGTCCTTGTCAGCTGAAGACATAGTGACAACCATAAAAGTCCGTTTTTAATGCTCATTCCTCCACATAAGATCCGGAGAAGCAGGAACGACCGCCCGACAATTTAGGCGTGCGTGGGACATGGAACAAATCCCAATCTTCCTCTAACTGGCCACGCGTGCCTCAAATGCGAACCGCCAGGGGTACATGCGTAATAGCGCAGTGCCGCCTCTATCCCTATAAATACACGATTCACTGCGGTCATTATCTCCTTCTTCCACCCTCGCATGAACCCTAGTGCCACCGCTAGCACTCGACGATGCCGGCGACGAAGCGCTTCACTGCCGCAACCTCTCCGACGCCGTTTTCACGCCGACAGCGGACATCGCTCTCTCCGCCGTCGCCGTAGGTGTCTTCCATTGCCAAGTTAGGGCACGGAGGATCGAACTGCTCGACCTCAACTCTCACTTCGTCTAGCAGTTCCAAGTGTGGTAAATAAAACCTCTTTTTACAGCCTCTTTTGATCCCATAGTTCAGTCACTTTCTGTCATAAGGAGTTTCTCTTCACATCAGTTAGTTATCTTGCTACATCTCATGACATGCCTAGTATATTCACTTGTGCTTCATAAGGTAGTTAGATTCCTCACTTGTACTGATCTGTGGGTTCGTACAAATCTGGAACCAACTTCTTATCTGTGAGTGAATGTCTTCGCACAATGAGGTCTATGTCTTCTAAACCGATTTATCTTCAAAATCTTCTGAGAATGCATATGACCTCTTCCCCTTCCCTCGCACCTTAATGCTATCACAGGTACATGTCCGTGGGAGAATCCTTTGGTTCTCATAGTCTGCATTCATTTGCAGAGTACTTGCAGCATCACATCAACTCTCCTGAAGCCAGTTCTTGCAAAAGGAAGCCTTTGAAGCCTTTGAACATCTTGAAGCCTTCCAAGTTATTAATGGCTTCAGAAACAGCAGCAAGGAAGGGAGGCAGACAGCGACGTGGTGAAACGTCCAAAGATCTGCCTGATGAATTGGCAGAGATGTACAAAACTGATCCTGAAGAAAGCTATGGTCAGCGCAAGACACGAATCCAATGGATTCGAAGATATTGGGCAGAGCAATGGTTCCACTACCGCTTCGTCACTCAGGAATATGCGGAGAAGTGCGCCATCAAGAGACCGTGGGGAGACGTACTATACAAAAATCTCGTACCCAGGTCCAGAGTCGAAGCCATTGCTCAAGGCTTCTATCCATGCATGGTGAGAGGACCACAGCCAGCTGAGGCACATCCGTCATCACTTCTCTGGTGCCGCGATGATAATCTCTTCAAGCGCAACTTTCAGTTTGCACAACAGTCAGCGAAGATAAACAAGAAGAAATTTGGGCTTGACTTCAACCCTGGTCCCTCCTCACCAAGGGCAGATGGCACACGCAACGCCAATCCCAATATCATCGGGCCGTATGCCAATCTTGCAGGCCTCATCACTCGCATCCTAGTCCAAGGGACTGCTGTGAATGACCCTCCAGCAGATACTGAGTCAGATGACGCCCCTGCTGCGCCGAAGCCGAAGCAGAAGAAGCCAAAAGCTTCAAAGCCAGCCGCTTCTCCCAAGATCACAAGAGTGAAGCCTTTAGCAACTGCACCTCCTGAAGCCAGTATGCAGTCAGAAGGCTTATCACGAGTGTCCAAGCCCCAAGAAGCCAAGAAGCCTCAGCCACACACAGGCAAAGAGCTCACAGCTGCTGACATTCTACGCTGCGAAGCCATTGATCTATCAAGCGATGAAGATCTTGGAGATGATGCTCTTGAGCAGCTCATCAAGAGCAAGGAGGAGGCTGAAATCTTCAACAATCTGCCTCTGTTTGATGTCGCCATCATCCACAACTTCATCGATGAATGGTTTGCCTCACCGGACATCAGCTTCAACGATCTGCAGCTGCCCATAGGCCTCAGCGTTGCTTTTCAAGGAGCAATTGCTTCAGAACTTGCAATAGCCCAGCGCATTGTAGAACTGAAGCAGAAAATTGATTATGAAAAGGATCAGTTCAAGAAGCACGTGGCCAAGCTCAGTGTGCAAGAAGTGAGAAACTTCAAGATCATGTTGCATGAGCTGAAAGAGAACTTCCTGAAGACGCGTGCCGAAGCTCAAGGCTCGCGAGAACGCATGAAGACTTTGGCTGATCGCTGCGTGCAGGCCTACAATGCGGCAGAGAAACGCAAGGCACTTGGGCATCCCGGCATTGACCCCAGGATGGCCGCGAAGAAGAAAAAGAAGGCTGCTGTGCCTGAACCTGAAGCGCCAAGGTCAGAAACTGCTCCGATTGTCTTCCCCGCTGCAACGACTGGCTTGAAGCCAAAGAGTCGATCAACCGCCTCACAGCACAAGAAGACACGGACTGCAGAGGCTGAAGCTAAGAAGAGAAAACATTCTGAAGCCTCTCCTTCTAAACCCATCATCAAGAAGCACAAGACCAAGAAATCTCGGGCTGCTCCCACAAAGCCCTTGACAGTTGAACCCCTCTCCGTCCGCTATCCTGACGCAGATCGTCAGTTGACTGTGCATGAACCCAACACTGAAGACATTCCAGCAGAAGAACCCTACGCTGCTGAAGACATTGGTCTCCAAGACAATGTGCAAGGTGATGCAGCCCTTCCTCAGCTTGAGACAAGCGAACTGATCAGTATTGGTCGTCCATTGACGCCAATCACACAAGATGCATCGTGGGCAGATCGCCCACAGGAGGAAGATGAGCCACAGCCCACTGAAACTCCACAAGCGTCGCCCAAATTCCGTAGGCTTCGCAAAGGGCCAAGGGCTCAGGCTGCGGACGACATTCCGGCTGCATCAGCCGAAGAGCATGCAGAGACACCACAAGCTCCAACTCCCCCACACCAACAAGAAGCAGTTCTCCAGGAGAACGTGCCTGAGTCTGCAAATGTTGAGGCTGCCACAAACAACGCCGAAGCAAATGTGGAGCCCAACCCAACAATAGCTTCAGAAGACAATAAAGCTACTGCTCCTGAACATTCTGTGCCTGAGTCTGCTGCAGGACCACAATTCAACTATCATATTGCGTACAGACCCCAGGTCCAGAAGCCGATCCCACGACTGCCAAGGTTCCCAGGTCCTGCATCAGCTCCTGGTTCCTTCAACATCAACGGCTTCAGGGCAGATAACACGTTTTTCGACCGCTCCAAGAACCCTTATTCAAGGGAACGGATTGTATCAGATAGGTTCTGGAGCCATCAATAGCGCAGCTATTATTCATGCATCCTATACAACCAAGGCCGCATCTTTCCTCACAAGCGCCTTGAGGTTGAAGCTATTGCTGGTCTGCCTGGTCTGGAAGAAGCACTGGATTGCTTCAAGCAAGTGGGTTTGCTGCCATTTATCACTGATAAAGAGCACTGGAACGAAGAGCTTCTGCTCCAGTTCCATGCCACTTTGCATATCAAAGGCTATAACAGAGATCCGAAGACATGGATTCTGGAGTGGATGACAGGTAATATCCATCATGAAGCCAATGCTTTCGACCTAATTGAGCTTACCGGCCTTCCCACTCCCGGCGAATTCTTTGAAGAAGGGTGCCAACTCCATGCTGAAGCAATTGCGAGCATATTTCAGCGTCCTGAGCCAGATATGAGTCAGATGCTCTCAATGATGAAGCCACTGCCTCCTAATGCACCCTATCCAACTAGGTTCTTCGTTGAAGACTTAGAGTACCTGCCAAGAACAATATATCATATCATAAGGCGGACTCTATGGCCTGTAAAGGGACACTCTCGATATGCGACAATTGATGGTGCAATGAAGACTCTCATCTTCTGCATTCTACATGGCAAATGCTTCAATGCACAGGATCTCTTCATCCGTCACTTTGCAGCGTCTGCCTCAGAACTATTTGGATTAAAGTTCTATGCTCCTTGGGTTATGAGACTGATCAAGCTTCACTCTGCAATCTCCTATCAACCCTCAGCCCGCAACCATAGGATATTTTTGCCAGATGTGGACACATCTGCTGAAGCAATATATCCAGAGCCTGGCAAGCAACAATTTAGTCTTCAAAATGCAGAACACCAGAGCTTCACTCAAAATATTGAAGGTATTGAAGCTCTCTCCCGAGTGTATCCAATGGCTGGCACCACACGTGTCCCTGCATCAACTGAAGCCACTGACAGCACAGCTGCCAAGAGACCCAAGAAGCGCGCTCGAGCACTCAATGACCGAGAGCTTCTTGTGGCTCTTCACCAAAAGCAAGATAGGCATCACGACTGGCTCAAACGGCAGATGAGAAGCATCATGCAAGACGTCAATCGCATCAGAAATCTGGCAACCAAGAATGCGTTTGTCGCACACGAGACCTGTCGCCGCACTTGGAAAGGCCTCACCATGATGAGCAATGAAGCTGAACTGCAAGAGGATGGCTTCAGAGAGAGATTCCAATTTGACTCCACGCCTCCAAGAAGAGCTGTGATGTGAAGCACACCATCACTTGAAGAGTCAGAATTCTCTTCTTTTGCTGCCACCGTGTCTGCCCGGATTATTGAAGAAGACGACGACGCGACATCATCTCCACCTGCTTCAACACACGTCGAATCTGCACCAAGCTCATCTGCACCGCCACCAAACAACTCCACCGACCCTGCTGCGCCTGGGAACGCGTAGGAAACTCTATGTCTTCAAACCTTTTTGGTCATCACTGACAAAAGGGGGAGAAGCATGATGTTTATAGTCTTCAAGCGGGTCACTTTGGGCGGGTGCCTCTATATTTTGCTACATTTTGCTTCGTGCTTACAACTCCCGTTTTTGCTACATTTGCTTCTTTGAGTTGTAACACTTAGCCTTGATGGCCGTCTGCTACCTGCTTGTCACTCTGTTATGCGAAGATAAATTCCGCATGTGTGACGATAAATTCCGCACTCATCTCTTACTACAGACGTCCATTTTCCATTATGCATGTCATTATCTTCATATACTTTCACATGCATAGTGGATTGTCATCATAAGTTGAAGTGGATCTCCACAAGTACAACCTGCCATGTGCATTTGCTTCAAAAGGCAAATTACTTATATGCACATCTTCAGGGGGAGCCCTTGCAACTTATGAAGACAAATTCCTTTACTATTTCACAAATTATGTTCCCCGTTGAAAACTTCAACTAGTTTGTCATCAATCACCAAAAAGGGGGAGATTGTAAGTGCATCTAGTGCCACCCCTAGTTGGTTTTGGAGTATTGACGACAAACCTAGTTGAGGGACTAACGTGTTTGTGAGAATTGCAGGAAAACACAGGTAGAAGTCCCTCATTGATTCGGTTTTATTACCAGAGATGACCCCTAAAAATGTACGAAGACATTGAAGACAATGGTGGTTTATGAAGATATTCATATTGAAGACAATGACATGAGAAGACTCCCTATGAAGCTTATGGAACTCGAAGACTTAGATCCTTCGTAGTTTTATTTCTTTCATGTTGTGTCATAGGAACCACCGTACTGTTAAGTGGGGTCCAAGAGAACCAGTCAGAATGACTGAAGTGATGCCTAATTCAAATCCTATGTCTTCGAGCGAAGACTTTGAGAGAAAATCTTGTCCAGAGTCAGACAGGTCAGCTTTACTTGTAGCCCAAGTAAAGTTGTCGTGTGAGTTCAAAATTCGACCGTTGGTACACGTGTCAGTTCCTTAGTGACCCAGGGTCATTTCAGACAGATCAGGTCGGGTTGCCAAGTGGCTATAAATAGTCCACCCCCCACAACCATAAACGGTTGGCTGCTCAGATTTCAGTGCACGGCTTTTGTCGTTTGAGAGCAACCCACCTCGAAGCCTTTGAGAGAAAAATTCCTAGTGAGGAGAAAAGCCCTAACCACCCAGAGCCAGAGTAAATTGGGCATCACTTAAGTCTTCGTGTCTGTGTGATTTGAAGACTTATTACACTTGAGGACTGTGCATCCTCCAGACGGTTAGGCGTCGCGTTCTGAGCATCCAAGAGAAATTGTGGATTGCCAGTGAACGAAGTCTGTGAAGGTTTGGGAGTCTACCTTGAAGACTTACCTGAGTGATTGAGCAAGGTCTGTGTGACCTTAGCTCAAGGAGAAAACGGTGAGGACTGGGTGTCTTGGACTAAGTGTCCTTGACTGGGTGTCCGGGACTGTGTGTCCTTTGGTTTAAATACCTAGCCGCTCCAACCAGACGTACAGTTGTCACAGCAACTGGAACTGGTCCAACAAATCATTGTCTTCAACGTGTCACTGGTTTCATCTTCACTTCCTTTCACTTACAGTTATTCATTGTGAAGCCATTGCATGCTTGCTTTATCTTTTGTCTTCACAACATGAATGTATGATCTGTTCGGCTTCATAACTTCTTCCTACCTGATCCTTATTGCACTGAAGCTGTTTGTCATTGCGCTTTCACTCTATTGAATACATGACCATGGCTGGCCTAGTGTAATCTAACTTCCGCTGCATAGTAATAGGCATAATCTTCACTGTTTGTCTTCATAACTCCCATGTTTTGAAGACTTTCATAAAAATCGCCTATTCACCCCCCCTCTAGTCGATATAACGCACTTTCAAGTGGCATTATTATAGTAATCATGCTCTTCTTACTTGTGTTGTGCAAACAGGAATACTCAACTACAGATGTTGTGACAGACAAGAGCATTCGCCAAGTTCTTCGGTTGTATGACACGGCTAGCCAAGATGGATTTAATCTGGATATTCACTTTATCAAAAGGCTCTAATGGGTTGGTTCTGAATCTTGCAAGCTGGGAATCAATGAGATGTGTAGTAATCTTTGTTGTACTTATTATTTGAATCTTATTTGTTGGTTCCGAATCTTGCAAGCTGGGAATCAATGAGATGTGTAGGCATCTTTGTTGTACTTATTATTTGGATCTTATTTGTTGGTTTTGAATCTTACAAGTTGGGAAACACGGCATGATGATGCAGAGGACAACAACCATAACAAACATTTCAAACTTGGTAGTATTATCTATGTGAAAGTGCGACAAATGTGCTGATCGTGTGCGTCTTGAGAATAATAATTCTAATTGTTGTGCATGTTGATCCTGTGGCACTGATAGAAGGAGCCAATGCATTGCTTGTTTTAAGTATAAATTTCTATTAAAGCTAATTAAATTTAAGTAAAGTGACCACTAACTTTTGTTATTGCAGTACCAATACAGACCAGCTCATGAACCGACATGTGGCCAGAGTAGGTTTCTTAATGGAGGCGTTTGAATGCGCCGAGGGTGCATCTTCTGCCGGGCGTGCAGCAGGCGAGGGAGGGGTAGTAACTGTTGTCGCCTGTACACACTCAATTTACTGTTGAATCCAGTCCCCCAAGAGCTGAAAAACAAACTGCTGCCGCCGCCTACCCACTCGTTCAGTTGAAGAGACTCCAATGGCGATCCGAGGGGTGAGCCTTCTGGATATGTACTTTAGCAAGGAGTTCCCCTTTGAGTTCGCCATTCAGTCCTATGGCTGCACCAAGTTGAATGTGATGTACACTAATGATCCGGACTCGGTGAAACTCTGCCTCGCCGAGTTCAAGCAGTACCTACAGGACGAGAAAGTACAAGGTCACAGGACTAGACCTTGTGCCCATCCATTCGTCTCCTGACAGGGACCAGCGGATCGCCGTCGCCCAGGTATGTATGCGGGACGAGGTTCTCGTGTACCACTACTGTAGGCCATCAGAGGTTCTGGAGCATTCGCCTGTTTCATCAGCAGCGTCGACTGCACCTTTGCTATGGTGGAGAGAAGGAAGAACGCGATGATTCGGCCATCTGGTGCAACAAGCTTGTCGAAGCAATACAAGATCATCAGCAACGGGCAGGAGAAGGACTCCGTGGTTGACCTCACCGAGACCATCATCGACCCCTGATACGCCAACATGAAAGAAGACAACGATACCAAAGGACCTGAACATGTGGGAGGTACCTCTGAATCTAGCCTACATAACCTATGCGGCCAAGGACGCATACGCATGCTACTACATGTACAGGTGGATCTTGGACATGATGGCGTGTTTGCTTCCCGTAACCGATGAGTACACGGACGACAACAATGTCATGATCAAGCGTGCCAGGAGGGTCTAGATGTTGTACTTTATCTGTTTATAAGCACCTTTATCATCTGAGTGTTTCATGCATTAGCCTATGTGTCGTAATTGTCTGTTTTGTCCGAAATATTTCTTTTAAGAACCCATTAACCTATTTGCTTTTTAGTGACTATTTTCTTATCTACTATATCTAAATAGGGGACCCCCACTACTTGATTTCTCTCAACATGCAGGCTATCCACATCAGCAACCTGCCACGTCATACTTTTCCCCACCCAGCAGTGATACATGCAGCCTCCTGTGTGCAACAAATAATTAGCAAAAAAAGGCTATCGGTTGCATGCAAATGTCCTTCCCGCTAGCCATGCCCAATAATAAATGGCAACAATGCGAATGCAGTGGTACCGTAAATAGCCATAATATAGGATCACAAATAGGAAACTGCTTTGTTACTACGGGAATTAAAACGTGGACGATCCTTCATCTCCCTCATCAACAAACAAATCTCGGCCAATTCAAGTCCCCATTGGTTTCTCCTCTTCCCTCTATCTCTATATCTCTCTCCATACTGGGCTACCACCGGCCAAACCTTCAAGGGTCATTGATGTCGGAGACCGGCGCACTACTGGCATACTAATTGTTTGTGCCACTGATTTGTTCAGATGTGCGGTTGAATGCCACGGCGAGCGGCGTCGCCACCTCGAACACAATGACTCACGTCCTTCCGTCCCTCCGACAAGCACAACTCCCTTGGCAAGTCGCTGTCGCTGGTCGAGACCTTCTAGTTCGCGGCCGTCATGCTCTCAAAGAAAGGCATCCCCTCATGGTGGTTCTCATGGACCAGTGCATGGTCGTCAACACTTTTCTGCAGCAAGCACTGCGGCCTCCACAGCGTGGATGCTGGCTCTGGGTATGCCTACGCGCCGATGGGCGAGGCTGAGCGTCAGTGCTCCGGTCGATGCCTGCGAGGAAGGGAGGGTACTCTTAACAGAGGGATGGGAGCACTCCAGCTGATACACGTTGGATATGTCATCTGATGTTTTTTCTATTTTGATTTTTTAGAAAAGGAGCAAGAGAATCGGGACAAAGGATTGATCTAGGACATATCCACTGAGTGTTAAGACGTACCCAACATGTATCCGGATTTCTTTTCCTTTATTCTTGAATTATTTCTTCTCTGCTTAACCTATTTCATGTATCGGGTTTTCATGTAGATCACTCTTTTCTTTATCAATTGTTTGTTCCTTTTCTATGAATCCCCTATGATACCTTTTGGATCTATAGATCAGTCATTAGGTAAGAGTTTGGTCTGGGTAGTCATCGTTCGTTTCCTTCATTATACTTGGTTAAAAAGGGTGTTGCTCCATTCATTATTCTCTTTATGGTAAGTCGTTGATATGTGTTGTTCTACTTATTACCCTCCTCACGGTAAGCCATGATGACATATATGTCAAAGAATCTGAATTAGCTATGGTTGTACCCTGTAGTTTTACTATTGATGATCTTGGAATTGAGAAGGGATGGTTGTTTACTTTTCTGCGCTGAAATCTGTAATAAATATCACACATTACCAATTTCCATTTTTTCATATCTCTTTAAATCATTGCTGAATTTTCCGCCGCAACGGGCGGGGTATCCTCTAGTGTGTGTAACTAGTTCACTCGTCCATTTAAAAAAACTAGTTCACTCGGCTGCCATGCTTTGTATCTCCTTCCTCCCAACATATTCCCCTTCTCAGGTGGACCCAGCAGGTCTCGTACATAGACATATGGGACCAACCACCTATCCATTTGTATTTCTTTATTTTATTCAATCTTTCGTCCTCTTCCTATACAGCGACTGACCATCATAGCCTATGGCATTGGCCAGGCCATCCCTCTACTCCCACACATTGTCTGGCGGCGGCAGCTCCACCAGCCCACCCTGCACCCGAACAAGTCAACCCTCGTACTCCCCTCCGCCTGCGTCTTCCCCCGCTCTGGTTCATTCGGTCCGAGGTCTCAACATCGTCCTCCGCCTTGGTGCTCTCGCCGTGGCGCCGCCGTCTGTCGTTCCCAACATGGTCAGCAAAACAAGAGGAATCGGGAGACAACTATTCGTCGAGAGGCTGACAGCCCCGGGCCCACCAGGTCCATGGACTAGGTTTTGTTGTTTAACATGGGCAGCCCATGACATGTTTCAACATTTTTTGGATCTAGCAGGTATCAAGAGGCCTTTGGGCCTCCCAACCTAGCTTGTCTATAACATCAGCAACCCAAGTTATGTTTCTTTTTTCAAGCCGACGCACAGCTCAGTTATATTTTTCTATAAGAATGCAAAACTAAACCTATGTTTTCTATAAGAATGCAAAACTAAACCTATATTTATATCTTATTTTATTACGTATATATATATATATAATAGAAACAACATAAGGTTCCGTTAAACCTGTCGTTCGTCCAACCATTTTATAGACCTTCCCACTTCCTTTATTTTTCATTTTCATTAATCCTATATCTGAATTTTCTCCCACTTACTTTTTCGATGTAAACTGAGTTTTCTCCCAGTACTTTCCCCTAGAACCAACTCAACTGTCCCACATCTAGCCTAAATAATAACAATATCAAACATCCTATTAACTCATCAAATTAAAATGATATTTTATTTCATAAAATGAAAGTTCTTACAAAATAATAATAATAATGATTGTTTATATATAACTTGGCAAGTTCACTCCTAGTGATTGCGTACATAAGCTTGTAAAGATTTTACTGACCAATGCAGTAATAGACGTGCAATCACGTGTTTGTGTTTTTATAACAATTCTCCGTCCAGCCCAACATGATATTTTCACCCAGCCCAGCAAGTCCATGGATTTCGAGAAAAATGCAAATGGGCTTTAAATTCTAGCATATATATAAATGGGCTGCATAGATGGTACCTCATTGTTTCACCCAGCCCACCAAATGGACTAAAAAACAAGTGGACTGGCTGACATGTTGGCTAGTAGGTCGAAGCCTAAGCAAGGAATCCAACGCCGACATTCTTCTTCAATCTCTCGTCTTCTCCCCCCAGTGTTGCCGGGACCGCCTGCTCCAGCCTCCAGCATCCAGTGGCGTTGTTTTGCGCGCCTCAGCGAAATGCTACCCCACCGGTGGCTAGGCCATCCCTCCAATCCGCACCTCCTGTTATTCTCTGCCGAGTGTAGGCCCACCCCGCACCCGAACCAGTCAAGTTTACCAGTCCTCTCCATCTGCGACTCCACTACCGCGTCTTCCCCATCTCCGGGTCATTCCAGTCTAGGGCCTCGTCGTCGTCCACCACCTTGTTGTGCTCGGTGCGGCGTGGTCAACAAACGAGATCGTCAGAAGAGGACTGTACGTGGAGAGCCTGACGGCTGGGACCCACAAGGTCCATGGTCGCACGCAAGGAAAGTTCCTCCTTATTAAGATGTTTCCTCCCCCTGATAGCTGGGACCCACCGTTTGTATCTTCGCATGGAAGGAAGTGCCTCCTTGTTATGCGAAAAAACCATTCCTCCCGATGACAGCTGGGACCCGGCAGATTTGGTGGCTGACTTGTGGGCCTACTAAGCAGACGTGTACCATTGATTATAGCAGCTGGACCGTTGGATGTTAATCCAACAGCCGTGCTCCTTCTTCAACCTCTCTTCTTGCTCCTGTCTCATGTGGGCGGCAGTCCTGCCGCGCACCCGAACCAGTCAAGTTTCCCACTCCACTCCATTTTCGACTCCACTACCGCATCTTCCCCATCTCCGGGTCGTTCCAGTCTGGGGCCTCGCCGTTGTCCACTGGCCTTGGTGGACTCGGCACGGTGTGGTCAACGTGGTCAACAACCGAGAGTCATCAGAAGATGACTGTACGTGAGAGGCTTACAGTGGGGATGCACCACGCCAATGGATGCGTGCATGCAACTGCATCCTTTTTACCCTGAAAAATAATGTCTTCTCCCCCTGACTACTGGGACCCACCAGCTACATCTTCGCACGCAAGGAAGTGCGTCCTTATTACAGGCAAAAAAATACCCCCCCTGACAGCTGGGACCCAGCAGCTATATCTTCGCACGCAAGGAAGTGCGTCCTTATCCTCCCTGATAGCTGGGACCCATCCGGTCGAAGCGTACGTACCGTTGTCTGTCTTATCGGAACGTGTACGTACATACTGGTCGATCGGTCTATCTGGAAGTATGAACCGTGGCCGAGTAAGTAGCAGCACATGTCATAGTAGAGCCCCCCACGTAGCAGTTCAGGTAGTCCCGTCTAAACAGTGTACACGTACATATAGTCATGCGCCAAAAAATACGGCCACGTACATACATACGGGCGGGGTCCCGAACGCCTACTCGCGCATATGTATGGCCAGGGCTCGTGTACATGGCTTGGTCAGAACGGAGAAGCTGCGCCATCGTCGTGTTCATGGGGAGGCAACGGAATGCGTGCTGTTCATCGGGAGCCAACTGGCTTGGATGGAACAGCCGATGGAAACGAGGCCTGGCGTACCGCAGAACAAAGGAAACGGCCTTGTGTTCGACCGGCATGGTCGAAACGGGATCCTGTTCATCGGAGGGGTCTGGTGTATCGCAAAACGGAGGAAACGGACCTCCTACGATGGAAACGGGGTCCTGTTGATTGAGAGGGGTGTGGTGTACCGCAAAACAGAGGAAACGGACTTGTGTTGGAGCGCTACGGTCGAAAGGGGGGTCCTGTTCATCGGGAGGGGTGTGGCGTACCGCAAAACGGGACTCCACGAGATACTGTTCATCTCCATCGTCGACTGCCTCCACGGGCTACTGTTCATCCACCGTTGACCTCCTCCAGCCTCCACCAGCGACTATTCATCCACGGGCTCCTGTTCATCCAGCCTCCACCGCGCGCTCCTCCATCGGCTACTGTTCAACCAGCCCTCTCCACGGGGTCCTGTTCAACCACCCCTCCATGGGCTACTGTTCATCCAGCCCTCCACCTTCTACTGTTCAACCAGACCTCCACCGATTACTGTTCATCCAGCCCTCCATGGGGTCCTGTTCATCCAGCCTTCCATGGGGTCCTGTTCATCCACCGGCTCGATCGATCAGGGTACTATTCATCCAGCGGCAATGGCCTCTACTACCATGGGGTCCTGTTCATCCAACCCCCCACCGGGAACTGTTCATCCAACCCCCCCAACAACGCTCACTGTTCATCTAGAGGTAGCATCGATCAACTTCAGTTAGCAGCAGTAGCGAAGGAATCACTCGGGTTCAGTTAACAGCAAGGGATCGATCGATCGCTCGGGTTTAGTATCGCGTAGCCTGCAGTGCAATCGCTCGGGTTCAGTTAGATCCCAATGCCTCGCTCGGGTTCAGTTAGAGCACAACGCCTCGCACACATGCGCATACGTACGAGAGAAACGCGCATCGATCGGCCCCGACCACCAACCGCAACCGGGAACTCCCCGATATTTTCCCCGCCCTCGCTTCTACCACGGTTTTTTCCGTCATGGACGGCGCAAAGAATGTCATGCAGCTGCATCTCCGGCCCGCCCAGGATGAAAAGCCCATTTTCTGTCATGATTTTTTGTCATAGAAGTAGGTGTTGGCGTTCTGGGAACGGGGGTCCCCAGACTTGCCTGTCTGCGGCCCACGGCGTGGCTGGGCTGGCAGGTCTGTACGGCCCATCTTCATCGACAAGGCATTCAAGACCCTCTCGAGGGGCCAATCTTCGCGAGGCGGACGGTGCAAGACCTCCTCAGGAGCGGCCTCACCAGGCAGGCTCACGAGGGGCGGAGAGATCAAGGCAAGGCAAACCTCGCGAGGTCCTCGTGACGTGAGCCATGACGATTGAGACCAGGCGGGCTCCAGCATGCGCAGTGTCCTTGTTTCCCCTTTGGTGCCAAGGGGGCAAGCGCAGGCACAGAGTACCGAGGCATCAGGCTAAGGTTTCCATATTGGTGCAACGAGACCAAGACCAGAAGGACAACAAGACGGAGGTCACCATGGAGCCCAAGACTGCGTCATCACCAGAACCTTTGGCAGGCGAAGACCACCTTTTGTCAGGATAACTTGTACTAGCTGTCCCCTTTCGAATTGGCCGTTGTTGTCTCCCTTCCCGCTCCATATTTGGGGAGAGGACCAGGGCCTATATAAGTAGAACTAGCCACCACATTGAGGAAAGAAGAGGGACAAGGAGAGAGAGGTTCGACCTTATCACAAGTCGAGAGCGGATCCAAGATCATCTCACCCACACAAGTTCACCAAGCACAAGAACACCTCAACCTCAGGAGGCTGTTCTTCTCCTTGTACTGTTCATCATCAGCCCAAGAGGCAGTCCACCACCACCACACTGGAGTAGGGTATTACACCACAACGGTGGCCCGAACCAGTATAAATCTTGTGTCTTTCTGTGTTGTGAGTTCGCTGAGTTTGTCCGCAAGATCTTAGAGAGCTAGGGCGTGGATCGATAGGGAGAAAACCTTCATGTGCACCCCAGTGTTCGAACCTCAAGGGTTGCCGGAACCCGTGATCCGACATTTGGCGCGCCAGGTAGGGGTGCGCCAGAGTCTCTTCCCCGCCAATCGACCCACCGACGCTCCATGGCCCCGATGTCCGGCGATCCAAGGGCCGACTCCGACCGATGGGCAGCCTGGCCAGCCCGGGCGGCGCCACCTACACATGAAGACCTCAACCACGTGTTCTAGGCGGCGCGAGCGCCGCCGAACGCTGCGGGGAGCGGGCGGCGCGACCAGGCGTCATCCAACCCACTCCACGACAAGCGCGAGCCGCTGCAAGGGCCGCAAGACACGCCGCAACAACAGCGCCACACACCCGGCGGGAGTAGGCGAACATGCGGGCCGCGCTCACGGTGGTGCGGGAGTTGCTATGGTGCCGGCTGATGCAGAGCGGACGCAACGCACTACTGGAACGTGTCACTGAGCTGCTGGATGCGGCGGCGTCAGGAGCACTGCCTTTCTGCCATCTGGTTCCTTCCCGAGCCACTACAGGACCCCACGACGGGCCACGCAGCAACCGCGCGCCCTCGGGTGCGCCATGGGGCTTCACCGACACCAGGACGGCCGGCGGCGCCGGGGGCCCCGTTGCCCCCGCGCTGCCTCTGATGAACATGGGCACGAGCATTGCCCCCCATGGCCCCAGCGAGGCGTCACGCTATCATCCTCAGGACGCCGCGCTGGGTCGGGCAACGTGGAGTGTGGGGCACTACGGCGAGGTGTTTTGGGTGACAGCCCCGGAAGCCTATGTGCCCCGCATGATGGACCCGGAGTACACGCTGGAGGACGACCCTGACTCGTTTCTTGGGCTAGGGTGGGAGCAGGAGACAATAGGAGCTGAAGCCTTCCAAGACCCACCAGAGAGCCCAGCCAACCGAGCCGTCGACAACAGATACATGGTACCACTAATCCCTCAGGAGCAAGCTTACGCTAACCATGAGTCACAGATGAACCAGGCCACGTCGCCGAACGGTGGCTCTGGCACGGCGATGCCCGCCCGGACAGGAGAGACCCACTGGGGGCTGCGCGGAAGGGGCCAGGAGCAAGGCCCCTCCCCGTGTCGCGTGGAGCAAGGCAACGCCCGGAGGTAGGCCCTCTGCCGGGGTGGCGACCGCGACCTTTCCTCCACCAGAGGACCCGTGGTCGCCGAGGGTGCCGCTGGTGTCCCCTCTGCCCTCGTTGGGCCGTCCCGATTTCCGATCGTCCCAGCGGTGGTAGTGGGTGGTGCAAGGCTGGGCCCTTGCCTGGCGATATGAAGCAAGGCCGGTACCTATGAAGCAAGGCCCAGTGCCTGTGAAGATCGCCGCCCGTGACAGTCTCACGTAATAATGAGTGGGGCTGTACACGCCTCGGAGTCTCCGGAGAGCCGCCCTCGGGCCTCGGGGGCTCCCTCCCACGCCTAGTGGCAGCACTTAGCTCCGCGCTAGTGAGAAGACTTAGAAGACTAGACTAGGCGCCGGACGCGGCCATTTGCTTTGGATCTCTTTTCTGTAACTCTGCCTTCTGGATTTGGATTTAAGTTGAAGTTGAATTTTCATTTGATGCGCGTGGGGGGATGCCTTTTCTCGTTCGAGTTATTTCTCGTAGTCTCGTTCTTGCCTTACTTCAGAGTTCGCACCAGTCGCTCTCCCCTCACGGGCCCATCGCGAGCCGGGCTGGGCACGAAGCACACTAGCCACACACTCACCAAGACGTGGCTGGTGCTTGCTTATCACACGGCCCTCTTGGGCGTGGCGACGAATTCATCAGGAGCTCCTCAAAAACCCGCAATCTCTCGGGCCGGTTTTGGGCTCGTCCAAGCTAAGGTAAACCGCAACAACAACCTTTCCCCGGCGTGCTAAGCTCATGAAGACGCGAACTCAATTTAGCACGAAAGGATAAAAGCTGCGATTGTTTACATGAGGGGCTCCCCCTCTCAAAATGCTCTTGCAGTCTTCCAGGGCCACGCCCAAGTTTTTACAGGATAAATAACATGGAAAAAAGGAATCAGCCGGATATGTCGCTCGCCGCGTCCCCCATGTCATCTTCAGACGCGCCGCTGGCGTCGCTGTCACCATCGTTGGCGTTGCCTCCACCTCCGTCCGCCGCAACCACAACCCCGTCATCGTCAGAAGCGAAGGCCCTGACCAACGCGTCCACGTGGTCTTCAACCCATCACGCCAAGTCGCCCCGGATGGCTTCCGGGACGGGAGCAATAGCGGCATCAAAATCAAAGTTGAGATCAATATTCCGGAGGTGGCTGAAGACGCAGGAGAATGCGCGCCCAAGCAGACTGTGACTTCTCTCTTCCACAAGCTGGCGAGCCCTATTAGACCGAGCTTCCAGGTGCGTCACCATGTTGGTGAAGAAGGTTAGGTGACTGGCGTAGTCATTCGAATGGGGGGGGTGCATTCTTGTCGCAGATGAAGCCCAGGGCGGTATTAGCCCTGTTTGGGAGGCCCTGAAGCATGGGGGCGTGCTCACGCTCTAGCATCCGCCGTTGGAGCACTTCCTCCCTGTTCTGCCGCGCGACGACCTCGGCGTCATCAACCCATTTACGAAGAGAAAGCAGCTCGGCACGGGCAGATGCCAAGTCCGCCTGTGCCATAACCAGGGCGACAGTTGTGGCCTCCTCACGCCTCTCCATCTCATCTAGCCTAGGCCTGAGAGCGGCGGTCCTGCCCACTGTCTCGGTGTCCGCAAGCTTCAGCTTTAGGTTGTACCAACCTTCAAGATCCGCGCGAACTTCGGCCACCCGGCGGTCGAGTTCCTCCTGGACCTTGGCCTCGCGAGCCCCGACGGCATCCTCCGCTTGGGCAACTTGACGCTCCCTCGTCTCCAGTTGCTCAAGCTCAAGGCTGCGCTCCACGGCTTCCAGAGCCAACGCCTCCTCGCGCTTCTGGACCTCATCTTCCTCGGCAGGCTTCCCCCTCAGCGCCGCAAGGGCGGCTTTGCGCGCCTCCACTTGCTGCTCGAGGGACGCACTCCAGGCGTGGAGCTTCCACGCACGCTTCTCCGCAGCCTCACGACGGCGGTCAGCTTCACGAGCCTCCTCCAGAGCTCATGAGCAGGCCTCATGGGAGGCTGCGAGGGAGGCCTCAACCTTCATGTTTTCTAGCTCGTGCTGGTGGCGCCCGAGGTTGATGGCCACTTTTAGCCTATGCCACTCCTCCGCCAACCGAAGACCCTCGGCCTCAAGGCGCGCGTCAACACCCTCAAGTTCTTGGCCGAGTCGGTTCATCGCATCCGTCACCTCCTGGAAGAGCTCATGACGAACGACGCTCCGCCCATGCTCGAACTCAAGCACACGACCCATCTCTCCCTCTGCCACGGGGGCTGTGGGCGACACCCGGCGCGGCACGCCCCCTCTCAGCAGGGGGCTGGGGGCTGGCATGGCCCCAGGAGCCAGCCGGCCCTCGCGCGGGGCCCGAACCGAACAAGGCCCGCTGCTTGAAGAAGATCCCAGTGTCGAGGCCAGCCAGCTGCCGACCGTGACCAGGGGAGGAGCCCTTGGCATGCCTGCTGCGCTCCAAGTGAGGCCGCGAAGGAAGGACGGCGAAGGCGCAAGCTCGGGGCGCCTCGATGACGGACCAACTCCCACGGCTGACCCCACACCATGGGCAGCACCCGCGCCTACAACGCTGGGGCTTGGCGGGTGCGACGGGACGAGAGGGAGCTGCTTCTCAGGAGAGTTCACGGCCTTGGCAGAAGGGGTCCTGAGGGGATAGTCATCAAGAAAGGAAGGGGGCACACAGAGGATCACCAAGATAAGGTACTTACTCATCGACAACAATGTACTTTTGTTGCTTCAACGGCCCGAAGATACCGCTGCCACTCGGAGATCCTTCCCTCTTGCGGAGCTCCTCGAAGTCCACCCAAAGCCGACCGAAGCACTAAACATGGCGGCCAGTGCGGGGTGTAGCCGGAGAAGTGCTCGGGGGAACAACTTCAGGGGTGCCTGGCTGCGGAGAACAGTTGGGCGCCACCTCACTACGGCCTCCCGAGGCCTTCGAAGTTTCAGCCTCGGGAGCCGCATGCTGCATCGCCTCAGCGACCGGCGTCCCAGAATCACGGTATCCTGAGGACGACGCCTCAGGAGCCCGAGGCGGCGTCCCACGTCAGCACTCGTGCCGCCGGCCTCCGGCGGCGCTCGTCCCCCTGCACCCACATTAGGGGCGAGCTCGGCGCCAGGGACGAAGAGGGGAACCACGCTGGCAGGGTTCTCGCGGGACCCCACCGGGCCATCCGGACGCAGCCCCACTCGTCAAAGGAAGGCATGCTCCCCGCGAATTCAGCCTTGTTCCCGCAGCGGTACAGCAGACAGTTCTTCGCAGGCAAGTCATCCGGTGAAGGGACACCTGTCAGGACCTTGAGCACGTTTCCCAAGCCCCAAGGGGGAGCCCGGACTCTTGAAACCTCATGTGGTCCTGACTGCTGAGCAAGGTCCACATCGGGCGAGAATGGCATTGAAGCGGAGCAACCCGACGCCTGATAAACATCCCTCACCACCATCGGCATGGTCACCCCACGGTCCTTTAGCATCCTTAGCCGGAACCAGACAGGGGCAAGACAGGGGCTCACGAGCCTCTCATGGCCCCAGCCAGAGTGGGGAATGGCAGGCGCTGACGGGGCATGGAGCAGAGGGCTGAGCACACCGGCGTTGACAAATACCCACCGTGTCCGAAACTCGCTCGTAGATGGAGGAAGCTCGAAGTCGATCCTTGTGCCCGCCGTCGCAGCCACAGCCTGGAAGCTCACGCACCTCGAGCTTTGCCGGGGATCAGTCAGATGCAATGAGAAGAAATGGCGGAGAAGGGCCACAGAAGGAGCGATGCCCACCATGGCCTCACACACAAAGGAGAAGACAGCAAGGAGAGTCACGGATTGGGGGTCGAGATGCAGCATATGGATCTGGTAGTGTTCAAGCACCGCGTTGAAGAAGGCAGAGAAATGGGGAATCAGGCCCGCCCAAAGGGCATCGATGAAGATTGGGACCTCGGTGACCATCCGAGCGATGCGAGCGCGAGACGCAAGCCAAGCCACCGTCTCCCCATACTCATTGAAACCGGTGGAGAGCATGGGACACACCTTATCCATGGCCTCGTCATTGAGCACCAAGGATCGGCCGACTGCAGGCTCGGCGGCTGGAGGCGCACTTGGCGGAGACAGGGGCTTCTTCCCCTTGTCAGCTTGTTTCGGCGCCATGGCGATGAAGCAGGCGGAGTGCATGTCAGATTGGAGAGGAGAGGCAGAGTCTCGAGGAAGCAGAAGGACTGTGGAAGCAAGGCGTGGGCAATGGGAGAATAACTGTGTAGGTTGCAAGGGCCGCAGAGCTAGGCGAATTCAAAGGCAGCATGGGGAAGCGGAGACGCCCATGTCCAATCAACCGCCACACGTCAACCAAGGACGTAGGATTTTGGGGACCGCGGCACTCCGCGCTTGATCTTTTGGCTTCGCCTCGAAGCCAAGCCCGAGCGCGCCTTGGGCCCGGGGGCTACTGTCAGTGTTCTGGGAACGGGGGTCCCCAGACTTGCCTGCGTGCGGCCCATGGCATGGCTGGGCTGGTAGGTCTGTATGGCCCATCTTCGTCGAGAAGGCATTCAAGACCCTCGCGAGGGGCCAAGCCTCGCGAGGCGGACGACACAAGACCTCCTCAGGAGTGGCCTCGCTAGGCAGGCTCACGAGGGGCGCAGAGATCAAGTCAAGGCAAACCTCGCGAGGTCCTCGTGAGGTGAGCTATGACGATCGAGACCAGGCAGGCGCTGCTACCTCTTGAGCACTTGCGTTGGTTTTGCCTTGAAGAGGAAAGGGTGGTGCAGCAAAGTAGCGTAAGTATTTCCCTCAATTTTTGAGAATCAAGGTATCAATCCAGTAGGAGGCTACGCACGAGTCCCTCGCACCTACACAAAACAAATAAATCCTCGCAACCAACGCGATAAGGGGTTGTCAATCCCTACACGGTCACTTACGAGAGTGAGATCTGATAGATATGATAAGATAATATTTTTGGTATTTTTATGATAAAGATGCAAAGTAAAATAAAAGCAACGAAAATAACTAAGTATTGAAAGATTAATATGATGAAGATAGACCCGGGGGCCATAGGTTTCACTAGTGGCTTCTCTCAAGAGCATAAGTATTTTACTGTGGGTGACAAATTACTGTTGAGCAATTGACAAAATTGAGCATAGTTATGAGAATATCTAGGTATGATCATGTATATAGGCATCACATCCAAGACAAGTAGACCGACTCCTGCCTGCATCTACTACTATTACTCCACACATCGACCGCTATCCAGCATGCATCTAGAGTATTAAGTTCATAAGAACAGAGTAACGCCTTAAGCAAGATGACATGATGTAGAGGGATAAACTCATGCAATATGATGAAAACCCCATCTTGTTATCCTCTATGAAAACAATACAATACGTGCCTTGCTGCCTCTACTGTCACTCGGAAAGGACACTGCAAGATTGAACCCAAAGCTAAGCACTTCTCCCACTGCAAGAAAAGATCAATCTAGTAGGCCAAACCAAACAGATAATTCGAAGAGACTTGCAAAGATAACCAATCATACATAAAAGACTTCAGAGAAGATTCAAATATTGTTCATAGATAAACTTGATCATAAACCCACAATTCATCGATCTCAACAAACACACCGCAAAAGAAGATTACATCGCATAGATCTCCACAAGAGAGGGGGAGAACTTGGTATTGAGATCCAAAAAGAGAGAAGAAGCCATCTATCTAATAACTATGGACCCGAAGGTCTGAGGTAAACTACTCACACTTCATCGGAGAGGCTATGGTGTTGATGTAGAAGCCCTCCATGATCGATGCCCCCTCCGATGGAGCTCCAGAACAGGCCCCAAGATGGGATCTCGTGGATACAGAAAGTTAAGGCGGTGGAATTAGGGTTTTGTCTCCTGTTCTGATCGTTTGGGGGTACGTAGGTATATATAGGAGGAAGAAGTACATCAGTGGAGCAACAGGGGGCCCACGAGGTGGAGGGCGCGCCTGGGGGGGGGGTAGGCACCCCCCTACCTCATGGCCTCCTTGTTGGTTGCTTGACGTAGGGTCCAAGTCTCCTGGATCTTGTTCGTTCCAAAAATCACGTTCCCGAAGGTTTCATTCCATTTGGACTCTGTTTGGTATTCCTTTTCTTCGAAACCCTAAAATAGGCAAAAAAACAATTCTGGGCTGGGCCTCCGGTTAATAGGTTAGTCCCAAAAATAATATAAAAGTGGAAAATAAAGCCCAATAATGTCCAAAACAGAAGATAATATAGCATGGAGCAATCAAAAATTATAGATACGTTGGAGACGTATCAAGCATCCCCAAGCTTAATTCCTGCTCGTCCTCGAGTAGGTAAATGATAAATCAGAATTTTGATGTGGAATGCTACTAGGCATAATTTCAATGTAATTCTTCTTAAATGTGGCATGAATATTCAGATCCGAAATATTCAAGACAAAAGTTTAATATTGATATAGAAATGATAATACTTCAGGCATACTAACTAAGCAATTATGTCTTCTCAAAATAACATGGCCAAAGAAAGTTCATCCCTACAAAATCATATAGTTTAGTCATGCTCCATTTTCGTCACACAAGAATGCTCTCATCATGCACAACCCCGATGACAAGCCAAGCAATTGTTTCATACTTTTGTAATCTCAAACTTTATAAACCTTCACCCAATACATGAGCGTGAGCCATGGATATAGCACTATGGGTGGAATAGAGTATAATGATGGGGTTATGTGGAGAAGACAAAAAGGAGAAAGTCTCACATCAACGAGGCTAATCAATGAGCTATGGAGATTCCCATCGATTGATGTTAATGCAAGGAGTAGGGATTGCCATGCAACGAATGCACTAGAGCTATAAATGTCTGAAAGCTCAACAAAAGAAACTAGTGGGTGTGCATCCAACTTGCTTGCTCACGAATACCTAGGGCACTTGAGGAGGCCCATTGTTGGAATATACAAGCCAAGTTCTATAATGAAAAATTCCCACTAGTATATGGAAGTGACAAAACAAGAGACTCTCTATAATGAAGATCATGGTGCTACTTCGGAGCACAAGTGTGGAAAAAAAGATAGTAGCATTGTCCCTTTTCATTTCTCTTTTTTTGGGCCTTCTTTTTTTGGCCTTTCTATTTTTTATTGGGACAATGCTCTATTAAATGATGATCATCACACTTCTATTTATTTACAACTCAATGATTACAACTCGATACTAGAACAAGGTATGACTCTATATGAATGCCTCCGGCGGTGTACCGGGATATGCAATGAATCAAGTGTGACATGTATGAAAAATTATGAATGGTGGATTTGCCACAAATACGATGTCAACTACATGATCATGCAAAGCAATATGACAATGATGAACGTGTCATGATAAACGGGATGGTGGAAAGTTGCATGGAAATATATCTCGGAATGGCTATGGAAATGCCATAATAGGTAGGTATGGTGGCTGTTTTGAGGAAGATATAAGGAGGTTTATGTGTGAAATAGCGTATCATATCAGAGGGTTTGGATGCACCGGCGAAGTTTGCACCAACTCTCAATGTGAGAAAGGGCAATGCACGGTACCGAAGAGGCTAGCAATGATGGAAGGGTGAGAGTGCGTATAATCCATGGACTCAACATTAGTCATAGAGAACTTACATACTTATTGAAAAAATCTACAATTCATCAAAAACCAAGCACTACGCGCATGGTCCTAGGGGGATAGATTGGTAGGAAAAGACCATCGCTCGTTCCCGACCGCCACTCAAAAGGAAGACAATCAAAGAACACGTCATGTTTCAAATTTGTTACATAACATTTACCATACGTGCATGCTACGGGACTTGCAAACTTCAACACAAGTATTTCTCAATTTCACAACTACTCAACTAGCACAACTTTAATATCAATACCTACATATCTCAAAACAATCATCAAGCATCAAACTTCTCCTAGTATTCAAAACACGGATAAGAAAGTTTTTACTAATCTTGAGTACATAGCATATTAGGATTATTTAAGCAAATTACCATGCTATTTAAGACTCTCAAAATAATCTAAATGAAGCATGAGAGATCAATAGTTTCTATGAAACAAATCCACCACCGTGCTCTAAAATATATAAGTGAAGTACTAGAGCAAAACTATATAACTCAAAAGATATAAGTGAAGCACATAGAGTATTCTAATAATTTCCAAATCATGTGTGTCTCTCTAAAAAGGTGTGTACAGCAAAGATGATTGTGGTAAACTAAAATGAAAAGACTCAAATTATACAAGACGCTCCAAGCAAAACACATATCATGTGGTGAATAAAAATATAGCTCGAAGTAAAGTTACCGATGGAAGTAGACGAAAGAGGGGATGCCTTCCGGGGCATCCCCAAGCTTTGGATTTTTGGTGTCCTTAGATTATCTTGGGGGTGCCATGGAAATCCCCAAGCTTAGGCTCTTGCCACTCCTTGTTCCATAATTCATCAAATCCTTACCCAAAACTTGAAAACTTCACAACACAAAACTTAAAGTAGAAAATCTCGTGAGCTCCGTTAGCGAAAGAAAACAAAACACCACTTCAAATTACTGTAATGAACTCATTATTTATTTATATTGGTGTTAAAACTACTGTATTCCAACTTATCTATGGTTTATAAACTATTTTACTAGCCATGGATCCATCAAAATAAGCAAACAACACACGAAAAACAGAATCTGTCAAAAACAGAACAGTCTATAGTAATCTGTAGCTAACGCAAGATCCGGAACCCCAAAAATTCTAAAATAAATTGCTGGACGTGAGTAATTTATCTATTAATCATATGAAAAAATAATTAACTAAATATCACTTTCCAAATAAAAATGGAAGCAGTTCTCGTGAGCGCTAAAGTTTCTGTTTTTTACAGCAAGATTAACAAGACTTTCCCCAAGTCTTCCCAACGGTTCTACTTGGCACAAACACTAATTAAACACAAAAAACACAACCAAAACAGAGGATAGATAATTTATTTATTACTAAATAGGAGAAAAAAGAAAGGAATAAAAATAAAACTGGGTTGCCTCCCAACAAGCGCTATCGTTTAACGCCCCTAGCTAGGCATAAAAGCAAGGATAGATCTAGGTATTGCCATCTTTGGTAGTCAATCCATAAGTGGCTCTCACAATATATTCATAAGGTAATTTAATTTTATTTCTAGGAAAGTGTTTCATGCCTTTCCTTAACGGAAATTGGAATCTAATATTTCCTTCCTTCATATCAATAATCACACCAATCGTTCTAAGGAATGGTCTACCAAGAATAATAGGACATGAAGGATTGCAATCTATGTCAAGAACAATAAAATCTACGGGCACATAGTTCCTATTTGCAACAATAAGAATATCATTAATTCTTCCCATAGGTTTCTTAATAGTGGAATCTGCAAGGTGCAAGTTTAAAGAGCAATCATCAAAATCACGGACACCTAACAAATCACACAAGGTCTTTGGAATCCTGGAAATCTTTATTAGCACGCATCCTAGCGGTTATTTCTTTGCACTCATCAATGGAAATTCTCATGGCTTTCAGAGACTCATTTATATCATGCTTAGGTGTAATAGATCTAAGTTTCAAAGAATCAACATCAAGAGAAAATCTATCAACGTTCCTAGCCAACTCATCAATCTTAAGCAATTTTTCTTCAATCAAAGCATTGAAATTCTTTTGCGAAGTAATAAATTATTTAATATTAGATTCAAAATCAGAGGGAATCTTATTATAATTTCCATAAGAATTGTTGTAGGAATTACCATAATTATTAGAGGAATTGCTAGGATAAGGCCTAGGGTTAAAGTTTCCTCTATAGATGTTGTTACCAAAATTATTCCTACCGACAAAATTCACATCCATAGATTCATTATTATTATCAATCAAAGTAGACAAAGGCATATCATTAGGATCAGAAGAAACACTCTTATTAGCAAATACTTTCATAAGTTCATCCATCTTTCCACTCAAAACATTAATTTCTTCTATCGCATGCACTTTTTTATTAGTAGATCTTTCAGTGTGCCATTGAGAATAATTAACCATAATATTATCTAGGAGTTTAGTAGCTTCTCCTAAAGTGATTTCCATAAAAGTGCCTCCCTCGGCCGAATCTAAAAGATTTATAGAAGCAAAATTCAATCCGGCATACATTTTTTGTATAGTCATCCACAAATTCAAACCATGTGTTGGGCAATTACGTATCATCAATTTCATCCTCTCCCAAGCTTGTGCAACATGTTCATGATCAAGTTGCTTAAAATTGATAATATCGTTTCTAAGAGAGATGATCTTAGCCCGGAGGAAAATAGTTAGAGATAAAAGCATCTTTGCACTTATTCCAAGAATCAATACTATTTTTAGGCAAAGGCGAAAACCAAGCTTTAGCACGATCTCTAAGCGAAAAAGGAAATAGCTTCAGTTTAACAATATCATTATCAAAATCTTTCTTCTTTTGCACGTCACACAAATCAACGAAGCTATTCAGATGGGTAGCGGCATCTTCACTAGGAAGGCCGGAAAACGGATCTTTCATGACAAGATTCAGCAAGGCAGCATTAATTTCACAAGATTCAGCATCGGTAAGAGGAGAAATCGGAGTGCTAATAAAATCATTGTTGTTGGTATAGGTAAAGTCACACAATTTAGTGTTATCTTGAGCCATCGTGACAAGCAAGCAATCCAACACACAAGCAAACGAGGAGAAAGCGAAAAAGAGGCAAATAGAGAAAGAGAGGGGGGATAGAGAGAGAGGGCGAATAAAACGACAAGGGTGAAGTGGGGGAGAGGAAAACGAGAGGCAAATGGCAAATAATGTAATGCGGGAGATAAGGGTTTGTGATGGGTACTTGGTATGTTGACTTTTGCGTAGACCTCCCCGGCAACGGCGCCAGAAATCCTTCTTGCTACCTCTTGAGCACTTGCGTTGGTTTTCCCTTGAAGAGGAAAGGGTGGTGCAGCAAAGTAGCGTAAGTATTTCCCTCAGTTTTTGAGAACCAAGGTATCAATCCAGTAGGAGGCTACGCACGAGTCCCTCGCACCTACACAAAACAAATAAATCCTCGCAACCAACATGATAATGGGTAGTCAATCCCTACACGGTCACTTACGAGAGTGAGATCTGATAGATATGATAAGATAATATTTTTGGTATTTTTATGATAAAGATGCAAAGTAAAATAAAAGTAATGAAAATAACTAAGTATTGAAAGATTAATATGATGAAGATAGACCCGGGGGCCATAGGTTTCACTAGTGGCTTCTCTCAAGAGCATAAGTATTTTACGTGGGTGACAAATTACTGTTGAGCAATTGACAAAATTGAGCATAGTTATGAGAATATCTAGGTATGATCATGTATATAGGCATCATGTCCAAGACAAGTAGACCGACTCCTGCCTGCATCTACTACTATTACTCTACACATCGACCGCTATCCAGCATGCATCTAGAGTATTAAGTTCAGAAGAACAGAGTAACGCCTTATGCAAGATGACATGATGTAGATGGATAAACTCATGCAATATGATGAAAACCCCATCTTGTTATCCTTGATGGCAACAATACAATACGTGCCTTGCTACCCCTACTGTCACTAGGAAAGGACACCGCAAGATTGAACCCAAAGCTAAGCACTTCTCCCATTGCAAGAAAGATCAATCTAGTAGGCCAAACCAAACTGATAATTCGAAGAGACTTGCAAAGATAACCAATCATACATAAAAGACTTCAGAGAAGATTCAAATATTGTTCATAGATAAACTTGATCATAAACCCACAATTCATCGGTCTCAACAAACACACCGCAAAAGAAGATTACATCGAATAGATCTCCACAAGAGAGGGGGAGAACTTTGTATTGAGATCCAAAAAGAGAGAAGAAGCCATCTAGCTAATAACTATGGACCCGAAGGTATGAGGTAAACTACTCACACTTCATAGGAGAGGCTATGGTGTTGATGTAGAAGCCCTCCGTGGTCGATGCCCCCTCCGGCGGAGCTCCGGAACAGGCCCCAAGATGGGATCTCGTGGATACAGAAAGTTACGGCGGTGGAATTAGGGTCTTGTCTCCTGTTCTGATCATTTGGGGGTACGTAGGTATATATAGGAGGAAGAAGTATGTCGATGGAGCAACAGGGGGCCCACGAGGGTGGAGGGTGCGCCTGGGGGGGGGGGGTAGGCGCGCCCCTACCTCGTGGCCTCTCTGTTGGTTGCTTGACGTAGGGTCCAAGTCTCCTGGATCTTGTTCGTTCCAAAAATCATGTTCCCGAAGGTTTCATTCCGTTTGGACTCCGTTTGATATTCCTTTTCTTCGAAACCCTAAAATAGGCAAAAAAACAGCAATTCTGGGCTGGGCCTCCGGTTAATAGGTTAGTCCCAAAAATAATATAAAAGTGGAAAATAAAGCCCAATAATGTCCAAAATAGAAGATAATATAGCATGGAGCAATCAAAAATTATAGGTACATTGGAGACGTATAAGGCGCCAGGCGGGCGCCAGCGCGCAGTGTCCTTGTTTCCCCTTTGGTGCCAAGGGGGCAAGCGCAGGAGCGGAGTACCGAGGCATCAGGCAAAGGTTTCCATATTGGTGCAACGAGACCAAGACCAGAAGGACGGCAAGACGGAGGTCACCATGGAGCCCAAGACGGCGTCATCACCAGAACCTTTGGCAGGCGAAGACCACCTTTTGTCAGGATAACTTGTACTAGCTGTCCCCTTTTGAATTGGCCGTTGTTGGCTCCCTTCCCGCTCAATATTTGGGGAGAGGACCAGGGCCTATATAAGTAGAACTAGCCACCACATTGAGGAAAGAAGAGGGACAGGGAGAGAGAGGATCGACCTTATCACAAGTCGAGAGTGGATCCAAGATCATCTCACCCACACAAGTTCACCAAGCACAAGAACACCTCAATCTCAGGAGGCTGTTCTTCCTATTGTACGGTTCATCATCATCCCAAGAGGCAATCCACCACCACCACACTGGAGTAGGGTATTGCACCACAACGGTGGCCCGAACCAGTATAAATCTTGTGTCTTTCTGTGTTGTGAGTTCGTTGAGTTCGTTCGCAAGATCTTAGAGAGCTAGGGCGTGGATTGATAGGGAGAAAACCTTCGTGTACACCCCAGTGTTTGAACCTCAAGGGTTTGCCAGAACCCGTGATCCGACAGTAGGATCCCACCACATCTATGATGATACCGGGTTTTGTCACAATTATCGTCATAGAAGTGTCATAAGTATAGAATTTTTTTTGTTCGGCCCAAAATGTCATGGATGTGTGTTTTTTTAGTGAAGGGTGGTCCATTCCTGAAGTTAGTACCAATATACCTGGCAAACACATCACCATTCTGATTCTTAAACAGTTTATAGTTTGCATCAAAGGAATCATCAATGATAATTGAGTTAGCACAAGTGAAGCCAGATAAGGTAGATGGATCCACTGAAGGTCCCTTTGCAACAACCCATGTCATATAGGGGTACTGCTCAGGCTTCTAGTAAGAGCCATCAACATTCATTTTCCTCTCGAACACCCTCTTTCCTAGGGTTTCGGTTTAGAATCTGTTTCTTGAGGACATCACATAGTGTCTGATGCCCTTTGAGACTCTTGTGCATTCCTGTTTCAAGCAATGTCTTCAACCTGGCATTCTCATCAGCAATAGTTGTGGTATCCTCAGTAGAGGTGTTAGTTACCACATCAGCAGCTGAAGATATTGTAATAGTAGTAGCAGTAGAACATTCAGCAACAGAGACAGCTGTAACGCCCTCGATGTGGCTATATCTCCCACGTGTCGAAGCACGACTTAGAGGCATAACCACATTGAAAGCAATGTCGCAAGTGAGGTAATCTTCAGACAACCCATGTAATAGGGAAAGAGATACATATTTGGCTTACAATCGCCACTTCACACAATTACATGAATAAAGCATTACATCATCCAGATACAAACAAGGTCCGACAACGGAACCAAAATAAAAGAAGACTACCCCAAAAGCTACACAGATCCCCGATCGACCCCAACTGGGCTCCACTACTGATCAACTAGAATGAAACAACACAAAGGACAAAATCTTCATCGAACTCCTCCTTGAGCTTAGTTGCGTCACATGTACGGCTTCGTCGGCACCTGCAAGCTGGTTTTGGAAGTATCTGTGAGTCACGGGCACTCAGCAATCTCACACCCTCGCGATCAAGACTATTTAAGCTTATGGGTAAGGTAAAGGTATGAGGTGGAGCTGCAGTAGCGACTAGCATATTTGGTGGCTAACCTATACGCAAAAGAGAGCGAGAAGAGAAGGCAAAGCACGATCGAGAAAACTATGATCAAGAAGTGATCCTAGAACAACCTATGTCAAGCATAACTCCAACACCATGTTCACTTCCCGGAATCCGCCGGAAATAGACCATCACGGTTACACACGCGGTTGATGCATTTTAATTAAGGTCAACTTCAGGTTTTCTACAACCGGACATTAACAAATTCCCATCTGCCCATAACCGCGGGCACGGCTTTCGAAAGTTCAAATCCCTGCAGGGGTGTCCCAACTTAGCCCATCAAAGCTCTCACGGTCAACGAAGGATATTCCTTCTAGCGGGAAGACCCGATCAGATTCGGAATCCCAGTTACAAGACATCCTCGACAATGGTAAAACAAGTCCAGCAAGACCACCCGCTGTGCCGATAAATCCTGATAGGAGCTGCACATATCTCGTTCTCAGGGCACACCGGATAAGCTAAGCGTACGGGAGCCAACGTAATCCAAGTTGCCAAGGGACGGCCCCGCACGGTGCTCTGGGTTGGACCAACACTTAGAGGAGCATTGGCCCGGGGGTTTAATAAAGATGACCCTTGGGCAGGCCTACCCAAGGGAAAGAAAAGGCTAGGTGGCGAATGGTAAAACCAAAGTTGGGCCTTGCTGGAGGAATTTTATTCAAGGTGAACTGTCAAGGGGTTCCCATTATAACCCAACCTCGTAAGGAACGCAAAATCCGGGAACATAACACCAATATGACGGAAACTAGGGCGGCAAGAGTGGAACAAAACACTAGGCATAAGGCCGAGCCTTCCACCCTTTACCAAGTATATAGATGCATTAATTAAAATAAGATATATTGTGATATCCCAACAAGTAAACATGTTCCAACAAGGAACAACATCTCCATGTTCCAACAAGGAACAAACTTCAATCTTCACCTGCAACTAACAACGCTATAAGAGGGGCTGAGCAAAGCGGTAACATAGCCAAACAACGGTTTGCTAGGACAAGGTGGGTTAGAGGCTTGGTTCAACAATATGGGAGGCATGATAAGCAAGTGATAGGTATCGCAGCATAGGCATAGCAAAAGAGCGAGCAACTAGCAAGCAAAGATAGAAGTGATTTCGAGGGTATGGTCATCTTGCCTGAAATCCCGCAAGGAAGAAGAATGAGTCCATGAAGAAGACAAAAGGACCGAGCAAGTGACAACTCGGGCACAGTGCAGACAACGTGTGCATCTCATACAACACATGTGAACATTCTCGGATGGTCGTCTCGGGGTTATACCTTCGAAGCATGCATTATCGGAGGGGTTCGGGTCAAGCGGTGTAGTCATTCACGATCGTCGTGGGAAGTAGTGGTACTCGGCGATGGTAGAGGAAGTAGTTGTTCATGGTTCGTTGTGGGAGGTAGTCGTTCTCGTGGCGACGGTAGTCGTTCACGTTCTTAGTCTCACAAGTTTCCGTAGATGTTCAGGGGTACGGCGAGAAACTTGACGTCCACGGAGTCTTCGAGGGTCGACGGTAGTGGTACTTGGCAAAATGCACGTCAACGGTAGTTGTTCTCGTATCGTCGTGGTACTTGGCGATTTCGGAGACGGCAGAAGACGAACTTCGCGGTTCTCGTTGACCTAGTACTTGGCGTTATTTCCGGTTCGGTGATCGTTTTAGGCGTCGGGCGTCGAGGTCTCCGGCCGTAGTGGTACTTGGTGAATCCCGAAACGGTCTTGGCGTCTCCACGCGATGGTAGAAGTACTCGCGAAGAGGTACTCGACGGTCGTCGTGTAGATGTTCACGTGTCTTCGGCGACACCGGGATGCATCTTGGCGGTCTCGTCTCGGTCTTCAATCCAAAACGAAGCAAGGCAAAAACTCGGGGCGGTGGTACTTGACTCGGGCAGGGGCAGCGCTGGAGATGACGAGTTGCTGCTGAGCAGGGGAAGTTGACGCGGGGCTGCAGCAGAGGGACTCCGGTGAACTTGCCGGGTCAAGGCGAGGTCGCCGGCAGCAGGGGCTGCGACACGAGCGGCGGCCTCCTGCTGGTCGCGGACAGCGGTGTTGCAGAAGGGGCAGCGGTAGCAGGGCTCGGTTGTGGGCAGGAGGAGAGGAAGACGATGCGACGCTCTCCGGTGACGAGGAAGCAGGGCGTAGGCGCGGCGCTCTGGTTGAGGTACTTGGCGCGCAGGGGGAACCGGGCAGGAGGAAGGAGAGGCTGGCGGCTGCGGTATAAGAAGAAACCGAGGCGCGGCGTACTTGGAGGCGGGGCGGCGTAGGGCGCGCAGGTACGCAGGGGCCGCGGGTGAGCTTGCTCGGGGAGCTCGTCGGGCGCATCTAGTCAATGACGAAGCCAACAGAGGGCAGCGAGAGGAGCTCGGCCCCTGGCACGTGTGAGGACGGTAAGGAGTGGCGTGGCTCCTCGGTAACCGGCGACGGTAGTGGGGCTGGAGGACGAGGGGGATCAGCGCGGGGTTCGTCCCGGATGGAGAGGGTGGCGGCGCTGAGGGAACGGGGGTAAAGAGAGGTATCGAGGGAGAGGAAGGTTGGCGCTGCCCTCTCCCTGTGTGACGGCACTCGAGAGGGACAAGACAAACGAGGGGAGAGTGAGGAGGAGCGATGGTGCGGGCTAGGGTTAGGATGGTTAGGTGGGCTTTGGCCTTGGGCCGGCCCAGTGAGAGGAGGGGTCAGCTGGGCCTTAAGGTAAAAGGGCAGGCCTGAGAGGCTGGGCTCTCTCTCCCACTATTTGCTCTAATAAAAAAACAGAAAAAGAGGAAGAAAAGGGAAGAAAAGAAAAGGTAGAGAAGGAGTTTGGGCACGGGAATAAATTTCCCGGACTCGCAAAAATGCGCATGTTCCAAGAAAAAATGGAGTGGGCATTTTTGAAAGTTTAAATTCAAACTCATTTGATTTAGATTCAAATGGTTCGAATAGGAAGTGAGGGTTAGGAAGGTCCAAAAATGTTCGGTTTTTTGGTGGAGCTCCGGAAAAAGATGAAAGAATATATGGCAAGGTTTGAGAAGCAACTCGAAGCAGAAAAGACCTGAGAGTTTTTAAATTGCAAGTGTGTTTGCGGTAAATCCAAATAATTGGAATATTTACTACAGCTCTCTAAATATCGAGAGGATACGTTGTAAAGAGAAGTCACCCTTCCCTCAATTTAAATAGATCAGAGATCTATGCAATTTATTTAGTTGAGTTGCAAAAGATTTATGAGATGATGGCATGATGACATGATGCAATGCAAAAAAATAAAAGGGCAAGCACAATTGAAACACATGGCGAAACCTGGAACATATGGAAGTCTTCTCGAGCATCAGTCTCGGGGCGTCACAACACTCCACCACTATGAGAGGATCTCGTCCCAAGATCTAGGATGACACTGGATAGAAAATGAAAGAGGAAGAGGTAAAACAAAGTTGCTTGTTTGACAAACGAGTGAAAACAAAGAACCTTACGAGGTTGAGCAAAATGAAATAAAGAAAGCAACAGCGATGAACGAAGTTGAAATCACTCCGTTAGAAAAAGTAACAAGGAACATTACGAGAACCTTATAGGTTGAAAGACAAAAGAAAAGGATTGCAATGGACAAGAAGTACATGCAAGCACTCCGGTAGAACGAGATGCACAAGGAACGATAAGGATCAATTACGACAACACTCCGGTTGGAAAAGAAAGGTAAAGAATATGAGCTTGGCAAAACGAAAGCACTTGGATGAAGACTCCTGGTAGAAGAGGAAAGATAGACATAACACTCCGGTTGAAACAATATAGAGAAGGGAAAAGAATGATATAATTTGGACAGCACTCCGACTGCAAATGGAAAGAATTGAATAAGAACTTGATAAGATGAGAAGATACTTGATGAAATCAACAACACACTGCCTCTGGAACTATTGAAAGAATGGCACAAGGGGTAAGAAAGATCTCAGACAGCACTCTGGTTGAGAAGATATGCAAGGCTTGATAAGGAGAAAAGAACTAGAAGAGATGACACCACGCTCCGGTTAGATGGATAAGCACAGGAAAGAACAACATGATCTTCACAAATCGAGATGATGATTGAAAATAGCAACATCACAAGGCCTCCGGAAGAAAGAATAGAAGACAGATAATTGAAATAAAAGAATAGAGAAGAAAATGCCAACTTCTGGTACAAAAGAGCTTGAAAAGGCATCTTTAGGAGAAGGGTTGAACGGAGTTGTTGGAAAACCAACAACGAAAAGAACAACGTTGTAGTGGACTTATAGAAAACATCTCAAAGCTATGAGGTGAAATTCTACCACTAACGAAAAATAATAAATTGGATTGATATCAACAAGGAGACGAGAAACTTATTTCACTAGGAGAATAAATGACGAACTTGGGTCATTTATAAGTTCCGTAAATAGCAAGAATCCTTAGGGAAAGCTTTAGGTGAAATATACCCCAAGATAATTCCAATGAAGAGATTGATGGGTTTAAATATCTCATTCCTGACAACTTTTGAATCATGAAACATGAACTCAAATTATCAAGAATGGCATAATACCACCTCCAATGATATGGTAGAAAGAATTGTACTCCGGATAGCAAGAAGAAAGAATGCTTGAACTCCTTACAAAAGAATCTCGATGAAAACTTCGAGAAGGAATTAAATCCTTTATGAACCATCATGAAGAACCTTCATGAAGAACTCTGGTAAACGAAAATGAAGAGAAGCTGGAAACACAAGGTGAAACCTTGTAATGATTTAGATGGATCTCTGAGGAGATGTAATTGAAAAAGGTTGGAACTCCGGGAAAAGAGAAGATGAAACAATTGAAATCAGGAATTTGATGAGCCTCCGGAATAGGAAATTAATCACTTGGATGAAATAATAATAAGGATTACATTATGCTTATCCTTCCCCAATTAAATTGATGACAAACAACATATTTGGCATACTATTTATTCTCGAAGAAAGGATTAAGATAGATATCGCGCCAACTTGAGAAGGTCTTCAACGAACCACCGTAAGAATTGAAACAATGAATAAATTGATATGATAAATGAAGGAAGAAGAATCTTGAGCGAACCACCATCAGAATTGAAAAAGAAACGATTAAAACATGAAGAAACACCGGGAAGAATTAGCAATTAAACGAAGATGCTTGAGAGAATTTAGATCCATGGGAACGAAGAGATTACGAGCTGATTAGAGAATCCTTGATTTAGACACCGGTATGATTTAGAGTATGAGAGCTGAAAGCTGGAATGAATAAATCTTAGATGATGGGCCCCGGATAATCAAACTGAACAGAATCTTGAATTGCTCCGGATAGGTGAGAAGAATTCTCATAATCAAAACCAATTATGAGAGGATGGCACGAAGCTAGAGCCATGAATCTTGAAGAGAATGGAGCAAGGTTAAAGAGAAACTCTTCTTCGGTCTTCAAATTCTGAGAATTACGACGGGACACACCACCAAATTGTTGAGATACTCCGGGATGAAAATGAGAAAGGTTGAACCAACGATGAAAAGAATTTGAAAGATCTTGGAGAAAAACATTTGACTGATGACAATTCATTCTTACGTCAAACTTTAAAAGAATTTGAGGATAGCTTCGGGAAAATAAGAAGAGTCAGGTAAGATCCTGGGAAAAGACCTGTGGGTTATGAGCCCACTCAAAAGAAACACCGTAGAACGATTGCTTGAAAAGAGAGATTGCACCGGTTGAATTAAAAGGCTTGAATGAGAGAACATCCTCGAAAGATCTTGAATGAATGCAGAGTGGAAACACGAATCTTCGAGATATCTTCAGCACTTCGGAACAATTAAATAGCGATAAGTGAATGAATATGAGGTGCACCGGCATGAGAAGGTATTTAAAAGGAGGAAAAGAATATGATCAACACAGAAAAACTAGAATTGAAACCACCGGAGAAGAAAAGAATTAAGGATGATGACCTTGAGGCTCCGTTAAAATCTTCATGAGAATCACCGGATAAGAACATTAACGGAAAAGGGAATGGAGAGGCTTCCCATCAATAGAAGGATACTTGAATAGGAAATCTGAGTCCTTGAAGAAAAAGGGTGGGTGGGCGGGAAAAACAAAAGCAACTTGGAGACGGATGAAACAAACACCATTGAGAAGAAGTGATAATTGATCTTGCGGAAGTTGAAATGATCGGATCCACTTGAAGAGAGACACGCCGGTTGAAAAAGGATTGATATGGCAATCTCGATTATCCTGAAGGATTAGTATTCACATAGGAACATGAGAACACCTCTTAGGAAAAGTATGGAATCAACATTTGACTTCGAAGCAACTCGAATACCACATCTCAAAACAAAACAAGGATTGGCTTGCAGAATAAGCCGGAACAAACATATGATAGAGATTTCATCCGAAGTTTTCGTGGTGGGGCCTACACGGGCTCGATCGTACAACACCATCATGTACAAGGCAGTGCACATGACATACGAAGCATCCCCGAGTCGGCATAGCCAAGGACTCTTTAAGACACAACGAGACCACTGTAAAACCAACCGTGAATAGGCGGACCACTAGACGTCGAACCCCAATTTCATATCATACATCTGTCGAAAAGATATCCTAAGAGCTACTCGAATTCCCACTTATAAACTCCCGAACCTTTCCGATTATGCAATCAGGTGTTGGGGATACATGGGAAGCATAATATCTCACCCAAACTAGCAAATCCTACATCCAACTGTATCCATCCTTCAACACATAACCAAGAAACCTTCGGAAATCATCTACCTCAACCTTCGAAAAGCATCCGTTATACGAATTATGGCAATACTCCCGAACTCCTGCCCCAGTACTGTGTGGCATCGAGGTTATCTCACCAACAACTGCATAAAAGAGATTTTCGATGTCGGCGAACCTAAACTCAGGTATTGATAAAATTGTGACGACAACACTTCAGAGCTCAACTCCCCGGGACACTGCCACAACCCCTAAATGACAGGAGGCACCAAGAACAATGTTCTCGTCACAAATCGATCGGAACAATTCCAAGATACCCGCGTGATCCTAATTTTTTTTTGTGAAATTTGAGAAGAGAAGAGTCAAAACTCTACGTCAGGATACCTTACCAGAGCGATGAAGGGACTGGGGAGTAAAAAGAATTCCTAAACTCTCCGATATATAATTCCTAAATGACTCAAAACATTTTTCTAGACTCAACTCGACAGCTAATTCGATCAAGCAGTGGGGGCTCCTAAGGTCGGGGAAGGCTCTGATACCAACTTGTAACGCCCTTGATGCGGCTATATCTCCCACATGTCGAAGCATGACTTAGAGGCATAACCGCATTGAAAGCAATGTCGCAAGTGAGGTAATCTTCACACAACCCATGTAATAGGGAAAGAGATACATAGTTGGCTTACAATCGCCACTTCACACAATTACATGAATAAAGCATTACATCATCTAGATACAAACAAGGTCCGACAACGGAACCAAAATAAAAGAAGACTACCCCAAAAGCTACACAGATCCCCGATCGACCCCAACTGGGCTCCACTACTGATCAACTAGAACGAAACAACACAAAGGACAAAATCTTCATCGAACTCCTCCTTGAGCTTGGTTGCGTCACCTGTACGGTATCGTCGGCAGCTGCAAGCTGGTTTTGGAAGTATCTATGAGTCACGGGGACTCAGCAATCTCACACCCTCACGATCAAGACTATTTAAGCTTATGGGTAAGGTAAAGGTATGAGGTGGAGCTGCAGCAGCGACTAGCATATTTGGTGGCTAACCTATACGCAAAAGAGAGCGAGAAGAGAAGGCAAAGCATGATCGAGAAAACTATGATCAAGAAGTGATCCTAGAACAACCTACGTCAAGCATAACTCCAACACCGTGTTCACTTCCTGGACTCTGCCGGAAAGAGACCATCACGGTTACACACGAGGTTGATGCATTTTAATTAAGGTCAACTTCAGGTTTTCTACAACCGGACATTAACAAATTCCCATCTGCCCATAACCGCGGGCACGGCTTTCAAAAGTTCAAATCCCTGCAGGGGTGTCCCAACTTAGCCCATCACAAGCTCTCACGGTCAACGAAGGATATTCCTTCTAGCGGGAAGACCCGATCAGACTCAGAATCCCGGTTACAAGACATCCTCGACAATGGTAAAACAAGTCCAACAAGACCACCCGCTGTGCCGACAAATCCCGATAGGAGTTGCACATATCTCGTTCTCATGGCACACCAGATAAGCTAAGCGTATGGGAGCCAACGTAACCCAAGTTGCCAAGGGACGGCCCCGCACGGTGCTCTGGGTTGGACCAACACTCAGAGGAGCACTGGACCGGGGGTTTAATAAAGATGACCCTTGGGCAGGCCTATCCAAGGGAAAGAAAAGGCTAGGTGGCGAATGGTAAAACCAAAGTTGGGCCTTGCTGGAGGAGTTTTATTCAAGGCAAACTGTCAAGGGGTTCCCATTATAACCAAACCGCGTAAGGAACGCAAAATCCGGGAACGTAACACCGATATGACAGAAACTAGGGCGGCAAGAGTGGAACAAAACATCAGGCATATGGCCGAGCCTTCCACCCTTTACCAAGTATATAGATGCATTAATTAAAATAAGATATATTGTGATATCCCAACAAGTAAACATGTTCCAACAAGGAACAACATCTCCATGTTCCAACAAGGAACAAACTTCAATCTTCACCTGCAACTAACAACGCTATAAGAGGGGCTGAGCAAAGCGGTAACATAGCCAAACAACGGTTTGCTAGGACAAGGTGGGTTAGAGGTTTGGTTCAACAATATGGGAGGCATGATAAGCAAGTGGTAGGTATCGCAGCATAGGCATAACAAAAGAGTGAGCAACTAGCAAGCAAAGATAGAAGTGATTTCGAGGGTATGGTCATCTTGCCTGAAATCCCGCAAGGAAGAAGAATGAGTCCATGAAGAAGACAAACGGACGAAGTCGAATGGATCCTCACAAACGCGACGTTATCAGAACCAACCCGAAGAAGCAACACCGGAAAGGAGCAAACAACATAGTAAACAACCATCACATAAGCATGGCATGATGCACAATCAAGTATGATGCATGTCCAGTTTAATGCGGCATGGCATGGCAAAGTGCACAAACAAAACTACAAATTAAGTGGAGCTCAATATGCAACGGGTTGCATATTGACGGAGCACCACATCAATTATTTAGTTCTCTCTCGGTTATGTACTCACCAATATTAAATGTTGTTAAGCATGTCAAGGGGTGAAACATAAAAGAAACTATCTAACTAAGCAATTTAAATGGGGCCGGATATAACAAACAACAAATTCGGTAAATCCCCATCTGCATTAGTAATTTAAAAGCAAACAACAATTTAAACATTTTAATTGTTGTTATCATGATGCGGATGACATGGACAAGTTTATGCAAGTTTTTATGAAAACGTTGACATGATAAGATATGAGTCATTTTTCATCATGGCGGAAACGAAAGGGGTGCCACGGCAATGACAACGAAAATGGTGCCACGACAACATTCCAGTTCCGGTAACTCGATTGAGATGCCGGTGCAAAAGGAAAAGTGATGGGGGTGTGGCATACAAGGATGGTGGGGTGCTCCCGGATACCGGGTCATCACGGGTTAGCGGCAAAAGAGGAGGACCGAGCAAGTGACAACTCGGGCACGGTGCAGACAACGGGTGCATCTCATACAACACATGCGAACGTTCTCGGACGGTCGTCTCGGGGTTATACCTTCGAAGCGTGCATTATCGGAGGGGTTCGGGTCAAGCGGTGTAGTCGTTAACGATCGTCGTGGGAAGTAGTGGTACTCGGCAATAGTAGAGGAAGTAGTTGTTCATGGTTCGTTATGGGAGGTAGTCGTTCTCGTGGCAACGGTAGTCGTTCACGTTCTTAGTCTCACAAGTTTCCGTAGATGTTCAGGGGTACGGCGAGAAACTTGACGTCCACGGAGTCTTCAAGGGTCAACGGTAGTGGTACTTGGCAAAGTGCACGTCGATGGTAGTTGTTCTCGTATCATCATGGTACTTGGCAATTTCAGAGACGGTGGAAGACGAACTTGGCGGTTCTCGTTGACCTAGTACTTGGCGTTATTTCCGGTTCGGTGATCGTTTTAGGCGTCGGGCGTCGAGGTCTCCGGCCGTAGTGGTACTTGGTGAATCCCGAAACGGTCTTGGCGTCTCCACGCGATGGTAGAAGTACTCGCGAAGAGGTACTCGGCGGTCGTCGTGTAGATGTTCACGTGTCTTCGGCGACACCAGGATGCATCTTGGCGGTCTCGTCTCGGTCTTCAATCCAAAACGAAGCAAGGCAAAAAACTCGGGGCAGTGGTACTTGACTCGGGCAGGGGCAGCGCTGGAGATGATGAGTTGCTGCTGAGCAGGGGAAGTCGACGCGGGGCTGCAGCAAAGGGACTCCGGTGAACTTGCCGGGTCAAGGCGAGGTCGCCGGCAGCAAGGGCTGCGACACGAGCGGCAGCCTCCTGCTGGTCGTGGACGGCGGCATTGCAGAAGGGGCAGCGGCAGCAGGGCTCGGTTGTGGGCAGGAGGAGAGGAAGACGGCGCGACGCTCTCCGGTGACGAGGAAGCCGGGCGTAGGCGCGGCGCTCCGGTTGAGGTACTTGGCGCGCAGGGGGAACCGGGCAGGAGGAAGGAGAGGCTGGCGGCTGCGGTATAAGAAGCAACCGAGGCGCGGCGAACTTGGAGGCGGGGTGGCGTCGGGCGCGCAGGTACGCAGGGGCCGCGGGTGAACTCACTCGGGGAGCTCGTTGGGCGCATCTAGTCGATGACGAAGCCAACAAAGGCGCAGCGAGAGGAGCTCGGCCCCTGGCACGTGTGAGGACGGTAAGGAGTGGCGCAGCTCCTCGATAACCGGTGACGGTAGCGGGGCTGGAGGATGAGGGGGATCGGCGCGGGGTTCGTCCCGGATGGAGAGGGTGGCGGCGCTGAGGGAACGGGTGTAAAGAGAGGTATCGAGGGAGAGGAAGGTTGGCGCTGCCCTCTCCCTGCGTTACGGCGCTCGGGAGGGACAAGATGAACGAGGGGAGAGTGAGGAGGAGCGATGGTGCGGGCTAGGGTTAGGATGGTTAGGTGGGCTTTGGCCTTGGGCCGACCCAGTGAGAGGAGGGGTCAGCTGGGCCTTAAGGTAAAAGGGCAGGCCTGGCAGGCCTGAGAGGCTGGGCTCTCTCTCCCAATATTTGCTCTAGTAAAAAAACAATAGAAAAATAGGAAGAAAAGGGAAGAAAAGAAAAGGTAGAGAAGGAGTTTGGGCACGGGAATAAATTTCCCGGACTCACAAAAATGCGCATGTTCCAAGGAAAAATGGAGTGGACATTTTTGAAAGTTTAAATTCAAACTCATTTGATTTAGATTCAAATGGTTCGAATAGGAAGTGAGGGTTAGGAAGGTCCAAAAATGTTCGGATTTTTGGTGGAGCTCCGGAAAAAGATGAAAGAATATATGGCAAGGTTTGAGGAGCAACTCGAAGCAGAAAAGACCTGAGAGTTTTTAAATTGCAAGTGTGTTTCCGGTAAATCCAAATAATTGGAATATTTACTGTAGCTCTCTAAATATCGAGAGGATACGTTGTAAAGAGAAGTCACCCTTCCCTCGATTTAAATAGATCAGAGATCTATGCAATTTATTGTTGAGTTGCAAAAGATTTATGAGATGATGGCATGATGACATGATGCAATGCAAAAAAATAAAAGGGCAAGCACAATTGAAACACACGGCGAAATCCGGAACATATGGAAGTCTTCTCGAGCATCGGTCTCGGGGCGTCACAACAGCATTATCACACTCAAGACATTTTAAACATGGCGGTTCAAAACCTTCCTGAGCGGAAGTAATCTGTTGAGCACGAAGTGACTCATTCTATTTTTGAAGATCTTCATGAGACGCTCTCAGGTTCTCAAGTTCCTGCTTCCTTTGAAGGTAATCATGGGAAAGCTTCTCATGAGTAGCTGAGAGTGTTTCATGATGACTTATAAGTTCTTCGTACTTAACATGAAGATTTTTTATGTCTTCAATTAAGGACTGAGTTTGAGTCATTTCCCCATCCAACAGGTCATCGCTTTTGTCTAGCAACTTTTGAATGTGTTCCACAACATTTTGTTGTCCTGTTGCAATTTTAGCAAGTGTTTTGTAGCTAGGATTAGATTCACATTTAGAGTCATCTTCACTGGATGTTTGAAAGTAAGCATCGCGCGAGTTTACCTTGGCACCACGTGCCATGAAGCATTAGGTTGGAGCAGAGTCATCCTCATCATTAGCATCAGCGTTGGTGACGAGGCCATTGTCTTCAGTGTTGAAGATGGACTTGGCAACATAAGCTGAAGCTAGAGCCAAGCTTGCCACGCCTAAATCAGACTCCTCCTCAGACTCCACCTCCGCCTCCACAGAAACAGACTCCTCCTCTGAATCCATCTCCTTGCTAACAAATGCACGAGCCTTGCTTGATGAGCTCTTCTTGTGAAGACTTTGACGAAGACTTTGAAGAAGACTTTGAGGATTTCTTCTTCTTCTTCTTCTTCTTCTTCTTGTCATCAGAATCACATTCCTTGCTCTTCTTCTTCTTCTTGGTCTCATTGTCCCACTGTGGACACTCAGAGATGTAGTGACCAGGTTTCTTGCACTTGTGGCATGTTCTCTTCTTATGGTCACGAGTGGAAGCTTCATCATTTCTTGACCTGGATCTTGAAGACTTTCTGAAGCCTTTCTTCTTGGTGAACTTCTAGAACTTCTTCACAAGCATAGAAATCTCCTTTCCAATGTCTTCAGGATCCTCAGAACTGCAGTCAGGTTCTTCTTCAGATGAGGAAATAACCTTTGCCTTGAAAGCGCGAGTTCGCCCATAGTTGGGACCATAGATATCTCTTTTCTCAGATAACTGGAACTCGTGTGTGTTGAGCCTCTCAAGTATGTCAGACGGATCGAGAGTCTTGAAGTCAGGACGTTCTTGAATAATCAGGGCCAGGGTGTCGAATGAGCTTTCAAGTGATCTCAGGAGCTTCTTGACGATTTTGTGCTTGGTGATCTCAGTGGCGCCGGGTGCGTGAAGCTCATTTGTGATATCAGTGAGGCGATCAAACACGAGCTAGACATTCTCATTGTCGTTTCTCTTGAAGCGGTTGAAGAGGTTGCAAAGAACATCAATCCTTGAGTCTCTCTGGGTTGAGACGCCTTCGTTGACCTTGGAGAGCCAGTCCCAGACTAGCTTTGCAGTTTCTAGCACACTCACATGGCCATACTATCCTTTGGTCAGATGACCACAGATGATGTTCTTGGCGGTCCAGTCCAGTTGATGAACCTCTTGACATCATGATGTAGGGTAGGAACCCTATAGGCCGATCTTTCAAGAAAGGAGCAGATCCCGCGATGAACACGATGAACACGAGGAGGGAAACGAGGGGAAAATCACAAGGGGAACACAAGAGAACACTCAAACCAACAAGTATGATCACACATGCGCTAGATCGAGGAACACAAAGGTGAGATACAAGATCCAAAGTCAACAACGGACGATACAAAGGTAGCCGGTCTTCTCCGTGAGGAGGTCTTGATGTTCTTCTCCAAAAGGAGGTCTTGAATCCAAAGGGATCTTCTCCGAAGAGGTCGCGGTCTCTCACGAGGAGTAGATCTGATGTGGATGAGCGAAGCTCTATCTCTAAGTATGAGCTAAACCAACACTAACCCTCAAATGGAGGAGGTGGAGGAGTATATATAGTCTAGAGCCACGAAGGCGTAAGTGGGAGAGGGAAACAACGCCAAAGGCCCGGCTGCGCATAGGCAGGCACCGGTCATCCGGTGGGTACCGGTCGTCCGGTGGCTCAGGAGGGACCGGTCGTCCGCTAGTCGCCGGACGTTCGCTCGATCTGGTTCGGTTGAGGAGGCACCGTATTTCTGGAGGTGGACGGTTGTCCGGTGGCGTCGGACATCTGATGGTTTGGCTCGGATGCGGTGTCGGTGGTCGTCCGGTCCTGGCCGGACGTCCGCTCGCTGTGAGAGGCCGGTCGTCCGGTGTCGTCCGGACGTCCGCTCGCTGGAGCTTCTTTGGTAGTTCTTGTACTTGGTGTCCTCGCCGTCTTGTCCATGGTCTTCCTCTTTGTTCCTGGTCATGCATAGCACATATATATGAGGTAGTATCCATGTCTCACATGTGGAAAGTGATGGTTCGAAGAGGAGCGAGTTCACCTTGTGTCCAATGGTGTATGTATGAGGTCTCGTCATATGTCCTCTTGGGGCTTGGAGAGTAGTCGGAGTGTACATGGGGATGAACGTGGGATGCTCCGCATCATCTCCGCCCCCTTGGGAAAGATCCGACCTCGGATCGTAATCCTCATCACCATGGAAATGGTTGTTGTGGACGGACTTGTAGTTGGACGGAGGTGAAGACATTGCGCAATCTAAGTACTCCAAGGTGTCGCCGGAGTGGTTTACATGCAAGAAGAGCAAACACAAATGACACTCGGAAATACAATGGTTAACGCACACAAGGTGTCCATCAAATAAACATGAGTTCGTCCAAAGGAATTGTTCATGAAAATGCATGAGATTCTTATCCAAATGATGTAAAATGACAGGTAAAGCATTCATGGGAGCAAAAGCAATCATTGTGCACACAAATGTATTGTGGATGTGATCAATGCAACCACGGTGCAAAATGATGTCATAGTGAGACGGTTTATCAATAGCATGAATATGGTAATGGATGCTCAATGTGATCTGATCATGCAATTTATGGTAGGCAATAAGATCATGATGTATGAATATGCCATCAAGGTATATCACAACAAATTTGCTAATGAAATGCACAAGCTCATATATCATGGATGACATGGGAATACAAGATGCAACAAGGCAATCATGATGTGAGTCAATCCATGCATAAGATGCAAATTTGTCATGTGTATGATATGTCCATCAAGCATGACATGTGTGAACACAGTCAACACATATGGAGGTGTTGGTATACCAATGCTCGATGTCGTGGCATGAGTGGAGGTTCGAAGGTGCATCCAATAAGTCCGAGCGCTCCTCAACTTGAAGGTCCATGGGTTCCATCTCCAATGTCGGTCCTCCATCCAATATATGTAACATGTAGACAAGAAGAAGGAAACAACAATGAAAGAGTGACCCATCCAATATGCATATTTGAGGATGGCTCAAAGGGAAGGAGCTCACCTTTAGGAGATTCTCGCAAATGTTGGTGTTGCACATCGTGTATGCCTTCACATGACCAAATTGTGGCATGACGGTATCGCCTTGTGAATCCTTCAACATGAAAGAACATGACAAACACTCGGAAAAACAAATGAGGTTAGCGGAAAACCTATCATTCGTGCGGTAAAATACCCAACAAGTGGATGCATCATGCTCATCATAAGAAAGGACAAGGGAGCATTTCATAGTACGGAGGCATATGATGTGAGAACAACCAAATAGAATAGGCGCAAGCAAGCAAGCATGCATCACAAGATGTATCATGTGAGAGGCATGAACTTATACGTCATCAACCCAATAAAGCAAGTAATAATGGAACATGGGTGATGCGACAAAGCAAGCAATCATATGAATCAAGGCAAGCAAGCTAGTAGTGCGAAGATGCAACGTACTAGAAGGAATCATGTTAAGTATGTCATGTGTGCAAATGGTAGTCATGAATAATGCACAAGACACATCACAAGCATGAAATCAAAGATATGAGCAAAATAACATCAATAGCATGGGGCACATGATAAACATGGCAATAGCAACACGGATCTCCACCAAGCATGCAAATACACATAGAAGTAGCATAATGGTGAATCATGGGTAGATGCAAGCAAGGGTCACAATTGCATGGCAAAGGCATGGAAGCAAGCATAGCATGCAAAGTGAACACAGTAAAATGAGCAAGAAGCGAGAAGTGGTATATAGCCCATAGCCATGTGAGATCCAAGTGAGAGAGATGCGCGTAGACGTTGCACGAAGAGAGCGGTGGGAAGGGTAGTTCACGGGATCCCAAGTCATCTATGCTCTCAAGAGCTCGTTTCATCAACTCTTGGGATTGAGAGCTTGACGAGTATATGTGAATACCTACACAAAACAAAGACAAAGGGAAAATTGTGTGTGCATGGTAGATGTACACATCATCCATCATGATGCGCATGTGCTTGTGTTGGTTAGCACAAAATAGCCAATGCTCAAATAAATGAGATGTGTGATATAGAAACATGTCATCATAAATGGACTCGTTGAGGATAGGCATGTCATCATGTAGGAGACCTAGCACCATAGAAGAAAACATACTAGGAGTAGAGGTTAAGTCGTTAGAAATCAAAGTGGCCTCACATGCCGTGTCAACTACTTCACTCACTAAGTGTTGTGGCTCACTCACTCCCTCTCGGATGCTCTCACTCATATGGTTGGTGGAGTCACTCAAATGGCTCTCAACCTCACATAGGATGTGTGGCATGCTCTCAAGTGTGGGGCTAGTGGTGGTCACACTCGTCCTCTCATAGGAAATGCTCTCAATGTCACGTGTGGTGGAGTCACTCATGTCACTAATGTGGTGGTGGCTCTCCTCACATGGCAATTGGGGCATCTCGTCACATGTCGTTGTCGGAGAGATGTTGGTGCAAATGTCTCCATGCTCAATCATGTCGTGGTCGTATCTGTGGATGAAGGCCGAAGATGGCACATCAGCACTCTCCTCGAAGACCAAAGATAAGGTCTCATGAGCGGTCTCGTAGCTTGACTCGGAGTATGAGTCCAATATGGGCGCCGTCTTCATGTTGTTGAAGAGGTTCGTGCTCGTCGCCGTGGTCGAAGAGGATGGACCTTGCTCGACCTTCTTGTCGCCGTCTTGTTGTAGGAGGCCCATATGATGTGGCACCTTGTAGCTCGTCTCCATGACCGAAGGGAAATTCCCATGCTCGGCCATCTTCCTTGAGGGGCTTCCGAAGATGGAAGTGTCTCCCTCGCGCATAGTTGGTCGCCTTGTAGTTGAAGATGTCGATGTAGGCGAACTCACGGGAAGTAGGCGAAGATGTTGTACGTCCAAAGGCGAAGATGCCTTGATAGCACTTGGCGAAGATGCCGAAGTGGTTGGTGTAGCCGTAGCTCCGTCTTGGTGGTGCTCGTCTCGCGGTCTTTTCTTGTGCTCATGAAGTTTGGACTTGGTGTGAAGTAGGGCTTGTTGGGACTTGTAGTAAGGCGCATCTCGAGCATCTTCATGTTGATGGTGGCGTTGTCGCACTTGAGCTTGTAGTAGATGTCGTTCGTCGTCGTCGTGCACATGTTGCTTGGAGGTGACTCGCCCTTCATGACGAGGTGGATCACGAACGTGATGGTGGTCGCCATGGAGATGTGGACATGGACGTCTTGCACTTGTGTCACTTGGGCGCTCCAAAGAGGATCGATGTGCTTGCCGCCACCTTGAAGATGATGAAGGGGAAGTAGACTTGATCAAGGCCCGAATCTCCTCCATCCTTGCATCTTGCTCCTCCTTTTGTGCGGAAAGCTTGTTGTTGATGTAGTCCCTTTTCCTCGCTTCGGAGTGATGAATGTCGATGGAGAGGTTCTCGATGCGCTCTCGCAGTCTTGATTGTGCGCCTTGCATTTGTCGTTGTAGATTGAAGATTGACGCTTTGGTGATGTAGTTGTTCACGTCGTCGTTGTTGTGGAAGACCAGAGATGAAATGCCTTGCCTATCCATCACAGGATTCGAGCCAATATGAGTGGAGAAAGAGAAGAACGAATACCAAATGTACCTTGACCGAAGTTGAAAGTGGATCAATGATCACCCCAATGTGGACAAGGAAATAGCACAATTGGTACCAATTCTTGTCGGTTTCTCACACCTACACAAGTAAGGCTTATGGTGGATCTCGATGAGGATAGTGGCACAAAAATTTAATGCAAAATGTTAGCAAGAGTCAATAATGTTGAAAGAGATTCACAAATTCGCAAGTGTAAAAAGTAGACCAATAGCAATATGTGGCACACGGAAACACACACACGGATAGATAAATGGGGTCATGCAACCATGGATGAGCACAAAATGTGGAATCCACGGAAAACACTCGTGTTGCACAACTCAAGAGAGAAGCTAGCACGATTGCTCACTAGGCGGATACGACACTTGTGCACAACCTATAAGATGCAAAATGGATAAACTTTCTATCCCAAGTATGCTATGTATGTATGGTTCCCGGTGTTTGATCCAAGATGATCGGATATGACAATCTTATGCAATGTGGTGGATGCTATGGCTATTGCTTACAAGCTTCTTCGCTCTTTCTCTTTTGCTTAAAAGCTTATTCCTTCTTTTGTATATGGCCACTTTGCGAAATGCACAAACCAAGATAGCTATTGTGTATATGCGGGAACAAACTTGAGGCACACGAGATAATATGATACCAAGAGGATACCGATATGGTAAGGTATGTATGTGATGTATGGTGTAGACCACTAATGTGCACAAGTAACGTTGCCGGCAATACTCTAATGGCTAGTCTCGATAGGCAAGTAACGCAAAATGGGCTAGGGGTTATCAATGCAATGGTAAGGGAATGTACAAAGGAGGGATACCACGATACCAAGATGATATGGAGGTTATCGTCCGTGTCGATGATGAGTAGCGGTGATCTTGATGGAGATACCAAGATGATGGAGACTCGTCCCTAAGTAGCCGAAACACCTTAGGAAACGGAAAAACCGCGAACTCAAATCTCAAATGTCAAATGGTGGTAGCGGGAATGCGGTGTTGGTTTTGTGGGAGCTCAATGGAATTGCGAAATGGCAATGATGGGTTGCGGAGTACGCAATGCGGAAATGGAGGGTAAGGTGGTGGACTATACCCGGTGTCAGAGTTGGAAGCACGGTCCCTAAGTAGCCGAAACACCTTAGGAGACACAACTCACAACACAAACAAAATTGGGTTAAGTTGGGGTGGTGGAAAAGTATGGTGGGCTATGCCTATGCGGAAGTTATGGTGGTGGTGGTGGTTGATGAAGAAGCAACCGTCCCTAAGTAGCCTAGACACCTTAGGAGACTCAAATCACTCCTCAAACAACCACTAATGTGATGGGGAACAAAATTGGTTAGGTTGCGGAAGTCGGTGGTGGTGTAGCGGATGATGTGGTGGAAGCCCTAGGCAAAGATGCCAAAATTGTCAAACTTTGATGGAGTCAAATGGTGATGGTAGTATTTTTGTGGGAAGGGGGATTTCAAGAGCTTTCCAATGAGCTAAAGAACGCGAAAATCGGACTCCAGATGAATTAGTTATGGCCGAAACAAAAATCAGCCGAAGTTGATATCTACAGGTAGCGGATGTCTGGAAAAAACGGTCGTCCGGTCGCCGGACGTCCAGTCTGGTCGGAAATCCGCTGATTCTGCTCGGGTTAGGGGGTTCCGGTCGTCCGGTAAGGTCGGACGTCCGGTGGTTCCTGCGGTTCCGTACGTCCGGTAAGGTGATGGTCGTCCGGTGTATCGGGGTCAACTCCAGATCCGAGATTCGGGACGCGATTTTGGGCGGAATTTGGGGATTTTGGGGTCAAAATTGATGAGATTTCATGGATGAAAGATGGGGAAACTTGGGGAGATGCTAGATCCACTTGAAACCAAGCAAATCCATGGATCAAAATCAACAAAACTTCCTCAAACCAACAAATCACAAAAAAAAATTGGGGCTATTTTTGGTGGGGATTTTCGAAATTGGGGAAGAACACAACAAAATTAGGCTAGAAAACACAACGGGGAGGCACCGAAATCGTGATCAACTTGGCTCATGATACCAAGATGATGTAGGGTAGGAACCCTATAGGCCGATCTTTCACGAAAGGAGCGGATCCCGCGATGAACATGAAGAACACGAGGAGGGAAACGAGGGGAAAATCACAAGGAGAACACAAGAGAACACTCAAACCAACAAGTATGATCACACATGCGCTAGATCGATGAACACAAAGGTGAGATACAAGATCCAAAGTCAACAACGGACGATACAAAGGTAGCCGGTCTTCTCCGTGAGGAGGTCTTGATGTTCTTCTCCAAAAGGAGGTCTTGAATCCAAAAGGATCTTCTCCAAAGAGGCCGCGGTCTCTCACGAGGAGTAGATCCGATGTGGATGAGCGAAGCTCTATCTCTAAGTATGAGCTAAACCAATGCTAACCCTCAAATGGAGGAGGTGGAGGAGTATATATAGTCTAGAGCCACGAAGGGGTAAGTGGGAGAGGGATACAAGGCCAAAGGCCCGGCTGCGCATAGGCAGGCACCGGTCATCCGGTGGGTACCGGTCGTCCGGTGGCTCGGGAGGGACGGGTTGTCCGCTAGTCGCCGGACGTCCGCTCGATCTGGTTCGGTTGAGGAGGCACCAGATTTACAGAGGTGGCTGGTTGTCCGGTCGTCTGGTGGCGTCGGACATCCGATGGTTTGGCTCGGATGCGGTGTCGGCGATCGTCCGGTCCTGGCCGGACGTCCGCTCGCTGTGAGAGGCCGGTCGTCCGTTGTCGTCCGGACGTCCGCTCGCTGGAGCTTCTTCGGTAGTTCTTGTACTTGGTTTCCTCGCCGTCTTGTCCATGGTCTTCCTCTTTGTTCCTGGTCATGCATAGCACATATATATGAGGTAGTAGCCATGTCTCACATGTGGAAAGTGATGGTTCGAAGAGGAGCGAGTTCACCTTGTGTCCAATGGTGTATGTATGAGGTCTCGTCATATGTCCTCTTGGGGCTTGGAGAGTAGTTGGAGTGTACATGGGGATGAACGTGGGATGCTTCGCATCACATCAGCAGCGGTGACACCTTCACCGACCTTGGGAACGCCATTCTTGACGACATACCAGAGGTCGACGTCAATGGCTTCAAGATGCATAAGCATCTTATTCCTCCAGTAGGTGTAATCAGTGCCATCGAAGACAGGGCACCCAGAGGAGACCTTGATTATCCCTGCAATCGACATAGGTAGAACTCCAGGTGGTTAAACCGAATCACACAGAACAAGGGAGCACCATGCTCTGATACCAATTGAAAGTGCTAGTTACTGACTTGAGGGGGATGAATAGGTGATTTTTAGGGAAGTCTTCAAAACACGGGGGCTTTGAAGGCAACAAGTAGAAATGAACCTATTGATATGCAGGGGAAGGTAGACTACACTAGACAAGCCATAGTCAAGTAAGCAATGAAATGAAAGCACGAAGACTACCAACAGCTAGGTAGTATGGATCAGGATGGAAGATAGTATGAAGCCAAATAGTAAGTAGTCTTCACTCAGTGAAGTCAAGCAGATCATATAGGCAAGTAATGAGTTCACGAAGACAAACTGTAAAGTAAAAGGGAAGTGAAGGATAGAACCAGCTGTTGGTGAAGACAAGGATTTGTTAGACCAGTTCCAGTTGCTATGACAACTGTACGTTTGGTTAGGGAGGCTGAGATTGAACTCAGAAGACCGCGTATTCACCTTATTCCCCTTGAGCTAAGGAAACCCAGTCCTCGCCCAATCACTCTGATGAGTCTTCAAGGTAGACTTCCAAACCTTCACAGACTTTGTTCACCAGCAATCCACAATGACTCTTGGATGCTCAGAACGCGACGCCTAACCAGCTGGAGGATTCACAGTCCACAAGTGTAACAAGTCTTCAGATCACGCGGACAAAAAGACTTCTGTGATGCCTAAACCTCTTTGGCTCTGGGTGTTTAGGGCTTTGTCCTCGCAAGGATCTCTCTTCCAAATGCTTCGCAGGTGGGTTGCTCTCAAACGACAAAAGCCGTGCACTAACTCTGAGCAGCCACCAATTTATGGTGTAGGGGGTGGGCTATTTATAGCCAGGAGGCAACCCAACCTGATTTGTCCGAAATGACCCTGGTTCACTAAGGAACTGACACGTGTCCAACGGTCAGATTCCAAACACACACGATAGCTTACTTGGGCTACAAGTAAAGCTGACTCATCCAACTCTGGATAAGATTTGCTCTCATTGTCTTTGCTCGAAGACATAGGATTTGGTTGAGCATCACATCAGTCACTCTTACTTTGTTCATTTGGACCCCACTTAACAGTACGGTGGTTCCTATGACTCAACAAAGAAGAAAAGGAAACTACGAAACAACTATGTTTTCGCACTCCATAGTCTTCATGTGAATGTCTTCACATGTCATAGTCTTCACTGTGAATATCTTCACAGACCACCATTGTCTTCACACATTTTTAGGGGTCATCTCTGGTAGGTAAACCGAACCAATAAGGGACTACTACCTGTGTTATCCTGTAAATCTCACAAACACATTAGTCCCTCAACCAAGTTTGTCGTCAATACTCCAAAACCAACTAGGGGTGGCACTAGATGCACTTACAATTGGAATCATCCTGCTCGTCTTCCATGGGTCCGGCGTCGAGCCCAGACCTCGATTTTATCTGGATCATGGAAGGGACACCTCCTATGGAGTCGTCAGACGACAACCAGACAGACAAGGAGTTGTCAAAGGACGAAGAAGAGGACGGCGATGATGAGCAGGAGGAATGGTCGAACGAGGAGGAGGAGGAGGACGACAACAACGACGATGACGACGGCGGCGGCGATGAAAAGCCAACGGTCAGCGACAAGAAGCATCCTTGCCAAGACAATGTCGCGGGGCCATCAAACAACAACAAGAAGAAGGACTAAATTAAGGAGACTATATATATCCATGTTTTTGTTCGCTCACATTAATTTGTTATCTCTCTTTATCCTGTCGATCTCATCGCAGACGGTTAGTAATTCATATTCGACAAAGATCTTCTACATTATCACCCACAGGTTGGTTTGTTGAACTGTGTGCCCTGACGAGCACACAATTCACAAAATAGACTGCATGGGCTGTCTATAATGATCGCACACAATTCTGATTGCCGACCTGTTTGCTGGTTATCACACACATCTTGTTACGCCGAATTGTTTGTGTTCACCTCGATCATCACAAATGGTTCATCGGAGCAAACTGTATGCCGTATATCGCACACACCTTAATCTGGCTGCCTGTTTATGTTGTTCTGTCTCATCGCAAACAGTTCGTATGGATCAGCCATATGCCCATCATCACACACGCAACTAAAATCTGAACTGTGTTTGATGTATCATTCATCTCAAACGTTTTGCGTCTTTTTTCACAGGTTTTCTACATCACCGTTTGTGATTGATGCATCGCACATAGTTTCGTCAAAGGGTCTCTGATCATAGTGTCGCGTTAGCAGCATCCTGCAGTAGTGCTTGCTTGATGTAATGTCATGCCACCAAGATGATGTGGTAAATTTTTTGCCTGTTTGACGAAAGTTTGGACACACACCCCTCATAAACCGGAGAAACTCACTAGAAGGCTCGTGGTTTCGAGAGGGAACAATGTATGTTTGATGACGAACATGAGATAGCTTCCTCTTATGGCCTTCAATTTTTTTCTACATTTAACATGCACTAATACAACTGTCATGTGAAAGTTTGGAAATTCTAGGGGTCATTTGAGTTTTTAAAGACATGTAAGTGATTTTCTAGCCATTTAATGACCGTAATTCAAATTTGAACTACATCTACATGCAATGGCTAATCGTAATGGTTTGAAAAATCATATTTTTGTGTACTTGTGTGCGAGTTAAAAAATCATCAGACGATGTAAATACCTGGTGTTCAAAAAGAAAATGTAAAGATTTGGCAAGACAACCGGCCCCCACACGATTGGCACTCTATTTTGCGCCTCGAGGTTTGGGAGGTGAGTGGCGGGGGCTATTAATCAGACACGGTTCTGTATTGGAAACCGTCAGCTATTAAGTTCACACATGGATTTTGCTGCCGGAATCGTGTGTAATTCAAACTACAATACTCGTAAATTCTGGCGACCGGTGTGTGTACTGTTCCCGTCGATTTAGATTCCGGCCGATAATAAATACTACCTTGCTCACGTCGTCCCTCCTGCATTCTCATCTACATCCTCCCCTCTCTCTCTCTCTGAAATCTCTGCCATGGCGCTGCCGATCTTCCCACGCGCCGACGAGGAGTCGCCGCCCCCTAGGATGCTCAGTCGAAGAGCAGCGACGAGGAGGACTCCTACACGCCGTCATACGAGGTTGCACCGGACCTCAAAAATTTGGATTGGTTTTGGGGCCAGTACAATCTTTGTCTATGGAAGTCGCTGCCACTGGCTGAGAACGCCAGGCAAGTGGCATTCAAGAAGGAGATGGCGGAGGAGGAAGCCAGGTACTAGGCGGCCTGTGAAGCCCGTGATGCTGCCTGGAAAAAGGAGGCGGTGGAGCTTTGGGGGCAGGCACGTCGTCTTGTGGTGGAGGTGTACGAACGCAGGTAGTTCGTGAGGAAGGTCAAAGGCGCTAGGCGCCTCATGGCTGCGTGGAGGTGGGCTGATATGCTCCAGTGTGCCAGCGAAGAGGAGCTTCGGTGGGCGCCCAACGATATGGCAAGATCGTTCATGCTCGTCCGCCAGCAAGAGGCAGATCGATACGTCAAGCGCTGCGAGGCAGAGGAGGCAGAGTACTGCCTCCGCGCTGGGAAGACACTGCGCACCACAGAGCTGCTGGCGTGGGGCTGCCAGAATACTGCCCCCAGGAGGGATTATTAGTTTTCGTGTTGTTTGTTTTCAGTTTTATGCATTGTACCTAGTAGTTAAGTATTATCACGTATATGTGATGATATTATATATATTGTGTGATGAACTGATGAACAATTAATATATATTATGGATTCCATTTTCTACCTGTTTTTGTATACTAATTTGTATCTAGCTGTTATCATCCACATATATAGAATGGAAAGCGTATATACACACATTGAAATAGAACACATAAGAACGGAAAACAGAGTACACACATTGAAACAGAGCAATAAACAGAGCAATATTATGATTGCTGTCAATACATAGCGATCCACATCGAAATGACTCAATAAAATAAAACGCGTCCCTGAGACCATGACCAGCAGCCCTTGCCTACGGTAGCTCTTGGCTCTGTAGGAACTCGTGCAGGTGTTCGTCCAAGCGGTCGACACGCTCGCCGTACATCTGGAGCACGATCTCGAGCTCCAAGTTGGCTATTTCATCGGACATCACTAGCTCGAGGTTGCGACGGCCATATTCCTCTACTGCGCCCAGGTGGACACCAGGGCCAAGTAGGCGGTCGAGCCTACCGACCAGTGCATTGGCATCAAGCGGGCCGCGGACAAGGCGAATGGTGCAACCCACGCGAACGACACGCACGGGCGTCCGGTGCAAGTACGGCGTGGCCGGCCTCTGGTGCAAGTACGGCGCAGAGGGCCTCTGCCCACTCCTGGCGAGGAATGGGGGTACTGATGGGACGTGTACCGAGCTATAACGCCCTGTCGACAGCAGGCAAGCGCCGATGGATCCGTTCTTGCTGTGCGGCGTGCCGCGCCTCTTGCTCTGCGGTGCTCTGATGACCCACAAGTATAGATGATCAATTGTAGCTCTTGTCGATAAGAGTGTCGAACCCAATGAGGAGCAGAAGAAAATTACAAGTGGTTTTCAGCAAGGTAATGTATGCAAGTGCTGAAATTGTAAGTAACAGAGTAGTTTGATAGAAAGATAATTTGTAACAAGCAAGTAATGATAATAGTAGTAAAGGTGCAACAAGGTAGCCCAATCCTTTTGAGGCAAAGGACAGGCCAAAACAATCTCTTATGATAAGCAAAGCGTTCTTGAGGGTACATAGGATTTTCATCTAGTCACTTTCATCATGTTGGTTTAATTCGTGTTCGGTACTTTGATAATTTGATATGTGGGTAGACAGGTGCTTAGGTATTGTTCTTACTTGAACAAACCTCCTACTTATGATTAACCCTCCCACAAACATCCGCAACTACGAGAAAAGTATTAAGAATAAATTCTAACCATAGCATTAAAATTTTGGATCCAATCGGTCCCTTACGAAATAGCGCATAAACTGGGGTTTAAGCTTCTGTCACTCTCGCAACCAATCATCTAATTGCTACTCCACAATGCATTCCCTTAGGCCCAAATATGGTGAAGTTTCATGTAGTCGACGTTCACATGACACCACTACGGGAATCACAACATACATACTATCAAAATATTAAACACATATCAAGTTTACATGATTACTTGCAACATGATTTCTCCCGTGACCTCAAGAACAAAAGTAACTACTCACAAATGACAATCATGCTCAAGATCAGAGGGGTATTAAATAGCATATTGGATCTGAACATATAATCTTCCACCAAATAAACCATATAGTAATCAACTACAAGATGTAATCAACACTACTAGTCACCCACAAGCACCAATCTATAGTTGTAACAAGATTGAACATAAGAGATGAACTAGGGTTTGATATGAGATGGTGCTGTTGAAGATGTTGATGGATATTGCCCTCCCCAAGATGGGAGAGTTGTTGGTGATGATGATGACGATGATTTCCTCCTCTGGGAGGGAAGTTCCCCAGGCGGAATTGCTGCGCCGGAGGGCAAAAGTGCTCCTGCCCAAGTTCTGCCTCGAGACGGTGGCACTCCATCCCGAAAGTCCTCTCCTTATTTTTTCTAGCTCAAAATGACTTATATACCAGAAGATGGCACCGGAGGTGGGCCTGGGTGAGCACAACCCACCAGGGCGCGCCTGGGCTCCCTGGCATGCCCAGGTGGGTTGTGCCCACTTGGTGGCCCCCCTCTGGTAGTTATTAGCTCCAATATTCATCATATATTTGATAAAAAATCTCCGTAAAGTTTCAGCTTGTTTGGAGTTGTGCATAATAGGTGGCCTGACGTAGCTTTTCCAGGTCCAGATTTCCAGCTGCCGGAATTCCCCCTCTTTGTGTATACCTTGCATATTATGAGAGAAGATGGATAGAATTACTCCAAAAAGCATTATTAAGGATAAGAACATCATAAATAACAGTAGGTAAACAAGATGAAAAATGGATGTATCAACTCCCCCAAGCTTAGACCTCGCTTGTCCTCAAGCGAAAAAACGAAATCGAAAAACATGTCCACATGCTTAGAGAGAGAGGTGTCGATAAAAACAAAATACGGACATAGAAGCATCATGTTCATTATTATAACAATAACAAACTTAAACATTAGACTCTTGTCATAGAACTTTTATCATATACTTCCCATGAATAAGTAACAGTTCATCACACAATCAAAGTATAAAGCAAAAACTCTATTAAAAACCAACAAACTATGTTCTCAGTCAACTTTGCAACTACAATTCATCATCTTTTCAGGAAGGGTCACATGTTCGAGCCTTTAGGCAAGTCCATATACTCAACCATCATATAGTCTTCTATGATTGCTAACACTCACTGCGTACACATGAGCAAAACATTTCAACCGGACACATAGAAAGATAGGGGCTTATAGTTTCGCCTCCCAACGTATTCACCTCAAGGGCGATGTCAACAATAATAACTCATGCTATCTATATTCAACTGGACATATGTGGCTAGTTCTTTCCTCACCACATGATGCTTGCCAAAGGAGAAAAATAAAAAGGAATAGAAGGAAAACTTTGACTCTTTGCATAAAAGTAAATACATAAAACTAAAAGATAGGCCATTCACAGAGGGAAGCAGAGGTTGCCATGCGCTTATTTGTTTGTATGCTCAACCCCTTAGTGCAAAAGAATGTCACATTGTATTGCCCCTTGTGATAGCAACCTTTATTATGCAGTTTGTCGCTTTTATTCTTCACCATCACAAGTTCGTACAATGCTCAATTTTCTCTTACACTAAATGATCTTACACTTTTAGAAGAAATTTTTATTGCCTTTTTGCACCGATGACAACTTACTTGAGGGATCTTGCTCAATACCTAGGTAGGTATGGTGGACTCTTGAAAATAAGATTTGGGTTTAAGGGGTTTTGGATGCACAAGTAGTATCTCTACTCAGTGCGTAATTTTTGGCTAGCAAAGATAGGGACAAGCACCACATGTTAAAGGATCCATGACAATATGACATCTATGTGAATATAAACAAACATAAACCATTAAGTTGTCTTCCTTGTCCAACGTCAACAATTTTTGCATATAATATTTTGATGAGGGATCATAATCACAAAAGATTTCTAGGATAGTGTATATATATATATGTGAATCTTCTCTTACCTTATTAATTCTTTCATGAGTTGCATCATTGACTAATTAATGCTATGTTTGTCAATCTTTAATAAAATTTTCTACTTATACTTTTCCTTATGTGGTGCCATCACCTACCATAAGATTAGTATATGATATTTTTCAGAATTTCTTTCCTTTTATTTATTTCCTTTCTCTTTTTCTTCTTTATTTCTTTTCTTTTAATTTGCAACATGAAATTAAAGAAAGCAAAACCTCAAACTAAACTTTATTATATATCTTGCACATGATTACAAGGATAGATCACTAAGCAAACTCTCCAAAAGAAAGGATCGAACTGAACTTTTATTCATCTAAAGAAAAAGATCGAACTAAAATAAGTAAAGGCAAAAGATAATGGGATGATACGATACCGGGGCACCTCCCCCAAGCTTGGAGGTAGCCAAGGGGAGTGCCCATACCCGATACTCAATTACCTTTTGGCGATGAAGAAGAAGGTGGTGGTGATGGCAATTGTGCCTTCAACTTTTTCATATTGTAGTTGAGGAGAGAAATTTCCTCCTTTAAATCATTGACTTCTAGTTCCAACTTCAAGATCTTGACACATAAATCCCCTTTGCTTTCTACCGAAAATGAAAAGGAATAGATTGGTTTTTGACCAGTTAGCTCTCTTAGGGAGACTTGACTTCTTGAACTCCACGTGCATATCCCCAGGTTGAGGTAGAGGAACACCCTCCTCCTCCGAGCTTGAATCATCGATCCTCATCAAGTGAACATCCTCCTCGTCATTTGTAGTTCGACCATAAGGAGATAGGTCCCCATAGGTCTTTGGGTCAGCAATGAGATGTGAGACATAGGTCTCTCCGTCAGAGTCTTGGGACGACATATTTTCAGAACTACGCGGAAAACAGCAAGAAAGAAGAACATGGGATTTCTCCATGATACGGTGATCAACAGGTTCGGGGAGTATATACAGATTTTTTTTATCTTGGTAAACAAAAGCTATACAAAAACAGAGTTCGGAAGGTGTCCCAGGTGGGCACTACCCACCTGGGCACGCCAGGCAAGCCTGGCGCGCCCTCGTGTCTTGTGCCCACCAGGGTACGCTTCCTGGAAGTTTCTTATTTTCCTATTTTTCTAAATACTCTGAAACTGAGAAAACAATTTTTTGCGGATTTTTCGAAATCTGATTGCGCACCCAGGTGGTTGTGCCCACCAGGGTACGCTTCCTGGAAGTTTCTTATTTTCCTATTTTTCTAAATACTCTGAAACTGACAAAAAATATTTTTGCGGATTTTTCGAAATCCGTTTACTTACTGTATCACGTACCTCATTATTTTCATGATTATGGAGCGTTCCGGAAGGACTCTTTTATGTGTTCTTCCGGTGTCAAAGTTTGGATAACATTACTTTCAAAATTAATGGGCATACCTGAGATATAATGTTTTATTCGCTGCCCGTTAACAACCTACGGGTTAGTACCTTCGACATTATTTATTTTGATGGCTCCAGACAGATCAACCTCCTCGATAACAGTGTCCTACCCATTTTGAGAGAAGTTTTCCTACAAAGAATCTGAAAGGAGAGTTGTACAAAAGAACATATTCTGTGACTTTAAACTCATGTTTTTGGATTCTTTTATCATGCCATCTTTTAACCTTTTTTAAACAACTTAGAATTTTCATAAGCTTGGCTTCTCCATTCATCTAAAGAGCTAATATCAAATAATATCTTTTCACCAGCAAGTTTGAAATCATAATTGAGTTCTTTGATGGCCCAATATGCTTTATGTTCTAACTCAAGAGGCAAATGACAAGCTTTTCCACAAACCATTTTATAAGGAGACGTACCCATAGGATTTTTATATGCTGTTCTACAAGCCCAAAGTGCATCATCTAATTTCGTAGACCAATTCTTCCTGGACCTATTGACAGTCTTTTCTAAAATTAATTTTATTTCTCTATTGCTAAGTTCAACTTGACCACTAGACCAAGGATGATAAGGTGATGCAATTCTATGGTTAACATCATACTTGGTAAGCATTTTACGAAAAGCACCATGAATAAAGTGTGAACCACCATCAGTCATTAAATATCTAGGGACTCCAAACCTTGGGAAAATAACTTCCTTAAGCATTTTAATAGAGGTGTTGTGTCGGTGGGAACGACACCTATGGGATCACTGGGATCCCTTCTACGGTCGGTGGACGGGGTTGTGAGAAGAGCAGGTTTAGGAGCAAGCACACGGATCGTTTACCCAGGTTCGGGCCGCGAGGATGCGTAAAACCCTAGTCCTGCTTTGGTGGATGTATTGAGTGTTCTTGAGCTTTCTGAACTAGCTATGGTGGCCGTCCCGTTCCAAAAAGCCGAATCCCTCTCCTGGTCGCCTCGGGCCTCCTTTTATAGGAAAAAGGGGCTGCCACAATGGCACACAGGAGGTGGAAAGGCCTACAGTGCGCGATCTTATCGCACGGCATTATGGGACAAAGCGTATTAAATGCGCTACGTAGGTGTCCATTAGCTTTATCGAGGACGGGAACGAGGCCCATCCCGACCGTCACTGCTTCGCCTCGCTTCGACACGCGCCCAGGCTGGCGATGCATGCAACGCCATGTAGGCAGGCAAGCAGCTGAGGTGGTGCGGTGGTAGGGCCTTCATGAAGATCTGCATGCCGCCACGCAGGCGCTTGCTAATTTGCCCTGGAAGCTGCATGTCGCCACGCAGGTGCCTGCCCAGCTGGTTGGGCTGGCAGCTGCATGCGAACAACGGCGGAGTCTTGGCTGGTGCAGGCCTGGCACTGGCCCTGCTGACGCGCTCGGCAAGGGTCTTGCCGGGGGGCCTGACAAGGGTCTTGCTATGGCGCTGCTGTCATCCCCAGCAAGGGTCTTGCCGGGGGTCTTGTGGATTTCCTCGGCTAGGATCTTGCCGAGGGTCGCCGTATTCTATTCCTCATCTGAACTCATATATTTATGGACTTGATGAAGATTTGCATTCCACCACAGAGGTGCCTCCCGAGCCTTGGTTTCGATGCAGTTGCTTGGGTCGGAGCCAGTGGGCTCAAGGGTGGCTCGCTCTGCTGGTGTGGGCAAGTTGCCCTGGCAAGGCTCTTGCCGGGGCTGCGGGGGCCGCCTTGGCAAGGATCTTGCTGAGGGAGTCCACCTCGCCCTCTTGCCCTCCCGCACTTCCGGTCTGGGCATCACCTTGGTTGTCTTGTGCTTTGGCCTCTCTCCGGCTTCCCTCCTCTGCCCTGCTAAGTGTGGTCGCGGCGTGTGGCTCTGACTGCCCGTGCACAAGTAAAGGGGTCAAAAGGAGAGCCCCTACTTTTGCACACCGACAGGGGCCCCCGGGCCTGGGCCACACATAAGCGCAACGCGTTGTTGGGCTAGGCCAAAAATGGTGCACGGGCAGGTGGGGCAGATTTTACCGTAGTAATTTCTCGCCCGCTGCGCTTCCCCACGACCCGCGTTGAACGCGCGACGTAGAGGGTCATGGTTGACGTGGGGGTCATGCGTGGGGTGGTTTCCGCACGCATGCGTCACATCATGGTAAAGAGGCGGCCCGTGCCTTCCCCGTAAAAAGGAAATGGCCGCGGGCACGCTACTCATTTACCCCCTGTGTCTTCTCCAATCTCAGAGCCGCCATTCCTTCCTTCTTCCACAAGCCCCTGCTCGCCGCCGCTGCACTTTCGCTGCCTTTCCCTTCCACCGCTCGCAGCCGCCATGGCACCCAATATTGGTAAGGGCAAGGGAGTGGCCAAGAACGCCGGAGGGGCGGAGCCGCCGGAGAAGGAGTTGGCGGCGCGGCGGATGGAGCTCGCCTACTTTCCTTCGACGGTCGACACGGCCCACCTTCGGGACAACTTCAGGCCGCTGTGGGGGGTCAAGACGGGGAGAGAGTCGACGGGGCATCCTGCCACATGCGTCATCCGCGCCAACTGCGGCAAGGCCACCCCGAATCGGTATCCGTTCTTCGTTGATTACTTCTCCTGCGGCCTTTGCCCCCTTCTCCGATTTCTTCAATGACATCATGCATACCTTCGGCTTCCACCTCCTGGATTTTACCCCAAACATCATGGCGTGCATGGCTCTCTTCACCCATCTCTGCAAGGGCTTCGCCGGCGTGCACCCCAACACGACGCTCTTCCGCCACTACTTCTTCCCTCGAATTCAACAGGGAGGCGCCATCTCCGGTTGCATCGCCTGGAACCCAAGGTCCGAGGGGACATACCCGGAGGGCGCTCAGAAGGAGAGGTGGGAGGAGTGGCGGGGCCAGTGGTGCTGGATTGAAGAGGAGGATCCACAAGAGTTTTGCCGGGTTCGCCAGGCACCGCCGGTTCGCGGCAATGATTGGAGCAGCGTCGACGCCGACGATGCGAAGCTCACGGTCGCCACCACTAGGATTCTTCGCCTCACCGAGGCCGGGATCACCCTCGAGATGATTGGGGCGGATTTCATCCGCCGCCGAATCACTCCGCTGCATAACAAGGGGAGGCTGGCCTGGCTCTTCACAAACGCGGCGGGCATCATGCGAGTCCGCCCCGGCCTCGACCACCACTTCACCGTGTTGGCGCACACCCACTTCTGCCAGCGGCTCTTCCAGCTCGATGTGGACCGCGACGGTAGGGCTGAGAGGTCCGGCAAGGCTGCGAAGGCCGGCAAGGTCGTCAAGGGGCCCTTGTTTGGGTTGCCGGTGGGGGTGGTCCCACTGAGCAACAACTTGCGCCAGTCCAACATCATCACCATGATGCCGGACTGCAACGCACACGGCCCTGTCCCAGACTGGGTCGTGCCGCCAGAGGAGCAGGTGCAGGAGTTTTTTGACACCCTAGAGGAGAAGTACATCCGCGAGGAGCCGCGGCTCGTCCAGGACACCACCTAGGCAGAGCTGGACTACATCACCGCCAGGGCGGCAGAGGTGGAGCTCGCCAGGGAGGCTGGCAGCGCTGGCGGCGTGGAGGACAAAGCCGCAACGGCCGCAGAAGATAAGGAGCTCGCCCAGTGGGCGGAGTCGGTGGGCAGGCCAGCAGGGCCGGCACCGGGGCTCCTCTTATTGAAGACGATGATGATGAGCCGTCCGAGGAGGAGGCTGAGGCTGTCGAGCCCCCAGCCGCGAGGAAAGGGCGAGTCCTACGACGGGCCACCTCCGGCGAGCCGGTTCGGCCCGGCAGGGCCATGCCACCCCAACAAACCCAGGAGGCGTCCGCGTGCCAAGCGAGGGCCGCGGCGGCGAAGAAGTTGGTGAAGGCCGCAGTGGTGAAGAAGAAAGCATCTGCTTCTTCTTCCTCCAAGCGTCCCCCAACTCCGCCTGCTTCCTCTCCTCCACTCGCTTCCCCTCCTCCCGCGGGCAACGACACGGAGGTCTTCTTTGACCTCGGGTCTCTCAGCCCGAGGAGGAAGAGGAAGGCAGCAGAAGAGGAGGTGGAGGACGAGTAAGTGTCGTTTCCTTTCATCATCTTCAGCTCCACGGATTGTGCTTCTTATCTTGACTTGTTTTCATCTTGGCAGGGATATGGAGACACTGGCCCAGAGGGTGAAGAGGGCCAGGTATTCGGCGGGCGGCCATCCCCCAGCGGGCACCTCTAAGGCGCCACTGGTGGTGGTGAGCAGTCTGGACAGCAGCCCCCGACGCAGCCCCCAGCATAAGTTTGCCACTCACTCCCCGTCGACATGTTACAAGGGCATGATCCTTGGTGCTGACCTTGCCACGATCGCCTGAGGAGGACAACAGTAGGAGGAGCCACTAAGGGCTACCCCCAACATGCCGCCTCTGTCAACCATGCCGCCCCGAGGGGCGTCCCCAGCAAGGGCGCCAAGCTCTGAGCCCATGCACACGGAGGAGGAGGAGGAGGCAAGCTTGGGCACCAGCGGCCGCACCTCGGCTCCTGATGTTGGCGGAGAGGGGGCCTTTGCTTCCCACCCCGGCACGGGTAAGCTACTCACCTTCCATCCCTTCTCTTTTGTTCTTCTTGAATCCTGGTCTTGGCTTCACTTCACCCTCCTTCCGATACCAAGATCCTCTCCTGGCGGTCCGGGAGGACCTGGACACTGTCATCGAGGATGTCGCCAAGAACGCCGCAGCGGAGGTCGGGAAGATCGCCACTGAGTAGGCTGCCAAGGGTGCTACCGAGGACGCCGCCAAGGGGCCTGCCGGGGATCTCGGTAAGGCCACTGCCGAGGAGGCCGGCAAGGGTCCTGCCGGGGAGGCCGACGAGTCCATTGCCGAGGAGGAGGGGGATGATGACCAGCCTTCCTCCTCTACTGCCTCTGGCTCCGGCAGGTACGTGAGGGTGAGTGACGACCTCTTCGTCCACCTCCTAGGGTCGTCGAGCTCTAGGGCGCCCATCGAGGGAGAGGTGTTCGACGAAGAGGTGCTTGCCACCGCCGATCTCGAGGTTGTTGACGAGCCGACCGCTGGTGGCGATGGTTCTCAGGAGGAGCGGCTTCTCCAGGCCATGGGTGCCAACTTCCGGAAGCTCCAGGCGCTCCATCGCGCCTGCCTGGACAAGGCCAAGTCCAGGGCAGCAACGGTGGACTAGGTGGAGGCGGACCTCAAGGTACACGTCGTCGAGACGCAGACTTGGTTCCACCAAGCTTGTGAGGAGCTGAAGGTCGCCTAGGGCGAGCTGGCCAAGTGCGAGATGGAGCTCACCATGAAGCAGACCGACATTGAGAAGGCCTAGGAGACCGCGGAGAGCTTGGCCGCCGCAACTGAGGCCACTCGATCCCAGCACCAGGCCGCGCTGAACTCCCAAGAGGAGGACCTTGCCGTGCATGAGGAGAATCTTGCCGCAATTCTCCGTGGCAAGGATGAGGAGGTGGAGAAGCTCGTCGTGGAGCGGACCCAGGGGCAGGAGCAGAGACACAGGGAGGCACTCAATGACCAAGCCCAGGTTCACGCCGACAAGATGAAGGAGCTGGAGGTGGAGCGGGACGGGCTGAAAAACCAGGTCCTGGCGCTGTCCAAGGAGAAGGACACGCTCAACAGCGCTCTGACGGAGGCGCGGGGCGCGGTCCTCAGCTAGGCTAGGGAGCTCTCCGAGGCCAACAACTCCATCAAAGACCTCAGGCTGAAGCTGGAGGGTCTCAAGGGGATGTTGTCGGAGGGCAAGGCCCAGGAGGAGACCCTGACCAAGAACCTGGAGACTAAGAAGCAGCTGCGGAAGGAAGACGCCCTCGCCCACAAGGAGCATGTGGAGGGCGAGAACCACAGGCTCAATCGCCTCACCGCTGTTGCCGATAAGGCCACCACGCAGCTGGCTACCATGGGGATACCGGATGTGAGGTACGCCCTGGAGCTGAACTTGAGTGCCAACTGCAGCCTGACCCTGTTCTTTGAGAGGGTTGTCGGTGCCTTGGAGCGGCCTCGTGCCAATCGGGCGGCCTCGCTGGCCAATGAGGCTCGGAGGCTTTGCCAGGGTGCCATGACCAAGGTTCTCACCAAGATGGCGTACTGTAACCCCAACCTCGACTTCGACGCCGCACTGGAGAGCTTGCCGGCGGGTGTGGACCTCACGGCGCTCAAGGAGCGTATCAAGCCCATCATCAGCCGGATCGGTGAAATCGAGAGGGTGGAGGGCCAGCGCCGAGATTAGGCACCTCGTCTCCCACTGTCGTTGCAGGTTCATGACCAAGACAGTTTTTATCTTTAGTTAGAACCGTAGCAACAATTGATGTAATGTAACTCTGCAGCACTTTTGGTACAATGCATGGTATCTTACTGTTCGATCTTCCCTTTGTATGTTTACCCTACGTTAAACAGGTAGGCTTGCCGACGCATAAACCCAGGGCGGCACCTTGAGGATGGATCCCCAAAGACCTGTCGGGTGTGCTTGCTGCCGAGCGAACCACCTTACTGTTCTCAACGTGGCTGCTCGAACTGTCGAGCTTGAGTCAAGTCAGAATGGAGAGCGTTGCCAATTGCGGAATGCTACCCTGCCACTCTCGACGTGACCACTTGAGCTATTGAGCGGACTCGAAACAGAATAAGGGCGTTTCCAATTGCGGAAGGGCCCCTTTGCATGCAGGCTTTCATACATAGGGCAGGACCTCCGAGGACAATAACCTCATATATAAAAAGGAAATTGCTTAAGGTTTCGTATGACTTAGCTTTCCAGTCGCCGCACCAGCGTCCTTCATGCTTGCAGGCGGCGTCGTTCCCTTGGCTGTCTTCTTCTCCGGAAGCCATGGCCATGAGAGGAACTGCTAAGCCGGCCGCTAGACCAGATTCTCACAACTGCGCCCCCTACCTGGCTCACCAAACATGTCGGTGGGAACAACACCTATGGGATCACTTGGATCCCTTCTATGGTCGGCGGGCGCGGGGTCGTGAGAAGAGCAGGTTTAGGAGCAAGCACACGGATCGTTTACCCAGGTTCGGGCCGCGAGGATGCGTAAAACCCTAGTCCTGCTTTGGTGGATGTATTGAGTGTTCTTGAGCTTTCTGAACTAGCTACGGTGGCCGTCCCGTTCCAAAAAGCCGAATCCCTCTCCTGGTCGCCTCGGGCCTCCTTTTATAGGAAAAAGGGGCTGCCACAGTGGCACGCAGGAGGTGGAAAGGCCTACAGTGCGCGAGCTTATTGCACGGTATTATGGGACAAAGCACATTAAATGTGCTATGTAGGTGTCCATTAGCTTTATCAGGGACGGGAATGAGGCCCGTCCCGTCCGTCGCCACTTCGCCTTGCTTCGACACGCGCCCAGGCTGGCGATGCACGTAGCGCCATGTAGGCAGGCAGACAGCTGAGGTGGCGCAGTGGTAGGGCCTTCATGAAGATCTGCATGCCGCCACGCAGGCGCTTGCTAATTTGGTCTGGAAGCTGCATGTCGCCACGCAGGTGCCTGCCCAGCTGGTTGAGTTGACAGCTGCATGCAAACGGCGGCAGAGTCTTGGCTGGTGCGGGCCTAGCAGTGGCCCTGCTGATGCCCTCGGCAAGGGTCTTGCCGAAGGCTCGGCAAGGGTCTTGCCGGGGGTCTTGTGGATTTCCTCGGCTAGGATCTTGCTGAGGGTCGCCGTCTTCTAGTCCTCACCTGAACTCATATATTTATGGGCTTGATGAAGATTTGCATGCCACCACATAGGCGCCTCCCGAGCCTTGGTTCCGACATAGTTGCTTGGGTCGGAGCCAGTGGGCTCAAGGGTGGCTCGCTCTGCTGGTGTTGGGCAAGTTGCCCTGGCAAGGCTCTTGCCAGGGCTGCGGGAGGCCGCCTCGACAAGGATCTTGCTGAGGGAGTCCACCTCGCCCTCTTTCCCTCCTGCTCTTCCGGTCTTGGCGTCGCCTTGGTTGTCTTGTGCTTTGGCTTCTCTCTGGCTTCCCTCCTCTACCCAACTAAGTGTGGTCGCGGCGCGTGGCTCTGACTGCCCGTGCACAAGTAAATGGGTCAAAAGGAGATCCCCTACTTCTACACACCGACATGTTGTGATCAGCACTACTGGTTGGTATAGCTTCTACCCATTTAGTAACATAATCAACAACAACCAAAATATGTGTATACCCATTAGAGGAAGGAAAAGGTCCCATGTAATCAAATCCCCAAACATCAAATGGTTCAACAGCAAGTCAATAATTCATAGGCATTTCTTGATGCTTACCACTATTACCTATTCTTTGGCATTCATCACAAGATAAGACGAACTTACGGGCATCCTAGAAGAGAGTAGGCCAATAAAATCCAGATTGCAATACCTTGTGAGCAGTTCTATCTCCAGCATGATGCCCTCCATAAGCTTCGGAGTGACATTTCCATAGGATTTGTCCATGTTCATGCTCAGGTACACAATATGTAATAATACCATCTACTCCTTCTTTATAAAGATGTGGGTCATCCCAAAAGTAATGTCTTAAATCATAGAAGAATTTTTTCTTTTGTTGGTATGTAAAGCTAGGTGGTAAATATTTAGCAACAATGTAATTAGCATAGTCAACATACCAAGGAGTACTGTGAGCAACATTTATTGCAGCTAACTACTCATCGGGAAAATTATCATCAATAGGTAGTGGGCCATCAGGCACATGTTCAAGCCTAGACAGGTTATCAGCTACGGGGTTCTCAGCTCCTTTTTCTATCAATGATATGTAAATCAAATTCTTGTAACAAGAGAAACCATCGAATAAGTCTAGGTTTAGCATCTTTCTTTTTCATAAGATATTTAATAGCAGCATGGTCGGTGTGAACAATTACTTTTGAATCACCAACATATGGTCTAAATTTGTCACAAGCAAACACCATTGCTAAGAATTCTTTTTCAGTAGTTGCATAGTTTCTTTGAGCACTGTCTAGAGTTTTACTAGAATAATGAATAACATTTAGTTTCTTATCAACTCTTTGTCCTAGAACAACACCAACAACATAATCACTAGCATCATACATAATTTCAAAAGGCAAGTTCCAATCAGGTGGTTGAACAATAGGTGACGAAATTAAGGATTTCTTGAGTGTTTCAAAGGCTTCTAAACAATAATCATCAAAAACAAAAGGAATATCCTTTTGCAAAAGATTCGTAAGAGGCCTTGAAATTTTAGAAAAGTCTTTGATAAATCTCCTATAGAAACTAGCATGACCTAAGAAACCACGGATACCTTTTATATCTTTAGGACATGGCATTTTCTCAATTGCATCAACCTCAGCTTTGTCCACTTTAATACCTCTTTCAGAAAGTTTATGACCCAAGACAATGCCTTCATTAACCATAAAGTGGCACTTCTCCCAATTCAAGGCAAGGTTTGTTTGTTCACATATCTGCAAAACTCGATCAAGATTGCTTAAAAAATCATCAAAAGACTTCACATAAATAGAGAAGTCATCCATGAAAACCTCAACAATCTTTTCACAAATCAGAGAATATAGCAGTCATACATCTTTGAAAGGTAGAAGGTGCATTACATAAACCAAAAGGCATACGTCTATAAGCATAGGTTCCAAAGGGACAATTAAAAGTGGCCTTTTCTAGATCAGGTTGAGAGACAGGTAATTGTGAAAAACCAGAATATCCATCAAGGAAGCAAAAATGTGTGTGCTTAGATAATCTTTGAAGCATTTTATCAATAAAAGGTAGAGGGTAATGCTATTTCCTAGTTGCTTTGTTTAATTTTCTAAAATCAATTACCATTCTATAGCCTGTAACAATTCTTTGTGGAATAAGTTCATTCTTATCATTAGGAACAACAGTTATACCTCATTTATTAGGAACACAATGAACGGGACTTACCCATCTACTGTCAGCTATGGCATAGATTATACCTGCTTCCAGAAGTTTTCAGATTTCTGTTCTTACACTGCCTTCATCTTTGGATTTAATCGACGCTGGTGATCAACAAGGGGTTTAGCATCAGGTTCCATATTAATTTTGTGCTGACGTAGAGTGGGACTTATGCCCTTTAAATCATCAAGAGTATATCCAATAGTAGCTCGGTGCTTCCTTAGAACTTTCAATAATCTTTCTTCTTCATGTTCTGAAAGGTTAGCACTAATAATAACAGGATATATCTTCTTTTCATCAAGATAAGCATATTTCAAAGTGTCTAGAAATTGTTTTAATTCAAACACAGGATCACCTTTAGGTGGAGGTGGACCTCCTAGAGTTTCAAGAGGCAAATTGTGTTTGAGCAGAGGACGTTGTTCAAAGAAAATCTTATCTATTTCATTTCTTTCATGCATATGTAAATCATTTTCATGGTTTAGCCAATATTGTTCCAAAGGATCAGTAGGTGGTACAACAATAGAAGCAAGACCAATTATTTCGTACTTACTAGGCAATTATTTTTCATGAAGCTTTCTACTAAACTTGGAAAAATTAAACTCATGAGACTCATTACCAAAACTAACACCGACAGTTTGTTTCTCATAGTATATTCTGGCATTAACGGTGTTCAAGAAAGGTCTACCCAACATAATGGGACAAAAGTCATCTTGTGAGGAACCAAGAACAAGAAAATCAGTAGGGTATTTTATTTTCGCACACACAACTTCAACATCTCTAACAATCCCAATTGGTGATATAGTGTCTCTATTAGCAAGTTTAGTAGTAACATCTATGTCTTCTATCTCTGCAGGTGCTATGTCATTCATAATTTCTTGATATAAGCTGTAAGGAATAGCACTCACGCTAGCACCTATGTCACATAAACTATGATAATAGTGATCTCCTATTTTAACTAAGACAATAGGCATGCCAACAACAAGTCTATGTTTATCATTTTTACCAGGTTTGGCAATTCTAGTAGCTTCTTCGCATAAGTAAATAACATGCCCATCCATATCTTCTTCCAAGAGATCTTTAACCATAGCAATACTAGGTTGTAATTTGATTTGTTCATCAGGTTTAGGTGTTCTAATATAGCATTTGTTAACCACAGTTGAAACTTTAGCATGTTCCTTTATCCTAACAGGGAAAGGTGGTTTCTCAATATAAGCAGAAGGAAAAACTGGATCAACATTATAAATTATGGTTTCTTCTTTAACTGGTACCGGTTCTTTGATTTCTTATTTAATAGGTGCGTGATATTTAAACCACTTCTCTATGGGGAGATCAACATGAGTAGCAAATGATTCACAGAAGGAAGCTACTATCTCAGAGTCAAGTCCATATTTAGTGCTAAACTTTTGAAAAGCATCGGTATTCATAAAAGACTTAACACAATCATACTTAAGTTTAATACCTGACTCTTTACCTTCCCGAGTTCCCAATCCTCAGAGTTGCGTTTAATTCTTTCCAAAAGATCCCATTGGAATTCAATAGTCTTCTTCATAAAAGAACCAACACAAGAAGTATCGAGCATGGTTTGATCATTACGAGAAAGCCGAGCATAAAAGTTCTGGATAATAATTTCTTTTGAGAGCTCATGATTGGGGCATGAATATAACATTTACTTAAGCCTCCCCCAATCTATAGCGATACTTTCTCCTTCACGAGGCCAAAAATTATATATATAATTCCGATCACGTTGAACTAGATGCATAGGATAATTTTTTCGGTGGAACTCCAATTCCAAGATCCAATATCATCGCATAGCCTATACCATGCCAATGCTTTTCCCTTCAAAGATAAAGGGAAAAACCTTTTTCATAACTTGATCCTCGGGTAAACTTGCAAGCTTGAGCAATCCACAAATTTGTTCTACATATATCGAGTGCATATCAGGATGTTCTATTCCATTTCCTGCATAAGGATTAGCTAGCAGTTGTTCTATCATACCCGAAGGAATTTCATATTCAATGTTTTCAGTAGGTGCAGTAGGTCGAGGGGTAGCTAATTGTGGTTCCAGTCAAGGTGAAGATACCCCAAACAAACCCCTCAAAGGATTGTTTTCCATAGTAAAAAGTGACAATAAATTCCAGCACACTATATAAATGTTTCCTTACCAAATTCCACTTACCAAAGGCGCTTCACTCCCCGGCAATGGTGCCATAAAATAGCCTTGATGACCCACAAGTATAGGGGATCAATTGTATCTCTTTTTGATAAGTAAGAGTGTCAAACCCAACAAGGAGCAGAAGAAAATGACAAGTGGTTTTCAGTAAGGTAATGTGTGCAAGTGCTGAAATTGTAAGTAACAGAGTAGTTTGATAGCAAGATAATTTGTAACGAGCAAGTAACGGTAATAGTAGCAAAGGTGAAGCATGGTAGCCCAATACCTTTGAGGCAAAGGGCAGGCCAAAATGGTCTCCTATGATAAGCAAAGCGTTCTGGAGGGTACACGGGATTTTCATCTAGTCACTTTCATCATGTTGGTTTAATTCATGTTCGGTACTTTGATAATTTGATATGTGGGTGGACTAGTGCTTAGGTGCTGTTCTTACTTGAACAAACCTCCTACTTATGATTAACCCTCATGCAAGCATCCGCAACTATGAGAAAAGTATTAAGAATAAATTCTAACCATAGCATTAAACTTTTGGATCCAATCGGTCCCTTACGAAATAGCACATAATCTGGGGTTTAAGCTTCTGTCACTCTCGCAACCCATCATCTAATTGCTACTCCACAATGCATTCCCTTAGTCCCAAATACGGTGAAGTGTCATGTCGTCGATGCTCACATGACACCACTAAGGGAATCACAACATACATACTATCAAAATATCGAACACATATCAAGTTTACATGATTACTTGCAACATGATTTCTCCCGTGACCTCAAGAACAAAAGTAACTACTCCAAAATGGTAATCACGCTCAAGATCAGTGGGGTATTAAATAGCATATTGGATCTGAACATGTAATCTTCCACCAAATAAACCATATAGTAATCAACTACAAGATGTAATCGACACTACTAGTCACCCACAAGCACCAATCTATAGTTCCGGTAACAAGATTGAACACAAGAGATGAACTAGGGTTTGAGATGAGAAGGTGTTGTTGAAGATATTGATGGAGATTGCCCTCCCAAAGATGGGAGAGTTGTTGGTGATGATGATGACGATGATTTCCCCCTCCGGGAGGGAAGTTCCCCCAGCAGAATCGCTCCGTCGGAGGGCAAAAGTGCTCCTGCCCAAGTTCCGCCTCGAGACGGCGACGCTCCATCCTGAAAGTCCTCTCCTTATTTTTTTAGGTCAAACTGACTTATATACCAGAAGATGGGTACCAGAGGTGGTCCTGGGTGAGCACAACCGACCAGGGCGCCTGGGCTCCCTGCCACGCCTAGGTGGGTTGTTCCCACCTAGTGGGCCCCCTCTGGTAGCTATTCGCTCTAATGTTCATCATATATTTGATACAAAATCTCCATGAAGTTTCAGATTGTTTGGAGTTGTGCGGAATAGGTGGCCCGACGTAGCTTTTCCAGGTCCAGATTTCCAGCTGCCGAAATTCTCCCTTTTTGTGTATACCTTGCATATTATGAGATAAAAGGCATTAGAATTACTCCAAAAAGCATTATTATTGATAAAAACATCATAAATAACAGTTGGAAAACATGATGCAAAATGGACATATCGCGCTCCAACGGTCTCACTGTGCGGCGAGCCGCAACCTATCGGCGCGGACACGCCTAGCTTCCTCTGCGGCGCGCCATCGATCATGTTGTGCGATGAGCTGCAGCCTCTCGGTGCTGACATGCCTATCTTGATCTGTGATGCTGAAGCGCCATGCACCAAGGGTCTGCTGAACCCTGGCGATGACACACATCACGGCGTCATCCATCGCGTTGCCGGGGAGCGCCTCGGCCTCGAGGGGCCATGGCACCTTCTCGTTTTCCTCATTGACGAGGTTGATGGCAGAGGCGGAACTTTGGTGGGTTGGCATGCTTGGAAAAGGTGGACGTGCTATAGGCTGCTCTTGTTGCCTCCGTGCGTCGCGTGCCACCTAGGTTTATGCGCAATATCGCTGGTTGGCGGGAAACAGGTGATGAAATGGCAGGAAACGATGGCGTGTTCATAAAACACCATCAATTGATGGAAACTTAGCATAGAAGGAACATCGAGCTAGCACAAGAAGTAGATGATGATCAGATGATCATTTATCCTAGTTAATTATGCATGTAATAGTTTACTTTGGTGTGTGGAAATGTCATGTGTGTACGAGCCACCTATGTGATTGGATATTTTCCGCGTATTACACACATCTTGTTTATGTGAAATGTTTCCGTTCTCTTGGCTCAGCACAAATAGTTTATCGCAATGAACCGTATGCCGTATATCGCACACACACCTTGATCTGGCTGACTGTTTCTTTTGTGTTGCGTAATCACAAATAGTTCATCCGAGTGAACTTTATGCCGTATATCACACACACCTTCATCTGGCTGCCCATTTATGATTTTCGACCTCATCACAAACAGTTCATTCGAGTGAACTATATGCCATATATCGCACACACCTTCATCTGGCAGCCCGTTTCTGTTATTCTTCCTCATCTCAAACAGTTAATTGAACTGAACCGTATGCCCTGCATCGGACACGCAACTAAAATCGGAACCATGTTTGATGGCTCCACCACCGCAAACATTTTGCATCTTTTTTGTTAGTTTTTTACATCACCGTTTGCAATTAATGCATCGTACACAGTTTCGTCAAAGGGTCTCTGATCGTAGTGTTGCGTTAGCAGCATCCTGCAGTAGTGTCATATTAAGGAAATATAATAATAACCATTTATTATTGCCTCTAGGGCATATTTCCATTAGTCTCCCACTTGCACTAGAGTCAATAATCTAGTTCACATCACCATGTGATTAACACCCAAAGAGTTCACTAGAGTCAATAATCTAGTTCACATCGCCATGTGTGCCGGTGTCAAAACCGTCCGATCTTGGGTAGGGGGTCCCGAACTGTGCGTGTGAGGATCGAAGGTAACAGGAGACAAGGGAGACATGTTGTTTACCCAGGTTCGGGCCCTCTTAATGGAGGTAAAACCCTATGTCCTTCTTGATTGTATTTCATGAGTTTAGGGGTTACAAGAGTTGATCTACCTCGAGATCGTAATGTCTATCCTATATGAATTTGGATAGCCTCTATGGACTAAACCCTCCGGTTTATATAGACACCGGAGGGGCCTAGGGTTGTACAAGGTCGGTTTACAAAGAAAGGAAAATACACATCTGGACATTAATCTTGCCATCCACGCATAACAGATCGTGTCCCCTTATTGCGGGGTTTTCATCAATACGGGTTTGGGTAATCCAACCGTGCCATTTGCACGTCCCCTTGGGAACAGGCAAGTTTTAAGGCTAGTGGGGGCGTTTGATATTCACTGCCTATATAAGAGGATAAAGACCATCTTTTTACCCCACGCCTTCTTACTTCCTCAGCCTTCACGTCCTCGAGCTCCAGCGCCCAAGCTTTAATCTTTCCCACCGCCCAACCTTTCGAGCCATGGCCGGATCCGGCTTGCAGGGAAAGTGGATGGCCTCCTTCGTCACAGAGAAGGACATTAAGGAAGTCCAGGAGGAGAAGTACTTGACCACGGAAATTGCACACAGGCTCCCGACCAAGGAGCAAGTCATCCCCACTCTCGAGCCCGGCGAGAGGGTAGTGTTCACCCCTCACTTCCTCCGTGGCCTAGGGTTTCCACTTCACCCTTTTGTCCGCGGCCTTATGTTCTATTACAGGCTATATTTCCACGATCTAGCCCGAACTCCTTCCTCCGAATCTCGGTGTTTATCGTTGTGTGCGAGGTGTTCCTCCGCATCCCACCCCACTTCGGCCTATGGCTCAAAGTCTTCAACGTGAAGCCGAAGGTGGTTGATGGGCAGCATGCCGACTGCGGTGGCACCATGGTGAGCAAACTCCCCAACACCACTTGGCCCAAAGGAGCCTTCGTGGAGACCGTGAAGGTGTGGCAGCACGAGTGGTTCTACATCACCGAACCTCGTGGTACCAAATGGGTGGCCATTCCTGAATTCGGATCTGGGGCCCCTATGAAGCTCACGTCTTGGACCACCAATGGTCTAGACTGGGGATCGACCGACGAAGTGATGACGCTGCAAAAGCGCATCAAAAGTATGATAAGTAAGCATACTAGTCTCACCGATGTGATTCAGGTGATGCTCTTCCGCCGTATCCTCCCATGCCAACGCCGGCCTCTCCACATGGGGGAGTTTAATCCGGATGTCCCCCGGACCTTGTAGCGCTTCTTCGGTACAATGCACGGGGAGATCTGGAGACATGGGGGAACCAACCCCTATGGAGACTAACGACGGGGACCATGACCAATCCGGCTCCCAGCCGAACACCATTCCGGAGGCCAATATGGCTCCGGAATTGAGCGAGCAACCCCCTTTGAAGGAGGGGGGAGCGTCGACTCCACCGGCGACCTCCATCCATCCGGAGGTGCCGGACACTTTTGTGGAAGCACTTCGATGTGTTTCCATCGTGGAGGAGCACAGTCGGTGTCAAAACCGGCGGATCTCGGGTAGGGGGTCCCGAATTGTGCGTCTAAGGCGGATGGTAACAGGAGGCAGGGGACACGATGTTTTACCCAGGTTCGGGCCCTCTTGATGGAGGTAATACCCTACGTCCCACTTGATTGATATTGATGATATGAGTATTACAAGAGTTGATCTACCACGAGATCGTAGAGGCTAAAACCTAGAAGCTAGCCTATGGTATGACTATTGTATATCATCTATCGACTAGCCTGGCCTCGGTTTATATAATGCACCAGAGGCCTAGGATAACAAGAGTCCTAGCCGAATACACTAGTGGGGAGGAGTCCTTGTCTTGATCGCCAAGTCTTGTGGAATCTTCCATGTATGCGGCAGCTGTCCGAACTGGCCCATGAGTATACGGCCACGGGGGTCCTCGGCCCAATCTAACAGATTGGGAGATGACGTGGTGAGTACCCCCTAGTCCAGGACACCGTCAGTAGCCCCCTAAACCGGTCTTCAAGTTAGGGATGCTCCTCGATTCTTCCGTACTGTTCTTCATCTTCGGTTGTCGGTCTTGAAAACTGGTTCAACAAATCTTCTCAGCTTCGATCTTGAGGATTGCCGAAATGCATTCGACGAGTTTACATGTCGGGTATCCGAGGAGCCCCTTTAAGTTTCCGGCCTTTATCAATGCCTTGTTATTTTTATGCCACACCTCGGGTTTGAAGTTGTTCCCAGGGGGCAGTGTCCTCTTGCGTCCGAGCTCTAATGCCGGACTGCATTCGAGGTATCTTTTGTAGCCGAGCACCAACGCCGGACCGCTTTCCAAGCTCCAACGCTAGAATGTATCCGAGCTCCAACGCCGGACTATGTCCAAACTCCAACGCCGGACTATATCCGAGGTGACATATCACCTTGGTTCAAAAAAGTTGAAGGAGTTTAGCCGAGCGTAATGCTGGAAATGCCCTCTATGGTGCCAGCCACTAGCCCCCGAGCTTTATGCCGGACTGCTACCGAGGTGGTGCACCACCCCGACTGTGGGCCGATTTTTTGTCAATATTTTTGATTGGTGCAATTTATTCTCCGCCGAGATATATAGCCAGTAGCCCTCAAGGTGTGTATCGGTTTAAAACCCGAGATGCACTTGAAGGATGATGTAAGACCACTGATCCCAGTAGCCGCTGAGACTCAGGTTGATTTGCAAAATCAGCCTGAGGATCAAGTCCTAGCTCGGCAGAATACTTTGGGACACAAAAAGTGGCGTGCTCAGTCCTCGAGACTCAGGTTGGGTGCGGCCGACCAATGTGAGGATCATAATCTCCTCGGAAACTGTATTGTACTTAAAATTTTCTGCATTGGACATGCAATGCAGTAGCCCCCAAGACACTGGTCGGGTGGCAACACCAGATCAGGGGATCGATGTGCCCCTTTAATATTTGTAAATAATAAGCCCGAAGCCCAGTAGCCCCCGAGCCTTAATGCGGGCACGGGTGGCCGAATTAAGGATCGATATCCATAGTAAAATCACAAATTATGTGTAATGACTCTATGTATCCAAGTACTTTACATCCTGAATGCTCAGATACGCATTGTACAAAACTTTGTTGACCGACCATCGGCTTCCACCTCCTCGGCTAGTAGCCGAGGAGTGTTTGTCCTACTTTATAAAGCCTCTATGAGGGCAAAGATTTACGACAAACAAGGCAATCTGGCCATACGGTTTTATAAACAAAGGTACGCAGAGAGATATGTTATATTACTGTTTAACATAAGAAATGTCTTCCAAAGAAAATAGTCCCGCTATCGGTTCCTTTCTTTGGGTTGTCATGCTAAGCATGATCATGAAACCTCAGCTCTAATGTAAGAGCAAAATATCGAGGATTTAATTTGGGAGGCCAGTTAATAGCCCCCGGTAGTGTTCGGCGACAGTCGAGGTCAAGCCGTAAACACTTCGGCCATTGTTATGAATGGCCCGTCATTTAACACTGTCATCAGATCGCTGACCAGTTTACGCTTATTGTGACAGTCAGTTTTCGGCTTTCTCCACTGAGGTGCTTAACCATGTGAGCTGGAAGCACAATCCCAGTGGTTCTCCCTTTGCACACCTAGCCAAAAAAGCGGAACGTAGGAGGCAAGCACATGAGCCGGGCAACCCAACTATTGACCGAAGACACAATTCGAAACCAATGCATATATAGTGAGATCCGAGAATGTTTTTGCCGAATCTATAAAGGTGTCCGGCATTACACTGTGAGACTTGTGCTGGAAACACACAAATAGTTTAAAAGTGCCAAAAAGCTGGGAAAACCAAAAAACGTCAGTAAAAACATGACGTCCGAACAAGATCAAGTGTTCGCTGCCAATCCGAAAATTGGAAGAGAAATAAAAAATTGTGCTTCTGTCGTGTTTTGACAACGACCAAGAAGAAAACACATTTACAGCTCATATATAAATTTTAAGAGCCCCCAAGTGACTTGGGTAAGAATTTTATGTATAATGATTCTATGTACCGAAGTACTTATATCATATTTGTGTTCACCCAAACTTTAAACGCGTCTTAACCGACCATCGACTTCTCCCTCTTCGGCCTGGGGCCGAAAAGTGTCATGTACTCCGCCCGTCGAGAGTATCGATGGTGTTTCCGATGACCAGGCAATCAGGCCATAAGGCTGTAACAGACAAAGCGCGCTCAGGGAACTTATGCTATATTACTAATGAAGTGTAAGAAGCATCTTCGAAGAAAATAGTACCCCCACCGATACCTTTCTTCGGTGCTCATTATTACTATGAGACTTGTGCAATAGATTTTTTGTACTCATGAGTTCCGTTGTGTGCCAACCATGATTGAAAACAATAAGAGCGCTAGCTTTCGGCTTCACCCGGTCTGAGGTCAGAGCTCGGATGACCCGGTCATGACAATCGCAGAGGTGCTTCCTTTACTCCCTAGCCGAACAATCGGGAACGTAGGGGTAAGCACAGGAGCCATGCAACCCAGCTTGCAAATCGCTTAGGTCAATATGGTGCATAGTGTGGCGTAATACACGAACAAGGAACGAAGCCGTACAAGTATAATCATATGCAAGAGGAAAAGCTCCATCAAGGGAGCCCCCAAGTAAACGGGGTATTTGAATTTGTGTGTCACAAACAAAGTTTTGACAAGGAGATTCTCTACAAGCAATTTTTTTTCAAAAAGGTATAATGCTTGGTCGAACCGAACACAAGTTAAAAATTTAAAACTTTGAGCATGAAGGCAACTTAGGTGGTTAATGTGTTCGGTATTGATGACGCGGCCCGAGCTTTATGCGGGACAAGGTTCCATCCCCCAAGCCGGTCCCAAGGTGGCGGAGCAAAGAGCTCGGCACTCCGAAGTGGTGACATAGCACGGTCAATGCGGGCCGGCAGAGTGATGCCGAAGTCCCTGGCATGGGGTAATGAAGTGTTGACAAAGCCCCCCGTCCAGCCGAGGTGACGTGGTATATCAGTACGCCGAGTTGACGATACTGCCCAACCCAGATCACTTTCTTGTGCACAAAAAATAGTGCAAACCGGAGATAATAGTAATAATAATAATTAAAAAAGGTCGTTGCATAATAAATAATTTATGCAAAGTGAGTAATAAAAGAAATATGGCCTGGCGCCGAAGTTAATGTCGATGCAGGGCGTCGGCGTGATGCCGTAAAGGCGTGGCAAAATCTGAATTCACAGGTCGGTCCGAGTTCCGGATGCGGCGTTCGCCGGACCATGTACGGAAACTGACCAAACCACCATGCGACCGTCGTTAATGTGGCCATCATTTGATAGACCTGTGTACATATGATGAACAAACCAGAGTAATAATTACTTGGGAAAAATGAACCCGAACAAGAAAAAAATACTAGGATTAATAGCACCTGGTTTATTTGTTGTAGCAATCCGAAGAAAGGTGATTCCGAAAATTGGGACTCGATCCGCACACCCATTGCCTGATGGGAGATAAAACGACGGTATGGCGATGCTGGCAAAGGTTGGCTCACCGAGGCAAAGCCCTCGGTCCAGCTAACATGACGGAGCTGGTCGGCTAGTGACGCCGAAGTCTTCGGAGTAGGTTGATGAAGAGATGGCGAAGCCCCCGGTCCAGCCGAGATGTCAAAGCCTCGATGTCAGCCGATGAGTCGAAGTAGGTCGGCGTGATGGACACCGGCTTGAAGGAGCAACAGTGTGGCCCTGCCGATGCAGGTCGTGGTGTGATCAATTCCGGCTTGATGAAGTAACCGTGCGGCGATGGCGGTGTGCCCGCTCTGGGTAATCCGTGGGGCGGCGATGTAGGTGATGATTTATCCTTCACGATGTCGAACTCTTGTTCGGCTTGCCGAGATGATGATCCGAAGAAGTTGAGCTGGGCTCAACAAAGTGACGACGTGTCTAGCGCAGGTCGGCAGCCCTGGAGCAATATTGCCGGAATGGTTTGACACCAGCATGATGTTGAAGATCATGTTCAAAAGATTTTAAAGTTAGCGGGATGTGTTCGGGAACAAAACACAATACCCCATACAAAACTTCCTTCAAAAGGGATGTCGGAAATCCCGTTCATAAAAAAGACGAACTCGGGTCGGATTCGTTTTCGCGCAGAAAACAGATTCGGAAAGTGATGCACTAATCAGAAGGTTGCCAGAGTTTGGACGGTCGGATCGAGCTGAAATTTTGAGAGATGGTAGATATAGGAATTCCGCAGCCGATCAACGGTTGGATCTTCCAAAGGACATCCGAGCTAGAAGCTGGACACCACGCCCTAAACTCGTCCAGATTTGACAGGACTCCGGTATATCGTGGATTGCCAGAGATTTCTCCATCGGAACTCGACAAAATTTTCCAGGGTTGTTGTAGACTCAATTCCGCACAATTCCAACGAAGCAATCATTAAAACGACACTTGAGGAGGCGGTGGCGGCGGACACAAGTTTGTTGTCCAAAAAACAACACGGTCGCCCGAGGGCAATGTTGACGTTGAGCCCCCGGGCTCCCTGGATGATTCCTCCATGATCTTGATAGAGATCGGAGTTGATGTTTATAAAGGCCCTCATCCGAACATGACGATCGGCGGTAGGGTGCAGTCCTTGGTCGAACCAAGGTGACAAGTCGAGCTGGTGACGAAGATGTCGAAGTCACAGTTGATCTGCAGGCGAGCCATCAACCTTTTGCTGAACACACAGCGGAACTCTCGATGAAAGCACCAATGTCGGTGTCAAAACCGGCGGATCTCGGGTAGGGGGACCCGAACTGTGCGTCTAAGGCGGATGGTAACAGGAGGCAGGGGACACGATGTTTTACCAGGTTCGGCCCCTCTTGATGGAGGTAATACCCTACGTCCTGCTTGATTGATATTGATGATATGAGTATTACAAGAGTTGATCTACCACGAGATCGTAGAGGCTAAAACCTAGAAGCTAGCCTATGGTATGATTATTGTATATCATGTATCGACTAGCCTGGCCTCAGTTTATATAATGCACCAGAGGCCTAGGATAACAAGAGTCCTAGCCGAATACATCGGTGGGGAGGAGTCCTTGTCTTGATCGGCAAGTCTTGTGGAATCTTCCATGTATGCGGCAGCTGTCCGAACTGGCCCATGAGTATACGGCCACGGGGGTCCTCGGCCCAATCTAACAGATCGGGAGACGACGTGGTGAGTACCCCCTAGTCCAGGACACCGTCAAGCACCATACCCTGATGGGTGCGGTGGTTGAGAAGATTCAGTCCGCCAAGAGCGGGCTGAATTAAGCCTTTACCAGCCTACTAACGGGCTTTGAGGTATGCGGTGTAAGACGCCTTTTTATATGAAGGAAATATGCCTGTATACAGATAGTAGCCCCTGAGACTCTGTTCGGTTTTGAAAAAAATGAACAGAGGATCAAATGAATATCGCAGAAGGTAACATACATATCTATTGAATGAACAGGCTTCCCTGTTGGGAGCGACCGCCCAGGCCGCTGAAGTTTCCGAGCTCAAGCCAAAGCTGAACTTGGCCAATGATGACCTCGACCGCATTAACAAGCTGTTCGATGAGGCGCAAGGTATGTTTTTGTACAACTGAAATTATATGCGAGTGTGGAGTTTAAGCTAACACACTTTCTCGTGTAAATGATTGCAGGCAGTGCGGCCGAGGTCGAGACCCTCAAGGGTGCCCTGTCGCAAGTCAAAGAGCAGGCAAGGGTGAGTAGAGCGGCCGCTGATAAAGCGGCTGTAGATTTAAAAGCCGAGCAGGCCACCCGCCGCCAGTATGAGGAGAGGGTCACCTAAGTCGAGCAAGAGCTCAAGGACGCTACTCGTAAGTGTGAGGCCTTGGAGGAGAAGAATAAGGCCCAAGCGGTCAAACTCTCTAAGGCTCTCCAAGAGGCCAGGGAGGCGCAGACTGAGTGCCGAGCAGCTCACAAGGAGATTAAGCAGGCTGAACATATAGCGGCTGGTAAGCCCTTTCTTTTGCAGAGTAAATTCGGCAGCCAAAAATATGCCCTGATTACTCAATTATGGAGTTCTCCAGATGCATTTGCGGATCTTCCGAAGAGTGTCGCTAATGCTACGAAAATTTTCTGGGCCCAAGAGGGGAACATGATGGAGAAACTCTTCTGGTCGCAGTACTTGGTGACAGAGCATCCAGCGCTCTTGAACGACCAGATGATGCAGCTGGCGGAGCTGCATAGGATGTCCAGACTGGCCATGAAGGACATCGTAGTTCGGTTATGGCCAGCCGAACCCATTCCTAGTAGCTACTTCAGCCTGGTCAAGCGGCTTGCTGATGCCCTACCCCGAAATGAAGCTGTTAAGCGCTCCTCGTCCATTGAGGTTGCTCGGATGGCCTTTGCCCATGTCAAGATGCACTGGTCAAAGATGGAGGCCGCCGTCGTGTCAGTTGAGGGCCCTCCTGAAGGCAAGGACTATTGCAAGTCGGAGCGATATTTCAAAGACGTCCTAGAGGGTGCCCGTTTAATAGAGGGTCAATGCTCGAAGGATATTATGTTTGAATGAATGTATCCGGGCTGCCCAAACTTTGTGTTATGAAACAAAGCTTGTATGATATACTTGTGCTTTCATCTAAAATTATTTTCCTCCTGTGTCATTGTTTCTATATCTAAGAGTTTGCCAGTCATCGGCTTCAGCCCCCACGTAGATACTACGGGGGTGTTCGAAATAGCACATGACCACACTTGACCCAACGTCTTGGTCCGTAAAGGAGGTGACCGTGCAGCGAACTAGGCAATCACACTATGAGGCTCTATCACTCTCACTTAGCCATAGGAGTTTGACAATGGGACTATGAACTAGCCCCTGGTGCGCGTGCGGCTCTCCAAACTTGGATGCTTTAGGCGCGTGACCGGGTGGAGGCCAGTCCTTCGTATAATACGAAACAAAAATCACAAAAGATTTAGTAAGTCACTGAACCACTGACCAACTCTCGCTATATCATGATAGTCAGTTTTCAGCTTTCTCTACTAAGGTGTTTGACCGGATGAACCAGAAACACAATCTCAGTAGTTCTCCATTTACTACCTTAGCCGAACAAGCAGAACGTAAGGTGGTAACCACAAGAGCCGGACAACCCAACTATTGGCCAAAGACATGATTCAGGGCCGATGCATATAATGCGGTATTCAGGACGCCGAAGTAAACTATAAAAGTATTTGGACTTCTGTTTTTGAAAAAAGTATATGTGGACGAATAGAGCCCCTGGCAATTTATGCTGAGGTGTGTATGTCAATATGTCATGAAGACGGAATACAGATTATGTAATAAGCCAATATCGAATAAGGTTGGACAAAAACTATTTCCGCTATAGTCTGATCGATACGTCAAACATGTTCTTACAGAGAATGCCATAATCATCAAGGTTATTTTACATGCCAAGAATTTGAGAACAAGGGGAAGCTGTATATAGGTCCTAAAAAAGAAGGTGGTCTTGAAGATCCTTTGGACACCCTACTACATGTCTGCTCCGCTTTTCACCTTGGTGTAGGATCCTTTGAGAGGATCAACGATCGAGTATACAGAAGGGGCCTAGGAAAGGGCCCTTGGTACCACCGAAAAGTGATTTGGATTTTAAAGAACCTGAAAAATAAAGAAGATAAAAAAGAGAAAAAGGAAGAATATTAAGGTCCGAATAGGGTTGAGCCGTATTGTGGACTTTGTCCTTAGTGTGCCTCCATCCTTGCCCATGGTATTTTTAGTGCGTAGTTATGTACGCGCGGTACGTATGCTGCAATTAGGTGGGTGTTTTGACGGAGGCCGATTTTCTAATCAAGTTCTGGAACAACCAAAATGTTGTTCTGTAGGGGAGACCGGACTCGTTTGACAGTGTCCAAGGGCTTGATGAAGTATCTGGCTTGATAAGGCCACCCTGTACCTCAGCTACAAGGGCCGCCGTATGCTCCTCAGTATGAAGGGAGCGCTCCATGTTTCCATTGACTGTTATAACACCGCGTGGTCTGAGCATCTTAAGCTTTAGATTGGCATAGTGCAGGATTGCATTGAAACGGGCGAAAGCGGTTCGTCCGAGCAGTGCATGATAATCACTATGGAAGGGGACGATGTCGAAGATCAAATCTTCGCTTCAGAAGTTATCCAGTGAGCCAAAGACTACCTCTAGCATTATTGTCCCTATGCAGCAGGCCTCTATGCCGGGTATTACTCCTTTAAAGGTGGTTTTAGTGGGCTTGATCCTTGAGGGATCAATTCACATTTTACGGACAGTGTCCGGATAAAGCATGTTAAGACTGTTGCTGCCGTCCATGAGGACTCGCGTGATATGGAATCCGTCGATGATTGGATCGAGGACAAATGCTGCCGAACCTCCATGACGGAAACTGGTTGAATGTTCTCTGCGGTCAAAAGTGATCGGACAGGCCGACCATGAGTTGAATTTTGGGGTGACTAGCTCTATGGCGTAAACGTCCCTTAGTGTGCGCTTGCGCTCCCGCTTATGGATATGAGTGACGTATATCATATTCACTGTTTTTACCTCAAGGGGAAATTTCTTTTGCCCCCTGTGTTTGTTGGGCGAGGCTCATCATCATCCTCGCTAGGCGGCCCTTTCCCCTTATGTTCGGTGTTTAGCTTACCGGCCTGTTTAAAGACCCAACAATTTCTGTTGGTATGACTCGCAAGCTTGTCCGGGGTGCCATGGATCTGGCAAGGCCGATATAGTATTATGTCCAAACTGGATGGACCATGTTTGTTTCCTTTGAATGGCTTCTTTCGCTGACCGGGTTTAGATCCACTTAATCCGGCGTTGACCGCCGGGTCTTCGGTATCTTCATTGTTGCTTCGACGCTTGTGTTTGTTGCATCGTGGCCTACCGTTGCCATCTCTGGCTTCGGAGGTGCCAGGGTCACTGGTGCTGTTGCTTCTATGAGCTAGCCAGCTATCTTCTCCCGCGCAAAAGCGGGTCATGAGTGTGGTAAGGGCTACCATGGACTTTGGTTTTTCTTGGCCGAGATGCCGGGCGAGCCACTCGTCACGGACGTTGTGTTTAAAGGCCGCGAGGGCTTTGGCATCCGGACAATTGACAATTCGGTTCTTTTTAATTAAGAACCTGGTCCAGAGCTTTGAGGCTGACTCTCCGGGTTGCTGGACTATGTGACTGAGGTCATCGGCATCCGGAGGCCGGACATAGGTACCTTGGACGCTGTCGCTAAAGGCATCTTCCAAATCTTCCCAGCTACCAATAGAGTTCTCTGGGAGGCTATTTAGCCAGTGTCGTGCTAGTCCTTTCAGCTTTAAGGGGAGGTATTTGATGGCATGGAGATCGTCACCGCGGGCCATGTGGATATGGAGAAGGAAATCTTCAATCCATACGGCGGGATCTGTCATGCCGTCGTATGATTCGATGCTTACGGGTTTAAACCCTTTTGGGAACTGGTGATGCATTACCTCGCCGGTAAAGCATAAGGGGTGTGCGGCGCCTCTGTATCGGGCAACGTCACGACGGAGTTCGGATGACATCCGTAGTCGGTTTTCGGCCCTGGTGAGGTTGTGCCTAACGCGCCAGGCTTGACGGTCGTCTTCTCGCATTGGGGCGCACCCCCTTGATCCATAGATTGATCTAGCTTGGCCTGTTCTATTGCTCAGGTCCTGCTGTAGGTCGTAGGTGGTGCCTCAGCAGGTTTGTCCTCAGCCGGATCCTTCCTGTCTTCACCGTCATCCTCCTTGGGTGTATCCACCATATACACGTCGTATGTGGAGGTGGCCGTCCAACGTTCGGTAAACGGCAGGTCTTGGCCTTGTTCGTCTCCGGCATCGTCGTCCATGCCATCGATGTCTTTGGAGGTGTAATCCAGCATGTCGGTTAAGTCCTCGATGGTGGCTATGGAGTGGGTGGTGGGTGGGACACAAAATTCCCCAATCTCCGCCCCTAATCCGGGCTGGGCATAGTTCAGAGGTGATTCCTCTGTGATGGCGAGGGACCACATTAAGTCTAGAGACTCGTTTAAGAGCGAGGATTGGATGGGGAAATGAGAGTCCGTGGCTCTAGCCAGGGCAAATGCCTCCTGGCCATGCTCGCTTGGCGCGGACTTCAAGAGTTCAGAGCTAGAGTCCAGGGGCGAGTCCGGCCTTTCAATGATAGGGGGAACCCAGTATGATTCCGAGTTTGCCGAGGACATAATCGCCTCCGTATCTCTAGTAGTGAGCTTCATAGCAGAGAGTCCGATGGGCTCCAAACTCCCATCTTCGGACCTGGCAATTTGCTCCGGATCTAAGGCCAGAGCGGTAGTCGGGGCCGCGAACCCTTCAAAGATCAAATCTCCTCAGACATCAGCGACATAATTTAGGTTCCCAAAACTAATATGATGACCAGGGGCACAGTTTTCGATCTATTCGAGGTGGCCAATTGAGTTGGCACGCAGAGCGAAGCTGCCGAACACAAAAATTTGACCAGGGAGGAAAATTTCCCCGGAAACGGCATCGTTGTTGATGATTGTATGAACCATCGAACCTTCTGTTGACGACACAGTGGAACTCTCAATGAAAGCACCAATGTCGGTGTTAAAACCGATCAATCTCGGGTAGGGGGTCCCGAACTATGCGTCTGAGGATCGAAGGTAACAGGAGACAAGGGACACACGATGTTTACCTAGGTTCAGGCCCTCGTAATGGAGGTAAAACCCTACGTCCTTCTTGATTGTATTTGATGAGTATAGGGGTTACAAGAGTTGATCTACCTCGAGATCATAATGGCTAAACCCTAGATGTCTAGCCTATATGAATTCTGATAGCCTCTACAGACTAAACCCTCCGATTTATATAGACACCGAAGGGGCCTAGGGTTGTACAGGGCTGGTTTACAGAGAAAGGAAAATACACATCCAAACATTAAGCTTGCCATCCACGCATAAGAGAGTCCTACCCGGACACGGGGGAAGGTCTTCTACCTTGTATCTTCACGGCCCATCGGTCCGGCCCCTATAACATAGCCCGGACACCCGAGGACCCCTTAATCCAGGACTCCCTCAATGTGAAAGAGTTCTAATGTGTGATCATGTTTTGCTTGTGAGAGAGGTTTTTAGTTAATGGGTCTGCAACATTCAGATCCGTGTGTACTTTGTAAATATCTATGTCTACAATGCTCTACATAGAGCTACTCTAGCTAATTTCTCCCACTTTCAATTCGTATCCAGATTGAGATTCAGAGTCATCCGGATCGGTGTCAAAGCTTGCATCAACGTAACCCTTTACTACGAACTCTTTATCACCTCCATAATCGTTAAACATTTCCTTAGTCCTCTTTAGGTACCTAAGGATAATTTTGACCGCTGTCTAGTGATCCACTCCTAGATCATTGTTGAACCTCCTTGCCAAACTTATGGCAAGGCACACACCAGGTCTAATACATAGCATGGCATTATAGAACCTATGGATGAGGCAGAGGGAATGACTTTCATTCTCTCTCTATCTTCTATCGTGGTCGGGCTTTGAGTCTTACTCAATTTCACACCATGCAACACAGGCAAGAACCCTTTCTTTGACTGGTCCATCTTGAACTTCTTCAGAACTTCATCAAGGTATGTGCTTTGTGAAAGTCCTATTAAGCGTCTCGATCTATCCTTATAGATCTTGATGCCCAATATGTAAGCAGCTTCACCAAGGTTTTTCATTGAAAAATTCTTATTCAAATATCCTTTTATGCTATCCAGAAATTCTATATCATTTCCAATTAGCAATATGTCATCCACATATAATATCAGAAATACTGCAGAGCTCCACTCACTTTCTTGTAAATGCAGGCTTCACCATAAGTCTGTATAAAACCATATGCTTTGATCACATCATCAAAGCGTATATTCCAACTCTGAGATGCTTGCACCAGTCTGATGTCTACTACGCAACTTTATTCTTGTAGACTCGTGTTGGGCCTCCAAGCGCAGCGTTTTGTAGGATAGTAGCAATTTTCCCTCAAGTGGAAGACCTAAGGTTTATTAATCCATGGTAGGTGTAGGATGAAGATGGTCGCTCTCAAACAACCTTGCAACCAAATAATAAAAAGTCTCTTGTGTCCCCAACACACCAAATACAATGCTAATTTCTATAGGTGCACTAGTTTGGTGAAGAGATGGTGATACAAGTGTAGTAATGATAGTAGATATTGATTTTTTTATAGTGACAATAAAAACGTCAAGGTAGAAAGTAACAAAAGTGAGCACAATTGGTATGGCAATGCTTGAAAATAAGGCCCAGGGTCCGTACTTTCGCTAGTGCAATCTCTCAACAATGCTAATATAATTGGATCATATAACCATCCCTTAAAGTGCGATGAAGAATCACTCCAAAGTTCCTAACTAGCGGGGAACATCAGAAGAAATTGTTTGTAGCTATTCTTTCTGATCGATCTATCCAAGAGTTCATACTAAAATGACACCAAGTTATTCGTTCCAATCGATCTATCAAGAGTTCGTACTAAAATAACACCAAGTTATTCTTTCCGATCGATCTATCAGGAGTTCGTACTAGAATAACACCAAAGCAAATTCAGATTCATAATACTCAACCCAACACAAAGAACCTCAAAGAGTGCCCCAAGATTTCTACCGAAGAAACAAAAGACGAGAACGTGCATCAACCCCTATGCATAGATTACCCCAACGTCACCTCGGGAATCCGTGAGTTGAGTGCCAAAACATATCTCAAGTGAATCAATATTATACCCATTGTCTCCACAAGTATTCATATGCAAGACATATATCAAGTTCTCTCAAATCCATAAAAGTATTCAATCCGATAAAAATGAAATCTCAAAGGGAAAACTCAATTCGTCACAACAATATAGAGATGGGAAAACACCATATGATCCAACTATATTAATAAAGCCCGCGATACATCAAGATCGTGCCATCTCAAGAACACGAGAGAGACAGAGACAGAGAGAGATTAAACACACAGCTACTGGTAAAAACCCTCAGCCCCAAGGGTGGACTACTCCCTCCTCATCATGGTGGCCACCGGGATGATGAAGATGGCCACCAGTGATGGTTTTCCCCTCCGACGGAGTGCCGGAACGGGGTCTAGATTAGTTTTTCATGGCTATAAAGGCTTACGGCAGCGGAACTTCTGATCTAGGGTTACCCCGAGGGTTTTGGAATATTTGGCAATTTATAGGGGGAAGAGGCGGTGCGGGAGGTCAGCGAGGGGGCACAACCCCCCTGGGCACGCCTGGGCTCCTAGGCGCGCCCAGGTAGGTTGTGCCCACCTCGGGCCTCCCTTGTGGTACTTTTTAGCCCATTCGGGTTCTTCTAGTCCAAAAAACTTCTCCAAAAATTTATGCTGCCTTTGGACTCCATTTGATATTGATTTCTTGCAAAGTAAAAAACAAGCAAAAAACAGCAACTGGCACTAGGTACTATGTCAATAGGTTAGTCGCAAAAAATGATATAAAGTTGCTATAAAATTACTGTAAAACATCCAAGAATGATGATATAACAGCATGGAACAAGCAAAAATTATATATATGTTGGCGATGTACCAGCATCCCCAAGCTTAATTCCTACTCGTCCTCGAGTAGGTGAATAATAAACACAGAATTTATGATGTGGAATGCTACCTAACATGTTCATCACATATTATTTTCTTTTGTAGCATGGACATATGGACTTTTATATGGTTCAAAGTAAGAGTCTAGTTTTGACATGAAGATTTCAATACTCAAGCATATCAACAAGCAACCATGTCTTTCAGAATATCAACACTAAAGCAAGTTATCCCTAGCCCATCATGCTCAATCATTGATCCATTCATGAAACACACTCGCATATTAGCGACACCTAATGCTCAAGTACGATCATAGTGCCCCTTAGTTGGTGCTTTATAAGAGAAGATGGAGACTCAAAATAAAAATTGCATAAAGTAAATAGAAAGGGCCTTCGTAGAGGGAAGTAGGGATTTGTAGAGGTGCCAGAGCTCAAAGCGAAAAAGATAGAGATAAAACATTATGGGTGGCATGCTTTTCCTCTCAACGAAAACGATCGAGTAGTTCCCAATACTTTCCATGCTAGATATATCATAGGCGGTTCCCAAATAAAAAGTTAATGTTTATTCATTTTTCCACCATACTTTCACATTCCACGACTAACCATATCCACAGGTGCCGTCCAGACCAACACTTTTCAAGGAATTTATTATTTGACCACATAAAGTAAATTCATTTCTCATTTCAGGACTAGGCATCCCTAACACCTTTGTTGTACTCTCGTGCAATGACAAGTGAATAAACACTCATCTTGAGAATAACACATCTAGCATGGAAAAATATTAGCCACCCCCTACCGTTTCATGAGTGGCACGAGCAAACAAAAAGGAAATCATTTTGAAAATTAGAGATGGCACATACAAATTTTCTTAGAACGGCAGGAGAATACCGCATATAGGTAGGTATGGCGGACTCATATGGTAAAACTGGGTTTAAGGATTTTGGATGCACAAGCTGTCGGCGTCCTGGGAACGGGGGTCCCCAGACTTGCCTGCCTGCGGCCCGCTGCGTGGCTAAGTCATCAGGCCGTACAACCCATCTTCACCAACAAGGCACCCAAGACCCTCGCGAGGGGCCAAGCCTCGCGAGGTGGACGACATGAGACCTCTTCTGGAGCGGCCTAGTCAGGCAAGCTCATGAGGAGCGGAGATATCAAGGCGGGGCAAACCTCACGAGGCTCCCTTGACATGAGCCATGACGACCGACACCAGGCGGGCGCCAGCGCGCGCAATGTCCTTGTTTCCTCTATGGTTCTAAGGAAACTAGCACAGGCGAGGAGTACTGAGGCATCAGGTAAAGGTTGCCGTTTAGGTGCAACAAGACCAAGACTAGAAGGACGGCAAGACGGAGGTCATCGTGGAGCCCAAGACGGCGCACCACCAGAGCCTTTCGCAGGCGCAGACCACCTTTTGTCAGGACGGCTTGTACTAGTTGTCCCCATTCAAATTGCCCCGCCGTTGTTGGCTCCCTTCCCGCTCAATATTTGGGAAGAGGACCAGGGCCCCAATAAGTAGGGCTAGCCACCACCATAGAAAGGGGGGAAGAGAAAAAGGAGGGGCGAAGGGCGAGAGCAGAGGACATCTTAGATCACTCTTACTCTCACAAGTTAGCCAAGCACAAGAACGCCTCAACCTCAGGAGGCCGTTCTTCCCCTAGTATTGTTCATCATTAGCCCAAGAGGCAATCCACCACCACCACATTGGAGTAGGGTATTACACCACAACGGTGGCCCGAACTAGTATAAATCATGTGTCTTTCTATGCTGTGAGTTCGTCGAGTTCGTCCGCGAGATCTTAGCGAGCTAGGGCGTAGATCTGTAGGAGGAAAAGACTTCGCATGCACCCCAGTGTTCGAACCTTAAGGGTTTGCCGGAACCCCACATCCGACATTTGGCGTGCTAGGTAGGGGTGCGCCGAAGCGTTCCTTCTGTCAGTTCATTGCTCCATCGTCTCCATGGCGGACGCTCGCCGCGCTCGAGCTGAGCGTCGGGCTGCTCTCACCGCCTGCATTGCTCAGACAGCTCTCATCAACGGCCCACCTTGTCGTTCTCCGTTCCCCGCCGCTAATGCTGCCACTGGCCCAGTGGGGAACGAGCAGCAAGCATCTTCGCTGCATCCTTCGGTGCGGCAGGACGGCCGCACCGCCACTCCATCGCTGGCCCCAGCCATTTCTTCATCTCACGCACACCGCGCTCCCATGGAGGCGCGTGCCGCACTCCACGCCGCAAATGAGCTCCTGCGCTACCGCCTAGTCGACGACCTCTATGAGGAGTGGCTCGACCGCGTCGCCGAGCTCGTCCGTGCCACAAGGGTCTCCCCGGCGCCGTCCCTCTCTCGGCCACATCCTCAGCTAGCCATGGGTGACGAGGCCCGAGGCACGCCTCCACCACCCCAGCCCAAAGACGGCGCCTTGGCACCAAGGCACGCGGCCCCACGATGCGGTCCACCACGACCGGTGCCCGCGCGTGAAGAAAGAAGCTGCCAAGAAATCCCACGGTCGCGAGAAGCTGCACCCGTGCTTCCCGCACCGCCTCGTCAAGACCATGCGCCGCTTGCGGCGGCGCCACGCAGACCTCGACAAGACCAGGCTCCACCTCCGAGGCGGGCCATGGTAACCACGGCCGGCTGCCGCGCCTTCACCCCCGAGCTCTGCAGCGTCGTCTGGCCAGGCAAGTTCAAGCCGGATCTGCCTCCTCGCTACGACGGCACTGCCGACCCTGCAGAGTTCCTGCAGCTCTACGAGCTGAGCATCGAAGCAGCCAATGGCGATGAGAAAGTCATGGCGAACTGCTTTCCCATGGCTCTCAAGGATGGGGCACACACCTGGCTCCTGAACTTGCAGCACGGCTCGATCTCCTCCTGGGACGAGATGCGCGACCGCTTCATCGCCAACTTCCAGGGCACCCGCGATCGCCCGCCGGCCGCGACCGATATGCGCCGCATGAAGCAACAACCAGGGAGACCCTCCAGAAGTACATCCAGCGCTTCAACAACACCCGCCTCAAGATCCCCAAGGTCACGGATGAGGCCATCATCTCCGCGTTCTCCGACGGTGTCCGTGATGTCAAGATGAAGGAAGAGCTTGCCATCCACGAGGAGCTCTGCACGTCACAGGAGCTGTTCAACCTCGCGACCAGGTGCGCAAGAGCTGAGGAGGGGCGCCTTTCCCTCCTTGAGCTGCCAGCCGCAGGCACAGAGGAGAAGAAAGCCTAGGCCAAGGACGTGAAGCGCAAGGAAGTGGTAGTGCTAGCTGCGGAGCCCAACACCAAATGGGGCAGAGATCAGCCCGAGTCATCCAAGAACAGCCGACCGTTCTGTGCCTTCCACAACCTGAACACCCAAAACACCAGCGACTGCCAAGAGCTCCGAGCCCTACGCGAGGGACGCTACGGTCGACGCCCCGAGCGCGGCGACCGGGCTACGGCCGTGGAGGAGGATGAGGGGGGCGGACGCTGGGACGACCGCAGCCCGCGCCAGGAATGGCGCGACAGGCCTCGTGAGGACCGCTGGCAGGACCATCCTCGTGAGGGGCCCTTGAGGGACCAGCCTCGTAGGACCGCCCGCAAGGCAACACCGGTCTTCCCCCACTGCCGCCACCAAGAAGGAACGACGACCATCATCAGGACGGGGGGCTAGGGGCTTCCAGGAGCCACGTGCAATCACCTGCATCTTGGGCGGCGCCCAGGCCCCAGCCTCTCAGCGCATCTTCAAACGATTCGGTCGCGAGGTGAACGCGGCGCTCCCCAAGCTTGAGGCCGCGCGCCCACTCAAGTGGTCCCAGTGCGCCTTCACTTTCAACTCGGCAGATCAACTCAAGTGCACGGCCACCGCCGGCATCCTCCCGATGTTGTGTTCCCCAGTCATCAGCAATGTGCAGGTTACCAAGACTCTCATCGACGGCGGTGCAGGACTCAACGTCCTGTCCGTAGACACTTTCGACAACCTCCAAGTGCCATATGAGCAGCTCCAGCCTACCAAACCTTTCTCGGGAGTGACCGACGGCTCCACCACACCGATAGGGCAGGTCCGCTTGCCTGTCACCTTCGGCACACGCGACAACTACCGCACTGAGCTCATCGACTTCGACGTCGCGCACATCCGCCTACCGTACAACGCCGTCCTTGGGTATCCGGCCCTGGCGAAGTTCATGGCGGTCACCCACCATGGCTACAACGTCCTTAAGATGCCTGGAAGTGGAGGGATCGTCACAGTCCCGTGTGAAGAGAGGGATGCGGTGTGCTCCCTCGAGCGCGCCTTCCAAGCTGCAGCAATCGACGATCCCGACAGCAGAAGTGAGGGTCCTCCGGAGGCCATCCCCAAGAAGAAGCAGCTACGCCGCGCAGGACCTCAGGAGGATGGCGTCGCGGCAGGAGCCTCATCAGGATCAGCGTCCGTCCTAGGGGCACCTCCCTCCATCGCATAGGGAGGCGCGCTCGGCGCCCTCCTCGGGCAGGGCTCGGGGGCTCTCTTCTGGAGGGCCTCAGACCTTGCCCACCTCACGAGGGAGGCGCTTGGGAACCACTTGGAGGCGTGCTATGCGGCACGCTTTCCTCAGGAGAACATAGGGCAAGGGGTGCCCACCACTCAGGAGTTCATCGCCAAGACCACGTAGGAACTGCAAGACGCAGGGGCCATGCGCAGCGATAGCCGCACGCAGGGCGCGGCTCACCACCCAGGCGAGGATGCTGAGCTGCGTGTCTGCATCGACATTCCAGGGCTCAACAGGGCCGCATCTGAGGAGCGCTTCTGGCCTTCACGTGTGGGCCGTTGCGGAGGCCCGCCACACGGCTACGTTCACATGCCCCTCGGCTTGCCCAGCGTGTCGTCGGCCTATCAGCATGCCATGCGCTGTGACCTGGCGGCTCAAGAGGCCAGGTACCGTGTCGTCCTAGAGGGAATGGAGACGGTCTTCAGGGAGCCTCCTGAGCCTCCCGAGGCTCAGGGCTCCGGTGGCTCATGAGGAGTCGTTTCTTCGACGCACGCCTTCAGCTGCACCAACTCTGCTTCGTCTACAGAACCAGGTGACATCTTCCGAGCTCATTAAGCTGGGAGCGCCCCTTGGGCTGCATCATTCCTAGGCCATGTGGGTCCGTCCCTACGGCATGTATCCCATTTGCTTATGTCTTTAGCTTACCTTGCTGGGGGCGCCCCTCGGGCTGCATCATCCCCAAGCCGCTCGGGCCAGACCCAGTGGCATGTATCTTCCTGCATTTACCCAAGCTGATTTGCTCTCCCTGCTTAACCTGCATACGGTTATCACCCGCTCGATTGCCACCCGCCGCGGATACATTCACCCCGTGCAATTTTCTTGCGCGTTAAAAGGGGGGCTCCTGAGCATCGCGACTCAGGAGCTCTTACTGGCTCTCCAGCCCTCACCCCTTGGCCTTGACCACGGCATCGCGACTTGGCATACCAGCGGCGGCTGAGCTCGCTCGAGGGCCGGGACCTGAGGACGTAGAGTGCTTGCACTTGACCGCCTTGCAGGAACACATAGTGGCCAAGACTCAAGACCAGGCGCAACCCGCCTTGAGGTAGGGCCTCGTGAGTCCCGCGCTGGCTCACGAGTGCCCAGATACACCTCGCAGCCCTGCCGTGCAAGCCACATGTCAGGGCGGGGCTGTACACGCCCCGGGGGCTCCTCCCGGAGGGGGCCCCCATCCCACGCACAAGTGGAAGCACCATGCTCCGTGCTGGCCGTCGACACTACCGAGGAGCGGCTATGCCCGTGCACAAGCGGAAGCACTATGCTCCGCGCTAGTGATAAACAACTGAGGGTGTCCCCACGGTCGTACCAACCTCAGGGAGCCCAAAGCTCAGCGTCCGACCTCACCGCAATGCCTCCCCACGGGAGAGCCACGCGAGGGGGCTAGGCACGGGGGCTGCACTCAGGCCACACCCAAGCGCACGCCACCCAACCAGGTCTCCCGGCCCTGGGCACCACGCGCCCCTCTCAAGGCCTCGGCGAGGGCAGGTATGGAAATTGTTTGCACGTCAAGGGGAACTCCTGAGCATCGCGACTCAGGATCCTAACTGGTCACGTATCCCCTCACTCCTTGGTCCGTCCTGGTCTTCGGTCGGCCCAATGGTGGTTGAGGTATGCACGGGGCCGGGCCCTGCCAACGTAGAGCATCAGACTATCCTCGCGAACTCTCCCTATAAGCTATTTGCGCGTCAAGGGGGACTCCTGAGCATCGTGACTCAGGAGCCTAACTGGTCACGTAGCCCCTCACTCCTTTGTCCATCCTGGTTTCCGGTCGGCCCAATGGCGGTTGAGGTATGCGCGGGGCCGGGCCCTGCCGACGCAGAACGCAAAGCAAATAGGAAGGAAATCGCAAAATCTTGAAGGAAATATTACAAACATATTGTCCTCACACATCATCCTCACGATACCAAATGAAAAGTCTAAACGCCTCCCTGAGGCCTAACGCATGTTGCAGGAACGAAATAGGAGAGTAGCTGCAGGTCACCCTTGGACGTCGCCATCACCTGCGGAAGGCGCTACCTCGTGAGCAACGTTGTCTCTACCTTCACCACCAGCTGCAGGATCGGCGACATCGCCGGACAGAGGAGCGGAGACAAAGCCATAGAACTTCTCCAACAAGGCCTCCACCTGACCTTGCATGGCTGCGGCGGCGGCCTCGTATCAGTCTTCAGCAACAGGCTCCAACAGCCCGTCAAGGCAAGCGTCGGGGTCGCGAAGGTGCATGTGGCTGAAGACGCGAGTCAATGCAACTGAAGACAGAACGTGAGCCTCTGCCTCCGCTATAGGACCAACGCCGTCAATGACTTCCTCGAGCGCCCACACCAAGAGAGGAAGCAGCTGGGCGAGGCCATCCTCGTCGGTGGCCAGCGACCTCTCCAAGCCGTGCTCGTAAATTGTCTTTAGAGCCTTGCGGGACCTCTTCTCGAGATCGGCAAAGGCCGCACGGTCTTCGGTCAGGACTCGCGCCTTGGCGTCGAGCTCAGCCTCCCTCGCCTTCACCTCCCGCTCCAGCTCCTCCAACCGGTCGCGCTCGGTGGCCTACATCCGCCCCAACTCTGCCAGCTCAGCATCACGGTTCTTGACGTCATCCTCCCGGGCCTTCATTTCCCCCTCCTTCGCTTGGTGGCAGTGTGCTTCTTCGGCGAGCTTGGTGCGTAGGCCCTGCAATTCGTTCTCCAGCGCCTGGCAGCGGTCGCGGGCGACCTCGGCGTCTTTCAACGCCATCTCATGACCAGCTGCGACGTTGGCAGCACCCTGCTTCTCCTTCTCAGAAGCCGCAACGGCCTGGCCCAGTGCCGCGCGAACCGCCAAGTCGGAATGGAGCCAGCCTAAAGCCAGCTCCAGGCGCCCGGCCACAAGGCGTGGGTCTGCGCCCAGGAGATCCGCCTGCAGCTGGGTCATCACCGAGAGAGCATGTTCCAGAGTAGGAGCGGAAGCAGAAGAACCTGGGAGTGGGGGTGCAGTAGTGGGAGGAGGCGACATCATCACCAGGGCCTGGGGCACCGCGACCTCCGGAGTAGCTGGGACCTCGTTAGCCACGCCTGGTGCCGGCGCCTCCGGAGCTAGCGGGGCCATGGGAGCTGGGTCCATGTGGTGATGCTCCTCTTGGTCTTGTGAGGACGACCGAGCTGGGGAGATGCAGGTGCTGCTCCCACCTTTCCCTGAGGAAGGAGGCACGGACGACACATCCTCCTTCACCTTCTTCGTAGAAGACGTCAGCCTGACCAACCAAGGGCCAGCATCAGGAAATGAAGAGTGCAAACATGGACAAGGCGAAGCTCGAGACACTTACTGGTCCACCGCGACATACTTCCGCTTAGGAAGCTTGAAGCCCGACTGCATCGGGGCAGAGGCGGCATCGCGAGGCACCAACAACGACCTGCCCCTCGTTCGGATGGGGGGATGCTCCCTCTCCCCTTGGCGGGCGTCGGCCTCGGCATCATCAGGAAAGGCATGGAGGATCTCGGCCTTGCTCAAAGGGGAAGTCTCCCCCACCTCTTCCAGAGTCTTCTCCGTGTCCACCTCCTCTTCCCCCTCCTCATGGGGCTCGCCAGAAGACACCTCCACCGGTTTCGGTGCCGCGGGGGCTCCCAGGAGCGCCGGCGGCACCAGCCCACGCACATCAAAGGACGGCCTGGAGGCGACGAATTCCTCCCGATCCTTGCGCTGGAACAGGGGGACAAAGGCGCTTGGTGGGTACTCCTGATTGTCCCCAACTATGAGGCGCAAGACAGCAGCCAATTCATCGTTAGGCAGGGTCCTTGGCCTCAGGAGGGTCATGTTCCCCTCTTCTTCAAGCTCCCACAGGGGGCGTGCACGCGGCTGAAGTGGAGCTACTCACAGGGTCAAGAACTCCCTTTACCGCCCTCGCGTTGCCCAGCTTCAGGTCGGTCACCATCTGCCCCAACACCAACGACGCCCGCTCATCAGCAAGCTCCACCCTGGGCCATCCCCCGTGGAAAGAGGGCGCCGCCGTGGGCAATGCCTGGCGCGGATCGGCGCACTTGGCGTCCATCATGACCCATTTGGATCGAATGTTATCGGCCCTCTTCCCGGTGCTCAAGATCGAGTTGGCCTTGCCGGATGCAATGAAGTTAGCGCATCTGGAGATGTTACCCTCACTGACACGGAGGAAGAAGAAATGGTGTAGGAGCGCCACGGACGGCATCACGCCCAGGTACGTCTCACAGTAGTAGGCGAAGATGGAAAGGAGGAGGACAGAGTTGGGATGGAGATGCAGCGCCTGCAGCCCGTAGTGGTCGAGGACTTCGTAAAAGAAATCGGAGAAGGGAGGAACCAACCCCATGGCGACGCTGCTCGAGAAGAAGGGGAAGAAGGTGCTTTCCTCGGGCTCCAGCGCATCGGAGGCAAGCCAGAGCTCGGTCTTCCTCCACTCATTGCTCTCGCCCGCCGTCAACAGGCGCACGGAGGCGAGGCTCTTCTCCGTGACGGTGGGCACCTCAAGGGCCGACTCGTACCAAGCCGGCGCTGAGGAAGCCTTGGCCTTGCGCGGCACCATGGATCGCAGCTGCGGAATGAGATCGGAGCGGATCTGGAGATAGCGGTGGCGGAGAGCAAGGAAGGGGATCTGGAGCAAGGCGAAGGAGAAGCAATGAAGGTAAGTGCTGCCTGCGCCAGCCTTTTGTAAGGGCGAGCAGTTGCCGAGGCAGCGTGGGGAAGCAGAGACGCCCACGACCAATCAACCGCCACGCGTCAACCAAGGCCGTAGGCTTTGGGGGCCCGCGGTGCTCCGTGCTTGGCCCTTGGCTTCGCCACGAAGCCAAGCCCGAGCGCACCTTGGCCCCGGGGGCTACTGTCAACGTCCTGGGAACGGGGGTGCCCAGACCTGCCTGCCTGTGGCCCGCTGTGTGGCTAAGTCATCAGGCCGTACGGCCCATCTTCACCAACAAGGCACCCAAGACCCTCGCGAGGCGGATGACACGAGACCTCTTCTGGAGCAGCCTAGTCAGGCAAGCTCATGAGGAGAGGAGATATCAAGGCGGGGCGAACCTCACGAGGCTCCCTTGACGTGAGCCATGACGATCGACACCAGGCGGGCGCCAGCGCGGCAGCGTCCTTGTTTCCTCTTTGGTGCGAAGGAAACTGGCGCATGCGAGGAGTACTGAGGCATCAGGCAAAGGTTGCCGTTTAGGTGCAACAAGACCAAGACCAAAAGGACAGCAAGATAGAGGTCATCGTGGATCCCAAGACGGCGTCACCACCAGAGCCTTTCGCAGGCGCATACCACCTTTTGTCAGGACGGCTTGTACTAGCTGCCCCCCTTCAAATTGGCCTGCTGTTGTTGGCTCCCTTCCCGCTCAATATTTGGGAAGAGGACCAGGTCCCCAATAAGTAGAGCTAGCCACCACCATAGAAAGGGGGGAAGAGAAAAAGGAGGGGCGAAGGGCTAGAGCAGAGGACATCTTAGATCACTCTCACTCTCACAAGTTAGCCAAGCACAAGAACGCCTCAACCTCAGGAGGTTGTTCTTCCCCTGGTATTGTTCATCATCAGCCCAAGAGGCAATCCACCACCACCACACTGGAGTAGGGTATTACACCACAATGGTGGCCCAAACCAGTATAAATCCTGTGTCTTTCTGTGCCGCGAGTTCGTCGAGTTCGTCCGCGAGATCTTAGTGAGCTAGGGCGTAGATCGGTAGGAGGAAAAGACTTCACACGCACGCCATTGTTCGAACCTTAAGGGTTTGCTGGAACCCCACATCCGACACAAGCAGTAATCCCACTTAGTACAAGGGAAGGCTAGCAAATAGATTGAGAAGCATCCAACCAAGAAACGAAAAATCACATAAGCGAGCATTAAGCATAACTAACACTGAATAATGAACCACAAGTAGGATGTAATTTCATTGCATAACTATTGACTTTCGTGCTTGCATAGGAAATCACAAACCTTGACACCAATATTATTACTAAAGCATAATTACTCACCAACATGACTCCCATATCACTATCATCATACCACAAAACTATTACAAAGAATCAAGTGTATTTTATCCAATGATCTTCATGAAAGTTTTTATTATATCCTTCTTGGATATCTATCACTTTGGGACTAATTTCATATATTGCAATTGCTTTTGACAGGCTCAAAGAAATTTAAGTGAAGAACATGAGCATACAAAAATTTCATCTCTCAAAATAATATAGGTGAAGCGTGAGAGATTTCGACAAACTACTCCAAAAAGATATAAGTGAAGATAACGAGTAGTTATATAAATTGGTGGCTATTTGAGGACTCTATCTTATTTTAAAAAATCAGATCTAAGTATTTTATTCAAACAGAAAACAAATCAAGATAAAATGACATTCCAAGCATAGCACATCTCCTATGAAGAAGGAAAAACTTATGCTAAACCGATACTAACCGATAATTGTTGATGAAGAAAGGTGGGATGCCTACCGGGGCATCCCCAAGCTTAGATGCTTGAGACTTCTTGAAATATTATCTTGGGATGCCTTGGGCATCCCCAATCTTGAACTTTTGTGTCTCCTTAATTCCTTTTATATCACGGTTTCCCTAAATCTTAAAACTTCATCCACACAAAACTCAACAAGAACTCGTGAGATATGTTAGTATAAATCAATGCAATAACCTTATCATTGTCTACTATAGCAAATCGCTAAAATTATTATTTAACATTTCATACTAAATGCCTCTGCATATTTAATAGTCATATCCTCAAATAGAATCATTAAACAAGCAAACGTATGCAAACAATGCAAAAATAATAGGAAACTGTCTAAACAGGACAATCTGTAAAGAATGCAAGAACATTCATACTTCTTTAACTCCAAAAATTCTGAAAATTTTCCACACTGTATAAAGTTTATCATATCTTACGTTGATAAAAATTTCAACATTTTATCACATTCTGACATTTCTAGTGAATTTTTGCAACACCGATAAACTTTGGGTTCTCAAATAGCAACATGTACACTTGAAAATAAGCATGATATAGGCTATACTTAACATTTTTATTGAAATAAAAGATGCAAAAAATTATTGCAAATAACATCAAGAAAATCCTAGCTAATTAAAATGATTCTCAAATAAAAACACATATCATGTGACAAATGAAAATATAGCTTCAAGTGAGATCACCGATAATGTCGAAGACGAAAGAGGGGATGCCTTCCGGGGCATCCCCAAGCTTAGTTGCTTGGATATTTCTTGAATATTACTTTGGTGTTGCCTTGGGCATCCCCAAGATTAGTGTCTTACCACTCCATTCTCTCCTCATATCGATATCTCACCCAAAACTTGAAAACTTCAATCACATAAAAATTAACGAAACTTCGTGAGATAGGTTAGTATGATAAAGACAAATCATCCACTTTGGTACTGTTAAAGACAAGATTCATAATCGTTCTCACAGAATGCTACTATAGCATATCATTTATACAATTTATATTGATCAATATAAGCCATAGAAACTAGAAAACAAGCGAACTATGCATTGAAAACAGAATCTGTGAAAAACAGAACAATCTATAATGATTTGGACAACAACCATACTTCTGCTACTCCAAAAATTATGAAAATTAGGACAACATAGGGAATTTGTATATCTATCACCTGTAACAAATTCAGAAAAAAGCACGTTCCATTGAATTATGAAAATTCCTGGACTGCGCGCAAAAGTTTCTGTTTTTGCATAGAATTAAGTCAACTTTCATTCACACTATCCCAAAGGCTTTACTTGGCACTTTATTGAGGAAAAAATCTATAAAACATGATTAATACAGTAGCCTAATCATGTGAACACATAAAAATAGTAGGGTTAAATGTTGGGTTGGATCCCAACAAGCGCTTTTCTTTAATGCCTTTTAGCTAGGCATGATGATTTCAATGATGCTCACATAAAAGATAAGAATTGAAACATAAAGTGAGCATCATGAATCATAAGTTCCTCTCTCATAATAGTTTTCAGTAGCATCGTGAATAGATTCATCAATATAACCATCACATAAAGCATTCTTTTCATGATCCAAAAGCATAGAAAATTTATAACTCTCCATATAAGCAATTTTATTCTCATTCACAATAGTGGGGATATAATATGAAACTCGAATACTATAAATTGTTTCCACATTAAAAATTAATGTTTATTGAAAGGGTGTTCAAAATTACGACAATAATTATCACTACTTTTTATAACATAAGTATCATCACAATAATCATCATAAGTATCAACTTTGTTCTCATCATAGTCAATTGAAACCTCTTCCGGAGTGGAATCATTACTAAATAAAGTCATGACCTCTCCAAATCCACTTTTATCATTATAATAGGATTCAACACCCTCCAAAATAGTGGAATAAATAACATCTAAAGTCAACACTCTCCCAAACCCACTTTCATAAATATTGCAATCATCATAAACAGGAGGCATTCAATCATCATAGCAAATTTGATCATTCAAAGTAGGGGGGCTAAAAAGATTATCTTCATTAAGCATAGCATCTCCAAGATAGGGACAAACATTATTTGTAGCAAATAAATTCTCAAACATGTCATTCTCATCAAACATAGCATCCCCTAGCTTGTGGCTTGGCATATCATAAGCATAATCACTCTCATCATTAATAGTATGAATATCACCAATGGTATAACAATTGCTATCATCATAATTTCCCAAGTTGGTGCCAAAAATATTTCCAAGATTATAAGAAGTGTCTTTATCCTCCCAATCATAATTATCACAACAAGCAATGGGATAATGAAATCATCATCAATAGTGCTCTCGGACATTGTGCCATGAGACAAACAAGCAATATCATCATCAAGTGCATCATCATCCACAATTATTTTTTATTCATTTCATGAGGCACAACAATAATAGGAGAAACATTATTTGGGAGAGATACCTTTTTACTTCTATTATTTCTTCTTTTGTTCTTCTTCACGACATCATGTGTGGGTATAATTAATTTCTTCGAGCTTCTTATTGATGAGATTGGCTGAATAGGGAGCTCCTCCTCGTCACCTATTTCATCATGAGAGACAATAGGAGGGAAAGTGGAAATCTTTACCCTTTAATTAGTATTCCTTTTATATTCTATTGGATTTCCCATCTTTCTATAGTTGGCAATATAAGCATTCTCATTGCAATTTACCATGCAAAACATATAGATATTTTTTAGATTAGTTTCAATGTCGTCCGTGAGAGTGAATACTTCAAACCAACTATTTCTATGTGTCAATTCTTCTCTCCCCAAAAATAGAAAAAGCTCATTATAAAGTTCAAGGGTGATCAAGTTATTGCAATATTTGGACACGATTCGATCATGAAAAAGCATGCATTGGAAATTAAGTTGACCAACTTTATTGTAAAGTTCACAAGTAATAAGACAAAGAGAGCATAATTTTGTAGCAAATTCATCTATCACTTTGAGCAAAAAATCGGTTCTATCATGCATATGCTTCTTACAACATCTATCTTCCATGTAAGGCACGTCTTCACAAAGTCTTTCCACTCCACAAAAATTGACATGCTTATAAGAAACATTTTTCTCATGACTAGTGCAATAATCATTAGCATTTTGGACATTCAAAGAATTCATACTAACAACATTTCAATCATGATCATCATTTATGCCAAACATTTTATTGAATTCTTCTTCTATCAATTGAGCACAATTTTACTTCCCACCATTTTCAAGAAAGACATTATAAAGATGAACAATATGAGACCACCTCAATTCCATTTTTTGTTTTATTTTTGTAAACCAAACCAGTGATAAAATAAGAAACTAAAAGATTCAATTGCAAGATCTAAAGATATACCTTCAAGCACTCACCTCCCCGGCAACGACGCCAGAAAAGAGCTTGATACCTACTACGCAACTTTATTCTTGTAGACTCGTGTTGGGCCTCCAAGCGCAGAGTTTTGTAGGACAGTAGCAATTTTCCCTCAAGTGGATGACCTAAGGTTTATCAATCCGTGGGAGGTGTAGGATGAAGATGGTATCTCTCAAACAACCCTGCAACCAAATAATAAGAAGTCTCTTGTGTCCCCAACACACCAAATACATTGGTAATTTGTATAGGTGCACTAGTTCGGCGAAGAGAAGGTGATACAAGTGTAGTAATGATAGTAGATATTGATTTTTTGATAGTGACAATAAAAAATAGCAAGGTAGAAAGTAACAAAAGTGAGCACAAACGGTATTGCAATGCTTGAAAATGAGGCCTAGGGTCCGTACTTTCGCTAGTGCAATCTCTCAACAATGCTAATATAACTGGGTCATATAACCATCCCTCAAAGTGTGATGAAGAATCACTCCAAAGTTCCTATATAGCGGGGAACATAAGAAGAAATTGTTTGTAGCTATTCTTTCTAATCGATCTATCCAAGAGTTCATACTAAAATAACACCAAGTTATTCGTTCTGATCGATCTACCAATAGTTCTTTCTAAAATAACACCAAGTTATTCTTTCCGATCGATCTATCAGGAGTTCATACTAGAATAACACCAAAGCAAATTCAGATTCATAAAACTCAATCCAACACAAAGAACTTCAAAGAGTGCCCCAAGATTTCTACCGGAGAAACAAAGATGAAAACATGCATTGACCCCTATGCATAGATTACCCCAATGTCACCTCGGGAATCCGCGAGTTGAGTGCCAAAACATATATCAAGTGAATCAATATGATACCCCATTGTCACCACGAGTATTCATAGAAAGACATACATCAAGTGCTCTCAAATCCATAAAAGTATTCAATCCGATAAAAACAAAATCTCAAAGGGAAAACTCAGTTCATCACAACAAGATAGAGAGGGGAAAAGACCATATGATCCAACTATATTAACAAAGCATGCAATACATCAAGATCATGCCATCTCAAGAACACGAGAGAGAGAGAGAGAGGGATTAAACACATAGCTACTGGTACAAACCCTCAGCCCCGAGGGTGGACTACTCCCTCCTCATCATGGTGGCCGCTGGGATGATGAAGATGGGCACCGGTGATGGTTTCCCCTCCGACGGAGTGCCGGAACGGGGTCTAGATTGGTTTTTCATGGCTAGAGAGGCTTGCGGTGGCGGAACTTCTGATCTAGGGTTACCCCGAGGGTTTTTGGAATATTTGGCAATTTATATGGCGAAGAGGCAGTGCAGGAGGTCACCAAGGGGGGCACAACACCCCTGGGTGTGCCCAGGTGGGTTGTGCCCACCTCGGGCCTCCCCTCTAGTACCTTTTAAGCACATCCTTGGACTTCTGGTCCAAAAACAATTCTCCAAAATAATTCGCTGTGTTTGCACTCCGTTTGATATTGATTTCCTGCAAAGTAAAAAACAAGTAAAAACAATAACTAGCACTTGGCACTATGTCAATAGGTTAGTCCCAAAAAATGATATAAAGTTGCTATAAAATGTTTGTAAAACATCCAATAATGACGATACAATAGCATGGAAGAAGCAAAAATTATAGATACATTGGAGACGTATCTGATGTCTGCTAGACTACGTTGGTATTTCCCCAAAGAGGAAGGGATGATGCAGCACAACAACGGTAGGTATTTCCCTCAGTGATGAGACCAAGGTTATTGAACCAGTAGGAGAACCAAGCAACACTACGTAAACAACACCTGCACACAAATAACAGATACTCACAACCCACGTTTTAAAGGTGGTGTCAATCCCTTTCGGGTAACCGTGCCAGAAATTGGCAAACGGGTGTGATAAAAATATGATAGATAGGATAAATAGATATCGAATAAAATAAATTGCAGCAAGGTATTTTTGTATTTTTGGTTGAATAGATCTGAAAACAAAAGCAAATAAAAATAGATCGCGAAGGCAAATATATTAAAGAAGAGACCTGGGGGCCGTAGTTTTCACTAGTGGCTTCTCTCGAGAAAAATAGCAAACGGCGAGTAAACGAATTACTTTTGGGAAATTGATAGAACTTCAAATAATCATGACAATATCCAGGCAATGATCATTATATAGGCATCACGTCCAAGATTAGTAGACCGACTCTTGCCTGCATCTACTACTAATACTCCACACACCGACCGCTATCCAGCATGCATCTAGTGTATTAAGTTCATGGAGAAACGGAGTAATGCAATAAGAATGATGACATGATGTAGACAAGATCTATTTATATAGAAATAGACCCCATCTTGTTATCCTTCATGGCAATGATACATACGTGTCGGTTCCCCTTCTGTCACTGGGATCAAGCACCGTAAGATCGAACCCATCACAAAGCACCTCTTTCCATTGCAAGAGAAATAGATCAAGTTGGTCAAACAAAACCCAAATATCGGAGAAGAAATACGAGGCTATAAGAAATCATGCATATAAGAGATCAAAGAAGACTCAAATAACTTTCATGGATAAAAAGAGATAGATCTGATCATAAACTCAAAGTTCATCGGATCCCAACAAGCACACCGCAAAAGAATTACATCATATGGATCTCCAATAGACCATTATATTGAGAATCAAATGAGAGAGAGGAAGCCATCTAGCTACTAATTACGGACTCGAAGGTCTCCAAAGAACTACTCACGCATCATCGGAGAGGCACCAATGGACATGATGAACCCCTCTGTGATGGTGTCTAGATTGAATCTGGTGTTTCTGGAACTTGCGGTGGCTGGAATTGATTTTCATCAACTCCCCTAGGGTTTCTGGAATATTGGGGTATTTATAGAGTAAAGAGGCAGGCCCAGGTGCACCCTGGTGGGTTGTGCACCCCTCGGAGCACGCCCCAGGTGCTTCTCCGACCCATTGGATGTCTTCTGGTCCAAAAAAATCCACAAAAGGTTTCGCTGCGTTTGGACTTCATTTGGTATTGATAACCTATGATGTAAAAAACATGCAAAAAATAGCAACTGGCACTTGGCCCTATGTCAATAGGTTAGTACCAAAAAATGATATAAAATGATTATAAAACATGCAAGAATGATAATATAATAGCATGGAACAATGAAAAATTATAGATCTATTGGAGACGTATTAGCATCCCCAAGCTTAATTCATGCACGTCCTCGAGTAGGTAAATGTTAAAACATAATTTTTGATGTGGAATGCTGGCTAACATGTCATCTCATATTCGTTTCTTTATATCATGGACATTTGGACTTTTATATGATTCAAAGCAATTGTCTAGTTTTGACATGAGATTTAAATACTCAAGCATATCAACAAGCAACCATGTCTTTCAAAATATCAACGCTAAAATAAGTTACCCGTAGCCCATCATGCTCAATCATTGATCCATTCATGAAACACACTCACATATTAGCTACACCCAATGCTCAAGTACGATCATAGTGCCCCCCTAGTTGGTGCTTTATAAGAGAAGATGGAGACTCAAATTAAAAAAAATTGCATAAAGTAAAAGAAAGGCCCTTCGCAGAGGGAAGTAGGGATTGGTAGAGGTGCCAGAGCTCAAAGAGAAAATTGAGAGATAAAACATTTTGAGAGGCATACTTTTCCCACCAACGAAAATGACTTAGAGTTCCCCACACTTTCCATGCTAGATATATCATAGGCAGTTCCCAAACAGAAATTAAAGTTTATTCCTTTTTCCACCGCACTTTCACTTTCCATGGCTAACTGTATCCATGGGTGCCTTCCATACCAACACTTTCCAAGGAATTTATTATTTGACAACATAAAGTAAATTCATTTTTCATTTCGGGACTGGGCATCCCTAATACCTTTGCCTTACTCTCATGCAATGACAAGTGAATAAACACTTATCGTGAAAATAACACATCTAGCATGGAAAATATCAGCCACCCCTCACCGCCTCGCGAGCGGTACGAGCACACAAAAGAGAAATTTCTTTTGAAAATTAGAGATGGCACATACAAATTTGCTTAGATCGACAAAAGAATACCACATATAGGTAGGTATAGTGGACTCATATGGCCAAGCTGAATTAAAGGATTTTGGATGCACGAGTAGTGATCATACTTAGTGCAAAATGAAGATAAGCAAAAGATTGAGAAGCAACCAACCAAGAAACGAATAATCTCATAAGCGAGCACTAAGCATAATTAACACCAAATAATGCACCACAGGTAGGATGTAATTTCATTGCACAACTATTGACTTTCATGCTTGCATAGGGAATCACAAACCTTAACACAAATATTCTTACTAAAGCATAATTACTCATCAACATGACTCACATATCACATCATCATATCTCAAAACTATTAAAAGGAATCAAGTTTATTTTGTCCAATGATCTTCATGAAATTCTTTATTATATCCTTCTTGGATATCTATCAATTTGGAACTAATTTTCATGTGTTGCTTTTGATAAGCTCAAACAAATATAAGTGAAGATCATGAGCATAATATTTCTTCCTCTCAAATTAATTGAAGTGAAGCAATAGAGAACTTCTCAAAATACTTACTAAATCTCAAATAAATCTAAGTGAAGCATGAGAGGATTTCTTCAAAAATACTAAAGCACATCATGCTCAAAAAGATATAAGTGAAGCACTAGAGCAATTCCATAGCTCATAAAGATTTAAGTGAAGCATAGAGAGCAATTCTAACAAGTCATGGAATAATTTTGGCTCTCTCAAATAGGTGTGTCCAGCAAGGATTCATGACTTAAAACAAAAAGCAAAATAATCAAAGACTCAAATCATACAAGATGCCCCAAGCAAAACTCATAGTATGTGACGAATTCAAATATAGCTCCGAGTAAAATACCGATGGTCGTTAGAAGAAAGAGGGGATGCCACTCGGAGCATCCCCAAGCTTAGTTGCTTGCTTCTCTTTGGATAATAGCTTGGGATGACATGGGCATCCCCAATCTTAGGCTCTTCTTACTCCTTATTCCTTCATCCATCGTAACATCACCCAAAACTTGAAAACTTCAATCACACAAAACTCAACAAAACCTTTGTGAGATCTGTTAGTATAAGAAAACAAATCACTACTATAAGTGCTGTTGCAAACCAATTCATATTTTATTCTTGCATTATATCTACTGTATTCCAAATTTTGTATGGCAAAAACTCCTTAAAGAAAACCATAGAATCATCAAAACTAGCACACAACGCAAAGAAAACAGAATCTGTCAAAAACAGAACAGTCTGTAGTAACCTGGGTATTTCGAATACTTATGTAACTCCAAAAATTCTTTAAAGTTAGGAAGACCAAAGAAATTTTTGTATTAATCTTCTGCAAAAAGAATTGGTATTTTATCACACCTATGTTAAAAATGAAAATTATTTTTGTGAGCGTAAAAGTTTCTATTTTTCAGCAAGATCAAACAACTATGACCCAAGAAGATCCTAAAGGATTTACTTGGCACAAACACTAATTAAAAAAAAAACACAATAATAACAGTAACATAAATGTGCTAACACTCAAGAACAGGAAGCAAAAGGCAAAAATAAATTTTATTCATTGGGTTGCCTCCCAACAAGCGCTATTGTTTCACGCCCCTAGCTAGGCATAAAGCAAGGATCTAAGTATTGTCATCCTTGTTTCTAGATCCATAAGATGCCCTCATGATTTATTCATATGGTGGCCTAATTATTGTTCTAGGGAAGTGTTACATACCCTTTATTAGTGGAAATTGGAACTTAATATTGCCTTCTTTCATATCAATCACGACACCGATAGTGCGTAAAAATGATCTACCAAGAATAATTGGACAAGACGGATTGCAATCAATATCAAGAACAATAAAACCTATGGGCACATAATTCCTATTTTCAAGAATAATAAAATCATTAATTCTTCCCATAGGCTTTTTAATAGTAGAATCCGCCAAGTGCAAATTTAAAGAACACTCTTCAATATCGGTAAGACCAAGCACATCACATAAAGATTTCGGAATTGTAGAAACACTCGCACCCAAGTCACATAAAGCAAAACACTCATATTTTTTAATGTTGACTTTGATAGGAGGTTCCCACTCATCATGCAATTTTCTAGGAATTTATACTTCTAATTCCAATTTTTCTTCCAAAGCTTTCATCAAAGCATCAACAATATGTTTAGTAAAAACTTTATTTTGTTCATAAGCATGGGGTGAATTCATCATGGATTTCAACAAATAAATACAATCAATCAAAGAGAAACTATCATAATTAAAGTCTTTGTAATCCAAAAGAGCGGGAACACCACTAGTTAAAGTTTTGACCTCTTCAAACCCACTTTTATCAATTTTCTTAACAAGATTTTCACCCTGCGAATTATCGGGACGCCTTCTAGCTAAAGTTGACCCTTATTAAGTCCCCTTTTCACCAATCTTAATTTCACTAAACAAGGAATCAATAGAAGAAACACCAATCATTTTAAGATCTTCATCACTTTAATGAAAGCAATCACTAGAAAACGCTTTTTCTAAAAAATTCTCTTCTAGCTCTAATCATAGTGGTTCTTTTCTTAGTTCATCCATAGAAACATAAAGAGCTTTAATTGATTCCTCAACCTTAGGCACAAAAAATTTCATCTTGAGATTTTCTACATCATGAGAAATTCTATCAACACTTCTAGACAAATCATCAATCTTATTCAACTTTTCTTCCATTGTAGTATTGAAAACCTTTTGAGTGTTGATAAATTATTTAATATTATTCTCAAGATCAGAGGTGTTCCTATTATTATTATAAGAAGGATTACCATAGTAATTACCATAATTATTAGAGGAATTACTAGGAAAAGTCCTAGGATTAAAATTACCTCTATAAGCATTGTTATTGAAATTGTTTCACGAGATAAAATTCACATCTACGACATCACTATTTTGCTCAATAAAAGTAGACAAAGGCACATCATTAAAATCAATAGGAGCACTTTTACTAGCAACCACTTTCATGAGAGCATCAACTTTTTCACTCAAAGAAGAAATTTCTTCAACCGAATTAACTTTTTTTACTAGTAGGAGCTCTTTCGGTATGCCATTGTGAATAATTTGTCATAATATTATCAAGCAATTTGGTAGCTTCACCCAAAGTAATTTCCATAAAAGTATCACTCGCGGCAGAATCTAAAAGATTATGAGAAACAAAATTCAACCCCGCATAAAAAATTGTATGATCATCCAAAGAACCCATGAGTGGGGCAATTCCTTAGCATAATTTTCATCCTATCCAAGATTGTGCAACATGCTCATGTTCAAGTTGCTTGAAATTCATGATCTGGGTTCTAAGGGAAATAATTTTTGCGGGCGGAAAACACTTAGTAATGAAAGCATCTTTGCACTTATTCCAAGAATCAATACTATGGTGAGGCTACGAAGAAAACCAAAATTTTGCATGATCTGACAAAGAAAACGGTAATAATTTCAACTTCACAACATCATTGTCCACATCTTTTATCTTTTGCATATCTGAAAGTGCAATCATGACCTTACATCATGTTTTGATGTTGATGACAATATACATGTAGGGGACTAACTATGTTCGTCAAGTGAATCTCAGGTGTTAGTCTCCGGATCATCAAAAGTGTGCAGATCATGATCATACGGAGTTAATTCTACTCAAGTAAGAACTATAAAAAGATTGCATTTTTTGATTTCTTGAGCATAGGATCCCGCACTATTAAGAGGGGATCGGTAGGGTTAGTGAAGGACTTGCTCATGCCACTAAAATTCCTAGTTCAAATATTAGGGTCGCTCAAATTCATGTGCTTGATGTTCTGCCTCTGGCCAAGCCGGATGTCCGGGCTGCCCATGCCGGATGACCGGGCCACTTGCCGGATATCCAGCCCGCACGCCGGATATCCGGGCTTTGCTGTCCAGAGAGCATCACTTGTAGTTTTTATCTCCGGATGTCCGGGCTCTCCTTCCTCCCTAGATTTCTGGGCCCAAGCTGGATGTCTGGCTTGTGCTATCCAGGGGCTGTTCGGCTCGGTGAACTCGCCGGATGTCCAGGCATATGCCGGATGTCCGGGCTTTCCTATCTCATCGGATGTCTGAGCTTTGCCCCGGATGTGTGGCCCCTCTGTTTCATCCTCTGCATTCTACCTCTTGAGCACTGCCTTGGATTTCCCTGAAGAGGAGAGGATGATGCAGCAAAGTAGCGTAAGTATTTCCCTCAGTTTTTGAGAACCAAGGTATCAATCCAGTAGGAGGCTATGCGCGAGTCCCTCGTACCTACACAAAAACAATAGCTCAACGCAACCAACGCGCTTAGGGGTTGTCAATTCCTTCACGGTCACTTACGAAAGTGAGATATGATAGAGATGATAGATAATATTTTTGGTATTTTTGGTATAGAGATTTAAAGTAAAAAGTAAAAGGGCAAAGTAAAAAAGCAAAGCAATAATAAAGTGATGGAGATTGATATGATGAGAAAGAGACCGGGGGCCATAGGTTTCACTAGTGGCTTCTCTCAAGAGCATAAGTATTCTACGGTGGGTGAACAAATTACTGTTGAGCAATTGACAGAATTGAGCATAGTTATGAGAATATCTAGGTATGATCATGTATATAGGCATCACGTCTGAGACAAGTAGACCGACTCCTGCCTGCATCTACTACTATTACTCCACTCATCGACCGCTATCCAGCATGCATCTAGAGTATTAAGTTAAAAACAGAGTAACGCCTTAAGCAAGATGACATGATGTAGAGGTATAGTTTCATGCAATATGATAAAAAAACCATCTTGTTATCCTCGATGGCAACAATACAATACGTGCCTTGCTGCCCCTTCTGTCACTGGGAAAGGAGACCACAAGATCGAACCCAAAGCTAAGCACTTCTCCATGGCAAGAAAAACCAATCTAGTAGGCCAAACCAAACTGATAATTCGAAGAGACTTGCAAAGATAACCAATCATACATAAAAGAATTCAGAGAAGATTCAGATATTGTTCATAGATAGACTAGATCATAAACCCACAATTCATCGGTCTCAACAAACACACCGCAAAAAGAAGATTACATCGAATAGATCTCCACGAGAGAGGGGGAGAACATTGCATTGAGATCCAAAAAGAGAGAAGAAGCCATCTAGCTACTAACTATGGACCTGTAGGTCTGAAGCAAACTACTCACACTTCATCGGAGGGGCTTGGATGATGATGTAGAAGCCCTCCGTGATCGATGCCCCCTCCGACGGAGCTCTGGAACAGGCCCCAAGATGGGATCTCGTGGATACAGAAAGTTGCGGCGGTGGATTAGGTTTTTGGCTCCGTATCTGATCGTTTGGGGGTACGTAGGTATATATAGGAGGAAGGAGTACGTCGGTGGATCTTCGAGGGGCCCACGAGGCAGGGGGGCGCACTCCACCCTCGTGACCGCCTCGTGGCTTTCTTGATGGAGGGTCCAAGTCTCCTGGGTCTTACCTGATGAGAAAATCGCGTTCCTGAAGGTTTCATCCTGTTTGGACTCCGTTTGATATTTTGTTTCTCCGAAACACTGAAATAGGAAAAAAAACAGCAATTCTGGGCTGGGCCTCCGGTTAATAGGTTAGTCCCAAAAATAATATAGAAGTGGAAAATAAAGCCCAATATAGTCCAAAACAGTAGGTAATATAGCATGGAGAAATCAAAAATTATAGATACGTTGGAGACATATCAAGCATCCCCAAGCTTAATTCCTGCTCGTCCTCGAGTAGGTAAATGATAAAAAAAAATTTGATGCAAAGTGCTACTTGGAATAATTTCAATGTAAATCTTCTTAATTGTGGTATGAATATTCAGATTCAAAAGATTCAAGACAAAAGTTCATGTTGACATAAAAATAATAATACTTCAAGCATACTAACAAAGCCATTATGTCTTCTCAAAATAACATGGCCAAATAAAGCTATCCCTACAAAATCATATAGTCTGGCTATGCTCTATCTTCACCACACAAAGTATTTAAATCATGCACAACCCCGATGACAAGCCAAGCAATTGTTTCATACTTTTGACATTTTCAAAACTTTTTTGATCTTCACGCAATACATGAGCGTGAGCCATGGATATAACACTATATGTGGAATAGAATGGTGGTTGTGGAGAAGACAAAAAGAGGGGAAGATAGTCTCACATCAACTAGGCGTATCAACAAGCCATGGAGATGCCCATCAATAGATATCAATGTGAGTGAGTAGGGATTGCCATGCAACGGATGCACTAGAGCTATAAGTATATGAAAGCTCAACAAAAGAAACTAAGTGGGTGTGCATCCAACTCGATTTTCTCACGAAGACCTAGGGCATTTTGAGGAAGCCCATCATTGGAATATGCAAGCCAAGTTCTATAATGAAAAATTCCCACTAGTATATGAAAGTGACAGAATGAGAGACTCTCTATCATGAAGATCATGGTGCTACTTTGAAGAACAAGTGTGGTAAAAGGATAGTAACATTGTCCCTTCTCGCTTTTTCTCTCATTTTTTGTTTGGGCCTTTTTTATGGCCTCTTTTTTTCGTCCCGAGTCTCATCCCGACTTGTGGGGGAATCATAGTCTCCGTAATCCTTTCCTCACTTGGGACAATGCTCTATATGAATACTTAGAACAAAATATGACTCTATATGAATGCCTCCGGCGGTGTACCGGGATATGCAATGAATAAAGAGTGACATGTATGAAAGAATTATGAACGGTGGCTTTGCCACAAATACGATGTCAACTACATGATCATGCTAGCAATATGACAATGATGGAGCGTGTCATAATGAACGGAACGGTGGAAAGCTGCATGGCAATGTATCTCGGAATGGCTATGGAAATGCCATGATAGGTAGGTATGGTGGCTGTTTTGAGGAATGTATTTGGTGGGTGTATGATACCGGCGAAAAGTGCACGGTATTAGAGGGGCTAGCAATGGTGGAAGGAAGGAAAGTGCGTATAATCCATGGACTCAACATTAGTCATAAAGAACTCATATAATTATTGCAAAAACCTAGAAGTTATCAAAGCACAGTATTACGCGCATGCTCCTAGGGGGATAGATTGGTAGGAAAAGACCATCGCTCGTCCCCGACCGCCACTCATAAGGAAGACAATCAATAAATAAATCATGCTCCGACTTCATCACATAACGGTTCACCATACGTGCATGCTACGGGAATCACAAACTTTAACACAAGCATTTCTCAAATTCACAACTACTCAACTAGCATGACTCTAATATCACCATCCTCATATCTCAAAACAATTGTCAAGCATCAATTTCTTTCTTAGTATTCAACGCACTCAAAAGAAAGTTTTACAAATCTTGAATACCAAGCATATTATTATTAAGCAAATTACCATGCTATTAATACTCTCAAAATAATCTAAGTGAAGCATGAGAGATCAATAGTTTCTATAAAACAAATCCACCACCATGCTCTAAAAGATATAAGTGAAGCACTAGAGCAAAACTATAAAACTCAAAAGATATAAGTGAAGCACATAGAGTATTCTATCAAATTCCAAATTATGTATGGCTCTCTCAAAAGGTGTGTACAGAAAGGATGATTGTGGTAGACTAACAAGCAAAGACTTGAATCATAAAAGCCGCTTCAAGCAAACCACATATCATGTGGTGAATAAAAATATAGATCCAAGTAAAGTTACCGATAGAAGGAGACGAAAGAGGGGATGCCTTCCGGGGCATCCCCAAGCTTTGGCTTTTAGGTGTCCTTAGATTATCTTGGGGGTGCCATGGGCATCCCCAAGCTTAGGCTCTTGCCACTCCTTCTTCCATAATCCATTAAATCTTTACCCAAAACTTGAAAACTTCACAACACAAAACTTAAAGTAGAAAATCTCGTGAGCTCCGTTAGCGAAAGAAAACAAAAGACCACTTAAAGGTACTGTAATGAACTCATTATTTATTTATATTGGTGTTAAACCTACTGTATTCCAACTTCTCTATGGTTTATAAACTATTTTACTAGCCATAGATTCATCAAAATAAGCAAACAACACACGAAAAACAGAATCTGTCAAAAACAGAACAGTCTGTAGTAATCTGTAGCTAGCGCAAGATATGGAACCCGAAAAATTCCAAAATAAATTGCTGGACGTGAGGAATTTATATATTAATCATCTGCAAAAAGAATTAACTAAATATCACTCTCCAAATAAAAATGACAGCAGTTCGCGTGAGCGCTAAAGTTTCTGTTTTTTACAGCAAGTTCAACAAGACTTTCCCCAAGTCTTCCCAACGGTTCTACTTGACACAAACACTAATTAAACACAAAAAATACAACCAAAACAGAGGATAAATAATTTATTTATTAATAAACAGGAGCAAAAAGCAAGGAATAAAAATAAAATTGGGTTGCCTCCCAACAAGCGCTATCGTTTAACGCCCCTAGCTAGGCATAACAAGCAAGAATAGATCTAGGTTTTGCCATCTTTGTTAGGCAATCCATAAGTGGCTCTCATGATAGATTCATATGGTAATTTTATTTTATTTCTAGGGAAGTTTTCCATGCCCTTTTTTAATGGAAATTTAAATCTAATATTCCCTTCCTTCATATCAATAATTGCACCAACCGTTCTAAGGAAAGGTCTACCGAGAATAATAGGGCAAGAAGGATTGCAATCTATACCAAGAACGATAAAATATACGGGCACATAATCCATATTTGCAACAATAAGAACATCATTAATTATTCCCATAGGTTTCTTAATAGTGGAATCCGCAAGATGCAAGTTTATAGAGCAATCATCAAAATCACGGAAATCTAGCAAATCACACAAAGTTTTGGGAATAGTAGAGACACTAGCACCCAAATCACACAAAGCATAAAACTCATAATATTTAATTTTAATTTTAATAGTAGGTTCCCACTCATCATAAAATTTTCTAGGGATAGAAACTTTCAACTCAAGTTTTTCTTCATAAGATTGCATTAAGGCATCAATGATATGTTCGGTAAAGGCTTTATTTTGACTATAAGCATGAGGAGAATTTAGCACGGATTGCAACAAGGAAATACAATCAATTAAAGAGAAATTTTCATAATTAAATTCCTTGAAATCCAATATAGTGGGTTTAGCAACACCTAGGGTTTTATTTCTTTTAATCCCACTTTTATCAATTTCACCATCAAGATCTAAATACTCCGAATTTTTAGAACGCCTTCTAGGTAAAGGTGGATCATATTCAGTCCCATCATTATCAAGATTAATATTGCAAAACAAAGATCTAATAGGGGACACATCAATAAATTTTAGATCTCCATCTTGATTTTCATAGGAATCCGGTTTAGCGGCCATCTTATTGACTAAGGTAGCTTGCATATCCGAAATATCAGTAGTTAATTTTTCAAGACGAGCAATTTGGGATCTTATACCATCAAATTCTTTAGACATATCATCGAGCTCTTTATTCATATAACTCATAAAACCTTTTTGTTCCTTAATCTCATTTCTAAAGAAATTATTATGCTCAAATTGCAAAACCATAAACTACCCGACGTTGTTTTCGATCTCCTCTAACCTTTTAAGGTGAAGATCACCGAATCTAGGAAGAGCCATCGCGACAAACAAGCAATCAAACACACGAGAAAACAAAAGGCAAACGGGCAAAAAGAGGAAAATAGAGAAAGAGAGGGAGGATAGAGAGAGGGGGGGCTAATAAAACGGCAAGGGTGAAGTGGGGGAGAGGAAAACGAGAGGCAAATGGCAAATAATGTAATACGGGAGATAGGGATTGTGATGGGTACTTGGTATGTTGACTTGTGCGCAGACTCCCCGGCAACGGTGCCAGAAATTCTTCTTGCTACCTCTTGAGCACTGCGTTGGATTTCCCCAAAGAGGAGAGGATGATGCAGCAAAGTAGCGTAAGTATTTCCCTCAGTTTTTGAGAACCAAGGTATCAATCTAGTAGGAGGCTACACGCGAGTCCCTCATACCTACACAAAAACAATAGCTCAACGCAACCAACGCGCTTAGGGGTTGTCAATCCCTTCATGGTCACTTACGAAAGTGAGATCTGATAGAGATGATAGATAATATTTTTGGTATAGAGATGCAAAGTAAAAAGTAAAAGGGCAAAGTAAAAAGCAAAGCAATAATAAAGTGATGGAGATTGATATGATGAGAAAGAGATTCGGGGGCCATAGGTTTCACTAGTGGCTTCTCTCAAGAGCGTAAGTATTCTACGGTGGGTGAACAAATTACTGTTGAGCAATTGACATAATTGAGCATAGTTATGAGAATATCTAGGTATGACCATGTATATAGGCATCACGTCCGAGACAAGTAGACCGACTCCTGCCTGCATCTACTACTATTACTCCACTCATCGACCGCTATCCAGCATGCATCTAGAGTATTAAGTTAAAAACAGAGTAACACCTTAAGCAAGATGACATGATGTAAAGGGATAGTTTCATGCAATATGATAAAAACCCCATCTTGTTATCCTCGATGGAAACAATACAATACGTGCCTTGCTGCCCCTTCTATCACTGGGAAAGGACACCACAAGATCGAACCCAAAGCTAAGCACTTCTCCCATGGCAAGAAAAACCAATCTAGTAGGCCAAACCAAACTGATAATTCGAAGAGACTTGCAAAGATAACCAATAATACATAAAAGAATTCAGAGAAGATTCAAATATTCTTCATAGATAGACTGGATCATAAACCCACAATTCATCGGTCTCAACAAACACACCGCAAAAAGAAGATTGCATCGAATAGATCTCCACGAGAGAGGGGGAGAACATTGTATTGAGGTCCAAAAAGAGAGAAGAAGCCATCTAGCTACTAACTATGGACTCGTAGGTCTGAAGCAAACTACTCACACTTCATCGGAGGGGCTTGGATGATGATGTAGAAGCCATCCGTGATCGATGCCCCCTCCGGCGGAGCTCCGAAACAGGCCCCAAGATGGGATCTTGTGGATACAGAAAGTTGCGGCGGTGGAATTAGGTTTTTGGCCCCGTATCTGATCGTTTGGGGGTACGTAGGTATATACAGGAGGAAGGAGTACGTTGGTGGAGCTTCGAGGGGCCCATGAGGCAGGGGGCGCGCCCTAGGGGGGCGCCCTCCACCCTCATGACCGCCTCGTGGCTTTCTTGACGGAGGGTCGAAGTCTCCTAGGTCTTATCTGATGAGAAAATCGTGTTCCCAAGGTTTCATTCCGTTTGGACTCCGTTTGATATTCTGTTTCTCCGAAACACTGAAATAGGCAAAAAAACAACAATTCTGGGCTGGGCCTCTGGTTAATTGGTTAGTCCCAAAAATAATATAAAAGTGGAAAATAAAGCCCAATATAGTCCAAAACAGTAGGTAATATAGCATGGAGCAATCAAAAATTATAGATACATTGGAGACGTATCATGCTACGCTAGGCCAAATGTCCGGCCCCTATCTTGAATGTCCGGCCTACCCTGTCACTTACACTACAACGACCATATTTGCACCCACACTATATATAGCCCTCTTACCCCACGGGAGAGGGTTGACCATTCACTTTGAACAAACCCTAGAACACATTTCACTCTCTCTCTCTCTCTCTCTCTCACTCTCCTACACCAAATCTTAGATCCCCAAGGGATTTGAGAGCATTTGAGAGAAGTTGTCCGTCCAAGTGATAGATCCACTCCTTCCCCTTCTTTGCACCAAAGGAATTCGTGATTTGAGCAAGTCTTGAGCTTTTCCCCATTGATCCTATTACTCTTTTAGGTTTTATACTCCTAGGCGGTAGGAGTCTTTCGGAGAGGAATCGACCATTGTGATTACCCCCGGAAAGTTTGTGAGGGTTTGGAGACCACCTCAAAGTCTACCACTAGTGGTTGAGAAACGCCTTCGTGGTGTTGTCTCAAAGGGAGAATTGGGTGAGCCTTCGTGGCATTGGTGTGCCTTCGTGGTAACATCCATCTCTCTAACAATAATGTAGCTTCCCTCCAAGGAAGTGAACATCGGCATACATCCTCATCTCTCGGAGTTGCGGTTATCCCCAACCCTAACTTTCTACCTGTGGTTACTTGTCTCTTAGTATTTACTTATATCATATTATGCTTGCTTACTTACCTACTAGTGTCACTTGTTTACCTTGCTTAGCTCTTAGCATCGCACTTGCAATTGTTAGGCTCACTTTCATATTCCGCATTATTGCCTAAAATTGCTAAGTAACAATTAAAATTTGTAATTGTACCTATTCACCCCCCTCTAGGTCCATCTCGGTCCTTTCAATTGGTATCAGAGCCTCGTGCTCTATTCTTGTGGCTTAACCGCCCTAGAGCGAGATGAACCCCGATGGGACTCCCCTTGTTGCGGATCCGAAGAATACGGATGCGGCTTCCATGGAAGTCAAGTCCTTCACTTCTGAGGATCTGGAATGGGAACTTGCTAAGCAAAAGGAGGAGCATGATGCTTCTCTTGAGGTCTTGGTCCAAATGAGACCAAGCACACTAACCACGATGCTTGCACCACTTTCTGGTGGTGCGGCCTCGAGGCCAGCTGTGCCTACTCCTTCACTAGGCCAACAACCTCCTAGTAATGAACACTCCAGTGTTCCTTGGCTTTATGCAAGACCTCAGATAGAGAAACCAAAGTATAACCCTCAAGGCAAACCTCCTTTACATGATGACCATTTTGCTTTGTGGAGAGTTGCTATGCAGGATCATCTTCGATATGGAAATGATGAGATGTTGGAGATATTGGAGTATGGCTACCAAGCTGTTGACCCAAAGAATCTTACTCCAAGAGAGGTATATGACAAGAATCTCAATGACACAGCAACCATGTGCATAAGGAGAGGTATGAATGACAAGCAAAGGAGACCATACATACATATCAAAAGTGCCAAGGAATTATGCGATAGCATTGTGAGGACCAAGACCGGTACCTCCACTCTCCGGCTTGCTCAATATGAAATTGCCAAGGGTCAACTGCAAAACTTTTGTATGGATAAAGGTGAATCTCCCAAGAAACTCCTTGAGCGTCTCATGACTCTCACCACTGACATCGAGTCTTGTGAGTGTGACAAGACACAAGATGGATTCAACTTGACTAAGAGATTTCTCATGGACAAGTTGCTTCATGCTCTTGCTCCATATCATCACCAAATGTTGTGGGACATAAGACAACACCATGGATTCAAGTAAATGACTCCAGATGACATGATATCCACTTTCCAACTATTTGAAGAGTCAAAGACGAATGCTTCAAAACATCTTGCCATGCATGGTACCTCAACATCAAAGATCAATCTTGCATTGATGGCCAAGCATGTATGTGAAGAAGAGCAAAGTGAAGAAGAAGAAGAAGATGATGAGGATGGTGATGAGATTGACTCCGATGAGAGCCCTTCATATGAAGACATTGCTCTCCTTGTCAAGAAATTTAGCGCGGAAAAATTCAAGGGAAGATTTCAGAAGAAGAAAGTGAGAAAATGCTACAACTGTGAAGAAACCAACCACTTCTCCAATGATTCCACTTATTAGAAGAGAGAAGATAAACCAAGGTTTCCCAAGACCTTTCCCAAAAAGAAGTTGCCAAATCCTTTGAACTCCAAGCTCAAGAAGAGATATGGGAAAGCAATGGTTGCTCATGAAGAATCTGACCCAGATGATGTTAGTGGTGTTGACTGAGTTGCTCAAGATTCTCAAAACACTTAGAGGCTAGTCAACAAGAGTGGTGATATTGTCATCTACAACTATATGAAAGACTACAAGGGCAACGCTCACAAGTGCCTAATGGCAAAGGCCGTGGTAGAAGATGGAGAGGACCAAAACTCTCCTGTCAAGGTCAAGGTAACCCCACGATCAAACCCTCCTCTTTTCACTCTTTCTACTTCTAGTGATGAGTATCTTGATGCGGAGGATATTTATGATGATGATGATATAGATGCTCCTATGCTTGCTAAACTAAATAAGTTCATGTGCTCCCTCAAAGGAAAGAAGCTCACTATGTTTCGTATGCTTATTGAGATGGTGAGTAAGCACACCATCACCACTAAGGAACTCGAAACCCTCATCACTGAGGAAAAGGAAAAATATGAAATGCTTGAGCGGAAAGTCCAATATGAGGAAGCACGAAATGATGAGCTATGTTTGAAAATTGGTGCAAACATTGATGTTCATGCTAAAGAACTTGCCTCCTTGAAAAAGGATAAGGACTCTTGTAAGGAGTTGATGAATGATAAAAGTAAGCTTGTGAAGTCTCATGCTCCTCTCTCTAAGGATTGTGAGCTTCTATCAGTGTCCCTCAAGACTAAGAAAGAAGAGCTCTCTCTTCTTATAAAGAGTTTTGAGACACTCAAGCTTATCTTGAAACTCTAGCCAAGGCCAACTCCTCTCCTATTATCAATGTTGATGCCTGTACTACTAACTCTAGTGGTGACCTAGCATCTATTCTTGAGGAGAATTGCTTTATCAAGGATCAACTCGAAAAAGGTATCATGACATGTGCTCAAGGGCAAAAGAACCTTAATGAGGTATTGAGCCAACACAATGAGGTGTTTGCCAAAGAGGGGCTCGGGTTTGACCCAAGCACAAGCAAGACGAAGACGTCCTCTCAAAAGTGCACCACTCCTCTAAAAGAAACGTTTGTACAAGGATACAAGGAGAGAGGTAAGGTTGTGACTGGGAAGGCCACAAGGGGCATGCCGACTCTCAACAAGCCAAAGGAGTTCATGTCTCCATCCTATGTACTTCGTAAAACTAAGGATGGAGAAGTTTATGCAAAATTTGTTGGTCCTCGAAATGCATTCCGGTTCTATGCTATTTGGGTCCCTAAGAACCTTGTGACTAACTTGAGTGGTCCCATTGCAAAATGGGTGCCTCTAACCAAGTCATAATTGTGTGTAGGTTGCTTTTCTCTAGTGGAGTAAAATGGGTGATCGATAGTGGATGTACCAATCATATGACTGGAGATAGCAAATTGCTCTACGATTTCATGGAAGCTATTCAACCATTTATGAGCATTATGTTTGGTGGAGGATCAAAAGGACAGGTACTCGGGTTGGGCAAGGTGGCTATCACAAATGACATGCCCCTTGCAAATGTCATGCTTGTCCAATCCCTTAAATATAATTTGCTTTCCATTCACCAATTGGCTTCCATTGGTTATGATACACTCTTTGGACTAACGGATGTGAAAGTCTTTAAGAGAGATACTCTCGAAGTGGCCTTTGTTGGAGAGTTGGATGGCAACCTTTACACGGTTGATTTCTCAAAAGATAGCACATTTCATGCAACTTGTCTAATGGCCAAGGCCCACAAGGGGTCGCTATGGCATCGCCGGCTAGCCCATGTCAGCATGAAAAATCTTGAAGATCTCTTAAAGGGCAATCACATCCTTGGACTAACCAATGTCTCATTGAGAAAGATCATGTGTGTAGTTCATGCATAGCCGGGAAGCAACATCAATCAAAGCACCCACCCAAGAATATCGTATCTACTTCAACGCCTTTGGATCTCCTTCATGTGGATCTTTTTGGGCCTCCTTCATGGGATAGTCTTGGTGGGAAAAAGTATGGACTTGTCATTGTTGATGATTACTCAAGATATACATGGGTGTTTTTCCTCAAGTCCAAGGACGAGACAAAGATCACATTCGTTGATTTTGCCAAGCAAGCACAACAAAAGTTTGACAAAGAAATCATGGCAATAAGAAGTGATAATGGCTCCGAGTTCAAGAACTACACTTGGAAGGATTTCTTAGTGATGAAGGGATTGAGCATCAATATTCCGCACCATACACGCCTCAACAAAATGGTGTTGTATAAAGGAAGAATCGTACACTTATGGAGATGGCAAGGTCCATCTTGGATGAATACAAGTCACCACATATTTTTTTGGGCCGAGGCTTTCAACACCGCATGCCATGCATCAAACTAGCTCTTCCTCCGCACAATATTGGAAAAGACTCCATATGATCTCCTAACTGGGAACAAGCCAAATGTCAAGTACTTTCGTGTGTTTGGGTGCAAATGTTTCATCGTCAACAAAAGAGAACGGTTAGGAAAATTTCAATCCAAAACAACTGAGGGCATATTTTTTGGCTATGGATCAAACTCTCATGCCTATAGAGTCTACAACAAATCCCATGGATGTGTTGTAGAAACTTATGACGTGGTGTTTGATGAATTTAATGGCTCCCTGGGGAACAAGTTGATCTAAGTGATGTAGGTGAAGAACATTCGTCTCAAGATATTTTGTTTATGGGTGTTGGTGCTCTCCTTCCCATGGAACAAGAACCTCATGGTGATGAAGAAGAAGATGGAAGTTTTACACATCATCAAACCACTTCAACACCCATACCACCACAAGCTCCTATTGCTTAATTAATGCACATAGTTCAAGTACAAGAAGTTGATCAAGTCCCCCATCATGATCATGTTAAAGAACAAGATCATCATTAAGGCAAGGACAAGAAAGTGCAATCATTAATGATGAACCTCAACAAATTCAATATGAAGAAGACGATCTTCCACTACACATTAATGATCCATATGTTGAGGATGTGCATGATGGACATGAAGTTGAACCTCGCAAAACCCTAACCTCCATCATGCCTCCTATGGCCGGTCGTGTTGATGTTGATAAAATTCTCACTGACATATCGGAAGGTAGAGTCACTCGTAAACAATTGACAAACGTTTATGCTCACTTCTCATTTGTGTCTAGTGTTGAGCCTCTCAAGGTACAAGAAGCATTGATGGACAATGATTGGCTCATTTCTATGCAAGAAGAGTTGAACAGCTTTGAATGCAACCAAGTGTGGTCATTAGTTAAGAGGCCAACTATGGAACACAATGTTATTGGAACAAAATGAATTTTCATGAACAAGCAAGATGAGTGGTGTAATCATCCGCAACAAGGCAAGGTTAGTGGCACACGGGTACTCACAAGTTGAAGGTTTGGAATTTGGTGAGACCTTTGCTCCTGTTGCTCGTCTTGAATCTATTCGCATCTTACTTATGATGCTTTCAATGGTTTTACATTACATCAAATGGATGTGAAGAGTGCTTTCCTTAACGGTCCTCTATAAGAAGAAGTATATGTATCACAACCACCTGGGTTCGTTGATCCTGATCACAAAGACTATGTGTATAAACTTCATAAGGCTTTGTATGACCTCAAACAAGCACCTCGTGCTTGGTATGATCATCTTAAGAAGTTTTTACTCGATGGTGGTTTTGTGAGAGGGATGATTGAGACCACTCTTTTTACTAAGAGGGACAAGGGTGATTTGATCTTATGCCAAATCTATGTAGATGATATCATTTTTGGTTCTCCTAACATTCATTTGTGCAGGAAGTTTGCAGCCTCCATGACCAAGAATTTTGAAATGTCACTCATTGCGGACTTGAAGTTCTTTCTCGGATTCCAAATTCAACAATTTCAAGAAGGAATTTCCTTGTCTCAAGCAAAGTACCTCAAGGATATTCTAGAGAAGTTTGGCATGTCTGATGCTAGTCCATGTAAGACACCCATGCCAACAAAAATTGTACTCACTGAAGACACAAACGACATCCCTTTCGACCCATTTATTTACCACTCTATGATTGGTTCATTGCTTTATCTTTGTGCATCTAGACCAGACATCATGTTCTGTGTATGCATGTGTGCTAGATTTCAAGCTTCCCCTAGGGAAAGTCATCATAAGGCGGTTAAGCATATTCTTAGATACCTTGTTCACACCCCAAAGTTGGGTCTATGGTACCCCAAGGATGCTAAGTTTGATCTCATTAGGTAGAGGGATGTGGATTGGGCTGGAGACAAAGTGGATCGTAAGTCCACCTCCGGTGCATGTCAATTTCTTGGACGCTCCTTGGTAAGTTGGTCCTCGAAGAAACAAAATTGTGTTTCCCTCTACACCGCTGAAGCCGAATACGTTGCAACCACCAGTTGTGAAACTCAATTACTATGGATGAGGCAAACTTTCAAGGATTACGATATCACCTATAGACATGTGCCTCTTCTATGTGATAATGAAAGTGCCATCAATATTGCTGAGAATCCCAAAGATCATACCCGCACCAAGCACATCGATATTAGGTATCATTTCTTGAGATATCATGTGGAAAAGGGTGACATTGATATTGCTCATGTTGGCACAGATATGCAACTTGCTTAAATTTTCACCAAGCCATTGGATGAAGCAAGGTTTTGTCAACTTCGGCGTGGACTTGGTATCTTGGAGCTTGACAACATTATGTGAAATCTAGTACCCATCCATGCATGTACTGAATGTCTTGTCTTGATGTAGGCATATATTTAGGGGGAGCCATTCAATTCAAGAGTACACTCACCCTACATAATGCATAAATAGAACAAACACTCTCAAAGTGATGGAATCGTGACTATGTACACAAAGTCGAAATCTTTGCGGTACTATGTCCCATATGCTCAAACATGGTGACTTCGGTCACCGCTTGTGCACTACTTAATATGAACCTTTCTTCCCTTAATGTTGTTGGGTTATTTTGCGCATATTAGTATGACCATAAAATTACTTTGTTCTTCATCTCCAAAATACCTAAATCTCCTTGGCAGAGTCTGATGCGGCTTGAAGCTATGTCGGTATTTCCCCAAAGAGGAAGGGATGATGCAGCACAGCGAAGGTAGGTATTTCCCTCAGTGATGAAACCAAGGTTATCTAACTAGTTGTAGAACCAAGCAACACTACGTAAACAACACCTGCACACAAATAACAAACACTCGCAGCCCGACGTGTAAAAGGGGTTGTCAATCCCTTTCGGGTAGCGGCGCCAGAAATTGGCAAACGGACGTGAGAGAGTAGTAAATATTGATAGATCGAACGCCAAATAAAATAAATTGCAGCAAGGTATTTTTGTCTTTTTGGGTTTAATAGATCTAAATAAAAGGCAAATAAAATAGATCGCAAAGGCAAATAATATGAGAAACAGACCCGGGGCCGTAGGTTTCACTAGTGGCTTCTCTCGAGAAAAATAGCAAACGGTGGGTAAATGAATTACTGTTGGGCAATTCATAGAACTTCAAATAATCATGACGATATCCAGGCAATGATCATTATATAGGCATCACGTCCAAGATTAGTAGACCGACTCCTGCCTGCATCTACTACTATTACTCCACACATCGACCGCTATCCAACATGCATCTAGCGTATTAAGTTCATGGAGAAACAGAGTAATGCAATAAGAACAATTACATGATGTATACAAGATCTATTTATGTAGGAATAGACCCCATTGTTTTATCCTTAGTAGCAACGATACATATGTGTCAGTTCCCCTTCTGTCACTGGGATCAAGCACCGTAAGATCGAACCCACTACAAAGCACCTCTTCCCATTGCAAGATAAATAGATCAACTTGTCCAAACAAAACCCAAATATCGGAGAAGAAATACGAGGCTATAAGCGATCATGCATATAAGAGATCAAAGAAACTCAAATATCTTTCATGGATAAAAAGAGATAGATCTGATCATAAACTCAAAGTTCATCGGATCCCAACAAACACACCACAAAAGAGTTACATCATATGGATCTCAAAGAGACCATTGTATTGAGAATCAAACGAGAGAGAGGAAGCCATCTAGCTACTTACTATGGACCCGAAGGTCTACAAAGAACAACTCACGCATCATCGGAAAGGCACCAATGGAAGTGGTGAACCCCTCTATGATGGTGTCTAGATTGGATCTGGTGGTTCTGGACTCTGCGGCGGCTGGAATTGATTTTCGTCGACTCCCCTAGGGTTTCTGGAATATTGGGGTATTTATAGAGCAAAGAGGCACTCCGGGGGGCACCCGAGGTGGGCACAACCCACCAGGGCGCGCCTGGGCCTCCAGGCGCGCCCTGGTGGGTTGTGCTCCCCTCGGAGCACCCCCAAGGCACTTCTCCGTCCCATTGGATGTGTCCTGGTCCAAAAAATCCACAAAAAGTTACGCTGTGTTTGGACTCCGTTTGATATTGATTACCTGCGATGTAAAAAAACATGCAAAAAATAGCAACTGGCACTTGGCACTATGTCAATAGGTTAGTACCAAAAAATGATATAAATTGACTATAAAATGATTATAATACATCCAAGAATGATAATATAACAACATGGAACAATCAAAAATTATAGATACGTTGGAGATGTATCAGAGTCTATGTCACAAAATATCACTATATGACCCTTACACTGTCTTCTCCCAGTTGGTATATCTGTCCAATGGCCGGACATCCGGCTCCACTGCCGGACATCCAGCTCCACTGCGGGACATCTGGGCCCTGGAAATTCTTTGCTGCTCAAAAATCGTCGGGTGCCTCCAGTAGCCGGTCATCCGGGCCCTGGAATTCTTCTCTCTGACCTCTAGTCGCCGGATATCCGGGCTTGGCCCCCGGATGTCCGGCCCGTCGCTCGCAGAAAACAAAATGGGGGGGGGGGGGCTTTGGATTTGGGGGTCGTTCCCCTTTCTTTCTCCTCTCACTCTCCTCATCTATCTCCAATCGCCATCGCCGCCGGGCTTTGCTCCGGCCCTGCCCCGGCCATCTCCTCCATCCTCCGGCCCCGATCTCGTGCCCACACCCTCATCTCCTCCCGATCTACATTTCCATCCAATCCATTCTCTCGGTTGCGGTGTGAATCACTCGGGAAGGACCGGTTTGGGTGTTGACTTGCGGATCGGCCGCCAGAGTTCTTCATGGTGCGTACCAAGCAATGGGGCCATATAGCCACAAAGATTAGCCATCAGACCAAAGTGTCTCATTGACTCTTCGAGATCAAAGTCAATATCATCATCCTCATCATAGTATCCATGTTCAACATCATCTTGTGATTGATCATCACCTAGAGAGAGTGATTCATTAGATATTTGATCATGACAATGTTCATCTTTATGAATTATAATGACTTCTGAGATGATATTACTAATGATTCCAACATCTCGTTTAGCACGCATAAGGTCATCAAGCTCAATTAAACAATCACCAAACTTAGGATCTCTAGGATTCATCTTACTTAAAGCAATTGGCTTTTGAAGAACCACATCTAGATTTTGCAAGGAATAGTTTGGAAATTGTTCCTCAAGAAATCTCCGTATGGTGTAAGCACAATCAAGAGTGGGCAAGCAAACAATCAAATTTCTAGGCAATCCTCTAATGATAAGATTGATACTTCTAAGATTGTGGATCATGTCAAGAGACTGATCAGGGGTAGGATGCAAGGGGTCAACAAGGGGTGCACACCGGCTAGTAATGTACTTGTTAAAATGATATTCATTGAAAATGTCAAGCATCTCACTTTTCCAAGCATTAAAGACCTCTCCATCAAGCATAGGAAATCTACGTCTAAAACTCCCCATCGTAGACTCATCCATCTTCCTCCAATGGCGATTAAACCAAAGCAATGGAGACCAATGCTCTGATACCAATTGAAAGGATAGAGAAGAGGTGTCTAGAGGGGGGTGATTAGACCCTCAACAAAGAGAAGTAACAGTTTTTAAGTTCTCCAAGTTAAGATGGAGTTTTAGCACAAGTTTAAACATTCACAATACATTTCCAGCAAGCATGGGAAGAGTATATGAGCAACAGAAAGTAAAGTATGCAGGTTGCAAGAAAGTAAAGGGGTGGGATTGGAGTGTGCAAGCGCAATTGGAGACACGGAGATTTTTGGCGTGGTTCCGATAGGTGGTGCTATCGTACATCCACGTTGATGGAGACTTCAACCCACGAAGGTTAATGGTTGCGCGAGTCCACGGAGGGCTCCACCCACGAAGGGTCCACGAAGAAGCAACCTTGTCTATCCCACCATGGCCATCGCCCACGAAGGACTTGCCTCACTTGGGTAGATCTTCACGAAGTAGGCGATCTCCTTGCCCTTACAAACTCCTTGGTTCAACTCCACAATCTTGACGGAGGCTCCCAAGTCACACCTAACCAATCTAGGAGACACCACTCTCCAAAAGGTAATAGATGGTGTGTTGATGATGAACTCCTTGCTCTTGTGCGTCAAATTATAGTCTCCCCAACACTCAAATCTCTCTCACAGATTTGGATATGGTGGAAAGATGATTTGAGTGGAAAGCAACTTGGGGAAGGCTAGAGATCAAGATTCTTGTGGATGGATTGGAATGTCTTGGTCTCAACACATGAGTAGGTGGTTCTCTCTCAGAAAATGAGTAGTGGAAGTGTAGGCACATTCTGATGGCTCTCTCTTGAATGGAGAGGAGGGTGGAGGGGTATATATAGCCTCAACACAAAATCTAACCATTACACACAATTTACCAAACTCGGTGGGACCGAATAGTGAAACTCGGTCAGACCGATATGGTTCAGAATGTGAACGTTAGGCTTTTCGGTGGGACCGATAGGATCAACTCAGTGGGACCGATGTGCTAGGATTAGGGTAAAACCTCAACTCGGTTTGACCGATTACACAAACTCGGTGAGACCGATTTTGGTAACAAGCAAACAGAGAGTTGGTCAAGCAAACTCGGTGGGACCGAGTGCATATCTCGGTGGGACCGAAATAATTGCAATAGGCAACAGAATGTTTGCAAGCCCATCTCGGTGAGACCGACATCCCATCGGTGAGATCGAATTGATTAGGGTTTCTGGAAGTGGCTATGTCAAGTGAACTTAGTAGCGCCGGATAGATCAAATCGGTGGGGCCGAGTTTGACTTTAGGTTTAGGACATATGTGGAAATGAGAAAGTGGTTGAGGGCTTTGGAGCATACCACTAAGCACTTTGAGCAAGCAAGCCATTAAGCAACACCTCATCCCCTTTTAATAGTATTGGATTTCCTATGGACTTAATGTGATCTTGGATCACTAAAACTGAAAATGTAGAGTCTTGACCTTTTGCCAATTTTCTGCCCTTAGCTTCTTGAAGGGGTCCCACATCCTCTTGTCCATGTCACACCTTTGTTGAACTTTCTGAGATATACTAGATAGAAATATTAGTCCAACAAGAGATGTTGAAATTAATTACCGATATCACCCAAGGAGCACTTGTGCTTTCAATCTCCATCGTCACCTGCTGGACACCTTGATCTCCATCATTGCGACAGGGTCGTCTCGCCAACTATTGCTAACGCGTAGCGATAAAGTAAAGCAATTACATGGCGCATGCATGTCATACAATAATTAAGAGAAAGCCCTAAGGCTCCTGCTGGTTGTCGATATTACAAAACATGATCATCTCATACAACAACGAATGTCACATCACGTCTTGACCATATCACATCACAACATACCCTGCAAAAACAAGTTACACGTCCTCTACTTTGTTGTTGCAAGTTTTACATGGCTGCAACGGACAACCAGCAAGAACCATTCTTACCTACGCAAAACAACAATGGTGATTATCAAGTTTGCTGTTTTAACCTTATTCAAGGACCGGCCGTAGTCAAATTTGGTTCAACTAAAGTAGGAGAAACAGACACTCACCAACCACCTTTATGCAAAACAATTTGCATGTCAGTCAGTGGTATCGATCTCATGTGCGTGGACATGTAAGGTTGGTCCGGGCCGCTTCATCCCACAATACCGCCAAATCAAAATAAGACGTTGGTGGTAAGAAGTATGACCATCATCGCCCACAACTCTTTTGTGTTCTACTCGTGCATACCATCTACGCATAGACATGGCTCCGATGCCACTACTGGGGAACGTTGCATGGAAAACAAAAACATTCTACGCACACACAAGATATATCCATGGAGATTCATAGCTACAAGATGGGAGAGTGTGTCTACGTACCCTCATAGACCATTAAGAAGAAGCGTTTACAACACGGTTGATGTAGTCGTACACCTTCACGATATGTCCTGATCAAGTACCAAACATACAACACCTCTGCATGCAGCACACGTTCAGCTCGATGACATCCTCGCCTTCTTGATCCAGCAAGAGGTGCGAAGTAGTAGATGAGTTCCGGAAGCACGACTGTGGTGGTGAAGAACAATCTCCGTAGGGCTTTGACAAGCACAACAAAAACTATGATGGAGGATAAACTCGAGGGGGCAGGGCTGCCGGCACACGACTTGGTGAATCTTGATGTGTTTCGGGTGCTAGCCATGCCCTTCTATTTATATGTTGAGCCCTGGGGTCGTTTCTTGGAGAAAGAGCCTCCTCAAAGTCGGTTTAGCCCTCAAGGCAAGAATCCTTCTCGGACTCCAGTACCAGACGCCATAGTCCTTGTCATCTGGCCCAGACGGGATGGGCCTCGGCGTCTGTCCTAGGGCCAGACGCTAGGGTCCCATGCGTCTGGTCCCTGACCTCCACAAAACTTCCTTTTGCACCGACCTATAGCCCCGTGGGTCTTACCCCTTGGCCTAACCATATCATCCTATATATCAATCTTTACCTTTGGACCATTCCAGAGGTCCTCATCATGTCTGCGGTCTCATCCAGGACTCTAAACAACATTCGGTCACCAACATACATAACTCATATAATACTATATCGTCAACAAATGTTAAGCGTGTGGACCCTACGGGTTCAAGAATGATGTAGACATGACTGAGACACTTCTCCGGCCAATAGACAATAGCGGGACCTGGATGCCCATATTGGTTCCTACATATTCTACGAAGATCATTATCGGTCGAACCTTTATGACAACATCGTAGTTCCCTTTGTCTGTCAGTATGTTACTTGCTTGAGATTCGGTCGTCGGCATCTCCATACCTAGTTCAATCTCATTACAGGAAAGTCTCTTTACTCGTTCTGTAATACATCATCTTGTAACTAACTCCTTAGTCACTTTGCTTGCAAGCCTCTTCTGATATGTATTACCGAGAAGGCCCAGAGATACCTCTCCGATACATGGAGTGACAAATCCCAATGTTGATCCGTGCCAACTCAATAGACACCTTCAGACGGTTACGTTGTGATCACCCAGTTACGTTGTGACGTTTGATAGCACACAAAGTATTCCTACGGTATCCGGGAGTTGCATGATCTCATGGCCAAAGGAATATGTATTTGACATTAAGAAAGCAGTAACAATAAACTGAACGATCATATGCTATGCTAACAGATGGGTCTTGTCCATCACATCATTCTCCCAATGATGTGATCCCGTTATCAAATGACAGAATGTCTATGGTTAGGAAACCTTAACCATCTTTGATCAAAAAGCTAGTCTAGTAGAGGCTCACTAGGGAAATGGTATTTGTTTATGTATCCACACATGTATTTAAGTTTCCCGTCAATACAATTCTAGCATGAATAATAAACCTTTACCATTATTCAGGAAATATAATAATAACCATTTTATTATTGCCTCTAGGGCATATTTCCATCAGCACGCACACCCAATAGGGACGCCACGTGCACTACACTATGCCGGGGACTGCGCCGTCGCTGCGGTGTAGCCTCCCGGCTGGAGTTGTCCTCTGATGACGGTGGAGTGGCTGAGCGACGATGACAGGCTGATGCCATTGGCGATTGTGGGAGAAGCGGACAAGATAAGCTACATGGAGGGCGGGAAGCTTGCGCGGCTCTGCGCGGGAACGAGCTCACCGACAATTCATTCATGCCACTTTGAGCCACTGTTTGGCCAAAAAGAACGCCCCTGCGCGCTGCTCAAACTTGCGCTCGAAGCCGTCTACGCAGTGGAATGACAAGACGTGCGAGAGGAGGATGAAATGACACGTACACATACGGTTAATAGAAAAATGTTTGTGTTTAATTACCTACTACCCCCGTCCTAGTTTATAAGTCCTCTTTGTATTTTTGTGCCAAATTTCTACTAGGGATTTAACTAATTAAATACGAATGCATGTCACTATAGATTATATCATTAGATTCGTATTTGAACATAGTTTCCAATTATATTATTTTTATAACATGCATTAACATTCTGTTAGTTAAATTTTAAGGTCAAAATATGGCATAGAATATAAAGGGGACTAATAGACCAAGACTGAGGTAGTAGCACACGGCCGCTCTCTACGCAGTGTCGCGAACGATTGTTCGACCACCATGTGATGCGGAATGCGGTGGAGTTTCACATCATGACGCCGTCTCACAACTACCGTCCGGCTTCTAGACGACCATTCCCTCTGTGTTCAACTGCTCTATGTGCGTCGTTGCTCGCGGTTGAGGCGGCCGCGGCACGCTCTACTCGCGTCCCGCCACGGGCTCTCTGCTCTCGCGTCCCTCTGTGCGCTCTGCCCGCGTCCCTCCATGCACACTGCTAGTGTTTTGGGCCGGTGCACGATCACGTACGTTCATGCTGCCATTATGACTGCGGTTGCGCCGGGCGCGACGCTACGATGTAGTTACCCGATGCAAAATCTACCATGCGGACGTGCCGAGAATCCAGGCCGCCCGGCCCTCATTTATTCCCACACCCATTTACCTTCATCTCTCGCGCCACACGACACAATAAGCACACTCACGACAACACATACAGAGAGGACATCATGTGGTTCCAATGGCGCTCGCAGCGACCAACGACGACAACGGGGGGGCAGTTCACCACGAATCATGTAGTGGACACCCACGTGAGGGTAAGGGCATCTCGGTGGTGTACATGAACAAGCTGGTCTCGGTGGAGATCTCCATCCAAACTATGCAGCAGTTGCTTGCTGAGGACAAGTACCAAGTGGTCGGCTTTGACCTCGAGTTCACCAGCGGTCGTGACGGGCAAGACTAGAAGGTTGCCATCACCCAGTTGTGCGTGCGACATGACATCCTCGTCTACCACTACCACTTGGCCATAAGGCCTTGCGAGCATTTCACCTAGTTTATCAATAGCCCCGACTACAGTTTCACTACGGTGGACACCACCAACGATCTAAAAGCGCTTGATGTTTCGGGCTTGACCAGTCAGAATCTTGTCAACATCTCTGACCACTACAAGGTCTGGGGCAGCACCAAGAGCAAACAAAACTCCCTGGTTCACCTCACCTCGGCCATCATCGACCCCTACTACATGAAGATGAACGATGAGAGCAAGAACGACAAGAATGCCTGGCATAGTGCATGGGATCAGAGACTGGATGAAGAACACATCAAGTAAGCGGACAAGGACACGTACACAAGCTACGAGATGTTCAGGCGGATTGTTGACATGAGGAAGTGTCTTCATGCTGCCCATGACAAGAGATTGCGCCAAGAGCAGTTGTGGGAGCATCACAAGAAGTAGATGACTAGATGATCGTTTCTCCTAGTTTAGAATGCGTGCAATTGTTTATTGAGGTGTGTGCGAATGATTTGTATAGTCACTTATGTAATTGGATGTTTATTTTAGTTATATATGTTGTTCTTTTGTAGATAGAGCATTATGTTGTCTTGGCTCATCGCAAACAGTTCATCTGAGTGAACTGTATGCCCTCCATCGTACATGCCTTGATCTGGCTGACCGTTTCTGTTGTGTTTCCTAATCACACACAGTTCATCCCAGTGAACTATATGCCGTATATCGCACACACCCTCATTTGGCTGACCGTTTCTGTTTTTTCGGCTCATCACAAACAGTTCGTATGGAATAACCGTATGTCATGCATCGCACATGCAGCTTTGATCTGAATTGTGTTTGATGTCTGCACCATCGCAAACAGTTCGTATCATTTTTGACGGTTTTCTTACACCACCATTTGCGATTAATGCATCAGACACAGTTTCCTCGAAGGGTCTCTTATTATAGTGTCACATTTGGACCATCCCGCAGTGGTGATATAGTAACATTTAACAATAAAATTTATAGATACGTTTGAGACGTATCAAAAAACAGGGACTAAGAAGTTGATGCATATGCGAGGCAAGTGGACTTGGCACCGAGAAATAATCATTTCATAACTCAGAGCAATGACATGCGGGATGCACGCAGGAAATTAGAAAATTTTGTATGAAAGAACAAAACCAATGGAGTCAGTTATGTCGCATAAGTTTCGGATATCGAAACATGGTATGTACATATGTTGTGTAACGCCAGTTTGGATAAACAGAACTTATGAAAGACAAGCGTACGTTAGAAAAGGAAGAGAAGGTAAGTTCCATAAAACGTAACTTGGTGTAACAAGATCTAGAAGGTTAGGAGTGAAAATAAAATCAAATTGCAGAAGAACATCGTGCTTGGAACAATGAAGTCATAATGTTATCTGCAATGAAAAAAAATTGAATGTTACATGGCATGCAAAAAAGTTTGCATCACATAAAGAGTGCATGATTTTTTGATGAGAAGAAGCATGACATGACCTTCGACGATACAAAAAACGAGGAAAACAAATTGAGAAACAACACAATCAAAGGGTTGAAAAGAAGAACGCAAATGAGGCGAAAGCGAAGAGTAGGGAAAGATCAGAGTGGAACATGTGCATCAAGAAAGAAGAAGGTGAATAGTAAAATTTGATGAAACATGATTAAAAGAAGAACTAGTTTAAGAATAAAGAAGGAATCGAATTGGACGGAAAGATGGAACGTACATACATGAACATGGACATACAAGAACAGTTGAACAACGTATTAGTAAATGATAAACATGTATAGCGTGTCGTATTGATAGGGTATGGAATTTCCGTCTTTTTTAAGAAATTTCCACCAAAACAAATTTCTAGATTACGACACAGATCAATGGATGATACAGATGTGCAGGTGTGCGACACGGTGTATGAATTGTCATCTCTTTTTCAAGCAATTTCCCTTGAATTAAATTTTTTGATCATGGCACCGATCAATGGATGTGCGGGTGCGTGACACCTGGTATGGAATTTTCCTCTTTTCTCAAGCAATTTCTGCCAAAATAAAATTATGTATCACACGCAGATCGACGTATGTGCAGGTGCATGCCCTGCAAATTTTCTTCATTTGTATTGCTAGTTGTGTTTGTTGCATTTTCTTGAGTGGTTCTTTTTGCTAAATGGTGTTGGGAGGCCACTTTGTACCAACATACCAAGGGAAAAACATTCACTACATATGTCCTTGCAAGAAAAATGAGAGTTTGAATATGATGGATATGGCTGGTCGGGCAGCATTGTCCTTGGGTACTTCCAGGTGTGCGCGGAGATTTCTGAAATTTCTAAAGGAATATCTCAAAATCCCATGTATAAAATGACGAGTGAAGGTTCTAAAGTTTAGTCACACATGAGAAGTGGAGGAGGTGTGAGACCTATTTATATAGTGGGTTCATCCAACTCCACTATGCTATGGGTTGAGGACAGAAAGAGAACACCACACACACACATGCTTGCTTTGCCATGCTTGGTTGGGCATGGGGCCAAGGGCGCGGGCATGCGACACGCGTGTGAATGGTCCACACGAATCCGTTACATGTCCTTGTAGGAGTGCGACTTCCATTTGCCCTTTTATTTTTTGATGTCTTGGCAGACAAGTTGATTTTTTTCTGGTTCGGTAAGTTCACGGCTTGGAAACCAAGTTGGACTAAGATTGTGATCACAACACGATACCGCTTTGGACCTACTATATATATGAATTACTGGCCACAACGAAAGATACACCAGAACAAGCTAGGTTTTGCTTCATCTCGCAAACTACACAATCCATGTAGTCTACTCCACCCCAAACGTTGGCGTGCGCCGCCGAGCAGGAGAGCATGTCTTTGGAACACTTCATTCTTGTGATCCTGCACCGGGAGATGACGAATTAGGTTTTTGGCAAGCGCTGCGCGCATCTGCTCAAGTTTTTCACCATGAGTCGTCTTCCGTCCAATTCGAGCCGAGCGGCATCATGTACAGACATCTGCAACCTAGCCTGCTGCAACCGGTCTTCACTAACATCGTCGTCAACAACATTGTTCCTACAACAGCTACGACTACAAATGAATGGTACGTCTGTCGTGCCCTATTCATGTTTTTAGTTATGGCTATTGTGAAATGTGTGATGTTGCTACATGTTTTCATGTTGCTCTAGTATACTCAAACCCATCGATGAGGGAGTGAGGGACCGCACACGGCCTCCAAAATCGAGGGGCCCCCACTCTAGAAAAAACCAGTATATAAACGTTGCGCTTCATTGGCTCACTTGATCGCTAAAAACCAGTAGACGGTATGTACAGGTACATGAAACCCTCTCCCTGAAACGCCGGAGGCCCAAATCAGCCTACAACCCATAACCCCGATCACCAAAGCGGAAGCCCTGGAGGTCCAGGATTCAGATTGTTGAAGACTAAAAAAAGATACAAAACTACAAATCGGTCAATTCCAAGAGATTGTAGCCGAACAGGCAGCGAACTGGGCAACTAGCGTCTCGCGAGTCGCGACTGGCAATTGGCGATGCCCTAATCCTAGTAGTTGTGCCGGCGTAGTTCACTTGGCTCCAATCCATCGATCCCATCGTCCATCCTTTGATCATTTGATTCATCTTTCTGAGGAAATAGGAACTCAGGATTCAAGAAGACACACTCATGCCCGGACTATCAGCTGTGTTTTAATCTTCAAGAGCAAGGTTATTTTTCCACTTTATTTTCTTGTATTTGAATGATCTACACATATAGTTATCTAGTTGTTAAACTAATTACTTTCTGTTTGATCACTTATAATTTTGTTAGGTTTTGTTCTTGCATCTTCACAATGTCTATTAGAATTAGGAAGCATGATTCTGCTGCTGCAAAGCATAAGAAGAAACAAAGACTAGAAGTTGAGGCTCGATCTCTAATAGGTTTCCTCGATAGATATGTCATGAGAGAACCCTGACCTGATTCTGAAAAACAAACTACAGATGTTGAAAAGGCATTTCCCTACTTTATGTTTTGGATGATGATGACAACCCTTTGTGGTCTAAACGTGTGCTATATGTTTCAGGTTCTCGATGCTTAGGCTTACATCGGATTGCTATTACCTCTCGAAGGAAAAGATCGAAGACGTGTCCTCTACGGTTTTATTTTCCTTAGTCGTAGAGTACCCGTACTATCAAGAGGGGATCCTCATTAGGAAGCTCTGGGGGAATCAGTTCACGTACACTTTTCCCACCCTCTCTTTGCCTTCCTCAGGTGTGTGTGAGAGAGAGAGTTTTCCTTGCCTCTTCCCCTCTTTTCTTTCCTGCTCACTGTTTCTGCTTAGCGGTTGTACCGCTCTCTGGAGCGGTTGTACCGCTGGGTCTTGTCGCTCACCAGATTTTGCTCGAGCGGTTGTACCGCTGCCTCCGGGCGGTGGTACCGCCACCATGCTCTGCAACAGCTAGGGCGGTGGTTCCGTCCATGTACCGCTCAAGTACCGCTCTCGCCTCTGGTTTGATGCTGTTCTTGGGCGGTAGTGGCCCGGTTGGTCCGGTCGTTCCATGATGACCGGTACCACCAGTGGTCCGAGCGGTTCTTCCGCTCAGAACTTAGCCACCCAAGAGCTCAAGGCCATGCGGTTGTTCCGGCCAGGCACCGCCCAAGTACCGGTCAAGCTCCTATTTTAATGCGGTGGTTGTGCGGTAGCCAGGCGGTTAGTCGGGTTATCTTTCTTAGCCGGTACTACCGCCCACCTGTCCGGTTGTACCGCTTGGTAGGGTTCTGCTGTTACACCGTGAGTCCCGGTTGTACCGGGACGAGGACCGGTTGTACCGCTGCAGTGCAAAAATGCAGTAACGGTTGGAAAATGAGGGTGACTATATAAGGGAGCTTCTCCCACCTACCACTCCCACCTTTGAACTCTCTCACTCCACCATTGATGCCCTTCAAGCTCTCTTTCCCGATCTCTCTCTCTCTAGCCACTCAAACTTGTTGATTTGCTAGGGATTGAAGGAGGAGACCTAGATCTACACTTCCACCAAAGGATATTTGGTTCCCCCATACTTTCTTGTGTGGATTTTGTTACTCTTGGGTGTTTGAGCACCCTAGACGGTTGAGGTTACCTCGGAGCCATATTCCATTGTGGTGAAGCTTCGTGGTTTTGTTGGGAGCCTCCAATTAAGTTGTGGAGAGAGCCCCAACCTTGTTTGTAAAGGTTCGGTAGCCGCCTTCAAGGGCACCAATAGTGGAATCACAGCATCTCGCATTGTGTGAGGGCGTGAGGAGAATAAGGTGGCCCTAGTGGCTTCTTGGGGAGCATTGTGCCTCCACACCACTCCAACGGAGACGTACTTCCTCTCAAAGGGAAGGAACTTCGGCAACACATCCTCGTATCCACCGAATCCACTCTTGGTTATCTCGTGCCTTTATTTAAGCAAGCTTACTTGTTTCATATCTCTTGCTTGCTTGTGTACCTATCCTCGTTGCATCATATAGGTTGCTCACCTAGTTGCATTTCTAGACAACCTACTTTGATGCAAAGTTTAACTTGTGAAAGAAAAGCTAAAAATTGTTAGTTGCCTATTCACCCCCCCTCTAGTCAACCATATCGATCCTTTCAATTGGTATCAGAGCCTCGTCTCTTTATTAAGGACTTTACCGTCCAAAGAGTATGGTTGATACCGTAGACGGTGTGGAGGAACACTCCGGTGTGAATCCGATCTCGTCTACGGGAGATGGGGGAACTTCGGTCTCTCGTGAGGAGTTCAATGTGGCCTTGGAGACATTGAAAACCTCCATGACGACCGAAGTTGAAAGCATGTTTACTAAATTTCTTGAGGGGCTTAAACTATCCACCGCACCGTTGAAAGTGGGTGATCCCGCCAACAAGGTGACGGATGCTATCCCCGACAAGGGGGAAGCTAGTAGTGAAAAGGCTCCTTCTTCTAGTGGCAAGAATGGCACCGGCATCTTTGCCCATGTGGAACCACCACTTGTTTATGGTGGACCGGTTCCTTCCACTCATTTGAATCATGCCGGTCCTCCCCCTAAGATTGTGAAAAATGAGGATTTTGATTCTTGGGTTTACCACTTTAAACGTCATTTAAATCATGTGAACACTAACCTTTGGAGAATCATTGAAGAAGGTTTCTATCCACATGATCCAAGCAACTTCACTCCTCAAGAAGCCGCGGACAATCAATTCAATGAGAATGCTCTCTTCATCATTCAAGATGCTATTCCACCCGAAGACCTACCTCATCTTCGTCCTTTCGCCTTGGCCAAAGATGCATGGCATTGTGTCGTGTCTCTCTACCGGGGAAGCGCAAGCATTCAACGCTCCAACTATGAAGTGGTACAAGATGAGGCCGATGAGTTTGCAATGAAGGAAGATGAAGAACCTCGTGATCTCTATCGGAGAGTAGCCAAACTCGCGGTCTCACTACGAGATCACGGGAGCAAGGACACGGATGACAATTGGATCAAGCGCAAATTCCTCAAGGCAATGATGCCCTATCACAAGGCCATGTCCTCCGTCATTCGTCAGAGACCGGGCTTCCACACTTTGACCTCAAGCGAAGTGTTGGATGAGTTTGTGACCATGAACATTTTGGACAAGACCGCCGACAATGCGGTGCTCCGTTATCAACGGGCAAAGAAGCCTAACCTTGCATTGAAGGCCAAGCTCATAGTGGAAGACGAAGAAGAGGAAGAAGAGGAGAGCAACCCCGAAGATACGAAGTATGCATATCATGAACACATGGCACTTGCTTCAAGGCAATTTTGGAGCAAGAAAAACTCAAGGCCAAACTTTAGCAAAAACAACTCGAGTGGTACAAGGGGCAAGCAACATGTAAGGACTTGCTACAATTGCGGCAACGTGAGTCATTTCATTGCGGAAAGCCCGTATGAGAAGAGGGAAGACAATGGTGGCAAACTCATCCGAAAGGACAAGGCCAACAAGAACAACTTCACCAAGAAGACTCATCCCAAGGCCTTGGTTGTGCAAGAAGAGTACAATGAGGACGATGACGATGATGAATATGATGAGTCGGTTGCCATGGCCTCCGTTGCCATTGCAACAACGTCACGTGTGTCTCTCTTCGACTCACCCAACGAGAGCATCACCGCCAAGTGCCTCATGGCTAAAGCCACCAACAAGGTAACCTCCAAAATCAAAACTACCATCATTAATCATCCTTCCCCAACGAATAGCATTAATGAATTTGAGGGAGCTAATGTGGAGGCTAACGAGTTTGAGGCCTTTATGTGCAAACTCAAGGGAAAAATCCAAGAAGCACTTTATTGCTCTCTTGGAACAACTTGGTGAGGCCAATGACATGATCGAGGCTCACGAAGACACCATCTCTAAGATGGAAGGACATAGTCGTGACTATGCCGATGAGATTTCGGATCTTTCAAATGCTCTTGAGGAAGAGCGTGGTCTTCGTTTGGCTCTTGAGGAGTCACACAACGTAGATCATGCTAAGTTAGAGAAATATTATGATCATGCCCTCGCTGTTTCTCGTGTGCTAAATTCCGAGAAGGCCAAACTCGGGGTTGATCTTGCTAGACTCAAAGAGGAGTTTGATATACTTGACAAGGCCCACAAGGCCTTGAAGGGTATTCAAGCTAGTCTCAAGGAGTCTCATGATCAACTCCAAGTGAAGCTAACTAAGGAGAAAGCAACTTTTCCTCATATGGTTTTAATTGATAATGCAAATGTTACTAACCCGTGTTGTGAGCATATACATCTTGTTGAGGAAAATACTAAGTTGAAGGAGCAACTTGAGAGAGGTCTTGCGACTTGCATACAAGGCAAGAAGAACCTCAACGATCTCTTGACCAACCAAAAGGGAGGTGTGGCCAAGGAAGGGGTTGGGTACGTCCCCGACTCCAAGAACAAGAAGAAGAATGACAAGACCAAATGGCCTCCTCCTCTGATGCAAACCTTTGTGAGGGAGGGAGAGAGTGCCCCCGAGGAGAAGAAGAAGAATAATGTCAAGAAGGGCAATGTCACCCCTCCCAACAAAGCCGGCGATTTTAATCCTTCTTATGTGTTATGCCGTGCTAGTGATGGGCATGTTTATGCCAAATTTGTTGGTTCTCTTCATGAATACATTGAATGGTCTATTTGGGTTCCTAAGACCCTTGTTACTAACATCAAAGGACCCATTACAAAATGGTTACCTAAAACCAAGCATTGATCTCTTGTAGGTGTTTCCTTCCGGTGGTGGATCATGGTTGCTTGACAGCGGAGCTACAAATCATATGACCGGAAGCAAGGACTTGGTGGTGGACGTGCACAAGGTTCCATCTATGCCCACCAATGTCGAGTGGGGTGACGCCTCATCTTCTAAGGTATTGGGACTTGGCAAGGTGGTAATCTCTCATGATCTCACGATCGAGAAGGTCATGCTTGTTGAGTCCCTTGCATACAATTTACTTTCCATTCGTCAACTTGTAATCATGGGCTTTGCCACTTTCTTTGATATCGATACCGTGGCCCTCTTGTGGAGCAAGACTCTTAAAGTAGCCTTTGTTGGGCATGTCGAGAACGGTCTATATGTGATTAACTTTTCGGAGCGACCCACTAAGACCGCGACATGCCTAATGGCTAAAGTTGATGTGGGATGGCTTTGGCATCGCCGTTTAGCCCATGTCAATATGAGATCTTTGCAAAGTCTCCTCAAGGGGGACCATGTCCATGGACTAACGAATGTTAGTTTTGCTAAAGATCGTGCTTGCAGTGCCTGTATCGAAGGAAAGCTACATGAGAAGGCTCACCCTCCCACGACTATCATTTATTCAAAGAGGCCTTTGGAGCTCCTTCACATGGATCTCTTTGGACCTCCATCCTTCGATAGTCTTGGAGGTAGGAAGTATTGCTTGGTGATTGTGGATGACTACTCAAGGTACACGTGGGTGTATTTCTTCAAGAGGTAGAGCGAGACCCAACAAACCGTCATTGACTTTGCAAATGAAGCACAACGTCAACACAATGCAAAGATCTTGACAATAAGAAGTGACAACGGCACCGAGTTCAAGAACTACACCTTGGATGAATTTCTTAGTGATGAGGGAATCAAGCATCAATATTCCGCACCATACACCCCTCAACAAAACGGTGTTGCGGAAAGGAAGAACCGGACGTTGATGGATGCAGCAAGGACCATGATGGCGGAGTTCAAGTCTCCGTACAACTTTTGGGCCGAAGCCATCAACACCGCGTGTCATGCATCCAATCGGCTCTACCTACGCAAGGGCTTGAACAAGACTCCATATGAGATACTCACCGATAACAAGCCCAACCTCAAGTACTTCCGGGTGTTTGGGTGTAAGTGTTTCATTCTCAAGAAAGGTGTTCGGTTGTCTAAGTTTGAGGCTAGAGCTCATGAGGGCATATTTGTTGGTTATGCTACAAACTCTCATGCTTACCGTGTCCTCAATAAATCCACGGGACTTATTGAGGAGACGTGTAACGTGGAGTTTGATGAGAATAACGGCTCCCAAGTGGAGCAAAGTGGCACTTGTGATGTAGGTGATGAAATTCCTCCTCAAGCCATAAGAAGAATGGGTGTTGGTTTTATCCTACCCATTGAGGAACCCCTTGTGGCCGAAGGAGAAGGACAATGCTCCACTCAAGTGGAGCCATCACCAACCCAAGGCCCACACGCTTCCGAAGAAAAAAGTGAAGGCCCTCAACCTCATGAACAAGACCAAGGGCTAGATCATACTCAAGACGGTGTGGACACACCAAGTGATGCCCGTTCTCTCCCCCGAGCAAGTTCAAGATCAAGAACAAGTTCATGACGGCGCTCAAGATGATCAAGTAACCGCTCCTCAACTCACCACCGAGGAGGAATTAGAGCGTCGTGCCACCAAGGTTGCTTCCAAGCTCTCCACCAAGGATCATCTCATGACGAATGTGCTTGGAAGCTTAAGAAAGGGGGTAAGCACTCATAGACAATTAGCAAATTATTGTGAGCATCACGCGTTTCTCTCTTGTGTGGAACCCCACAAGGTCTATGAGGCGCTAGAAGATCCGGATTGGCTTAATGCCATGCACGAAGAACTCAACAACTTCGAGCGCAACAAAGTGTGGAGATTGGTGCCAAGGCCAACGGGGAACCACAATGTCATTGGAACCAAGTGGATATTCAAGAACAAGCAAGATGCCCATGGGATTATGATTCGCAACAAGGCTCGTTTGGTAGCACAAGGCTACTCCCAAGTCGAGGGTATCGACTAGGTGAAACCTTTGCTCCCGTTGCTCGTCTTGAATCCATTTGCTTGTTAATTGCATATGCTTCTCATCATAATTTTAAGTTACAACAAATGGATGTGAAGAGTGCTTTTCTTAATGGTCCCATTAATGAATTGGTTTACGTCAAGCAACCCCCCAGGTTCGAGGATCCCTACTTTCCCGATCATGTGTATCAACTCGATAAGGCGCTCTATGGCCTTAAACAAGCCCCACGTGCGTGGTATGACCACCTTACCGAGTTGTTACAAGACCGTGGTTTTGAAGTTGGGCTAATCGACCCCACTCTTTTTACTAAGAAGGTCAAAGGGGAGTTGTTTGTGTGCCAATTATATGTTGATGATATTATCTTTGGTTCTCCTAACAAAGCTTTCAATGAGGAATTTGCCGCTCTCATGACCTCAAAGTTCGAGATGTCCTCCATGGGAGAGGTGAAGTTCTTTCTAGGGTTCGAAGTGAAGCAAAGAAGAGAAGGAACCTTCATCAATCAATCCAAATACACTCAAGACATGCTCAAGAGATTCAAGCTAAGTGATGTCAAGCCGGCTTCCACTCCAATGCCCACCAAGTGCCAACTTGACTTAGATCCCAATGGTAAAGTGGTGGATCAAAAGGTATATCGTTCCATGATTGGATCCTTGCTTTACCTTTGTGCATCTAGACCGGACATCATGTTGAGTGTGGGAATTTGTGCACGGTTTCAATCCGCACCTAAGGAAAGTCACTATGTGGCGGTCAAACGAATCTTTTGATATTTGGCTCATACCCCAAACTTTGGCATATGGTACCCTAGAGGATCAAACTTCAAGCTTGTAGGGTACTCAGATTCCGATTGGGCGGGAGACAAAGTGGATAGGAACTCCACTTCCGGAGGGTGCCAATTCCTTGGTTGCTCTTTGGTAAGTTGTTCTTCCAAAAAGCAAAGTTGTGTGTCTCTCTCATCCACTGAGGTGGAGTATGTTGCCGCCGGTAGTTGTTGTGCTCAACTCCTATGGATGAGGCAAACTTTAAAGGATTACGGTGTCACTTGTGACAAAGTGCCTCTTTGGTGTGACAATGAAAGTGCCATCAAGATCTCTCTCAATCCGGTACAACATTTCAAGACGAAGCATATTGAGATCCGGTATCACTTCATCCGGGATCACATTAGACGAGGTGAGATCAAGCTCAACTATGTCAACACTCATGACAACCTTGCAGATATTTTCACAAAGCCCTTAGATGAAGCAAGATTTCGCGAGTTAAGGCATGAGCTAAATATCATTGATTCGAGCAATGTGGCTTGAACCCTTTCACACCCTACCACGCTCAACTTGTTGTCTAGTTTAGGTGTAGGCATGGACATAGGGGGAGTGTTGTTCTCTCAATGAACTCTCCCTCCCCCCATTATGCATAAATTGAGTATGTCTTTCACATTAGCCATATTTGATGGTACTTGTGCTTCAAAGACGAGTTTTGGTCATGGACACAAGGATAATTCTTCGCGGTGCCATACCAATTGACTCAAACATAGGCGGCCTCAGCCACCGTCCTCTCTTCAGGGAGTTGAAGTTAGCCTTGCTGCTCTCGTGTTGTTTTCTCTCTTTCTCTCTTTGCTCTTTGTGTTAGGTTCTCCTTAGGTGTTGTTTCTCTCCTGTTTTTGTGCCCCTTCTTCCTCCCTTCGGATAGCACTCATTTGATCTTGCCTTGGGCTTAGGTGGTCGGGCAGTACAACCGGTACCACGAGCGGTTCTACCGCTGGTACCGGGTTGTGCTGTCCCAAGGGTTTCCGTTCGGTGCCTGGAAGGTTCCACCGCACACTCCCACGGTAACCCACGTCCGGTACTACCGGTTGTTGCCGTGCAGTACTACCGCTGCCTTCCAGGCACCGGAAGTACCGGCTCCATCCACCGGTCTGTACCAGACGAGCCGTACAACCGCTCCCCTAAGCGGTTCTACTGGGGCGTGCGTACGGGCCTTTATATACTCGACGGGGCTGAAGGGCTGTCTTTTTTCCTTCGTCCTCGTTCCTCTTTTTCTTGCCCTAGCCACCGCCATCTCTACCCCTGCCCCGGAGTGCGTCTCGCGCTTCGGATCCTTGGCTCTCCGTGGATTCTCTCCGTGGAGGCCTTCCGATCTCTTCCCATGGATGGTGGTATTGCCTCGTGCTCTTTGCCTCTAGTTTTTTTTGTTTAGGGTTATTCCTTGCCTAGGGCTTTTCCCATCTTTCCGCGTTTAGTGTTCGTTCTATGGCTTAGAAGAGCTCTTTGTTAGCCTCCTGTCTTGTTTGCAGCACTTAGAATTTGGAATATTACTTGTGTGATTCGTATGACTCGGTTAGATCTATCTTCCCTGGTAGTGCCACTGTCAGTGGTTCTACCGCCCCTACGGGCGGTACAACCGCTGGAGCGGTACTACCGGCGGAAGATCCGGTACAACCGGAGTATATCAACCACTAAGCATTGTTCTATCTTCTCTGTTGTTGCAACTTGTTCCTTTTCTGCTAGTGGGTGCAATCCTCTCATCCTTGTTGGGTTTTTGTGTGTTCTTTTTGTGTGTGTGTTTAGGTGGCTCTAGTTCTCGCTCTGCTCCTCGCAAGACCAAGAAGAGGGCACGAAGGACCTTGCGACCAGTTGTGTCAGATGATGAAGAAGTTGTGATTCCCACCAAGCCCACTCGCCGTGAAAAGTCTGCAGCTGCTAAGCAACGTGTTGTCATGCCGTTGCATCGTTGGAAAGCCAAGGATTGGGAAGCCTACCGCTCAAATAATCCGTATGAGGTTCCCATTGCTCCTCGTTGGACCACTGTTCAGTTCCGGAATGAGATGCAAGTGCGGATTGTTCATGAACTCTTTGAGCACAACAAGAACAGATATGCCAAGTAGTGGACAATTGGTTTTGATCATTGGAGAAACAACATGGAGTATTTTGGTGAGGCACTAGCTCTCTGCGAGGAGTTTGATCTTGTCAAGATCATGTCCGTCAACTGTGACTTTGATGTTCAGCTTATCCATCAGTTCTATGCCACGGTTCATTTCGGAGAAGATGATGCGCGCACTCTCACCTTCATGTGTCGCGATGAATTGTTTCACATTCCCTGGAGGGCTTTCTGCAATGCTATTGGGTACGAGGATACCGGTCTGCAAGGAAGGGGTGGCATTCGCCCTCATGATTTTCCTGAGTCCATGCCTAAGGAGAAGCTTGACCCTCTGTACATTAGGGGCCGTGGGATTATTGGAGAATCCAAGGATTTCGAGAAGGTCTATGACATCATGCACCGAGTGTTCCGCAATGTGCTCTTGCCCAAGGTGGGCAATCAAGATGAGATTCATGGCTATCTGGTTGATTTGATGGTTGCTATGAAGACCATGGTGGGGACAGGGGCAACATTTGATGTGTCCAATTGGCTGTGGCATGAGATGTACAACATGGTCATCTACCATAAAGTCCCAATGTACGCTCCATTTGTCATGTGCTTTCTGAACTCTGTGTGGGCTATTCGTCATCCTGGAGAGCTCCTCACTTCTCCAGACAACCTCACTGTTCATGAGGTCAAGCTCCTTAAGAAGAAGAAGCATGCCGAGCCTCGCTTCCCTGAACATGCTCCTGAGGATGTCTATGCTACTTTTGACGATGAGGACTTTGAGCTGGAGCCAGGGGCCAAGCCTTCGTGGGTGGCCAAACTTACTGCCAAGGTAAAGAAGACCTTTTTTCTCTAGGCTAACATCCAGAAGAAGATGTATGAGGCACAAGTCAATGAGAAGCTCGCACGGTGTCGCCAAATTGCAATGATGAAGCACCTCAACATGGAGGTTCAGAGTGGCTCTGAGAAGAGCATCACCCCAGAGGAGCGTTGGATCTCTTCCCATAGCACCTGGACTGATGATGAAGCCCCTCCCCAGCCATCATCCTCGTTTGCAGTAGCTGACAATGCCATGGAAGAATCTGATCATGACGACGATGACGACTCTGATGATGAAGATCCAGATGCGACTGAGGAGTCAGAGGAGGATGCCTGAGCTTTGGGTCGCTAGCTTCGCTCTTTTGCTTTTTGGTGTCTTGATGCCAAAGGGGGAGAGGGTTCTATAGGTCTCGGGGATTTGCTTGGGTTGTTTTCTCTTGTTCTCGTGTTTTTGTGTTTGTTTGTGGACTTGTTTCGTTCCGTGCTGTGTGTGAGACTTGCTAGACTTGCTACTCCGTTTATTCGTAGGTCTTTATCATTATTATTGCCTCTAAGTATTATATTGTCTATCCTTTTGAGCTTAGAGTGATGAGTCTATAAAATCTAGGGGGAGTCTAGTCCTGAAAGTGTGCCCATGCTTTCTAACAGCTGGTACTTGTTGGGGCACACATTCAGGGGGAGTTCCGTCTAGATTTCATTGACTTATCTATTGCAAATCGCGTTGTTGTCATCATCCACCAAAAAGGGGGAGATTGAAAAGGCATTTCCCTACTTTATGTTTTGGATGATGATGACAACCCTTTGTGGTCTAAACGTGTGCTATATGTTTCAGGTTCTCGATGCTTAGGCTTACATCAGATTTCTATTACCTCTCGAAGGAAAAGATCGAAGAAGTGTCCTCTACGGTTTTATTTTCCTTGCTCGTAGAGTACCCGTACTATCAAGAGGGAATCCTCATTAGGAAGCTCTAGGGGAATCAGTTCACGTACACTTTTCTCACCCTCTCTTTGCCTTCCTCAGGTGTGTGTGAGAGAGAGAGTTTTCCTTGCCTCTTCCCCTCTTTTCTTTCCTGCTCACTATTCCTGCCCAGCGGTTGTACCGCTCTCTGGAGCGGTTGTACCGCTGGGTCTTGTCGCTCACCAGCTTTTGCTCGAGCGGTTGTACCGCTGCCTCCGGGCGGTGGTACCGCCACCATGCTCTGCAACAGCTAGGGCGGTGGTTCCGTCCATGTACCGCTCAAGTACCGTTCTCGCCTCTGGTTTGATGCTGTTCTTGGGCGGTAGTGGCCCGGTTGGTCTGGTCGTTCCACGATGACCGGTACCACCGGTGGTCCGAGCGGTTCTTCCGCTCAGAACTTAGCCGCCCAACAGCTCAAGGCCATGCGGTTGTTCCGGCCAGGCACCACCCAAGTACCGGTGAAGCTCCTGTTTTGATGCGGTGGTTGTGCGGTAGCTAGGCGGTTAGTCCGGTTATCTTTCTTAGCCGGTACTACCGCCCGCCTGTCCGGTTGTACCGCTTGGTAGGGTTCTGCTGTTACACCGTGAGTCCCGGTTGTACCGGGACGAGGACTGGTTGTACCGCTGCAGTGCAAAAACGCAGTAACGGTTGGAAATTGAGGGTGACTATATAAGGGAGCTTCTCCCACCTACCACTCCCACCTTTGACCTCTCTCACTCCACCATTGATGCCCTTCAAGCTCTCTTGCCCGATCTCTCTCTCTAGCCACTCAAACTTGTTGATTTGCTAGGGATTGAAGGAGGAGACGTAGATCTACACTTCCACCAAAGGATATTTGGTTCCCCCATACTTTCTTGTGTGGATTTTGTTACTCTTGGGTGTTTGAGCACCCTAGACGGTTGAGGTCACCTCAGAGCCATATTCCATTGTGGTGAAGCTTCGTGGTTTTGTTGGGAGCCTCCAATTAAGTTGTGGAGAGAGCCCCAACCTTGTTTGTAAAGGTTCAGTAGCCGCCTTCAAGGGCACCAATAGTGGAATCACGACATCTCGCATTGTGTGAGGGCGTGAGGAGAATACGGTGGCCCTAGTGGCTTCTTGGGGAGCATTGTGCCTCCACACTGCTCCAACGGAGACGTACTTCCTCTGAAAGGGAAAGAACTTCCGCAACACATCCTCGTCTCCACCGTCTCCACTCTTGGTTATCTCGTGCCTTTATTTAAGCAAGCTTACTTGTTTCATATCTCTTGCTTGCTTGTGTACCTATCCTCGTTGCATCATATAGGTTGCTCACCTAGTTGCATTTCTAGACAACCTATTTTGATGCAAAGTTTAACTTGTTAAAGAAAAGCTAAAAATTGTTAGTTGCCTATTCACCCCCCCCTCTAGTCAACCATATCGATCCTTTCAGATGTTTGTAATGCCCAGATAATTAAGCCATGTTAATGGTGCCATGTCATCACATTACTATTGCTAATCTTCATTTGATCCAAATCACAATTCAAATACAAAACCAAGTTTATAGTCAAAATTCAAATTTTGTCAAACATGAAAACAAAAATGTTCAAGGTGTGGCAAATAATCTCTGGATATTTGTCATGTTGAAACCCATATTTTATAAAGTATCTAAATTCCCAAAAATAGATGAAACAGGGGATAAAACATTTATTTCAATATTAAACAAATGCAAACTAGTTTATTGAAAGTGCCAAAATTATTGTGGCAGTGCCTAATTAATAATGCTAATTTATGTGCTAAGTTCATAATTTATAAAGCTAAAAATAAAGTTAAAAAAATATAAAAAGATAAAAGTAAATGAAAAAGGGGGAAAGAAAAGGCCCTAGCTCCCCCTGAGCCTCGGCCCACCCCAGCAGGCCGGCCCAAACCTTTTTCACCTCCCCGGTCGCCTCGTTGTACGACTGACCGAGGGCAGGGTCGCCGCCGAACCCGACGGGGGAGGATAAGGGCCCCCCCTCCTCGGTCCTCTCCCCCGCTGATGAGGCTTGAACAACGTCAGTATTTCCCCAAAGAGGAAGGATGATGCGGCACAACAACGGTAGGTATTTCCCTCAGTGATGCGACCAAGGTTATCGAACTAGTACGAGAACCACGCAACACTATATGAACGACACTTGCACACAAATAACAAATACTCGCAACTCGACGTATTAGAGGGGTTTTCAATCCCTTTCGGGTAACGGCGCCAGAAATTGGCAAGTAGACGGGATAAAAATTGTGGTAGATTGGTAAGTGCAAATAAAATTCAGCGAGGTATTTTTGGGTTTTTGAATTAATTGATCTGAAAATAAAAGCAAATAAAAATAAAGGCAAACATAATAAAGAAGAAACCCGATGGCCATAGATTTCACTAGTGGCTTCCTCGAGAAAATAGCAACGGTGGGTAAAAAAATTACTATTGGGCAATTGATAGAACTTCAAATAATCATGACGATATCCAAGCAATGATCATTATATAAGCATCACGTCCAAGATTAGTAGACCGACTCCTGCCTGCATCTACTACTATTACTCCACACATCGACTGATATCCGGCATGCATCTAGTGTATTAAGTTTATGGAGAACTGAAGTAATGCAATAAGAACGATGACATGATGTAGACAAGATCTATTTATGTAGAAATCGCCCCCATCTTGTTATCCTTAATAGCAACGATACATACGTGTCGTTTCCCCTTCTATCACTTGGATCGAGCACCGTAAGATCTAACCCATCACAAAGCACCTCTTCCCATGGCAAAAAAATGATCTAGTTGGCCTAACTAAACCAAAGATTTCAAGAAGAAATACGAGGCTATAAGTAATCATGCATATAAGGGATCAAAAGACTCAAATAACTGTCATGGTTAAAAACATAGATCTGATTATAAACTCAAAGTTCATCTGATCCCAACAAACACACCTCAAAAGGAGTTACATCAAATAGATCTCCAAGAGACCATTGTACTGAGAATCAAAAGAGAGAGAGGAAGCCATCTAGGTACTAACTACGGACCCGTAGGTCTACAATGAACTACTCACGCATCATCGGAGAGGCACCAATGAGGATGATGAACCCCTCCGTGATGGTGTTTAGATTAGATTTGTGGTTTCTAGAACTTGCGGCAGCTGGAATTAATTTTTGTCGAATCCCCTAGGGTTTCTAGAATATTGGGGTATTTATATAGCAAAGAGGCGGTGCGGGAGGCCACCGAGGTTGGCACAACCCACCTGGGCGTGCCTGGGGGCCTAGGCCTGCCCAGGTGGGTTGTGCCCCCCTCGGAGCACCCCCCAGGTGCTTCTCTGGCCCATTGGGTGTCTTCTAGTCCATAAAAAAATCCACAAAAAGTTTCGCTGCATTTGGACTCCGTTTGACATTGGTTTTTTGCGATGTAAACAAAACAAGCAAAAAACAGCAACTGACACTTGGCACTATGTCAATAGGTTAGTCCCAAAATGATATAAAATGACTGTAAAACATCCAAGAATGATAATATAACAACATGGAACAATCAAAAATTGTAGATATGTTGGAGACGTATCAGCATCCCCAAGCTTAATTCCTGCTTGTCCTCGAGTCGGTAAATGATAAAAATAGAATTTTTGATGTGGAATGCTGCCTAACATGTTCATCACATATTCTTTCTTTTATAGCATGGACAATTGGACTTTTATATGGTCCAAAGCAATATTCTAGTTTTGACATGAGGACTTTAGTACTCAAGCATATCAACAAACAACCATGTCTTTCAAAATATCAACGCTAAAGGAAGTTTTCGCTAGCCCATTATGCTCAACCATTGATCCATTCATGAAACACACTCGCATATTAGCTACACCCAATTCTCAAGTACGATCAAAGTGCCCCTTAGTTGGTGCTTTATAAGAGAAGTTGGAGACTCAAGTAAAAAAATAAATTTACATAAAGTAAATAGAAAGGCCCTTCGCGGAGGGAAGTAGGGATTTGTAGAGGTGCCAGAGCTCAAAGCGAAAAAGATAGAGATAAAACATTTTGGGTGGCATGATTTTCCTGTCAACAAAAACGATCAAGTAGTTCCTAATACTTTCCATGCTAGATATATCATAGGCGGTTCCCAAACAGAAAATAAAGTTTATTCCTTTTTCCACCATACTTTCACTTTCCATGGCTAACCGTATCCACGGGTGCCTTCCATACCAACACTTTCCAAGGAATTTATTATTTGAAAACATAAATTAAATTCATTTTTCATTTTGGGACTGGGCATCCCTAATACATTTGCCATACTCTCGTGCAATGACAAGTGAATAAACACTCATCTTGAGAATAACACATCTAGCATGGAAATATATCAGCCACCCCCTACCGTTTCATGAGCGGTGCAAGCACAAAAAAGAGAAATTTATTTTGAAAATTAGAGATGGCACATACAAATTTGCTTAGAACAGCAAAATAATACCACATATAGGTAGGTATGGTGGACTCATATGGCAAAACTGGTTTGAACGATTTTGGATGCACAAGTAGTGATCATACTTAGTGTAAATGAAGGCTAGCAAAAGATTGAGAAGCATCCAACCAAGAAATGAAAAATCTCATAAGTGAGCATTAAGCATAACTAACACCGAATAATGCACCACAAGTAGGATGTAATTTAATTGCATAACTATTGACTTTTGTGCTTGCATAGGGAATCACAAACCTTAACACCAATATTCTTACTAAAGCATAATTATTCATCAACATGACTCACATATTATATCAACATATCTCAAAACTATTAGAAGGAATCAAGTTTATTTTGTCCAATGATCTTCATGGAAGTTTTTATTATATCCTCCTTCGATATCTATCACTTTGGGACTTGTTTCATATGTTCCTTTTAATAAGCTCAAACAAATATAAGTGACGAACATGAGCATAAATTTTTTCTTCTCTCAAAATAATTTAAGTGAAGCATGAGAGAATTTCTTAAAAAATTTAATCACTCTCAAATAAATCTAGGTGAAGCATGAGAGCATTTCTTCAAAAATACTAAAGCACGCCGTGCTCAAAAAGATATAAGTGAAGCACTAGAGCAATTCCATAGCTCATAAAGATTTAAGTGAAGCATAGAGAGCGATTCTAACAAGTCATAGCACAATTTTGGCTCTCTCTAATAGGTGTATCCAGCAATGATTCATGAGTAAAAATACAAATCAAAACGAGCAAAGACTCATATAATACAAGACGCTCCCAGCAAAACTCATAATATGTGACGAATAAAAATATAGTTTCAAGTAAAATACCGATTGTTATTAGAAGAAAGAGGGGATGCCAAAGGGGGGCATCCCCAAGCTTAGTTGCTTAATACTTGTTGAATATTATCTTGGGGTGCCATGGGCATCCCCAAGCTTAGCCTTTTGCTAATCCTCATTCCTTCATCCATCGTAATGTCACCCAAAACTTGAAAACTCCAATCACACAGAACTCAACAAAACCTTCTTGAGATCCGTTACTATAAGAAAGCAAATCACTATTATAAGTACTATTGCAAACCAATTCATATTTTATTTTTGCATTATATCTACTATATTCCAACTTTTCTATGGAAAAAATCTTCAAGGGAAACCATAGAATCATGAAAACAAGCACACAACGCAAAGAAAACAGAACCTGTCAAAACAGAACAGTCTGTAGCAATCTAGAAATTTCTAATACTTTTGTAACTCCAAAAATTCTGAAATATTAGGACAACGTGAGAAATTTGTATATTAATCTTATTCAAAAATAATAAGTATTTTATCATGCTTCCATTAAAAACTAAAATTATTTTCCTGGGCGCAAAAGTTTCTGTTTTTCAGCAAGATCAAATCAACTATCACCCAACATGATCCCAAAGGCTTTGCTTGGCCCAAACACCAATTAGAACACACAAAAACACAATCATAACAGTAGAATAATTGGGCAAACACTCAAGAATATAAGAAAGAGACAAAAATAAATTTTATTCATTGGGTTGCCTCCCAACAAGCGCTATCGTTTTATGCCACTAGCTAGGCATCGATAATTTTAATGATGCACACATAAAAGACAAGAATTAAAGCACAAATAGAGCATCATAATACATATGAAAAACACATTTAAGTCTAACATACTTCCTATGCATAGGAATTTTATAGGAAAACAAATTATCAAGACAAGCAATTTCTAGCATATGCAAATAGGAAGAACGAAGCATTAATAATTTAAACGCAAAGAGAGGTGATTTAGTAACATGAAAATTTCTACCACCATATTTTCCTCTCTCATAATAATAACATGTAAGATTATACTGAAATTCAACAATATAGCTATCATATAAAATTTTCTCTTCATGATCCAAATGCATGCAATGTTGACACTCTTCCAAAGTAGTGGGATTATCATCAAATAAAGTCATGACCCCTCCAAGCCCACTTTTATCAAAAAATTCACAAGATTGAACACTCTCCAAATATGTGGGATTACTTTTACCTAACGTTGACGCTCTTCCAAACCCACTTTCAATATTATTACAAACATATTCATCATGAGGCTTAAATGAATTTTCAAGATCATAAGAAGAATCACCCCAATCATGATCATTGCAACAGGTAGTGGACATAGCAAAATTAGCATCCCCAAGCTTGGGGTTTGCATATTATTAGCACAATTGACATTAACAGAATTTATAGTAAAATCATTGCAATCATGCTTTTCGTTCAAGGAGCTATCATGAATCACTTCATAAATTCCTTCGTTTAACACTTCATCACAATTTTCAGATTCATAAATTTCAAGCAAAACTTCATAAAGATAATCTAGTGAACTCAATCCACTAGCAATTGGTTCATCATAATTGGATATTTTGAAAAGGTTAGCAAGTGGATGAGGATCCATATCAATAGATTTTTAGCAAGCGAAGATGCAAGCAAATAGAAGACACATGGCAACAGAAGCAAACACAAGATTTGACGAGAAAAAGGCAAAGGAAAAAGAAGGCGAATAAAACAACAAATTTTTGTGAAGTGGGGGAGATCAAAATGAGAGGCAAATGGCAAATAATGTAAATTGCAAGGAGATAAGATTTGTGATTATGAGCCTGGTAGATGTTGGTGATGTCTCCCCAGCAACGGCGCCAGAAATTCCTTTTGATGCAGCTTGAACTATGTCAGTATTTCCCCAAAGAGGAAGGGATGATGCAGCACAACTAAGGTAGGTATTTCCCTCAGTGATGAGACCAAGGTTATGGAATGTAACATCCCAAATTTTCAATTTGGAATGTTATACACTAGATCATCATGCATAGCATATTTTCTTGCATTTTGGTTGATCCTAGAAATTTCACGCAACTCAAGGACCCTCGGAGAGAGTTGGAGATTTCGTTATTTTCATATTTGAGTGTTTTCTCGAAGTTTGAAAATAGGATCATTTGATTTATTTATTTTATCTTCAATAATTTTTCCGGTGTCAAAAATATATGAGAGAGGGAATAATATGACTTTCCCAAATTTAGGAAAAATGAAGATTTAATAAATAGATCAATTTTTGTTTGCCGGAGTTTTATTTGCATTTTATTTGGATAGGGAAAAATGCGCGTTTTCGAAAATTGCATTTTAGGTCCGGAGAAAAGTTCATTTTGTTCGGCTCATTTTTAGGAGTCGGGAAAAATTTACTTTAGATTTTTCGGAGTTCGTTTAGATCTCTTTTTGTTTTTTTTTCTGCGCGCTGATCCGTTAAAAAAAACTATTCGCAGGCCAGCCGGGCCAAAGGCCCAAGCTGCCGCAAGCCAAGCAGCCGGCCAAGGCCATCGCTAGACGCGCGCCAGGCGCAGGCGCAGGAGGCCGCCGCCGCCTCTCTCCTGTACCGAATCCTAGTAGGACTTTGGTCCTACTTCCGTATATTCCATTTCTATTTCTAGATCTTTTCCTTCCCTCTTTTCTATTCCTATTCCTAGTCTAATTCCTTGCCCTCTACCCCAAGTAAACCCCTCCCCGTCCCAATATAAATACCCAAGCACCCCCCCCTCTAAACACATCAAATTCCAAGCCTCTCTCAACCCCAAGCACTCCACCGCACCCCGCGCCCTAAGCCGCCGCCCGCGCCCTACGCCGCCGCCGCCGCCTTAGCCGCCGCCGCCGTCGCACCTAGCCGCCGCCGCACCTTGCCGCGCCGCCCCACGCCCACGCCGCCGGAGCCCCTCGCCGGAGACCTCGCCGGAGGTAGCCCCACGCTACATCTATTCTTTTCATCGGATCGTTTTCTTCTAATCGTTCCGATTCTTCTTTTCCGATTCGTTTTCTTTCAGGTTCTTCGCCAAACCGTTCCGGTGTTCTAGATCGGTTTTTCGTTTCGGTTTTCTTCTCCGAAACCCTAGATCGGATTTGTTTTCTTCTCCGATTTAGTTGCCTTTGGACCGTTCGTCTTAACGAATGTGATCACCGGATTCTTCTAGGTTAACGAACGTCCGTTCGTTTAACCGTTCTTCATTTTCTTCTCGTCGGATTTATTCCGCGTCTTTTCCGCGATCGCGATTTCAAATCCGATCTTCTTTCTAGTCTTTCTTTTCGCTCGTTTATCGGAATCAGGTGATTCAAGCGCCTGAAGTTTCATTTCGAAACCGTCGTTCCGTCTAATCAACTTAAACAAGTTTTTGCCACGGTAAAATTTTACCTAGTTTCAACTTGCTAGAACCGAGTTGTTTTCTTTCGCCGTTTGTTTCTTTGTTCGGTTCTTTCTTTCTTCTCAACCGGAGTTCTTAAATTGAACTTTCTGGTTCGTTCTCTTGTTCGAGTTTTACCTGTGCATTAGATGAGTACTTATTGTATGCTTGTTGTTTGTCTGCGATAGATTACCCGGATTGCGCCGCTTGTTACTTCGAAACCCTAGGACTCGCGGATCATCAGCAAGGCAAGTAACACTTTGATCATACCTTTTCTACAACCCATGTTTTATTGCATTAGATCAATCCTCTCACATTGCATGATTAGGATCTAATTAAATTGTGGGATGGGAAGTAGATGAGGTAGTACCTATCACATGTATTACTATGAAACCTTTGGGAGTTACTTCTACGTTTGCTTATTATGCCATGCTATGCTAGTAGACGTGGATTGGGTGAGTGATATCCATGACAGATGTGAGATTGATAATTTTAATGGTTTATCTAAGGTGGCAACTTAAACACACATCTGGGTGGATTGAGGCACCTGATGTCTATCAGGACTTTCCTGTTTTTTTTCGGACCGCCACCCAGGCTCAAAGGGATCATAAGATCTTTCATGCTAGAAACTTCCGTGTGCAGCCACAAGCCATTATGGGCTCTGGCATAGTTGACTAAGTTGTGCGAACTCTTACGGGGTGGACTAGCAGATGTAGGGGTTGTAGGTGGTACGGTCTACCCCACATGTAAGGTGCTAGCGCTTCTGAAAGACTGTGTCTCGGTCATCCGTCTTCTCAAACACCGTGTAGTGCGAGAAACCAAACGGAGGCGATCGAGTCTTGTGGGGAAAAGTGCGCAAACCTCTGTAGAGTGTACAAACTAATCATGATTAGCCGTGTCCCCGGTTATGGACAACTTGAGTATCTAGTACTTGAATATCATTGTGAATCTCAACATGTTACTTCTAATTAATGTTGTTGGGTTTTAATTATTCTTAATTGGGATTGAGAATGCTGTCAACCATGCTCAATGTTTCACAACCACCATAATAGTTAAATAAATTTATTCCTTTGCAGTAGGGAAAAATTGGCTTTACGCAAAATTGTAACCATAGAGCTTTCCACCAGCCATATATGCATATAGTATAGCTGTTTCATTCCATTACTCTCTATGTGTTACTTTGCCAGCATATTCCATGTGTTGACCCGTTTTCGGGCTGCAACGTTAATGTTGCAGACTTTTCAGACGACGATTGAGGTGCGTTTAGGTCGTGGCCCTATACTCAGTGATGCCGCTGGAGTTGATGGACCCATTTATCTTCCAAGTCTTCCGCTGTTATCTTTATAATATGGCCTTAAGCCATATTTATTGTAATAAGTTCTTTTTGAGCCATCGATGTAATAAGTGTGTGATTGCAACTCTGTTATAAAACCTCGATGTACTGTGTGGTGTCAGCATTACTGATCCAGGGATGACACCGTAGCACAGTAGACGTGATCCATTCGGGTCAGGTCGCTACAGAGATGGTATCAGAGCACACGCTGACTGTAGGACACGACCACTAAGTTAAAGCCATAGGTTTCCATTCTCTTCTCATTTTCTAACTCCTCATCTTTTCTACTCTATTAGGATGACGAACGTGAAGATTAAGTATGCTCAACCGGATGAAGGCACACCATTTGGATTTCACCTGAAGGAAGTCACCAAGTACCTGAACATTGGATTACCAAGCTTCACGGGAACTTTCAACGCCACTCTGCCTGAAGAGGAGCGCTAGAAGATTCAAGCTCACGTTTCGGGAAGAACATTCGCGCCAATCACGAAGCCCATAGATAGTGTCTTCAATGCACCAACCTGGAGTCTGGGAAGGAGCATGGCAGCTCATATCACCATAGGACGCATTGGAGAAGTTTATCAAGAAGACCTCAAGGACACTATCTACCAGATTTGCGGACGCCGAGATGAACAATGGAAGTTAGTCAGCACCAAGAAGGATAGATCCATTGCAGCATTCATCCAGAAGTTAAACCAGCACATTCGACGCCACGAGAACCAGATGTGCAATGATATGATGGAGTTGAAGAATGCGAAGGCAAGGATCATCGAGCTAGAAGGAGAACTGAAGTCTACACGCAAGGACTACATGGACGAGATCGTAGCTCTAGCAAGGCACAACAACGATCTTAAGCAGGAGATTGAAGAACTCAAGAGGAAGTTAGCATCCCAGGAGGAAGATGAGTACGTCGCATGTCCAGACAACTACATCATCATCGACGACACCGATTCGGATCCAAGTGAACCCGACTTTGAAGACGAAGCTGGAGCAGATATCATGGAGTCTTCCACCGGTTCAAATTTCTAGATGACCACCAGATAATAGTAGTATTTCCCCATGTAAACAATAGTCGAGCACTTTTGCGATAGTTAGACCGTTTGTAAGCCCTTGTTTGATTGATTGAAGTGATTTTGTGTGCATTTGCCTCATGTGCATATGGGTAGTGTTTTCCCTTTAGACCCCTCTATTCTTAATTCTCGTCTTTTCTAAAACCCTCAGATGCCTCCAAGACGTGACAATGGATTTCCACCGGAGCTCACTCAGTTGATTCAGCAGCAGAATCAATTGATGCAGATGTTAGTTCAGAATCAGCAGAACAAGAACAACAACCCACCACCACCACCACATGTTGACCACTTAGCCCATTTCCTTAGGCTGAATCCGCCGGTGTTTTCCAGTAGCACCGAGCCGATAGTAGCAGACGATTGGCTCCGCAAGATAGGAAGGGAGTTGACCACTGCAGGATGTACGGATGGTGAGAAAGTGAAGTTTGCCGCACACCAGCTTGACGGACCCGCGACAGCATGGTGGGAGAATTTCACAGCCACTTACCCAGTTGACACTGTCACATGGGATCAGTTTCAGCAAGCTTTCCGCACTGCCCATGTTTCAGCAGGAGCTATGGCCATAAAGAAGCGTGAGTTTCGCAACTTACGCCAAGGAGGAAGGACAGTTGGCCAGTACGTTGACGATTTTAGCAAGTTAGCACGTTATGCCCCAGATGACGTTGCTACGGATGCAGCTAAGCAGGAGAAGTTTCTGGAAGGATTAAATGATGAGCTAAGAATGAAGTTGATGGTAGCAAGTTTCAACAACTACCAGGAGTTGGTAGATCGTGCCATCATGATAGAAGGGAAGCAACAGCAGATGGAGAACCGTAAGAGGAAGTATGGACAGGGGAAGTATAAATCTGGAGCCCAGCAGCAGCCCCGTTTTACCCCTAAACCGGGATTTCAGTTTCAGCATACCCATGGAGGAGGTAGCTCACACAACCATAATGGCCACAAGAATGGTAATGGGAATGGAGGAAGCAACGGCCAGAACCGGACAACCCCATCGACCCCAACCAAGAGAGACCTGAGTCAAGTCACCTGTTTCAAGTGTTCGAAGACCGGACATTATGCCAATGAATGTCCTGAAGGCCAGATTGGAAATGGCAATGGAAGCTCTGGAAAGAAGCCGAACCCTTTCAATAGGGGACAGGTGAACCACGTTAATGTGGAGGAGGTTGAAGATCAGCCCGATGCAGTAATCGGTAAGTTTTTGGTTAAGTCATTTACTGCACTCGTTCTTTTTGATACTGGTGCATCGCATTCATACATATCAAGGGGATTTGTGGAAAAGTATAACCTGCCAACCCAAGCCCTTAGGTCACCCATGTTAGTAATCTCACCAGGAGCGGAGTTTATGGCTAGACGATGGTGTGATCGGTTACCATTAAGGATTGGTAACTATGTGTTTCCCTCAGACCTAATAGTATTGGAATCTCAAGGATTGGATGTGATATTAGGCATGGATTGGTTATCAAAGTATGAAGGGAATATTGAGTGTGCTAGTAAGTCAATTTTGCTTACTACACCAGAAGGGAGAAGGATCATGTGTGTATCCCGGCATGTACCAAAAAGGACACAAGTGAATTGCCTAACAGGAGTCGTGCAGGAGGAAGTACCAGTGGTAAAGGATTTTCCTGATGTATTTCCTGAGGAATTGCCAGGCATGCCACCGGATAGAGACATTGAGTTTTTGATTGAGTTATTGCCAGGTACAGGCCTAATATTGAAGCAACCATATAGGATGCCAGCAAAGGATTTGGTGGAAATAAAGAATCAGATTAAGGAGTTATTGGATAAAGGTTACATTCGCCCAAGTTCTTCACCTTGGGGATCACCCGTACTCCTAGTGGAAAAGAAGGATGGATCATTAAGGATGGTTGTAGATTATCGGGGATTGAATGAAGTAACCATCAAGAATAAGTACCCACTGCCAATGATCAACAATCTGTTTGATCGGTTGCAAGGAGCTAAAGTGTTTTCCAAGATCGATTTGCGATCAGGGTACCACCAATTGAAGATTCGAGAGCAGGACATACCTAAGACAGCATTCACCATGAGATATGGATTGTATGAGTATACCGTTATGTCATTTGGATTGACTAACGCGCCTGCCTATTTTATGAACCTGATGAACAAAGTGTTTATGGAGTTTCTGGATAAGTTCGTCGTAGTGTTCATTGATGATATTCTGGTTTATTCAAAGAATGAATAAGAGCATAAGGAACATTTGCGTTTGGTTTTGGAGAAACTAAGGGAACATCAGTTATACGCCAAATTCAGCAAATGTGAGTTTTGGTTGAAGGAAGTAGGATTCCTCGGACATGTTATATCCGGAGAAGGTATAGCAGTTGACCCCACAAAGGTTGAGACCGTAACCGAATGGGAAGCACCAACAACAGTTGGAGAGATCCGGAGTTTTCTTGGACTCGCAGGATACTACCGGAGATTCATTGAGAATTTTTCAAAGATTGCGAAGCCTATGACGGAGTTTTTGAAGAAGGATACTAAGTTCAAATGGACTGAGGAGTGTGAGGCTAGTTTTCAGGAGTTGAAGAAACGATTGGGTACCTCACCAGTATTGATTTTGCCAGATCAGACCAAGGATTATGAGGTGTATTGCGACGCTTCACGTCGAGGACTTGGAGCAGTGCTTATGCAGGAAGGAAGAGTTGTTTCGTATGCTTCACGACAACTGAAGCCTCATGAGTTGAATTATGCCACGCATGATTTGGAGTTAGCAGCCATAGTGCATGCATTGAAGACGTGGAGACATTTCCTCATTGGAAATCATTGTGAGGTGTACACGGATCACAAGAGTTTGAAGTACATTTTCACGCAGAAGGAGTTGAACCTCAGACAGAGGAGATGGTTGGAGCTCATCAAGGATTATGACATGAGATTGCATTACCATCCTGGAAAAGCTAATGTAGTAGCTGACGCGTTGAGTCGTAAGAGCCATGTCAATACGATAATGACGGGGAGTATACCAAAGGAGTTAGCAGAAAACCTTCATGAGCTATGTTTGGAAATAGTTCCGAGAGGCTATGTAGCAGCATTGGAGATTCAGTCAACATTGATGGATAAAATCAGAGAAGCTCAGAAATCTGACAAGGAGATTGCCGCTATAAAGGAGAAACTTAGCAAAGGAAAAGCTAAGGGATTTCGTGAGGATGAGCACGATACCTTATGGTTTGAGGACCGTGTTTATGTGCCCAATGACCCGGAGATCAGGAAGTTGATTTTGCAGGAGGCACATGATTCACCGTATTCGATTCACCCAGGGAATACCAAGATGTATTTGGATTTGAAGGAAACATTCTGGTGGACCGGAATGAAGAAGGATATTGCAGCATATGTAGCAGTTTGTGACGTATGTCAGAGAGTAAAGGCAGAGCATCAGAAGCCAGCAGGATTGTTACAACCATTGCCGATACCCGAATGGAAGTGGGATAAGATAGGCATGGATTTTATCACAGGACTACCCAGGACGAAAGCAGGCTATGACTCGATATGGGTAGTAGTTGACCGTTTGACGAAGGTAGCACATTTCATTCCAGTTAAGACCACTTACACTAGTGCTAAGTTGGCAAAGATATACATGACTAGGATCATTTGTTTGCATGGAGTCCCGAGGAGTATCGTATCAGATACCAGTTTCGTTCCATGACAACAGTTACGAAGTTGGAGACCAACAATTCTTTGGACCAGATTTGATTAAGGAGTCTGAACGGAAGGTTAAGTTGATTCGCGATAGGCTCAAGGTAGCCCAGTCCAGGCAGAAGAGCTACGCAGATTCTAAACTCAAGGAGATAGTTTACGAAACCGGAGACAGAGTTTATCTTCGAGTATCCCCACTTCGAGGAGTTAAGCGCTTTGGAGTTAAGGGAAAGTTAGCACCGCGTTTCGTTGGACCGTTTAAGATCTTGAAACGTATGGGAGAAGTCACGTATAAGTTGGAATTACCAGAGGGACTGTCAGGAGTTCGTGATGTATTTCATGTTTCTCAGTTGAAGAAATGTCATGCCGAGATGGCGGAGGTACCGCTAAGAGATACCGTGCCGCTTGAAGCGATTCAGTTGAAGGACGACTTAACATATGAGGAGAAGCCAGTCAAGATTCTCGATTATGCCAGCAGAGTTACTCGCAGCAAGGTTATCAAGTTTTGCAAAGTTCAGTGGAACCACCACTCAGAGGATGAAGCCACCTGGGAGAGAGAAGAAGATTTGCTCAAGGACCACCCTCACCTATTTTCTAGCCAACCAGAATCTCGAGGGCAAGATTCATCTTAAGGGGGGTAGGTTTGTAACATCCCAAATTTTCAATTTGGAATGTTATACACTAGATCATCATGCATAGCATATTTTCTTGCATTTTGGTTGATCCTAGAAATTTCACGCAACTCAAGGACCCTCAGATAGAGTTGGAGATTTCGTTATTTTCATATTTGAGAGTTTTCTCGAAGTTTGAAAATAGGATCATTTGATTTATTTATTTTATCTTCAATAATTTTTCCGGTGTCAAAAATATATGAGAGAGGGAATAATATGACTTTCCCCAATTTAGGAAAAATGAAGATTTAATAAATAGATCAATTTTTGTTTGCCGGAGTTTTATTTGCATTTTATTTGGATAGGGATAATTGCGGTTTTCGAAAATTGCATTTTAGGTCCGGAGAAAAGTTCATTTTGTTTGGCTCATTTTTAGGAGTCGGGAAAAATTTACTTTAGATTTTTCGGAGTTCGTTTAGATCTCTTTTTGTTTTTTTTTCTGCGCGCTGAACCGTTAAAAAAAAAACTATTCGCAGGCCAGCCGGCCCAAAGGCCCAAGCCGCCGCAAGCCAAGCAGCCGGCCAAGGCCATCGCTAGCCGTGCGCCAGGCGCAGGCGCAGGAGGCCGCCGCCGCCTCTCTCCTGTACCGAATCCTAGTAGGACTTTGGTCCTACTTCCGTATATTCCTTTTCTATTTCTAGATCTTTTCCTTCCCTCTTTTCTATTCCTATTCCTAGTCTAATTCCTTGCCCTCTACCCCAAGTAAACCCCTCCCCTCCCCAATATAAATACCCAAGCACCCCCCTCTAAACACATCAAATTCCAAGCCTCTCTCAACCCCAAGCCCTCCACCGCACCTCGCGCCCTAAGCCGCCGCCCGCGCCCTATGCCACCGCCGCCGCCTTAGCCGCCGCCGCCGTCGCACCTAGCCGCCGCCGCACCTTGCCGCGCCGCCCCACGCCCACACCGCCGGAGCCCCTCGCCGGAGGTAGCCCCGCGCTACATCTATTGTTTTCATCGGATCATTTTCTTCTAATCGTTCTGATTCTTCTTTTCCGATTCGTTTTCTTTCCGGTTCTTCGCCAAACCGTTCCGGTGTTCTAGATCGGTTTTTCATTTCGGTTTTCTTCTCCGAAACCCTAGATCGGATTTGTTTTCTTCTCCGATTTAGTTGCCTTTGGACCGTTCGCCGGACCATTCGTCTTAACAAACGTGATCACTGGATTCTTCTAGGTTAACGAACGTCCGTTCGTTTAACCGTTCTTCTTTTTCTTCTTGTCGGATTTATTCCACGTCATTTCCGCAATCGCGATTTCAGATCCGATCTTCTTTCTAGTCTTTCTTTTCGCTCGTTTATCGGAATCAGGTGATTCAAGTGCCTGAAGTTTCGTTTCGAAACCGCCGTTCCGTCTAATCAACTTAAACAAGTTTTTGCCCCGGTAAAATTTGACCTAGTTTCAACTTGCTAGAACCGAGTTGTTTTCTTTCGCCGTTTGTTTCTTTGTTCGGTTCTTTCTTTCTTCTCAACCGGAGTTCTTAAATTGAACTTTCTGGTTCGTTCTCTTGTTCGAGTTTTACCTGTGCATTAGATGAGTACTTATTGTATGCTTGTTGTTTGTCTGCGATAGATTACCCGGATTGCGCCGCTTGTTACTTCGAAACCCTAGGACTCGCGGATCATCAGCAAGGCAAGTAATACTTTGATCATACCTTTTCTACAACCCATGTTTTATTGCATTAGATCAATCCTCTCACATTGCATGATTAGGATCTAATTAAATTGTGGGATGGGAAGTAGATGAGGTAGTACCTATCACATGTATTACTATGAAACCTTTGGGAGTTACTTCTACGTTTGCTTATTATGCCATGCTATGCTAGTAGATGTGGATTGGGTGAGTGATATCCATGACAGATGTGAGATTGATAATTTTAATGGTTTATCTAAGGTGGCAACTTAAACACACATCTGGGTGGATTGAGGCACCTGATGTCTATCAGGACTTGCCTGTTTTTTTTGGACCGCCACCCAGGCTCAAAGGGATCATAAGATCTTTCATGCTAGAAACTTCTGTGTGCAGCCACAAGCCATTATGGGCTCTGGCATAGTTGACTAAGTTGTGCGAACTCTTACGGGGTGGACTAGCAGATGTAGGGGTTGTAGGTGGTACGGTCTACCCCACATGTAAGGTGCTAGCGCTTCTGAAAGACTGTGTCTCGGTCATCCGTCTTCTCAAACACCGTGTAGTGTGAGAAACCAAACGGAGGCGATCGAGTCTTGTGGGGAAAAGTGCACAAACCTCTGCAGAGTGTACAAACTAATCATGATTAGCCGTGTCCCCGGTTATGGACAACTTGAGTATCTAGTACTTGAATATCATTGTGAATCTCAACATGTTACTTCTAATTAATGTTGTTGGGTTTTAATTATTCTTAATTGGGATTGAGAATGCTGTCAACCATTCTCAATGTTTCACAACCACCATAATAGTTAAATAAATTTATTCCTTTGCAGTAGGGAAAAATTGGCTTTACGCAAAATTGTAACCATAGAGCTTTCCACCAGCCATATATGCATATAGTATAGCTGTTTCATTCCATCACTCTCTATGTGTTACTTTGCCAGCATATTCCATGTGCTGACCCGTTTTCGGGCTGCAACGTTAATGTTGCAGACTTTTCAGACGACGATTGAGGTGCGTTTAGGTCGTGGCCCTATACTCAGTGATGCCGCTGGAGTTGATGGACCCATTTATCTTCCAAGTCTTCCACTGTTATCTTTATGATATGGCCTTAAGCCATATTTATTGTAATAAGTTCTTTTTGAGCCATCGATGTAATAAGTGTGTGATTGCAACTCTGTTATAAAACCTCGATGTACTGTGTGGTGTCAGCATTACTGATCCAGGGATGACACCATAGCACAGTAGACGTGATCCATTCGGGTCAGGTCGCTACATGGAACCAGTAGGAGAACCACGCAACACTACGTGAATGGCGCCTGCACGCAAATAACAAATACTCGCAACCTGACGTATTAAAGGGGTTGTCAATCCCTTTCGGGTAACGGCGCCATAAATTGGCAAGTAGACGGGATAAAAATTGTGGTAGATTGATAAATGAAAATAAAATTCGGCGAGGTATTTTTGGGTTTTCGATTAATAGATCTGAAAATAAAAGCAAATAAAAATAGACCGCGAAGGCAAATATAATAAAGAAGAGACCTAGGGGCCGTAGATTTCACTTGTGGCTTCTCTCGAGAAAATAGCAACGGTGGGTAAACAAATTACTATTGGCAATTGATAGAACTTCAAATAATCATGACGATATCCAGGCAATTATCATTATATAGGCATCACGTCCAAGATTAGTAGACTGACTCCTGCCTAGATCTACTACTATTACTCCACACATCAACCGCTATCCAGCATGCATCTAGTGTATTAAGTTCGTGGAGAAATAGAGTAATGCAATAATAACGATGACATGATGTAGTAAAGATCTATTTATGTAGAAATATACCCCATCTTGTTATCCTTAATAGCAGCAATACATACAAGTCGTTTCCCCTTCTCTCACTGGGATCAAGCACCGTAAGATCGAACCCATCACAAAGCACCTCTTCCCATTGCAAGAAAAACCGATCTAGTTGGCCTAACTAAACCAAATATTGAAAGAAGAAATACGAGGCTATAAGTAATCATGCATATAAGAGATCAAAAGACTCAAATAACTTTCATGAATAAAAACATAGATATGATCATAAACTCAAAGTTCATTGGATCCCAACAAACACACCGCAAAAAGAGTAACATCAAATAGATCTCTAGGAGACCATTGTGATTGAGAATCAAGAGAGAGAGAGAGAGAGGAAGCCATCTAGCTACTAACTACGGACATGTAGGTCTACAATGAACTACTCACGCATCATCGGAGAGGCACCAATGAGGATGATGAACCCCTCCGTGATGGTGTTTAGATTGGATCTGTGGTTTCTGGAACTTGCGGCGACTAGAATTGATTTTCATCGACCCCCTAGGGTTTCTGGAATATTGGGGTATTTATATAGCAAAGATGCGGTGCAGGACGCCACCGAGGTGGGCACAACCCACCTGGGCGCACCTGGGGGCCCAGGCGCGCCCTGGTGGGTTGTGCCCCTCTTGGGGCACCCCCAGGTGCTTCTCTGGCCCATTGAGTGTCTTGTGGTCCAGAAAAAATCCACAAAAAGTTCTTCTGCATTTGGACTCCGTTTGATATTGATTTTCTGTAATGTAAAAAAACAAGCAAAAAACAACAACTGGCACTTGGCACTATGTCAATAGGTTAGTCCCAAAAAATGATATAAAATGATTGTAAAACATCCAAGAATGATAATATAACATCATGGAACAATAAAAAATTATAGATACATTGGAGATATATCACCCGCATCCACCCACTCCCGCTCGCTCTCCTCTACCTCTCCACTGCACTCCCCTCTCCCCTCCAGACCCTCGGCGCCGAGCGTGCCTGTGGCCGAACCGCCAAGCTGACCATGGCCACCCCCTCCTCGCCGCCCCATCGTGTCAGGAGGATGAGCCTGCCTTGGCTACTCCCCACTTCCTTTGGATCAAGCCGGGACACCCCCACGATGGCTCCCCGGGTCATCTTCCTCCTCGGACGCCGCCACCCTCTTCGTCGTCTCCGACGCCAGTGAGCCTCCCTCGAGCCCGCCTTTGCACCCCTACGAGATCGCCGTGATACCCCTCCCTCTTCCCTGCTCTCTCCTAGCTCACGCACAGCGTCATGTCCCCTTCCTTGAGAGCTCCAAGCCACCCTCCACTATCGCCGATGAGCAACGTGTGCACGGGCCGCCTCAGCTTGCTCTAATGGCCCGACTGCCTTCTTGTTGCTCCGTAGGCGCCGCTACCGCGCTTTGGCGCTCGGATTCGAGTTGTAGCGCCACTCCGCCTCGGGACCGACTCCGGCCTCCGCCCCTGCTTGCTGACGGCGCTATCTCTGGCCAAGTCCGGCCATGCCACCAGCCCCGCTCGATGCAGCTTGGTCTCCGTGATCAAACGGACCAAGCCGCGGGTCCGGAGGCCCCTGCGGCGCGGTTCCGGCTAACTCCGGTGAGGCGCCACCACTGGATTGGTTGTTGGAGCCGCACCGACGCCGGCGCCGATATGTGGCTGACGTGGCTCAGCTAGGGCCTTCCTCTGTGTCACTGACTATGGGACCCGCAGGCCGACTTGACCGGTCAACTGTCCTAGTTGACCGGCTGACTGGCAGTTGACTCAGGTCAACGTGGCCACACATGTCAGCGCTTGTAAATCCTTAGGGTGCACTGCACCGGGTTCACCCAGCATTTTAGTTTCATATTTTTCAGAATTAAAATTAATTCAGAAAATCAAGAAAATCAATTTAAAGTTCGAAAATTCATAGAAAATAAATCGTAGCTCAGATGAAAAAAAGTATATATGAAAATTGCTTAGAAAAATCCAATGAATCCAAATATGTGATCCATTCATCTGTCACATGTCCCTAGCATGCTGAACATGGAATCGTCCTCTCTCTTTCATCTGTCCAGAGAGTGCCAAACACTGGGAAACCTCCTCCGGATGTTTTCGCTCTCCGTCTGCAATGTGTAGTACTGTGTTAGGTCACCCTTAGTTCTACGTACTGTCATTTCATGCCTAGTGATGCATATGTTTACTTGGTATTTACTGTTTCTTCCCCCTCTTCTCTCCAGTAGACCCCGAGACCAATGTTTCCCCTATGATCGACTACATCATCGACGACCCTTCTTCCTTTTCAGCAGAGCTTCCAGGCAAGCAAACCCCCCTTGATCATTCCGATATCTCCCATTCCATTCTCTCTCATGCATGCATTAGATTTTGATACTGTAATTGATTCCTCCTATTATGATGCATAGCCTGCTTTTGTAACCTGCTCATTGTACCATACTTGCTTAGTATAGGTTAGTAAGTGATCCATCAATGGCCCTTCACCTTGTCCTTGTTGCCCCTGCTAGATTACCAAATGACTTGATCAACATGATCGATGTCCAGGGCCCGACACATCACCTCGGCCCCCTTTAGTTCTACGACTCTGTAGAGCTACTATCGATTGTCGAGGGTGATACCTCGTAACGCACTCCTCATGATAACTCTGTAGTGTAGCTCATCGGTCGTGGTTTATCGAGAGTAGAACTAGGGAATTTAGTTATGCTTCTTAACCAAATGAAATGTTCGGGTTATAAGATATATTGAAATGTTTTTGTCAATATTGAATCATTGAAATGCAATGAGCACCAATTTATACTCATGTGCGAAGTGTTGATTCATTTATGAGTGGCCTATCTTTTGCCGGAGTGTTGATTCATTTCCGCTCCGGCAAATTTCAGGCGCTCGATATGTCCTTTTTTAGCAAAGGTCATGCCGAGTTTTTCCATGAATTTAAGCATGACTGCTAGAATATGTAGGAAATATCAAGTGCCCTGTTGTCGTGGGGGTAGCTTCTCCTTCATTCCTATGTGCTAGACAATTTGGTGTAATGCACTCGGGAACGAAAGGAGGAGCTACCATCACCGACGGTCGAATATATACACCACGTGAGCTGAGAATTTTCAAGAAAATACTCGACAGACCGATAGTCAAACCGTGATGAATAATAATAATCTAATTTAGTTTTTAGTACATATATTTAATTGTACAAGTTTAATCTTTGAATTATGAACATAGGAAATGTCGTCGATGTCATCGTCGGACGATGAAAGTCTCCTGGCGGAGTGCAACTGGTGCGGCGATGACTGGGGTCTGTGCGACAGGGATCACCTGGTAGAAGCTCGGCGCTTCAAGATTAAGCTCCAGGAGACCTTCGATGTTGAAACAGTACGCAACGACGACAAGTGTTTTTTCATAATTAAGCACGACTTCTGCTTCTTCAATGTGTAATTTTCGTCTTTTACAATTCGACTAGCTTATCCCATGCCATGCAAGACTCTATGTCTTGGAGAGGATGGATTTTTAAGATCATGAAAGTATGGAAACAAAGATAATTGACCTAAGGACCCATCATGGTATAGCTTTTGATGTAAATCTAAACAATTATGAGAACGTATCCCATTTTTGTTGCCCGGACTGGGAAGCACTTTGCAAGACATATGATTTTCATGAGGGTATGCTTCTCACCATGACGAAGACAATATGGACATTTGGGTCCTTGTTGATACGCTCCCAATTCTACCGCTATGTTAGTTTCTCAAACATAGTTATTAAGTAATTTACATTGTTTATTTCAAAATAGTTGACTGCTTATTTCCATTGATAGCTTATTTTCATTCTACAAAGAATGTGCGAAAGATGGTAGACAGAACCTACTACACCGATGGCTCAGAATTAACTTATCAGGTGAAAAATCATCTGATTTCAATTATTAATGATCTTGAGAATTACAATATCTATTATCAAACTCCTGCACATTATGGTCAATATGTGCCACTAGTGGACGTGTTTAACTACGGTAACATCCATGGAAATGGCATGGTAAGATTTTTTACTATTACGACATCCATGCATCTTTTTCATAAATTCTTCTAAAACTAAACTACATTGCTAACTACGAATTTATTACTATGTTTTTCAACAGAAAATCCTGAAGGATTGTGTGCCTCATCTGATGTTTCCGAAAGGTCGCCTTGATGTTATGAGCTTACGGCCAGGTCATCCTACGCATCACTGTTGTTCATACCGGATTTCTAAAACCGATGGAGACATGACAACCAAAGATTGGAAAAAATGTATGGTCAATCATAGGGAGCTACTTGGAAGTAACATTGTGCGAAGCGAAAGAATTGGAGACAGGATAATCTCCATTCTCTATAATGGAGAGTCAGGGCCTATCTTGTTTTATGCTATTTTATGTAAGAGAGTGCAGTAGGTCCTATGAGAGATGAGTAGGTCCTAGGTACAATGTGTTATTATGTGCTACAATGTGTTAGAGTTGGTGATGATGAGGAGGAGTTGTGATTATGACTAGTGACCAACTTGCTATATGATGTCTCATTGATGAAAATGATGATCATGAGGAGTTGTTATTTGACAATGATGTATTATGATGATAAGTTGTTAATGATATGATGATGATGATGATGATGATGACGACGAGTTATTATATCATTGGGTGAAAGAACCGCAGATTAGTTTCAAGTGCATGGACCCTAAGTGATCAAGTCATGGATTATCACGATAATTCATGACTTGGTCACTTAGGATCCATCCACTTGAAAATAATCCATGGTTCTTTCACCCAGTGATTTAATAACTCATTATGATGTAAAAACAATCTCTAAATTGCTACTGTATGAAAAATTGTATAATGGTGTATGAATATGACATAAAATAAAAAAGAAATAGAATACGGAATAGTAGTAGTAGCGAGGGCAGAGAAATGCGCTACTAGTAATTAGCAGCAACGCTTCCTGCAAGAAGCGCTACTACTAAGTAGTTGTAGCAGTAGCTGTTGGGGAACGCAGTAATTTCAAAAAAAAATCCTACGCACATGCAAGATGCATCTAGGTGATGCATAACAACGAGAGGGGAAGAGTGTTGTCCACATACCCTCGTAGACCGTGAGCGGAAGCGTTATGACAACGCGGTTGATGTAGTCGTACGTCTTCACGATCCGACCAATCCTAGCAATGAAGGTACGACACCTCCGTGATCTGCACATGTTCAGCTCGGTGACGTCCCGCGAACTCTAGATCTAGCTGAGTGTCGAGGGAAAGTTTTGATAGCACAACATCGTATGACGGTGGTGATGAAGCTACCGGTGCAGGGCTTCGCCTAAGCACTGCAACGATATGACCGAGGTGGAAATCTGTGGAGGGGTGCACCGCACACGGCTAAAAAATCAACTGGTGTGTCTATGGGGTGCCCCCTTCCTCCATATATAAAGGAGTGGAGGAGGGGGAGGGCCGGCCCCTCTATGGCGCGCCCAAGGGGAGTCCTACTCCCTCCGGGAGTAGGATTCCCCCCCTTCCGTAGTTGGATTAGGAGAGGAAGGAAGGGGAGAGAGGGGAAGGAAAGGCCCCCGCCCCACCCAATTCGGATTGGGCATGGGGGGCGCGCCCCCTCCTAGGCTCCCTTCTTCTCTCTCCCACTATGGCCCAATAAGGCCCATATACTTCCCGGGGGTTCCGGTAACCTCCCGGTACTCTGGTATATGCCCGAACTCACCCGGAACCATTCCGATGTCCAAACATAGGCTTCCAATATATCGAACTTTATGTCTCGACCATTCCGAGACTCCTCGTCATGTCCATGGTCATACCCAGGACTCCGAACTACCTTCGGTACATCAAAACACATAAACTCATAATACCAATCGTCATCGAAAGTTAAACGTGCGGACCCTACGGGTTCGAGAACAATGTAGACATGATCGAGACTCATCTCCGGTCAATAACCAATAGCGGAACCTGGATGCTCATATTGGTTCCTACATATTCTACGAAGATCTTTATCGGTCAAACCGCATAACAACATACGTTGTTCCCTTTGTCATCGGTATGTTACTTGCCTGAGATTCGATCGTCGGTATCTCAATACCTAGTTCAATCTCGTTACAAGCAAGTCTCTTTATTCGTTTTGTAATGCTACATCCCGTAACTAACCATTAGTTACATTGCTTGCAAGGCTTATAGTGATGTGCATTACCAAGACTGCCCAGAGATACCTCTCCGATACACGAAGTGAAAAATCCTAATTTCGATCTATGCCAACTCAACAAACACCATCGGAGACACCTATAGAGCATCTTTATAGTCACCCAGATACGTTGTGACGTTTGATAGCACACTAAGTGTTCCTCCGGTATTCCGGAGTTGCATAATCTCATAGTCATAGGAACATGTATAAGTTGTGGATGGGTCAAGTCAATATATCATTCTCTAATGATGCGATCATCTTCCTAAGCTAACGGATGGGTCAAGTCAATATATCATTCTCTAATGATGTGATCCCGTTAATCAAATGACAACTCATGTCTATGGTTAGGAAACATAACCATCTTTGATTAACGGGCTAGTCAAGTAGAGGCATACTAGTGACACTTTGTTTGTCTATGTATTCATACATGTACTAAGTTTCCGGTTAATACAATTCTAGCATGAATAATAAACATTTGCCATGATATAAGGAAATATAATAACAACTTTATTATTGCCTCTAGGGCATATTTCCTTCAGTCTCCCACTTGCACTAGAGTCAATAATCTAGATTACATTGTAATGATGCTAACACCCATGGAGTCTTGGTGCTGATCATGTTTTGCTCATGAGAGAGGCTTAGTCAATGGGTCTGCAACATTCAGATCCGTATGTATCTTGCAAATCTCTATGTCTCCCTCCTTGACTTGATCGCGGATGGAATTGAAGCGTCTCTTGATGTGCTTGCTTCTCCTGTGAAATCTGGATTCCTTTGCCAAGGAAATTGCACCCATATTATCCCAAAAGATTTTCATTGGACCCGATGCACTAGGTATTACACCTAGATCGGATATGAACTCCTTCATCCAGACTCCTTCATTTGCTGCTTCCGAAGCAACTATGTACTCCGCTTCACATGTAGATCCCGCCACGATGGTCTGCTTGGAACTGCACCAACTGACAGCTCCACCATTCAATAAAAATATGTATCCGGTTTGTGACTTAGAGTCATCTAGATCAGTGTCAAAGCTTGCATCGACGTAACCGTTTACGACGAGTTCTTTGTCACCTCCATAAACGAGAAACATATCCTTAGTCCTTTTCAGGTATTTCAGGATGTTCTTAACCGCTGTCTAGTGATCCACTCCTGGATTACTTTGGTACCTCCCTGCTAAACTAATAGCAAGGCACACATCAAGTCTGGTACACAGCATTGCATACATTATAGAACCTATGGCTGAAGCATAGGGAATGACTTTCATTTTCTCTCTATCTTCTGCAGTGGTTGGGCTTTAAGTCTGACTCAACTTCACACCTTGTAACATAGGCAAGAACCCCTTATTTGCTTGATCCATTTTGAACTTCTTCAAAACTTTATCAAGGTATGTGCTTTGTGAAAGTCCAATTAAGCATCTTGATCTATCTCTATAGATCTTGATGCCCAATGTATAAGCAGCTTCACCGAGGTCTTTCATTGAATAATTCTTATTCAAGTATCCTTTTATGCTATTCAGAAATTCCATATCATTTCGATCAATAATATGTCATCTACATATAATATCGGAAATGCTACAGAGCTCCCACTCACTTTCTTGTAAATACAAGCTTCTCCAAAAGTCTGTATAAAACCATATGCCTTGATCACACTATCAAAGCACATATTCCAACTCCGAGAGGCTCGCACCAGTCCATAAATGGATCGCTGGAGCTTGCATACTTTGCTGGCAACTTTTGGATCGACAAAACCTTCTGGTTGCATCATATACAACTCTTCTTTAAGATATCCATTAAGGAATGCAGTTTTGACATCCATTTGCCAAATTTCAAAATCATAAAATGCGGCAATTGCTAATATGATTCAGACGGACTTAAGCATCGCTACGGGTGAGAAGGTCTCATCGTAGTCAACTCCTTGAACTTGTCGAAAACCTTTTGCAACAAGTTGAACTTTGTAGAGAGTAACATTACCGTCAGCGTCAGTCTTCTTCTTGAAGATCCATTTACTCTCTATGGCCTGCCGATCATCGGGCAAGTCAACCAAAGTCCACACTTTGATCTCATACATGGATCCCATCTCAGATTTCATGGCCTCAAGCCATTTTGCGGAATCTGGGCTCATCATTGCTTCCTCATAGTTCGTAGGTTCGTCATGGTCAATTAACATGACCTCCAGAACATGATTACTGTACCACTCTGGTGTGGATCTTATTCTGGTTGACCTACGAGGTTCAGTAGTAACTTGATCATAAGTTTCATGATCATCATCATTAGCTTGCTCACTTACTAGTGTAGGAACCACTGGAACTGATTTCTGTGATGAACTACTTTCCAATAAGGGAGTAGGTACAATTACCTTGTCAAGTTCTACTTTCGTCCCACTCACTTCTTTCGAGAGAAACTCCTTCTCTAGAAAGGATCCATTTTTAGCAAAAAATATCTTGCCTTCGGATCTATGATAGAAGGTGTACCCAATAGTCTCCTTTGGGTATCCTATGAAGACACATTTCTCCGATTTGGGTTCGAGCTTATGAGGTTGAAGCTTTTTCACATAAGCATTGCAGCCCCAAACTTTAAGAAATGACAACTTGGGTTTCTTGCCAAACTACAGTTCATAAGGTGTCGTCTCAACAGATTTTGATGGTGCCCTATTTAACGTGAATGCAGCTGTCTCTAAAGCGTAACCCCAAAACAATAGCAGTAAATTAGTAAGAGACATCATAGATCGCACCATATCTAATAAAGTGCGGTTACGACGTTCGGACACACCATTATGTTGTGGTGTTCCAGGTGGCGTGAGTTGCGAAACTATTCCGCATTGTTTCAAATGAAGACCAAACTCGTAACTCAAATATTCTCCTCCACGATCAGATCGTAGAAACTTAATTTTCTTCTTATGATGATTTTCCACTTCACTCTGAAATTCTTTGAACTTTTCAAATGTTTCAGACTTATGTTTCATCAAGTAGATATACCCATATCTTCTCAAATCATCTGTGATGGTAAGAAAATAATGATACCCGCCGCGAGCATCAACACTCATCGGACCGCATACATCAGTATTTATTATTTCCAACAAGTCTGTTGCTCGCTCCATTGTTCCAGAGAATGGAGTCTTAGTCATCTTACCCAGGAGGCATGGTTTGCAAGCATCAAGTGATTCTAAAAGTCCATCAGCATGGAGTTTCTTCATGCGCTTTACACCAATATGACCTAAACGGTAGTGCCACAAATAAGTTGCACTATCATTATTAAACTTATATTTTTTGGCTTCAATACCATGAACATGTGTATCACTACTATCAAGATTTAGAAAAAATAGACCACTCATCAAGGGTGCATGACCATAAAAGATATTACTCATATAGATAGAACAACCATTATTCTCCGATTTAAATGAATAAGTGTCTCGCATCAAACAAGATCCAGATATAATGTTCATGCTCAACTCTAGCACCAAATAACAATTATTTAGGTCTAAAACTAATCCCGAAGGTAGATGTAGAGGTAGCGTGCCGACGGCGATCACATCGACTTTGGAACCATTTCCCACGCGCATCGTCACCTCGTCCTTAGCCAATCTTCGCTTAATCCGTAGCCCCTATTTCGAGTTGCAAATATTAGCAACAGAACCAGTGTCAAATACACAGGCGCTACTGCGAGCATTAGTAAGGTACACATCAATAATATGTATATCAAATATACCTTTCACTTTGCCATCCTTCTTCTCCGCCAAATACTTGGGGCAGTTCCGCTTCAAGTGACCAGTCCCTTTGCAGTAGAATCACTCAGGCTTAGGTCTAGACTTGGGCTTCTTCACTTGAGCAACAACTTGCTTGCCGTTCTTCTTGAAGTTCCCCTTCTTCCCTTTACCCTTTTTCTTGAAACTGGTGGTCTTGTTGACCATCAACAGTTGATGCTCCTTCTTGATTTCTACCTCCGCAGCCTTTAGCATTGCGAAGAGCTCGGGAATTGTCTTATCCATCCCTTGCATATTATAGTTCATCACGAAACTCTTGTAGCTTGGTGGCAGTGATTGAAGAACTCTGTGAATAACACTATCATCAGGAAGATTAACTCCCAGCTGAGTCAAGTGGTTGTGGTACCCAAACATTCTGAGTATATGTTCACTGACAGAACTATTCTACTCCATTTTGTAGTTTTAGAACTTATTGGAGACTTCATATCTCTCAATCCGGGCATTTGCTTGAAATATTAACTTCAACTCCTAGAACATCTCATATGCTCCATGAAGTTCAAAACATCGTTGAAGTCCCAATTCTAAGCCATAAAGCCTGGCACACTGAACTATCGAGTAGTCATCAGCTTTGCTCTGCCAGACGTTCATAACATCTGGTGTTGCTCCTGCAGCAGGTCTGTCACCTAGCGGTGCTTCCAGGACTTAATTCTTCTGTGCAGCAATGAGGATAATCCTCAAGTTACGGACCCAGTCCGTGTAATTGCTACCATCATCTTTCAACTTATCTTCACTAGGAACGCATTAAAATTCAACGGAACAACAGCACGGGCCATCTATCTACAACAACATAGACATGCAAAATACATTCAGGTACTAAGTTCAAGATAAATTAAAGTTCAGTTCATCAAATTACTTAAGAACTCCCACTTAGATAGACATCCCTCTAATCATCTAAGTGATCACGTGATCCATATCAACTAAACCATGTCCGATCATCACGTGAGATGGAGTAGTTTTCAATGGTGAACATCACTATGTTGATCATATCTACTATATGATTCACGCTCAACCTTTCGGTCTCAGTGTTCCGAGGCCATATCTGCATATGCTAGGCTCGTCAAGTTTAACCCGAGTATTCTGCATGTGCAAAACTGGCTTGCACCCGTTGTATGTGAACGTAGAGCTTATCACACCCGATCATCACGTGGTGTCTTGGCATGACGAACTGTAGCAACGGTGCATACTCAGGGAGAACACTTATACCTTGAAATTTAGTGAGAGATCATCTCATAATGCTACCACTGAACTAAGAAAAATAAGATGCATAAAGGATAAACATCACATGCTATCAATATAAGTGATATGATATTGCCATCATCATCTTGTGCCTTTGATCTCCATCTCCAAAGCACCGTCATGATCACCATCGTCAACGGCTTGACACCTTGATCTCCATCGAAGCATCATTGTCGTCTCGCCAACTATTGCTTCTACGACTACCGCTACCGCTTAGTGATAAAGTAAAACAATTACATGGCGATTGCATTTCATACAATAAAGCGACAACCATATGGCTCCTGCCAGTTGCCGATAACTCTGTTACAAAACATGATCATCTCATACAATAAAATTTAGCATCATGTCTTGACCATATCACATCACAACATGCCCTGCAAAAACAAGTTAGACGTCCTCTACTTTGTTGTTGCAAGTTTTACATGGCTGCTACAGGCTGAGTAAGAACCGTTCTTACCTATGCATCAAAAACCACAACGTGGTATAGTGATTGCTTTTTGATCTTCAGAAAGAACCTTGTTCATTGAATCTGATTCAACTAAAGTCGGAGAAACTGACACCCACCAGCCACCTATGTGCGAAGCACGTCGGTAGAACCAGTCTTGTGTAAGCGTACGCGTAATGTCGGTCTAAGTCGCTTCATCCAACAATACCGCTGAATCAAGAATCAACTAGTGACGACAAACAATATGTATATACCCACGCCCACAACTCCTTTGTGTTCTACTCGTGCATATAACATCTACGCATAAACCTAGCTCTGATACCACTGTTGGGGAACGTCTTAATTTCAAAAAAAATCCTACGCAGACGCAAGATCCATCTAGGTGATGCATAGCAATGAGAGGGGAAGAGTGTTGTCCACGTACCCTCGTAAACCGTAAGCGGAAGCGTTATGACAACGCGGTTGATGTAGTCGTACGTCTTCATGATCAGACCGATCCTAGCACCGAAGGTACGGACCTCCGCGATCTACACACGTTCACCTCGGTGACGTCCCGCGAACTCTAGATCTAGCTGAGTGTCAAGGGAGAATATCGTCAGCATGATGACATGATGACGGTGATGATGAAGCTACCAGCGCAGGGCTTCGCCTAAGCACTGCAATGATATGACAGAGGTGGAAATTTGTGGAGGGGGGCACCGCACACGGCTAAACAATCAACTTGTGTGCCTATGGGGTGCCCCCTCCTGCGTATATAAAGGAGTGGAGGAGGGGGAGGGTCGACCCCTCTATGGTGCGCCCAAGGGGAGTCCTACTCCCACCGGGAGTAGGATTCCCCCCCCCTCCCTAGTTGGATTAGGAGAGGAAGGAAGGGGGAGAGAGGGGGAAGGAAAGGTGTAACACCCATGATGCGGCTATATGTCCCACGTGTCGAGGAACGACTTAGAGGCATAACCGCATGGTGGTTTAGTCGCAAGTGGGGTAATCTTCACACAATCCCATGTACTGAATAAGAAAGGGATAAATAGTGGGCTTACAATCGCCACTTCACACAAATAACAAGTTAAACATACATCATCCAGAGTACAATCAAGGTCCGACTACGGAACCAAAATAAAAGAAGACATCCCCAAATGCTTGATCCCCAATCGTCCCAACTAGGCTCCACTACTGATCAACCAGAAAAGACACAAAACAACGATCAAGATCTTCATCAAGCTCCCACTTGAGCTCGGTTGCGCCACCCACACTGGTACCATCGGCACCTGCAACCGTTGGAAGTATCTGTGAGTCACGAGGACTCAGCAATCTCACACCCCCGAGATTAAGACTATTTAAGCTTATGGGTAGGGTAAGGTAATGAGGTGGAGCTGCAGCAAGCACTAAGCATATATGGTGGCTAACATACACAAATAAGAGCGAGAAGAGAAGCAACGCAACGGTCGAGAAGCTAGAAGTGATCCTGAAACTACTTATGTTCAAGCATAACACAATAACCGTGTTCACTTCCCAGACTCCGCGAGAAGAGACCATCACGGCTACACACACGGTTGATGCATTTTGATTAAGTTAAGTGTCAAGGTCTCTACAACTGGACATTAACAAATTCCCATCTGCCACATAACCGCAGGCACGGCTTTCAAAAGTTCAAACCCTGCAGGGGTGTCCCAACTTAGCCCATCACAAGCTCTCACGGTCAACGAAGGATATTCCTTCTCCCGGAAAGACCCGATCAGACTCGGAATCCCGGTTACAAGACATTTCGACAATGGTAAAACAAGACCAGCAAAGCCGCCCGATGTGCCGACAAATCCCGATAGGAGTCGCACGTATCTCGTTCTCAGGGCACACCGGATGGGCAAGACATCGGGTTGGCATAGACCCTGGTTGCCCAGGGGGCGCCGGACATCGCCCAGGTTGGACCAACACTCGAAGGGGCACGGGCCCGGGGGGTAAATAAAGATGACCCTCGGGCTTCGAAAACCCAAGGTAAAAAGGCATAGGTTGTTAGGCAAATGTAAAACCAAGGTTGGGCTTTGCTGGAGGAGTTTTATTGAAAGCAAACTGTCAAGGGGTTCCCATAACACCTAATCGCGTAAGGAATGCAAAATCAAGGAACATAACACCGGTGTGACGGAAACTAGGGCGGTGAGAGTGGAACAAAACACCAGGCATAAGGCCGAGCCTTCCACCCTTTACCAAGTATATAGAAGCATTATTTAAATAAGAGACATTATGATATCCCAACCTATCCATGTTCCAACATGGAACAAACTTCAGCTTCACTTGCAACTAACAACGCTATAAGAGGGGCTGAGCAAAAGCGGTAACATAGCCAAACAACGGTTTGCTAGGAAGGTGGGTTAGAGGCTTGACATGGCAATATGGGAGGCATGATATAACAAGTGGTAGGTAGCGCGACATAGCGGTAGAGCGAACAACTAGCAAGCAAAGATAGAAGTGATTTAGATGGTATGGTCATCTTGCCTGAGATCCCACAAGGAAGAAGTATGGGTCCATTAAGAAGACAAGCGGACGTAGTCGAACGACTCCTCACAACTCCGAAACGAAACCGAAGCTAACAAGAGAAGCAACCCGGAAAGAAGCAAGAAACATAGTAAAGAACCATCACATAAACATGGCATGATGCACAACCAAGTATGATGCATGTCCGGTTTAAAGAGTCATGGCATGGCAAACTGCATAAACAATTCTACAAATTAAGTGGAGCTCAATATGCAACGAGTTGCATATTGCCGAAACACCACATTCAATCATTTAGTTCACTCTCGTTTATGTGCCCAACAATATTAAATGTTGTTAAACAGGGCAAGAGGTGAAGCATCATAAAACTACCTATCTAGGCAAGTTTAAATGAGGCCGAAACAACAAACAACAATTTCGGAAAATACCCATATGCATATCAAGAATTTGGTACTATTCTGCCCTAAACCATATTTTAGAGTTTTTAAACATGCAAAGTAAGTACACCATGTTAAACGAGGCATTTTTCTACCCCATTTACATATAAAGTTTACTTAAAATGGAGCTACGGTTATTTAGTTATGAAATAAAACATTTTAGCATTTCATTTGAGCAAATTAATGCCAAATAGCAATTTAAACATTTTAAACATGGTTGAAAGTTGGATATTATGAAACTAGACAAAATTCTAAGAATTTTACATATATAATACATTTTAATTTGTTGCACGGTTGATGAGTTATTAAATGCATGAAGACCAGGTTTATTTGTAAAACATGCTTTCTCTGGATAAAAGCTAAATTCGCCAGCAGGAAAAAAACATAAGCGGGCTGATACGTCTCCAACGTATTTATAATTTTTGATTGTTCCAAGCTATATTATATCCTGTTTTAGACATTATTGGGCTTTATTATACACTTTTATATTATTTTTGGGACTAACCTATTAACCGGAGGCCCTGCCCAGAATTGTTGTTTTTTTTACCTATTTTAGGGTTTCGCAGAGAAAGAATATCAAACAGAGTCCAAACGGAATGAAACCTTCAGGAACGTGATTTTTGGAATGAACATGATCCAGAGGATTTGGACCCTACGTCAAGAAATCATCGAGGAAGGTACGAGGTAGGGGGCACGCCTACCCCGCACCCCCAGGCGCGCCCTCCACCCTCATGGGCCCCATGTTACTCCACCGACGTACTCCTTCCTCCTATATATACCTACGTACCCCCAAACTACCAGATACGGAGCCAAAACCCTAATTCCACTGCCGTAATTTTATGTATCCACAAGATCCCATCTTGGGGCCTTTTCGCTCCGCCGGAGGGGGTATAGATCACGGAGGGCTTCTACATCAACACCATAGCCTCTCCAATGAAGTGTGAGTAGTTTACTTCAGACCTACGGGTCCATAGTTATTAGCTAGATGGCTTCTTCTCTCTTTTTGGAACTCAATACAAAGTTCTCCCCCTCTCTTGTGGAGATCTATTCGATGTAATCCTCTTTTGCGGTGTGTTTGTTGAGATCGATGAATTGTGGGTTTATGATCAAGTTTATCTATGAACAATATTTGAATCTTCTTTGAATTCTTTTATGTATGATTGGTTATCTTTCCAAGTCTCTTCGAATTATCAGTTTGGTTTGGCCTATTAGATTGATCTTTCTTGCAATGGGAGAAGTGCTTAGCTTTGGCAATCTTGTGGTGTCCTTTCCTAGTGACAGTAGGGGCAGCAAGGCACGTATTGTATTGTTGCCATCGAGGATAACAAGATGGGGTTTATATCATATTGCATGAGTTTATCCCTGTGCATCATGTCATCTTGCTTAAAGCGTTACTCTGTTCTCTTGAACTTAATACTCTAGATGCATGCTGGATAGCGGTTGATGTGTGGAGTAATAGTAGTAGATGCAGGCAGGAGCCCGTCTACTTGTCTTGGACGTGATGCCTATATACATGATCATACCTAGATATTCTCATAACTACGCTCAATTATGTCAATTGCTTAACAGTAATTTGTTCACCCACCGTAATACTTATGCTCTCGAGAGAAGCCACTAGTGAAACCTATGGCCCCCGAGTCTATTTTCCATCATATTATGTAGCGACCAGACCTCAAACGGTCTGATCTCTGTGCTCCGGTGTCATCCCTGGATCAGTAATGCTGACACCACACAGTACTCGGAGGATTTATAGTAGAGTAGCAATCACACACTTATTATATCGAATGTCTCAAAAGAGAACTTATTACAATAAATATGGCTTTATGCCATCTAATAACGTTAACAGCGGAAGGCTTGGAAGATAAGTGAGTCCATCAATTCCAACGGCATCACTGAGTATAGAACCACGACCTAAAAACTCCTTAATCATCGTCTGAAAAGTCAGCAACATTAACGTTGCAGCCCGAAACGGGTCAGCACATGGAATATGCTGGCAATGTAACACATAAAGAGTAATGGAATGAAATAGCTATACTATATGCATATTTGGCTGGTGGAAAGCTCTATGGTTACAGTTTTGCGTAAAGCCAATTTTTCCCTACTTCAAAGGAATAAACTTATTTAACTATCATGGTAGTTTTTAAACATTGAGAATGGTTGACAGCATTCTCAATCCCAATTAAGCGTCAACATTAAAACCCAACAATATTAATTAAAGTAACATGTTGAGATTCACATGAAAATCCAGGTACTAGATACTCAAGATGTCCATAACCGGGGACACGGCTAACCATGATTAGTTTATACACTCTGCAGAAGTTTGCGCACTTTTCCCCACAAGACTCGATCGCCTCCGTTTGGTTTCTCGCACTACATGGTGTTTGAGAAGACGGATGACCGAGACATAGTCTTTCAGAAGCGCTAGCACCTTATGATCGGGTAGACCGTACCACCTACATCCCCTACATCTGCTGGTCTACCACTGTAAGAGTTCGCATGACTGAGTCAACTATGCTAGAGCCCATAATAGCTTGTGGCTGCACACGGAAGTTTCTAGTATGAATAGTCTCATGATCCCTTTGAGCCTGGGTGGCGGTCCAAAAGAAAACAGGCAAGTCCTGGAATACCCAGGTGCCTCAATCCACCCAGATGTGTGTTTAAGTTGCCACCTTAGATAAACCATTAATTAACAATCTCACATCTGTCATGGATATCACTCACCCAATCCACGTCTACTAGCATAGCATGGCATAATAAGCAAACGCAGAAGTAACTCCCAAAGGTTTGATAATAACAGGTAATAGGTACTACCTCATCTACTTCCCATCCCACAGTTTAATTAGATCCTAATCATGCAATGTGTGAGGATTGATCTAATGTAATAAAACTGGGTAGTAGAAAGGTATGATCAAAGTGTTACTTGCCTTGCTGATGATTCGCGAAACCTAACGATTCGAAGTAACAAGCGGCGCACTCCGGGTATTCTATCACAGACAAACAAACAAGCATACAATAAGTACTCATCTAATGCACAGGTAAAACTCAAATAAGAGATCTAACCAAAAGGTTCAACTTAAGAACTCCGGGTGGCAAAAAGAATCAAATCGAACGAAGCAACGAAAGTCAAACGGCGAAAGAAAACAACTTCGTTCTAGTAATCTGGATCTAAGGCAAATTTTACGCTAGCAAAATCTTGTTTAAGTTGCTTAAATGGGTAGAGGGTTTCGAGACGAAACTCTAGGGGCTTGAATCGCCTGATTCCGATAAATGAGCGAAAAGTTATACTAAAATGAAAATCGGATCTGGAATCGCGATCAGAAAAATCGCGGATTTAATCCGAGAAAAAGAAAAACGACGAACGCTCGCTATTTAAATAAACCGGAAAAACCGATCTATTTAAAAAACGAATCTAAAAAAACCGACGAAAACCGATTTTTTTTAAAAAAAACGTTGGCACGGAAGTTGGCACGTTTTTTTTAAATTATTCCACTCGGAAGAAAAATAAAAAGAAATACTAAACGGACTCCAAAAATTCCGAAATAAATTTTCACGGGCTTCTAAAATCAAGCCGCACAAGGTGAACATTTATTTGGGACCTAAATGCAATTTTGAAAAATGCACATTTTTCCTAAATTCAAATAAAACACCGAAAAACTCCGAAATAAAATCTTAATTGATTTTATTATTAAACCCTCAATATTTCTTTATTTTGGGAAAGTCATTTTATTCCCTCTCTCATATTTTTGTAGTAGAAATAATTGATGATAAAATAAATAAAATCAATGATCCTATCCTCAAAATTTGAGAAAACTCAAATATGAAAATAACGAAATCCCCAACTCTCTCCGTGGGTCATTGAGTTGCGTAGATTTTCTAGGATCAACCAAAATGCAAAATAAAATATGATATGCATTGATGATCTAATGTATAACATTCCAAATTGGAAATTTGGGATGTTACAAACCTACCCCCCTTAAGATGAATCTCGCCCTCGAGATTCGGGTTGGCTAGAAAATAGGTGAGGTTGGTCCTTGAGTAAATCTTCCTCTCGTTCCCAGGTGGCTTCATCCTCCGTGTGGTGGGTCCACTGAACTTTGCAAAACTTGATAACCTTGCTGCGGGTAACTTGGCTGGCAAACTCTAGAATCTTAACTGGTTTCTCCTCGTAGGTCAAATCGTTATCCAACTGAATAGTTTCCAAGGGCATTGTGTCTCTCAACGGTATGTCAGCCATCTCCGCGTGACATTTCTTTAACTGAGAAACGTGGAACACATCATGAAATCCTGACAATCCTTCGGGCAATTCCAACTTGTAGGCCACTTCTCCCATACGCTCCAAAACTCGATATGGTCCTACAAATCGTGGCGCTAACTTCCCTTTAACTCCAAAACGCTTTGTTCCCCGAAGTGGAGATACTCGAAGATAAGCTCTATCTCCGACATCATAAACTGTCTCCTTGTGTTTAGAATCTGCATAGCTTTTCTGCCTAGACTGGGCTATCCTGAGCCTATCGCGAATCAACTTCACCTTCTATTCAGACTCTTTAGTCAAGTCAGGACCAAACAACTGGCGGTCTCCAACTTCGTCCCATGACAACGGTGTCCTACACCTCCTTCCGTACAAAGCTTCGAAAGGGGCCATCTTCAAACTGGTTTGGTAACTGTTGTTGTAAGAGAACTTTGCATATGGCAAATTATCGTCCCAACTAGATCCGTAATCTAGCGCACAAGCTCTCAGCATATCCTCCAAAATCTGATTGACTCTCTCGGTCTGTCCATCAGTCTGTGGATGAAAAGCTGTACTGAATTCTAGCCTGGTTCCCAAAGTTTCGTGCAACTGTTTCCAGAACTTTGAGGTAAACTGGGTTCCTCTATCTGATATGATACTCCTTGGAACTCCATGCAAACATACGATCCTGGTCATGTATATCTTTGCCAACTTAGCACTGGTGTAAGTGGTCTTTACTGGGATGAAATGAGCTACTTTCGTCAATCGATCGACTACAACCCAAATCGAGTCATAGCCTGAACGAGTCCTAGGTAATCCCGTGATAAAATCCATGCCTAGCTTATCCCACTTCCATTCGGGTATCGGCAATGGTTGTAACAATCCTGCTGGCTTCTGATGCTCTGCCTTTACTCTCTGACATACATCACAAACTGCTACATACTCCGCAATATCCTTCTTCATTCCGGTCCACCAGAAAATATCCTTCAAATCCAAATACATCTTGGTATTTCCTGGGTGAATTGAATATGGTGAATCGTGTGCCTCTTGCAAAATCAACTTCCTGATGTCCGGGTCATTGGGCACGTAAACGCGGTCTTCAAACCATAGGGTGTCGTGCTCATCCTCATGAAATCCTTTAGCTTTTCCTTTGCTCAGTTTCTCCTTTATAGCGGCAATCTCTTTGTCAGTCTTCTGAGCTTCTCTGATTCTATCCATCAAGGTTGACTAAATCTCCAATGCTGCTATATAGCCTCTCAGAACTATTTCCAAACATAGTTCACGAAGATTTTCTGCTAACTCCTTGGGTATTTCTCCCATCATTAACATATTGACATGGCTCTTACGGCTTAATGCGTCAGCTACTACATTAGCCTTTCCGAGGTGATAATGCAATTTCATATCATAATCCTTGATGAGCTCCAACCATCTCCTTTGTCTGTGATTCAACTCCTTCTGGGTGAAAATGTACTTCAAACTCTTATGATCCGTGTACACCTCACAATGGTTTCCAATGAGAAAATGTCTCCATGTTTTCAAAGCATGCACTACGGCTGCTAACTCCAAATCATGCATAGCATAATTCAACTCATGAGGCTTCAGTTGTCTTGAGGCATATGAAACAACTCTCCCTTCCTGCATAAGCACTGCTCCAAGTCCTCAACGTGAAGCGTCGCAATACACCTCATAATCTTTGGTCTGGTCTGGCAAAATCAATACTGGTGAGGTAACTAAGCGTTTCTTCAACTCCTGGAAACTAGCCTCACATTCCTATGTCCATATGAACTTGGTATCCTTCTTTAACAACTCAGTCATAGGCTTCGCAATCTTTGAGAAATTCTCAATAAATCTCTGGTAGTATCCTGCGAGTCCAAGAAAACTCCGGATCTCTCCAAATGTTGTTGGGGCTTCCCACTTGGTCACAGTTTCAACTTTAGTGGGATCAACTGATATACCTTCTCCAGATATAACGTGTCCGAGGAATCCTACTTCTTTCAACCAAAACTCACATTTTTTGAACTTGGCATATAATTGATGTTCTCTGAGCTTTCCAAGTACCAAACTCAAATGCCCCTTATGCTCCTCTTCATTCTTCGAATAAACCAGAATATCATCAATGAACACTACGACGAACTTATCCAAAAACTCCATAAACACTTTGTTCATCATGTTCATAAAATAGGCAGGTGCGTTAGTCAGACCAAATGACATAACGGTATACTCGTACAGCCCATACCTGGTGGTAAAAGCTGTCTTCAGAATATCCTGAATCTTCAATGGGTGGTATCCTGATCGCAGATCGATCTTGGAAAATACCTTAGCTCCTTGCGATCGATCAAACAGATCATTGATCATTGGTAGTGGGTACTTGTTCTTGATCGTTACTTCATTCAATCCTCGATAATCAACAACCATCCTTAACGATCCATCCTTCTTCTCCACTAGAAGTACTGGCGATCCCCAAGGCAAAGAACTTGGGCAAATATATCCCTTATCTAGTAACTCCTTAATCTGCTTCTTAATTTCCACCAAATCCTTTGCTGGCATCCTATATGGTCTCTTTGATATTGGCCCTGTGCCTGGCAATAGCTCAATCAAAAACTCAATATCTCTATCCGGTGGCATGCCTGGCAACTCCTCTGGAAATACATCAGGGAAATCCCTTACCACTGGTACTTCCTCCTGCACAACTCCTGTTAGGCAATTTACTTGAGTCCTCTTTGGCACATGCCGGGATACATACTTGATCCTTCTCCCTTTTGGGGTGGTAAGCAAAATTGACTTACTAGCACAGTCTATATTCCCTTCATACTTTGATAACCAATCCATGCCTAATATCACATCCAATCCTTGAGATTCCAATACAATTAGGTCTGAGGGAAAAACATAGTTACCAATCCTTAATGGTAACCGATCACACCATAGACTAGCCACATACTCTGCTCCGGGCGAGGTTACTAACGTGGGTGACCTAAGGGCTTGGGTTGGTAGGTTATACTTATCCACAAATCCCCTTGAGATGTATGAATGCGATGCACCAGTATCAAAAAGAACGAGTGCAGTAAATGACTTAACCAAAAACTTACCTATTACTACATCGGGCTGAGCTTCAACCTCCTCCACGCTAACATGGTTCACCTGTCCCCTGTTGAAAGGGTTCGGCTTCTTCCCAGAACTTCCATTGCCATTTTGGCCTTCAGGACATTCATTCGCATAATGTCCGATCTTCTGACACTTAAAACAAGTGACTTGGCTTAGGTCCTTCTTTGCTGGGGTTGAGGGGTTGGTGCGGTTCTGGCCGTTGCTTCCTCCATTGCCATTACCATTCTTGGTGCCATTGTGATTGTGCGAGCTACCTCCTCCATGGGTATGCTGAAAATGTCCTCCCGGTCTAGGGGTAAAATGTGGCTTCTGCTGAGCTCCTGAATTGTACTTTCCTTGTCCATACTTCCTCTTGCGGTTCTCAATCTGCTGTTGCTTCCCTTCAATCATAAGAGCATGATCTACCAACTCCTGGTAGTTGTTGAAGGTTGCTACCGTCAACTGCATGCTCAACTCATCATTCAGTCCTTCTAGAAACTTCTCCTGCTTAGCTGCATCCGTAGCGACGTCATCTGGGGCATAACGTGCTAGCTTACTAAATTCCTCCACATACTGGCCAACTGCCCGTCCTCCTTGGCGCAAGTTGCAAAACTCACGCTTCTTCATGGCCATAGCTCCTGCTGAAACATGTGCAGTACGAAAAGCCTGCTGAAACTGGTCCGATGTGACAGTGTCGACAGGGAAAGTGGCTGTGAAATTCTCCCACCATGATGCTGCGGGTCCTTCTAGCTGATGTGCGGCAAACTTCACCTTCTCCGCATCTGTGCATCCTGCTGTGGTCAACTCCCTAGCTGTCTTGCGGAGCCAATCATCTGCTACTATCGGCTCGGTGCTACTGGAAAACACCGGCGGATTTAGCCTAAGAAAACGGGCTAAGTGGTCAATAGGTGGTGGTGGGTTGTTGTTGTTCCCCTGGTTCTGATTCTGGACTAGCAACTGCATCAACGTGTTCTGCTGCTGGATCAACTGGGTGAGCTCCGGTGGAAAGGCAAATCCAGGGTCACATCTCGGAGGCATCTGAGGGTTCAGAAAAGATGAGATATAAGAATAGAGGGGGTCTAAAGAGAAAACACTACCCATATGCACATGAGGCAAAAGCAAACAATTCACTTCAATCAATCAAACAAAGGCATACAATTGATCTAACTATCGCAAAAGTGCTCGGACTACTATATTTACATGGTGGTCTACTACTACTGATGAGGTGGTCTACTAGAAATATTCTTCGGTTGCAGACTCCATGATATCTGCTCCAGCTTCATCAACATAGTCATCATCGCTACTATCTGGTTCTGAGTCGGTGCCGTCGATGATGATGTGGTCTTCCAGGCTAATCTCCTTGGGTTCTTCGTCTTCATCTACTATCGTAGGGCCTCCCATAAATATTCCAATCTTCTTGATCAGGTCGTCATTCTTCTCCACCAATACTTCAACTTCCTCTTCATAATCTTCACGTGTAGCCTTGAGTTCTTCCTCTAGTTCCTTAATTCTAGTCTTAGCCTTCTTCAGATCTATCATGTCGGCGCACATCTGGTTCTCCTGTCGTCGAATGTGCTGATTTAACTCCTGGATAAAAGCTGCGATTGACCTATCCTTCCTGGAGCTGATCATCTCCCAGTGCTCATCTCGGTGTCCACAAATCTGGTAGATAGTATCCTTGAGATCCTTGCGGTAGACTTCTCCAATACGTCCCATGGCGATGTGAGCTGCCATGCTCTTTCCTAGATTCCAAGTTGGTGCATCAAAAGAAAACTCTATGGGCTCGGTGACTGGCATGAACTTCCTTCCTGGGACTTGAACCTGAATCATCCAGCGCTCTTCTTCAGGTAAAGTGGCGTTGTAGGTTCCTGTGAAGCTTGGTACTCCTATGTTCAGGTATCTAGTGACTTCCTTCAAGTGTCGTCCAAAGGGTGTATCTTCATCCGGTTGTGTGAACTTGTTCCTTGCATCCGCCATCCTAAAGAGTAGAAAGGATGAGAGGTCAGAAGAGAAGATAGTGAATAGTGATCTAGGTCTCTAACTTAGTGGTCGTGTCCTACAGTCAGCGTGTGCTCTGATACCATCTCTGTAGCGACCAGACCTCAAACGGTCTGATCTTTGTGCTCCGGTGTCATCCCTGGATCAGTAATGCTGACACCACACAGTACTCGAAGGATTTATAGCAGAGTAGCAATCACACACTTATTACATCGAATGTCTCAAAAGAGAACTTATTACAATAAATATGGATTAAGGCCATCTAATAACGTTAACAGCGGAAGGCTTGGAAGATAAGTGAGTCCATCAACTCCAACGGCATCACTGAGTATAGAACCACGACCTAAAAACTCCTTAATCGTCGTCTGAAAAGTCTGCAACATTAACGTTGCAGCCCGAAACAGGTCAGCACATGGAATATGCCGGCAATGTAACACATAGAGAGTAATGGAATGAAATAGCTATACTATATGCATATTTGGCTGGTGGAAAGCTCTATGGTTACAGTTTTGCGTAAAGCCAATTTTTCCCTACTTCAAAGGAATAAATTTATTTAACTATCATGGTAGTTGTTAAACATTGAGAATGGTTGACAGCATTCTCAATCCCAATTAAGCATCAACATTAAAACCCAACAATATTAATTAAAGTAACATGTTGAGATTCACATGAACATCAAGGTACTAGATACTCAAGATGTCCATAACCGGGGACACGGCTAACCATGATTAGTTTATACACTCTGTAGAGGTTTGCGCACTTTTCCCCACAAGACTCGATCGCCTCCGTTTGGTTTCTCGCACTACATGGTGTTTGAGAAGACGGATGACCGAGACATAGTCTTTCAGAAGCGCTAGCAACTTACGATCGGGTAGACCGTACCACCTACATCCCCTACATCTGCTAGTCTACCACTGTAAGAGTTCGCATGACTTAGTCAACTATGCTAGAGCCCATAATAGCTTGTGGCTGCACACGGAAGTTTCTAGTATGAATAGTCTCATGATCCCTTTGAGCCTGGGTGGCGGTCCAAAAGAAAACAGGCAAGTCCTGGAATACCCAGGTGCCTCAATCCACCCAGATGTGTGTTTAAGTTGCCACCTTAGATAAACCATTAATTAACAATCTCACATCTGTCATGGATATCACTCACCCAATCCACGTCTACTAGCATAGCATGGCATAATAAGCAAACGCAGAAGTAACTCCCAAAGGTTTGATAATAACAGGTAATAGGTACTACCTCATCTACTTCCCATCCCACAGTTTAATTAGATCCTAATCATGCAATGTGTGAGGATTGATCTAATGCAATAAAACTGGGTAGTAGAAAGGTATGATCAAAGTGTTACTTGCCTTGCTGATGATTCGCGAAACCTAATGATTCGAAGTAACAAGCGGCGCACTCCGGGTATTCTATCACAGACAAACAAACAAGCATACAATAAGTACTCATCTAATGCACAGGTAAAACTCAAATAAGAGATCTAACCAAAAGGTTCAACTTAAGAACTCCGGTTGGCAAAAAGAATCAAATCGAACGAAGCAACGAAAGTCAAACGGCGAAAGAAAACAACTTCGTTCTAATAATCTGGATCTAAGGCAAATTTTACAGTAGCAAAATCTTGTTTAAGTTGGTTAAACGGGTAGAGGGTTTTGAGATGAAACTCTAGGCGCTTTTATCGCCTAATTCCGATAAACGAGCGAAAATTTATACTAAAACGAAAATCGGATCAGGAATCCCGATCAGAAAAATCACGGATTTAATCCGAGAAAAAGAAAAACGACGAACGCTCGCTAGAATGAACGAACGGACAAACGCTCGCTAGAACGAACGAACGGACAAACGCTCGCTATTTAAATAAACCGGAAAAACCGATCTATTTTAAAAAACCCAATCTAAAAAAACTGACGAAAACCGATTTTTTTTAAAACGTTGGCACGGAAGTCGACGCGCGGTGAACCTCGGCGGCGGTGGTGGCGTTCGGCGACGGCGGCGCGGGGCGGCGCGGTGGCGGCGGCGGGACCGGGTGGCGGCGGCGGCTTGGGGCTGGGGCGGCTAGGGTTTCCCCGGGGCTGGGCCTCGGCTTATAAAGGCCCCCTCGGGCCGGAGTCCTAGTCGGACACGGCTCGTAGGTCGGTTCGTTTTTTTTTAAATTATTCCGCTCGGAAGAAAAATAAAAAGAAATACTAAACGGACTCCAAAATTTCCGAAATAAATTTTCACGGGCTTCTAAAATCAAGCCGCACAAGGTGAACATTTATTTGGGACCTAAATGCAATTTTGAAAAACGCACATTTTTCCTAAATTCAAATAAAACACCGAAAAACTCCGAAATAAAATCATATTTGATTTTATTATTAAACCCTCAATATTTATTTATTTTGGGAAAGTCATTTTATTCCCTCTCTCATATTTTTGTAGTAGAAATAATTGATGATAAAATAAATAAAATCAATGATCCTATCCTCAAAATTTGAGAAAACTCAAATATGAAAATAACGAAATCCCCAACTCTCTCCGTGGGTCATTGAGTTGCGTAGATTTTCTAGGATCAACCAAAATGCAAAATAAAATATGATATGCATTGATGATCTAATGTATAACATTCCAAATTGGAAATTTGGGATGTTACATATTAATCTTCCAATACTTAATTATTTCCTTTGCCATTATTTTACTTGCATCTTTATTTCTCTTTATCATAAAAATACCAAAAATATTATCTTATCATATCTATCAGATATCACTCTCGTAGGTGACCGTGAAGGGATTCACAACCCCTTTATCGCGTTGGTTGCGAGGAGTTTATTTGTTTGTGTAGGTGTGAGGGACTCGTGCGTGGCCTCCTACTGGATTGATACCTTGGTTCTCAAAAACTGAGGGAAATACTTACGCTGCTCTGCTGCATCACCCTTTCCTCTTCTAGGGAAAACCAACGCAGTGCTCAAGAGGTAGCAAGAATGATTTCTGGCGCCGTTGCCGGGGAGTCTACGCAAAAGTCAACATACCAAGTACCCATCAGAAACCCTTATCTCCTGCATTACATTATTTGCCATTTGCCTCTCGTTTTCCTCTCCCCCCACTTCACCCTTGTCGTTTTATTCGCCCTCTCTCTCTCTCTCTCGCTCTCCGTCCTCCCTCTCTTTCTCTATTCCCCTCTTTTTGCTCGTTTCTTGTTTGCTTGTGTGTCGGATTTCTTGCTTGTCACGATGGATTGAGATAATACCAAATTGTGTGACTTTACCAATACCGACAACAATGATTTTGTTAGCACTCCGATTGCTCCACTTACCAATGTTGAATCTTGTGAAATTAATACTGCTTTGTTGAATCTTGTCATGAAAGATCCGTTTTCCGGCCTTCCTAGTGAAGATGCCGCTACCCATCTAAGCAACTTCGTTGATTTGTGTGATATGCAAAAGAAGAAAGATGTGGACAATGATATTGTTAAATTGAAGCTATTTACTTTTTCTCTTAGAGATCGTGCTAAAGCTTGGCTTTATCTCTAAGTATTTTCCTCCCGCTAAGATCATCTCTCTTAGAAATGATATTATGAATTCTAAGCAACTTGATCATGAACATGTTGCACAAGCTTGGGAGAGGATGAAATTAATGATACATAATTGCCCTACACATGGTTTGAATTTGTGGATGATTATACAAAAAAATTATGCCGGATTGAATTTTGCTTCTAGAAATCTTTTAGATCCGGCCCCGGGAGGCACTTTTATGGAAATCACTTTAGGAGAAGCTACTAAACTCCTAGATAATACTATGGTTAATTATTCTCAATGGCACACTGAAAGATCTACTAATAAGAAAGTGCATGCGATAGAAGAAATTAATGTTTTGAGTGGTAAGATGGATGAACTTATGAAATTATTTGCTAATAAAAGTGTTTCTTCTGATCCTAATGATATGCCTTTGTCTACTTTGATTAAGAATAATTTTGGATGTGAATTTTGTTGGTAGGAATAATTTTGGTAACAACACGTATAGAGAAACTTCAATCCTAGGCCGTATCCTAGTAATTCCTCTAATAATCATGATAATTTCTACAACAATTCTTATGGAAATTTTAATAAGATACCCTCTGATTTTGAATCTAATATTAAAGAATTTATTACCTCGCAAAAGAATTTCAATGCTTTGATTGAAGAAAAATTGCTTAAGATTGATGAGTTGGCTAGGAACGTTGATAGAATTTCTCTTGATGTTGATTCTTTGAAACATAGATCTATTCCTCCCAAGCATGATATGAATGAGTCTCTCAAAGCCATGAGAATTTCCATTGATGAGTGCAAAGAAAGAACCGCTAGGATGCGTGCTAAGAAAGATTACTTTATAAAAGCGTGTTATTCTAGTTTCCATGATAATAAAGATGAAGATCTAAAAGTTATTGATGTGTACCATATTAAATCTTTGTTTTGTAATATGAATCTTGATAATGATGGGACTGAATATGATCCACCTTTACCTAGAAGGCGTTCCAAAAATTCAGAGTCTTTAGATCTTGATGCTAAAATTTTTAAAAGTGGGATTGAAGAAGTCAAAACTTTAAATATTAACGAACCCACTATTTTGGATTTCAAGGAATTTAATTATGATAATTGCTCTTTGATAGTGTTATGGCGCTGCTAGAAGGAGGTCACAAGAGGGCCGGCCGGGGGCCTTTTGCCCAGTGCCGGGCAAGATGGAAGGGATTTCCTTCTTAATTCTTGCTTCATTAGATTGATACATCTCCTCTCTTTATATAGAGAGGTTTACTTGACTCCCAAGCAAGGCTTACTTGACCCCTAAGTAAGCGACCCTGATCTCTAATTAACCCTAAGACTAACGGGCTATACCGCCAGCCCGGGCCATTAGGTCTATTACGTACTCTAACACTACACCCCACCTGGACATGCAGCTTGTCCTCGAGCTGCAGCCTAACCAACTTATAACCATGACTCGACGCAACACAAGCCTAACACCTAAAAACAAGCCTTTTACATCTTGGCTTGTTTTATTACTCTCAACCTGAAATGGACTGGGACGATTTATTTTGGACCCCTTAACAAAAAGTGGACACCATCCGCACGTCGGACGTGCACGTGTACAGCCACCTGGATCCCATGGACACCATCTGGACAAAAGGAGTGCATGTGTATGGCCACCTGGAACTGGTCGCAAGAGCGACCAGCTGAGCGCCCTCGCGGCGGCCGGCGGAATGCAGTGGTGCTACGCGATGCGCTTCTGTCGGTGACACCCTGCCTTCTCCCCGCCGGACGGCTGTTGGTCTGCACCGTACAGAGAAGAGTGGAGGGCTTGTGATGGAGAATGACGAGGGCTGCGCCCCCCCCCCCCCCCAACCGCCGATGTCGCAAACTTTGAGGTCGCTGCCCGCGGGGAAAACAACATGCCCAAGATCCCCGACGCATGGACGAGATCGAGGTCCTTTGCGCAGCGAAGCGCAGCTGGGAGGAGCGGCAGCTGCAGACCACGCATCTCCCGCACACGCCGACGCGCTAGGAGGCAGCGCGCAGCAGCCTGCAGCCTCACTGCCGCCAACACGTGGTGGGTAGTGATCCAAGCTGGAAGCGGTGACGGCGACGGCGGGAACTTGATCTGCTAGATGGGGACGCCCTGGGGAAGCGGTAATGGCGATGACGGGAACTTGATCTGGTGGATCGGGACTCCCTCCGGCGCGGTCCATGCGGGGCTGGAGCTGACCGGCGGTGGCTGCTGCAGCGGAGCGCCGGGCGCGGCGGAGGCCGCCAGGAGCGGCGGCTGCCACTGTAGCCAGGGTGGGGCGGTGGTGGCGGTGGATGGCAGCTGCAGCGGCCCGGCGAGCGCGGCGGGGAAGCCCTGGGGCAGCGGCAGTGGCTGCTGCAGCGGAGCGCCGGGCGCGGCGAAGGCCGCCAGGAGTGGCGGCTGCCACTATAGCCAGGGCGAGGCGGTGGTGGCGGTGGATGGCTAACAGATAGATTTTATTTCCTTGTTGCAATCCGTGCTAAATTCTCCTCATGTTTATAGTCAAAATAAAGCCTTTACCAAACATATCGTTGATGCTTTGATGCAATCTTATGAAGAAAAACTTGAGTTGGAAGTTTCTATCCCAAGAAAACTTTATGATGAGTGGGAACCAACTATTAAAATTAATATTGAAGATCATGAATGCTATGCTTTGTGTGATTTGGGTGCTAGTGTTTCCATGATTCCAAAGACTTTGTGTGATTTGCTAGGTTTCCGTGATTTTGATGATTCTCTTTAAACTTGCACCTTGCGGATTCCACTATTAAGAAACCTATGGGAAGAATGAATGATGTTATTATTGTTGCAAATAGGAATTATGTGCCCGTGGATTTTATTGTTCTTGACATAGATTGCAATCCTTCTTGTCCTATTATTCTTGGTAGACCTTTCCTTAGAACGATTGGTGCAATTATTGATATGAAGGAAGGGAATATAAGATTCCAATTTCCGTTAAGGAAAGGCATGGAACACTTCCCTAGAAAGAAAATTAAATTACCTTATGAATCTATTATGAGAGCCACTTATGGATTGCCTTCCAAAGATGGCAATACCTAGATCTATCTTCGCTTTTACGCCTAGATAGGGGCGTTAAACGATAGCACTTGTTGGGAGGCAACCCAATTTTATGTTTATTCCTTACTTTACGCTACTGTTTAGTAATAAATAATTTATCTAGCCTCTGTCTTGGTTGTGTTTTCTGTGTTTAATTAGTGTTTGTGCCAAGTAGAACCATTGGGAAGACTTGGGGAAAGTCTTTTTAATCTTGCTGTAAAAAACAGAAACTTTAGCGCTCACAAGTACTTCTGCCATTTTTATTTGGAAAGTGATATTTAGTTAATTATATTTGCAGATGATTAATAGATAAATTCCTCACGTCCAGCAATTTATTTTTTAATTTTTGGGGTTCCAGATCTTGCGTTAGCTACAAATTACTACAGACTGTTCTGTTTTTGACAGATTCTGTTTTTCGTGTGTTGTTTGCTTATTTTGATGAATCTATGGCTAGTAAAATAGTCTATAAACCATAGAGAAGTTGGATTACAGTAGGTTTAAAACCAATATAAATAAAGAATGAGTTCATTACAGTACCTTGAAGTGGTGTTTTGTTTTCTTTCGCTAACGGAGCTCACGAGATTTTCTACTTTAAGTTTTGTGTTGTGAAGTTTTCAAGTTTTGGGTAAAGATTTGATGGATTATGGAACATGGAGTGGCAAGAGCCTAAGCTTGGGGATGCCCATGGCACCCCCAAGATAATCTAAGGACACCTAAAAGCCAAATCTTGGGGATGCCCCGGAAGGCATCCCCTCTTTCGTCTACTTCTATCGGTAACTTTACTAAGAGCTATATTTTTATTTACCACATGATGTGTGTTTTGCTTGGAGCATCTTGTATGATTTGAGTATTTATTTGTTAGTTTTCCACAATCATCCTTGCTGCACACACCCTTTTGAGAGAGACACTCATGATTCGGAAATTTTTAGAATACTCTATGTGCTTCACTTATATCTTTTGAGTTATATAGTTTTGGTCTAGTGCTTCACTTATATCTTTTAGAGCACGATGGTGGATTTGTTTTATAGAAACTTTTGTTCTCTCGTGCTTCACTTAGATTATTTTGAGAGTCCTACAAAATAGCATGGTAATTTTCTTTAATTATGTTGGGCATTCAAGATTAATAATAAAATTTTCTTATGAGTGTGTTGAATACTATGAGAAGTTTGAAAATTGATAATTGTTTTGAGATATAGAGATGGTGATATTAGAGTCGTGCTAGTTGAGTAGTTGTGAATTTGAGAAATGCTTGTGTTGAAGTTTGTGATTCTCGTAGCATGCACGTGTGGTGAACCGTTATGTTAAGAAGTTGAAGCATGATGTATTTATTGATTGTCCTCCTTATGAGTGGCGGTCGGGGATGAGCGATGGTCTTTTCCTACCAATCTATCCCCCTAGGAGCATGCGCATAGTACTTTGCTTTGATAACTAATAGATTTTTGCAATAAGTATGTGAGTTCTTTATGACTAATGTTGAGTCCATGGATTATACACACTCTCACCCTTCCACCATTGCTAGCCTCTCTAATACCGCGCACCTTTCGCCGGTATCATACACCCACCATATACCTTCCTCAAAACAGCCACCATACCTACCTAATATGGCATTTCCATAGCCATTCCGAGATATATTGCCATGCAACTTTACACCGTTCCATTTACTATGACACGCTCCATCATTGTCATATTGCTTCGCATGATCATGTAGTTGACATTTTGGTTGTGGCAAAGCCACCGTTCATAATTCTTTCATATAAGTCACGCATGCATCATTGCTATCCCGGTACACCGCCGGAGGCATTCATACAGAGTCATACTTTGTTCTAGTATCGAGTTGTAATCATTGAGTTGTAAATAAATAGAAGTGTGATGATCATCATTCATAGAGTATTGTCCCAAAAAAGAAAAGGCCAAATAAAAAAAGAAGGCCCAAAAAAGGGTAATACTACTATCCTTTTTTCCACACTTGTGCTTTAAAGTAGCACCGTGATCTTCATGATAGAGTCTCTTATGCTATCACTTTCATATACTAGTGGGAATTTTTCGTTATAGAACCTGGCTTGCATATTCCAACGATGGGCTTCCTCAAATGCCCTAGGCCTTCGTGAGCAAGCAAGTTGGATGCACACCCACTTAGTTTCTTTTGTTGAGCTTTCATACATTTATAGCTCTAGTGCATCCATTGCATGTCAATCCCTACTCACTCACATTGATATCTATTGATGGGCATCTCCATATCCCGTTGATACGCCTAGTTGATGTGAGACTATCTTCTCCCTTTTTGTCTTCTCCACAACCACCATTCTATTCCATCTATAGTGTTATGTCTGTGGCTCACGCTCATGTATTGCATGAAGATTGAATAAGTTTGAGAACACCAAAAGTATGAAATAATTGCTTGGTTTGTCATCGGGGTTGTGCATGATTTGAATACTTTGTGTGGTGAAGATGGAGCATAGCCAGACTATATGATTTTGTAGGGATAACTTTCTTTGGCCATGTTATTTTGAAGAGACATAATTGCTTAGTTAGTATGCTTGAAGTATTATTATTTCTATGTCAATATTAAACTTTTGTCTTGAATCTTTCGGATCTTAATATTCATACCACAATTAAGAGAATTACATTGAAATTATGCCAAGTAGCATTCCACATCGAAAATTCTATTTTTATAATTTACCTACTCGAGGACGAGCAAGAATTAAGCTTGGGGATGCTTGATACATCTCCAACGTATCTATAAATTTTATTGTTCCATGCTATATTATATCCTGTTTTAGGCATTATTGGGCATTATTATACACTTTTATATTATTTTTGGGACTAACCTATTAACCGGAGGCCCAGCCTAGAATTGCTATTTTTTTCCTATTTTAGGGTTTCGCAGAGAAAGAATATCAAACAGAGTCCAAACGGAATGAAACCTTCGGGAACGTGATTTTTGGAACGAACATGATCCAGAGGACTTGGACCCTACGTCAAGCAATCATCGAGGAAGGCACGAGGTAGGGGGGCACGCGTACCCCCCCCAGGCGCGCCCTCCACCCTCATGGGCCCACGTTGCTCCACCGACGTACTCCTTCCTCCTATATATACCTACGTACCCCCAAACTACCAGATACGGAGCCAAAACCCTAATTCCACCGCCGTAACTTTCTGTATCCACGAGATCCCATCTTGGGGCCTTTTCCGGAGCTCCGCTGGAGGGGGTATCGACCATGGAGGGCTTCTACATCAACACCATAGCCTCTCCAATGAAGTGTGAGTAGTTTACTTCAGACCTACGGGTCCATAGTTATTAGCTAGATGGCTTCTTCTCTCTTTTTGGATCTCAATACAAAGTTCTCCCCCTCTCTTGTGGAGATCTATTCGATGTAATCCTCTTTTGCTGTGTGTTTGTTGAGATCGATGAATTGTGGGTTTATGATCAAGTTTATCTATGAACAATATTTGAATCTTCTTTGAATTCTTTTATGTATGATTGGTTATCTTTGCAAGTCTCTTTGAATTATCAGTTTGGTTTGGCCTACTAGATTGATCTTTCTTGCAATGGGAGAAGTGCTTAGCTTTGGGTTCAATCTTGTGGTGTCCTTTCCCAATGACAGTAGGGGCAGCAAGGCACGTATTGTATTGTTGCCATCGAGGATAACAAGATGGGGTTTATATCATATTGCATGAGTTTATCCCTGTGCATCATGTCATCTTGCTTAAAGCGTTACTCTGTTCTCTTGAACTTAATACTCTAGATGCATGCTGGATAGCGGTACCTCCTACTGGCCCCCGAGTCTATTTTCCATCATATTAATCTTCCAATACTTAGTTATTTCCTTTGCCATTTTTTTTACTTGCATCTTTATTTCTCTTTATCATAAAAATACCAAAAATAGTATCTTATCATATCTATCAGATCTCACTCTCGTAGGTGACCGTGAAGGGATTGACAACCCCTTTATCACGTTGGTTGTGAGGAGTTTATTTGTTTGTGTAGGTGTGAGGGACTCGTGCGTGGCCTCCTACTGGATTGATACCTTGGTTCTCAAAAACTGAGGGAAATACTTACGCTACTCTGTTGCATCACCCTTTCCTCTTCAAGGGAAAACCAACGCAGTGCTCAAGGGGTAGCACGGGCCGAAACTGAGATCTGGCCCAGGCACAGGGGAGATTGCACACATTGGGCCTTGAGGCCTTGGAGAGGAGGCCCTGGTGGGGCACTGGAGATGGCGAGGCTGGACGAGGCCCATGCTCGTCGTCCTGCGCTCAAAGACAGGAGGCGAAGCAGGCAGGGCTTGGCGCAGTGGCTTCAGAAAAAGCAAGGCATGGCAGCAGCAGGTCTTGGCGAGCACGCCAGCTGCGAGCTTGCAGGCACACAGAGGGAGGTTGAAGATGACAGGCCAGCGCCGGATCTGGACGGACGCGAAGAAAGGCGTGGCCAAAGCGAGGCGAGGCGAGGTGAACGAGCTGCTGCTCGCTACTGAAGAAAAAAGGCAGCAGCAGGGGTTCATGGCGATGCAGAAGACGGTCGGCGCGGCAACGGAACTCCAGTGGGACGGGAGGGATGGAGCGGACGTGCGGATCCGGCCCTATAGGGAGCCGATCTGATCAGAGGCGAGGCGTGGAACGAGGCAGTGATGGAGCTTCGGGTTCGGGCAGCCATGGCGGGGAGGCGCTCCGGCGAGGCAGGGGACGGCTGGAGGTCGGGCATGCGAGTGGAGAGGCGGTGAGGTGACGAGCGGGAGGAGGCGATTAATGCTCGAACGAGGGGCTCCTGGCTCGAGGACGATGAGCGTGGGGTGCGGCTACGCGAGAAGGCTCTGGAGGACGATGAGGTGTTGTGCGAGGGAAGGAGTGTGTGGCCTCAGGCGCCTGGTTGCCGATGCAGAGGAGCAAGACGACATAGCTCAGCTGCTGGTCCGCGCGAGGTGGAGTGGGCTGGACGGGGAGGAGGCTATAGCCTCAGACGCTCGTGGGCGCAGGGGCACGCGAAGCAGTTCCTACTGCAGCTTGATGTCGAGATTTGCCAGGGCGGACGGCGCTCCGGAGGCTGGCGCAGGCCGGTGCTACTTCTGATCCATCCTGGATCGAGGCACGGGAGGAGGGAACGAGGTGCTCGGGCCTTGCAGGACAGCTGGATCCAAGGCCTCGGTGGGATGAACTGGGACGACGAGGGCCATTCGATCTGAACCTGACGGTCCAGATCGATAGTGGGGAGCTGCGCGGGTTGGTTGGCTGGAAGTGGCTGCGCAGAGGATTGGGAAGATGGGGTTAGGAGGGATCCCGAGGTGGGAGGCGGCGGCACGACCGGATAGGCTCCCTAGGTTTTAGGGTTGGTCTAGTTTAGGTAGGTTTTCATTTGCTATAAATAGCATGTAGGAATTGGGTAGGGGCTATCAAGCCCCTCTGATCATAATCGAACGGATGAAAAAATAGGCTAGGTGTCCAATGAGTAAAATGAGGATGTTTTAGGGATGTTAGGAGATGATCTGAATGCAACGGTGATGACTGAGCAGTTCGGGTTCGGGGCAGTTTCTGACACGGGCGAGGGGTCGATATACTGTGCAAAGAGGGGTTAGGCAGACGAGGTCAACTGTGTGGTTGGACTAAGAATCGTCAAGGAAGACAAACGGTTTGACAACAGGTCAGCGGAGATGAGGAGAGAAGAGGAGGATAGGCCCGGCGGCAGTTTCGGAGAACGACAACGTCCAACGTTTGACCGACTATATTGTCGCTATAGTTATCCGTTGGGGGATCAAATGGACTCCGAATGTGATGAAATTTGACAACCAGTCTACCTACAGTATTGTAACATCCCAAAATTCTAAATTTTGGAATGTTATAATAAATAGATAGACTTGACTGATTGTTTGATTGATTGTCTGAAATTGAGTGAAATTCGAATTCTTTTTGAAAGTTAAATGAGAGGGAATAAAAGGACTTTCCCAAACTTTCATATTGGTTTTCTGATCTTCGTGAATTCAAATTCTTTTCAAACACTAAACCCCGGAGAGAAGATGACATGACTTCTTCCATTTATATAAATGACAAGGGGTGTTGAAAATATTTGAATTTCATTTGAAAATATTCCAATTCTGAAACTTTATGCGACTCAATGATTTTCACGAGAGAAGATAAAATGACTTCTTCAAATTATATGAAATATGAGTTGGGAGTTTCAAAGAATTAAATTCAAAGCTCTTTTGAATTTATTTTCAATTTGGAATATTAGATCATCATGCCTATCTTATTTTCTTGCTTTTGGTCGATCCTAGAAATTTCACGCAGCTCAAGGACCCTCGGAGAGAGTTGGAGATTTCGTTATTTTCATATTTGAGAGTTTTCTCGAATTTTGAAAAGAGGATCATTTGATTTATTTATTTTATCTTCAATAATTTTTCCGTTATAAAAAAATATAAGAGAGGGAATAATATGACTTTCCCAAAATATAGGAAAAATGAAGATTTAATAAATAGATCAAATTTCGTTTTCCGGAGTTTATTTGCATTTTATTTGGATAGGGAAAAATGCGCGTTTTTGAAAATTTTATTTTAGGCCCGGAGAAAAGTTCATTTTGTTCGACTCATTTTTAGGAGTCGGAGAAAATTTACTTTAGTAGTTTTGGAGTTCGGTAGATTTTGTTTTTCTGTATTTTTCCGAGCGCGGAACCGTTTTAAAAAAAAAACTCAGCGCCTTGGGCCAAAGGCCCCAGCCGGCCAAGGCCGAAGGCCACCGCCCCCAGCCAGCGTCGCGTGAGCGACCAGGCTCCAGGGAGCCGCCGCCATTGTCTTTTGGAAGTCCTAGTAGGACTTTTGTCCTACTTCCATTTATTTTTCTAGATCTTTCCTACTCCTATTCTTATTCCTTGCCCCCTATCCCAAGTTTTGTCTCCCCTCACCCATATAAATACCCAAGCACCCCCCCTCTAAACACATCAAATCAAAGCCGCAACAAGCAGCAGCACGCAGCTCCACCCCGCGCCCTGCGTCAACGCCGCTGCCCTGCGTCACCGCCGCCCCGCGCCTAAGCCGCCTCACCACCACCGCGCCGCGCCGCACCTTGCCCACCGCCACCGCCGCACCACCACCTCACCATCACCCCGCCTCGCCCGCCGCCTCACCCGCGCCGCCGCCCTTGTGCCCTAGCGCCGCCGCCGCACCTTGCTCACCCGCCGCCGCACCACACCCCGCGCCGCCGCCGCACCACACCCGCGCCGCCGTCGCCGCCGTTCGCCGGAGGTACCGCGCCGCGTCTCTTCTTTCCCTCGGTTCGGTTTTACTTATAAACCGTTCCGATTCTTTTCTTCTCTACCGATTCGTTTTCTCTCCGATTCTTCGCCAAACCGTTCCGGTTTTCTAGATCGGTTTTCGTTTCGGTTTTCTTCTCCGAAACCCTAGATCGGATTCATTTTCTTTTCCGATTTAGTTGCCTTGGACCGTTCGCCGGACCGTTCGTCCTAACGAACGTGATCACCGGATTCTTCTAGGTTAACGAACGTCCATTCGTTTAACCATTCTTCTTTTTCTTCTCGTCGGATTTATTCCGCGATCGTGATCTCAGATCCGATCTTCGTTCTAGTTTATCTTCTCGCTCGTTTATCGGAATCAGGTGATTCAAGCGCCTAGAGTTTCGTCTCGAAACCGCCGTTCCGTCTAATCAACTTGAACAAGTTTTTGACCTAGTTTCAACTTGCTAGAACCGAGTTGTTTTCTTCCGCCGTTTGTTTTTCGTTTCTTTGTTCAGTTCGTTCTTTCTTTGCAACCGGAGTTCTTAAGTTGAACCTTCTGGTTCATTCTCTTGTTCGATTTTTCCCTGTGTATTAGATGAGTACTTATTGTGTGGTTACTATTGCTTGCCTACAATAGATTGACCGGAGTATGATGAGTAGATCTATCAAGAGTTTTGAGTGCGCATCATCTTCATCAACATTGCAGGCAAGTTCACACTTTGATCATACCTTTTCTACAACCCAGTTTTATTGCATTAGATCAATCCTCACACATTGCATGATTAGGATCTAATTAAATTGTGGGATGGGAAGTAGATGAGGTAGTACCTATTACCTGTATTATTATCAAACCCTTGGGAGTTACTTCTACGTTGCTTATTATGCCATGCTATGCTAGTAGACGTGGATTGGGTGAGTGATATCCATGACAGATGTGAGATGATAATTTTAATGGTTTATCTAAGGTGGCAACTTAAACACACATCTGGGTGGATTGAGGCACCTGATGTCTATCAGGACTTGCCTGTTTTTTTTTGGACCGCCACCCAGGCTCAAAGGGATCATAAGATAATTCATGCTAGAAACTTCCGTGTGCAGCCACATGCTACTATGGGCTCTGGCATAGTTGACTAAGTTGTGCGAACTCTTACGGGGTGGACTAGCAGATGTAGGGGATGTAGGTGTACCGGTCTACCCCACATGTAAGGTGCTAGTGCTTCTGAAAGACTATGTCTCGGTCATCCGTTTCTCAAACACCATGTAGTGCGAGAAAACAAACGGAGGCGATCGAGTCTTGTGGGGAAAAGTGCGCAAACCTCTGCAGAGTAACAAACTAATCATGATTAGCCGTGTCCCCGGTTATGGACAACTTGAGTATCTAGTACTTGAATATCGAGTGAATCTCAACATGTTACCTCTAATTAATATTGTTGGGTTTTAATTATTTTTAATTGGGATTGAGAATGCTGTCAACCATTCTCAATGTTTCACAACCACCATGATAGTTAAATAAATTTATTCCTTTGTAGTAGGGAAAAATTGGCTTTACGCAAAAACCTTATAACCATAGAGCTTTTCCACCAGCCAAATATGCATGTAGTGATAGCCATTGTTCATCATTCTCTATGGTGTGAATTTGCCAGTACATTCAATGTACTGACCCGTTTCGGGCTGCAACGTCTTATGTTGCAGGTTTCTTACGACGAGTAAGTGATACGTTAGGGTTACGATTTCTACACTCAACTTTGCCGTTGGTGTTGATGGGTAACCACAACCTTGTTGCTTCCGCGAGTTTGGATTGAGGTAATAGTATTTACGTTACTTTATACATGTGATTTACCTCTGTTATAAATCCTTCGAGTACTGTGTGTGTCAGCATACTGATCCAGGGATGACACATAAGCACAGAGACTTGATCCATTTGGGTCGGGTCGCTACAAGATGGTATCAGAGCACATGTTGACTGTAGGACGTGACCCTAGAAACTGGCAAGCCCATAGCAAAGATTTTTCTCTACAACGTTCCCTTTCAAAAAGACCTTTTACCTCTCTTCTCTTCTGAGCTTATTCAAAAATTCTTTTTAGTGAGACCATACCCCTTTCCCTTTTTGACCACTCGAGGATTCGACTGATGAGACCACTCCAAAAAGTATAGGATATCAGACTAGTAAGACCATTCGGAATGAAGAGGATTTTACCATACATTATGATAATGGAAACTACAACGGCTGAAGACCGAAGACAAGTAGAATTTGAAGTCTCTGAAGAATCCCCAGATTTGTATGACCTAGGACAGCTACCCTGATGGAACTTGACAAACTATGAAAGTTGTCAATACTCAAGATCAAGGTGTATCGGAGAAAGACTGAAACAAGGAGTACGAGAACTCGAAGAAAACCCTAAGGCAGGAGATATCAACTGTGGAGAGATAGCTCATGGAAATGACAAGAGCAGAAACACGGTTATCCGTGATGTCATCCCCCGCTAATGCTATTGTCACCGTGCTGAGTTAAGGATGCATGTCATCAGAATGGATTAAATGGTAGAAGGCTGATGGAGCACCTATCATAAGATGAAGTTTTAGCCCTAGCCGGTGTATCACCAGGATATGGAGTAGTACATCAAGAATTTTAAAATGGAGCTCCAGGAAGTCATATTAGACAAGGAAGTATTTCATGAGGAACTTAGGATCCTGAAGATGAGAGTAGCCAAGCTGGAGGAGCTACAACCTCGAGATACCGGAGAATTGTCAAGAACTAAAGGACAGTATGACCATGGCTCATGCCAAGGATGTTGAAACCTAGAAGTTTGGAATGCAATTCCAGAATAGTCAAGGAATGTCACAAGAGACTTCGCGTCAACAGAGTTGATCTGGCAAAAGAACTTGAGAAGACAAGCATGATCGGAAGAAGCCATTGGAGGCATGAACAAGACTTGAAGACTTTGGCGACGTTGACCTTTAGAAGACCAAACCCCTGTTATACACCTACGTTAGATGCGACGATTGTGAGCTGTCACTTGTTTGATGTTTTTCGACAGCCACAACAAAAATCTGTCTTTTCAAAACTGTTGTTTGCATTTTGTGTATCCCTCTCTATCTCTCTTATCTCACCCTAAACCCACATGGACCCAATAGAGGATGAATGGAGATGAGTTTGTATTTTCTGGACCGATGAGTCAATTGGAGACGGACCGATGGATCCAGAACCTGGAGGATCACATGGAGAGTAACCCTATAGTTGGAAATGATATGACCCGGCATGCTCTTCAGTGCTTTGAAAGAGGTGCTGCTACTTGGTGGAGAATGTACCAAATCATCAATGGATGGCAAGGAGTAACCACTTGGAAAGAATTTAAGTTGACTTTGCTAAAGTCACAGTTTGTGTCCCAGAAGTTGAAGCCTTATGGAAAGGATATGAGGAAACCATGTGCATGCAAGATTTGTGGAGAAATCGGACACAACCATAAAGAACACAAGGATGAATGCCCTAAATGTGAAGGAAGTCACCCAGCTGAAGAATGCCCAACTAGGCAGATCACTTGTTTCTTGTGTGAAGGAACTACCCACTATCCTGCTCAGTGTCACATTTACCCCATGGTACAAAGAACCATCCAGCAGAAGGAAGAAGCAATGAAAGGAGCTCTTATGGAAAGTTTAGAAGAACCTGTGATGAAGAAAGAGGTGGAGGACACACCCAAAGAAGAACCAATTAAACCCTGCACCAAGTCTTGCTATTCATGTGGAGAAGAAGGACACATCTCCCAAAATTGTATGAATGGGGATCTAGTGGAATTCCCGGCTGAGGAAGTAGAGTATGACCCACAGGAAATAGAAGCCCTGATTGGATTGGAAAAGTCCAGAAAGAGAAGTAGATTGGATTCCAGGAAGGACCTAAGTCATATCACATGTTTCAGGTGCAAAAATTCAGGACACCACTTCAATGATTGCCCAAAAGGAAAGATGAGGACCCCAGGAGGCTATACAATCACAAGGAAACCTCGAAACTTGTCAGAAGTAATATGTTTCCGTTGTAATGAAGCAGGGCACCTTGCCAGAGATTGTCCAAAGGAGAAGGAGACTTGTGATAAGTAGTTGAGTTTGTAACAGAAGAAATATAGTCGTAGTAGTGAGGACATTTTCCTTTATATTGAGGTGTTGAGTTGAGACATGTAATGGAGAAGCGAGAGATTGTAAACATTTGAGAATCAATAAAGTTAGCAGTGTTGGTACTGATTTGGAGTTGTTACCCTATGAAGAAGGATTTTGACCATTTTGAGGATATGAGAAATATGGTCTATAAAATATTGGAGCATTTTAAGGGTGGTAGTACCCTGTAAGAACCGTTGACCCCTGGAAAAGATAAGGATACTCCACTGAGTGGATTTCAGACAAAATGAATACGAGTTTTGTCTCGATATGTGTGATACCCCAAGAGTATGTGGGATGAAGTTGGAGACCGACAGTTGTTTGGACCAAAGGTGATCAAAGGAGCAGAAGAGAATGTTAAGTTGATTCGAGATAGGCTGAAGGTAGCTCAGTCCAGGCATAAGAGTTATGTAGACTCACAAACTCAAGGAGGTAGTCTATGAAATTGGAGACTGAGCATGTCTTCATGTGTTCCCTCTGCGAGGAGTTAAACGGATTGGAGTTAAGGGACAATTAGCCCCGAGATTTGTAGGACCATACCAAGTTTTGGAGCGTATGGAGAAGTGGCCAACAAGTTGGAGTCACCTGAAGGACTGTCAGGAGTTCAAGATGTGTTTCACGTTTCCCAGTTGAAGAAGTGCCATGCAGAGATGGCCAATATTCCCCTGTAAGGACGCTTGACCCTGGAAAGGATAATGATGTGGAATATGGACTCCATAAGTATAAGTTTTTATCTCGGTATGAGGGATACCCCGAGGATGAAGAAATAAATTACTATTGGATATAAAGGAGGTATGATGTTGGTAATATGGAACAATGGAAACTCCATGATGAGTCTGAGTAATCATGTCTTAGTTTGGTGCCAACAGAAGGAAGGAAGACAATACAATTGGATGGATAAGAATACTAGGAAGTTGGAAGTTGGAATAATGAACAGTTGCCCAATGATAAGTTCAAGGACTACAAGTGATGAGATGGGCCATAACCCACAGGCCCCAGGACCTGCCAAGAAGCAAGCACATTCTTGCTGAAGGAAGGACCCATACCTTTGTCGACAGACGATTTTATAGGACTTTACGCAAAACCTGAGAGTTGTGAAGGAACGATAGATGTTTGTCTGGCTTGAAGAATCCATGGATTATCCGAACTTAGTTCGTCGACAAGAGAAATTCTGCAATGCTTGTGAGGATGACCGAGTGTTAGAATGCGAGATTCGCTAAACTGTATACAAGGTAATGATTTGGGTGCGGGATGGATTGATCACCATACCGACTTACCCTTATTATTCGCCTTGCTATATGGAATGGTAAATCTGAGTGACTTGCCTATAGTAGAGAGACGACGATATTAAACCTTGTTAAACCTTAGAATGGTATAAGAATTTTTCCCTTGTACACGGCAGCTTTTTGCCAACCGTAGGTTATACGGTGAGGATCACCCAGACCCATTTCCTGCAGGAGAAACCATAAATTGTTAACCACCATGAGATATCGATAGTTGTTTAGTTTTGGCGCCAGACCCGTCAGCTAAGAAGACCCAGTCTCGGAATAACCTTACCAGGATGAAAGTACAGAAAAATTGAGGAAAAGGTTATGCCACTACCGGAAGAGCTCAGAGAAGGAATTTTCTCGAGGATCTGAGAAGGACCCACACTGTCAAAAATAAGGATGGAGTATATGAGTTTTGATGGAAGTGTAACCATGCTTCTAAGGGTGGTAGCACCCCAGACCCCGTGTGATGATCGATGGATTTTGAGAAGACCCCCAAACCCTAACCTTTTCTTGCTAGCCTCTCCGACGAGATTCATTTTAAGGGTGGTAGGTTTGTAACATCCCAAAATTCTAAATTTTGGAATGTTATAATAAATAGATAGACTTGACTGATTGTTTGATTGATTGTCTGAAATTGAGTGAAATTCGAATTCTTTTTGAAAGTTAAATGAGAGGGAATAAAAGGACTTTCCCAAACTTTCATATTGGTTTTCTGATCTTCGTGAATTCAAATTCTTTTCAAACACTAAACCCCGGAGAGAAGATGACATGACTTCTTCCATTTATATAAATGACAAGGGGTGTTGAAAATATTTGAATTTCATTTGAAAATATTCCAATTCTGAAACTTTATGCGACTCAATGATTTTCACGAGAGAAGATAAAATGACTTCTTCAAATTATATGAAATATGAGTTGGGAGTTTCAAAGAATTAAATTCAAAGCTCTTTTGAATTTATTTTCAATTTGGAATATTAGATCATCATGCCTATCTTATTTTCTTGCTTTTGGTCGATCCTAGAAATTTCACGCAGCTCAAGGACCCTCGGAGAGAGTTGGAGATTTCGTTATTTTCATATTTGAGAGTTTTCTCGAATTTTGAAAAGAGGATCATTTGATTTATTTATTTTATCTTCAATAATTTTTCCGTTATAAAAAAATATAAGAGAGGGAATAATATGACTTTCCCAAAATATAGGAAAAATGAAGATTTAATAAATAGATCAAATTTCGTTTTCCGGAGTTTATTTGCATTTTATTTGGATAGGGAAAAATGCGCGTTTTTGAAAATTTTATTTTAGGCCCGGAGAAAAGTTCATTTTGTTCGACTCATTTTTAGGAGTCGGAGAAAATTTACTTTAGTAGTTTTGGAGTTCGGTAGATTTTGTTTTTCTGTATTTTTCCGAGCGCGGAACCGTTTTAAAAAAAAAACTCAGCGCCTTGGGCCAAAGGCCCCAGCCGGCCAAGGCCGAAGGCCACCGCCCCCAGCCAGCGTCGCGTGAGCGACCAGGCTCCAGGGAGCCGCCGCCATTGTCTTTTGGAAGTCCTAGTAGGACTTTTGTCCTACTTCCATTTATTTTTCTAGATCTTTCCTACTCCTATTCTTATTCCTTGCCCCCTATCCCAAGTTTTGTCTCCCCTCACCCATATAAATACCCAAGCACCCCCCCTCTAAACACATCAAATCAAAGCCGCAACAAGCAGCAGCACGCAGCTCCACCCCGCGCCCTGCGTCAACGCCGCTGCCCTGCGTCACCGCCGCCCCGCGCCTAAGCCGCCTCACCACCACCGCGCCGCGCCGCACCTTGCCCACCGCCACCGCCGCACCACCACCTCACCATCACCCCGCCTCGCCCGCCGCCTCACCCGCGCCGCCGCCCTTGTGCCCTAGCGCCGCCGCCGCACCTTGCTCACCCGCCGCCGCACCACACCCCGCGCCGCCGCCGCACCACACCCGCGCCGCCGTCGCCGCCGTTCGCCGGAGGTACCGCGCCGCGTCTCTTCTTTCCCTCGGTTCGGTTTTACTTATAAACCGTTCCGATTCTTTTCTTCTCTACCGATTCGTTTTCTCTCCGATTCTTCGCCAAACCGTTCCGGTTTTCTAGATCGGTTTTCGTTTCGGTTTTCTTCTCCGAAACCCTAGATCGGATTCATTTTCTTTTCCGATTTAGTTGCCTTGGACCGTTCGCCGGACCGTTCGTCCTAACGAACGTGATCACCGGATTCTTCTAGGTTAACGAACGTCCATTCGTTTAACCATTCTTCTTTTTCTTCTCGTCGGATTTATTCCGCGATCGTGATCTCAGATCCGATCTTCGTTCTAGTTTATCTTCTCGCTCGTTTATCGGAATCAGGTGATTCAAGCGCCTGGAGTTTCGTCTCGAAACCGCCGTTCCGTCTAATCAACTTGAACAAGTTTTTGACCTAGTTTCAACTTGCTAGAACCGAGTTGTTTTCTTCCGCCGTTTGTTTTTCGTTTCTTTGTTCAGTTCGTTCTTTCTTTGCAACCGGAGTTCTTAAGTTGAACCTTCTGGTTCATTCTCTTGTTCGATTTTTCCCTGTGTATTAGATGAGTACTTATTGTGTGGTTACTATTGCTTGCCTACAATAGATTGACCGGAGTATGATGAGTAGATCTATCAAGAGTTTTGAGTGCGCATCATCTTCATCAACATTGCAGGCAAGTTCACACTTTGATCATACCTTTTCTACAACCCAGTTTTATTGCATTAGATCAATCCTCACACATTGCATGATTAGGATCTAATTAAATTGTGGGATGGGAAGTAGATGAGGTAGTACCTATTACCTGTATTATTATCAAACCCTTGGGAGTTACTTCTACGTTGCTTATTATGCCATGCTATGCTAGTAGACGTGGATTGGGTGAGTGATATCCATGACAGATGTGAGATGATAATTTTAATGGTTTATCTAAGGTGGCAACTTAAACACACATCTGGGTGGATTGAGGCACCTGATGTCTATCAGGACTTGCCTGTTTTTTTTTGGACCGCCACCCAGGCTCAAAGGGATCATAAGATAATTCATGCTAGAAACTTCCGTGTGCAGCCACATGCTACTATGGGCTCTGGCATAGTTGACTAAGTTGTGCGAACTCTTACGGGGTGGACTAGCAGATGTAGGGGATGTAGGTGTACCGGTCTACCCCACATGTAAGGTGCTAGTGCTTCTGAAAGACTATGTCTCGGTCATCCGTTTCTCAAACACCATGTAGTGCGAGAAAACAAACGGAGGCGATCGAGTCTTGTGGGGAAAAGTGCGCAAACCTCTGCAGAGTAACAAACTAATCATGATTAGCCGTGTCCCCGGTTATGGACAACTTGAGTATCTAGTACTTGAATATCGAGTGAATCTCAACATGTTACCTCTAATTAATATTGTTGGGTTTTAATTATTTTTAATTGGGATTGAGAATGCTGTCAACCATTCTCAATGTTTCACAACCACCATGATAGTTAAATAAATTTATTCCTTTGTAGTAGGGAAAAATTGGCTTTACGCAAAAACCTTATAACCATAGAGCTTTTCCACCAGCCAAATATGCATGTAGTGATAGCCATTGTTCATCATTCTCTATGGTGTGAATTTGCCAGTACATTCAATGTACTGACCCGTTTCGGGCTGCAACGTCTTATGTTGCAGGTTTCTTACGACGAGTAAGTGATACGTTAGGGTTACGATTTCTACACTCAACTTTGCCGTTGGTGTTGATGGGTAACCACAACCTTGTTGCTTCCGCGAGTTTGGATTGAGGTAATAGTATTTACGTTACTTTATACATGTGATTTACCTCTGTTATAAATCCTTCGAGTACTGTGTGTGTCAGCATACTGATCCAGGGATGACACATAAGCACAGAGACTTGATCCATTTGGGTCGGGTCGCTACAAGATGGTATCAGAGCACATGTTGACTGTAGGACGTGACCCTAGAAACTGGCAAGCCCATAGCAAAGATTTTTCTCTACAACGTTCCCTTTCAAAAAGACCTTTTACCTCTCTTCTCTTCTGAGCTTATTCAAAAATTCTTTTTAGTGAGACCATACCCCTTTCCCTTTTTGACCACTCGAGGATTCGACTGATGAGACCACTCCAAAAAGTATAGGATATCAGACTAGTAAGACCATTCGGAATGAAGAGGATTTTACCATACATTATGATAATGGAAACTACAACGGCTGAAGACCGAAGACAAGTAGAATTTGAAGTCTCTGAAGAATCCCCAGATTTGTATGACCTAGGACAGCTACCCTGATGGAACTTGACAAACTATGAAAGTTGTCAATACTCAAGATCAAGGTGTATCGGAGAAAGACTGAAACAAGGAGTACGAGAACTCGAAGAAAACCCTAAGGCAGGAGATATCAACTGTGGAGAGATAGCTCATGGAAATGACAAGAGCAGAAACACGGTTATCCGTGATGTCATCCCCCGCTAATGCTATTGTCACCGTGCTGAGTTAAGGATGCATGTCATCAGAATGGATTAAATGGTAGAAGGCTGATGGAGCACCTATCATAAGATGAAGTTTTAGCCCTAGCCGGTGTATCACCAGGATATGGAGTAGTACATCAAGAATTTTAAAATGGAGCTCCAGGAAGTCATATTAGACAAGGAAGTATTTCATGAGGAACTTAGGATCCTGAAGATGAGAGTAGCCAAGCTGGAGGAGCTACAACCTCGAGATACCGGAGAATTGTCAAGAACTAAAGGACAGTATGACCATGGCTCATGCCAAGGATGTTGAAACCTAGAAGTTTGGAATGCAATTCCAGAATAGTCAAGGAATGTCACAAGAGACTTCGCGTCAACAGAGTTGATCTGGCAAAAGAACTTGAGAAGACAAGCATGATCGGAAGAAGCCATTGGAGGCATGAACAAGACTTGAAGACTTTGGCGACGTTGACCTTTAGAAGACCAAACCCCTGTTATACACCTACGTTAGATGCGACGATTGTGAGCTGTCACTTGTTTGATGTTTTTCGACAGCCACAACAAAAATCTGTCTTTTCAAAACTGTTGTTTGCATTTTGTGTATCCCTCTCTATCTCTCTTATCTCACCCTAAACCCACATGGACCCAATAGAGGATGAATGGAGATGAGTTTGTATTTTCTGGACCGATGAGTCAATTGGAGACGGACCGATGGATCCAGAACCTGGAGGATCACATGGAGAGTAACCCTATAGTTGGAAATGATATGACCCGGCATGCTCTTCAGTGCTTTGAAAGAGGTGCTGCTACTTGGTGGAGAATGTACCAAATCATCAATGGATGGCAAGGAGTAACCACTTGGAAAGAATTTAAGTTGACTTTGCTAAAGTCACAGTTTGTGTCCCAGAAGTTGAAGCCTTATGGAAAGGATATGAGGAAACCATGTGCATGCAAGATTTGTGGAGAAATCGGACACAACCATAAAGAACACAAGGATGAATGCCCTAAATGTGAAGGAAGTCACCCAGCTGAAGAATGCCCAACTAGGCAGATCACTTGTTTCTTGTGTGAAGGAACTACCCACTATCCTGCTCAGTGTCACATTTACCCCATGGTACAAAGAACCATCCAGCAGAAGGAAGAAGCAATGAAAGGAGCTCTTATGGAAAGTTTAGAAGAACCTGTGATGAAGAAAGAGGTGGAGGACACACCCAAAGAAGAACCAATTAAACCCTGCACCAAGTCTTGCTATTCATGTGGAGAAGAAGGACACATCTCCCAAAATTGTATGAATGGGGATCTAGTGGAATTCCCGGCTGAGGAAGTAGAGTATGACCCACAGGAAATAGAAGCCCTGATTGGATTGGAAAAGTCCAGAAAGAGAAGTAGATTGGATTCCAGGAAGGACCTAAGTCATATCACATGTTTCAGGTGCAAAAATTCAGGACACCACTTCAATGATTGCCCAAAAGGAAAGATGAGGACCCCAGGAGGCTATACAATCACAAGGAAACCTCGAAACTTGTCAGAAGTAATATGTTTCCGTTGTAATGAAGCAGGGCACCTTGCCAGAGATTGTCCAAAGGAGAAGGAGACTTGTGATAAGTAGTTGAGTTTGTAACAGAAGAAATATAGTCGTAGTAGTGAGGACATTTTCCTTTATATTGAGGTGTTGAGTTGAGACATGTAATGGAGAAGCGAGAGATTGTAAACATTTGAGAATCAATAAAGTTAGCAGTGTTGGTACTGATTTGGAGTTGTTACCCTATGAAGAAGGATTTTGACCATTTTGAGGATATGAGAAATATGGTCTATAAAATATTGGAGCATTTTAAGGGTGGTAGTACCCTGTAAGAACCGTTGACCCCTGGAAAAGATAAGGATACTCCACTGAGTGGATTTCAGACAAAATGAATACGAGTTTTGTCTCGATATGTGTGATACCCCAAGAGTATGTGGGATGAAGTTGGAGACCGACAGTTGTTTGGACCAAAGGTGATCAAAGGAGCAGAAGAGAATGTTAAGTTGATTCGAGATAGGCTGAAGGTAGCTCAGTCCAGGCATAAGAGTTATGTAGACTCACAAACTCAAGGAGGTAGTCTATGAAATTGGAGACTGAGCATGTCTTCATGTGTTCCCTCTGCGAGGAGTTAAACGGATTGGAGTTAAGGGACAATTAGCCCCGAGATTTGTAGGACCATACCAAGTTTTGGAGCGTATGGAGAAGTGGCCAACAAGTTGGAGTCACCTGAAGGACTGTCAGGAGTTCAAGATGTGTTTCACGTTTCCCAGTTGAAGAAGTGCCATGCAGAGATGGCCAATATTCCCCTGTAAGGACGCTTGACCCTGGAAAGGATAATGATGTGGAATATGGACTCCATAAGTATAAGTTTTTATCTCGGTATGAGGGATACCCCGAGGATGAAGAAATAAATTACTATTGGATATAAAGGAGGTATGATGTTGGTAATATGGAACAATGGAAACTCCATGATGAGTCTGAGTAATCATGTCTTAGTTTGGTGCCAACAGAAGGAAGGAAGACAATACAATTGGATGGATTTAAGAATACTAGGAAGTTGGAAGTTGGAATAATGAACAGTTGCCCAATGATAAGTTCAAGGACTACAAGTGATGAGATGGGCCATAACCCACAGGCCCCAGGACCTGCCAAGAAGCAAGCACATTCTTGCTGAAGGAAGGACCCATACCTTTGTCGACAGACGATTTTATAGGACTTTACGCAAAACCTGAGAGTTGTGAAGGAACGATAGATGTTTGTCTGGCTTGAAGAATCCATGGATTATCCGAACTTAGTTCGTCGACAAGAGAAATTCTGCAATGCTTGTGAGGATGACCGAGTGTTAGAATGCGAGATTCGCTAAACTGTATACAAGGTAATGATTTGGGTGCGGGATGGATTGATCACCATACCGACTTACCCTTATTATTCGCCTTGCTATATGGAATGGTAAATCTGAGTGACTTGCCTATAGTAGAGAGACGACGATATTAAACCTTGTTAAACCTTAGAATGGTATAAGAATTTTTCCCTTGTACACGGCAGCTTTTTGCCAACCGTAGGTTATACGGTGAGGATCACCCAGACCCATTTCCTGCAGGAGAAACCATAAATTGTTAACCACCATGAGATATCGATAGTTGTTTAGTTTTGGCGCCAGACCCGTCAGCTAAGAAGACCCAGTCTCGGAATAACCTTACCAGGATGAAAGTACAGAAAAATTGAGGAAAAGGTTATGCCACTACCGGAAGAGCTCAGAGAAGGAATTTTCTCGAGGATCTGAGAAGGACCCACACTGTCAAAAATAAGGATGGAGTATATGAGTTTTGATGGAAGTGTAACCATGCTTCTAAGGGTGGTAGCACCCCAGACCCCGTGTGATGATCGATGGATTTTGAGAAGACCCCCAAACCCTAACCTTTTCTTGCTAGCCTCTCCGACGAGATTCATTTTAAGGGTGGTAGGTTTGTAACATCCCAAAATTCTAAATTTTGGAATGTTATAATAAATAGATAGACTTGACTGATTGTTTGATTGATTGTCTGAAATTGAGTGAAATTCGAATTCTTTTTGAAAGTTAAATGAGAGGGAATAAAAGGACTTTCCCAAACTTTCATATTGGTTTTCTGATCTTCGTGAATTCAAATTCTTTTCAAACACTAAACCCCGGAGAGAAGATGACATGACTTCTTCCATTTATATAAATGACAAGGGGTGTTGAAAATATTTGAATTTCATTTGAAAATATTCCAATTCTGAAACTTTATGCGACTCAATGATTTTCACGAGAGAAGATAAAATGACTTCTTCAAATTATATGAAATATGAGTTGGGAGTTTCAAAGAATTAAATTCAAAGCTCTTTTGAATTTATTTTCAATTTGGAATATTAGATCATCATGCCTATCTTATTTTCTTGCTTTTGGTCGATCCTAGAAATTTCACGCAGCTCAAGGACCCTCGGAGAGAGTTGGAGATTTCGTTATTTTCATATTTGAGAGTTTTCTCGAATTTTGAAAAGAGGATCATTTGATTTATTTATTTTATCTTCAATAATTTTTCCGTTATAAAAAAATATAAGAGAGGGAATAATATGACTTTCCCAAAATATAGGAAAAATGAAGATTTAATAAATAGATCAAATTTCGTTTTCCGGAGTTTATTTGCATTTTATTTGGATAGGGAAAAATGCGCGTTTTTGAAAATTTTATTTTAGGCCCGGAGAAAAGTTCATTTTGTTCGACTCATTTTTAGGAGTCGGAGAAAATTTACTTTATTAGTTTTGGAGTTCGGCAGATTTTGTTTTTCTGTATTTTTCCGAGCGCGGAACCGTTTTAAAAAAAAAACTCAGCGCCTTGGGCCAAAGGCCCAAGCCGCCGGCCAGCCGGCCAAGGCCAAAGGCCACCGCCCCCAGCCAGCGTCGCTTGAGCGCCCAGGCTCCAGGGAGCCGCCGCCGTTGTCTTTTGGAAGTCCTAGTAGGACTTTTGTCCTACTTCCGTTTATTTTTCTAGATCTTTCTTACTCCTATTCTTATTCCTTGCCCCCTATCCCAAGTTTTGTCTCCCCTCACCCATATAAATACCCAAGCACCCCCCCTCTAAACACATCAAATCAAAGCCGCAACAAGCAGCAGCACGCAGCTCCACCCCGCGCCCTGCGTCAACGCCGCTGCCCTGCGTCACCGCCGCCCCGCGCCTAAGCCGCCTCACCACCACCGCGCCGCGCCGCACCTTGCCCACCGCCACCGCCGCACCACCACCTCACCATCACCCCGCCTCGCCCGCCGCCTCACCCGCGCCGCTGCCCTTGTGCCCTAGCGCCGCCGCCGCACCTTGCTCACCCGCCGCCGCACCACACCCCGCGCCGCCGCCGCACCACACCCCGCGCCGCCGCCGCACCACACCCGCGCCGCCGTCGCCGCCGTTCGCCGGAGGTACCGCGCCGCGTCTCTTCTTTCCCTCGGTTCGGTTTTACTTATAAACCGTTCCGATTCTTTTCTTCTCTACCGATTCGTTTTCTCTCCGATTCTTCGCCAAACCGTTCCGGTTTTCTTGATCGGTTTTCATTTCGGTTTTCTTCTCCGAAACCCTAGATCGGATTCGTTTTCTTTTCCGATTTAGTTGTCTTGGACCGTTCGTCGGACCGTTCGTCCTAACGAACGTGATCACCGGATTCTTCTAGGTTAACGAACGTCCATTCGTTTAACCATTCTTCTTTTTCTTCTCGTCGGATTTATTCCGCGATCGTGATCTCAGATCCGATCTTCGTTCTAGTTTATCTTCTCGCTCGTTTATCGGAATCAGGTGATTCAAGCGCCTGGAGTTTCGTCTCGAAACCGCCGTTCCGTCTAATCAACTTGAACAAGTTTTTTGTTACTGTAAAATTTTGACCTAGTTTCAACTTGCTAGAACCGAGTTGTTTTCTTCCGCCGTTTGTTTTTCGTTTCTTTGTTCGGTTCGTTCTTTCTTTGCAACCGGAGTTCTTAAGTTGAACCTTCTGGTTCGTTCTCTTGTTCGATTTTTCCCTGTGTATTAGATGAGTACTTATTGTGTGGTTACTATTGCTTGCCTACAATAGATTGACCGGAGTATGACGAGTAGATCTATCAAGAGTTTTGAGTGCGCATCATCTTCATCAACATTGCAGGCAAGTTCACACTTTGATCATACCTTTTCTACAACCCAGTTTTATTGCATTAGATCAATCCTCACACATTGCATGATTAGGATCTAATTAAATTGTGGGATGGGAAGTAGATGAGGTAGTACCTATTACCTGTATTATTATCAAACCCTTGGGAGTTACTTCTACGTTGCTTATTATGCCATGCTATGCTAGTAGACGTGGATTGGGTGAGTGATATCCATGACAGATGTGAGATGATAATTTTAATGGTTTATCTAAGGTGGCAACTTAAACACACATCTGGGTGGATTGAGGCACCTGATGTCTATCAGGACTTGCCTGTTTTTTTTTGGACCGCCACCCAGGCTCAAAGGGATCATAAGATAATTCATGCTAGAAACTTCCGTGTGCAGCCACATGCTACTATGGGCTCTGGCATAGTTGACTAAGTTGTGCGAACTCTTACGGGGTGGACTAGCAGATGTAGGGGATGTAGGTGTACCGGTCTACCCCACATGTAAGGTGCTAGTGCTTCTGAAAGACTATGTCTCGGTCATCCGTTTCTCAAACACCATGTAGTGCGAGAAAACAAACGGAGGCGATCGAGTCTTGTGGGGAAAAGTGCGCAAACCTCTGCAGAGTAACAAACTAATCATGATTAGCCGTGTCCCCGGTTATGGACAACTTGAGTATCTAGTACTTGAATATCGAGTGAATCTCAACATGTTACCTCTAATTAATATTGTTGGGTTTTAATTATTTTTAATTGGGATTGAGAATGCTGTCAACCATTCTCAATGTTTCACAACCACCATGATAGTTAAATAAATTTATTCCTTTGTAGTAGGGAAAAATTGGCTTTACGCAAAAACCTTATAACCATAGAGCTTTTCCACCAGCCAAATATGCATGTAGTGATAGCCATTGTTCATCATTCTCTATGGTGTGAATTTGCCAGTACATTCAATGTACTGACCCGTTTCGGGCTGCAACGTCTTATGTTGCAGGTTTCTTACGACGAGTAAGTGATACGTTAGGGTTACGATTTCTACACTCAACTTTGCCGTTGGTGTTGATGGGTAACCACAACCTTGTTGCTTCCGCGAGTTTGGATTGAGGTAATAGTATTTACGTTACTTTATACATGTGATTTACCTCTGTTATAAATCCTTCGAGTACTGTGTGTGTCAGCATACTGATCCAGGGATGACACATAAGCACAGAGAATTGATCCATTCGGGTCGGGTCGCTACAAGTATAATAAGACCGCACGCCAACTTCCACTCCATTCAGAGAACACTTTCCGGCCACTTATAAAATAATATTTCGGAGGTGCCGCGGGCGCGTGCAAGTGTGTCTGGGCTCAGAACGGACAACAGACGGAACTGGGGGAACCCAGACGGATGCAAGTTTTGAAAACATGATGATGCAATGCACATGATGACATGGCAAGATGCAACACGCAAGCGAATGACAAGGCAACAACGGCGAAAAACTGGAAGACACCTGGCGCACCGGACTCGGGGCGTCACAACCACTACAAAAAAAAGACACATCCGTGAAATTTTGGGCCGAACGAAAATCTTTTTTGTCATACTTATGACACTTCTATGACAATAATTGTGACAAATCCCGGTATCATCATAGATGTGGTGGGGTCCTACTTCTATGAAAAAAATCATGATAGAGAATGGGCTTTTCGTCCTGGGCGGGCCGAAGACGCAGTTGCATGACATTCTTTGGGCCGTCCATGACGAAAAAAACCATGGTAGAAGTGGGGGCGAGGAAAATATCGGGGTGTTCCCGGTTAGGGTGGGTGGTCGGGGCCGAGCGATGCGTGTTTCTCTCGTACACGCACGCGTCTGGGTGTGAGGCGTTGGGCTCTAACTGAACCCGAGCGATTGCACTGCAGGATACGCGTTACTAAACCCGAGCGATCAATCGATGGCTGTTAACTGAACCCGATCGAGCGATTCCTTTGCTACTGCTACTAACTGAAGCCGATCGATGTTGTCGCTGGATGAACACTGAGCGTGGATGGGGGGGTCGGATGAACAGTTCCAGGTGGGGGTGGATGAATAGGACCCCGTGGTGTTTCCTCTGGATGAACGGGACCCCGATCGATCGAGCCGGTTGGGGCTGGATGAACAAGACCCCGTGGAGGGCATGATGAATAGGACCACCCCGTGGAGGGCAAGATGAATAGTATACGGTGGAGGGATGAATGAACAGTAGCCCGTGGAGGGGTGGTTGAACAGGAGCCCATGGAGAGGGCTGCTTGAACAGTAGCCGGTGGAGTAGCGCGCGGTGCAGGTTGGATGAACAGGAGCCCGTGGATGAACAGTCATAGGTGGAGGCTGGAGGGGGTCAACGGTGGATGAACAGTAGCCCGTGGAGGCTGGAGGGGGTCGACGGTGGAGATGAACAGTATCCCGTGGAGTCCTGTTTTGCGGTACACCACACCCCTCCCGATGAACAGGACCCCCGTTTCAACTGTAGCGCTCCAACACAAGTCTGTTTCCTCCGTTTTGCTGTACGCCACACCCCTCCCGATCAATAGGACCCCCGTTTTGACCGTAGGAGGTCCGTTTCCTCCGTTTTGCGGTATGCCAGACCCCTCCCAATGAACAGGATCCCGTTTCGAACGTGGCCGGTCGAACACAAGGCTGTTTCCTCTGTTCTGCGGTACGCCAAGCCTCGTTTCCATCGGTTGTTCCGTCCAAGCCCTCCCGATGAACACGACGACGCATTCCGTTCTGACCCAACCGGTTGGCTCCCCATGAACACGACGACGATGCTGTTTCTCCGTTCCGACCCAGCCATGTACATGAGCCCTGGCCGTACGTACGCGCGAGTAGGCGTTCGAGACCCCGCCCGTATGTAAGTACGTGGCTGTATTTACTTTCTTGCACCCTGGCCGCTGTACGTACGTGTACATGCTACATGCGCGCCTCTACTACGATACGCGCGTGCCTCTACATCGACCAGTATGTACGTACACGTTCGTGACCAGAATGACAACGCTACGTGTGCTTCGACCAGGTGGGTCCCGACTATCAAGCACTTCCTTGCGTGCGAAGATGTAGCTGGTGGGTCCAAGCAGTCAGTGGGCGAATCGTTTTTTTTGCTCGGACGCACTTGCTTGCATGCGAAGATGTAGCTTGTGGGTCCTAGCAGTCAGGGGGAAACATTTTTTTCGCAAAATAAGGTGGCCCGTTCGGTGCGTCCCTGCTGTTAGGTGGAGGAATAATTACTTTACGCGTAATAAGGAGGCACTTCCTTGCTGCGGCCGTAGACCCAGCTGTCAGCCTCTCCACATACAGTCCACATCTGACGGAAGCCGTTCCTTGACCATGTTGACCACGCCACGCCGAGAGCACCAGGGCGGTGGACGACAGCAAGGCCTGGGAAGGGGACGACGTGGAGCCAGGGAAGATGCGGCAGTGGATGCCCACGTGTAGAGCAGTACGAGGGTTCACTGGTTCGCTGCGGTGTGAGGCTGCCATCGCCGTAGAATAACAGGGGGTGTGGGTGAGTAGAGGGATGGCTTGGCTAGTGGTGCGAATAGTAGGGGGGCGGTGAGGCCTCCATGGCAGCACAACCAGCCACGGGAGGCAGGAGCATGCGGCACGACCAGCGCTGCTTTGGGCGACTGGAGCAACAAGACCAGAGGTTGAAGAAGCACTATGGCCGTTGGATGGACATCGTACGGTCACTGGAGCTAGAATCATTCATATTGACTAAGTTTACAAAGCACTCCGTCCTCGTCAACTTAGTAGGTCCACAAGTCAGCCTCCCACCAAGGTGGGTCCCAACTAGCAGGGGGTATTCATTTTTTGTGCGTAATAAGGACGCACTTCCTTGCGTGCGAAGATATAGCTGGTGGGTCCGACCTGTCTGCGGTGGGAACATTTTTTCATGAAATACAGAGGCTCTTCCGGTGGGTCCTAGTTGTCAGGTGGAGGAATCATTATTTTGTGCGTAATAAGGAGGCATTTCCTTGCGTGCGGCCGTGGACCCAGCTATCAGCCTCTCCACGCACAGTCTACTTCCGACGATGTCGTTCGTTGACCATGTTGACCACTCCGCACCCAGCGCATCCAAGGTGGTGGACAACGGCGAGGCCCCGGACAGCAACGAGCCGGAGATGGGAAGACGCGGGAGTAGAGTCGCAGACGGAGAGGTGTACGAGGGTTAACTGCTTCTGGTGCGGTGTGCTTCGGCAATCGATGAAGAAGAAAAGGATGTGTGGAGGTGTGGAGGGATGGCCTGGCCAACGGTGGAGTAGCGCTTCATAGCGAAGCATGCTAAGCAGAGCTGCTAGCAGCAGGAGGCGGGAGCAGGTTGTCCCGGCGGCGCTGGAGGAAGAAGACGAGAGATTGAAGATGGATGCCGGTCGTTGGATGTAAATCCAACGGCTAACGATGTCAGAATCATTTGTTGACTAAGTTGACAACGACTTGCATTGGCTTCGCCCTATTGGCCCACATTTCAGCCTCCAAAAATTGGCACGTATGCAACCCATTTTTTCATAATTTACTGTCTTTTTTGCGGGGTAGAATTTATAGTCCATTTGATCTCTTCTTTTTGAATTACAGTCCATTAGATGGGCTAGGTGAACAAATAATGTAGCGTCCATGCAGCCCATTTATGTTTTTCCTAAAAAATTACAGGCCATTTGCACTTTCTCGGAATACACGATTTTGCTGGGCTGATTCTAATTATAATGTTGGGGTGGACGCAGCAATGTTATCAAAAAATAAACAGGGGCTGAGCATTTTGTTATATATATATATATATATATATTTAAATAATAAGTGATTTATTATTACATTGGTCCTTAAATCTTACCAAGCTTTTGTACACAATCACCAGGATTTTTGTTGCCAAAAAAATCTAGGATTTTATTGTTAAGAAATTATTTTTATAAGTTAACAAGATGTGGGATATTTTTTTCTTACATATGTAAGTATCTGTTAAATATATGATGAAAATAACAATAATATATAATAACATATAAAATAATTTAAATATATATAATATAGTTAGAAGGGAAACATAAGTTGGACCAGGCGTTCCTATTCTTATATAGAAAAATAGAACAGACCTGGTTTTAGTTTAAATATATATAATATAGTTAGAATGGAAGAGGAGAGGAGCAGCACTGGTTTTAGTTTAGAACGGGAGAGGAGCGACACTGGTTTTGGATTGGAACAGGAGAGGAGGGGCGGTGGTTTTGAAATGGAAGAGGAGAGGAGCGGCGCTGGATTTAGATTGGAACAGGAGAGGAGCGGCGGTGGTTTAAGAGGAGAAGAGCGGAAGAGCGGCACTGGTCTCGGAAGTATTTTTTGTTTTGCGTATTTTGGGTCAAAGTTTGACCACGTACTGTATTTGACAAGCAAAATGTGAATGCATGTCACCAAAAATTGTATCGTTTGGTTCGTATCTGAATGTACTTTCAAATTATATTATTTTTGCAACGTATAACATATATTTTATTTGCGAAAATCATGGTCAATTATGACCCAGAATAAAAGGGAGACTAGTTAATGTGGGGTCGCTTTCTTAATTGAAGGGTAAATTGATTTTGATTTTGATCCAGTCACAGCGCGCCGGCCCTCACGTCCAATACTAAATCGCTGCCGCACGCTCCTCTCCCTCTTATCCCTTGCAAAACCACCTTCTCTCCTCTCCATCATCTCCATTCCAAAACCACTGTCTCGCCTCTCCCTCTTCTCCATTGCAAAACCACCTCCTCTCTCCTCGAACGAGGATCCATGACGTAGCCCATCCTGCCATTGAGACACTGACACATGGGTCCCACCAAGCGCGGGGCCCACCTGTCAGCGACCGATAGGCAGGGAACCTCTCCTCTCCATCATCTCCATTCCAAAACCACCGTCTCGCCTCTCCCACTTCTCTATTGCTAGACCACCGTCTCTCCTCCCATCTTCCAAAGCTAGCACCGGACCACTCAGAAGGACATCTATGGAGGGGATACAGCAGCGAATCTGGCAGATCGCCAGCGGCGACCAGCCAAAGTTAGCCTGGTTGAAGGAGATCCTTACTTGGTTTGACAATGAGTGGGAGATTTCGAGGACGGTGAGGGCCATGTGGCAATGTATGCGAAAGAGCGAGGCGATGGCGATGAGGGCGGCGATGTACTCCTCTGGGCAATGGAGCAGACAGATTCGCCCGAGGAGAAAGTATGGCGGAGGTGGTGGGCGTACAGGTCGAAGGTCGAGCACCTAGAGGATAACGAATCGATCGAGTACGGTGTGCCGTTCGTGAGGGTGCAGAGCTAGCGGGAGCCACAAGAGTATTCGTTCTCCCACCGCAAGAGGAGGCCGGATGGCGCGACGTCGCTTCCCCGCCGTTCTCCACGGTTCCCTCGATGTTCGCCTCGTTTCGATAGCGTCGGTAGGGTTTAAGGTAAGCTTCGCACTAACCTAATCTTCCATCTACTCATGCTTACAATCAGTGTGACAACTAATAAAATTCATGCTTACAATCAGTCTCCGAGTACTACGCCAATCACCCTAAAATAGCTCTGGACCTTTGGGCCAAAGTTGTAGAACTATGTACAAATAAAGAAAAATAGAATGGTGCTTCTTTCAGAAAAGAGTACACCCCTAGAAAACTGCCAATATAAGCTACTAGTATTTTTTTAAGTCTAAGATACTAGTATTTGGTTAGAGGATTTGCTGCCGAGAAAGATCCGTCCACAGTGAGCGCCACACATCCCACTGATGGTGGTGGATGCCCATGCTTAGATGGAGCAGGGTTGGTGTCAGTAATTTTTACTTGGCACCTCGCACTCTGCATATATGTCGGTTCCATCCGTACATTTGTGCAGTTCCACGAAAATGCAGCTGAATAACCCTGTTTGCACAGATAATGAAAAGGCGTGATTAGATTATAGTGGCACTAGTTGATGAAACATACACTAATAAACAGAAGAAAATATTACATCATACTAGAAATCGACCCAAGTCTCCCCGATACACCTTCTGCCAGTAATGAACATCAGTGTATAGTGGTAGTACAAGGAGGGGCCTTGCGACATTCAAATCTCTATTTTTGTGCAGATCAACTAAAATTAAGCACTCCAGTTTGCAGAAATGCTTAAACATTAACAATGGGACTAGTTGATGAAACATACATTAGCAAAGAGAAGCACTTTCTTTATCTACATCGGAAATGAAATGATAGAGAGGACACTCGCTCTATTTTAACTGTATTATTACTTCATTTTATCAGTGACACTAGGGTCAAGTAGGTGGCAAACGAGGTGTACCGTGCGTTGCAAGGATGAAGGTCGGGGGTGCTTAGACTGGGATGCTGAAGCTGGCTCTTTCAGTCCTATCTTCCCCCTGATGTTTCCGTGGTAGCATTTGGGTTGTAATCCAAACTTGGTCGAGCTAGTGTTGCGTCCCCCTACCTGCCTAGCTTATGTGGCGAACTTGTCTCCTGCTAGTACTCAATCCGTTCTAGTAGTAGTTGCATAACTGCCCGTTTACACTGAAATGTTGTTGGATAATGGTTCTCCATGGTTGGGTTTCTTTAATGAAATCGGAGGGAACCCCCTCTTTCGATATATAAAAAACTGTGGCACTAGAGGTGCCAAAACATTGCCTCAAATTGATAGTGCCACTAGATTAAGGTGCAAAATAATAACATTACTACTTTATCATGGCAGTGCCAAAATAGTAGCACAAGAGCAGGATCAACATGCAGGATCTTTGGCAAATGGTCAGACCAAAAAGGAACATACCTCGTGATGGGAACCATATCCGCAGTCAACGCCATCGTAGAAGGGATGACACGAGCCACCAACATGGATGATTCAATTCATGGGACCTTTTGGTGCAGTTCACCTAAAATGAAGCAATGTCCCATGAGCTAGCAGCTTCTTCTTCTTCTTCTTCTTTTTTTAAGAAAAGGGCTCCAGTCCCGGTTCCATTTCCATCAAAAAACGAAACCCACAGAGCTTCTTCATTAGTTGCAATAAAATTGAGCAACATCAAGGTTGGTCGTGAAGCTCCTGGAGAGTAGGCGGACCAGGACAGTTGCATCTCTAACGAAAAGAAGCAACTTATCTTAATGGGAAATTTAGCAGGACATGAAAAAAAGTGCCATTGATTCATATTACTGGAGGCATTACACTGAAACCAACATTTGTTTAACGTGTCCTTACTTTTAACAGTGCGACTGCTACATTTTACCAGTGGCATTACATAAGAGCGGCTCGGGGCAACAAACATCAGAAGAGGGTATCTAGGTTGGTCCCATTTTTGTTCGGTATATAGCCACCTTATACTGTGTGAGGCTAGCACATCTAGTGCTGGACTTACTTTGTTGACTTGTCCCCCGGTCCCCACTTTCTTTCCTTTTTCAACCAATAGATCGGGTTTATATTGAGTTTGTACTACGTTCCCTTTATTTCCCTATTAGACCTAGAGACCAGTTGGATAGCCAGTCTCTGCTACTTTTCGCCCCAATTATTTCCTCTTTCGACCAAGTCCTAGATTCAGGTAACAAATCTTCCCCCTCCCCCACCCCCCTTCTTCCTTGTTTGAACCAAGTACTACTAGATTTGAGTGCATGAACTAGTTTTACCTCTTAAGAGTAAAAAATTAGGTGGTTTTCGAACAGTCGATCGATCCTATCTACACGAGGGAGCCTGAGAAATAGTAAAAGATACACATGCAGCGACGTTAGGAGCTCGGGAAGTAGAGCAAGGCCGGTTTCGAAGGAAGTTATACATGAGGGTCGCTGGGATGTCGCTAGGTGGGCGGCGGGAGGCCGGATCTGCCCACACTACGACAGCGAGGAAGAAGGGGTGAGAGGCCCTCCCTCTCCAGCGATGCTTGGGAGAGAACGGCAAGGCACGCTGATCGGGACGCGCCGGCAGTGGGTAAGAGCCATCGCCGAGGACGACCGCGTGAACGTTGCACCTTCTCACCTTCCCCGGTGGAGAGGATCCGGCTGGATCTGTGACCAGCGGTGAGTAGAGAGAGAGTGTGTGGCCACTGCTGTCGGGTTTAGATCTGGAGAGGACGAGACAGTGTGAAGAGAGCAACACTAGCAAGCAAGCGCGGAGTCTCCTTCCTATATAGTGGAGTACTAGGTTTCTTTTGTCTATCGGCCGGAGCCGGCTTGACCTCAGCAATGACTGTCGAGAAGTCTTCATGCACGTGCCCCGGAGGCGCAGATGTCGTCATTTTGATCTGAAGCACCGGATTATAACATATAACATGAAAAATGCCACATGACAAGAAATCATAACCTCACTGCCCAAAGGAGACAAGATGAATCCCGACGGACAATCTAGACGAGGATCAAAGCTCAAATTAAAGATAAACTCGTAGAAAAGGAGTCCGTCAATAGATGTCCTAATTAACATAGCCGGCTTGACCTATATGGCAGCCGAGTAATCTTCGTGCATGTGCCCCCAATGACTAGCCCAACTCAGTTGTCGCTGTTTAGCCCTCGCAGTGATCCGAAGCACATGACACCTAATTTTGCGAGACGACAAGAAACCTTTTTTTAGATTTCTCACCAGAACTACAGCCCTGTACAACACAGCCTGCATTATATGTAGATGATAGCCAATCCAGGCGTGTCTGCTGGAGTCTGGTCACATGCATGGATGAACTGATCTTCCGTGTCTTGCAGGGATCGTCCAGGTACCAAGGTGGAGTATGTGCTTCTATTAACTCAGCCGGCTTGCAGGGCCGGGGAGTGTGCCTATGGTCGGTTCTCAATTGCGGTACCACATGTGTGTGCAAATGCAATATGACGCGCGTTCCATTCGAAGAGCGGCATGCCAGACCGACCGACCGTCTGGGGTGCGACGCGAACGTGACGGGCGTGTTGTATACTCCGTACATGTGTACCGCCGTTTTCTTGAGGCTTTGCTCCATAGATACAAAATTAGTATACTATACTATTTAAAAGTCGAGGGCGGGGCTTTTCCCACGCGGTAGGCGGGGCAGTTCCGCCTAGTCGGTTCGACAGAGATGCGAGAAGATGAGGGAGTAGGCTACCGCAAACGTAGGGCTATGTGATTTGACAGTGAGTTACTGCTGGACAGGTGGGGCCCGGTGATTTGACTTGCCATTATCATTTTAACTGCGGCGCTACGATCGGCTTGAGTCTCCCGATTCCTGACCACCTCCATACAGGTGCCTCTCCTGATGCTCCACCATGTAGAGGCTGGCTCTTGCTTGAGAGCCCACTCCTCCACTTTTTCCTTCCTTCTTTCCCCCACATATGAAAAAATGCCATGTAAAGCGGGCTTATAGCCCACTATTGTACTTGATCCTACAGGTGCTAAGCCTACCACATAGGCATAAAGTCTGAAGTGGCAAGTTAATTAAGAAGAGAGAAACTAGTTTGGTGACCCTAGGAAGAAACGGTGCTAAGCGCATGTACCTAGATGAAGCAAACTTAGCAATAAAAAACTAAGCACCTATGCATTGGGGACTTGAGTTGCTAAGCCATTTAATGCCCATAGCACCTCATCTAAGCACCATTTCATTGGAAGAGGTCACTCCTTGGCAAACGCAATAAATACTACGAAGAAAGAGATAGAGAGAAGTAAACAAAAAATACTCTTATAGCCAATCTTATAGCTAACCTTGTTGTATGAGTGACTAAGTGATGACTATGTATGACATGCCAACATTAGATAGCCTAACGCACCGTGTTAAATCTCCAAGGGCGCAACAGAGGCGACGGTCGTGGTAGGCGCGACCATGATATGGGCTGCTGGCAGCCCTTGGATCTGAGATCGAACAGTCACATGGTAAGTTGCTGAAACTTTGCAAAATAACCCTCCAAGATAGGATATTCACCCATAGGTGAAGAATCACGCCATGCAACCGTTCGATCTTAGATCCAAGGGCTCTCAGAAGCCCGTATCATGGGAGAATGGAAAGCTTTGTATCACCTGTAATTTCCCCGATGCTTGACATGACATCGAAAGCCATTTAATTGGGCGTCGAGTAGACATGACATATAATTGGGCCCCCATAGTACTGTGCATGAATCCATTTATCCACCAGGCAAGCGACTACCCTGCCATTCACACACGCCCCCCCCACTCAACATTTTTACAATCGATAAACCGCTCCTAGTCGTCCCGTCCTTTCACATTACGGCAGTTCCACTAATCCTATCCCTCCTCCCAAATCCATGGCGTCCCAAATCTACATGATTGGCGGTGAGTACAAGGTCAGAACCATCACCCGTGATGAGTTCGACGTCATCTACACCCATTCTTCCGCAACGGTGAAAGAATGCCTTGCTCGCTTCAGACGCATATTCGAAAACTCAAATGATGAGTGGGTCGCTGGGCTAGATGTTGAGTACACCACAGTCATGGGAAGCGAGAAGAAACTAAAGGAGGCAGAGAAGAAGAAGCCCGTCGTGATCCAGGTTTGCGTGCATGACTTATGCTTGGTCTACCACATATGCAATGTTGACGTTGAGTGCCAGGATTTTAAGAAGTTCCTCAAGGGTGGCCGAGTCAAATTCGTTACTGTAGACTTTAAGAACGACAAGGAAATCCTTGGTCGCATAGGCCTCGTTGTAGGCGACCCCTTCGACCTCCAGAAGGAAGGGTCGGTGCCCTTCCTTGATCAGCCTTCAATGCTGACCCTGGCAGGAGCCATGGTTCATCCTTCGTACGGTAAACTACAGAAACCTCCGTACACATTTCATCGTCATGCATGGCAGTGGAATGTACTAGATATGGACCACATCGACTATGCTGCAATGGATGGCTACCTTTGTTTCAATATCTACAAGGGTTGGATGAAGAGCAAGAGTCAAGTGTGTGGTTCAAGCAAAGAAGTATAGCCCGAGAGAAAGAGGGACAAGGACGAAGTCGAGGACATGGACGAGGACTCCGAGTAAGGTGGCAGTGTCGTTTCTCATGGTGGTTCTAATGCAGTGTCTACCGGATTAGTTGCTTAGTTTAATATCTGGTGTGCTTAGTTTTATTTGAGGGGTGTGTCGTGCTGAGCCCCCAGCAGAACTATCTTATGTTTCTTCTCGTTATATTTCGTACATTTATCTTTTAGTTGGTATAGTACTACCACTCATTTCTTGACATTATATATGTACAATATATATGGCCAACATCATATAGCCAGCAGTTTAGTTGTGAAAGAATTTCAGGGTGCTTAGTTTTGTCAAAGAATTCCAAGGTGCTTAGTTTTATTTGAGGGGTGTGTTGTGCTGGACACCATTAACTTATCATTGTGAGAATCGGCTTATTTTTGTCATGTGACATGGTCAATGGGGTTTGACATGAAAATAACAATGTCTAGTGGCATTTCTGAGCAAACATCTAACTTAACGATGGCATTTTTTAGATATCTAATTGCATTTTTGAGCAGGCATCTCACGGGTCTATGGCATTTTTTGAGTAGTTGTAACTTCTAATGGCAAAACTGAGTAGTGATACACAACTAGTGGCATAAATAATAAGAACCCAAGAATTAAATAGGGCTAATTTATTTATTTCTTTATTTCTTTATACCTTTGTGTGCGAAACAATATACGCTGCCTACCGCCAAATTTTCTTTACAGGGGAAACATAGAACTATATGAGTGCCCTGTTAAATTTTGGAATTATTCCGGGTTCGTTTGGCCTTTTTTACACATTAATTGAGTTTCTGGTCATTTAATGTGCATAATTCAAATTTGAACTACAAGCACATGCTCCCATGCACCAAAGTTGACTGAAAAATCACATGTGTGTCCCCGGGTGAATTTCTAGGTTCCATGCAAGAAATGGGAATGAAATTCAAACATCTGGGCATCGCGGTTCGGTCGAAAACATTGAGAACCTTGGTTTTAAAATTCTTGTAAATCCAAACCACGTCTGAAAATCATGAAACTTGGCATGCTGTCATGTCATGGTACTACCATGCTGTGGTAAAAAAATGCAGAATAGGAACAAGTTTTGCTATAAGTTTCTTGCAAACCGGAGCTTCTCTCAAGAAGGCTCGTGGTTCTGAGAGGGAACTTGTCACCTTTGTGTGCATAATTAAAATTATAAATACAAGCACATGCTCCAGTGCACCAAAGCTGGTTGAAAAATCACATGTGTGTCCTCGGGTAAATTTCTAGGTCCCATGCCAGAAATGGGAATGAAATTCAAACATCTGGGCGTCATGGCTCGGCTGGAAACATTGAGAAACTTGGTTTTTTAATTCATATAAATCCGAAACACGCATGAAAATCATGAAACTTGGCTTGGTGCCATGACATGGCACCAACATGCTGTGGTAATTTTGATGTCCGATTTGCGAAGGCGCACACATTAACAATCAACAAAGTCATTTTGGAACAAGTGTGGTCACATTACAACCGAAAACACAAGTATTATTGAAACCGTGGGGCGTTCTATTTACCATTTACGTTCCGCCACGCGTCCCCTTTTGTTATTATCTAGGAGGCGCCGTGCAGGGTAGCTATTTGAGTACGGGAGGCGTGCGATCAGACCCCTGCGCGAGCTTATCGGGAGGAGAGCCCTTTGACCTCCATCTGCCGTCCACCTCTCTCCCAATGTACCATTAATGGTGCCCGAGCCTCTGTTTAATGGCGTGGCAATGTCTCACTCGACTGAGAATTAAGAGAGAAAAAAGAAAATCTGAAAAGAAAATTTTGCACGAATCTTGATGTAAGATCTGACAGACCTATATAGCATCTACTGCGACTTATAGCAAGACTGGTGAATATATGTAAGGACGACGAGAGTGGATAATAATTGTCTTACATAATTAGGAAGATAATTAAAAAAGCCACATGCGGCTACGCCCGAAAGACACAAGGGCAAAAGAAGAAGGAAGACACATACAACGATCTGGCTTGCTGATCTCTACTTTCTTTATGCGCTGCAGGTCGCGGAGACTAGTTCTCGCGGCGGGCGATGATCTCTTTCATCAGTTTCATGTCCTTAATACGCTGCTTGGCAGCATCCATGGATTCATCCACCAGCCTGTTGCGCTCGATGCGGAGCATGGCATTCTCGTTCATAAGTTTCTTAATGATGACGCCTGTCCTCTGCAACACGACACCGGTCTCCTCCTCTTGCTTCGCCCTTCCGGCGATCTTCGCCCTTAGCAGGTCGCGCTCACCCCGGAGCTTCGCATTGCCCTCCCCAAGTTGCTGGATGACACCGGTAGCCGCGTCCTGCATCCTCGCCCAGCCGGAGATCTGATCCATCTGGCTATGGACTATCGCATGCATGCGCCTGTAAGAGTCCTCGCCTGCCCGCGAGAAATTTTCCCAGGCGCCGCGGCGCGGCGGGACCTCCATGTTGCTTCGGCGGCGCACCGGGACATCTCTGCTGCTTCCACGGCGTGGTCGGGCCAGTCTGCTACATCAATGGCGCGGTGGGACCTCTGTTCTACTTCGGCGGCGCGGAGGTACCTCTGTGCTGCTACTGCTGCGCGGCTAGATGCTACCACTTGAGCACCGCATTGGTTTTCCCTTGAAGAGGAAAGGGTGATGCAGCAAAGTAGCATAAGTATTTCCCTCAGTTTTTGAGAACCAAGGTATCAATCCAGTAGGAGGCCGCGCACGAGTCCCTCGCACCTACAAAAACAAATAAATCCTCGCAACCAACGCGATACGGGGTTGTCAATCCCTACACAGTCACTTACGAGAGTGAGATCTAATAGATATGATAGGATAATATTTTTGGTATTTTTATGATAAAGAGAAATAAAAGATGCAAGTAAAATAAATGGCAAAGGAAATAATTAAGTATGCACGCGCACAGCGTCATGTCCCCTTCCTCGAGAGCTCCAAGCCACCCTCCACTATCGCCGACGAGCAACGTGTGCACGGGCCGCCTCAGCTTGCTCTGATGGCCCGACTGCCTTCTTATTGCTCCATAAACGCCGCTAGCGCGCTTTGGCGCTCGAATTCGAGTTGTAGCGCCGCTCCGCCTCGGGACCGACTCCGGCCTCCGCCCCTGCTCGCTGACGGTGCTATCTCTGGCCAAGTCCGGCCATGCCACCAGCCCCGCTCGATGCAGCTTGGTCTCCGTGTTCAAACGGACCAAGCCGCGGGTCCGGAGGCCCCTGCGGCGCGGTTCCGGCCAACTCCGGTGAGGCGCCACCACTGGATTGGTCGTTGGAGCCGCACCGACGCCGGCGCCGATATGTGGCTGACGTGGCTCAGCTAGGGCCTTCCTCTGTGTCACTGACTATGGGACCCGCAGGCCGACTTGACCGGTCAACTGTCCTAGTTGACCGGCTGACTGGCAGTTGACTCAGGTCAACGTGGCCACACATGTCAGCGCTTGTAAATCCTTAGGGTGCACTGCACCGGGTTCACCCAGCATTTTAGTTTCATATTTTTCAGAATTAAAATTAATTCAGAAAATCAAGAAAATCAATTTAAAGTTCGAAAATTCATAGAAAATAAATCGTAGCTCAGATGAAAAAAAGTATATATGAAAATTGCTTAGAAAAATCCAATGAATCCAAATATGTGATCCATTCATCTGTCACATGTCCCTAGCATGCTGAACATGGAATCGTCCTCTCTCTTTCATCTGTCCAGAGAGTGCCAAACACTAGGAAACCTCCTCCGGATGTTTTCGCTCTCCGTCTGCAATGTGTAGTACTGTGTTAGGTCACCCTTAGTTCTACGTACTGTCATTTCATGCCTAGTGATGCATATGTTTACTTGGTATTTACTGTTTCTTCCCCCTCTTCTCTCCAGTAGACCCCGAGACCAATGTTTCCCCTATGATCGACTACATCATCGACGACCCTTCTTCCTTTTCAGCAGAGCTTCCAGGCAAGCAAACCCCCCTTGATCATTCCGATATCTCCCATTCCATTCTCTCTCATGCATGCATTAGATTTTGATACTGTAATTGATTCCTCCTATTATGATGCATAGCCTGCTTTTGTAACCTGCTCATTGTACCATACTTGCTTAGTATAGGTTAGTAAGTGATCCATCAATGGCCCTTCACCTTGTCCTTGTTGCCCCTGCTAGATTACCAAATGACTTGATCAACATGATCGATGTCCAGGGCCCGACACATCACCTCGGCCCCCTTTAGTTCTACGACTCTGTAGAGCTACTATCGATTGTCGAGGGTGATACCTCGTAACGCACTCCTCATGATAACTCTGTAGTGTAGCTCATCGGTCGTGGTTTATCGAGAGTAGAACTAGGGAATTTAGTTATGCTTCTTAACCAAATGAAATGTTCGGGTTATAAGATATATTGAAATGTTTTTGTCAATATTGAATCATTGAAATGCAATGAGCACCAATTTATACTCATGTGCGAAGTGTTGATTCATTTATGAGTGGCCTATCTTTTGCCGGAGTGTTGATTCATTTCTGCTCCGGCAAATTTCAGGCGCTCGATATGTCCTTTTTTAGCAAAGGTCATGCCGGGTTTTTCCATGAATTTAAGCATGACTGCTAGAATATGTAGGAAATATCAAGTGCCCTGTTGTCGTGGGGGTAGCTTCTCCTTCATTCCTATGTGCTAGACAATTTGGTGTAATGCACTCGGGAACGAAAGGAGGAGCTACCATCACCGACGGTCGAATATATACACCACGTGAGCTGAGAATTTTCAAGAAAATACTCGACAGACCGATAGTCAAACCGTGATGAATAATAATAATCTAATTTAGTTTTTAGTACATATATTTAATTGTACAAGTTTAATCTTTGAATTATGAACATAGGAAATGTCGTCGATGTCATCGTCGGACGATGAAAGTCTCCTGGCGGAGTGCAACTGGTGCGGCGATGACTGGGGTCTGTGCGACAGGGATCACCTGGTAGAAGCTCAGCGCTTCAAGATTAAGCTCCAGGAGACCTTCGATGTTGAAACAGTACGCAACGACGACAAGTGTTTTTTCATAATTAAGCACGACTTCTGCTTCTTCAATGTGTAATTTTCGTCTTTTACAATTCGACTAGCTTATCCCATGCCATGCAAGACTCTATGTCTTGGAGAGGATGGATTTTTAAGATCATGAAAGTATGGAAACAAAGATAATTGACCTAAGGACCCATCATGGTATAGCTTTTGATGTAAATCTAAACAATTATGAGAACGTATCCCATTTTTGTTGCCCGGACTGGGAAGCACTTTGCAAGACGTATGATTTTCATGAGGGTATGCTTCTCACCATGACGAAGACAATATGGACATTTGGGTCCTTGTTGATACGCTCCCAATTCTACCGCTATGTTAGTTTCTCAAACATAGTTATTAAGTAATTTACATTGTTTATTTCAAAATAGTTGACTGCTTATTTCCATTGATAGCTTATTTTCATTCTACAAAGAATGTGCGAAAGATGGTAGACAGAACCTACTACACCGATGGCTCAGAATTAACTTATCAGGTGAAAAATCATCTGATTTCAATTATTAATGATCTTGAGAATTACAATATCTATTATCAAACTCCTGCACATTATGGTCAATATGTGCCACTAGTGGACGTGTTTAACTACGGTAACATCCATGGAGATGGCATGGTAAGATTTTTTACTATTACGACATCCATGCATCTTTTTCATAAATTCTTCTAAAACTAAACTATATTGCTAACTACGAAGTTATTACTATGTTTTTCAACAGAAAATCCTGAAGGATTGTGTGCCTCATCTGATGTTTCCGAAAGGTCGCCTTGATGTTATGAGCTTACGGCCAGGTCATCCTACGCATCACTGTTGTTCATACCGGATTTCTAAAACCGATGGAGACATGACAACCAAAGATTGGAAAAAATGTATGGTCAATCATAGGGAGCTACTTGGAAGTAACATTGTGCGAAGCGAAAGAATTGGAGACAGGATAATCTCCATTCTCTATAATGGAGAGTCAGGGCCTATCTTGTTTTATGCTATTTTATGTAAGAGAGTGCAGTAGGTCCTATGAGAGATGAGTAGGTCCTAGGTACAATGTGTTATTATGTGCTACAATGTGTTAGAGTTGGTGATGATGAGGAGGAGTTGTGATTATGACTAGTGACCAACTTGCTATATGATGTCTCATTGATGAAAATGATGATCATGAGGAGTTGTTATTTGACAATGATGTATTATGATGATAAGTTGTTAATGATATGATGATGATGATGATGATGATGACGAGTTATTATATCATTGGGTGAAAGAACCGCAGATTAGTTTCAAGTGCATGGACCCTAAGTGATCAAGTCATGGATTATCACGATAATTCATGACTTGGTCACTTAGGATCCATCCACTTGAAAATAATCCATGGTTCTTTCACCCAGTGATTTAATAACTCATTATGATGTAAAAACAATCTCTAAATTGCTACTGTATGAAAAATTGTATAATGGTGTATGAATATGACATAAAATAAAAAAGAAATAGAATACGGAATAGTAGTAGTAGCGCGGGCAGAGAAATGCGCTACTAGTAATTAGCAGCAGCGCTTCCTGCAAGAAGCGCTACTACTAAGTAGTTGTAGCAGTAGCTGTTGGGGAACGCAGTAATTTCAAAAAAAATCCTACGCACATGCAAGATGCATCTAGGTGATGCATAACAACGAGAGGGGAAGAGTGTTGTCCACATACCCTCGTAGACCGTAAGCGGAAGCGTTATGACAACGCGGTTGATGTAGTCGTACGTCTTCACGATCCGACCAATCCTAGCAACGAAGGTACGACACCTCCGTGATCTGCACATGTTCAGCTCGGTGACGTCCCGCGAACTCTAGATCTAGCTGAGTGTCGAGGGAAAGTTTTGATAGCACAACATCGTATGACGGTGGTGATGAAGCTACCGGTGCAGGGCTTCGCCTAAGCACTGCAACGATATGACCAAGGTGGAAATCTGTGGAGGGGTGCACCGCACACGGCTAAAAAATCAACTGGTGTGTCTATGGGGTGCCCCCTTCCTCCATATATAAAGGAGTGGAGGAGGGGGAGGGCCGGCCCCTCTATGGCGCGCCCAAGGGGAGTCCTACTCCCGCCGGGAGTAGGATTCCCCCCCTTCCGTAGTTGGATTAGGAGAGGAAGGAAGGGGAGAGAGGGGAAGGAAAGGCCCCCGCCCCACCCAATTCGGATTGGGCATGGGGGGCGCGCCCCCTCCTAGGCTCCCTTCTTCTCTCTCCCACTATGGCCCAATAAGGCCCATATACTTCCCGGGGGTTCCGGTAACCTCCCGGTACTCTGGTATATGCCCGAACTCACCCGGAACCATTCCGATGTCCAAACATAGGCTTCCAATATATCGAACTTTATGTCTCGACCATTCCGAGACTCCTCGTCATGTGCATGGTCATATCCAGGACTCCGAACTACCTTCGGTACATCAAAACACATAAACTCATAATACCAATCGTCATCGAAAGTTAAACGTGCGGACCCTACGGGTTCGAGAACAATGTAGACATGATCGAGACTCATCTCCGGTCAATAACCAATAGCGGAACCTGGATGCTCATATTGGTTCCTACATATTCTACGAAGATCTTTATCGGTCAAACCGCATAACAACATACGTTGTTCCCTTTGTCATCGGTATGTTACTTGCCTGAGATTCGATCATCGGTATCTCAATACCTAGTTCAATCTCGTTACCAGCAAGTCTCTTTATTCGTTTTGTAATGCTACATCCCGTAACTAACCATTAGTTACATTGCTTGCAAGGCTTATAGTGATGTGCATTACCAAGAGGGCCCAGAGATACCTCTTCGATACACGAAGTGACAAATCCTAATTTCGATCTATGCCAACTCAACAAACACCGTCGGAGACACCTATAGAGCATCTTTATAGTCACCCAGATATGTTGTGACGTTTGATAGCACACTAAGTGTTCCTCCGGTATTCCGGAGTTGCATAATCTCATAGTCATAGGAACATGTATAAGTTATGGAGAAAGCAATAGTAGTAAACTAAACGATCATCGTCCTAAGCTAACGGATGGGTCAAGTCAATATATCATTCTCTAATGATGCGATCCCGTTAATCAAATGACAACTCATGTCTATGGTTAGGAAACATAACCATCTTTGATTAACAGGCTAGTCAAGTAGAGGCATACTAGTGACACTTTGTTTGTCTATGTATTCATACATGTACTAAGTTTCCGGTTAATACAATTCTAGCATGAATAATAAACATTTACCATGATATAAGGAAATATAATAACAACTTTATTATTGCCTCTAGGGCATATTTCCTTCAGTCTCCCACTTGCACTAGAGTCAATAATCTAGATTACATTGTAATGATGCTAACACCCATGGAGTCTTGGTGCTGATCATGTTTTGCTCATGAGAGAGGCTTAGTCAATGGGTCTGCAACATTCAGATCCGTATCTATCTTGCAAATCTCTATGTCTCCCTCCTTGACTTGATCGCGGATGGAATTGAAGCGTCTCTTGATGTGCTTGGTTCTCCTGTGAAATCTGGATTCCTTTGCCAAGGAAATTGCACCCATATTATCCCAAAAGATTTTCATTGGACCCGATGCACTAGTTATTACACCTAGATCGGATATGAACTCCTTCATCCAGACTCCTTCATTTGCTGCTTCCGAAGCAACTATGTACTCCGCTTCACATGTAGATCCCGCCACGATGGTCTGCTTGGAACTGCACCAACTAACAGCTCCACCATTCAATAAAAATATGTATCCGGTTTGTGACTTAGAGTCATCTAGATCAGTGTCAAAGCTTGCATCGACGTAACCGTTTACGATGAGTTCTTTGTCACCTCCATAAACGAGAAACATATCCTTAGTCCTTTTCAGGTATTTCAGGATGTTCTTGACCGCTGTCCAGTGATCCACTCCTGGATTACTTTGGTACCTCCCTGCATACTTTGTTGGCAACTTTTGGATCGACAAAACCTTCTGGTTGCATCATATACAACTCTTCTTTAAGATATCCATTAAGGAATGCAGTTTTGACATCCATTTGCCAAATTTCAAAATCATAAAATGCGGCAATTGCTAATATGATTCAGACGGACTTAAGCATCGCTACGGGTGAGAAGGTCTCATCGTAGTCAACTCCTTGAACTTGTCGAAAACCTTTTGCAACAAGTTGACCTTTGTAGAGAGTAACATTACCGTCAGCATCAGTCTTCTTCTTGAAGATCCATTTACTCTCTATGGCCTGCCGATCATCGGGCAAGTCAACCAAAGTCCACACTTTGATCTCATACATGGATCCCATCTCAGATTTCATGGCCTCAAGCCATTTTGCGGAATCTGGGCTCATCATTGCTTCCTCATAGTTCATAGGTTCGTCATGGTCAATTAACATGACCTCCAGAACATGATTACCGTACCACTCTGGTGTGGATCTTATTCTGGTTGACCTACGAGGTTCAGTAGTAACTTGATCATAAGTTTCATGATCATCATCATTAGCTTGCTCACTTACTGGTGTAGGAACCACTGGAACTGATTTCTGTGATGAACTACTTTCCAATAAGGGAGTAGGTACAATTACCTCGTCAAGTTCTACTTTCGTCCCACTCACTTCTTTCGAGAGAAACTCCTTCTCTAGAAAGGATCCATTCTTAGCAAAAAATATCTTGCCTTCGGATCTATGATAGAAGGTGTACCCAATAGTCTCCTTTGGGTATCCTATGAAGACACATTTCTCCAATTTGGGTTCGAGCTTATCAGGTTGAAGCTTTTTCACATAAGCATTGCAGCCCCAAACTTTAAGAAATGACAACTTGGGTTTCTTGCCAAACTACAGTTCATAAGGTGTCGTCTCAACGGATTTTGATGGTGCCCTATTTAACGTGAATGCAGCTGTCTCTAAAGCGTAACCCCAAAACAATAGCAGTAAATTAGTAAGAGACATCATAGATCGCACCATATCTAATAAAGTGCGGTTACGACGTTCGGACACACCATTATGTTGTGGTGTTCCAGGTGGCGTGAGTTGCGAAACTATTCCGCATTGTTTCAAATGAAGACCAAACTCGTAACTCAAATATTCTCCTCCACGATCAGATCGTAGAAACTTAATTTTCTTGTTATGATGATTTTCCACTTCACTCTGAAATTCTTTGAACTTTTCAAATGTTTCAGACTTATGTTTCATCAAGTAGATATACCCATATCTTCTCAAATCATCTGTGATGGTAAGAAAATAATGATACCCGCCGCGAGCATCAACACTCATCGGACCGCATACATCAGTATTTATTATTTCCAACAAGTCTGTTGCTCGCTCCATTGTTCCAGAGAATGGAGTCTTAGTCATCTTACCCAGGAGGCATGGTTTGCAAGCATCAAGTGATTCATAATCAAGTGATTCTAAAAGTCCATCAGCATGGAGTTTCTTCATGCGCTTTACACCAATATGACCTAAACGGTAGTGCCACAAATAAGTTGCACTATCATTATTAAACTTATATTTTTTTGGCTTCAATACCATGAACATGTGTATCACTACTATCAAGATTTAGAAAAAATAGACCACTCATCAAGGGTGCATGACCATAAAAGATATTACTCATATAGATAGAACAACCATTATTCTCCGATTTAAATGAATAAGTGTCTCGCATCAAACAAGATCCAGATATAATGTTCATGCTCAACTCTAGCACCAAATAACAATTATTTAGGTCTAAAACTAATCCCGAAGGTACATGTAGAGGTAGCGTGCCGACGGCGATCACATCGACTTTGGAACCATTTCCCACGCGCATCGTCACCTCGTCCTTAGCCAATCTTCGCATAATCGGTAGCCCCTATTTCGAGTTGCAAATATTAGCAACAGAACCAGTGTCAAATACACAGGCGCTACTGCGAGCATTAGTAAGGTACACATCAATAATATGTATATCAAATATACCTTTCACTTTGCCATCCTTCTTCTCCGCCAAATACTTGGGGAAGTTCCGCTTCAAGTGACCAGTCCCTTTGCAGTAGAAGCACTCAGGCTTAGGTCTAGACTTGGGCTTCTTCACTTGAGCAACAACTTGCTTGCCGTTCTTTGTAAGTGCATCTAGTGCCACCCCTAGTTGGTTTTGGAGTATTGACGACAAACCTAGTTGAGGGACTAACGTGTTTGTGAGAATTGCAGGAAAACACAGGTAGAAGTCCCTCATTGATTCGGTTTTATTACCAGAGATGACCCCTAAAAATGTACGAAGACATTGAAGACAATGGTGGTTTATGAAGATATTCATATTGAAGACAATGACATGAGAAGACTCCCTATGAAGCTTATGGAACTCGAAGACTTAGATCCTTCGTAGTTTTATTTCTTTCATGTTGTGTCATAGGAACCACCGTACTGTTAAGTGGGGTCCAAGAGAACCAGTCAGAATGACTGAAGTGATGCCTAATTCAAATCCTATGTCTTCGAGCGAAGACTTTGAGAGAAAATCTTGTCCAGAGTCAGACAGGTCAGCTTTACTTGTAGCCCAAGTAAAGTTGTCGTGTGAGTTCAAAATTCGACCGTTGGTACACGTGTCAGTTCCTTAGTGACCCAGGGTCATTTCAGACAGATCAGGTCGGGTTGCCAAGTGGCTATAAATAGTCCACCCCCCACAACCATAAACGGTTGGCTGCTCAGATTTCAGTGCACGGCTTTTGTCGTTTGAGAGCAACCCACCTCGAAGCCTTTGAGAGAAAAATTCCTAGTGAGGAGAAAAGCCCTAACCACCCAGAGCCAGAGTAAATTGGGCATCACTTAAGTCTTCGTGTCTGTGTGATTTGAAGACTTATTACACTTGAGGACTGTGCATCCTCCAGACGGTTAGGCGTCGTGTTCAGAGCATCCAAGAGAAATTGTGGATTGCCAGTGAACGAAGTCTGTGAAGGTTTGGGAGTCTACCTTGAAGACTTACCAGAGTGATTGGGCGAGGTCTGTGTGACCTTAGCTCAAGGAGAAAACGGTGAGGACTGGGTGTCTTGGACTAAGTGTCCTTGACTGGGTGTCCGGGACTGTGTGTCCTTTGGTTTAAATACCTAGCCGCTCCAACCAGACGTACAGTTGTCACAGCAACTGGAACTGGTCCAACAAATCATTGTCTTCAACGTGTCACTGGTTTCATCTTCACTTCCCTTCACTTACAGTTATTCATTGTGAAGCCATTGCATGCCTGCTTTATCTTTTGTCTTCACAACATGAATGTATGATCTGTTCGGCTTCATAACTTCTTCCTACCTGATCCTTATTACACTGAAGCTGTTTGTCATTGCGCTTTCACTCTATTGAATACATGACCATGGCTGGCTTAGTGTAATCTAACTTCCGCTGCATAGTAATAGGCATAATCTTCACTGTTTGTCTTCATAACTCTCACGTTTTGAAGACTTTCATAAAAATCGCCTATTCACCCCCCCTCTAGTCGATATAACGCACTTTCAATTGGTATCAGAGCAAGGTGCTCCCTTGTTCTGTGTGATTCGGTTTAACCACCTGGAGTTTTAGTTATGTCGACTGCAGGGATAATCAAAGTCTCCGCTGCTTGCCCCGTCTTCGATGGAACTGAATATCCCTACTGGAAGAATAAGATGCGCATGCATCTTGAAGCCATTGACATCGACCTATGGTATGTCGTCGAGAACGGCGTTCCAAAGGCTGTAGAAGGTGTCACTGCTGCTGATGTCAAGAAGTTCACTCAACTGGACTCCACTGCCAAGAATATCATATGTGGTCATCTCACCAAAGGACAGTATGGCCGTGTGAGTGCCTTGAAGACATCCAAGCTAGTCTGGGGCTGGCTCTCAAAGGTCAATGAAGGCATATCAACCCAGAGAGATCAAAGAATCAGTGTTCTTCGCAACCTCTTCAACCGCTTCAAGCGAAATGACAATGATAATGTCCAGCACACATTTTACCGGCTCACTGACATCACAAATGAGCTTCAAGCCCTCGGCGCCACTGAGATCACCAAACATGAAATCGTCAAGACACTGCTGAGATCACTTGATAGTTCGTTTGACATCCTGGCCCTGATGATTCAAGAACGTCCTGATTTCAAGACACTCGATCCGTCTGACATACTTGAGAGGCTCAACACACATGAGTTTCAACTTTCTGAGAAAAGAGATATCTACGGCCCAAACTATGGGCGAACTCGTGCCTTGAAGGCAAAAGCTGTCTCCTCATCTGAAGAAGAATCTGACTGCAGTTCTGATGATCCTGAAGACATTGGAAGAGAACTTGCAATGCTAGTGAAGAAGTTCCAAAAATTCACTAAGAAGAAAGGCTTCAGGAAATCTTCACGATCAAGCTCAAGGAATGACGAAGCTTCTGCTCATGACTACAAGAAGAAAACATGTCACAAGTGCAAGAAAACTAGACACTTCATCTCTGAGTGTCCACAGTGGGACAATGAGAACAGAAGGAAGAAGAAGAGCAAGGAATATGATTCTGACGACAAGAAGAAGAAGAAGAAATACTCAAAGTCTTCTTCCAAAACTTCATCAAGGTCTTCATCACACAAGAAGAGCTCATCTGGCAAGGCACGTGCGTTTGTAAGAAAGGAGATGGATTCAGAGGAGGAGTCCGCATCTGAGGAGGCAGAGGTGGAGTCTGAGGAGGAGTCTGATTCTGGCATTGCGAGTCTGGCTACAGCACACGTCGCCAAGTCCATCTTCAATACTGAAGACAATGACTGCATCACCGACACCGACGCAAATGACAAGAACGACTCCACTCCTACCTACTGCTTCATGGCACGCGGTGCCAAGGTAAACACACGCACAACTCGCTATAAAACATCTAGTGACGATGACTCTGAATGTGATTCAAAACCTAGCTACAAAACACTTGCTAAAATTGCAACTGAACAACAGAAAGCTATGGAACATATTCAAAAATTGTTAGACAGAAGCGATGATCTGTTGGGTGCTGAAATGACTCGATCTGAATCCTTAATTGAAGACATAAAAAACCTTCACGTTAAGTATCAGGAACTTGAAGATCGTCATGATACTCTCTCAACAACTCATGAAAAGCTTTCCTATGATTATCTTCAAAGGAAGCAAGAACTTGAGAAATTGAGGGTGGCTCATGAAGATCTTCAAAAAGAAAACGAGTCACTTCGCGCTGAACAGATCAGTCCCGCTCAGGAAGGATTTGAACCACCATGTCTTAAATGCATTGAGCGTGATAATGCTGCTTCTGTTGCTGAATGTTCCACTGCTACTACTGTTTCAATATCTTCAACTGTTGATGTGGTAACTAACCCCTCTGCTGAGGATACCACTGCTATTGCTGATGAGAATGCTAGGTTGAAGACATTGCTTGAAACAGGGATGTACAAAAGTCTGAAAGGGCATCAGACATTATGTGATGTCCTTAAGAAGCAGATTCTGAACCGAAACCCTAGGAAAGAGGGTGTTGGGTTCGTGAGGAAAATTAATGTAGATGGGTCTTACTGGAAACCTGAGCAGTACCCCAAAACCACATGGGTTGCTGCAAAGGAATCCTCAGCAGATCCATCCAATCTGTCTGGCTTCACTTGTGCTAACCCAATTATCATTGATGAATCCTTTGATGCAAACTATAAACTGTTTAAGAATCAGAATGATGAAGTGTTTGCCAGGTACATTGGTACTAACTGCAGGAATGGACCGCCTATGAAGAAGATCTGGGTTCCGAAAACATGTCTGGAAAATCTTCCTGTGAATGTCTTCATGACACCTCACTTGAAGAAGACAAACCTCAGACCAAAGGCTTCATATGGTCCAAATGCTTCATACAAACAGGGGACTCACCTGAGTCGCACTAACGCAAATGTTTTGCAGGGGAACCATACTCAGGCATATGAATATGAGAGTGGTTCATCGAACCCTCATGTTCATATGACCAAAAATTATTCTGCTTATTCCTATGAGTATTATTGTCCACCTGCTAGAATGTTTGCTAAGGCTTCAAAGCCAAAATTCTCAGATGCTGCACTTAGACTCATAGCTTCTAAGCCACCCTTGATGTGGGTGGTTAAGAAACCTTAACTCTCTTTTGCAGGGAAAGGTCTCCAGCACAAAAACAAAATCTTCTGATGCTATTGCTGGGGACCATAAAAATCTTGTGGGGCGCAAGATAGAATGCCCAAATGGCATCATTATGTACTTCGTTCCTGAATCGCATACTACTCTCCCTATCAGTCCTAATCTGGATCTGAGTTTTCATAACCCACTGGTTCGTCAAATGTTTATGCTTCACAATACCCTTCGTGAAGCCTATCCCCCTAACTGCACTGTAGGGTACCACACCAGCGACTTCAAAGTCTTCAGAATGGATTATTGACAGTGGGTGTACAAATCACATGACTGGCAGAAGAAGCCTTCTTATGGACTCAACTTTACGTCCATCCGACAAGAGCCACATTACATTCGCTGACACTGGTAAAAGTAAGGTATTGGGTCTAGGTAGAGTTGCAATCTCAAAGGATCAACACATGGATAAAGTCATGCTTGTTGAATCTCTTGGCTTCAACTTAATGTCTGTCTCAATGCTTTGCGATTTGAATATGATTGTAATGTTTGGCAAATATCGCTGCCTGGTGCTAATGGAATCTGACAAATCTCTAGTGTTTGAAGGATATAGGAAAGGTGATTTGTATGTGGTAGATTTCTCAGCAGGACCACAACTTGCAGTATGTCTTCTTGCAAAAGCTTCAGAATGCTATCTTTGGCATCGAAGGCTTGGGCATGCTGGCATGAGGAACCTCCACACCCTTGCGAAGAAAAAGCACGTCATAGGCATCGAGGGCGTCAAGTTTAAGAAAGATCACTTATGCGGTGCCTGTGAAGCAGGGAAGATGACAAGGGCAAAACATCCTTCGAAGACAATCATGACTACTACACAACCCTTCGAACTGCTTCACATGGATCTTTTCGGTCCCACTCACTACTCAACTTTTACTACTTCTGCATGCCTCTATGGCTTCGTAATTGTTGATGATTATTCTAGATATACTTGGGTGCACATAATCCTTTACAAGACTGAAGTGCAGGATGTGTTCAGACGCTTCGCAAATCGAGCTATGAACAATTTTGGCGCCAAGATAAAGCACATCAGAAGTGACAATGGCACTGAATTCAAGAACACTGGTCTTGATACATATCTGGACACCTTGGTCATCACACATGAATTCTCAGCTCCATACACGCCACAGCAGAATGGCGTCGTCGAACGCAAGAACAGAACACTCATTGAGATGGCCAGAACAATGCTAGATGAATACAAGACTCCAAGAAAATTATGGACTGAAGCCATTGATACTGCATGCCATACAATCAATCGTGTTTATCTTCACAAGCTCCTGAACAAGACATCTTATGAACTCCTAACTGGCAAGAAGCCAAATGTCAGTTACTTTAGAGTATTTGGCGCAAAATGCTGGATCAAGGACCCACACCACACCTCAAAGTTTGCACCAAAAGCACATGAGGGCTTCATGCTTGGATATGGAAAGGATTCGCACTCCTACAGAGTCTTCAATCTCTTCCACTACAAAGTGGTTGAAACAGTGGATGTGCGGTTTGATGAAACCAATGGATCACAAAGAGAGCAATTGCCAAATGTGCTAGATGAAGTTCCAGCAAATGAATCAATCAAGCTTATGGGAACTGGAGAAATTGTACCTTCTGAAGCTCAACCTGAAGAAGAACTTATCATCTCAGCACCTGATCCACATGAAGACAATGCTCAGCCTGAAGATATACCTTCAAATGACCACATAGATCAGCAAGAGCAAAGTCTTCGCCCCACACACCCTCGTGTTGCAAATGAAGTACAAATTGACAAAATACTGGACAACATCAATGCACCTGGTCCACTCACTCGTTCAAGGGCAACTCAGCTAACAAACTTCTGTGGGCATTTCGCATTCGTCTCAATATCAGAACCCAAGAAAGTTGAAGAAGCCTTCATGGAACCTGAATGGATTCAAGCTATGCAAGAAGAGCTTCACCAGTTTGAGCTGAATAATGTATGGGAACTGGTTAAGTGTCCTGATCCACGGAAGCACAACATAATAGGAACCAAATGGATATACCGCAACAAGCAAGATGAGCATGGTCAAGTTGTCAGAAACAAAGCTCGTCTAGTTGCTCAAGGATATACTCAAGTGGAGGGCATTGACTTCGATGAAACATTTGCTCCTGTGGCTAGGCTTGAAGCCATACGCATACTGCTGGCCTATGCAAATCATCATAACATACTTCTATATCAAATTGATGTGAAAAGTGCCTTTCTCAATGGCAAGATTGAAGAAGAAGTGTATGTTGCACAACCACCTGGCTTTGAAAATCCAAAACATCCTGATATGGTATACAAGCTCAACAAGGCACTGTATGGCCTCAAACAAGCCCCCAGGGCCTGGTATGATACACTCAAGTACTTTCTGAAGAGCAAAGGCTTCATACCTGGTTCCCTAGATCCCACTCTTTTCACGAAGACATATGATGGTGAACTATTTGTGTGCCAAATATATGTGGATGACATTATCTTCGGCTGCACCAATCAGAAGTATAGTGAAGAGTTTGGATATATGATGCAAGAGCAATATCAGATGTCCATGATGGGTGAGCTGAAGTTCTTCCTCGGTCTTCAAATACGGCAACAACGCAACGACATCTTCATATCACAAGAGAAATATCTTAAAGAGTGCCTGAAGAAGTTCGGTATGCAAGACTGCAAAGGCTTCACAACACCAATGCCAGCCAAGCATCATCTGGGTCCCGACGACAATGGTAAAGAGTTCGATCAAAAGGTATACCGCTCCATGATTGGGTCTTTGCTTTATTTATGTGCATCTAGGCCAGATATCATGCTTAGTGTTTGCATGTGTGCTCGATTTCAAGCGGCACCAAAGGAGTCGCATCACTTAGCTGTGAAGCGAATTCTTCGATATTTGGCTCACACCCCAACTCTAGGATTATGGTATCCAAAGGGCTCAGAGTTTGATCTGGTTGGATTTTCGGATGCTGATTATGCTGGTGACAAAGTTGATCGCAAATCTACATCAGGCACATGTCATTTTCTGGGACGATCACTTGTATGCTGGTCTTCAAAGAAGCAGAACTGTGTATCACTCTCCACTACTGAATCTGAATACATTGCTGCTGGATCTTGCTGCGCTCAGCTTCTGTGGATGAAGCAAACACTCAAGGATTATGGCATTCATCTGAAGCAAGTGCCACTTTACTGCGACAACGAAAGCGCCATCAAGATTGCCAACAACCCAGTTCAGCACTCGAAGACAAAGCACATTGAAATTCGTCATCACTTTCTCAGAGATCATGTTGTGAAGGAAGACATTGATATCATACATGTCAACACTGAAGAGCAATTGGCAGATATCTTCACAAAGCCCTTGGATGAGAAGAGATTTTGCAAGTTACGGTGTGAGCTAAATATCTTGGAATCCTCAAATGTCCTGTGATCAGGCACACATCCTAACACTTAAGCATATTGATGACTTAGATGTGCAACACACGAAGTAGCGTATATCTTCAATCAATGAAGACATACATTCTAAGTGTGAATACATTAATGTGGAATTTGACTTCGGAGCGCCACGATAATTGTGCGCCGTGTCTGGGTCTAATACTTCCTATACGGTGGGTAATGCCACCACCAAACGTTCTATTTTGAAGTATTTCACTCATGGCGTTACCTCGCAATGTCTTCACATTTGGTTTGGCTTCATTCTCAATATGTCTTCATGATTATCTTCACCGCGTTGATTATATGGATACATATGTACTGATGTTCTGTCCTCTACAGCATTCACTTATAGCTATGTCTTCTTGGTTGAATCTTTTTGAACTAAGTGAATGTGATCGGACCCTAACCTCTCTATGCTTTCTATCTCAAACTCTATCTCTCCAAGTCATATGCATTCTGTTGAAACTGTCGAATGTCTTCACTGTGTCCTTGTCAGCCGAAGGCATTGAGACAACCATAAAAGTCCGTTTTTAATGCTCATTCCTCCACATAAGATGCGGAGAAGCAGGAACGACCGTCCGACAATTTAGGCATGCGTGGGACGTGGAACAAATCCCAATCTTCCTCTAACTGGCCACGCGTGCCTCAAATGCGAACTGCCAGGGGTACCTGCGTAATAGCGCAGTGCCGCCTCTATCCCTATAAATACACGATTCACTGCGGTCATTATCTCCTTCTTCCACCCTCGCACGAACCCTAGCGCCACCGCTAGCACTCGACGACGCCGGCGACGAAGCGCTTCACTGCCGCAACCTCTCCGACGCCGTTTTCACGCCGACAGCGGACATCGCTCTCTCCGTCGTCGCCGTAGGTGTCTTCCGTCGCCAAGTTAGGGCACGGAGGATCGAACTGCTCGGCCTCAACTCTCACTTCGTCTAGCAGTTCCAAGTGTGGTAAATAAAACCTCTTTTTACAGCTTCTTTTGATCCTATAGTTCAGTCACTTTCTGCCACAAGAAGTTTCTCTTCACACCAGTTAAATCTCTCGCTGCATCTCATAACATGCCTAGTATATTCACTTGTGCTTCATAAAGTAGTTAGATTCCTCACTTGTACTGATCTATGGGTTCGTACAAATCTGGAACCAACTTCTTATCTACAAGTGAATGTCTTCGCATAATGAGGTCAATGTCTTCTAAACCGATTTATCTTCAAAATCTTCTGAGAATGCATATGACCTCTTCCCCTTCCCTCGCACCTTAATGCTGTCACAGGTACATGTCCGTGGGAGAATCCTTTGGTTCTCATAGTCTGCATTCATTTGCAGAGTACTTGCAGCATCACATCAACTCGCCTGAAGCCAGTTCTTGCAAAAGGAAGCCTTTGAAGCCTTTGAACATCTTGAAGCCTTCCAAGTTATTCATGGCTTCAGAAACAGCAGCAAGGAAGGGAGGCAGACAGCGACGTGGTGAAACGTCCAAAGATCTGCCTGATGAATTGGCAGAAATGTACAAAACTGATCCTGAAGAAAGCTATGGTCAGCGCAAGACACGAATCCAATGGATTCGAAGATATTGGGCAGAGCAATGGTTCCACTACCGCTTCGTCACTCAGGAATATGCGGAGAAGTGCGCCATCAAGAGACCGTGGGGAGATGTATTATACAAAAATCTCGTACCCAGGTCCAGAGACGAAGCCATTGCTCAAGGCTTCTATCCATGCATGGTGAGAGGACCACAGCCAGCTGAGGCACATCCGTCATCACTTCTCTGGTGTCGCGATGATAATCTCTTCAAGCGCAACTTTCAGTTTGCACAACAGTCAGCAAAGATAAACAAGAAGAAATTTGGGCTTGACTTCAACCCTGGTCCCTCCTCACCAAGGGCAGATGGCACACGCAACGCCGATCCCAATATCATCGGGCCATATGCCAATCTTGCAGGCCTCATCACTCGCATCCTAGTCCAAGGGACTGCTGTGAATGACCCTCCAGCAGATACTGAGTCAGATGACGCCCCTGCTGCTCCGAAGCCAAAGCAGAAGAAGCCAAAAGCACCAAAAGCTTCAAAGCCAGCCGCTTCTCCCAATATCGCAAGAGTGAAGCCTTTAGCAACTGCACCTCCTGAAGCCAGTGTGCAGTCAGAAGGCTTATCACGAGTGTCCAAGCCCCAAGAAGCCAAGAAGCCTCAGTCACACACAGGCAAAGAGCTCACAGCTGCTGACATTCTGCGCTGCGAAGCCATTGATCTCTCAAGCGATGAAGATCTTGGAGATGATGCTCTTGATCAGCTCATCAAGAGCAAGGAGGAGGCTGAAATCTGCAACAATCTGCCTCTGTTTGATGTCGCCATCATCCACAACTTCATCGATGAATGGTTTGACACACCAGACATAAGCTTCAATGATCTGCAGCTACCCATAGGCCTCAGCGTTGCCTTTCAAGGTGCAATTGCTTCAGAACTTGCAATAGCCCAACGAATTGTAGAACTGAAGCAGAAAATTGATCATGAAAAGGCTCAGTTCAAGAAGCACGTGGCCAAGCTCAGTGTGCAAGAAGTGAAAAACGTCAAGATCATGTTGCACGAGCTGAAAGAGAACTTCCTGAAGACGTGTGCCGAAGCTCAAGGCTCGCGAGAACGCATGAAGACTTTGGCTGATCGCTGCGTGCAAGCCTACAATGAGGCAGAAAAGCGCAAGGCACTTGGGCGTCCCGGCATTGACCCCAGGATGGCCGCGAAGAAGAAAAAGAAGGCGGTTGTGCCCGAACCTGAAGCGCCAAGGTCAGAACCTGATGCTCTGATTGTCTTCCCCGCTGCAACGACTGGCTCGAAGCCAAAGAGTCGATCAACCGCCTCACAGCACAAGAAGACACGGACTGCAGAGGCTGAAGCTAAGAAGAGAAAACATTCTGAAGCCTCTCCTTCTGAACCCATCATCAAGAAGCGCAAGACCAAGAAATCTCGGGCTGCTCCCTCAGAGCCCTTGATCGTTGAACCCCTCTCCGTCTGCTATCCTGACGCAGATCGTCAGTTCACAGTGCATGAGCCTACTTACATAGAGGCTCCGCACGCTGAAGACATTCCAGCAGCCAACCCCAATGCTGCTGAAGACATTGGTCCCCAAGACAATGTGCAAGGTGATGCAGCCCTTCCTCAGCTTGAGACAAGCGAACAGATCAGTATTGGTCGTCCATTGACGCCAATCACACAAAATGCGTCGTGGGCAGATCGCCCACAGGAGGAAGATGAGCCCCAACCCACTGCAACTCCACCGGCGCCTACACTCCGTAGGCTTCGCAAAGGACCAAGGGCTCAGGCTGCTGAAGACATTCCGGCTGCATCAGCCGAAGAGCAAGCAGAAATACCACTAGCTCCAACTCCCCCGCACCAACAAGAAGCAGTTCTCAAGGAGAACGTGCCTGAAGCTGAAAATGTTGAGGCTGCCACAAACAACGCCTCCCCAACAACAGCTTCAGAAGACACCGAAGCTACTGCTCCTGAACATTCTGTGCCTGAGTCTGCTGCCGGACCACAATTCAACTATCATATTGTGCACAGGCCCCAGGTCCAGAAGCCGATCCCACGACTACCAAGGTTCCCAGGTCCTGCATCAGCTCCTGGTTCCTTCAACATCAACGGCTTCAGGGCAGATAACACGTTTTTTGACCGCTCCGAGAACCCTTATTCAAGGGAACGGATTGTATCAGATAGGTTTTGGAGCCATCAACAGCGCAGCTATTATTCATGCATCCTCTACAACCAAGGCCGCATCTTTCCTCACAAGCGCCTTGAGGTTGAAGCTGTTGCTGGTCTGCCTGGTCTGGAAGAAGCACTGGATTGCTTCAAGCAAGTGGGTTTGCTGCCATTTATCACTGACGAAGAGCACTGGAACGAAGAGCTTCTCCTCCAGTTCTATGCCACTTTGCATATCAAAGGCTATAACAGAGATCCGAAGACATGGATCCTGGAGTGGATGACAGGCAATATCCATCATGAAGCCAATGCTTTCGACCTAATTGAGCTTACCGGCCTTCCCACTCCTGGCGAATTCTTTGAAGAAGGGTGCCAACTCCATGCTGAAGCAATTGAGAGCATATTTCAGCGTCCTGAGCCAGATATGAGTCAGATGCTCTCAATGATGAAGCCATTGCCTCCAAATGCACCCTATCCAACTAGGTTCTTCGTTGAAGACTTAGAGTACCTGCCCAGAACAATATATCACATCATAAGGCGGACTCTCTGGCCAGTCAAGGGACACTCTCGATATGCAACGATTGATGGTGCAATGAAGACTCTCATCTTCTGCATTCTTCACGGCAAATGCTTCAATACACAGGATCTCTTCATCTGTCAATTTGCAGCGTCTGCTTCAGAACTGTTTGGATTAAAGTCTTATGCTCCTTGGGTTGTGAGGCTGATCAAGCTTCACTCTGCAATCTCCTATCAACCCTCAGCCCGCAATCATAGGATATTTTTGCCAGATGTGGACACATCTGCTGAAGCAATATATCCAGAGCCGGCCAAGCAACCACTAAGTCTTCAGAATGCAGAACACCAGAGCTTCACTCAAAATATTGAAGGTGTTGAAGCTCTCTCCCGAGTGTATCCAATGGCTGGCACCACACGTGCCCCTGCATCAACTGAAGCCACCAACAGCACAGCTGCAAAGAGACCCAAGAAGCGCGCTCGTGCACTCAATGACAGAGAGCTTCTTGTGGCTCTTCACCAAAAGCACGATAGGCATCACGACTGGCTCAAGAGGCAGATGAGAAGCATCATGCAAGACGTCAATCGCATCAGAAATCTGTTAACCAAGAATGCATTTGTCACACACGAGACCTGTCGCCGCACTTGGAAGGGCCTCACCATGATGTGCCCTGAAGCTGAACTGCATGAGGATGGCTTCACAAAGCACTTCAAATTTGACTCCACGCCTCCAAGAAGAGCGGTGATGTGCAGCACACCATCACTTGAACAGTCAGAGTTCTCTTCTTCTGCTGCCACCGTGTCTGCCCGGATTATTGAAGAAGAAGACGACGCGACATCATCTCCACCTGCTTCAACGCGCGTCGAATCTGCACCAAGCTCGTCTGCACCGCCGCCAAACAACTCCACCGACCCTGCTGCGCCTGGGAACGCGTAGAAACCTCTATGTCTTCAAACCTTTTTGGTCATCACTGACAAAAGGGGGAGAAGCATATGATGGTTATAGTCTTCAAGCGGGTCACTATGGGCGGGTGCCTTCATATTTTGCTACATTTTGCTTCGTGCTTACAACTCCCGTTTTTGCTACATTTGCTTCTTTGAGTTGTAACACTTAGCCTTGATGGCCCTCTGCTACCTGCTTGTCACTCCGTTGTGCGACGATAAATTCCGCACTCATCTCTTACTGCAGACGTCCATTTTCCATTATGCATGTCATTATCTTCATATACTTTCACATGCATATTGGATTGTCATCATAAGTTGAAGTGGATCTCCACAAGTACAACCTGCCATGTGCATTTGCATTCAAAAGGCAAATTACTTATATGCACATCTTCGGGGAGCCCTTGCAACTTATGAAGACAAATTCCTTTACTATTTCACAAATTATGTTCCCCGTTGAAAACTTCAACTAGTTTGTCAGCAATCACCAAAAAGGGGGAGATTGTAAGTGCATCTAGTGCAACCCCTAGTTGGTTTTGGAGTATTGACGACAAACCTAGTTGAGGGACTAACGTGTTTGTGAGAATTGCAGGAAAACACAAGTAGAAGTCCCTCATTGATTCGGTTTTATTACCAGAGATGACCCCTAAAAATGTACGAAGACATTGAAGACAATGGTGGTTTATGAAGATATTCATATTGAAGACAATGACATGAGAAGACTCCCTATGAAGCTTTTGGAACTCGAAGACCTAGATCCTTCGTAGTTTTATTTCATTCATGTTGTGTCATAGGAACCACCGTACTGTTAAGTGGGGTCGAAGAGAACCAGTCAGAATGACTGAAGTGATGCCTAATTCAAATCCTATGTCTTCGAGCGAAGCCTATGAGAGAAAATCTTGTCCAGAGTCAGACAAGTCATCTTTACTTGTAGCCCAAGTAAAGTTGCCATGTGAGTTCAAAATCCGACCGTTGGTACACGTGTCAGTTCCTTAGTGACCCAGGGTCATTTCGGACAGATCAGGTCGGGTTGCCAAGTGGCTATAAATAGTCCACCCCCACAACCATAAACGGTTGGCTGCTCAGATTTCAGTGCACAGCTTTTGTCGTTTGAGAGCAACCCACCTCGAAGCCTTTGAAAGAAAAATTCCTAGTGAGGAGAAAAGCCCTAACCACCCAGAGCCAGAGTAAATTGGGCATCACTTAAGTCTTCGTGTCTGTGTGATTTGAAGACTTATTACACTTGAGGACTGTGCATTCTCCAGACGGTTAGGCGTCGTGTTCAGAGCATCCAAGAGAAATTGTGGATTGCCAGTGAACAAAGTCTGTGAAGGTTTGGGAGTCTACCTTGAAGACTTACCAGAGTGATTGGGCGAGGTCTGTGTGACCTTAGCTCAGGGAGAAAACGGTGAGGACTGGGATTCTTGGACTAAGTGTCCTTGACTGGGTGTCCGGGACTGTGTGTCCTTTGGTTTAAATACCTAGCCGCTCCAACCAGACGTACAGTTGTCACAGCAACTGGAACTGGTCCAACAAATCATTGTCTTCAACGTGTCACTGGTTTCATCTTCACTTCCCTTCACTTACAGTTATTCATTGTGAAGCCATTGCATGCCTGCTTTATCTTTTGTCTTCACAACATGAATGTATGATTTGTTCGGCTTCATAACTTCTTCCTACCTGATCCTTATTACACTGAAGCTGTTTGTCATTGCGCTTTCACTCTATTGAATACATGACCATGGCTGGCCTAGTGTAATCTAACTTCCGCTGCATAGTAATAGGCATAATCTGCACTGTTTGTCTTCATAACTCTCACGTTTTGAAGACTTTCATAAAAATCGCCTATTCACCCCCCCTCTAGTCGATATAACGCACTTTCGTTCTTCTTGAAGTTCCCCTTCTTCCCTTTACCCTTTTTCTTGAAACTGGTGGTCTTGTTGACCATCAACAGTTGATGCTCCTTCTTGATTTCTACCTCCGCAGCCTTTAGCATTGCGAAGAGCTCGGGAATTGTCTTATCCATCCCTTGCATATTATAGTTCATCACGAAACTCTTGTAGCTTGGTGGCAGTGATTGAAGAACTCTGTGAATAACACTATCATTAGGAAGATTAACTCCCAGCTGAGTCAAGTGGTTGTGGTACCCAAACATTCTGAGTATATGTTCACTGACAGAACTATTCTACTCCATTTTGTAGTTGCAGAACTTATTGGAGACTTCATATCTCTCAATCCGGGCATTTGCTTGAAATGTTAACTTCAACTCCTAGAACATCTCATATGCTCCATGAAGTTCAAAACATCGTTGAAGTCCCAATTCTAAGCCATAAAGCATGGCACACTGAACTATCGAGTAGTCATCAGCTTTGCTCTGCCAGACGTTCATAACATCTGGTGTTGCTCCTGCAGCAGGTCTGTCACCTAGCGGTGCTTCCAGGACATAATTCTTCTATGCAGCAATGAGGATAATCCTCAAGTTACGGACCCAGTCCGTGTAATTGCTACCATCATCTTTCAACTTATCTTCACTAGGAACGCATTAAAATTCAACGGAACAACAGCACGGGCCATCTATCTACAACAACATAGACATGCAAAATACATTCAGGTACTAAGTTCATGATAAATTAAAGTTCAGTTAATCAAATTACTTAAGAACTCCCACTTAGATAGACATCCCTCTAATCATCTAAGTGATCACGTGATCCATATCAACTAAACCATGTCCGATCATCACGTGAGATGGAGTAGTTTTCAATGGTGAACATCACTATGTTGATCATATCTACTATATGATTCACGCTCGACCTTTCGGTCTCAGTGTTCCGAGGCCATATCTGCATATGCTAGGCTCGTCAAGTTTAACCAAAGTATTCTGCATGTGCAAAACTGGCTTGCACCCGTTGTATGTGAACGTAGAGCTTATCACACCCGATCATCATGTGGTGTCTTGGCATGACGAACTGTAGCAACGGTGCATACTCAGGGAGAACACTTATACCTTGAAATTTAGTGAGAGATCATCTCATAATGCTACCACTGAACTAAGCAAAATAAGATGCATAAAGGATAAACATCACATGCTATCAATATAAGTGATATGATATTGCCATCATCATCTTGTGCCTTTGATCTCCATCTCCAAAGCACCGTCATGATCACCATCGTCAACGGCTTGACACCTTGATCTCCATCGAAGCATCATTGTCGTCTCGCCAACTATTGCTTCTACGACTACCGCTACCGCTTAGTGATAAAGTAAAACAATTACATGGCGATTGCATTTCATACAATAAAGCGACAACCATATGGCTCCTGCCAGTTGCCGATAACTCTGTTACAAAACATGATCATCTCATACAATAAAATTTAGCATCATGTCTTGACCATATCACATCACAACATGCCCTGCAAAAACAAGTTAGACGTCCTCTACTTTGTTGTTGCAAGTTTTACATGGCTGCTATGGGCTGAGCAAGAACCGTTCTTACCTATGCATCAAAAACCACAACGTGGTATAGTGATTGCTTTTTGATCTTCAGAAAGAACCTTGTTCATTGAATCTGATTCAACTAAAGTCGGAGAAACTGACACCCACCAGCCACCTATGTGCGAAGCACGTCGGTAGAACCAGTCTTGTGTAAGCGTACGCGTAATGTCGGTCTAAGTCGCTTCATCCAACAATACCGCTGAATCAAGAATCAACTAGTGACGACAAGCAATATGTATATACCCACGCCCACAACTCCTTTGTGTTCTACTCGTGCATATAACATCTACGCATAAACCTAGCTCTGATACCACTGTTGGGGAACGTCTTAATTTCAAAAAAAATCCTACGCAGACGCAAGATCCATCTAGGTGATGCATAGCAATGAGAGGGGAAGAGTGTTGTCCACGTACCCTCGTAGACCATAAGAGGAAGCGTTATGACAACGCGGTTGATGTAGTCGTACGTCTTCACGATCAGACCGATCCTAGCACCGAAGGTACGGACCTCCGCGATCTACACACGTTCACCTCGGTGACGTCCCGCGAACTCTAGATCTAGCTGAGTGTCAAGGGAGAATATCATCAGCATGATGACATGATGACGGTGATGATGAAGCTACCAGCGCAGGGCTTCGCCTAAGCACTGCAACGATATGACAGAGGTGGAAATTTGTGGAGGGGGGCACCGCACACGGCTAAACAATCAACTTGTGTGCCTATGGGGTGCCCCCTCCTTCATATATAAAGGAGTGGAGGAGGGGGAGGGTCGACCCCTCTATGGTGCGCCCAAGGGGAGTCCTACTCCCATCGGGAGTAGGATTCCCCCCCCTCCCTAGTTGGATTAGGAGAGGAAGGAAGGGGAGAGAGGGGGAAGGAAAGGTGTAACACCCATGATGCGGCTATATCTCCCACGTGTCGAGGAACGACTTAGAGGCATAACCGCATGGTGGTTTAGTCGCAAGTGGGGTAATCTTCACACAATCCCATGTACTGAATAACAAAGGGATAAATAGTGGGCTTACAATCGCCACTTCACACAAATAACAATTTAAACACACATCATCCAGAGTACAATCAAGGTCCGACTACGGAACCAAAATAAAAGAAGACATCCCCAAATGCTAGATCCCCGATCGTCCCAACTGGGCTCCACTACTGATCAACCAGAAAAGACACAAAACAACGATCAAGATCTTCATCAAGCTCCCACTTGAGCTCGGTTGCGCCACCCACACTGGTACCATCAGCACCTGCAACCGTTGGAAGTATCTGTGAGTCACGAGGACTCAGCAATCTCACACCCGCGAGATTAAGACTATTTAAGCTTATGGGTAGGGTAAGGTAATGAGGTGGAGCTGCAGCAAGCACTAAGCATATATGGTGGCTAACATACACAAATAAGAGCGAGAAGAGAAGCAACGCAACGGTCGAGAAGCTAGAAGTGATCCTGAAACTACTTATGTTCAAGCATAACACAATAACCGTGTTCACTTCCCAGACTCCGCGAGAAGAGACCATCACGGCTACACACGCGGTTGATGCATTTTAATTAAGTTAAGTGTCAAGTTCTCTACAACTGGACATTAACAAATTCCCATCTGCCACATAACCGCGGGCACAGCTTTCAAAAGTTCAAACCCTGCAGGGGTGTCCCAACTTAGCCCATCACAAGCTCTCACGGTCAACGAAGGATATTCCTTCTCCCGGAAAGACCCGATCAGACTCGGAATCCCGGTTACAAGACATTTCGATAATGGTAAAACAAGACCAGCAAAGCCGCCCGATGTGCCGACAAATCCCGATAGGAGTCGCACGTATCTCGTTCTCAGGGCACACCGGATGGGCAAGACATCGGGTTGGCATAGACCCTGGTTGCCCAAGGGGCGCCGGACATCGCCCAGGTTGGACCAACACTCGAAGGAGCACTGGCCCGGGGGGTAAATAAAGATGACCCTCGGGCTCCGAAAACCCAAGGTAAAAAGGCATAGGTTGTTAGGCAAATGTAAAACCAAGGTTGGGCCTTGCTGGAGGAGTTTTATTGAAAGCGAACTGTCAAGGGGTTCCCATAACACCTAATCGCGTAAGGAATGCAAAATCAAGGAACATAACACCGGTGTGACGGAAACTAGGGCGGCGAGAGTGGAACAAAACACCAGGCATAAGGCCGAGCCTTCCACCCTTTACCAAGTATATAGAAGCATTATTTAAATAAGAGATATTGTGATATCCCAACCTATCCATGTTCCAACATGGAACAAACTTCAGCTTCACTTGCAACTAACAACGCTATAAGAGGGGCTGAGCAAAAGCGGTAACATAGCCAAACAACGGTTTGCTAGGAAGGTGGGTTAGAGGCTTGACATGGCAATATGGGAGGCATGATATAACAAGTGGTAGGTAGCGCGACATAGCGGTAGAGCGAACAACTAGCAAGCAAAGATAGAAGTGATTTAGATGGTATGGTCATCTTGCCTGAGATCCCACAAGGAAGAAGTATGGGTCCATTAAGAAGACAAGCGGACGTAGTCGAACGAATCCTCACAACTCCGAAACGAAACCGAAGCTAACAAGAGAAGCAACCCGAAAAGAAGCAAGAAACATAGTAAACAACCATCACATAAACATGGCATGATGCACAACCAAGTATGATGCATGTCCGGTTTAAAGAGTCATGGCATGGCAAACTGCATAAACAATTCTACAAATTAAGTGGAGCTCAATATGCAACGAGTTGCATATTGCCGAAACACCACATTCAATCATTTAGTTCACTCTTGTTTATGTGCCCAACAATATTAAATGTTGTTAAACAGGGCAAGAGGTGAAGCATAATAAAAGTACCTATCTAGGCAAGTTTAAATGAGGCCGAAACAACAAACAACAATTTCGGAAAATACCCATATGCATATCAAGAATTTGGTACTGTTCCGCCCTAAACCATATTTTAGAGTTGTTAAACATGCAAAGTAAGTACACCATGTTAAACGAGGCATTTTTCTACCCCATTTACATATAAAGTTTACTTAAAATGGAGCTACGGTTATTTAGTTATGAAATAAAACATTTTAGCATTTCATTTGAGCAAATTAATGCCAAATAGCAATTTAAACATTTTAAACATGGTTGAAAGTTGGATATTATGAAACTAGACAAAATTCTAAGAATTTTACATATATAAAACATTTTAATATGTTGCACGGTTGATGAGTTATTAAATGCATGAAGACCAGGTTTATTTGTAAAACAGGCTTTCTCTGGATAAAAGCTAAATTCGCCAGCAGGAAAAAAACATAAGCGGGCTGATACGTCTCCAACGTATTTATAATTTTTGATTGTTCCAAGCTATATTATATCTTGTTTTAGACATTATTGGGCTTTATTATACACTTTTATATTATTTTTGGGACTAACCTATTAACCGGAGGCCCTGCCCAGAATTGTTGTTTTTTACCTATTTTAGGGTTTCGCAGAGAAAGAATATCAAACGGAGTCCAAACGGAATGAAACCTTCAGGAACGTGATTTTTGGAATGAACATGATCCAGAGGATTTGGACCCTACGTCAAGAAATCATCGAGGAAGGCACGAGGTAGGGGGCACGCCTACCCCGCACCCCCAGGCGCGCCCTCCACCCTCGTGGGCCCCATGTTACTCCACCGACGTACTCCTTCCTCCTATATATACCTACGTACCCCCAAACTACCAGATAGGGAGCCAAAACCCTAATTCCACTGCCGTAATTTTATGTATCCACAAGATCCCATCTTGGGGCCTTTTCGCTCCGCCGGACGGGGTATAGATCACGGAGGGCTTCTACATCAACACCATAGCCTCTCTAATGAAGTGTGAGTAGTTTACTTCAGACCTACGGGTCCATAGTTATTAGCTAGATGGCTTCTTCTCTCTTTTTGGATCTCAATACAAAGTTCTCCCCCTCTCTTGTGGAGATCTATTCGATGTAATCCTCTTTTGCGGTGTGTTTGTTGAGATCGATGAATTGTGGGTTTATGATCAAGTTTATCTATGAACAATATTTTAATCTTCTTTGAATTCTTTTATGTATGATTGGTTATCTTTCCAAGTCTCTTCGAATTATCAGTTTGGTTTGGCCTACTAGATTGATCTTTCTTGCAATGGGAGAAGTGCTTAGCTTTGGGTTCAATCTTGTGTTGTCCTTTCCCAGTGACAGTAGGGGCAGCAGGGCACGTATTGTATTGTTGCCATCGAGGATAACAAGATGGGGTTTATATCATATTGCATGAGTTTATCCCTGTACATCATGTCATCTTGCTTAAAGCGTTACTCTGTTCTCTTGAACTTAATACTCTAGATGCATGCTGGATAGCGGTCAATGTGTGGAGTAATAGTAGTAGATGCAGGCAGGAGCCCGTCTACTTGTCTTGGACGTGATGCCTATATACATGATCATACCTAGATATTCTCATAACTACGCTCAATTCTGTCAATTGCTCAACAGTAATTCATTCACCCACCGTAAAATACTTATGCTCTTGAGAGAAGCCACTAGTGAAACCTATGGCCCCCGAGTCTATTTTCCATCATATTATGTAGCGACCAGACCTCAAACGGTCTGATCTCTGTGCTCCGGTGTCATCCCTGGATCAGTAATGCTGACACCACACAGTACTCGAAGGATTTATAGTAGAGTAGCAATCACACACTTATTACATCGAATGTCTCAAAAGAGAACTTATTACAATAAATATGGCTTTATGCCATCTAATAACGTTAACAGCGGAAGGCTTGGAAGATAAGTGAGTCCATCAATTCTAACGGCATCACTGAGTATAGAACCAAGACCTAAAAACTCCTTAATCGTCGTTTGAAAAGTCTGCAACATTAACCTTGCAGCCCGAAACGGGTCAGCACATGGAATATGCTGGCAATGTAACACATAGAGAGTAATGGAATGAAGTAGCTATACTATATGCATATTTGGCTGGTGGAAAGCTCTATGGTTACAGTTTTGCGTAAAGCCAATTTTTCCCTACTTCGAAGGAATAAACTTATTTAACTATCATGGTAGTTGTTAAACATTGAGAATGGTTGACAGCATTCTCAATCCCAATTAAGCGTCAACATCAAAACCCAACAATATTAATTAAAGTAACATGTTGAGATTCACATGAAAATCCAGGTACTAGATACTCAAGATATCCATAACCGGGGACACGGCTAACCATGATTAGTTTATACACTCTGCAGAGGTTTGCGCACTTTTCCCCACAAGACTCGGCCGCCTCCGTTTGGTTTCTCGCACTACATGGTGTTTGAGAAGACGGATGACCGAGACATAGTCTTTCAGAAGCGCTAGCACCTTATGATCGGGTAGACCGTACCACCTACATCCCCTACATCTGCTAGTCTACCACTGTAAGAGTTCGCATGACTTAGTCAACTATGCTAGAGCCCATAATAGCTTGTGGCTGCACACGGAAGTTTCTAGTATGAATAGTCTCATGATCCCTTTGAGCCTGGGTGGTGGTCCAAAAGAAAACAAGCAAGTCCTGGAATACCCAGGTGCCTCAATCCACCCAGATGTGTGTTTAAGTTGCCACCTTAGATAAACCATTAATTAACAATCTCACATCTGTCATGGATATCACTCACCCAATACACGTCTACTAGCATAGCATGGCATAATAAGCAAACGCAGAAGTAACTCCCAAAGGTTTGATAATAACAGGTAATAGGTACTACCTCATCTACTTCCCATCCCACAGTTTAATTAGATCCTAATCATGCAATCTGTGAGGATTGATCTAATGCAATAAAACTGGGTAGTAGAAAGGTACGATCAAAGTGTTACTTGCCTTGCTGATGATTCGCGAAACCTAACGATTCGAAGTAACAAGCGGCGCACTCCGGGTATTCTATCACAGACAAACAAACAAGCATACAATAAGTACTCATCTAATGCACAGGTAAAACTCAAATAAGATATCTAACCAAAAGGTTCAACTTAAGAACTCCGGTTGGCAAAAACAATCAAATCGACCGAAGCAACGAAAGTCAAACGACGAAAGAAAACAACTTCGTTATAGTAATCTGGATCTAAGGCAAATTTTACAATAGCAAAATCTTGTTTAAGTTGCTTAAACGGGTAGAGGGTTTCGAGACGAAACTCTAGGCGCTTGAATCGCCTGATTCCGATAAATGAGCGAAAAGTTATACTAAAACGAAAATCGGATCAGGAATCGCGATCAGAAAAATCGCGGATTTAATCCGAGAAAAAGAAAAACGACGAACGCTCACTATTTAAATAAACCGGAAAAACCGATCTATTTAAAAAAACGAATCTAAAAAAACCGACGAAAACTGATTTTTTTTTAAAAACATTGGCACGGAAGTCGAGGCGCGGCGAACCTCGGCGGCGGCGGTGGCGTCCAGCGACGGCGGCGCGGGGCGGCGCGGTGGCGGGCGGCGGCGGCGACGGCGGGACCGGGTGGCGGTGGCGGCGGCTTGGGGCTGGGGCGGCTAGGGTTTCCCCAGGGCTGGGCCTCGGCTTATAAAGGGCCCATCGGGCCGGAGTCCTAGTCGGACACGGCCCGTAGGTCGGTTCGTTTTTTTAAATTATTCCGCTCGGAAGAAAAATAAAAATAAATACTAAACGGACTCCAAAAATTCTGAAATAAATTTTCACGGACTTCTAAAATCAAGCCGCACAAGGTGAACATTTATTTGGGACCTAAATGCAATTTTGAAAAACACACATTTTTCCTAAATTCAAATAAAACACTGAAAAACTCCGAAATAAAATCTTAATTGATTTTATTATTAAACCCTCAATATTTCTTTATTTTGGGAAAGTCATTTTATTCCCTCTCTCATATTTTTGTAGTAGAAATAATTGATGATAAAATAAATAAAATCAATGATCCTATCCTCAAAATTTGAGAAAACTCAAATATGAAAATAACGAAATCCCCAACTCTCTCCGTGGGTCATTGAGTTGCGTAGATTTTCTAGGATCAACCAAAATGCAAAATAAAATATGATATGCATTGATGATCTAATGTATAACATTCCAAATTGGAAATTTGGGATGTTACAAACCTACCCCCCTTAAGATGAATCTCGCCCTCGAGATTCGGGTTGGCTAGAAAATAGGTGAGGTTGGTCCTTGAGTAAATCTTCCTCTCGTTCCCAGGTGGCTTCATCCTCCGTGTGGTGGGTCCACTGAACTGTGCAAAACTTGATAACCTTGCTGCGGGTAACTCGGCTGGCAAACTCGAGAATCTTAACTGGTTTCTCCTCGTAGGTCAAATCGTTATCCAACTAAATAGTTTCCAAGGGCACTGTGTCTCTCAACGGTATGTCAGCCATCTCCGCATGACATTTCTTTAACTGAGAAACATGGAACACATCATGAACTCCTGACAATCCTTCGGGCAATTCCAACTTGTAGGCCACTTCTCCCATACGCTCCAAAACTCAATATGGTCCTACAAATCGTGGCGCTAACTTCCCTTTAACTCCAAAACGCTTTGTTCCCCGAAGTGGAGATACTCGAAGATAAGCTCTATCTCCGACTTCATAAACTGTCTCCTTGCGTTTAGAATCTGCATAGCTTTTCTGCCTAGACTGGGCTGTCCTGAGCCTATCGCGAATCAACTTCACCTTCTATTCAGACTCTTTAGTCAAGTCAGGACCAAACAACTGGCGGTCTCCAACTTCGTCCCATGACAACGGTATCCTGCACCTCCTTCCGTAGAAAGCTTCGAAAGGGGTCATCTTCAAACTAGTTTGGTAACTGTTGTTGTATGAGAACTCTGCATATGGCAAATTATCGTCCCAACTAGATCCGTAATCTAGCGCACAAGCTCTCAGCATATCCTCCAAAATCTGATTGACTCTCTTGGTTTGTCCATCAGTCTGTGGATGAAAAGCTGTACTGAATTCTAGCCTGGTTCCCAAAGTTTCGTGCAACTGTTTCCAGAACTTTGAGGTAAACTGGGTTCCTCTATCTGATACGATACTCCTTGGAACTCCATGCAAACATACGATCCTGGTCATGTATATCTTTGCCAACTTAGCACTGGTGTAAGTGGTCTTTACTGGGATGAAATGAGCTACTTTCGTCAATCGATCGACTACAACCCAAATCGAGTCATAGCCTGAACGAGTCCTAGGTAATCCCGTGATAAAATCCATGCCTAGCTTATCCCACTTCCATTCGGGTATCGGCAATGGTTGTAACAATCCTGCTGGCTTTTGATGCTCTGCCTTTACTCTCTGACATACATCACAAACTGCTACATACTCCGCAATATCCTTCTTCATTCCGGTCCACCAGAAAATATCCTTCAAATCCAAATACATCTTGGTATTTCCTGGGTGAATTGAATATGGTGAATCGTGTGCCTCTTGCAAAATCAACTTCCTGATGTCCGGGTCATTGGGCACGTAAACGCGGTCTTCAAACCATAGGGTGTCGTGCTCATCCTCATGAAATCCTTTAGCTTTTCCTTTGCTCAGTTTCTCCTTTATAGTGGCAATCTCTTTGTCAGTCTTCTGAGCTTCTCTGATTCTATCCATCAAGGTTGACTAAATCTCCAATGCTGCTATATAGCCTCTCAGAACTATTTCCAAACATAGTTCACGAAGATTTTCTGCTAACTCCTTGGGTATTTCTCCCGTCATTAACGTATTGACATGGCTCTTACGGCTTAATGCGTCAGCTACTACATTAGCCTTTCCGAGGTGATAACGCAATTTCATATCATAATCCTTGATAAGCTCCAACCATCTCCTTTGTCTGCGATTCAACTCCTTCTGGGTGAAAATGTACTTCAAACTCTTATGATCCGTGTACACCTCACAATGGTTTCCAATGAGAAAATGTCTCCATGTTTTCAAAGCATGCACTACGGCTGCTAACTCCAAATCATGCATAGCATAATTCAACTCATGAGGCTTCAGTTGTCTTGAGGCATATGAAACAACTCTCCCTTCCTGCATAAGCACTGCTCCAAGTCCTCGACGTGAAGCGTCGCAATACACCTCATAATCTTTGGTCTGGTCTGGCAAAATCAATACTAGTGAGGTAACTAAGCGTTTCTTCAACTCCTGGAAACTAGCCTCACATTCCTATGTCCATATGAACTTGGTATCCTTCTTTAACAACTCAGTCATAGGCTTCGCAATCTTTGAGAAATTCTCAATAAATCTCTGGTAGTATCCTGCGAGTCCAAGAAAACTCCAGATCTCTCCAAATGTTGTTGGGGCTTCCCACTTGGTCACGGTTTCAACTTTAGTGGGATCAACTGCTATACCTTCTCCAGATATAACGTGTCCGAGGAATCCTACTTCTTTCAACCAAAACTCACATTTGCTGAACTTGGCATATAATTGATGTTCTCTGAGCTTTCCAAGTACCAAACTCAAATGCCCCTTATGCTACTCTTCATTCTTCGAATAAACCAGAATATCATCAATGAACACTATGACGAACTTATCCAAAAACTCCATAAACACTTTGTTCATCATGTTCATAAAATAGGCAGGTGCATTAGTCAGACCAAATGACATAACGGTATACTCGTACAGCCCATACCTGGTGGTAAAAGCTGTCTTCGGAATATCCTGTTCTCGAATCTTCAACTAGTGGTATCCTGATCGCAGATCGATCTTGGAAAATACCTTAGCTCCTTGCAATCGATCAAACAGATCGTTGATCATTGGTAGTGGGTACTTGTTCTTGATCGTTACTTCATTCAATCCTCGATAATCAACAACCATCCTTAACGATCCATCCTTCTTCTCCACTAGAAGTACTGGCGATCCCCAAGGCGAAGAACTTGGGCGAATATATCCCTTATCTAGTAACTCCTTAATCTGCTTCTTAATTTCCACCAAATCCTTTGCTGGCATCCTATATGGTCTCTTTGATATTGGCCCTGTGCCTGGCAATAGCTCAATCAAAAACTCAATATCTCTATCCGGTGGCATGCCTGGCAACTCCTCTGGAAATACATCAGGGAAATCCCTTACCACTGGTACTTCCTCCTGCACAACTCCTGTTAGGCAATTTACTTGAGTCCTCTTTGGCACATGCCGGGATACATACTTGATCCTTCTCCCTTTTGGGGTGGTAAGCAAAATTGACTTACTAGCACAGTCTATATTCCCTTCATACTTTCATAACCAATCCATGCCTAATATCACATCCAATCCTTGAGATTGCAATACTATTAGGTCTGAGGGAAAAGCATAGTTACCAATCCTTAATGGTAACCGATCACACCATAGACTAGCCACATACTCTGCTCCGGGCGAGGTTACACTAACGTGGGTGACCTAAGGGCTTGGGTTGGTAGGTTATACTTATCCACAAATCCTCTTGAGATGTATGAATGCGATGCACCAGTATCAAAAAGAACGAGTGCAGTAAATGACTTAACCAAAAACTTACCTATTACTGCATCGGGCTGAGCTTCAACCTCCTCCATGCTAACATGGTTCACCTGTCCCCTGTTGAAAGGGTTCGGCTTCTTCCCAGAACTTCCATTGCCATTTTGGCCTTCAGGACATTCATTGGCATAATGTCCGATCTTCTGACACTTAAAACAAGTGACTTGGCTCAGGTCCTTCTTGGCTGGGGTTGAGGGGTTGGTGCCGTTCTGGCCGTTGCTTCCTCCATTGCCATTACCATTCTTGGTGCCATTGTGATTGTGCAAGCTACCTCCTCCATGGGTATGCTGAAAATGTCCTCCCGGTCTAGGGGTAAAATGTGGCTTCTGCTGAGCTCCTGAATTGTACTTTCCTTGTCCATACTTCCTCTTGCGGTTCTCAATCTGTTGTTGCTTCCCTTCAATCATAAGAGCACGATCTACCAACTCCTGGTAGTTGTTGAAGGTTGCTACCGTCAACTGAATGCTCAACTCATCATTCAGTCCTTCTAGAAACTTCTCCTGCTTAGCTGCATCCGTAGCGACGTCATCTGGGGCATAACGTGCTAGCTTACTAAATTCCTCCACATACTGGCCAACTGCCCATCGTCCTTGGCGCAAGTTGCAAAACTCACGCTTCTTCATGGCCATAGCTCCTGCTGAAACATGTGCAGTACGAAAAGCCTGCTGAAACTGGTCCGATGTGACAGTGTCGATAGGGAAAGTGGCTGTGAAATTCTCCCACCATGATGCTGTGGGTCCTTCTAGCTGATGTGCGGCAAACTTCACCTTCTCCGCATCTGTGCATCCTGCTGTGGTCAACTCCCTAGTTGTCTTGCGGAGCCAATCATCTGCTACTATCGGCTCGGTGCTACTGGAAAACACCGGCGGATTTAGCCTAAGAAAACGGGCTAAGTGGTCAATAGGTGGTGGTGGTGGTGGGTTGTTGTTGTTGTTCCCCTGGTTCTGATTCTGGACTAGCAACTACATCAACGTGTTCTGCTGCTGGATCAACTGGGTGAGCTCTGGTGGAAAGGCAAATCCGGGGTCACGTCTCGGAGGCATCTAAGGGTTTAGAAAAGATGCGATATAAGAATAGAGGGGGTCTAAAGAGAAAACACTACCCATATGCACATGAGGCAAAAGCAAACAATTCACTTCAATCAATCAAACAAAGGCATACAATTGATCTAACTATCGCAAAAGTGCTCGGACTACTATATTTACATGGTGGTCTACTACTACTGATGAGGTGGTCTACTAGAAATATTCTTCGGTTGCAGACTCCATGATATCTGCTCCAGCTTCATCAACATAGTCATCATCGCTACTATCTGGTTCCGAGTCGGTGCCGTCGATGATGATGTAGTCTTCCAGGCTAATCTCCTTGGGTTCTTCGTCTTCATCTACTAGCGTAGGGCCTCCCATAAATATTCCAATCTTCTTGATCAGGTCGTCATTCTTCTCCACCAATACTTCAACTTCCTCTTCATAATCTTCACGTGTAGCCTTGAGTTCTTCCTCCAGTTCCTTGATTCTAGTCTTAGCCTTCTTCAGATCTATCATGTCGGCGCACATCTGGTTCTGTCGTAGAATGTGCTGATTTAACTCCTGGATAAAAGTTGTGATTGACCTATCCTTCCTGGAGCTGATCATCTCCCAGTGCTCATCTCGGTGTCCACAAATCTGGTAGATAGTATCCTTGAGATCCTTGCGGTAGACTTCTCCAATACGTCCCATGGCGATGTGAGCTGCCATGCTCTTTCCTAGATTCCAAGTTGGTGCATCAAAAGAAAACTCTATGGGCTCGGTGACTGGCATGAACTTCCTTCCTGGGACTTGAACTTGAATCATCCAGCGCTCTTCTTCAGGTAAAGTGGCGTTGTAGGTTCCCGTGAAGCTTGGTACTCCTATGTTCAGGTATCTAGTGACTTCCTTCAAGTGTCGTCCAAAGGGTGTATCTTCATCCGGTTGTGTGAACTTGTTCCTTGCATCCGCCATCCTAAAGAGTAGAAAGGATGAGAGGTCAGAAGAGAAGATAGTGAATAGTGATCTAGGTCTCTAACTTAGTGGTCGTGTCCTACAGTCAGCGTGTGCTCTGATACCATCTCTGTAGCGACCAGACCTCAAACGGTCTGATCTTTGTGCTCCGGTGTCATCCCTGGATCAGTAATGCTGACACCACACAGTACTCGAAGGATTTATAGCAGAGTAGCAATCACACACTTATTACATCGAATGTCTCAAAAGAGAACTTATTACAATAAATATGGATTAAGGCCATCTAATAACGTTAACAGCGGAAGGCTTGGAAGATAAGTGAGTCCATCAACTCCAACGGCATCACTGAGTATAGAACCACGACCTAAAAACTCCTTAATCGTCGTCTGAAAAGTCTGCAACATTAACGTTGCAGCCCGAAACAGGTCAGCACATGGAATATGCCGGCAATGTAACACATAGAGAGTAATGGAATGAAATAGCTATACTATATGCATATTTGGCTGGTGAAAAGCTCTATGGTTACAGTTTGCGTAAAGCCAATTTTTCCCTACTTCAAAGGAATAAATTTATTTAACTATCATGGTAGTTGTTAAACATTGAGAATGGTTGACAGCATTCTCAATCCCAATTAAGCATCAACATTAAAACCCAACAATATTAATTAAAGTAACATGTTGAGATTCACATGAAAATAAAGGTACTAGATACTCAAGATGTCCATAACCGGGGACACGGCTAACCATGATTAGTTTATACACTCTGCAGAGGTTTGCGCACTTTTCCCCACAAGACTCGATCGCCTCCATTTGGTTTCTCGCACTACATGGTGTTTGAGAAGACGGATGACCGAGACATAGTCTTTCAGAAGCGCTAGCAACTTACGATCGGGTAGACCGTACCACCTACATCCCCTACATCTGCTAGTCTACCACTGTAAGAGTTCGCATGACTTAGTCAACTATGCTAGAGCCCATAATAGCTTGTGGCTGCACACGGAAGTTTCTAGTATGAATAGTCTCATGATCCCTTTGAGCCTGGGTGGCGGTCCAAAAGAAAACAGGCAAGTCCTGGAATACCCAGGTGCCTCAATCCACCCAGATGTGTGTTTAAGTTGCCACCTTAGATAAACCATTAATTAACAATCTCACATCTGTCATGGATATCACTCACCCAATCCACGTCTACTAGCATAGCATGGCATAATAAGCAAACGCAGAAGTAACTCCCAAAGGTTTGATAATAACAGGTAATAGGTACTACCTCATCTACTTCCCATCCCACAGTTTAATTAGATCCTAATCATGCAATGTGTGAGGATTGATCTAATGCAATAAAACTGGGTAGTAGAAAGGTATGATCAAAGTGTTACTTGCCTTGCTGATGATTCGCGAAACCTAACGATTCGAAGTAACAAGCGGCGCACTCCGGGTATTCTATCACAGACAAACAAACAAGCATAATATAAGTACTCATCTAATGCATATGTAAAACTCAAATAAGAGATCTAACCAAAAGGTTCAACTTAAGAACTCCGGTTGGCAAAAAGAATCAAATCGAACGAAGCAACAAAAGTCAAACGGCGAAAGAAAACAACTCCGTTCTAGTAATCTGGATCTAAGGAAAATTTACAGTAGCAAAATCTTGTTTAAGTTGGTTAAATGGGTAGAGGGTTTCGAGACGAAACTCTAGGCGCTTTTATCGCATCATTCCGATAAACGAGCGAAAATTTATACTAAAACGAAAATCGGATCAGGAATCCCGATCAGAAAAATCACGGATTTAATCCGAGAAAAAGAAAAACGACGAACGCTCGCTAGAACGAACGAACGGACAAACGCTCGCTAGAACGAACGAACGGACAAACGCTTGCTATTTAAATAAACCGGAAAAACTGATCTATTTTAGAAAACCCAATCTAAAAAAACTGACAAAACTGATATTTTTTTTAAACCGTTGGCACGGAAGTCGACGCGCGGTGAACCTCGGCGGCGGTGGTGGCGTCCGGCGACGGCGGCGCGGGGCGGCGCGGTGGCGGGTGGCGGCGGCGGCGGCTTGGGGCTGGGGCGGCTAGGGTTTCCCCGGGGCTGGGCCTCGGCTTATAAAGGCCCCCTCGGGCCGGAGTCCTAGTCGGACACGGCTCGTAGGTCGGTTCGTTTTTTTTAAATTATTCCGCTCGGAAGAAAAATAAAAAGAAATACTAAACGGACTCCAAAATTTCCGAAATAAATTTTCACGGGCTTCTAAAATCAAGCCGCACAAGGTGAACATTTATTTGGGACCTAAATGCAATTTTGAAAAACGCACATTTTTCCTAAATTCAAATAAAACACCAAAAAACTCCGAAATAAAATCATATTTGATTTTATTATTAAACCCTCAATATTTATTTATTTTGGGAAATTCATTTTATTCCCTCTCTCATATTTTTGTAGTAGAAATAATTGATGATAAAATAAATAAAATCAATGATCCTATCCTCAAAATTTGAGAAAACTCAAATATGAAAATAACGAAATCCCCAACTCTCTCCGTGGGTCATTGAGTTGCGTAGAATTTCTAGGATCAACCAAAATGCAAAATAAAATATGATATGCATTGATGATCTAATGTATAACATTCCAAATTGGAAATTTGGGATGTTACATATTAATCTTCCAATACTTAGTTATTTCCTTTGCCATTATTTTACTTGCATCTTTATTTCTCTTTATCATAAAAATACCAAAAATATTATCTTATCATATCTATCAGATATTACTCTCGTAGGTGACCGTGAAGGGATTCACAACCCCTTTATCGCGTTGGTTGCGAGGAGTTTATTTGTTTGTGTAGGTGTGAGGGACTCGTGCGTGGCCTCCTACTGGATTGATACCTTGGTTCTCAAAAACTGAGGGAAATACTTACGCTGCTCTACTGCATCACCCTTTCCTCTTCTAGGGAAAACCAACGCAGTGCTCAAGAGGTAGCAAGAAGGATTTCTGGCCCCGTTGCCGGGGAGTCTACGCAAAAGTCAACATACCAAGTACCCATCAGAAACCCTTATCTCCTGCATTACATTATTTGCCATTTGCCTCTCGTTTTCCTCTCCCCCCACTTCACCCTTGTCGTTTTATTCGCCCTCTCTCTCTCTCTCTCTCTCGCTCTCCGTCCTCCCTCTCTTTCTCTATTCCCCTCTTTTTGCTCGTTTCTTGTTTGCTTGTGTGTCGGATTGCTTGCTTGTCACGATGGATTGAGATAATACCAAATTGTGTGACTTTACCAATACCGACAACAATGATTTTGTTAGCACTCCGATTGCTCCACTTACCAATGTTGAATCTTGTGAAATTAATACTGCTTTGTTGAATCTTGTCATGAAAGATCCGTTTTCCGGCCTTCCTAGTGAAGATGCCGCTACCCATCTAAGCAACTTCGTTGATTTGTGTGATATGCAAAAGAAGAAAGATGTGGACAATGATATTGTTAAATTGAAGCTATTTACTTTTTCTCTTAGAGATCGTGCTAAAGCTTGGCTTTATCTCTAAGTATTTTCCTCCCGCTAATATCATCTATCTTAGAAATGATATTATGAATTCTAAGCAACTTGATCATGAACATGTTGCACAAGCTTGGGAGAGGATGAAATTAATGATACATAATTGCCCTACACATGGTTTGAATTTGTGGATGATTATACAAAAAAATTATGCCGGATTGAATTTTGCTTCTAGAAATCTTTTAGATCCGGCCCCGGGAGGCACTTTTATGGAAATCACTTTAGGAGAAGCTACTAAACTCCTAGATAATACTATGGTTAATTATTCTCAATGGCACACTGAAAGATCTACTAATAAGAAAGTGCATGCGATAGAAGAAATTAATGTTTTGAGTGGTAAGATGGATGAACTTATGAAATTATTTGCTAATAAAAGTGTTTCTTCTGATCCTAATGATATGCCTTTGTCTACTTTGATTAAGAATAATTTTGGATGTGAATTTTGTTGGTAGGAATAATTTTGGTAACAACACGTATAGAGAAACTTCAATCCTAGGCCGTATCCTAGTAATTCCTCTAATAATTATGGTAATTTCTACAACAATTCTTATGGAAATTTTAATAAGATACCCTCTGATTTTGAATCTAATATTAAAGAATTTATTACCTCGCAAAAGGATTTCAATGCTTTGATTGAAGAAAAATTGCTTAAGATTGATGAGTTGGCTAGGAACGTTGATATAATTTCTCTTGATGTTGATTCTTTGAAACTTAGATCTATTCCTCCTAAGCATGATATGAATGAGTCTCTCAAAGCCATGAGAATTTCCATTGATGAGTGCAAAGAAAGAACCGCTAGGATGCATGCTAAGAAAGATTGCTTTATAAAAGCGTGTTATTCTAGTTTCCATGATAATAAAGATGAAGATCTAAAAGTTATTGATGTGTACCATATTAAATCTTTGTTTTGTAATATGAATCTTGATAATGATGGGACTGAATATGATCCACCTTTACCTAGAAGGCGTTCCAAAAATTCGGAGTCTTTAGATCTTGATGCTAAAATTGTTAAAAGTGGGATTGAAGAAGTCAAAACTTTAAATATTAACGAACCCACTATTTTGGATTTCAAGGAATTTAATTATGATAATTGCTCTTTGATAGTGTTATGGCGCTGCTAGAAGGAGGGAACAAGAGGGCCGGTCGGGGGCCTTTTGCCCAGTGCCGGGCAAGATGGAAGGGATTTCCTTCTTAATTCTTGCTTCATTAGATTGATACATCTCCTCTCTTTATATAGAGAGGTTTACTTGACTCCCAAGCAAGGCTTACTTGACCCCTAAGCAAGCGACCCTGATCTCTAATTAACCCTAAGACTAACGGGCTATACCGCCAGCCCAGGCCATTAGGCCTATTACGTACTCTAACACTACACCCCACCTGGACATGCAGCTTGTCCTCGAGCTGTAGCCTAACCAACTTATAACCATGACTCGACGCAACACAAGCCTAACACCTAAAAACAATCCTTTTACATCTTGGCTTGTTTTATTACTCTCAACCTGAAATGGACTGGGACGATTTATTTTGGACCCCTTAACAAAAAGTGGACACCATCCGCACGTCGGACGTGCACGTGTACAGCCACCTGGATCCCATGGACACCATCTGGACAAAAGGAGTGCATGTGTATGGCCACCTGGAACTGGTCGCAAGAGCGACCAGCTGAGGCGCCCTCGCGGCGGCCGGCGGAATGCAGTGGTGCTACGCGATGCGCTTCTGTCGGTGACACCCTGCCTTCTCCCCGCCGGACGGCTGTTGGTCTGCACCGTACAGAGAAGAGTGGAGGGCTTGTGATGGAGAATGACGAGGGCTGCGCCCCCCCCCCCAACCGCCGATGTCGCAGACTTTGAGGTCGCTGCCCGCGGGGAAAACAGCATGCCCAAGATCCCTGACGCATGGACGAGATCGAGGTCCTTTGCGCAGCAAAGCACAGCTGGGAGGAGCGGCAGCTGCAGACCACGCATCTCCCGCACATGCCGACGCGCTAGGAGGCAGCGCGCAGCAGCCTGCAGCCTCACCGCCGCCGACACGTGGCGGGTAGTGATCCAAGCTGGAAGCGGTGACGGCGATGGCGGGAACTTGATCTGCTGGATGGGGACGCCCTGGGGAAGCGGTAATGGAGACGGCGGGAACTTGATCTGGTGGATCGGGACTCCCGCCGGCGCGGTCGATGCGGGGCTGGAGCTGACCGGCGGTGGCTGCTGCAGCGGAGCGCCGGGCGCGACGGAGGCCACCAGGAGCGGCGGCTGCCACTGTAGCCAGGGTGGGGCGGTGGTGGCGGTGGATGGCAGCTGCAGCGGCCCGACGAGCGCGGCGGGGAAGCCCTGGGGCAGCGGCAGTGGTTGCTGCAGCGGAGCGCCGGGCACGGCGAAGGCCGCCAGGAGTGGCGGCTGCCACTGTAGCCAGGGCGAGGCGGTGGTGGTGGTGGATGGCTAATAGATAGATTTTATTTCCTTGTTGCAATCCGTGCTAAATTCTCCTCATGTTTATAGTCAAAATAAAGCCTTTACCAAACATATCGTTGATGCTTTGATGCAATCTTATGAAGAAAAACTTGAGTTGGAAGTTTCTATCCCTAGAAAACTTTATGATGAGTGGGAACCAACTATTAAAATTAATATTAAAGATCATGTATGCTATGCTTTGTGTGATTTGGGTGCTAGTGTTTCCATGATTCCAAAGACTTTGTGTGATTTGCTAGGTTTCCGTGATTTTGATGATTCTCTTTAAACTTGCACCTTGTGGATTCCACTATTAAGAAACCTATGGGAAGAATTAATGATGTTATTATTGTTGCAAATAGGAATTATGTGCCCGTGGATTTTATTGTTCTTGACATAGATTGCAATCCTTCTTGTCCTATTATTCTTGGTAGACCTTTCCTTAGAACGATTGGTGCAATTATTGATATGAAGGAAGGGAATATAAGATTCCAATTTCCGTTAAGGAAAGGCATGGAACACTTCCCTAGAAAGAAAATTAAATTACCTTATGAATCTATTATGAGAGCCACTTATGGATTGCCTTCCAAAGATGGCAATACCTAGATCTATCTTCGCTTTTACGCCTAGATAGGGGCGTTAAACGATAGCACTTGTTGGGAGGCAACCCAATTTTATTTTTATTCCTTACTTTACGCTACTGTTTAGTAATAAATATTTTATCTAGCCTCTGTCTTGGTTGTGTTTTCTGTGTTTAATTAGTGTTTGTGCCAAGTAGAACCATTGGGAAGACTTGGGGAAAGTCTTTTTAATCTTGCTGTAAAAAAAGAAACTTTAGCGCTCACGAGTACTGCTGCCATTTTTATTTGGAAAGTGATATTTAGTTAATTATATTTGCAGATGATTAATAGATAAATTCCTCACGTCCAGCAATTTATTTTTTAATTTTTGGGGTTCCAGATCTTGCGTTAGCTACAAATTACTACAGACTGTTCTGTTTTTGACAGATTCTGTTTTTTCGTGTGTTGTTTGCTTATTTTGATGAATATATGGCTAGTAAAATAGTCTATAAACCATAGAGAAGTTGGATTACAGTAGGTTTAAAAACAATATAAATAAAGAATGAGTTCATTACAGTACCTTGAAGTGGTGTTTTGTTTTCTTTCGCTAACGGAGCTCACGAGATTTTCTACTTTAAGTTTTGTGTTGTGAAGTTTTCAAGTTTTGGGTAAAGATTTGATGGATTATGGAACATGGAGTGGCAAGAGCCTAAGCTTGGGGATGCCCATGGCACCCCCAAGATAATCTAAGGACACCTAAAAGCCAAATCTTGGGGATGCCCCGGAAGGCATCCCCTCTTTCGTCTACTTCTATCGGTAACTTTACTAAGAGCTATATTTTTATTTACCACATGATATGTGTTTTGCTTGGAGCATCTTGTATGATTTGAGTATTTATTTGTTAGTTTTCCACAATCATCCTTGATGCACACACCCTTTTGAGAGAGACACTCATGATTCGGAAATTTTTAGAATACTCTGTGTGCTTCACTTATATCTTTTGAGTTATATAGTTTTGGTCTAGTGCTTCACTTATATGTTTTAGAGCACGATGGTGGATTTGTTTTATAGAAACTTTTGTTCTCTAGTGCTTCACTTAGATTATTTTGAGAGTCCTACAAAATAGCATGGTAATTTTCTTTAATTATGTTGGGCATTCAAGATTAATAATAAAATTTTCTTATGAGTGTGTTGAATACTATGAGAAGTTTGAAAATTGATAATTGTTTTGAGATATGGAGATGGTGATATTAGAGTCGTGCTAGTTGATTAGTTGTGAATTTGAGAAATGCTTGTGTTGAAGTTTGTGATTCTCGTAGCATGCACGTGTGGTGAACCGTTATGTTAAGAAGTCGAAGCATGATGTATTTATTGATTGTCCTCCTTATGAGTGGCGGTCGGGGATGAGCGATGGTCTTTTCCTACCAATCTATCCCCCTAGGAGCATGCGCATAGTACTTTGCTTTGATAACTAATAGATTTTTGCAATAAGTATGTGAGTTCTTTATGACTAATGTTGAGTCCATGGATTATACACACTCTCACCCTTCCACCATTGCTAGCCTCTCTAATACCGCGCACCTTTCGCCGGTATCATACACCCACCATATACCTTCCTCAAAACAGCCACCATACCTACCTAATATGGCATTTCCATAGCCATTCCGAGATATATTTCCATGCAACTTTACACCATTCCATTTACTATGACACACTCCATCATTGTCATATTGCTTCGCATGATCATGTAGTTGACATTTTGGTTGTGGCAAAGCCACCGTTCATAATTCTTTCATATATGTCACGCATGCATCATTGCTATCCCGGTACACCGCCGGAGGCATTCATACAGAGTCATACTTTGTTCTAGTATCGAGTTGTAATCATTGAGTTGTAAATAAATAGAAGTGTGATGATCATCATTCATAGAGTATTGTCCCAAAAAAGAAAAGGCCAAATAAAAAAAGAAGGCCCCAAAAAGGGTAATACTAATATCCTTTTTTCCACACTTGTGCTTTAAAGTAGCACCGTGATCTTCATGATAGATTCTCTTATGCTATCACTTTCATATACTAGTGGGAATTTTTCGTTATAGAACTTGGCTTGCATATTCCAACGATGGGCTTCCTCAAATGCCCTAGGTCTTCGTGAGCAAGCAAGTTGGATGCACACCCACTTAGTTTCTTTTGTTGAGCTTTCATACATTTATAGCTCTAGTGCATCCATTGCATGTCAATCCCTACTCACTCACATTGATATCTATTGATGGGCATCTCCATATCCCGTTGATACGCCTAGTTGATGTGAGACTATCTTCTCCCTTTTTGTCTTCTCCACAACCACCATTCTATTCCATCTATAGTGCTATGTCTGTGGCTCACGCTCATGTATTGCATGAAGATTGAAAAAGTTTGAGAACACCAAAAGTATGAAACAATTGCTTGGTTTTTCATCGGGGTTGTGCATGATTTGAATACTTTGTGTGGTGAAGATGGAGCATAGCCAGACTATATGATTTTGTAGGGATAACTTTCTTTGGCCATGTTATTTTGAAGAGACATAATTGCTTAGTTAGTATGCTTGAAGTATTATTATTTCTATGTCAATATTAAACTTTTGTCTTGAATCTTTCGGATCTTAATATTCATACCACAATTAAGAGAATTACATTGAAATTATGCCAAGTATCATTCCACATCGAAAATTCTATTTTTATAATTTACCTACTCGAGGACGAGCAAGAATTAAGCTTGGGGATGCTTGATACATCTCCAACGTAACTATAATTTTTATTGTTCCATGCTATATTATATCCTGTTTTAGACATATTGGGCATTATTATACACTTTTATATTATTTTTGGGACTAACCTATTAACCGGAGGCCCAGCCCAGAATTGCTGTTTTTTGCCTATTTTAGGGTTTCGCAGAGAAAGAATATCAAACAGAGTCCAAACGAATGAAACCTTCGGGAACGTGATTTTTGGAACGAACATGATCCAGAGGACTTGGACCCTACGTCAAGCAATCATCGAGGAAGGCACGAGGTAGGGGGGCACGCCTACCCCCCCCCCCCCCAGGCGCGCCCTCCACCCTCATGGGCCCATGTTGCTCCACCGACGTACTCCTTCCTCCTATATATACCTACGTACCCCCAAACTACCAGATACGGAGCCAAAACCCTAATTCCACCGCCGTAACTTTCTGTATCCACGAGATCCCATCTTGGGGCCTTTTCCGGAGCTCTGCCGGAGGGGGTATCGACCATGGAGGGCTTCTACATCAACACCATAGCCTCTCCAATGAAGTGTGAGTAGTTTACTTCAGACCTACGGGTCCATAGTTATTAGCTAGATGGCTTCTTCTCTCTTTTTGGATCTCAATACAAAGTTCTCCCCCTCTCTTGTGGAGATCTATTCGATGTAATCCTCTTTTGCGGTGTGTTTGTTGAGATCGATGAATTGTGGGTTTATGATCAAGTTTATCTATGAACAATATGTGAATCTTCTTTGAATTCTTTTATGTATGATTGGTTATCTTTGCAAGTCTCTTTGAATTATCAGTTTGGTTTGGCCTACTAGATTGATCTTTCTTGCAATGGGAGAAGTGCTTAGCTTTGGGTTCAATCTTGTGGCGTCCTTTCCCAATGACAGTAGGGGCAGCAAGGCATGTATTGTATTGATGCCATCGAGGATAACAAGATGGGGTTTATATCATATTGCATGAGTTTATCCCTGTACATCATGTCATCTTGCTTAAAGCGTTACTCTGTTCTCTTGAACTTAATACTCTAGATGCATGCTGGATAGCGGTCGATGTGTGGAGTAATAGTAGTAGATGCAGGCAGGAGCCGGTCTACTTGTCTTGGACGTGATGCCTATATACATGATCATACCTAGATATTCTCATAACTACGCTCAATTCTGTCAATTGCTCAACAGTAATTTGTTCACCCACCGTAATACTTATGCTCTCGAGAGAAGCCACTAGTGAAACCTATGGCCCCCGGGTCTATTTTCCATCATATTAATCTTCCAATACTTAGTTATTTCCTTTGCCATTTATTTTACTTGCATCTTTATTTGTCTTTATCATAAAAATACCAAAAATAGTATCTTATCATATCTATCAGATCTCAGTCTCGTAGGTGACCATGAAGGGATTGACAACCCCTTTATCGCGTTGGTTGTGAGGAGTTTATTTGTTTGTGTAGGTGCGAGGGACTCGTGCGTGGCCTCCTACTGGATTGATACCTTGGTTCTCAAAAACTGAGGGAAATACTTACGCTACTCTGCTGCATCACCCTTTCCTCTTCAAGGGAAAACCAACGCAGTGCTCAAGGGGTAGCACGGGCCGAAACTGAGATCTGGCCCAGGCACAGGGGAGATTGCACACATTGGGCCTTGAGGCCTTGGAGAGGAGGCCCTGGTGGGGCACTGGAGATGGCGAGGCTGGACGAGGCCCATGCTCGTCGTCCTGCGCTCAAAGACAGGAGGCGAAGCAGGCAGGGCTTGGCGCAGTGGCTTCAGAAAAAGCAAGGCATGGCAGCAGCAGGTCTTGGCGAGCACGCCAGCTGCGAGCTTGCGGGCACACAGAGGGAGGTTGAAGATGACAGGCCAGCGCCGGATCTGGACGGACGCGAAGAAAGGCGTGGCCAAAGCGAGGCGAGGCGAGGTGAACGAGCTGCTGCTCGCTACTGAAGAAAAAAGGCAGCAGCAGGGGTTCATGGCAATGCAGAAGACGGTCGGCGCGGCAACGGAACTCCAGCGGGACGGGAGGGATGGAGCGGACGTGCGGATCCGGCCCTATAGGGAGCCGATCTGATCAGAGGCGAGGCGAGGCGTGGAACGAGGCAGTGATGGAGCTTCGGGTTCAGGCAGCCATGGCGGGGAGGCGCTCCGGCGAGGCAGGGGACGGCTGGAGGTCGGGCACGCGAGTGGAGAGGCGGTGAGGTGACGAGCGGGAGGAGGTGATTAATGCTCGAACGAGGGGCTCCTGGCTCGAGGACGATGAGCGCGGGGTGCGGCTACGCGAGAAGGCTCTGGAGGACGATGAGGTGTTGCGCGAGGGAAGGAGTGCGTGGCCTCGGGCGCCTGGTTGCCGATGCAGAGGAGCAAGACGACATAGCTCAGCTGCTGGTCCGCGCGAGGTGGAGTGGGCTGGACGGGGAGGAGGCTATAGCCTCAGACGCTCGTGGGCGCAGGGGCACGCGAAGCAGTTCCTACTGCAACTCGATGTCGAGATTTGCCAGGGCGGACGGCGCTCTGGAGGCTGGCGCAGGCCAGTGCTACTTCCGATCCATCCTGGATCAAGGCACGGGAGGAGGGAACGAGGCGCTCGGGCCTTGCAGGACAGCTGGATCCAAGGCCTCGGTGGGATGAACTGGGACGACGAGGGCCATTCGATCTGAATCTGACGGTCCAGATCGATAGTGGGGAGCTGCGCGGGTTGGTTGGCTGGAAGTGGCTGCGCAGAGGATTGGGAAGATGGGGTTAGGAGGGATCCCGAGGTGGGAGGCGGCGGCGGCACGACCGGATAGGCTCCCTAGGTTTTAGGGTTGGTCTAGTTTAGGTAGGTTTTCATTTGCTATAAATAGCATGTAGGAATTGGGTAGGGGCTATCAAGCCCCTCTGATCATAATCGGACGGATGAAAAAATAGGCTAGGGTGTCCAATGAATAAAATGAGGATGTTTTAGGGATGTTAGGAGATGATCTGAATGCAACGGTGATGACTGAGCAGTTCGGGTTCGGGGCAGTTTCTGACACGGGCGAGGGGTCGATGTACTGTGCAAAGAGGGGTTAGGCAGACGAGGTCAACTGTGTGGTTGGACTAAGAATCGTCAAGGAAGACAAACGGTCTGACAATAGGTCAGCGGAGATGAGGAGAGAAGAGGAGGATAGGCCCAGCGGCAGTTTCGGAGACCGACAACGTCCGACGTTTGACCGACTATATTGTCGCTATAGTTATCCGTTGGGGGATCAAATGGACTCCGAATGTGATGAAATTTGACAAGCAGTCTACCTACAGTATAATAAGACCGCACGCCAACTTCCACTCCATTCAGAGAACACTTTCCGGCCACTTATAAAATAATATTTCGGAGGTGCCGCGGGCGCGTGCAAGTGTGTCTGGGCTCAGAACGGACAACGGACGGAACTGGGGGAACCCGGACGGATGCAAGTTTTGAAAACATGATGATGCAATGCACATGATGACATGGCAAGATGCAACACGCAAGCGAATGACAAGGCAACAACGGCGAAAAACTGGAAGACACCTGGCGCAACGGACTCGGGGCGTCACAACCACTACAAAAAAAGACACATCCGTGAAATTTTGGGCCGAACGAAAATATTTTCTGTCATACTTATGACACTTCTATGACAATAATTGTGACAAATCCCGGTTTCATCATAGATGTGGTGGGGTCCTACTTCTATGAAAAAAATCATGACAGAGAATGGGCTTTTCGTCCTGGGCGGGCCGAAGACACAGTTGCATGACATTCTTTGGGCCGTCCATGACGAAGAAACCATGGTAGAAGCGAGGGCGAGGAAAATATCGGGGAGTTCCCGGTTAGGGTGGGTGGTCGGGGCCGAGCGATGCGTGTTTCTCTCGTACACGCACGCGTCTGGGTGTGAGGCATTGGGCTCTAATTGAACCCGAGCGATTGCACTGCAGGATACGCGTTACTAAACCCGAGCGATCAATCGATGGCTGTTAACTGAACCCGATCGAGCGGTTCCTTTGCTACTGCTGCTAACTGAAGCCGATCGATGCTGTCGCTGGATGAACAGTGAGCGTGGATGGGGGGGTCGGATGAACAGTTCCCGGTGGGGGTGGATGAATAGGACCCCGTGGTGTTTCCTCTGGATGAACAGGACCCCGATCGATCTAGCCGGTTGGGGCTGAATGAACAAGACCCCGTGGAGGGCATGATGAACAGGACCACCCCGTGGAGGGCAAGATGAACAGTATACGGTGGAGGGATGAATGAACAGTAGCCCGTGGAGGGGTGGTTGAACAGGAGCCCATGGAGAGGGCTGGTTGAACAGTAGCCGGTGGAGTAGCGCGCGGTGCAGGTTGGATGAACAGGAGCCCGTGGATGAACAGTCATAGGTGGAGGCTGGAGGGGGTCGACGGTGGAGATGAACAGTATCCCGTGGAGTCCTGTTTTGTGGTACACCACACCCCTCCCGATGAACAGGACCCCCGTTTCAACTGTAGTGCTCCAACACAAGTCTGTTTCCTCCATTTTGCGGTACGCCACACCCCTCCCAATCAATAGGACCCCCGTTTCGACCGTAGGAGGTCCGTTTCCTCCGTTTTGCGGTACGCCAGACCCCTCCCAATGAACAGGATCCCGTTTCGAACGTGGCCGGTCGACCACAAGGCTGTTTCCTCTGTTCTGCGGTACGCCAAGCCTCGTTTCCATCGGTTGTTCCGTCCAAGCCCTCCCGATGAACACGACGACGCATTCCGTTCTGACCCAACCGGTTGGCTCCCCATGAACACCACGACGATGCTGTTTCTCCATTCCAACCCAGCCATGTACATGAGCCCTGGCCGTACGTACGCGCGAGTAGGCGTTCGAGACCGCGCCCATATGTAAGTACGTGGCTGTATTTACTTTCTTGCACCCTGGCCGTTGTACGTACGTGTACATGCTACATGCGCGCCTCTACTACGATACGCGCGCGCCTCTACATCGACCAGTATGTACGTACACGTTCGCGACCAGAATGACAACGCTACGTATGCTTCGACCAGGTGGGTCCCGACTATCAAGCACTTCCTTGCGTGCGAAGATGTAGCTGGTGGGTCCCAGCAGTCACGGGGCGAATCATTTTTTTTGCTCGGACGCACTTGCTTGCGTGCGAAGATGTAGCTTGTGGGTCCTAGCAGTCAGGGGGAAACATTTTTTTTGCAAAATATGGTGGCCCGTTCGGTGCGTCCCTGCTGTTAGGTGGAGGAATAATTATTTTGCGCGTAATAAGGAGGCACTTCCTTGCTGCGGCCGTAGACCCAGCTATCAGCCTCTCCACATACAGTCCACATCTGACGGAAGCCGTTCCTTGACCACGTTGACCGCACCACGCCGAGAGCACCAGGGCGGTGGCCGACAGCAAGGCCTAGGAAGGGGACGACATGGAGCCGGGGAAGATGCGGCAGTGGATGCCCACGTGTAGAGCAGTACGAGGGTTCACTGGTTCGCTGCGGTGTGAGGCTGCCATCGCCGTAGAATAACAGGGGTGTGGGTGAGTAGAGGGATGGCTTAGCTAGTGGTGCGAATAGTAGGGGGGCGGTGAGGCCTCCATGGCAGCACAACCAGCCAAGGGAGGCAGGAGCATGCGGCACGACCAGCGCTGCTTTGGGCGGCTGGAGCAAAAAGACCAGAGGTTGAAGAAGCACTACGGCCGTTGGATGGACATCGTACGGTCACTGGAGCTAGAATCATTCATATTGACTAAGTTGACAAAGCACTCCGTCCCCGTCAACTTAGTAGGTCCACAAGTCAGCCTCCCACCAAGGTGGGTCCCAACTAGCAGGGGGTATTCATTTTTTGTGCGTAATAAGGACGCACTTCCTTGCGTGCGAAGATATAGCTGGTGGGTCCGACCTGTCTGCGGTGGGAACATTTTTTCATGAAATACAGAGGCCCTTCCGGTGGGTCCTAGTTGTCAGGTGGAGGAATCATTATTTTGTGCGTAATAAGGAGGCATTTCCTTGCGTGCGGCCGTGGACCCAGCTATCAGCCTCTCCACGCACAGTCTACTTCCGACGATGTCGTTCATTGACCATGTTCACCACTCCACACCCAGCGCATCCAAGGTGGTGGACGACGGCGAGGCCCCGGACAGCAACGAGCCGGAGATGGGAAGATGCGGGAGTAGAGTCGCAGATGGAGAGGTGTACGAGGGTTAACTGCTTCTGGTGCGGTGTGCTTCGGCAGTCGATGAAGAAGAACAGGATGTGTGGAGGTGTGGAGGGATGGCCTGGCCAACGGTGGAGTAGCGCTTCATAGCGAAGCATGCTAAGCAGAGCTGCTAGCAGCAGGAGGCGGGAGCAGGTTGTCCCGGCGGCGCTGGAGGAAAAAGACGAGAGATTGAAGATGGATGTCGGTCGTTGGATGTAAATCCAACGGCTAACGATGTCAGAATCATTTGTTGACTAAGTTGACAACGACTTGCATTGGCTTTGCCCTATTGGCCCACATTTCAGCCCCAAAAATTGGCACGTATGCAACCCATTTTTTCATAATTTACAGTCTTTTTTGCGGGGTAGAATTTATAGTCCATTTGATCTCTTCTTTTTGAATTACAGTCCATTAGATGGGCTAGGTGAACAAATAATGTAGCGTCCATGCGGCCCATTCATGTTTTTCCTAAAGAATTACAGGCCATTTGCACTTTCTCGGAATACACGATTTTGCTGGGCTGATTCTAATTATAATGTTGGGGTGGACGCAGCAATGTTATCAAAAAATAAACACGGGCTGAGCATTTTGTTATATATATATATTTAAATAATAAGTGATTTATTATTACATTGGTCCTTAAATCTTACCAAGCTTTTGTACACAATCACCAGGATTTTTGTTGCCAAAAAAATCTAGGATTTTATTGTTAAGAAATTATTTTTATAAGTTAACAAGATGTGGGATATTTTTTTCTTACATATGTAAGTATCTGTTAAATATATGATGAAAATAACAATAATATATAATAACATATAAAATAATTTAAATATATATAATATAGTTAGAAGGGAAACATAAGTTGGACCAGGCGTTCCTATTCTTATATAGAAAAATAGAACAGACCTCTGCGTTTTCTTCAAAAAAATACATAAATTGGGCTGCCGATGTTTCAGGAAAAATAAAACCTCGGATGGGAGGTCCATAGGGACCTCCCATCCGAGGTCGTGGGCTGCGCATGTTAAAAAAGAAAGCCTAGACGGGGCAGCCCAATAACCAGCTGATACTGGCTGCCCTAGTGATAATTAATGATACCTGCCAGCTCCCCGGTTTCGTTGTGAATTTATCTCCTATAGTAACTAGGTTGAAGCACCTAAAAAAATGTAACTATGTTGACAAACCCGTGGGCCCCCACGTCAGTATAACATTAGGAGGAAGTATTTTTTCGATAAGGCACTTGCTTCCGTACGGCCATAGACCTGGTGGGTCCCGACTGTCCGCCTCTCCACGTACAGTCCTCTCCAGATTCCTCGCGTTATTCAGCATGTTTACAACGGCAGACAGCAGCGTTGCGGCAAGCGCACAAAGGCGCTGGAGGAGATCCGACAACCTGAGGAAGTGCCTTATTAGTAACGAAACAACTGAACTAGCCCAGTGGCCGAGTGACACTCCCGACAGATGTTCCGCCCGGGTTCGATTCCACCTGTGCAGAGAAAATATCTCCAAAATTTTTGCCTCTGCCTTTATTGACATGTGGATCCCAATTGTCATCTACGCACACCACGTCTTACACTTGCCAAAACTTCGTCCCTTGTTTTCTCTGTTTTTCGCACACTCGACATTGTGTGGGCATTTTGAAAATAGCATATCTTTTTGACTGTGCATCATATGAAGATGTGCTATCCATGAATGTTGATCAGCATGATGTTAACTGGCTGGTAGTTCCAGTTTCGACCATGAATAAAACTTCCATCATGATGTTAACACTGTTTGAAAAGGCCATGTTAATATAAATGCTCTGCCTCTGAAAGTTGCAGTTTCTTATCTGAAACTGAACTTGGAGTTTCTTATCTAAAACTGAAACTTGCAGTTTCTTCTCTGAGAATCACATTGTCTGCACTTTTATACTCCTATGAAACTACATTTTTTAAGTGCTAAAAATAGATCTCTAGAAATCATAAAATACTTCATATGTTCAATACTGCAAATCTAAAATTCAAAAGATATTCATATCTGAAAGTACACTCAAAATACACAACACAAAACACAATTCACAACCTACAAATACTAACAACCCTAAGCTCCTCCTGACAATTCACAACCTGCCCGACTATTGGTCGGGGGAGCAAATCCCTCCTATTCCTTGGCGGCAGATAGCCGCCCCGTGAGACGATGTGAACGGCGAGGGAGAGGATGGCGGGGAAGCATCATCGGGCCAACTATTTTTCTCCTCTTGTAGTTGGGTTCGGTGGGCGAAGATACCACCGGCTCGCTCTGGCACGTCACCCTCACAAACGGCACCCAGTAGATGCTCGATCTTTCAATCTCTGGTGGATGCTCCATCTGGGATCGATACTCCCACCACCGCTCCCTCAAGATCGGATTCGGTGAATATGTTTGTTCCATGGCCTAGAGGAGCAGCTCTATGTACTCCCGCGTGACTCCCTCCGGAAGTATCGCCGCCTTTTCGCTCTGTTGCAGATATTTGGCCATGGATGTTGCCGTCGCCTCTAGTTGGTCCTTGTTGTCAAACCAAGACTGTATCTCCAACATCCTAGCTAGCTTCACAGGGTCGCCGTCTGCGATCCTCACGTATCGGTTGTACTCCTCCATCGATCTACTTCTCCGCAACACCTTCACTCCCCGGCGGTGGTTTTTGAATGGAAGAGGAGAGGAGCAGCACTGGTTTTGGTTTAGAACGGGAGAGGAGCGACACTGGTTTTGGATTGGAACAGGAGAGGAGGGGCGGTGGTTTTGAAATGGAAGAGGAGAGGAGCGGCGCTGGATTTAGATTGGAACAGGAGAGGAGCGGCAGTGGTTTAAGAGGAGAAGAGCGGAAGAGCGGCACTAGTCTCGGAAGTATTTTTTGTTTTGCGTATTTTGGGTCAAAGTTTGACCACGTACTGTATTTGACAAGCAAAATGTGAATGCATGTCACCAAAAATTGTATCGTTTGGTTCGTATCTGAATGTACTTTCAAATTATATTATTTTTGCAACGTATAACATATATTTTATTTGCGAAAATCATGGTCAATTATGACCCAGAATAAAAGGGAGACTAGTTAATGTGGGGTCGCTTTCTTAATTGAAGGGTAAATTGATTTTGATTTTGATCCAGTCACAGTGCGCCGGCCCTCACGTCCAATACTAAATCGCTGCCGCACGCTCCTCTCCCTCTTATCCATTGCAAAACCACCTTCTCTCCTCTCCATCATCTCCATTCCAAAACCACTGTCTCGCCTCTCCCTCTTCTCCATTGCAAAACCACCTCCTCTCTCCTCGAACGAGGATCCATGACGTAGCCCATCCTGCCATTGAGACACTGACACATGGGTCCCACCAAGCGCGGGGCCCACCTGTCAGCGACCGATAGGCAGGGAACCTCTCCTCTCCATCATCTCCATTCCAAAACCACCGTCTCGCCTCTCCCACTTCTCTATTGCTAGACCACCGTCTCTCCTCCCATCTTCCAAAGCTAGCACCGGACCACTCAGAAGGACATCTATGGAGGGGATACAGCAGCGAATCTGGCAAATCGCCAACGGCCACCAGCCAAAGTTAGCCTGGTTGAAGGAGATCCTTACTTGGTTTGACAATGAGTGGGAGATTTCGAGGACGGTGAGGGCCATGTGGCAATGTATGCGAAAGAGCGAGGCGACGGTGATGAGGGCGGCGATGTACTCCTCTGGGCAATGGAGCAGACAGATTCACCTGAGGAGAAAGTATGGCGGAGGTGGTGGGCGTACAGGTCGAAGGTCGAGCACCTAGAGGATAACGAATCGATCGAGTACGGTGTGCCGTTCGTGAGGGTGCAGAGCCAGCGGGAGCCACAAGAGTATTCGTTCTCCCACCGCAAGAGGAGGCCGGATGGCGCGACGTCGCTTCCCCGCCGTTCTCCATGGTTCCCGCGATGTTCGCCTTGTTTCGATAGCGTCGGTAGGGTTTAAGGTAAGCTTCTCACTAACCTAATCTTCCATCTGCTCATGCTTACAATCAGTGTGACAACTAATAAAAATCATGCTTACAATCAGTCTCCGAGTACTACGCCAATCACCCTAAAATAGCTCTGGACCTTTGGGCCAAAGTTGTAACACTGTGTACAAATAAAGAAAAATAGATTGGTGCTTCTTTCAGAAAAGAGTACACCCCTAGAAAACTGCCAATATAAGCTACTAGTATTTTTTTTAAGTCTAAGATACTAATATTTGGTTAGAGGATTTGCTGCCGAGAAAGATCCGTCCACAGTGAGCGCCACACATCCCACTGATGGTGGTGGATGCCCATGCTTAGATGGAGCAGTGTTGGTGTCGGTAATTTTTACTTGGCACCTCGCACTCTGCATATATGTCGGTTCCATCCGTACATTTGTGCAGTTCCACGAAAATGTAGCTGAATAACCCTGTTTGCACAGATAATGAAAAGGCGTGATTAGATTATAGTGGCACTAGTTGATGAAACATACACTAATAAACAGAAGAAAATATTACATCATACTAGAAATCGACCCAAGTCTCCTCGTTACACCTTCTGCCAGTAATGAACATCAGTGTACAGTGGTAGTACAAGGAGGGGCCTTACGACATTCAAATCTCTATTTTTGTGCAGATCAACTAAAATTAAGCACTCCAGTTTGCAGAAATGCTTAAACATTAACAATGGGACTAGTTGATGAAACATACATTAACAAAGAGAAGCACTTTCTTTATCTACATCGGAAATGAAATGATAGAGAGGACACTCGCTCTATTTTAACTGTATTATTACTTCATTTTATCAGTGACACTAGGGTCAAGCAGGTGGCAAACGAGGTGTACCGTGCGTTGCAAGGATGAAGGTCGGGGGTGCTTAGACTGGGATGCTGAAGCTGGCTCTTTCAGTCCTATCTTCCCCCTGATGTTTCCGTGGTAGCATTTGGGTTGTAATCCAAACTTGGTCGAGCTAGTGTTGCGTCCCCCTACCTGCCTAGCTTATGTGGCGAACTTGTCTCCTGCTAGTACTCAATCCGTTCTAGTAGTAGTTGCATAACTGCCCGTTTACACTGAGATGTTGTTGGATAATGGTTCTCCATGGTTGGGTTTCTTTAATGAAATCGGAGGGAACCCCCTATTTCGATATATAAAAAACTGTGGCACTAGAGGTGCCAAAACATTGGCTCAAATTAATAGTGCCACTAGATTAAGGTGCAAAATAATAACACTACTACTTTATCATGGCAGTGCCAAAATAGTAGCACAAGAGCAGGATCAACATGCAGGATCTTTGGCAAATGGTCAGACCAAAAAGGAACATACCTCGTGATGGGAACCATATCCGCAGTCAACGCCATCATAGAAGGGATGACACGAGTCACCAACATGGATGATTCAATTCATGGGACCTTTTGGTGCAGTTCACCTAAAATGAAGCAATGTCCCATGAGCTAGCAGCTTCTTCTTCTTCTTCTTTTTAAGAAAAGGGCTCCAGTCCCAGTTCCATTTCCATCAGAAAACGAAACCCACAGAGCTTCTTCATTAGTTGCAATAAAATTGAGCAACATCAAGGTTGGTCGTGAAGCTCCTGGAGAGTAGGCGGACCAGGACAGTTGCATCTCTAACGAAAAGAAGCAACTTATCTTAATGGGAAATTTAGCAGGACATGAAAAAAAGTGCCATTGATTCATATTACTGGAGGCATTACACTGAAACCAACATTTGTTTAACGTGTCCTTACTTTTAATAGTGCGACTGCTACATTTTACCAGTGGCATTACATAAGAGCGGCTCGGGGCAACAAACATCAGAAGAGGGTATCTGGGTTGGTCTCATTTTTGTTCGGTATATAGCCACCTTATACTGTGTGAGGCTAGCACATCTAGTGTTGGACTTACTCTGTTGACTTGTCCCCCAGTCCCCACTTTCTTTCCTTTTTCAACCAATAGATCGGGTTTATATTGATTTTGTACTACGTTCCCTTTATTTCCCTATTAGACCTAGAGACCAGTTGGATAGCCAGTCTCTGCTACTTTTCGCCCCAATTATTTCCTCTTTCGACCAAGTCCTAGATTCAGGTAACAAATCTTCCCCCGCCCAAACCCCCCTTCTTCCTTGTTTGAACCAAGTACTACTAGATTCGAGTGCATGAACTAGTTTTACCTCTTAACAGTAAAAAATTAGGTGGTTTTCGAACAGTCGATCGATCCTATCTACACGAGGGGGCCTGAGAAATAGTAAAAGATACACATGCAGCGACGTTAGGAGCTCGGGAAGTAGAGCAAGGCCGGTTTCGAAGGAAGTTATACATGAGGGTCGCTGGGATGTCGCTAGGTGGGCGGCGGGAGGCCGGATCTGCCCATGCTACAGCAGCGAGGAAGAAGGGGTGAGAGGCCCTCCCTCACCAGCGATGCTTGGGAGAGAACGGCAAGGCACGCTGATCGGGACACGCCGGCAGTGGGTAAGAGTCGTCGCCGAGGACGACCGCGTGAACGTTGCACCTTCTCACCTTCCCCGGTGGAGAGGATCCGGCTGGATCTGTGACCAGCGGTGAGTAGAGAGAGAGTGTGTGGCCACTGCTGTCGGGTTTAGATCTGGAGAGGACGAGACAGTGTGAAGAGAGCAACACTAGCAAGCAAGCGCGGAGTCTCCTGCCTATATAGTGGAGTACTAGGTTTCTTTTGTCTATCGGCCGGAGCCGGCTTGACCTCAGCAATGACTGTCGAGAAGTCTTCATGCACGTGCCCCGGAGGCGCAGATGTCGTCATTTTGATCTGAAGCACCGAATTATAACATATAACATGAAAAATGCCACATGACAAGAAATCATAACCTCACTGCCCAAAGGAGACAAGATGAATCCCAACGGACAATCTAGACGAGGATCAAAGCTCAAATTAAAGATAAACTCGTAGAAAAGGAGTCCGTCGATAGATGTCCTAATTAACATAGCTGGCCTGACCTATATGGCAGTCGAGTAATCTTCGTGCATGTGCCCCCAATGACTAGCCCAACTCAGTTGTCGCTGTTTAGCCCTCGCAGTGATCCCAAGCACATGACACCTAATTTTCCGAGATGACAAGAAACCTTTTTTTAGATTTCTCACCAGAACTACAGCCCTGTACAACACAGCCTGCATTATATGTAGACGATAGCCAATCCAGGCGTGTCTGCTGGAGTCTGGTCACATGCATGGATGAACTGATCTTCCGTGTCTTGCAGGGATCGTCCAGGTACCAAGGTGGAGTATGTGCTTCTATTAACTCAGCCGGCTTGCAGGGCCGGGGAGTGTGCCTATGGTCGGTTCTCAATTGCGGTACCACATGTGTGTGCAAATGCAATATGACGCGCGTTCCATTCGAAGAGCGGCATGCCAGACCGACCGACCGTCTGGGGTGCGACGCGAACATGACGGGCGTGTTGTATACTCCGTACATGTGTACCGCCGTTTTCTTGAGGCTTTGCTCCATAGATACAAAATTAGTATACTATACTATTTAAAAGTCGAGGGCGGGGCTTTTCCCGCGCGGTAGGCGGGGCAGTTCCACCTAGTCGGTTCGACAGAGACGCGAGAAGATGAGGGAGTAGGCTACTGCAAACGTAGGGCTATGTGATTTGACAGTGAGTTACTGCTGGACAGGTGGGGCCCGATGATTTGACTTGCCATTATCATTTTAACTGCGGCGCTACGATCGGCTTGAGTCTCCCGATTCCTGACCACCTCCATACAGGTGCCTCTCCTGATGCTCCACCATGTAGAGGCTGGCTCTTGCTTGAGAGCCCACTCCTCCACTTTTTCCTTCCTTCTTTCCCCCACATATGAAAAAATGCCATGTAAAGCGGGCTTATAGCCCACTATTGTACTTGATCCTACAGGTGCTAAGCCTACCACATAGGCATAAAGTCTGATGTGGCAAGTTAATTAAGAAGAGAGAGACTAGTTTGGTGACCCTAGGAAGAAACGGTGCTAAGCGCATGTACCTAGATGAAGCAAACTTAGCAATAAAAAACTAAGCACCTATGCATTGGGGACTTGAGTTGCTAAGCCATTTAATGCCCATAGCACCTCATCTAAGCACCATTCATTGGAAGAGGTCACTCCTTGGCAAATGCAATAAATACTACGAAGAAAGAGATAGAGAGAAGTAAACAAAAAATACTCTTATAGCCAATCTTATAGCTAACCTTGTTGTATGAGTGACTAAGTGATGACTATGTATGACATGCCAACATCAGATAGCCTAACGCACCGTGTTAAATCTCCAAGGGCGCGACAGAGGCGACGGTCGTGGTAGGCGCGACCATGATACGGGCTGCTGGCAGCCCTTGGATCTGAGATCGAACAGTCGCATGGTAAGTTGCTGAAAATTTGCAAAATAACCCTCCAGGATAGGATATTCACCCATAGGTGAAGAATCACGCCATGCAACCGTTCGATCTCAGATCCAAGGGCTCTCAGAAGCCCGTATCATGGGAGAATGGAAAGCTTTGTATCACCTGTAATTTCCCCGATGCTTGACATGACATCGAAAGCCATTTAATTGGGCGTCGAGTAGACATGACATATAATTGGGCCCCCATAGTACTGTGCATGAATCCATTTATCCACCAGGCAAGCGACTACCCTGCCATTCACACACGCCCCCCCCCCACTCAACATTTTTATAATCGATAAACCGCTCCTAGTCGTCCCGTCCTTTCACATTACGGCAGTTCCACTAATCCTATCCCTCCTCCCAAATCCATGGCGTCCCAAATCTCCATGATTGGCGGTGAGTACAAGGTCAGAACCATCACCCGTGATGAGTTCGACGTCATCTACACCCGTTCTTCCGCAACGGTGAAAGAATGCCTTGCTCACTTCAGACGCATATTCGAAAACTCAAATGATGAGTGGGTCGCTGGGCTAGATGTTGAGTACACCACAGTCATGGGAAGCGAGAAGAAACTAAAGGAGGCAGAGAAGAAGAAGCCCGTCGTGATCCAGGTTTGCGTGCATGACTTATGCTTGGTCTACCACATATGCCATGTCGACGTTGAGTGCCAGGATTTTAAGAAGTTCCTCAAGGGTGGCCGAGTCAAATTCGTTACTGTAGACTTTAGGAACGACAAGGAAATCCTTGGTCGGATAGGCCTCATTGTAGGCGACCCCTTCGACCTCCAGAAGGAAGGGTCGGTGCCCTTCCTTGATCAGCCTTCAATGCTGACCCTGGCAGGAGCCATGGTTCATCCTTCGTACGGTAAACTAGAGAAACCTCCGTACACATTTCATCGTCATGCATGGCAGTGGAATGTACTAGATATGGACCACATCGACTATGCTGCAATGGATGGCTACCTTTGTTTCAATATCTACAAGGGTTGGATGAAGAGCAAGAGTCAAGTGTGTGGTTCAAGCAAAGAAGTATAGCCCGAGAGAAAGAGGGACAAGGACGAAGTCGAGGACATGGACGAGGACTCCGAGTAAGGTGGCAGTGTCGTTTCTCATGGTGGTTCTAATGCAGTGTCTTCCGAATTAGTTGCTTAGTTTAATATCTGGTGTGCTTAGTTTTATTTGAGGGGTGTGTCATGCTGAGCCCCCAGCAGAACTATCTTATGTTTCTTCTCGTTATATTTCGTACATTTATCTTTTAGTTGGTATAGTACTACCACTCGTTTCTTGACATTATATATGTACAATATATATATGGCCAACATCATATAGCCAGTAGTTTAGTTGTGAAAGAATTTCAGGGTGCTTAGTTTTGTCAAAGAATTCCAGGGTGCTTAGTTTTATTTGAGGGGTGTGTTGTGCTGGACACCATTAACTTATCATTGTGAGAATCGGCTTATTTTTGTCATGTGACATGGTCAATGGGGTTTGACGTGAAAATAACAATGTCTAGTGGCATTTCTGAGCAAACATCTAACTTAACGATGGCATTTTTTAGATATCTAATTGCATTTTTGAGCAGGCATCTCACGGGTCTATGGCATTTTTTGAGTAGTTGTAACTTCTAATGGAAAAACTAAGTAGTGATACACAACTAGTGGCATTAATAATAAGAACCCAAGAATTAAATAGGGCTAATTTATTTATTTCTTTATTTCTTTATACCTTTGTGTGCGAAACAATATACGCTGCCTACCGCCAGATTTTCTTTACAGGGGAAACATAGAACTATATGAGTTCCCTGTTAAATTTTGGAATTATTCCGGGTTCGTTTGGCCTTTTTTATACATTAATTGAGTTTCTGGTCATTTAATGTGCATAATTCAAATTTGAACTACAAGCACATGCTCCCGTGCACCAAAGTTGACTGAAAAATCACATGTGTGTCCTCGGGTGAATTTCTAGGTCCCATGCAAGAAATGGGAATGAAATTCAAACATCTGGGCATCGCGGTTCGGTCGAAAACATTGAGAAGCTTGGTTTTAAAATTCTTGTAAATCCAAAACACGTCTGAAAATCATGAAACTTGGCATGGTGTCATGTCATGGTACTACCATGCTGTGGTAAAAAAATGCAGAATAGGAACAAGTTTTGCTATAAGTTTCTTGCAAACCGGAGCTTCTCTCAAGAAGGCTCGTGGTTCTGAGAGGGAACTTGTCACCTTTGTGTGCATAATTAAAATTATAAATACAAGCACATGCTCCAGTGCACCAAAGCTGGTTGAAAAATCACATGTGTGTCCTCGGGTAAATTTCTAGGTCCCATGCCAGAAATGGGAATGAAATTCAAACATCTGGGCATCATGGCTCGGCTGGAAACATTGAGAAACTTGGTTTTTTAATTCCTATAAATCCGAAACACGCATGAAAATCATGAAACTTGGCTTGGTGCCATGACATGGCACCAACATGCTGTGGTAATTTTGATGTCCGATTTGCGAAGGCGCACACATTAACAATCAACAAAGTCATTTTGGAACAAGTATGGTCACATTACAACCGGAAACACAAGTATTATTGAAACCGTGGGCGTTCTATTTACCATTTACGTTCCGCCACGCATCCCCTTTTGTTATTATCTAGGAGGCGCCGTGCAGGGTAGCTATTTGAGTACGGGAGGCATGCGATCAGACCCCTGCGCGAGCTTATCGGGAGGAGAGCCCTTTGACCTCCATCTGCCGTCCACCTCTCTCCCAATGTACCATTAATGGCGCCCGAGCCTCTGTTTAATGCCGTGGCAATGTCTCACTCGACTGAGATTTAAGAGAGAAAAAAGAAATTCTGAAAAGAAAATTTTGCACGAATCTTGATGTAAGATCTGACGGACCTATATAGCATCTACTGCGACTTATAGCAAGACTGGTGAATATATGTAAGGACGACGAGAGTGGATAATAATTGTCTTACATAATTAGGAAGATAATTAAAAAAGCCACATGCGGCTACGCCCGAAAGACACAAGGGCAAAAGAAGAAGGAAGACACATACAACGATCTGGCTTGCTGATCTCTACTTTCTTTATGCGCTGCAGGTCGCGGAGACTAGTTCTCGCGGCGGGCGATGATCTCTTTCATCAGTTTCATGTCCTTAATATGCTGCTTGGCAGCATCCATGGATTCATCCACCAGCCTGTTGCGCTCGATGCGGAGCATGGCATTCTCGTTCATAAGTTTCTTGATGATGACGCCTGTCCTCTGCAACACGACAACGGTCTCCTCCTCTTGCTTCGCCCTTCCGGCGATCTTCGCCCTTAGCAGGTCGCGCTCACCCCGGAACTTCGCATTGCCCTCCCCAAGTTGCTGGATGACACCGGTAGCCGCATCCTGCATCCTCGCCCAGCCGGAGATCTGATCCATCTGGCTATGGACTATCGCATGCATGCGCCTGTAAGAGTCCTCGCCTGCCCGCGAGAAATTTTCCTAGGGGCCGCGGCGCGGCGGGACCTCCATGTTGCTTCGGCAGCTCACCGGGACATCTCTGCTGCTTCCACGGCGTGGTCGGGCCAGTCTGCTACATCAATGGCGCGGTGGGACCTCCGTTCTACTTCGGCGGCGCGGCGGGACCTCTGTGCTGCTACTGCTGCGCGGCTAGATGCTACCACTTGAGCACCGCATTGGTTTTCCCTTGAAGAGGAAAGGGTGATGCAGCAAAGTAGCATAAGTATTTCCCTCAGTTTTTGAGAACCAAGGTATCAATCCAGTAGGAGGCCGCGCACGAGTCCCTCGCACCTACACAAACAAATAAATCCTCGCAACCAACGCGATACGGGGTTGTCAATCCCTACACGGTCACTTACGAGAGTGAGATCTAATAGATATGATAGGATAATAATTTTGGTATTTTTATGATAAAGAGAAATAAAAGATGCAAGTAAAATAAATGGCAAAGGAAATAACTAAGTATTGGAAGATTAATATGATGGAAGATAGACCCGGGGGCCATAGGTTTCACTAGTGGCTTCTCTCAAGAGCATAAGTATTTACGGTGGGTGAAAAAATTACCGTTGAGCAATTGACAGAATTGAGCATAGTTATGAGAATATCTAGGTGTGATCATGTATATAGGCATCACGTCCAAGACAAGTAGATCGACTCCTGCCTGCATCTACTACTATTACTCCACACATCGACCGCTATCCAGCATGCATCTAGAGTATTAAGTTCAAGAGAACAGAGTGACGCTTTCAGCAAGATGACATGATGTAGAGGGATAAACTCATGCAATATGGTGTAAACCCCATCTTGTTATCCTCGATGGCAACAATACAATACATACCTTGCTGCCCCTGCTGTCACTGGGAAAGGACACCGCAAGATTGAACCCAAAGCTAAGCACTTCTCCCATTGCAAGAAAGATCAATCTAGTAGGCCAAACCAAACTGATAATTCAAAGAGACTTGCAAAGATAACCAATCATACATAAAAGAATTCAGAGAAGATTCAAATATTGTTCATAGATAAACTTGATCATAAACCCACAATTCATCGGTCTCAACAAACACAACGCAAAAGAAGATTACATAGAATAGATCTCCTCAAGAGAGGGGGAGAACTTTCTATTGAGATCCAAAAAGAGAGAAGAAGCCATCTAGCTAATAACTATAGACCCATAGGTCTGAAGTAAACTACTCACACTTCATCGGAGGGGCTATGGTGTTGATGTAGAAGCCCTCCGTGATCGATGCCCCCTCCGGCGGAGCTCCGGAAAAGGCCCCAAGACAGGATCTCGTGGATAAAGAAAGTTACGTTTGTGGAATTAGGGTTTTGGCTCCGTATCTGGTAGTTTGGGGGTACATGGTATATATAGGAGGAAGGAGTACGTCGGTGGAGCAACAGGGGGCCCACGAGGGTGGAGGGCGCGCCTGGGGGGAGTAGGCGCGCCCCCTGCCTCGTGCCTTCCTGGTAGCTTTCTTGAGATAGGGTCCAAGTCCTCTGGATCATGATTGTTCCGAAAATCACGTTCCCGAAGGTTTCATTCCGTTTGGACTCCGTGTGATAGTCTTTTTCTGCGAAACCCTAAAATAGGCAAAAAAACATCAATTCTGGGCTGGGCCTCCGGTTAATAGGTTAGTCCCAAAAATAATATAAAAGTGTATAATAAAGCCCAATAATGTCCAAAACAGAATATAATATAGCATGGAACAATAAAAAATTATATATACGTTGGAGACGTATCACTGGACATGTCGGCTGCTTTCACGGCGAGGCAGGACATCTCTCGTGCTTCCTCTTCCGTGCTCACTTCTCCCTGGTGGAAATCTCTTGACGCAGAACTCACGCTGGCTATGGCTTGATTGTTTCTTGTGGATGAGGAGTTGAGGAGGAATGTTCAGTCATCTTAGCATAGTAGTATTTATAACCGAGTACTACTAATACGCTCCTAAGTGGGAAACTGTTTAGGTTGTGATCGGTGTGAACAGGTTTGCAATTAAATATAGCGTGGTAGTAGTAGTAATTTGGAATGTGACGAGACGCGGTTAAGATTTATTGACGGTTCTAGTTCCGAAGTGCGGCACTATTCCCGAATGGCGTAATGTCGGCATGTTTTCTCGGCCGTGGTGTAGCATATGCCATGGTACTACTAGTTCTTTTTCTACTGCTGTGTATGTGCAAAAACTGGCACCGTCGGATACATATCTTACGCTTGGCGTTCGACAGGAATAGCCTCGTGGCGAGCTATGGACTAGTCTTTTTTCAGACGCATTACACCTATCTCTCGGGACTTCTCGCACGCACCATCACTGCTCCCTAGGCCAATGCCACCAACATAGAGTTGTACTCTAAGAAGAGGTGCACACATGCACTCATCCTCTCTCACACACGCATGTGTAGCTCCAAATTGTAGTGTTCTCAACCATCCAATTGGCTCTATCATAGGTTTCGCGTTGCTCCTTGGCCTTGAGATTGAGATGTTTTAAACGCGGAGGCTAAGATGGAGGCGCAAGGTTTTGGTTAATATGCGGGCCGCACATGGCACCAACACGACACAAGCTTCGTCTGCCTGGTGCGCATGCAGTCGGGTGAGTTGTCCGAGTACAGACACAACTAGGCCCTTGTTGGTATCTGCGCCTCGACTTTGGCTGCTCATAGTAGAGAGTAACATAGACCAGTTACTAGTCTATGTTACTAGTACCTTCATAGTGGGTAGTGTCATATAGTATATGCATAGTTTTGCTCCATGGCGTGATCCATCGATACTACTATTGTACAAATGTATACATTTTTAGAAGTCTAGAGGGCGGGGCAGTCTAGCTTGGTCCTTTTCATGAGAGGCGAGGGACTTTGTGATTTGACGGCTCATTACTGCTGGAAGGCGGGGCCTTGTGATTTGACTCCTCGTATAAATGTGCCGATGACCTGAGGTGGAGCAAAGAACCGTGCGGTATACTCAAGTTTTCCACTGGAGTAGTACGACGAAGGAGCACGAAACACGGTAGCCCAGTGCCATATCCTCTACTCTCTACTCTTATTATATATTACTAGCAAGAGGCATTGTTCTATTGGCGATAAAGAATGATCTAATTTCCTAGTCATCTCATTTTTAGCATTGTTCTATTCATGCCTCGCAGAGAAGGTGACACATGCGGCGAAACACCCGAAGCAAAATAAGAAACACAAGAGCAAAAGAAGGAGGATTATCACCCCCCAAAAAGAAGGAATACGCACACACAAGTCTGGGGTGCTGCTCTCACTACATGAAGGGTTGCTGGCCGCGGAGTCGTAACTGCTTCTTCATCACCTCCACGACCTCTATCTCCTTGCGCGTCTCCTCCACCATCTTCATCATTGTGTCCATGACGCGGGATTTCTCGACGCGGGCCTTCATCATCTGTTCCACGGCCGCATTACGTACCTTGACAGCAGTCGGATGCTCGATGCGGAGCTTCGCCAACTCCTCCTTCTGTTCCATGACGAGGGCCTGCAACATCTTCATCTAGGAACTACTATTCTCATGCAGATTCTTCTAGCCGGTGTTCTCCTCCTTCAGCAGGTTGAGCTCATGGCAGAGCTTCACGTTGTCCTCCTGAAGTTGCAGGATTTCGCCGGTCGCCTTCTTCTCCGAGGCAATGCTATTCTTCAGTAGCATCACCAAGCCGGCGGTCAACTCCCCCAGCTCATTGAGCTCAGCGGGCATGTCGTCGAGGCTCTCCTTCAGCAGCTCCACCAAGCCGTGGATGAACTCCTTGTAACACCCTCGATGCGACTATATCTCCCACGTGTCGAGGCACGACTTAGAGGCATAATTGCATTGAAGGCATATATCGCAAATTAGGCAATCTTCACAACATCCCATGTAATATAGATAATAAAAGGGGAGATAACATAGTTGGCTTACACTCGCCACGTCAATCAAGGTACATAAATAACGTTACATCAACCAAACACTCATGGCCTGACTACGGCGCCAAAATAAAAGATAACCCAACATGCGACACGGTCCCGATCACCCCCAACTAGGCACCACTACTGATCATCAGGAAAGGAAACATAGTAACGTTGAGAGTCTTGTTGAACTCCCACTTGAGCTCAAGCGCGTCACCTGGAGCGGAATCATCAGGCCCTGCATCTGGTGTAATAGTAATCTGTGAGCCACAGGGACTCAGCAATCTCGCACCCTCGCGATCAAGACTATTTAAGCTTATAGGTAAGGTAAGGTAATTATATGTGGAGCTGCATCAAGCGACTAGCAAAATATGGTGGCTAACTTATTCGCAAAAGAGAGCGAGAAGAGGAGGCAAAGCGCGAGCGAGAAACTAGAGAACAACCTGCGCAAGCATTACTCCAATACCGTGTCCGCTTCCCGGACTCCACCGAGAAGAGGCCATCACGGTAACACACTCAGTTGATTCATTTTAATTAAGCTAAGGTTCAAGTTATCTACAACCGGACATTAACAAATTCCCATCTGCCCATAACCGCGGGCACGGGTTTCGAAAGTTCAAATCCCTGCAGGGGAGTCCCAACTTATCCCATGACAAGCTCTCACGATCAACAAAGGAATAGACCTCCTCCCAAGACGTTCCGATCAGACTCGGTATCTCGGTTCTTCAAGACACTTCGACGGGTTAAAACAAGACCAGCAACACCGCCCGAATGTGCCGACAAATCCCGATAGGAGCTGCACATATCTCGTTCTCAGGGCACACTCAGATGAGCCAGACGTCGGGTAGGCCAGCCCAGAGTTGCCCCTGGTAGCCCCGGACATCGCTCGGTGGGACCAACACTCAGAGGAGCACTGGCCCGGGGGGGCTAAAATAAGATGACCCTCGGGCTCCGGAAACCCAAGGGAAAAGAGGCTAGGTTGCAAAAGGTAAAACCAAGGTTGGGCATTGCTGGAAAAGCTTTAATCAAGGCGAAATATCAAGGGGTTCCCATTATAACCCAACCGCGTAAGGAACGCAAAATCCGGGAACATAACACCGATATGACGGAAACTAGGGCGGCAAGAGTGGAACAAAACACTAGGCGAGAGGCCGAGCCTTCCACCCTTTACCAAGTATATAGATGCATTAAGATAACATGGCAATATAATGATATCCCAACAAGTAAATAAATGTTCCAACAAGGAACGGTCTCCAATCTTCACCTGCAACTAGCAACGCTATAAGAGGGGCTGAGCAAAGCGATAACATAGCCAATCAATGGTTTGCTAGGACATAGTGGGTTAGAGGTTTGACATGGTAGTTTGGGAGCCTTGAAAGAAAGTGGTAGGCATCGTAGCATTGGCATAGCAAAAGAGCGAGCAAACTAGCATAGCAAAGATATTAGTGATTTCGAGGGTATGATCATCTTGCCTGCACAGTTGTCAGAGTTGACTGGATCCCCGAAAGCAAACTCAACGGGCTCCTCGTTAGAGAACTCGTCTCTCGTCTATACCCAAACAAGACAAACAAGCAACAAGGACACAATCAACCACGCGCAAAGCTCAAACAATATGATGCAAAGATGATATGCTATGCGGGATGCGATGCGGGATGCATATGCAAGATGTGACAAGGAATGCATGAACCTGGCTTCAACTTGGAAATCCAAGTGTGCCACTGGAAAGCTGAGATGAAATTGCTTGAAAACGATATAAAGAACACCGGAATCGGAGTTACGGTTTGGAAATGGCAAGCGATTCAAATATGACACCGGTCTGCGATTTACAGCAAGTAGACATCTAAATGCAACGAAATGAACATGCTAAAGCATTCAAACATGACAACAAAATACATGGCAGGGATGCATTCATCATTCTTAACAAAAGTCTAGCACTGAGCTACGGCCAATTCATCCATTAACAGGTTCAAACAAGCATGGCAAAAATGCATATGGCAAACAGATATCAGACTTAGTGAAATTAACACTTGTCTGGAATTTCAAATCAGATAGCACTCTTCGGAGCGACAAAACTACATGTTACAGGACCTGAACATGGCAAAGTAAAGCATGGCATGGAGCTACCCAAAGAGTTTAACAAAAGTCGCTTAGTGACCTTGAGCCAAAAGGGATCAGAAAATACAATTGCAAGCATGTGAACATGGCAAAAACATAATCAGTTTTCAGACTTAGTGAAAACTGGCACATGCTGAAACATAACTCGAGTGGGCATGTTTACGAGCTCGATGCACTCACTACGGTGCAAGTCATGACAAGCTAAGCTTACACCCATCAAGAATACACAAAATACAAGCTATACATGGCAAGAACAATAGCATGGCATGCATGGATCAACTACAACATCATCGGCAAAATTGCAAACAAGTTGACAATCTGCCCAGATTCACAAAGTAGCAAAAGTAGAGCTCGATTGACTCAACCTAGGTTGCTCCATAATTGCAAACAAAGACATGGATGGATAGAGCATTACAAGATTAACAAAACACCCTTACTGATCATCCTCAAAAGAGGCACGGATCACTAGGAAACAACATGAACATATGGCAACAAGAGATAAACAGATCAAGGACTTAGTGGAAAAGCTAAGTCCCTGAAATCAAAATTACCAAGTGCACCACTTGGCAAGCTTGTGCTAGTCACCACACACATCAGAAAAATACATGGGTTGCACCTCTGGAAAGATGACAAAACCCTTAACAAAACATATGTAGAACTCATGGGCATATCATGCACACAATAATCATGGCAAAAAATGACAAAAAGCTAAATGGAGCAGCAGATCTGACAATTATCTCAAGTAGCCCTCTTCTAACAGCATTTCAGGCATCAAGATGCACTCAAATGAAAATGATGCAATGGAATGAAATGATGTACTCTCTGAGATGAACATTTTGATATGCTATATGCCAAAAACAGAGTTACGGATGCGGAGATACGACACGATGAACAGGAGCATATGGATCTGGGATTTTTGGGACTTAGCCGAAAATACTACCTCCAGATCTAGGGTTTGCCCGACGCGGAAAACGAGGCGGCCGGATCTTCGCCGGAATCACTGTAGACGACCGGATCCGGCGACGTGGGACTTGCCGGTGACCGGACTTGGCGAGGACGGCGATGGCGGCGGCACCGCCGGGAGGTGAGGGCGTGGTGGCCTCGGGGCGGCGCGGAAGCCGAGGCGAGGCGGGGCAGAGAGGCGGCAGCGGCGGCTCGTCGGCGTCCGGTGGTGCGGGCGCCGGCAAAAGGGGAGGCGGCGGCGCGAGGTAGGAGAAGGCGGCGGGGCGACGGTGCGGGCGGCGCGCGCGGATGGGCTCGCGGGGGCCCTGCCTGGGCTCGGCGGGCCGGCGGCGGAGAGAGGCGGCCGGGCGTATAGGGAGGCGCCACGTGGCGGCGGCAGGGAGCAGCGGACACGTCCAGCCGGACGGAAATTTTTCCTCCGGCACAGAGATGATTTTTAGCGTTTCAGACGAGTGGGATCCGGATTTTCGGGGAGAGGCCTTTATATAGGCATAGAGGGAGCTAGGAGTGTCCAAATGAGGTGCGGTTTTCGGCCACGCGGTCGTGATCGAACGCTCTAGATGATGGAGAAGGTTTTGGTGGGTTTTGGGACAAATTGTAAGGGTGTTGGCCTGCAACACACACGAGGCCTTTTCGGTCCTCGGTTAACCGTTGGAGTATCAAACGAAGTCCAAATGGCACGAAACTTGACAGGCGGTCTACCGGTAGTAAACCAAGGCCGCTTGGCAAGTCTCGGTCCAATCCGGAAATGTTTAATCCCCACACATGAAAGAAAGGTAGAAATGACCACCGGAGGAGAACAAAGCACCGGAATGCAAAACGGACAATGGGGAAAAAGCTCGAATGCATGAGACGAACACGTATGCAAATGCAATGCACATGATGACATGATATGAGATGCATGACAATGATAACAACACACGGAGACAAAGACCCGAACCCGAGAAAATAATATAACTTAACGCCGGAAACGGCAAGAGTTGGAGTATAAATTGGGAAAGTCACATCCTGGGTGTTACAACACTCCACCACTACGAAAGGATCTCGTCCCGAGATCTAGGACTGAAAGAACGCCAGGTACTCAGAATGGAGGTGATCCTCGCGTTCCCAGGTAGCTTCACGGTCGGAATGGTGTGACCACTTGACTTTGAGAAATTTGATTGACTTATTGCGAGTCTTGCGTTCAGTCACTTCAAGAATAGCAACTGGGTGCTCACGATAAGAGAGATCTTCTTGGAGCTCAATGTCCTCGAAGTTGATAGTGCGGTTAGGAGTCCTGAAGCACTTTTGGAGCTGAGAGACATGGAACACGTCATGAACATTTGCAAAGTTTGAAGGAAGCTCGAGTTGATAGGCGAGATCGCCTCTCTTGCTGACAATCTTGAAAGGTCCCACGTATCTAGGGGCAAGCTTCCCTTTGATACCGAAGCGACGAGTACCTTTCATAGGAGAGACGCGGAGGTAAACATGATCTCCGATCTCGAAAGACAAATCATGGTGCTTACTATCATAGTAGCTCTTCTGGCGGGATTGGGCTGCTTTGAGGTTATCTCGAATGACTATGCACATTTCCTCTGCCTCTGTGATTAAGTCATTACCCAAAAGCTGACGTTCACCGGTTTCAGACCAGTTGAGAGGGGTACGGCACTTCCTGCCGTACAGAATTTCAAATGGGGCCTTGCCCGAACTTGCTTGAAAACTGTTGTTGTAGGAGAATTCAGCATAAGGAAGACAATCCTCCCACTTCATGCCGAAGGAGATCACACAAGCCCTGAGCATATCTTCAAGAATCTGGTTGACACGCTCGACTTGACCGCTAGTTTGAGGATGGAAAGCTGTGCTGAAGCGGTTGTTGGTGCCCATGGCCTTCTGAAAAGAATCCCAAAACTTGGATGTAAAGATGCTGCCACGGTCTCAAGAGATCACTTGTGGAATGCCGTGCAGAGAGACAATCCGAGAGGTATAGAGTTCCGCCAATTGAGCTACAGTGATCGACTCTTTGATAGGCAGAAAATGAGCCACTTTGGTGAGTTTGTCGATGACAACGAATATAGCATCATTGCCACGCTTGGACTTTGGAAACCCAGTCACGAAGTCCATCTCAATGTGATCAAACTTCCATTCTGGAATGGCAAGAGGTTGGAGGAGACCAGCTGGACTTTGATGTTCTGCCTTCACTCTTCTGCAGACATCACATTCATTCACGAATTGAGCAATCTCGCGCTTCATTCGAGTCCACCAATAAGCCTGCTTGAGGTCCTGATACATCTTCGTGCTCCCAGGGTGGATGGAGAGGAGAGAATTGTGAGCCTCGTTCATGATCACTTTACGAAGGTCACCTTTGGGTACAACAATACGATCCTCGAAGAAGAGAGTATCTTTGTCATCAAGGCGGTAGCACTTGTACTTGGGTTGATTCTTGGCAATCCCAATTTTCACCTTTTTCACCATAGCATCAAGAAGCTGGGCTTGGCGAATCTGGTCTTCCAAGGTAGGAGAGACTTGAAGGTTGGCGAGGAAACCTTGAGGAACAACTTCCAGATTAAGTTTGCGGAAAGCTTCACAAAGATCGGGTTGATAAGGCTTGAGAATCAGACTGTTGCAATAAGCCTTTCTGCTCAATGCGTCAGCAATCACATTGGCCTTGCCTGGAGTATACTTGATACTCGGATTATACTCTTGAATCATTTCAACCCATCGAGTTTTCCTGAGGTTGAGATTAGGCTGAGTGAATATGTACTTGAGACTCTTGTGATCAGTGAAAATGTCCACTTTTCTTCCCAATAAGAGATGTCTCCAAGTCAAAAGAGCATGCACAACTGCTGCCAACTCAAGATCATGAGTGGGGTAGTTCTTGTTGTTGGGCTTCAACTGGCGATAGGTATAAGCCACAACTTTCTTCTCTTGCATCAACACTGCGCCAAGACCTTGGAGAGAGGCATCACAAAAGACCTCGTACGGCTTGGATTCATCAGGCGGAGTCAGAACTGGAGCGGTGACCAATTTCTCTTTCAAAGTGTTGAAAGCAATGTCACACTCCGGAGACCAAACGTACTTGACTTGCTTCTGGAGAAGATTTGAGAGAGGCTTCGCGATCTTAGAAAAGTTTTCAACGAATCTTTGGCAGTAGCTTGCGAGACCGAGGAAGCTACGGAGTTGCTTCATGTTCTGAGGAGGTTCCCAATTCACAATTGCAGACACCTTCTCAGGATTCACGGCAATTCCCTTGGCAGAGATAATATGACCAAGATAAAGAACCTCATCGAGCCAAAATTCGCACTTGGACAACTTGGCGTAGAACTGATGTTCCCTGAGCTTATCGAGTACCAAACGCAAGTGCTTGGCATGATCTTCCTTGTTCTTGGAGAAAACCAGAATGTCGTCGAGATAGACCAAATAGAAGTCATTGGTGTAGGCGTTGAAGATGAAGTTCATCATGCGAGAGAATGTCGGAGGAGCGTTGACGAGACCAAAAGACATGACAGTGTATTCATATGAACCATAGCTTGTCCTGAAAGCCGTCTTGGGAATATCTTGTTCACGGATTCGAATCTGATGATAACCCATACGGAGATCAAGCTTGGAGAATACTTGGGCATCTTTGAGTTGTTCGAACAGCTCGTTGATGTTGGGAAGTGGGTATTTGTTCTTGATGGTCTTCTTGTTCAATGGACGGTAATCAACACAAAGTCGGTCCATTCCATCTTTCTTCTTCACAAAGAAAACACCACAACCCCACGGAGAAGAACTAGGCTGGATGAGACCCATTTTCTCTTGAATATCGAGTTGCTTCTTCAGTTCCTTCAACTCTTCAGGTCCGAGCTTGTAAGGACGTTTGCACACAGGTTCCGTGTCAGGCTCAAGATCAATAACGAATTCAACTGGCCGGTGCGGAGGCATTCCTGGAAGCTCTTCTGGAAAGACGTCTTGATATTCGTAAACGACTGGAATCTGCGAGATGGCATCGAGTTCACCCTTCTCATTGAGAGAAAACAGACGGATAGTATCATCACGAGCGGCAAAGACAATTACATCCTCAGACGAATGAGTCAATTGAATCTGCCTGGCTGCACAATCAAGCTGAGCCTTGTGCTTAGAAAGCCAATCCATTCCGAGAATAAGATCAATATCCGAGTTACCAAGAACCACCGGAGAAGAGAGAAACTTGTAGTCGCCCAACGTGATAGTAACATCTGGGGCAATAGCGCTTGCATTCATGAATTTACCCAGAGAAACAACAGATAACTGTCTAGGCAAATCTTGTAAAGGCAACTCATGCTTAGAAACAAATGGCCTCGAGATAAAACAATGTGATGCACCCGTGTCAAAAAGAACTTTTGCAGGAATATCATTAACAGGAAGGTTACCCATGATGACATCTGATGAGTCCTCTGCCTGAGCTGCATTCATCAAGTTGACCTTGGCAGACTTGGGGTTATGCTTGACCACAGCTGTACTTGCTGATCTGACAGGAGGAGGAGGAAGACGCCTCTGGTTGAAACACTTGTTGGCATAGTGACCCTTCTGTTGGCACTTGTTGCACGTGACCTCTGAAAGCGGACGGTGATACGGAGCACTCGATCTTGGAGCTTGAGACGAAGTCTTGTTCTAAAAGCTAGGGTTGGGTGGGTGGGCAGATCCACTGCCACCTTTGCTCTTCTGCTGATATGGCTGACGGAACGGAGGAGGAGGAAGCCAATACTTCTGCTGCTTGGCCACTTGAGTAGAGGAAGAAGGAGTAACATCTCTGACTCGCTTCTTGGAAGCATCACACCTGAATTGAGCAGCCCCTTTCTTTAGTGCCATGTTGTAGAACTTATCGTATCTCAAGGGCTCAAAGAGAACAAGAGCTAGTTGAATTTCTTCTCTGAGACCACCCCTGAACTGGTATATCATGCTCTTCTCATCAGGTACGTCCTGCTTGGCAAAGTGGGCGAGCTTCTGAAACAACTTGTTGTATTCATAGACAGACAAAGAGCCTTGCTTCAGGTTGCGGATTCCTCATGCTTGCTTTCAATCATGCTCTAAGGGATATGATGAGCCCTGAAATCTTGACGAAATTCGTTCCAAGTTATAACACGTCCACCTCTGGAATCCTTGTACTGCTGGAACCATTCTGCAGCTTGATCTTTGAGTTGGAAGGAAGCGAACTTGACAAAGTCCTCATGCCTGACGTTACTGCACTCGAAATGCTTGCACAGATCCACAAGCCAATCGTCAGCATCGGTTGCCTCAACAAAATTGCTGAAAGTCTTTGGCCCGTTAGCAAGGAACTGGTTGAGTGAAGCAAAGTGATTCTGATTGTTGCCTTGGTTCCCTTGGTTGCCTTGATTGCGCTCTTGAAGAATTTGCATGATCAACTGTGTGTTTGCATTGATTGTGGCCATCACAGCTTGCCATGCCTCCGAAGGAGGGGAAGATGGTGGCGGATCAGGATTCGGAGTCGTGCGCGTTGGAGGAGCCATCCTGAAGAGGTTGACATCCATTAGCACATTGATAGACAAATATTGAAGCTGAATCCAACGGAATGAAAATTGCAACATATAGTCTTCACATCCGAACAAAATGAACGAATGCATTCCTCTTGAAATGGTCACATATCCATAAATTGAGAAGCCACTTAGAATTAGGTAGAGAAATAAATCAACAAGGTACGGATCAAGAACGAATAATCGGTAAGAAATCCCAATCTCAAACCAATATCCGTGGAAGAAGAACTAGAGCTACAAGAATTCCCACCTATGAGACTCCCGAACCTTTCCGGTTATGTAATCAGGTGTTGGGGATACAGGGGAAGCATAATATCTCACCCAAACTAGCAAATCCTACATCCAGCTGCATCCATCCTTCAACACATAACCAAGAAATCTTCGGAAACCATCTACCTCAACCTTCGAAAAGCATCCGTTATACAAGTTATGGCGATACTCCCGAACTCCCGCCCCAGTACTGGGTGGCGTCGAGGTTATCTCACCAACGAACTGCTTGAAAGAGATTTTCTATGTCGGCGTACTAAACTCAGGTATTCCAGAACTGCAACGATAAAATTATGACGGCAACACCTCAGAGCTCAACTCCCCGGGACACTTCCACAAAACCCCTGACAGGAGGCACCAAGACAATGTTCTCATCATAAAACCATCGGAACGATTCCAAGATACCCACGTGATCCTAAATTTTTTTTAGTGAAATTGAGAAGAGAAGAGTCAAAACTCTACGTCAGGATGCCTTACCAGAGCGATGAGGAGACTGGGAAGTAAAAAGAATTCCTAAACTCTCCGATATATAATTCCTAAATGACTCAAAACATTTTTCTAGACACAACTCGGCCCCTAAAAACGATCAAGCAATGGGGCTCCTAAGGTCGGGGAAGGCTCTGATACCAACTTGTAGCACCCTTGATGTGACTATATCTCCCATGTGTCGAGGCACGACTTAGAGGCATAATCGCATTTCGCAAATTAGGCAATCTTCACAACATCCATGTAATATAGATAATAAAAGGGGAGATAACATAGTTGGCTTACACTCGCCACGTCAATCAAGGTACATAAATAAAATTACATCAACCAAACACTCATGACCCGACTACGGCGCCAAAATAAAAGATAACCCAACATGCGACACGGTCCCGATCACCCCCAACTGGGCACCACTACTGATCATCAGGAAAGGAAACATAGTAACGTTGAGAGTCTTGTCGAACTCCCACTTGAGCTCAAGCGCGTCACCTGGAGCAGAATCATCAGGCCCTGCATCTGGTGTAATAGTAATCTGTGAGCCACAGGGACTCAACAATCTCGCACCCTCGCGATCAAGACTATTTAAGCTTATAGGTAAGGTAAGGTAATTATATGTGGAGCTGCAGCAAGCGACTAGCAAAATATGGTGGCTAACTTATTCGCAAAAGAGAGCGAGAAGAGGAGGCAAAGCGCGAGCGAGAAACTAGAGAACAACCTGCGCAAGCATTACTCCAATACCGTGTCCGCTTCCCGGACTCCGCCGAGAAGAGGCCATCACGGTAACACACTCAGTTGATTCATTTTAATTAAGTTAAGGTTCAAGTTATCTACAACCGGACATTAACAAATTCCCATCTGCCCATAACCGCGGGCACGGGTTTCGAAAGTTCAAATCCCTGCAGGGGAGTCCCAACTTAGCCCATGACAAGCTCTCACGGTCAACGAAGGAATAGACCTCCTCCCAAGACGTTCCGATCAGACTCGGTATCTCGGTTCTTCAAGACACTTCGACAGGTTAAAATAAGACCAGCAACACCGCTCGAATGTGCCGACAAATCCCGATAGGAGCTGCACATATCTCGTTCTCAGGGCACACTCAGATGAGCTAGACGTCGGGTAGGCCAGCCCAGAGTTGCCCCTGGTAGCCCCAGACATCGCTCGGTGGGACCAACACTCAAAGGAGCACTGGCCCGGGGGGGCTAAAATAAGATGACCCTCGGGCTCCGGAAACCCAAGGGAAAAGAGGCTAGGTGGCAAAAGGTAAAACCAAGGTTGGGCATTGCTGGAAAAGCTTTAATCAAGGCGAAATATCAAGGGGTTCCCATTATAACCCAACCACGTAAGGAACGCAAAATCCGGGAACATAACACCGATATGACGGAAACTAGGGCGGCAAGAGTGGAACAAAACACTAGGCGAGAGGCCGAGCCTTCCACCCTTTACCAAGTATATAGATGCATTAAGATAACATGGCAATATAATGATATCCCAACAAGTAAATAAATGTTCCAACAAGGAATGGTCTCCAATCTTCACCTGCAACTAGCAACGCTATAAGAGGGGCTGAGCAAAGCGGTAACATAGACAATCAACGGTTTGATAGGACATAGTGGGTTAGCGGTTTGACATGGCAGTTTGGGAGGCTTGAAAGCAAGTGGTAGGCATCGTAGCATTGGCATAGCAAAAGAGCGAGCAAACTAGCATAGCAAAGATAGTAGTGATTTCGAGGGTATGATCATCTTGCCTACACAGTTGTCAGAGTTGACTGGATCCTCGAAAGTAAACTCAATGGGCTCCTCGTTAGCGAACTCGTCTCCCGACTCTACCCAAACAAGACAAACAAGCAACAAGGACACAATCAACCACGCGCAAAGCTCAAACAATATGATGCAAAGATGATATGCTATGCGGGATGCGATGCGGGATGCATATGCAAGATGTGACAAGGAATGCAACGAAATGAACATGCTACAGCACCCAAACATGACAAAAAAAATACATGGAAGGGATGCATTCATGATGCTTAACAAAAGTCTAGCACTGAGCTACGGCCAATGCATCCATTAACAGGTTCAAACAAGCATGGCAAAAATGCATATGGCAAACAGATTTCAGACTTAGTGAAATAACACTTGTCTGGAATTTCAGATCAAATAGCACTCTTCGGAGCGACAAACCTACATGTTACAGGACCTGAACATGGCAAAGTAAAGCATGGCATGGAGCTACTCAAAGAGCTTAACAAAAGTCCCTTAGTGACCTTGAGCCAAAAGGGATCAGAAAATACAATTGCAAGCATGTGAACATGGCAAAAACATAATCAGTTTTCAGACTTAGTGAAAACTGGCACATGCTGAAACATAACTCGAGTAGGCATGTTTACGAGCTCGATGCACTCACTACGGTGCAAGTCATGACAAGATAAGCTTACACCCATCAAGAATACACAAAATGCAAGCTATACATGGCAAGAACAATAGCATGGAATGCATGGATCAACTATAACATCATCGGCAAAATTGCAAACAAGTTGACAATCTGCCCAGATTCACAAAGTAGCATAAGTAGAGCTTGATTGAGTCAAGCTAGGGTGCTCCATAATTGCAAACAAAGACATGGATGGATAGAGCATTACAAGATTAACAAAACACCCTTACTGATCATCCTCAAAAGAGGCACGGATCACTAGGAAACAACATGAACATATGGCAACAAGAGATAAACATATCAAGGACTTGGTGGAAAAGCTAAGTCCCTGAAATCAGAATTACCAAGTGCACCACTTGGCAAGTTTGTGCTAGTCACCACACACATCACAAAAATACATGGGTTGCACCTCTGGAAAGATGACAAAACCCTTAACAAAACATATGTAGAACTCATGGGCATATCATGGACACAATAATCATGGCAAAAAATGACAAAAAGCTAAATGGAGCAGCAGATCTGACAATTATCTCAAGTAGCCCTCTTCTAACAGCATTTCAGGCATCAAGATGCACTCAAATGAAAATGATGCAATGGAATGAAATGATGTACTCTCTGAGATGAACATTTTGATATGCTATATGCCAAAAACAGAGTTACGGATGCGGAGATACGACACGATGAACAGGAGCATATGGATTTGGGATTTTTGGGACTTAGCCGAAAATACTACCTCCAGATCTAGGGTTTGCCCGACGCGGAAAACGAGGCGGCCGGATCTTCGCCGGAATCACTGTAGACGACCGGATCCGGCGACGTGGGACTTGCCGGTGACCGGACTTGGCAAGGACGGCGATGGCGGCGGCACTGCCGGGCGGTGAGGGCGCGGTGGCCTCGGGGCGGCGCGAAAGCCGAGGCGAGGCGGGGCGGAGAGGCGGCGGCGACGGCTCGTTGGCATCCGGTGGCGCGGGCGCCGGCAAAAGGGGAGGCGGCGGCGCGAGGTAGGAGAAGGCGGCGGGGCGACGGCGTGGGCGGCGCGCGCGGATGGGCCCGCGGGGGCCCTGCGTGGGCTCAGCGGGCCGGCGGCGGAGAGAGGTGGCCGGGCGTATAGGGAGGCGCCACGTGGCGGCGGCGGGGAGCAGCGGACACGTCCGGCCGGACAGAAATTTGTCCGCCGGCGGAGATGATTTTTAGGGTTCCAGACGAGGGGGATCCGGATTTTCGGGGAGAGGCCTTTATATAGGCATAGAGGGAGCTAGGAGTGTCCAAATGAGGTGCGGTTTTCGGCCACGCGATCGTGATCGAACGCTCTAGATGATGGAGAAGGTTTGGTGGGATTTGGGCCAAATTGGAAGGGTGTTGGGCTGCAACACACACGAGGCCTTTTCGGTCCCTCGGTTAACCGTTGGAGTATCAAACGAAGTCCAAATGGCACGAAACTTGACAGGCGGTCTACCGGTAGTAAACCAAGGCCGCTTGGCAAGTCTCGGTCCAATCCGGAAATGTTTAATCCCCACACACGAAAGAAAGGTAGAAATGACCACCGGAGGAGAACGAAGCGCCGGAATGCAAAACGGACAACGGGGAAAAAGCTTGAATGCATGAGACGAACACATATGCAAATGCAATGCACATGATGACATGATATGAGATGCATGGCAACGATAACAACACACGGAGACAAAGACCCGAACCCGAGAAAATAATATAACTTAACGCTAGAAACGGCAAGAGTTGGAGTACAAATTGGGAAAGTCACATCCGGGGTGTTACACTCCTTCTGCTTATTGAGGTGCTTATTGAGCTGATCGGGCATGCCGTCGAGGGATAACGACTCCAGCGCCGCCAGCGCGGCATGTTCGCTTCCGCATCTAGGGCGCTCCTGGGAGCCATCGCTTGCCTGTGAGAGATCTTTCGAGGTCTCTGCGTGGCGGCGAGCCCTCTCTTTTTTCGCAGCCTTGGTTGCTGCTCCCTTGTTACGAGTAGTTCTCGACCTAGAGCTCTGCACACCGGCCATGGCAAGGACGGACGAAGAAGCAGGACTTGTGAGGAGGAAGGTAGAGTAATTTTTGGTTAGGTAGTTCCCCTTTTTATAACCTAAGTACTAGCACTAGTACTAAAACCTGCATAGTGGGAACACGTTCAGTTTTGGTACGTACTGGTAGGTGTGAGCAGGCTTGCACTTAATTGTAGCACTGGTACTTTCGAATGTGATGGGAACAAGGTAAAGATTAATTGATGGTTTTTGGTTTCGAGGCCCGAAATGGCTCCCGATGAGTTTAGTGGAACATAAATTTCAAGTAGACTGCACTGCTCAGATGCGTAAATATTATGTTACTGTGAAAAATTGGCACAAAATACGAAGGAGACCAATGGAAGTACTACTAGCAACCCATGATTTAACTACTCGCATGTGCGCAGTGGAGTAGTAATGTCTTTCTTCCGCCCTCACGTCCACTCAATTTGCATGCGCTGTATTAATTGACCATCAATGAAGTGAAGGACTTTACACGCGTCAAATTATCACATGGGGTGGATCTTGGTACAAAATTGCGTCCGCCAGTGTACCCGCGTGTGCGTGCGAGGGAATGAGTACGTGTGTGGCGTGCGTGCACATCTTCGCTTCGTGCATGTACCGTCAGTGCGGCTCGGGGAGGACGAGTACATTCTTCTGGAACTAGCAGCACGTCACTGTGATCAATCCACACAAGGATGTCACGACAATGCCTCCACATGTGCCACGTGCCCACGTGGCTTCATGAATTGTAAGAGAAACATTGTGTAGCGTGCCATTGTGTTTTGCACATACTCGAAGTACTAGTAAGGTACACGTGCATTGCACCGTCAGATTTTGCAACCAAATTACGAATAAATACAACACTATAGCATATAAGCTGTAAGTCATATATGCCTGATGTAGACCTTTGTTTAATTCTTATAGTTCATCTCATTCAAAATAATTAGTTTTTATAAAAAACCTAGCGCCTCTTTGATTCATAGGATTTCCAAAACGCGGGAATAGGAAGAACATGGGATTAGAGTGGAATGTCATCTTGAATCCTATAGGATGGTATGAGTGTTCGATTGTGCATAGAAAAAAACGCAGAATTCTTTCAAAGAGGTTTGAGTGGATGGGATGTTTCCTATGAAATCTACTACAAATGAATCATATGGAAAAAATTCCTATGGTTCACAAATCAAACAACCAAGATAGGAAAATTTCCTAAGGATTAGAATCCTCCAAAATTCCTTCGAGAATCCTTTGAATCAAAGAAGCCCTTAATCTATTTTATGATTCATGGAATTGTGTGTTGTAAAGCATAAAGTACAAACAAAGAATGGCAATTCAACTAGAAAAAAAGTTTGGGCAGTTACGATACGGAAGATTCTAGAACAAAGGAGAACCACTGTTGTTTTGAGATTTGTGCATTATGCTTAAGTTCAACCATGGAGTCTGATAGATTGTACATGTGGCAAAATCTGGTGGGGGGCTAGAAGATGGTGCGAGGGGCCGAGTGGAGGGAGACTATGAAGGAGTGCACAACTGCAAGATCAATATTTAAAGAGAGGGGGCAAGAACGTGCGATGTTGCGCGCAGTGGCGGAGCCATGAAAAATGTCGCATGAGCTAGGGGGGCAAGCATTGCTAATCCTTTACGAGGAGGGCCAATTCATCAACTTAAACCATTTTTACCAGCAATAATAATGATCACATTCATATTAGCCTCGATATATAGTGATGTTAGGGGGGTAGGGCCCTTGCTGCCCCCTGTCTTGGCCATTGTGCGCACGTCTGAGAGATGAAGCGGAAGGCATGGATGATGAGAGGGGGTGTTGGATATATAATTAATCTGGGTGTATTAGCTATATATGTAATCCTATATAGAAAGGTATAGATTGATCGATGTGGATGTGGGAAAGAGGGTGAGACCTCACTAGATATATAGATTGATCGGTTTATGTGGAAAACTATGAAAGACCTAGCTATATATACACACACACACATAGAGGAACATCGATCATTGCGCATGCACGTCAGAGATAAAGAATCCCCGATATGATGGAGAGGGGGATGTGTGTGTGTGCCTTCATGGTAGACCGACCTGAAGAAAAAGATTGCATGTGTGCGATGGATAATGCCGACTGGTAGTGTGTGTGCATGCATGCACGAGAGAAAGTTAGTGGTACAATTATAAAGAGAAGACCAATGTGTGGGTGTAAAAGACTAGATGAGGTCATAATCAATGTAAAGTTGAGTTCAAATATTTGAATAAGAGATCATGATGTTTGAAACCCATGCATGCATGAATATAACGCAGATCTGTGCGGTGTGGTTTGGAAACGAGCATGTTGCAACGTATACACATTGAACAAGGTCAGATTGGTTTGAATTTGAGATACCGATGGCAGACATCGTTTGGCCACATTGCATCCGTGCATGGACAAAGTATTCTAATTGGAGATGATGGGTGGCTTTCGCATCACATATCTATATCTATACCCCTATATATATTATATTTTTTATTTTTTATATAGTGTGCGGATAACTTTAACTTTGAAAGATGGTCGTTGGATGAGGCCAATCCAATGGTGCAGAGCTGGCAAATTTGAGCACTACTGGTCATTGGATATCATCTAGATTCCACCAGATTTGCCACATGTACAATCTAGAAGTCTCTATGGTTGAACTTAAGCATAATGCACAAACCTCAAAACACAAGCACTTCGTCTTTGTTCTAGAATCTTCCATATCATAATTGCCCAAATGTTTTTCTACATGATTTGTTTTTTACTTTATGCCTTACAATGCACAATTCCATGAATCTTAAAATAGATTAGCTTTCTTATAAAAACTAGATGATTTTGAATGAAATGAACTATAAGAATTAAATGAACATCTACATCATGCATATATGACTCAAAGCTTACATGCTATAATGTGGTATTTATTCATAATTTGGTTGCCAAATCTCATGCGTGCAATGCACGCGTACCTTACTAGTCTAAATGGTGTATGTGTGTGTGTTGTGCGTGTTAAACACATTGTACGTAGTATATCATACTAGTCTAAATTGTCTTTTTTGGGTACACGTTAAGCTTGTTCTCCTGAAATTTCAACCCGCGCCTTGTTATGCCGAAATTTCAAGCTAGCGTCTCTATCTATCGTGCTGCGAAACTCCCGCCTCTTCAACCCGCGCCTTCTTAGCCCGAAATATTTAAGATATATCTTTGTCTCGCTATGCTCCAACAACTCCCTCCATGTAAACCAACGCCTTGCTATTCCAAAATTACAACGCGTGCGAAAACTCCCACCTCTTGTGAAATCCCGACACGCGAAATGCCCATGATACCCCAGAACCGAAAGAACCTCCTCAAATCGGTGGGGGTACTTTCGTAACTTACCCCATATTTCGGACAAGCGCGTCCCTAAGCCATGGTTTCCCACTCCCATCCCATCCGCCCACCCATTCGTACACCGAGGCTGGCAAAACACGTGAAGCCCCACACCCTCCTCCGTCTGCCACCCAGCCGGAGCCTCTTCCCCGACGACGTCGTCCACAGCAACACCTCGACGTCCCTCATCCATCGTACCGGATGAGGATCCATCGTCGATCTAGTCGTCCTGCCAGTTCAGCCACCCCGTCCTCCACCTCCAAGGAGCTGCCCCGATGTTCCCCTCGTCTTTCGCGCCACCTCCATTCCCACACCACCGTCTTCACCTACACCATCGGAAGAGTATCATCATCATCGTTTCCTCGGATGAAGCTGCGACCTAATCGGCGCCACCAAAGAGGTTGTACACTAATCGCCGCATTTTCTTCTTGATTCGATCTCAAGGTGCTGGCGGCGCTCGGTCCCGAGCCGACATGGCGCGGCTCCATCCACGCCGGCGTCGCCGGCCACTTCCTCCACGATGTCGATCCCTTGGCGGCGACGTCCACATCAGTAGGAACTGCTGCTACTTTAGTTCTCGCTCGCGCTGCTGTTGTCCTCTTGCTCTCGGTCCCCTGCCTGGTCTGCTCTTGCTCTTGCTTGCGCTGCTGCTCTCGCTCTTTATCTTGATTGCGATGCTGCTCCGATTTAGCTACACTTCAGTCGACTGAATCGACATTTGGGTCAGTCAATTTTCAGGGGGTGGGGGGCTCACCGGAGTTAAGGAAGAACCAGCCACAGCGGGGAGGAAGGCTCGCCGGAGAGGTACCCCACTACCTATCTTAGGGTTCAGGGTGGGGGCGGTGGTCGCCGGCGGTGGCGTGGGGATCACCGGAGAAAAAGCTCGGCATGGGGGGCCTACAGGGATGGCCGGGGCGGCGGTGGACCAGTGGTGGGGAGTGTTTTCGGGGCGGGCGGGGCGGCGCACCACCGACCGCGGGCGGCGGGGAGCGGCTGTTTGGCCGGTGGTGGCTGGCAGCTCAGGGGGTGGAGGTTGAAGATGAACTGCAGGCCCTTGATTTCGTATCCAACGGCTGCAAAATCGACTGACCAGAGATGAAAAAGCCAGTCGACTGACTTGTAGCCTCACCTCTAGTGTGTTCAGTTTCGACAGTAAAATTCAGTTTCGACAGCAAAATGCAGTTTCGACAGTTAAGTTCAGTTTCGACAGTTAAATTTAGTTTCGACATTTAAGTTCAGAGATGAGCGGCTGATGTATACATCTAGAACTTTGTGGTTATGTATTTTACGTCATCTATTGGAGATGCTATTAGAATTCCACTTAGGTTAACGTTGTCTCTTTTGTCCTGCTTTAGCCTCGGCGTCGTACAACTCACCGGAGTTGCTCCAACGACAAAACCCTCCATCACAGCGGAGCAGTACCTCGGGCTCCATCTCCAGACGCCTAAGATCTTCTTCCCCTCCTCCGACAGCCAAGTCAGCTGGAGCATCCTCACCGGCGAACCCAATCACGCTGAGATTGACATGGCTTCGCCAAAGAGGTTGTACACTTCTTGTGGTTTGACTTAATCTCAACATGCTTATTTGCATCATGTGATCTTCCAATTCTTGTGAACCAAACACCCAGATTGGCAGAAATCCCGTGTTCTTAAATTCTCTATTTTGCACGTGCATTCCTATCCTATTCCTGACTATTTCCTATCCCTGCATTGTTAGAATCCTCAAATTCAAACAAGCCCTTACACAATTACTTCTGTTACAGATATGCGTCAAAGAAAACCTTGTGTGGTTTGTCCTGCTCCTTTAGTGATGTGTTCCACCCCAGCTCAGCTGCTCCAACGACGGAAGGGTTCACCACAACAGGGATCTGCTCTCCAGACTGTCTTTCGCCGCCTCAGATCTTCTTCCCCGCCGCCGGCAGCCACGACAACTGCATTACCATCATCAACTGAGCAGATGACCTTGAGGACTACACGGGTCCGCAAGAGAGGTCGCACTCTTTCGTGTCTGCTTACGTTATGCATCGCTTAATATGATGACATGCTAATTTATCGTCGTGTTCACCTATTAGACTCCGACTCAGGTCCAAACTTATGCTGAAACTTGAGTTTTTAAATGGTTGTGGGGTACATATTGGGGCAGCAATCAGTACTATCTATCTACTATCAGGTTAATCTCGGGTGTCTACTATGAGTTTCATGTTGGGTGCAAACAAACATTAAAGGAGCCATTATCTGTATTTTTTAACTAAAGCTATTATCTGTCTACTATCATTTGTTTTGGGTCTATCCACGGTTTGCTACCATCACTCTGGATTTGTGCATGCACTCCTTACATAATCTCACCATGTTTTATTCCTATGCATGTCAGTTATTGTACACAATGGAACTGAACATGTAGAGCAAAAGAGATGAGCCTTGTGTGGCAATAAAATTTCATGCAGACGTCGCTCCATGGTGGGCGCAAAGGCAGCCCCCCTCCACCCATTTTGGATCGTAATCAAGAGGAAGATAACTGTTCTGAGGGGGATTCAGAAGCAAAAGACCACTCGTATTTACCCCATGAGGTCTTCGTTCTAACTTGGCATGCTGATGTTGGTAATATCATGCATATGGTGCCTTGCATTGCTTACTGTATACATCAAAGATGTCATCTGCTTAGTTTAGACATGCTTTGTGTCAATGCCATTTGTTTAGTTTCTTTATCGTATATGTGAATCATGCAATGCCATCTTGTTTAGCCAGGCATCATATATGTGAATTTTGCAATGCCACCCTGGTTAGCCAGTCATCTTATATGTGAATTATATCATGACATCATTTTTTTATTACGTGTTAAATTTGTCAACAATTTTAGTACATTCAATTACTCTTCCTGTGCATCAGCCATTCGGCATGGTCATGGAAAAATCTGGAGTGGAAACAAGGTTTTCAGAGCAGACAATGCTATGTGATGAAGCGCATGTCTTGCTGGTTATAGATAGCTCCTCAGAGGAGGATTCAGAGACAGATGACCAGTCCTATTCCCCCCCCCCCCGAGGTGCATGCTCTAACTTGGCAGGGTTATGATGCTCATATCGTGCGTATGGTATCTTGCATTGCTATGTCATTTGCTTAGTTTAGACATGCTTTGTGTGAATGCCACTTGTTTAGTGTCTAATTACCATATGTGTGAATTATGCAATGACATCTTGTTGCAAGACATTATATATGTGAATTATGCAATGCTATCTTGTTGCAAGGCATTATATATGTGAATTATGCAATGTCATGTTGTTTAGCCAAGCGTCATATATCTAAATTATATCATGCCATCCTTTTTTTTTATTTCTCATTGCTTTTGTTGACAATGTATGTATATTCAACTGCTCTTCCTGTGCATCAGCCATTTGAATTGGTGATGGAGAAATCTGGAGTGAAAACAAGGTCTTCAGAGCAGACAATGCTACCTGGTGAAGCAGATATCTTCCTGGTTACAGATAGCTCTTCAGAGGAGGATTCAGAGGCAGATGACCAGTCCTACTATCCCCCTGAGGTGTACGCTCAAACTTGGCAGGGTTATATTACTCATATCATGCGTATGTTGTATTGCAATGCTTAGTTTTTACATCATATACACGATATTGAATGTCATCTCCTTAGTTGACACATCATATATGCGATTGCCCTCTGCTCACTTCCTTAGTATATAAATCATATATTTGAATTATATCATGCCATGATGTTTACATACACAGCATGTATCTGAATTATGGCATGCCAACCCATTTTCTAAAGACATAATATGGTTATATCATCTCATCCTGTTCACATAGTCATCATATTTTGAATTATGTCATTCTATCCGTGAATTATATCATCCCATCATGTTTCCATCAACGGCATGTTTGTGATTTATGGCATGCCAACCACTTCAATAGACACATCGTATAGTTATATCATGTCATCCTGTTTACATAGTCATCATATTTTGAAGTATGTCATTCTATCCTGTTTAGTTAGCCATCATGCATGTGAAATTGTGTCATGCTATCTTGTTAAATTAGCCATCATATATGTGAAATTATGTCCTGCTATTCTGTTTGGTTAGACAACATAAATATGAATTATTTCATGCCCTATTTTCTTCCCTACTATCCATTGCACCTGTCTATTTTACAATATCTGTACATTCAATTACTTTTCTTGTTTATCAGTCATTTCAGTTGGAGGGGGTGATGGCAGTATCTGTGGGAGTAAAACACGGTCTTCAGAAAATATCGTGCTACCTGTCGATGGAGATAGAACCACGGTTGTACTTACCCAAGAACCAGCCCCACCACACATAACCTAGACTCACGCAGATTGTACCCCTACCCAGTTGGACAGAGAACCAGCTACACCCCTTCTAACCCCAACCCGAGCAGATAGTAACCCAGTTCCCATTGACATAGCATCGTCTCCACCACAGAGCACCCAAACACGAGCAGTTAGTAAGGCAACTGCAGTGCCCAAAGCATGAGGACCACCACTCCGAACCCCAAGTCAACGCTTAAAGCAGAAGAAGAATTGTTCTCGGATTAGGTTCCGTAGCTATGGTTCATACTACTTTACTCTTGCATCACTGTATTTACTCATACCAACTAATTTCAAATTTGAAAGATGCAATTGAAACTCCAATGGCGCAACAGGTATGTTTTAAACCTGTTTCTTTAACGTGTTTGCTGTTGTAACTTGCTCTATGTTGATTTTAGTCTCAATTGAATAAACGGTTATATTCTCATGCCATGCACCTTACAAGTGTTGTTATTGCTGTGTAGTTTCACACACTTATATTTTGTCTAAGTTGCTTTGTCTTAAATAGATATGATTCGAACTGTATCTATCTTGATTTGGCAACATAAACTAGAATGATATAGACCATAAAGTGACTATACTACATAGATATATGTTTGTTTCATGCTTTTATCCTGTCCACCTTACTACTGAACTGGTTTACCAAAACGAGTTTCATATACTACATTGTAAACCTGTGATGTGTTTGTTTGTTTCTCTTTTAGAATGCGGATAAAATATTGGAGAAGAGTACCCCGTTATGCAATGGTACAGGAAGTAATGTAGATAAGGTTCAAGATAGTGAGACATCCCTGTTGGTCTCCAAGAAAGCTGATAAAAACTACATTGAAGACACTGAGACAACCCTAAAGTCCTGTCTTGATGTAGTGTTCGAGTTACTGGCTACTACTGCTAGCACCAGCTCTTCGAACTCGCTGCCTGAATCAGTTCGGCTTCTTGAGTCTCAACTTGAAGTTGAAAGACATCGATCAGATGTTATGCGATAGGAAGCCGAAGGACTGAGGAAGTCCCTGCAGAATTCAGAAGCATAGTTTCTGGTGCAACAGCAAGTGCTGGAGGATTTAAGTGCCAAACAAGAGAAAGTTAATAAGCTTGCTAAGCATCTTGCCAGCATTATAGGTACCCGGGATATTGTTTCTTGAGCTCTTCTGAAGTGGTTTCAGTTCTGGACTTGTTTCGCTATGGCGTTTATATGCTGTTTTGTTCCCTATATTTGCACTGGTGGCGAACTTTGATGCCCAATGGATGTAATATGTGTAATAGCTGTGATAGCCTAGCGTAAGTTGCTTGCCTATTTATTTCCTTATTGTCTTGTTTATTTGTTTTCTTGTAGTCAGTGCAATTCTTTTTCCGCGGTTTTCTAGTGGCCGCAATAGCCTATTTTTTAAAACTAGGCCACATTAACCATGGGCTACATATTTACTGTAGTTAACATGGGCCTCCTACGGGCCGTAGAAACAATGGGCCTTCTAAGGGCCATAGAAACAATGGGCCTTCTACGGGGCGTAGAAACAATGGGCCTTATACGGGCCGTAGATACAATCGGCCTTCTACGAGTCGTATCATCAATGGGCCTTCTATAGGCCGTATGATCGGTTGGCCAAACATGGGCCAATAACAGACCACATTATGGTCGTAAATGGGCTAGAATTGAAATCGTTCGTTCATGAGCCGACCATAACGGGTCGTCGTTAATCGGCCGTATTTGATGACGCTATGAAAATGGCCCAACGTATTAACGGGCCACAAACAGGCCGACTGTAACCACGGGCTGAATTTGGCCCACAAGCAGAAAATGACAGTAACGGGCCAAAAGTAAACGAATGCTGGAAATGAGCCCATGAATAAATGGGCCCTAAGAAGGCCGAAAGATAACATGGGCTGGAGACGGCCCAACGGTATAATGGGCCATTAATGGGTATAAAGTGATACACTGTTCATTATGGGCCAGTTTTACCACGGGCCATTAATGGGCCGAGGGTTACTAAGGGCCTCATATGGGCCGAAAGACGTCATGGGCCATACATGGGCCGAAAGTTAAAACGGGCTGGAATTATATTGGACGGCCCAGATGACGCTACTGGGCCTAATTTGGATAGGCTGTAAACGGGCTGTAAATGGGCTATATGCGAACAGGCCGTTAACAGGCTTGCCATGGGCCAGCTCGCCACCTTTTGACCAAGTCAAACGGGCCGGCCTTTTCACAGGAATGGGCCTATGTTGGGCCGTGCCACGTGTCGTCGTATCATAGGCGCTTTGGGTCCAATGAGTGGATGACATCTGTCCCAGCGGCGAGCCGACACGTGTTCCCTCCAGCCAATGATGAATTTATACATGGAAAATCCCCATTGGTTGGGGCTGTTAACGGGTTATCGGATCCAAAACCGGACCCGATAGCTTAATGGCATTCCGTTACGGTGGATGCCACGTGTCGGTCACCCTTGATGAAAGCACTTCTGTGACGCATGATTTATCGCCATGGAAGTGGACACTTCCATGATGATAATTTTGGTAATGTCATGGAACACTTCTACGACAGCACAGGTATGACTATCTTGATTCCGTCATCAATTTTTCATGGATGTACATGCATGACAGAAAACGTGACCTACTGTGACAAACACATATCATCACTGAAGTGTATGTTTTTGTAGTGAACACTCCACCACTACAAGAGGATCTCGTCCCGAGATCTAAGGATGGCACCGGAGAAAAACGGAAGAGGAAGTGAAGAGGTAAAACTAAGTTGCTTCTTGGACAAACGAGTGAAACCACGAGCCTTGAGAGGTTGTACAAATTGAAAGAAAGAATAGAACAAAGTTGAACAAAGTTGAAAACACTCCGTTAGAAAAGAGGAACAAGGAACATTACGGGAACCTTGTGTTGGGGAACGTAGCAATAATTCAAAAAATTTCCTACGTGTCACCAAGATCAATCTATGGAGTCATCTAGCAACGAGGGAGGAGTGGATCTACATACCCTTGTAGATCGCGCGCGGAAGCGTTCAAGAGAACGGGGTTGATGGAGTCGTACTCGTCGTGATCCAAATCACCGATGATCCTAGCGCCGAACGGACGGCACCTCCGTGTTCAACACACGTACGGAGCAGCGACGTATCCTCCTTCTTGATCCAGCAAGGGGGAAGGAGAGGTTGGTGGAGATCCAGCAGCACGACGGCGTGGTGGTGGAAGTAGCGGGATTCCAACAGGGCTTCGCCAAGCGCTGCGGGAGGAGGGAGATGTGTCATGGGAGGGAGAGGGAGGCGCCAGGGCTTAGGTGTTGCTGCCCTCCCTTCCCCCCACTATATATAGGGCCAAGGGAGAGGGGGGGCGCAGCCTTGGCCCTTCCTCCAAGGAAGGGTGCGGCCAGGGAGGAGTCCATCCTCCCCAAGGCACCTAGGAGGTGCCTTCCCCCTTTAGGACTCTTCCTTTCCCTTATCTCTTGGCGCATGGGCCTCTTGGGGCTGGTGTCCTTGGCCCATATAGTCCAAGGCGCACACCCCTACAGCCCATGTGGCCCCCCGGGGCAGGTGGACCCCCTTGGTGGACCCCCGGACCCCTTTCGGCACTCCCGGTACAATACCGATAATGCGCGAAACTTTTTCGGCGACCAAAACAAGACTTCCCATATATAAATCTTTACCTCCGGACCATTCCGGAACTCCTCGTGACGTCCGGGATCTCATCCGGGACTCCGAACAACTTTCGGGTTACCGCATACTAATATCTCTATAACCCTAGCATCACCGAACCTTAAGTGTGTAGACCCTACGGGTTCGGGAGACATGCAGACATGACCGAGATGACTCTCCGGTTAATAACCAACAGCGGGATCTGGATACCCATGTTGGCTCCCACATGTTCCATGATGATCTCATCGGATGAACCACGATGTCAAGGACTTAATCAATCCCGTATACAATTCCCTTTGTCTAGCGGTACGATACTTGCCCGAGATTCGATCGTCGGTATCCCGATACCTTGTTCAATCTCGTTACCGGAAAGTCTCTTTACTCGTTTCATAACACATCATCCCGTGATCAACTCCTTGATCACATTGTGCACATTATGATGATGTCCTACCGAGTGGGCCCAGAGATACCTCTCCGTTTACACGGAGTGACAAATCCCAGTCTCGATTCGTGCCAACCCAACAGACACTTTCGGAGATACCTGTAGTGTACCTTTATAGCCACCCAGTTACGTTGTGACGTTTGGCACACCCAAAGCACTCCTACGGTATCCGGGAGTTGCACAATCTCATGGTCTAAGGAAACGATACTTGACATTAGAAAAGCTTTAGCATACGAACTACATGATCTTGTGCTAGGCTTAGGATTGGGTCTTTGTCCATCACATCATTCTCCTAATGATATGATCCCGTTATCAATGACATCCAATGTCCATGATCAGGAAACCGTAACCATCTATTGATCAACAAGCTAGTCAACTAGAGGCTTACTAGGGACATGGTGTTGTCTATGTATCCACACAGGTACCTGAGTTTCCTATCAATACAATTCTAGCATGGATAATAAACGATTATCATGAACAAGGAAATATAATAATAACTAATTTATTATTGCCTCTAGGGCATATTTCCAACACCTTGTAGGTTGAAAGACATAAGAAAAGGGTTACAGTGGATAAGAAGTACATGCAAGCACTCCGGTTGAAACGAGATGTACAAGGAACAATAAAGATCAATTACGACAACATTCTGGTTGAGAATGGAAGGCATAGAATATGAACTTGGCAAAATGAAAGCACTTGGATGAGACTCCGGTTAGACGAGGAATGATAGACAAAACACTCCGGTTAAAACAAGATAGAGAAGGAATAAGAATGATATAATTTGGACAGCACTCCGACTGAAACATGGAAGGAATTAACAAGAAGTTGAGAAGATGGGATGATACTTGGTGAAATCAACAACACACTACCTCCGGGACTATTGAAAAATGGCACAAGGGGTAAGAAAGATTTCAGACAACACTCCGGTTGAGAAGGGAGGCAAAAACTTGATAAGATGAGAGAACTTGAATGGAGGACACGACACTCCAGTTGAATGGATAAGCACGAAAAGAACACGATCCTCACAATTCGAGATGATGAGTGAAGAGAGCAACATCACAAAGCCTCCGGAAGAAAAGAATAGAAGATAACTCATTGGAATAAAAGAATGTAGAAGAAAATGCCAACTTCTGCCACAAATGAGCTTGGAGAGCACCCTTCCAAGATGGCTATAACGGAATTGTTGGAAAACCAACAACGAAACGAATAATCTTATAGTGGGATTATGAAAAAAAAACTTCTCAAAATTTGAGGTGAAATTATGCCACTAGCGGAAACAATAGATTGAATTGACATGAACAAGGAGATGAGAAACTTATTTCATCGGGAGGATAGATGAAGAACCTGGGTCATTTATGAGCACCATAAATAGCAAAAATCCTTAGGGAAAGCTTTAGGTGAAATATAACCCAAGATAACTCCAACGAAGAGATTGATGGATTGAGAAGAGCTCATGCTCGAAGAAATTGATGGGTTTAACTATCTCATTCTTGACAACTGTTGAAACATGACACACGAAGGGAAATTGTCAAGAGTGACATAACACCACCTCAAAGGATAAGGTAGAAAGAATTGCACTATGAAATGCAAGAAGAAGAATACTTGAACTCCTTAGAACAAAACTTGTGTTGAACATCATGTTTATTTTAGAGTATAGCTTGGCGGATCATAACTCCGAGAGAGAGCTTGAAAAACAAATGAAGAATGAAAAGAATCCTTGACGAAGCACCATGTAGAGCCTTCGTGAGGACTCTGGTAATAAGGAATGATCAAACGACAGGAAAGCTGAAAGAACTCCAGTAATAAAAGGATGATAGAAAGAAAGAGAAGTAGAAAACACAAGGTGAATCCTTGCAATGATTTAGATGAATCTCCGGAATAAGGAATTAATCACTTGGTTGAACAAGAATAAGGATTACATTATGCTTATCCTTCATCAATTAAATTGATGACACACAATGGATTTGGCATACTACTTATTCCTCTTGAAAAAAGGATTGAGGAGAGATATAGAGCAAACTTGAGAAGGTCTTCAACGAATCACCGGTCGGGTTTGGGAAGAACAAATGAATTAGTGTGAGAACATAGAAGGAGGAATCTTGAACAAACCACCGTAAGAATTAAAAATGAACGAAGAAAAGATAAAGAAACACCGGGAAGAATTAGAGAACGAATGAACATACTTGAGAGAATTTAGATACAAGTGAATGAAGAGATCCCGAGCTGATTAGACAATACTTGAATGATGCACCGGTATGATTTGGAGAACGAGAGCTGAAAGCTTGAATGAATAATTCTGAGATGATGGGCTCCGGAGAAACAATCTGAAAAGACTCTTGAGTTGCTCCATATGGGTGAAAAGAATTCTCACAATCGAAAGTAATTGTGAGGATGGCACGAAGCTAGAACCACGAATCTTGAGAGAACGGTTATGATTTGGAGGAAACTCTATTTCAGTTTTCAAATGCAGAGAATGACGATAAGAAACACCACCATGAATTGTTGAGATACTCCGGGATGAATATTAGAAAGGTTGAACCGACGATGAAAAGAATTTGAAAGATCTTGGAGAAAGACATTTGACTGATGACAAATCATTCTTACGTCAAACTTTGAAATGAATTTGAGAATAACTCCGGGAAAATAGAAGAGTTGGGTAAGATCCTGGAAAAATACCTGTGGGTTAGGGCCCACTCAAAAGATACACCGTTGAACGATCTAAAAGAGAGATTGCACCGGTTGATTTAAATGGCTTGAATGAGGTAACAACCTTGAAATAGGTTGAACGGATCTTGAATGAAAAGACGGGCCTTCTAAGATATCTTCAGCACTCCCGAGCAAATGAATAGCGAGAAGTGAAAGATTAAGAGGTGCGCCGGCAGGATAAAACATTTGAAACAAGGAAAAGGATATGATCAACAAAGCTTTAATTGAATCCACCAGAGAAGAAAACGAGTGAAGAGTGACGAACTTGAAGATCCCTTAACATCTTCATAAGAAACACTGAGTAAAACATTGAAAGAAAAGACTGAAGAGACTTCTCACAAATAAAAGGATACATGATTAAGAAATCTGAATCCTTGAAGAAAAAGGGTGGGAGGGCGGGAAAAACAAAGACAACTTGGGACGGATGAAACAAACACCAATGAGAAAACTGAGATTGGATCTTGCAAATGGGAAAAATGATAGGATCATCTTGAAGAGAATCGCACCAGTTGGAAATAGAATTTAGATGACAATCTCAATAAATAAGAAGGGTTAGTATTCACATAGGAATATGAGAACACCGCTTAGGAAAGGTATGGAATCAACACTTGACTTCTAAGCAACTCAAATACCACAAACCAAAACAAAACAAAGGATTTGGCTTGCAGGATAAGCCGGAAACAAACAGATGATAGATCCCATATCGTATCATGTGTCTGTTGGAAAGATATTCTAGGAGCTACTTGAATTCCCACTTATAAACCCCCGAAACTTTCTGTTATGCAATCAGGTGTTGGGGATACAGGGGAAGCATAATATCTCACCCAAACTAACAATTCCTACATCCAGCTGTATCCATCCTTCAACACATAACCAAGAAACCTTCGGAAATCATGTACCTCAACCTTCGAAAAGCATCCATTATACGAGTTATGGCAATACTCCCGAACTCCTGACCCAGTACTGGGTGGCATCGAGGTTATCTCACCAACAACTAGATAAAAGAGATTTTTGATGTCGGCGAAATTCAGGTATTCCATAACTGCAACAATAAAATTGTGACGACAACACCTCGGAGCTCAACTCCCCGGGACACTGCCACAACCCCTAAATGTCAGGAGGCACCAAGAACAATGTTCTCGTCACAATACTATCGGAACGATTCCAAGATACCCATGTGATCCTAAAAAAATCGTGAAATTTGAGGAGAGGAGAGTCAGAACTTCTACGTTAGGAGGCCTCACCAGAGCGACGAAGGGACTAAGGAGTAAAAAGAATCCTACTCTCCGATATATATAATCCTAAGACTCAAAACATTTTGTTCTAGACTCAACAACGTCAGCGATTCGATCAAACAGGGGGCTCCTAAGTCGGGGATGGCTCTGATTACCAACTTGTAACACCCACGATGCGGCTATATCTCCCATGTGTTGAGGCACGACTTAGAGGCATAACCGCATGGTGGTTTTGTCACCAGTGGGGTAATCTTCACACAATCCCATGTTCTGAATAAGAAAGGGATAAAGAGTGGGCTTACAATCGCCACTTCACACAAATAACAAGTTAAACATACATCATCCAGAGTACAATCAAGGTCCGACTACGGAACCAAAATAAAAGAAGACAACCCCAAATGCTAGATCCCCGATCGTCCCAACTGGGCTCCACTACTGCTCAACCGGAAAAGACACAAAACAACGATCAAGATCTTCATTGAACTCCCACTTGAGCTCGGTTGCGCCACCTGCACTGGTATCATCGGCACCTGCAACTGTTGGAAGTATCTCTGAGCCACGAGGACTCAGCAATCTCACACCCGCGAGATCAAGACTATTTAAGCATATATGGTGGCTAACATATGCAAATAAGAGTGAGAAGAGAAGCAACGCAATGGTCGAGAAGCTAGAAGTGATCAAGAAGTGATCCTGAAACTACTTACGTTCAAGCATAACACAAGAACCGTGTTCACTTCCCGGACTCCTCCGAGAAAAGACCATCACGGCTACACACGCGGTTGATGCATTTTAATTAATTAAGTGTCAAGTTCTCTAGAATTGGACATTAACAAATTCCCATCTGCCACATAACCACGGGCACAGCTTTCGAAAGTTCAAACCCAGCAAGGGTGTCCCAACTTAGCCCATCACAATCTCTCACGGTCAACGAAGGATATTCCTTCTCCCAGAAAGATCCGATCAGACTCGGAATCCCGATTACAAGACATTTCGACAATGGTAAAACAAGACCAGGAAAGCCGCCCGATGTGCCAACAAATCCCGATAGGAGTCGCACGTATATCGTTCTTAGGGCACACCGGATGGGCAATACATCGGGTTGGCATACACCCTGTTGCCCAGGGGGCGCCGGACATCGCCCAGGTTGGACCAACACTCGAAGGAGCACTCGCCCGGGGGGTAAATAAAGCTGACCCTCGAGCTCCGAAAACCCAAGGGAAAAGGCTTAGGTTGTTAGGCAAATGTAAAACCAAGGTTGGGCCTTGCTGGAGGAGTTTTATTCAAAACGAACTGTCAAGGGGTTCCCATAACACCCAACCATGTAAGGAACGCAAAATCAAGGAACATAGCACCGGTATGACAGAAACTATGGAGGCAAGAGTGAAACAAAACACCAGGCAAAAGGTCGAGCCTTCCACCCTTTACCAAGTATATAGATGCATTAATTAAATAATAGATATTGTGATATCCCAACCTATCCATGTTCCAACATGGAACAAACTTCAGCTTCACCTGCAACTAACAACGCTATAAGAGGGGCTGAGAAAAAGTGGTAACATAGCCAAACAACGGTTTGCTAGGAAGGTGGGTTAGAGGCTTGACATGGCAATATGGGAGGCATAATATAACAAGTGGTAGGTAGCGCGACATAGCGGTAGAGCGAACAACTAGCAAACAAAGATAAAAGTGATTTCGAGGGTATGGTCATCTTGTCTGAGATCCCGCAAGGAAGAAGAACAAGTCCATTAAGAAGACAAGCGGACGTAGTCGAACGAATCCTCACAACTCCGGAACGAAACTGAAGCTAACAAGAGAAGCAACCCGGAAAGAAGCAAGCAACATAGTAAACAACCATCACATAAACATGGCATGATGCACAACCAAGTATGATGGATGTCCGGTTTAAAGAGGCATGGCATGGCAAAGTGCACAAACAATTCTACAAATTAAGTGGAGCTCAATATGCAACGAGTTGCATATTGACGACACACCACATTCAATCATTTAGTTCACTCTCGTTTATGTACCCAACAATATTAAATGTTGTTAAACATGGGAAGAGGTGAAGCATAATAAAACTACCTATCTAGGCAAGTTTAAATGAGGCCGGAACAACAAACAACAATTCCGGAAAATCCCCATATGCATGTTAAGAATTTCGTACTGTTCTGCCCTAAACCATATTTTAGAGTTGTTAAACATGCAAAGTAAGTACAGCATGTTAAACTAGGCATTTTTCTACCCCATTTACATATAAAGTTTATTTAAAATGGAGCTACGGTTATTTAGTTATGAAATAAAACATTTTAGCATGGCATTTGAGAAAATTAATGCAAACAGCAATTTAAACATTTTAAACATGGTTGAAAGTTGGATATAATGAAACTAGACAAAATTCTAAGCATTTTTCATATATAAAACATTTTAATATGATGCACGGTTGATGAGTTATTAAATGCATGAAGACCAGGTTTTTTTGTAAAACAGGTTTTCTCTGGATAAAAGCTAAATTCGCCAGCAGGAAAAAAAACATAAGCGGGCCGAAACTGAGATCTGGCCCAAGCGCAGGGAGATTCCTCACATTGGGCCTTGAGGTCTTGGAGAGGAGGCCCCGTTTGGGTGCTGGAGATGGCGAGGCTGGATGAGGCCCACGCTTGTCGTCCTGCGCTCAAAGACAGGAGGCGAAGCAGGCAGGGGCGCAGTGGCTTCAGACGAACCAAGGCATGGTAGCGGCAGGTCTTGGCGAGGACACCGGCGGCGGCGAGCTTGCGGGCACGCATAGGGAGGTTGAATATGACGGGCTAGCGCCGGATCTGGACGGACGCGAAGCAGGGCGTGGCCAAAGCGAGGCGAGGCGAACGAGCTGCTGCTCGCTACTGAAGAAAAAAGGCAGCAGCAGGGGTTCATGGTGATGCAGAAGACGGTCGGCGCGGCAACGGGGCTCTGGCGGGATGGCAGGGATGGAGCGGACATGCGGATCCGGCCCTATAGGGAGTCGATCTGACCAGAGGCGAGGCGAGGCGTGGAACGAGGTGGTGATGGAGCTTCGGGTTCAGGCAGCTATGGCGGGGAGGCGCTCCGACGAGGCAGGGGACGGCCGGAGGTCGGGCGTGCGAGTGGAGAGGCGGCGAGGTGACAAGCGGGAGGAGGCGATTAACGCTCGAACGAGGGGCTCCTGGCTCGAGGACGATGAGCGCGGGGCGCGGCTATGCGAGGAGGCTCTGGAGGACGGCGAGGTTTTGCACGAGGGGAGGAGTGCGTGGTATCGGGCGCCTGGTTGCCGATGTAGAGGAGCAGGACGACGTAGCTCAGCTGCTGGTCCATGCGAGGTGGAGTGGGCTGGACGAGGAGGAGGATGCAGCCTCAGACGCTCATGGGCGCAGGGGCGTGCGAAGCAGTTCCTACTGCAGCTTGACGTCGAGATTTGCCGGGGCGGACGGCGCTCCGGAGGCTGGCGCAGGCCGGTGCTGCTTCCGATCCATCCTGGATCGAGGCACAGGAGGAGGGAACGAGGCGCTCAGGCCTTGCGGGATAGTTGGATCCAGGGCCTCGGTGGGATGAACTGGGACGACGAGGGCCATTCGATCTGGATTGGACGGTCCAGATCGACGGTGGGGAGCTACACGGGTTGGTTGGCTGGAAGTGGCTGCGCGAGAGGATTGGGCAGATGGGATTTGGAGGGATCCCGAGGTGGGAGGCGGCGGCGGCACGACCGGACAGGCTCCCTAGGTTTTAGGGTTGGTCTAGTTTAGGTAGGTTTTCATCTGGTATAAATAGCATGTAGGAATTGGGTAGGGGCTATCTAGCCCCTCCGATCGTAATTGGACAGACGAAAAAAATAGGCTAGGGAGTCCAATGAATAAAATGAGGATGTTTTAGGGATGTTAGGAAATGATCTGAATGCAACGGTGATGACTGAGCGGTTCGGGTTTGGGGCAGTTTCGGACACAGGCGAGGGGTCGATGTACTGTGCAAAGAGGGGTTAGGCAGACAAGGTCAACTATGTGGTTGGACTAAGAATCATCAAGGAAGACAAACGGTTTGACAACAGGTCAACGGACATGAGGAGAGAAGAGAATCATAGGCCCGGCGGCAGTTTCGGAGACCGAAAATGTCTGACGTTTGACCGACTATATTGTCGCTATAGTTATCCGTTGGGGCATCAAATGGACTCCGAACACGGTGAAATTTGACAAGCAGTCTACCTACACTATAATAAGACACACACGCCAACTTTCACCCCATTTCGAGAACACTTTCCGGCCACTTATAAAATAATATTTCGGAGGTGCCGCGGGCGCGTGCAAGTGTGTCTGGGCTCAGAACGGACAACGGACGGAACTGGGGGAACCCAGACGGATGCAAGTTTTGAAAACATGATGATGCAATGCACATGATGACATGGCAAGATGCAGCACGCAAGCGAATGACAAGGCAACAACAGGAAAAAAAACTAGAAGACACCTGGCGCATCGGACTCGAGGCGTCACAAAAGGGCGCCCCCCTCCCCTACCCAATTCGGATTGGGCTTGGGGGGTGCGCCCCCTAAGCTCCCTTCTCCTCTCTCCCACTATGGCCCAATAAGGCCCATATACTTCCCAGGGGGGTTCCGGTAACCTCCCGGTACTCCGGTATATGCCCGAACTCACCCGGAACCATTCCGATGTCCAAACATAGGCTTCCAATATATCGATCTTTAGGTCTCGACCATTCCGAGACTCCTCGTCATGTCTGTGATCGTATCCAGGACTCTGAACTACCTTCGGTATATCAAAACACATAAACTCATAATACCGATCGTCACCGAATGTTAAGCGTGCGGACCCTACGGGTTCAAGAACTATGTAGACATGACTGAGACTAATCTCCAATCAATAACCAATAGCGGAACCTAGATGCTCATATTGGTTCCTACATATTCTACGAAGATCTTTATCGGTCAAACCGCATAACAATATACGTTGTTCCCTTTATCATTGGTATGTTACTTGCCTGAGATTCGATCGTCGGTATCTCAATACCTAGTTCAATCTCGTTACTGGCAAGTCTCTTTACTCGTTCTGTAATGCTACATCCCGTAACTAACTCATTAGTTACATTGATTGCAAGGCTTATAGTGATGTGCATTACCAAGAGGGCCCAGAGATACCTCTCCGATACACGGAGTGACAAATCCTAATCTCGATCTATGCCAACTCAACAAACACCATCGGAGACACCTGTAGAGCATCTTTATAGTCACCCAAATACGTTGTGATGTTTGATAGCACACTAAGTGTTCCTCCGGTATTCGGGAGTGGCATAATCTCATAGTCATAGGAACATGTATAAGTTATGGAGAAAGCAATAGTAGTTAACTAAACGGTCATCGTGCTAAGCTAACGGATGGGTCAAGTCAATCATATCATTCTCTAATGATGTGATCCCGCTAATCAAATGAGAACTCATGTCTATGGTTAGGAAACATAACCATCTTTGATTAACAAGCTAGTCAAGTAGAGGCATACTAGTGACACTTTGTTTGTCTATGTATTCACACATGTACTAAGTTTCCGGTTAATACAATTCTAGCATGAATAATAAACATTTATCATTATATAAGGAAATATAAATAACAACTTTATTATTGCCTCTAGGGCATATTTCCTTCAGTAGCACGGGTAAACCAACGCTACTGCTAACCTCTAGCTGTAGCGACGTAGCAGTAGCGCGGTACCCTGCGCTACTGCTAGGCCAAAAACCAGTGCTAGTGCTAGGCTTTTCCCTAGTAGTGTATGTTGTATATCGCACACACCTTCATCTGGCTGCATGTTTCTTTTGTTTTGCCTCATCGCTAACAGTTCATTCAACTGAACCGTATGCCCCTCATTGCACATGCAACTAAAATATGAACCGTGTTTGATGTATCCTTCATCGCGAATGTTTTGCATGTTTTTTGATAGTTATTTCACATCATCGTTTGCGATTAATGCATTGCACATAGTTTCATCGAAGGGTCTCTGATCGTAGTGTCACGTTAGCAGCATCTTGCAGTAGTATGTATGTGTATGTCTTTAATGACTACTGCTTTGTACATACTGCGCCTTTGCTCATTGTTCAAGTTACATCATTAATGACTCCATACACCAGTTCCACCCCTTGTTAAATTGCCCCTGATGTTTTTAGCAGGATGGCTGACAATCCTCCATCTCCACCCTATATAGCCGCAATGATGCAGCAATTTGAGCTGAATCATCAGTTCATGATTGGAGTAATGGCCTAGTTTCCAAACCAGAATGCTGATCAAGAGCCTGCCCCAATAACACTGCAAAAATTCATGCACCTCAACACGTCCATTTTCCGCAACTCCACCAATCCAATGGGTGTTTATGATTAGCTTCGTGACATCCTGTTTGAGATGGAGTCAGCTAATGTTGCACCTGCTAGTTACGTCACCTTTGCGACATTTCACTTGAAGGGTCCAGCTGCTCAATGGTGGGAAAGCCACAGGGGTTTGCTTCCCGCAGAGACTGTAACCACTTGGCAGGAATTTCAGTCAGCCTTCCGTGCACGGCACATTCCTCAAGGTCTGGTGGACCAGAAGGAGTTCCACAAACTCTCACATGGCACAATGACTGTGGATGAATATCAGAGGAAATTCCTTGAATTATCCCGCTATGCTGCGGATGACGTCTACACTAACACTCGCAAGCAGGAGAAATTTTGTGAAGGACCGCGTCCTGATATAAAGCTCGCATTTGTGGTTCATGATTGCGCAGACTTTGCGATGCTAGTCAGCCAAGTTTTTCGAGCTGAAACTGGTCTAACTAAATACTAGGAGTCGCTCAAGCATACTCATGATGTTGGCCCATCCCCGAGTCATCCTTCTTAGAAACGTCGAGTCTGGATCCCGCACAATGTTTATCACCGACCTAATCCAACACCAAAGCCGTCTTATGTTACACCTCATCTGCCTCTGCCGCCGAGACAGCTAATGATTTAGGGTGGATAGTCCAATGTTGTGGCTCCTCCCCATAATGATGGCTTATGCCACAAGTGTGGACAGCCAGGACACCTTGCTCTCAACTATCGCCAGGATCAGCAAAATGCACCACGTTCTACTGTGGGTCATAAGAAGAACCATCGAAGCTATCGTTCGAGAAACAGAATACCCAACCGTATGTTGTTGCACTCGGCCATGCCAACCACGTCAATGTTGATAAGGCTCAGAAGGAACCGATTGTCATGATGGGAACCCTCCTTGTTAACTCAGTGCCAGCGTATATTCCTTTTTATTCAGGAGCGTCGATTTCCTTCGTATCTGAGGCATTTGCACCCGAGCAAGACTTATCATTCGAAAACGTGTACCCTCCGCTGGTGGCTAGCTCTCCAGGATCCAGGTGTGATACATCGATGGTATCCTACAACAACCACATTGTAATTGGAGGATTGGTGTTAATTGCTTCACTCATGGCCCTCCGGGTTTCTACCATAAATGTCATTCTCGGTATGGATTGGCTGAAAGCACATAATGCTTTCCTCGACTATGCTGCTAATAAAGTCCAACTTACACATCCTTCTGGCTAGACAATCCAATACTTAGCCCGAGCAGCTTAGGATGCCAGGAACCAGATGTATGCACTAAATGCATTAAATGCTTCACCTCTTTAGGGAATAGAGGACATTCCAGTCATTCGTGAATTCGAAGATGTCTTTCCAGAGGAACTTCTAGGAATACCCCCTGCTATAGCTGTTGAATTTGTCATAGACTTGAAACCAGGCACTACTCCTATAGCCAAGCGACCATACAAGATGCCGCCGCTTGAACTCCTTGAGCTTAAGGAGGAAATTGACACTTCACTTTGTTAGGGATTTATCCGTCCAAGTTCCTCTTCTTGGGGAGCACCTTATCTCTTTGTCAAGAAGAAGGATGGAACTAATCGTTTGGTCCAAGATTACCATCTTATCAACCAGGCAACAATTCAGAACAAGTGTCCGCTTCCTAGAAACAGCGATCTGTATGATCAACTTGTTGGTTCCTCAGTATTCTCTAAACTTGATTTGAGGTTGGGTTACCACCAGATTCGGGTTCGTGAAGAGGATATTCCCAAGACCACATTCGTGACTCGGTATGGTTCATACGAGTACACCGTCCTATTATTTGGTTTAACCAATGCTCGAGCAACATTCTCTCGTATGATGAACTCTATATTCATGGAATACCTCGACAAGTATGTCATGGTTTTATCTGGATGATATCCTGGTGTACTCCAAGAACAAAGAAGAACATGTTGAACATCTTCGACTTGTTCGGGAAAAGCTTCAAGAGCATCAACTATATACCAAGCATTCCAAGTGTGAGTTATGGTTACCCGAAGTAACCTACCTTGGGCATGTTATCTAAAAGGATGGTATTGCTATCAACCCAGAGCGATTTTAGGCTATTCTCGATTAGACTCCTCCGAAGAATGTCAAACAAGTCAGAAGTTTCTCGGACTTGCCAGCTACTACCGTTGATTTGTCGAGAACTTCTCCAAGATAGCCAAACCCCTGACTAGTCTGCTTCACAAGGTCGCCAAGTTCGAATGAACAAAAAAGTGTCAGGAAAGTTTCCAGTCACTTAAAGATAAGCTGACTTCTGCCCCTGTGCTTGCTCCTCCAGATACTAAGAAGGATTTCGTCATTTACTATGACGCTTCACGTGAAGGATTAGGTTGTGTCCTAATGCAAGAGCGCAAAATGATTGCCTATGCCTCTCGTCAATTGCGCCCTCACGAAGAGAACTACCCAGTTCATGACCTCGAGCTTACTGCTCTCATATATGCACTGAAACAGTGGCACATTACCTTCTTCGTAATAGTTGCAAGATCTTCACCGACCACCAAAGTATGAAGTACCTGTTTACCCAGCCAGACATGAACCTCCGTCAACAGAGATGGATGGAGACCATAGCATATTTTGACTTGGTATTTCCTATACCCCAGGAAAGGCTAATGTAATGGCCGATGCCTTGAGCCGCAAGTCCTACTGCACCTACCTCCAGGTTCAGAAAAGTTCGGTCCTCTCTTCTTGAAGAATGCAGCAAGCTGAACATCCATATTGTTCCTCCGGGTTATCTCACTCCCCCTCCTAAGGAGTTCCGCAATATGAAACTCCTTGTTGTTTCACAGGGTTCCCTCAATGCACTGGTTGCTGAACCGGATCTCGTGGGCGACATCAAGACTATTCAACACTATGGCTCTCAATTCGAGAAGATTAAACATTATCTCATAGAAGGAAAGCCCTCATTCTTCACCCTTAATGATGATGGCACTTTATTCTTCAAAGGTCGCCTAATGGTACCAAGTAAGGAGAAAAACCTGGATATGACTCTGAAGGTTATGAAAGAAGCTCATGATACGCCTCTGTCTATTCATCCGGGTAGTACCAAGATGTACCAAGAAATTCGTCAGAGATTCTGGAGGCTGAATATGAAGCAAGCCATTGCTCGCTATGTTGCTGAATGTGACTTTGCCGTCGGATCAAAGAAGAACACCAAAGACCTGTTGTAACTCTGCAACCTATTACTATTCTTGAATGGGAATGAGACCATGTCGAAATGTACTTTGTCACTGGTTTTCCCAAATCGCAAAAGGGTAATGATGCTATTCTTGTCGTCATTGACCGACTTTCCAAAGTTGCACTTTTTTTGCCGTTAAAGAAACAATCACTGCTAGTCAGCTGGCAACTCTCTATATGTCCAAAATTGTTTCACTCCACTATATTCCATTGGTAATCAGTTCAGACCATGGCAGCTTATTCACTTCAAGATTTTGGGTAAGTTTCTAGGAAGCTATGGGAACTCATCTGTCTTTTAGTGCCGCTTTTCACCCTCATCTTAGGGACAAGTTGAATGAGTCAACCAAGTTCTCGAAGACATGCTTTGAGCTTGTGTCATTTACTTCCGCAAGAAATGGGAGGAATCTCTCCCGTATGCTGAGTTCTCTTATAACAATAGCTATCAAGCTAGTCTGAAGATGGCTCCCTTCGAAGTGTTATATGGACGAAAGTGCCGATCCCCTTTGAACTGGCTAGAAACTGGGGAATGTTCACTCTTCGGTTCGGATATTATCCAACATGCTAAAGAACAAGTCCGCATCATTCGCGAGAACGTAAGACTGCTCAGTCACGTCAAAAGAGTCAGTATGACCGTCATCATAAAGACATGGTCTATCAACCTAGCGAAAATGCTTATCTTTGAGTCACACCAACGAAGGGTGCTCACCGCTTCGGGATCAAGGGCAAGCTAGCTCCTCGCTATATTGTTCCTTTCACCATTCTCAAAAGACGTGGAAAAGTGGCATGTCAATTGGAACTACCGTCGAACCTTTCTCAGGTTCATGATGTCTTCCATGTGTCACAGCTCCGCCGCTGCTTCAAAGACCCTATCCAAGGAGTGGATCATGAAATGCTTGAATTTCAACAAGACCTCTCTTATAAAGAGCATCCGGTCCGCATTCTTGATCAAGCCGAACGTTGCACCCATCAGAAGGCGATCAAATTTCTCAAAGTCCAATGGTCAAACCATTCTGAAGATGAAGCCACTTGGGAACGCGAGGATCGTCTTTGTGATGAATACCCCTCTTTGTTTCTGTCAACCTGCTAAATCTCGGGATGAGATTTCTTCTAGTGGAGGAGATTTGTAACGCCCAGATAATTAAGCTACAGTAATCCCCTGTTAATGGTGCGATGCCATCACATTACTGTTGCTAATCTTCATTTGATCTAAATCACAATTCAAATTCAAAACCAAGTTTAAAGTTAAAATTCAAATTTTGTCAAAGATGAAAAAAGGTTCAAGGTGTGGAAAATAATCTCTGGATATTTGTCATGTTGAAATCCATATTTTATAAAGTATCTAAATGCCCTAAACTAGATGAAAAAGGGGATAAAACAATTATTTAAATATTAAACAAATGCAATCTATTTTATTTAAAGTGCCAAAATTATTGTGGAGTGGCCTAATTAATAATGCTAATTTAGGTGCTAAGTTCATAATTTATAAAGATAAAAATAAAATAAAACAAAAGATAAAAGTAAATGAAAAAGGGAAAAGAAAAAACCCCTCGCTCTCCTTGGGCCTCGGCCCACCCCAGCAGGCTGGCCCAAACCTTTTCCCCCTCCCCTGTCGCCGCTGAACCCCCTCGTCGGCGTCGGCGGGGGGGGGGGGGGATAGGGCCCCCCCCCCCGCCTCCTCTCCCTCTACATAGCGCTCCCTCTCCCCTCCAGATCCACGGTGTCGAGCGCGCCCGTGGACGCGCCGCCGAACTGACCACGGCCACCGAGCCCTCCTCGCCGCCCCGTCGTGTCGGGAGGACGAGCCTGCCTCAGCTACTCCCTCCACTTCCTGTGGATCGATTCGGGATGACCCCACGACGCCTCCCCTAGCCCTCTACCTCATCGGACCCTGCCACCTCTTTGTCGTCTCCAGCGCTGGCGTGCCTCTCCCGAGCCCGCCTTTGCACCCCTACAGGATCACTATGAGCCCCTCCCTCTTCCCCGCTCTATCCTAGCTCATGCACGGCCTCCTAGCCCCTTCCCCGATAGTTCTGAATCACCCTCCACCGTCGCTGGCGAGCTATGTGCGCACGGGACGCCTCAGCTTGCTCTGATGGCCTTGCTGCCTTCCTGCAGCTTTGTAGACGCCGCTAGCGCGCTTCGGCGCTCTGATTCGAGTCCTAGCACCGCTCTGCCCCAAGCCCGACTTCGTCCTTCGCCCCTGCTCGCCATCGGCTCCGTCTCTGGCCAAGTCCTGCCATGCCACCACCCCCCACTCAACGCGGCTGGTCTCCGTGTTCGAACAGACAAAGTCGCGGGTCCGAAGGCCCCCTGCAGCGTGGTTTTGGCCAACTCCCGCGAGGCGCTGCCGCTAGATTGGTCGCCGGAGCCGCTCCGATGCCGGCACCGACGAGTCGCTGACGTGGCTCAGCTGTGGCCTGCCCTCTGTGTCACTGACTGTGGGACCTGCGGCCCAGTTGATCGGTCAATTGTCCCAGTTCACCGGCTGATTGGGCAGTTGACTCAACTCAACGTGGCCCCACATGTCAGCGCCTGTAAATCATCGGGGTGCACTGCACCGGGTTCGCCCAGCATTTTAGTTTTGTATTTTTGAAAATTAAAATCAATTAAACTTCAAAAATTCATCGAAAACAAACCGTAGCTCAAATGAAAAAAAAATCATATATGAAAATTTCTCAGAAAAATCCAGAGAATCCGAATATACGATTCGTTCATCTGTTACATGTCCCTAGCATGCTGAACATGGAACCATCCCCTCTGTTTCATCTATCCGGAAAGTGCCAAATACCAAGAAAACCCATATGAATGTTTTACCTCTCCGCCTGCAACGTGTACTACAGTGTTAGGTCACCCCTTGTTCAGCGTATTGTCATGTCATGCCTAGTGATGCATCTGTTTGCTTTGTATTTGATGTTTATTCCCCCTCTTATCTCCGGTAGACCCTGAGACCGATGTTGCCCCTGTGATCGACTACGTCACCGACAACCCTTCTTCCTTTTAAGCAGAGCTTCCAGGAAAGCAAACCCCCCTTTATCATTCTGATATCGGCCATTCCATTCTCTCTCATGCTTGCATTAGATTTTGCTATTGTAATTGATTCCTCCAATTCTGATGCATAGCCTGCTTTTGTAACCCGCTCATTGCACCTTATCTGCTTATTCTAAACTGCTTAGTAAAGGTTTCTTAGTGCTACCTCTTGAGCACTGCGTTGGTTTTCCCTTGAAGAGGAAAGGGTGATGCAGCAAAGTAGCGTAAGTATTTCCCTCGGTTTTTGAGAACCAATGTATCAATCCAGTAGGAGGCCACGCACGAGTACCTCGCACCTACACAAACAAATAAAATCCTCGCAACCAACGCAATAAAGGGGTTGTCAATCTCTTCACGGTCACTTACGAGAGTGAGATCTGATAGATATGATAGGATAATATTTTTGGTATTTTTATGATAAAGAGAAATAAAGATGCAAAGTAAAATAAAAGGCAAAATAAATAACTTAGTATTGGGAGATTAATATGATGGAGAATAGACCCGGGGGCCATAGGTTTCACTAGTGGCTTCTCTTGAGAGCATAAGTATTACGGTGGGTGAACAAATTACTCTTGAGCAATTGACAGAGTTGAGCATAGTTATGAGAATATCTAGGTATGATCATGTAAATAGGCATCATGTCTGAGACAAGTAGACCGACTCCTGCCTGCATCTACAACTATTACTCCACACATCGAACGCTAGCCAGCATGCATCTAGAGTACTAAGTTCAAGAGAACAGAGTAACGCTTTAAGGAAGATGACATGATGTAGAGGGATAAACTCATGCAATATGATGTAAACCCCATCTTATTATCCTCGATGGCAACAATACAATACGTGCCTTGCTGCCCCTACTGTCACTGGGAAAGGACACTGCCAGATTGAACCCAAAGCTAAGCACTTCTCCCATTGCAAGAAAGATCAATCTAGCAGGCCAAACCAAACTGATAATTCGAAGAGACTTGCAAAGATAACCAATCATGCATAAAAGAATTCAGAGAAGATTCAAATATTGTTCATAGATAAACTTGATCATAAACCCACAATTCATCGGTCTCAACAAACACACCACAAAAGAAGATTACATCGAATAGATCTCCACAAGAGAGGGGGAGAACTTTGTATTGAGATCCAAAAAGAGAGAAGAAGCCATCTAGCTAATAACTATGGACCTGAAGGTCTGAAGTAAACTACTCACACTTCATCGGAGAGGCTATGGTGTTGATGTAGAAGCCCTTCGTGATCGATGCCCCCTCCGGCGGAGCTCCGGAAAAGGCCCCAAGATGGGATCTCGTGGATACAGAAAGTTACGGCGGTGGAATTAGGGTTTTGGCTCCGTATCTGGTTGTTTGGGGGTACGTAGGTATATATAGGAGGAAGGAGTGCGTCGATGGAGCAACATGGGCCCCACGAGGGTGGAGGGTGCGCCTGGGGGGTAGGTGTGCCCCCTACCTCATGCCTTCCTAGTAGCTTTCTTGACGTAGGGTCCAAGTCCTCTGGATCATGTTCGTTCCGAAAATCAAGTTCCCAAAGGTTTCATTCTGTTTGGACTCCGTTTGATATTCTTTTTCTGCGAAACTCTGAAATAGGCAAAAGACAGCAATTCTAGGCTGGGCCTCCAGTTAATAGGTTAGTCCCAAAAATAATATAAAAGTGTATAATAAAGCCCAATAATGTCCAAAACAGGATATAATATAGCATGGAACAATTAAAAATTATAGATATCTTGGAGATGTATAAAGCATCCCCAAGCTTAATTCCTACTCGTCCTCGAGTAGGTAAATGATAAAAACAGAATTTTTGATGTGGAATGCTACTTGGCATAATTTCCATGTAATTCCCTTAATTGTGGTATGAATATTCAGATCCGAAATATTCAAGACACAAGTTCAATATTGACATAGAAATATTAATACTTCAAGCATACTAACCAAGAAATTATGTCTCTTCAAAATAACATGGCCAAAGAAAGTGATCCCTACAAAATCATATAGTCTGGCTATGCTCCATCTTCACCACACAAAGTATTTAAATCGTGCACAACCCCGATGACAAGCCAAGCAATTCTTTCATACTTTTGGTGTTCTCAAACTTTTTCAATCTTCACGCAATACATGAGCGTGAGCCATGGACATAGCACAATATGTGGAATAGAATGGTGGTTGTGGAGAAGACAAAAAGGGAGAAGATAGTCTCACATCAACTAAGCGTATCAACGGGCTATGGAGATGCCCATTAATAGATATCAATGTGTGTGAGTAGGGATTGCCATGCAACGGATGCACTAGAGCTATAAGTATATGAAAGCTCAACAAAAGAACTAAGTGGGTGTGCATCCAACTTGCTTGCTCACGAAGACCTAGGGCATTTTGAGGAAGCCCATCGTTGGAATATACAAGCCAAGTTCTATAATGAATAAATTCCCACTAGTATATGAAAGTGATATCATAGGAGACTCTCTATCATGAAGATCATGGTGCTACTTTGAACAACAAGTGTGGTAAAAGGATAGTAGCATTGTCCCTTCTCTCTTTTTCTCTCATTTTTTTATTTGGGCCTTTTTTATGGCCTCTTTTTTTTTCTTTTTTATTTAGTCCGGAGTCTCATCCCTACTTGTGGGGGAATCATAGTCTCCATCATCCTTTCCTCACTTGGGACAATGCTCTAATAATGATGATCATCATACTTTATTTACTTACAACTCAATAATTACAACTCAATACTTAGAACAAAATATGACTCTATGTGAATGCCTCTGGCGGTACCGGGATGTGCAATGATGCATGAGTGACATGTATGAAAGAATTATGAATGGTGGCTTTGCCACAAATACGATGTCAACTACATGATCATGCAAGCAATATGACAATGATGAAGCATGTCATAATAAACGGAACGGCAGAAAGTTGCATGGCAATATATCTTGGAATGGCTATGGAAATGCCATGATAGGTAGGTATGGTGGCTGTTTTGAGGAAGGTATATGGTGGGTGTATGATACCGGCGAAAGGTGCGCGGTGTTATAGAGGCTAGCAATGGTGGAAGGGTGAGAGTGCGTATAATCCATGGACTCAACATTAGTCATAAAGAACTCACATACTTATTGCAAAAAACTATTAGTTATCAAAGCAAAGTACTACGCGCATGCTCCTAGGGGGATAGATTGGTAGGAAAAGACCATCGCTCGTCCCCGACCGCCACTCATAAGGAAGACAATCAATAAATAAATCATGCTCCGACTTCATCACATAACGGTTCACCATACGTGCATGCTACGGGAATCACAAACTTCAACACAAGTATTTCTCAAATTCAAAAGTACTCAACTAGCATGACTCTAATATCACCATCTCCATATCTCAAAACATTTATCAAGTATCAAACTTCTCATAGTATTCAACACACTCATAAGAAAAAAATTATTAATCTTGAATACCTAACATAATTAAAGCAAATTAGCACGCTGTTTTGTAGGACTCTCAAAATAATCTATGTGAATCATGAGAGAACATTTCTATAAAACAAATCCACCACCGTGCCCTAAAAGATATAACTGAAGCACTAGAGCAAAAACTATATAACTCAAAAGATATAAGTGAAGCACATAGAGTATTCTAACAATTTCCGAATCATGTGTGTCTCTCTCAAAAGGTGTGTACAGCAAGGATGATTGTGTAAAACTAACAAATAAAGACTCAAATAATACAAGACACTCCAAGCAAAACACATATCATGTGGTAAATAAAAATATTGCTCCAAGTAAAGTTATCGATGGAAGTAGACGAAAGAGGGGATGCCTTCCAGGGCATCCCCAAGCTTGGGCTTTTAGGTATCCTTAGATTATCTTGGGGTGCCATGGGCATCCCCAAGCTTAGGCTCTTTCCACTCCTTGTTCCATAATCCATCAAATCTTTCACCCAAAACTTGAAAACTTCACAACACAAAGCTTAAAGTAGAAAATCTCGTGAGCTCCGTTAGCGAAAGAAAACAAAACACAACTTCAAGGTACTGTAATGAACTCACTCTTTATTTATATTGGTGTTAAACCTACTGTATTCCAACTTCTCAATGGTTTATAAACTATTTTACTAGCCATAGTTTCATCAAAATAAGCAAACAACACACGAAAAATAGAATCTATCAAAAAACAGAACAGTATGTAGTAATCTTTAGCTGAACCCCAAAAATTCTAAAATAAATTGCTGGACGTGAGGAATTTATCTATTAATCATCTTCAAAAAGAATTAATTAAATATCACTTTCCAAATAAAAATGGCAGCAATTCTCGTGAGCGCTAAAGTTTCTGTTTTTTACAGCAAGATTAAAAAGACTTTCCCCAAGTCTTCCCAACGGTTCTACTTGGCACGAACACTAATTAAACACAAAAAACTCAACCAAAACAGAGGCTAGATAAATTATTTATTACTAAACAGGATAAAAATTCAAGGAATAAAAATAAAATTGGGTTGCCTCCCAACAAGCGCTATCGTTTAACGCATCTAGATAGGCATAAAAGCAAGGATAGATCCATGTATTGCCATCTTTAGTTGGTAATTCTTTAATGAGACATCTATCACCCTTAAGAGTTTCTTTCCTTTTATCAATTATCAAACTTCTAGGCACAAAATCGACACAATCATTAGTAGCAAACGATTCCTTAATGATATCAAAAAGATTGGGATTAATACTTATAGATTTGAGATCCGCAGTTTCCTTGCTAGAGGATTCACCCTTATTTTTAGGAACATACATAAGTTTGGCAATTTTAGTTGGAGTACTTGGAGTATTCTTTATGGAAGAAAAGGCGGTTCCCAAGTTGTTAATGATACCCTCAAGCTTATCGATTCTAGTGGAATCCTGATTTATTCTTTCATTAACTATGGGTTCCTTCTCCTTAATATTTTTCAAAGTGACTCCTACTTTAGATCCATATTGAGTGATTTGGTTGTGGATCATTTTATCCAAATTTTCAATTAACTCTATGGTAGCAAATTTATTTTCAATAATTTCAAGTTTTTGCATTACATGCTCCAAAGTTAACATAGTTCCATTAACCAAAAGAGGGGGTGAGCCAAACAAATCTATCATAGCATTATAGGAATCAAAAGTGCGGCTACCCAAGAAATTTCCTCTGGTAATGGTATCAAGGACATATCTGTGCCAAGGAGTAGTGCCTACATAAAAATTACAGAGAAGAACGGAAGTAGATTGCTTTCTGGTAGATCTATTTTGAGCATTGCAAATTCTATACCAGGCGTCTTTTAGATTTTCTCCTTCCCTTTGCTTAAAATTAAAATTTTCATTTTCAGGAGAAAACGGAGAAGATAGGAGACTAGCCATAACGACGAGCAAGCAATCCAACACACAAGCAAACAAGAGACGGGCAAAAGAGGCAAATAGAGAAAGAGAAGGAGGACGGAGAGAGAGGGCGAATAAAACGGCAAGGGTGAAGTGGGGGAGACGAAAATGAGAGGCAAATGGCAAATAATGTAATGCGGGAGATAAGGGTTTGTGATGGGTACTTGGTATGTTGACTTTTGCGTAGACTCCCCGGTAACGGCGCCAGAAATCCTTCTTGCTACCTCTTGAGCACTGCGTTGGTTTTCCCTTGAAGAGGAAAGGGTGATGCAGAAAAGTAGCGTAAGTATTTCCCTCAGTTTTTGAGAACCAATGTATCGATCCAGTAGGAGGCCACGCACAAGTCCCTCGCACCTACACAAACAAATAAACTCCTCGCAACCAACGCAATAAAGGGGTTGTCAATCCCTTCACGGTCACTTACGAGAGTGAGATCCGATAGATATGATAGGATATTTTTTTGGTATTTTTATGATAAAGAGAAATAGAGATGCAAAGTAAAATAAAAGGCAAAATAAATAACTGAGTATTGGGAGATTAATATGATGGAGAATAGACCCGGGGGCCATAGGTCTCACTAGTGGCTTCTCTCGACAGCATAAGTATTACGGTGGGTGAACAAATTACTGTTGAGCAATTGACAGAATTGAGCATAGTTATGAGAATATCTAGGTATGATCATGTATATAGGCATCACGTCCGAGACAAGTAGACCGACTCCTGCCTGCATCTACTACTATTACTCCACACATCGACCGCTATCCAGCATGCATCTAGAGTATTAAGTTCAAGAGAACAGAGTAATGCTTTAAGCAAGATGACATGATGTAGAGGGATAAGCTCATGCAATATGATGTAAACCCCATCTTGTTATCCTCGATAGCAACAATACAATACTTGCCTTGCTGCCCCTGATGTCACTGGGAAAAGACACCGCAAGATTGAACCCAAAGCTAAGCACTTCTCCCATTGCAAGAAAGATCAATCAAGTAGGCCAAACCAAACTGATAATTCGAAGAGACTTGCAAAGATAACCAATTATACATAAAAGAATTCATAGAAGATTCAGATATTGTTCATAGATAAACTTGATCATAAACCCACAATTCATCGATCTCCACAAACACACCGCAAAAGAAGATTACATCGAATAGATCTCCACAAGAGAGGGGGAGAACTTTGTATTGAGATCCAAAAAGAGAGAAGAAGCCATCTAGCTAATAACTATGGACCCAAAGGCCTAAAGTAAACTACTCACACTTCATCGGAGAGGCTATGGTGTTGATGTAGAAGCCCTCCGTGATCAATGCCCCCTCCGGCGGAGCTCCGAAAAAGGCCCCAAGATGGGATCTCGTGGATACAGAAAGTTATGGCGGTCGAATTAGGGTTTTGGCTCCGTATCTAGTAGTTTGGGGGTACGTAGGTATATATAGGAGGAAGGAGTGCGTTGGTGGAGCAGCATGGGCCCCACGAGGGTGGAGGGTGCGCCTGGGGGGGTAGGCGCGCCCCCTACCTCGTGCCTTCCTGGTAGCTTTCTTGACGTAGGGTCCAAGTCCTCTGGATCATGTTCGTTCCGAAAATCACATTCCCAAAGGTTTCATTTCGTTTGGACTCCGTTTGATATTCTTTTTCTGCGAAACTCTGAAATAGGCAAAAAAAACAGCAATTCTGGGCTGGGCCTCCGGTTAATATGTTAGTCCCAAAAATAATATAGAAGTGTATAATAAAGCCTAATAATGTCCAAAACAGGATATAATATAGCATGGAACAATCAAATAGATACGTTGGAAACGTATCAAGCATCCCCAAGCTTAATTCCTGCTCATCCTCGAGTAGGTAAATGATAAAAACAGAATTTTTGATGTGGAATGCTACTTCGCATAATTTCAATGTAATTCTCTTAATTGTGTATGAATATTCAGATCCGAAAGATTCAAGACAAAAGTTCAATATTGACATAGAAATAATAATACTTCAAGCATACTAACCAAGCAATTATGTCTCTTCAAAATAACATGGACAAAGAAAGTTATCCCTACAAAATCATATAGTCTGGCTATGCTCCATCTTCACTACACAAAGTATTTAAATCATGCACAACCCCGATGACAAGCCAAGCAATTGTTTCATACTTTTGGTGTTCTCAAACTTTTTCAATCTTCACGCAATACATGAGCGTGAGCCATGGACATAGCACTATATGTGGAATAGAATGGTGGTTGTGGAGAAGACAAAAAGGGAGAAGATAGTCTCACATCAACTAGGCGCATCAACGGGCTATGGAGATGCCCATTAATAGATATCAATGTGAGTGAGTAGGGATTGCCATGCAACGGATGCACTAGAGCTATAAGTATATGAAAGCTCAACAAAAAGAACTATGTGGGTGTGCATCCAACTTGCATGCTCACGAAGAACTAGGGCATTTTGAGGAAGCCCGTCGTTGGAATATACAAGACAAGTTCTATAATGAAAAAATTCCCACTAGTATATGGAAGTGATATCATAGGAGACTCTCTATCATGAAGATCATGGTGCTACTTTGAAGCGCAAGTGTGGTAAAAGGATAGTAGCATTGTCCCTTCTCTCTTTTTCTCTCATTTTTTTATTTGGGCCTTTTTTATGGCCTCTTTTTTTCTTTTCTTTTTATTTAGTCCGGAGTCTCATCCCAACTTGTGGGGGAATCATAGTCTCCATCATACTTCCCTCACTTGGGACAATGCTCTAATAATGATGATCATCACACTTTATTTACTTACAACTCAAGAATTACAACTCAATACTTAGAACAAAATATGACTCTATGTGAATGCCTCTGGCGGTGTACCGGGATGTGCAATGATGCATGAGTGACATGTATGAAAGAATTATGAATGGTGGCTTTGCCACAAATACGATGTCAACTACATGACCATGCAAGCAATATGACAATGATGAAGTGTGTCATAATAAACGGAACGGCGCAAAGTTGCATGGCAATATATGTCGGAATGGCTATGGAAATGCCATGATAGGTAGGTATGGTGGCTGTTTTGAGGAAGGTATATGGTGGGTGTATGATACCGGCAAAAGGTGCGCGGTGTTATAGAGGCTAGCAATGGTGGAAGGGTGATAGTGCGTATAATCCATGGACTCAACATTAGTCATAAAGAACTCACATACTTATTGCAAAAACTATTAGTTATCGAAGCAAAGTACTACGCGCATGCTCCTAGGGGGATAGATTGGTAGGAAAACACCATCGCTCGTCCCCGACCGCCACTCATAAGGAAGATAATCAATAAATAAATCATGCTCCGACTTCATCACATAACGGTTCACCATACGTGCATGCTATGGGAATCACAAACTTCAACAGAAGTATTTCTCAAATTCAAAACAACTCAACTAGAATGACTCTAATATCACCATCTCCATATCTCAAAACATTTATCAAGTATCAAACTTCTCATAGTATTCAACACACTCATAAGAAAAAAAATTATTAATCTTGAATGCCTAACATAATTAAAGCAAATTAGCACGCTGTTTTGTAGGACTCTCAAAATAATCTAAGTGAATCATGAGAGAACAATAGTTTCTATAAAACAAATCCACCACCGTGCCCTAAAAGATATAAGTGAAGCACTAGAGCAAAAACTATATAACTCAAAAGATATAAGTGAAGCACATAGAGTATTCTAACAATTTCCGAATCATGTGTGTCTCTCTCAAAAGGTGTGTACAGCAAGGATGATTGTGTAAAACTAACAAATAAAGACTCAAATAATACAAGACACTCCAAGCAAAACACATATCATGTGGTAAATAAAAATATTGCTCCAAGTAAAGTTACCGTTGGAAGTAGACGAAAGAGGGGATACCTTCTAGGGCATCCCCAAGCTTGGGCTTTCAGGTGTCCTTAGATTATCTTGGGGTGCCATGGGCATCCCCAAGCTTAGGCTCTTTCCACTCCTTGTTCCATAATCCATCAAATCTTTCACCCAAAACTTGAAAACTTCACAACACAAAACTTAAAGTAGAAAATCTCGCGAGCTCCGTTAGCGAAAGAAAACAAAACACCACTTCAAGGTACTGTAATGAACTCATTCTTTATTTATATTGGTGTTAAACCTACTGTATTCCAACTTCTCTATGGTTTATAAACTATTTTACTAGCCATAGTTTCATCAAAATAAGCAAACAACACACGAAAAATAGAATCTGTCAAAAAACAGAACAGTCTGTAGTAATCTGTAGCTGAACCCCAAAAACTCTAAAATAAATTGATGGACGTGAGGAATTTATCTATTAATCATCTTCAAAAAGAATTAACTAAATATCACTTTCCAAATAAAAATGGCAGCAATTCTCGTGAGCGCTAAAGTTTCTGTTTTTTACAGCAAGATTAAAAAGACTTTCCCCAAGTCCTCCCAACGGTTCTACTTGGCACGAACACTAATTAAACACAAAAAAACTCAACCAAAACAGAGGCTAGATAAATTATTTATTACTAAACAGGGAAAAAAAGCAAGGAATAAAAATAAAATTGGGTTGCCTCCCAACAAGCGCTATCGTTTAACGCCCCTAGCTAGGCATAAAAGCAAGGATAGATCCAGGTATTGCCATCTTTAGTTGGTAATTCTTTAATGAGACATCTATCACCCTTAAGAGTTTCTTTCATTTTATCAATTATCAAACTTCTAGGCACAAAATCGACACAATCATTAGTAGCAAACGATTCCTTAATGATAGCAAAAAGATTGGGATGAATACTTATAGATTTGAGATCCGCAGTTTCCTTGCTAGAGGATTCACCCTTATTTTTAGGAACATGCATAAGTTTGGCAATTTTAGTTGGAGGACTTGGAGTATTCTTTACAGAAGAAAAGGCGGTTCCCAAGTTGGTAATGATACCCTCAAGCTTATCGATTCTAGTGGAATCCTGATTTATTCTTTCATTAACTATGGGTTCCTTCTCCTTAATATTTTTCAAAGTGACTCCTACTTTAGATCCATATTGAATGATTTGGTTGTGGATCATTTTATCCAAATTTTCAATTAACTCTATAGTAGCAAATTTATTTTCAATAATTTCAAGTTCTTGCATTACATGCTCCAAAGTTAACATAGTTCCATTAACCAAAAGAGGGGGTGAGCCAAACAAATCTATCATAGCATTATAGGAATCAAAAGTGCGGCTACCCAAGAAATTTCCTCCGGTAATGGTATCAAGGACATATCTGTGCCAAGGAGTAGTGCCTACATAAAAATTGCGGAGAAGAACGGAAGTAGATTGCTTTCTGGTAGATCTATTTTGAGCATTGCAAATTCTATACCAGGCGTCTTTTAGATTTTCTCCTTCCCTTTGCTTAAAATTAAGATTTTCATTTTCGGGAGACAACGGAGAAGATAGGGGACTAGCCATAACGACGAGCAAGCAATCCAACACACAAGCAAACAAGAGACGGGCAAAAAGAGGCAAATAGAGAAAGAGAAGGAGGACGGAGAGAGAGGGCGAATAAAATGGCAAGGGTGAAGTGGGGAAAGGAAAATGAGAGGCAAATGGCAAATAATGTAATGCGGGAGATAAGGGTTTGTGATGAGTATTTGGTATGTTGACTTTTGCGTAGACTCCCCGGCAACGGCCGCAGAAATCCTTCTTGCTACCTCTTGAGCACTGCGTTGGTTTTTCCTTGAGGAGGAAAGGGTGATGCAGCAAAGTAGCGTAAGTATTTCCCTCACTTTTTGAGAACCAATGTATCGATCCAGTAGGAGGCCATGCACAAGTCCCTCGCACCTACACAAACAAATAAACTCCTCGCAACCAACGCAATAAAGGGGTTGTCAATCCCTTCACGGACACTTACGAGAGTGAGATCGGATAGATATGATAGGATAACTTTTTTGGTATTTTTATGATAAAGAGAAATAAAGATGCAAAGTAAAATAAAAGGAAAAATAAATAACTGAGAATTGGGAGATTAATATGATGGAGAATAGACCCGGGGGCCATAGGTTTCACTAGTGGCTTCTCTCGAGAACATAAGTATTACGGTGGGTGAACAAATTACTATTGAGCAATTGACAGAATTGAGCATAGTTATGAGAATATGTAGGTATGATCATGTATATAGGCATCACGTCCGAGACAAGTAGACCGGCTCCTGTCTACATCTACTACTATTACTCCACACATCAACCACTATCCAGCATGCATCTAGAGTATTAAGTTCAAGAGAATAGAGTAACGCTTTAAGCAAGATGACATGATGTAGAGGGATAAACTCATGCAATATGGTGTAAACCCCATCTTGTTATCCTCGATGGCAACAATACAATACATACCTTGCTGCCCCTGCTGTCACTGGGAAAGGACACCGTAAGATTGAACCCAAAGCTAAGCACTTTTCCCATTGCAAGAAAGATCAATCTAGTAGGCCAAACCAAACTGATAATTCAAAGAGACCTGCAAAGATAACCAATCATACATAAAAGAATTCAGAGAAGATTCAAATATTGTTCATAGATAAACTTGATCATAAACCCACAATTCATCGGTCTCAACAAACACACCATAAAAGAAGATTACATCGAATAGATCTCCACAAGAGAGGGGGAGAACTTTGTATTGAGATCCAAAAAGAGACAAGAAGCCATCTAGCTAATAACTATGGACCCGAAGGTTTGAAGTAAACAACTCACACTTCATCGGAGAGGCTATGGTGTTGATGTAGAAGCCCTCCATGATCGATGCCCCCTCCGGCGGAGCTCCGGAAAAGGCCCCAAGATGGGATATCGTGGATACAGAAAGTTACGGCGGTGGAATTAGGGTTTTGGCTCCGTATCTGGTAGTTTGGGGGTACGTAGGTATATATAGGAGGAAGGAGTACGTCGGTGGACCCCGCAAAAAAAAGGAGTACGTCGGTGGAGCAACATGGGCCCCACGAGGGTGGAGGGCGCGCCTGGGGGGGAGTAGGCGCGCCCCCTGCCTCGTGCCTTCCTGGTAGCTTTCTTGAGATAGGGTCCAAGTCCTCTGGATCATATTTGTTTCGAAAATAACGTTCCCGAAGGTTTCATTCCGTTTGGACTCCGTTTGATATTCTTTTTCTGCAAAACTCTGAAATACGCAAAAAAACAGCAATTCTGGGCTGGGCCTCCGGTTAATAGGTTAGTCCCAAAAATAATATAAAAGTGTATAATAAAGCCCAATAATGTCCAAAACAGGATATAGTATAGCATGGAACAATCAAAAATTATAGATATGTTGGAGACGTATCAGTTAGTGATCCATCAGTGGCCCCTCACCTTGTCCCTGTTGCCCCCACTGGATTACCAGATGACTTGATTAACATCATCGCCGTCTAGGGCCGGACACATCACCTCACCCCCCTTTAGTTGTATGACTCTGCAGAGCTACTATCGAGTGCCGAGGGTGATACCTCATAACGCACTCTTGATGATAACTCTGTAGTGTAGCTAATCGGTCGTGGTTTATCGAGGGTGATTCCTCCTTCACCACTCCCGCTAACGTATCTATCGTGCAACACCTCAAGTATGAACCTCGAGGGTGATTCCTCCCAAGTTCACCTTCACGATTATGTCAACTGGATTCCATCGGGGGTGAATCCTCGGATTCCCCCTTGATGTTATGGACACACGGTTACCTTGACTTTACTTGAGACCATTGTTGAAGTCGGGTTGGCCCTAAGGGGTAGCTGCGAGAGTTACTGAAGTCGAGTTGACCTGGAGGGTACCCGCGAGATATTTACGAGGCACAGCCGGGCAGGTAGACTGCCCTAGTGAGAGGGTTGGGCCTAGCCTTTGTCATATTTCCTCGAGACAGGGCAACGGGGTCACATGATCGTGAGTCTCTGCTTGTCTCTGGGAGCTCCCAATACACTAAGGGTTTGGGTATTTGATCTGAGTTGGCCACTAGCCTATACGCACTAACTGCCACGCGGGAACAATTATGGGAACTCAGCATCGTATGATTCTTCCGAAAGCTCTGTCAGACGTCCAGTTCAGCATTGTGGCCGGGCCGGATCGCACCATCCAGGCAGAGGTGGCACTAGTATTCCCCTGCGCACAATGACCCGGAGTGCAAAGGGCGATGGGCCCAAGACCCTGGAGCGCTTAGGATGTAGAACAGTGGGGACCTCTCTGTGGAGCCTAGGTAGGACTACGACGTGTTGATCTTCCAAGGCCGGGCATGACCTAGGAAAGTGTGTCCGACCAGTGTGATCGAGCATGTTGGGTAATGTGGTGCACCCTGCAGGGAAGTTATCTATTCGAATAGCCTTGTCCACGATAATGGACGCTCGGAGTTGTATCCTGATCTATTACAACTAGATCTGGATACTTGAGACATGTGATGGATATGTTGGCTCTGGGATCGCTTTCTCACAGAGAGTTAAGGAAGGATCTCTGGGCGTTACTACTACAGCATGCTTGTTAATTATAAAATGCTATTATGTACTCTTCTGAATGCTGCAAGATGCTAGTCTTCGATAGGCTAGGCTTTCCCTTCTCTTCTGGAATTCTGCAATTCATTCCACGGATACAGCCCATTCCTTTGATACTGATGCATATTTAGTCAAGATCTAATGTAAGCCTTGCGAGTACTTTGGATGAGTACTCACGGTTGCTTTGCTACCTCTTTTTCCCCTATACCTGGTTGTTGCGATCAGATGGTGGATCCCAGGAGCCAGATGCCACCGCCGACGTCTATTACTACCCCGAGGGAGGCTACTACTACGTGGAGACCACCGACGATCAGGAGTAGTTAGGAGGTCCGAGGCAGGAGGCCTTGCCTTTTTGATCGTTGTTGCTTTTGTGCTAGCCTTATTAAGGCAGTCTTGTTTTACTTATGTCCATACTCAGATATTGTTGCTTCCACTAACTCTTGTGCTTTCGAGCTTATGTATTTGATCCCTCGAGGCCCCTGGCTTTTAATATGAAGCTTGTATTGTTTTAAACTGTGTCTAGAGTTGTGTTGTGATATCTTCCCGTGAGTCCCTGATCTTGATCGTACACATTTGTGTGTACGATTGAATCAGGGGCGTCACAATGTTAATGTAGATGATGGTCATGATGACTATCATAGAGGTTGAGGCTCATGATGCAGAACTTAATGATGGTATTGCCAAAGAAGGGGTCGATGATAATGCTACTGGTGGAGGTCATCATGTTGATATTGCCAATGAAGGTGATAATGCTAATACGGCTGATGATGATAATATTGTTGATGACATCAAATATCCTTTTTCCGTTTGATATATTTGATCCAAGAAATTGGGACGCACTTGACCTTAAAATGGTAGATGTCTTGGTGCAAAGGGGTCCTAAAAGAGACTCATCTATTCAGCAAATGGCTTGTGTACAACAAAGATCTTGACAAGGTATTTTGTTTTTGTTGTAATTATTAAGGAAAGGGCTCGTGAGAGAATAGTTAGCAAATGAAGGTTTCAGTGACTGGGCTCATCTTGGTCATAGACTTAAATAGCATGAAAATAGTAGAGAACATGTCACAAATATGACTACATGGTATGATTTGCGCCTTATGTTGGAGAAGAATCAAACAATTGACAAAGTTGCTCAGCGAGAACTTGAAAAGGAAAAGGAACATTGGAGAAAAGTTTTTTTGTAGAACACAATATAGCATTATGTGGTAGTAATAGTAAGTTGTACCAAGACAACAATGGAAGTTTCTTAGGACTTGTTCAAATGTTGGCTGAATTTGACCCAGTTATAAAAGAGCATGTTGACCGCATCACCAATGATAAAATTTGTGATCATTATCTTGGTCCCTCAAGATAGAATGAGTTAATCAATTTTCTCGCTGCTACAATCAAGCGGAAAATCATTGAGAAGGTAAAAGAAGCAAAGTACTTCTCAATTATACTTGACTGTACTCCTGATGCAAGCCACCAAGAACAAATGTCTTTGATAATTAGGTATGTTGATGCATCTTCATATTCTTTTTGCATTGAAGAATCCTTCTTAGGTTTTTTGGATGTGAATGATACCAGCGGGCTAGGATTGTTTGATGTTCTACAGAAGGAATTGATGAGTCTTGACCTTGATATGGACAATGTGAGAGGCCAGGGATATGATAATAGGTTGAATATGAAAGGGAATAAAATAAAGGAGTACAAAAAAAGTATTGGAAACAAACTGAAGAGCTTTATATTCAGCTTGTGGTTGCCATAGTTTGAATTTGGCACTATGTGATATGGCAAAGTCTTGTCGTAAAGCAACAAAAAAATTGGAGTTATCCAATGTATCTATACAATATTTGCTAATTCTACTAAGAGATGGAAAATTATCAAAGATAACATACTAGGATTGACTCTCAAGTCATTATCATCTACTCGTTGGGAGATTTGTGTTGATAGTGTTCAGGCTATAAGGTTTCAGCTATCAGAAATAAGGGAGGCCTTACTACAAGTGGCTGAAAGTGATAAGGATTCTTTGACACAAAGTGAAGCTCAATCATTGGGGGAGAATGAACTTGGTGGCTTTGATTTTTTAGTATGAATCATCATTAGGTATGAAATAATATCCGTTGTTAATTTAATTAGCAAAGAGTTACAACCAAAGGATATGCTTATTGATATTGCAATTGAATATGTAAAAGGCTTGCTTTCCTTTTTCAATAAGTATAGAGAAAATGGCTTTCAAAAGCATTGGAAGTTGCAAAAAAATGCATTGGAGATGGATATTCATCAAGAGTTCCGCACCAAGTGTAAAATCAAAAAGAAAAGGCAATTTGATGAGGGTGAAGATGATGCATCTATTGATTCACAGTCTGCAGAGGAGTCATTTAGGGTCAATTATTTTATACGTGTTGTTGACTCAAGCTATAACTTCACTTACCATTAGATTTGAACAATATGAGGGGTATCAAAAGATATTTGGTTTCTTATTTACTTCAGATAGGCTGCGATCACCAGATGACAAGAGTTTGATGGCTGCTTGTATTAATCTTGAAGATGCAGTTAAGAGTGGAGAACATACAGATATTGATGAACTTGAATTGTGTTGCGAACTAATTTTCATCCATGATTTACTTCATAAATCAATGGGCCCTCTTGACATTCTGAACTATTTGAAGAAGCGCTCCATAATCTATCATAATGTTGTTATTGCATATGGAATTTTTGTTGACCATTCCTGTGATGGTTGCATCTGCTGAAAGGAGTTTTTCTAAACTCAAGTTATTAAAGTCATACTTGCGTTCTACTATGACACAAGAGAGACTTAATGGATTGGTGACAAATAGCACTTGAAAAGGATGTCTTGGAGAAGATAAAGTACGAAGATATGATTGAGGATTTTATTTCAAAAAATACTAGACGGATGCTCCTTTTTGGTAGAACATGAGGTTGGTTTATTGCTTTGCTATCCCTTTACCTTTTGAGCTTTAGTATTTGATCTATGCCTAAATAAGGTACAAATAAACAGATTTGAAATTATATAATAAAGTGAGAGTATGCTTTACGAATATTAGTTCTTTTGTTATGTGAATTGTTCGAAATTTTGGGCCATATTTTGTTTTTTCGCCCGGGGCCCCGAATTTCTGAAGACAGACCCGAGTATACTAGACTATCGCCTAATTCTGAAATTAATTGCTTGCTAGTACTAACAGTTTTAATCATGATCAATATTCTGAAATTAATTGCGTAATTGGCTAATTCTTCAACAGAATTTTCCCAGCCGGACTGTGGATGCTGTTAATTATAAAGAAAAAAGATGTGGTGATGGGGTCAGCTTCACTTTGTATTTAGCAGTCGGGCGGCCGGTGTAACGTATTGACGTGGTCCTTATTGTGTTGTATTGTGCTGTGGACATATAAATAGAGATACAGTCAGCATGCATGAGTGGAATTCATTATGACGATCGATGCAGCATCAGCAGCTAGCTAGTGGCCGGCGTTAATTCAATTAGTCCAAAAACGATCCTCATATCTTAGGGTGATTCATGATCACGATTACTACACTATATTTTTATACACACCTCCTAAAATAACCTTTGTGATTAAACATCCTGAATCAAAGTGCACACTAATTAACCCGTGTAGATGAAGGAAGAAATGAGAATTGTTTTTTTTTTTCCTGAAAATGAGGTTGAAACCCGGAGCATCTGCATTAGTGGATGCACAGAGTGAAAAGGAGGAGAAAATCAAGGAAAGAAAATGGTTATTAGAGCATGCAAGTTGTTGAAGAGACAGCTAGTGCGAAAGGAAGGCAGGCATGAATGGACAAACGGAGCAAGCTGGTTGTGCTTGCTTGGAAGCATCGGCTTCCGTCAAGGATGAGCAACGCAGCATGTGGAATGTGATTACTGGAAAGAAAGAAAGAAAGAAAGAGAGAAACCCGACAAACCCTCCTGAAAGATAGCCACCCGTTCCGTTTCCTTTTAACCCGATCACTGTATGTATCTTGGCTTTTGCTTAACTGAATGAAGGCCTGGGTTCGAGTCTCCTCATTCTCCTATAAGAATAAGACAGGGGGCTTCTTTCTCTCTGTTCTCATTCTTCTTTTGCTTAGCTGAATGAAGGAATGAATGGAACCGCTAGCTCGCTTTACGGCAACCTCAAAGCAACTTTGTATGCCTGGGCCTGGGCCTGCCCAGCAGCGAAGCGGTCCATGCCAACAACAACAACAACTGCATCTTCTGTCAGATTGTCACTCGAACCCCCCTCCCCCCTCTGTGTGTGTGTGTGTGTGTCTGTGACATACCAGGAGAAGGAGGAGAAGATGCATACCATAGGGATCGGTGTCCAATCATGATCACACGGCCCTCCCTCGACCATGACCTGCTGCTGCTACAAGGAAGGATGGGAAGAAGAATCCACATCGGTGAGTGTGATATTCGTGGAAATTTCTGCTTTTCTCTTTCTGACGGACCAGTTTCACTGTCAGCTTCACCTCCTCGCCGACATTGCATATATAGATAGCACCACTACTTCTTCTTCTACAGTGCTGGTACTAGTACTACTAGTGCTGGGAGGGGAGGGGGAGCAATCAAGCAGTCGCGCCGCACGTGACCATCCATCCATCCAAGAAAGAGAGAGAAACAGAGAGCGAGCGGAGAAGGCAACGCACGCCAATTAACACGCTGCCCAAGGAAACGAACAAGGAAGGAGCGAAGCCACCAAACCAAACACCAAACGCTACTCCCTCCTGCTTCTCCCCCCCTTCTCCTCCCCTCTCCCCTGTTAGTTAGCGCAGCGGCATTGCCCGGCGGCTGGTGGTCGTGGGCATGATGATGCGGCGGGTGGCGCCGCCCTCGTCGGAGGACGACAGCTCGGGATCCGGCGTGCCCGGCTGGCTGGAGGCGCTCCTGGGCACCCGCTTCTTCCTGGCCTGCGCGGCGCACCCGGGCTCCCCGCGCAACGAGTGCAACATGTTCTGCATCGACTGCCGCGCCACGCCCGCTGCATTCTGCTACTACTGCCGCTCCCACCGCCACGCGTCGCACCGGGTCATCCAGGTGCCAATGCCACTCCTCTTCTCTTCTCTTCTCTTGTCTTGTTGATTGATTGATTGGGAAAAGAAAAAAAGTTGCGTTTTGAATGATCCCTCCTCTCCTCTCCTCTGTTTCTTGGCCGGCATTGGGCTCGGAAAGCAGATACGGCGGTCGTCCTACCACGACGTGGTGCGCGTCACCGAGGTGGAGGACGTCCTCGACATCGCCGGCGTCCAGACCTACGTCATCAACAGCGCCAGGGTCCTCTTCCTCAACGAGCGGCCCCAGCCGCGCGGCGCCGGCGCCGCCGCGGGGAAGGCCGCCGCGTCTCCCTACAATTGCGAGATCTGCGGCCGCGCGCTGCTCGACCCCTTCCGCTTCTGCTCCCTCGGATGCAAGGTACACCTACCCTACCCTTCTTTTCCGCTCTGCTCTGCTCGCTCAAGATAAATTGCATGATTTCCCTTCTTTCAATCATTCTTTTCTTTTCGGCACAATGCCAATGCCGTTCGTCCGATTGGTTCGTTCACGTTTAATCCGTTTCTCCTCCGTGTCACGCTCACGCATACGCATGCAGTTGGTGGACACCAAGACGCACGGGCACGGACACGGGCACGGGGCCACCGTCGTCGGCAATGTCGACGGCGGCGGCGGCAGCGGCAGCGAGGCCGAGGCCGGCGGCAGCAAGAACGGCGCGCGGCCCCAAGGTCGGCGGCGGAAGGGGACACCCCACCGGGCGCCGTTCGGTTCGTGACCAATGCCGCCCATCCAATCCATCCATGATCAAAAGGTGAAACGGCAGTGCCAGGAAAGATTCCATGGGAAGGAAGAGCACGCAAAAAGGAAGAACTCCGCCTACTCCTCACATATCAAGAAAGGAAAGAAGAAGAAAAAAAGAAATGAGAAAAGATAGCACCGCCCAACCAGAAAGAGAAGCCAACCACCATGGAATGGAATGGAAGGAGTAAGCGACATGTCCATCTCAACCTCTCTCTCTCTCTCTCTCTCTCTCTCTCTCTCTCTCTCTCTCCTCCCATCTCACCATACCAATAGGCCATACCAGCATTTGGTAGGTACATGACTCTAGCAGCCAGTCCTAGAAGCATTTTTCTGATGGATTGTTCTTTTACGAAAAATACCGCTTAATTAACAGCAATATCTACATCGATCGGTCGATTGCGAAATTCGCATAGTACATTGCTCATTGTTCCCACATTAACACCCTCTTTTCCGTTGTGAGACAAGATCGACATTGTTAATTGATTATTTAGCACATTGTGACTGCTAGCTCCATTTGTACTCACTCCTCCGTGTGGGAGAGAAGAATCTACATATACTACATACAATGCAGGCCTAGGAGGAATGAAAGAAAGGAAGATGATTGTCTTTATGCTTGTCTCTTGATTTGACCTAGCCAACGCAACATTGCTGCTGATTCATTTCATCATCTATTATATATTTATATGTTTGTTATATGCGGTCCGATGCTGCTGTTGCTGGCCTGCCCTTTTGTGTATAATACGCTGGCTGGCTAGCTCATCTTGGAGCGAATATAATGTGCTTTCTTGGATGACATTGTTGTTGGGACATCCAGCTCTGCATTGTGCTAGCTACCCTACACTTGTTCCTTCCTCGTCAATTCTCTTATGTGATCAAGCTGGTTAATCAGCCCGGATTGTATTACATGCTATGCTAATTAAGCGCATATATTACATCTCATTAAGCACACGGCAACATTTAGTTGCCAATAAGTGTTAAATTTCTGTGTTTTTTTATTTTATTTTGGGGGTGGGGGGGGGGGGGAGAAAATTGGTTAATTTCCGTTGTTGTGGATGATATTGATGTTTTTTTTAGGGGAGGATGATGTTGATGTGAATTACCACCAATGGGTAGCAGGCAGCTAGAGCGAATAATGATCGAGTAGGCCCAAAGGCCGAACCCACCACATGGAGACATGGACGACTTGCATGGGTTGGGTTGGGTCCATTTTGATTCTTGTTTTTTTAATTAGGTCACTGTCTAGAAAAAAAGAAGATTTTACTTAATTCCCCTGAAAAAAACTTACTCCTCTTAATAACTTGGTGATTGCTTTTGTGTGCTAATTAATCTAGGTGGATCATGATTGGTGCCATGTGTTGTCACTCTCTTTCTTGTGTTGGAATGACTTGGAAATACTCCACTGCACTTTTGTCATTTCTTAGTTGCTAACTACTGGTAGTTCGGTTTGGTCCCAAGCTAGACAATAATAGTAGTGATGAATTGGTAATGATGACTATGCATGATCATCCCCACTTGAACTGCCGTGCACATTATGGCAGGTAGGGTATGCATGCTTTGCATACTCTCAGTTTGAAAGTTTTTTTAGGGCTAGTTTGAAAGTTTGTGTATCTCCTCTTAGGCCGGTGGGCCAGCTAAAACTGGCTCCTGGGCTCGTCACAGGCTATTTATAGATGTGTCGGCGCATGTCACTCGATTCATTCTGGGCTGAACTTGTACTAAGACCTCCTATTCCGCGCACCGGCCAGTTGCGCACCCTCAGCACCAGTGGGCGCCCCTAGAAAAAAAGCACCAGTGGGCCGGCACCACCTATCATTACGTTTCATTAAAAAAATTAAATGGATACTCTGATACAAGCGGTTTAAAAATAGGAAAACATAGGTTGATGAAACTTATGTTTTGGAATTTCAGAAAATGTTCACCGATATTGAAGACATTATTGTTTTTTGAAAATTTAATGAATTAGTTGGAAACTTTGATGGCAATTTATGAAATATTTATTTGGATTTTAGAAATGTTCACAAAATTTTAAAAGTATTCATTTGAAATATAAATAATATAAAAGCACATGGAAAGAAAAATTGACAAAACATAAAGGAAAAATAAAAAACAAAGACAAGGAAAACCACACAAACAAAACCACAAAAAATGGGAAGAAATAAGAAGTCAAAAGAGAAAAAGAAAAGAATGAACAAAGCCGGCGCCTCAAGAGGTAATATTACTGGGAGTCATAGACTTGCATCTTATGTTTAGTTTGGTGCTAGAACTTTGAAAATACGGTTTTGTGATCACTTAACTTGACTCAAGCGTACAGATACTATCACAATATGTGTATGCCGGTATGCGGGCGTAACCATGTTACGCCCCCACCTGTCAGTTGTATTTTTTTACACAGTACACCCTCATATAAAAAAGAGTAAACTTTTGTGACGTATTTTTGCACAAAACCCCCTCATTTTTTGATTGACTGAAAACCAGACTACAGTAGTGCACACATATGCAAAAATTAACACCAAAAAATGGTCCGCCAAGACCCAAACCCATGACCAACTGCTCTAATATGGATAACAAACTTATATATACTGCGGCCCATTTTGTGCGCGCTAATTTTTTCAGATATTTGTAAAACGTAAAAAATAAAGTTATGTTCAAATATTTGTGTGTTAAAAATATTAAACATACAAACCATGACTAGTAAATAAAAACATTTAAATATAAGCCTATATATTATCTAAAAAATATTTAGTAAAATGTAACTAATAAAAACATTAAACATATTTGTAAAACATAAGTAATAAAATTATATTCAAGTATTTGTGTGTCAAAAATACTATACATACAAACGATGATTAGTAAATAAAAATAAATAAATATAAACTTGTGTATTGTATAAAAAATATATTTAGTTAATACGGACATTGAAAATGTTTATTAAATAAGTATTTTTAATGTATCCAAAACATATACACTTGTGGCTTATATTTTAAGTTCTACAAAATGATGAATACAAACATTTACTAAATATTTATTTATATTCACTTTTGTATAGTTTGTACTCATGTCTTATATTCAAAAAAAATTAAATATTAACTACGATTGAATATCCAGATTAATATTTTAAATTCTAAATCATGAATATTTTTATATACAAACATTAAACTATACAAATGTCTTTATAAGTATTGAAATGTTTGTATGATTAAAATAATATTTTTGAATTGTAGTTTTGAAAACCAAATATGTAATGCACACATTTATATAACACACATGTTTATATAATATCTGGTTTATAAAATATTTTACTAAATAATTTTGTACAATACATAGATTTATGTTTAAATGTTTTTATTTACTAATCATCGTCTGTATGTACAAAAAAATTAACAGACAAACATTAAACTATACAAATGTCTTTATAACGTATATTTTACTAAATGTTTTATATATAATAGAAAAGTTTTTATTTAAATGTTTTTATATACTAATAGCAAAGGGGCCAGTGTGTTGCAACGAAAAAAGTATCACAGGTGGTTCAAGATTTCACATATCCAGATCTTTTATTTGATACATTACGCTGCCATCCCGAGCTCGTCCTGCTTCACTCTCAAGTCTAACGTCTGGCCAGTGTATATTAATGGGAGAGGAAATATTCATATGTTATAGCCACACACCTCAATCCTCCACATAACTTTCATTCCTTCTTTACTGGGTCCGTCATTGCTAGATTATAGCCACACCTCATCCTCTTTTTTGTTTATTTCCAAAGAGGCTTGTTCATTCTCTATTTGGGCCATATATAAATTGGCGGGATCCCATGTAAATTAGCAAAGTGGTACTATTAATTAAGGAAAAATGGTAGAACGAATGCTGGCCCAATGGCCCAATAGGAAGAATCATAGACATGGCCCAATAATAATAATAATAATAATATGGTGAGAGGATGAATTTTTTTTTCAAAAAACACACCTTGCTTTATTAATAGGTATAGAATCATTGTTTCCATGGACAATATTTTTAGAACGCAAAATATTTGAACATAACTTTATTACTTACAGTCTACAAATATCTTTTTAAAAAATAGCGCGTGTAAAATGAAGTATAGACATCCCATTTAAGCTCCATCTGAGTCCTCGTTCAACACATATATGGGGAGAATATCATACAGAAACCATCATTCAATGAAAACCTCATGAAAACCATGTTTGAAAGTTTCAAAAAAATCTATAAAAATGTGGTATGTTGAGAGAATGATGTTCTATTGCCATGTCAAATTTCAAGTAAAACATGTTATGGTTTGCGAGCTATGAAAAAGATAAATTCAGCAATGAATAGTGACGCTACTGTTTTGCACTATTCATTGTTGGTTTTTTTTCATAGCTCACATCTCGTAATGTGTTTGAATTTGAAATTTTGCATGGCAATAGAAGATCACCCTCTTAACATCCCTCATCTTTTAGATTTTTTGACACTTTACAACGTCGTTTTCGTGTGGTCTTTATCATTCTCACCAAATGTTGGTTTTCATATGATATTCTCCCGCATATATGTTCGTTATCCATACGGCTAGACCGTCACGTGTTAACTCAGCTGGTCACAGGTTCAAATCCTGGGGTACTTTTGTGTTAATTTTCGCATATATGTGCACTACCGTGGTTTGTTTTTTTGTACATAAAAAATGTGAGGGATTTTTGTGCAAACATGCGTCGCGGTTGTTGACTTTTTCAACAAATATAAAAATTATGAGGGTGTTTTGTGTAAAAATACATCACCCATAGTGCTATCACTCACCAACAAGTGGGGCCATACGCATGGGTATGCTCGCATACGCGTATTGTGACTGTATCTCTATGCTTGAGTTAAGTTAGATGACCACAAAACCTTATTTTTAAAGTTCTAACACCAAACTGAACATGCGACACAAGTTCTATGACTCCCGGTGATATTAGCTCGTGCCTTAGCTATGGACTATCTGAAGAATGCTGCAGAGGTACATATTTGCTAGCTATCTCGAAATAGGCTTTCACCCCACTACATAGATAAAGCACGGATCCATACAACTAAGTTTCAAGTACCCATGCTAAGAAGACGGTCACAGAGAAGCTTCCACAAGAATATCTTGATCTTCAGTGGAACGGGTGCCTTCCACAGCAAAGCTAGCCACGATATGGAAGGCGAGTGGCATAGTGCCTGGTGTGCCAAACTAACGGAGAATTCTCCTGAAGGAGATAGACTCCAGGAAATGGAATCAGGAGCCTTCGATCGCAACATTGGGACGACGTCCCACATCTGCTCCCATTCTAGAACCTTGTCTTGGCCGAATGTACGGCGGAACGGGATGTTCCACCACCCATCCAAACAGGCCGCGGTAACCAGAATCCCCGGATCACCGCAGATCGCAAATAACCTAGGGAAGCGAGCACGAAGCGGCTCCCTTCCCAGCCATGGGTCCAGCCAGAACCATGTATCGTTCATGTTGCCAACCGAGAAGGTGCCCCCAGCCAGATCTCCTCCTTAATCCTCTGGATTGATTTCCAAAATGTAGACCCTGCCATGCACTGGTACGCGTCGATGCTATACAAACGGTTTTTGACCCCTTTCCGTGATGGCATTTGGAACCGTCGCCTAGTGAGTGACGGCGATAGAGGGTCCTTCCCACACGACCCAAAAACCGTCGGGGATATGCCCTCCTGGCACACACGCTCGGCAAAATGAGGTCGTGTGCGACTGGCGAGCGCTCAAATACGGAAATACGTACAGTAGAGCTAAAAAATACAATTATACAGGCGAAATTATTTCCGATCGCAAGTACATCCCACACAGTCAATCCCCGCTAAACGTTTTCGTTCGTATGTACACCCCACATAGTCGCTCCAAGGAAAACGTTTCCGTTCACATGTACATCACACACAATTTTCCCCGTTAAATCGTTTGTGATAGCATTGCCATTGCACGTGATATTAACAATTTTATCATTTGCGTTATTGAATGCATCACACACGGTGCGTAGAAGAAACAGTGTGGCAATGGCTGTCCATCACACACAGTTTTTATGTCGTAAACATTTGCGCAAGGTGGCCTAACGCAAAAAGTTTTCAAGAGAAGGTCGTGTGTGATTGTTCATTGATCCAACATGGTTTATTCCTAGAAACTTTGTGCGTTGCCAGAGGTCATCACCCACGGTATTTTCTCAATAACCGTTTGCAATAGCAACTCCCAATTAGCAGTCTAATTGCCCTATTATTAATAATCCATTTATTAATCTAATTGACATTCATGTTAAGCACATAATATATTTCATTTCCATATTAAGGAAGCATAATTTCATAATTGAAATACATCAGAGTACAACATGATATAGCTTCAGCACTCAGCTACCCCATTACACAACTGCACCAGCACCAAGTTTCACATGCAACATGTAGAACCTTTCGAAATTAGCATCATAGACGGTATATAGACAGATGCATCCCAACTGGAAAATTGCTGAAGCGGAAGGCGAATATTGATCCTTAATTCATGTTGAAGGTCTTTACAACTTTAGGCCCGTGCCTGTGGATGATTGACCGACCGTCCTTCGTCCTCTTTAGAAACACTTCAATATTGAACCGTGTGTGTTGTATGAAAACGTTCCTCGCCTCCTGACCATAGAGGTGGTTTGAGAGGTAATCATCAATGAACTTCTTTGGAAATGCCTGAAAACAAGGATGTGCATAAATATCTTCTCTATATTGGAAATGGGGCAAAGGAATAAAAAAAGGCAAGGTATAATAGTTAGTACCATCTTGTAGTGAACTGATGTCTTATTCATTGTGCAGACAAAGATCTTGTTGTTTTTTGTCGCTAATTTCTTTATCCTAACAATCTTTCTGAGTTTCTTGACTTCATTGATATTCATGGACAACTCGATTCCCCATATGCAAAAAGGGTCGAACAGTGGGTCAAAACCTCCGACAGTAGGACCTACATGTGCAAAACCAAATTGTTAAAAACCTAAATACTAGAATGGTTCCTGCAATTGCACAATAATGTGCTATTAGACAACGGACCATGCACGTGCAGTTAACTAAACACCACAACAAATGAACCAAAAATTAACTAAGCACCACATTGCACAATATAACATACTTCTAATAGAAGATCAGGCAATTAACCAAACCAAGCATGCTTAACAACTTGAAAATATAGCAATTGTATTTGTTTCTCATGTATTTTGTACAACCAAATTCGATTTATTTCTCACATGGTATACAATAACAGAATGCACCCACAAAAATTGAACATCGCATTGCATAATTGAACCAAGCAGTTAACTAAACACCATAACAAATAAACCAAACGTTAACTGAGCACCACATTGCATAATATAACATACTCCTACTAGAAGATCAGAGAGTCAAACAAACCAGGCATGCTTAACAACTTGGAAATATAGCAATTGTATTTGTTTCTCATCTATTTAGTACAGCCAAATTTGATTTATTTCTCACATGGTGTATAATAACAGAATGCACCCACAACAATTGAACATCGCACTGCAGAATTGAACCAAACAGTTAACTAAACACCACAATAAATGAACCAAACGTTAACTGAGCACCACATTGCACAATATAACATACTCCTAATAGAAGATCAGACAGTTAACCAAACCAAGCATACTTGACAACTTGGAAAATTGCACCCTGAAGAATTGAACATCACATTTGCAGAATTGAACCAAACAGTTAACTGAACACCACATTGCACGACATATAGAACATATACACTAGAGCAGAAGATTGCATGGTAAAATTAGATAACACAATTCACTAGAATTTGTTAAGGAAAGGCAGTAGCTAGCAAATTGAACATGGGTCCTTATAGTGAGGTAATAAGACAAGCTACTCCTCATTGTCGAAGATATCGATGACGATTGGCTCCTTGGACATGGAAGAGGGCGAGGCCTCCGCATCGTGGGTGCCCTCGTCGTAGTGGTGAGTTGCCTGAGCTGCTCTAGGCACCAACCTGCTGGCTCTCGAGATGAGGTAAGCACGTGCACGCTGAGAAAACACCTTATAGTCTTCGTCAAAGGAACCGACGATGGCCTCGAGAAAAGCCATGAACCGTCGTTTAATGCAGCCAACCGTGTCACGGCATCGGCGGCGAGGCTTCGACGGTGGCCTCGACGGTGAGGTGCTCCTCCAAGATCTGGGGGTCAGCACGAATGGCAGCCATTGCGACCTCATCCGCGCATGCGGCCGCGATTTGCTTCTCCGCTGCCAAATGCTCCTTGAGATGCTGGCTATACTGCGTGCACCATGGCTTAAGGCGGCACTTATTTGGTGGAGGGGTCGGTGATTTGGGTGGAAGGTGTTGCGCTCGCACCGGCGGTCGGGGCATGTGGGATGTGGAAGGAGGAGGAGGATGGGGGTCGGGTGTGGATTACCTGCCTGGATAGGAGAGGCCGAGCAGCATGAAGGAGGGTCGCCGGCGAGGAGGCGGCGCTACAAGTAAGGAGTGAAGGTTTGAACTTGGAAAGGAAGGCGGAAACAGGGGAAATGTGGCTTTAAGGGGGAGGGGCGGGGAGGTAGATATTTCCGCGGAAGCCGAAAATTTGGAATCGCTTCAGCGAAAAAACTGGCGCGCAAAGTGTCATCAGACACGGTCCCTTATTCGGAGCGGGCTGTGGACTGTAGCCGTCACACCTTCTCGCGTAAGCCGTATGTGTACTATAATCCGATGGAGCTCGAAGATATTTTGTGCTGCATCTCACACGGTTGGTGATAATAAACTGTGTGGGATCTACTTCATTTTTTGTCTTGATTTGAATTACATAATGGGGTCACAGGGGCAATGGACGGTGTTTGAATTGTTAGGCCTTTAATCCGCAGTGAACATGCAACTATATGTGTGTCGTAAAAAATTGGAACTATCTAGGGTTCGTTTGGAAATTTTATACATTAAATTAGTTTTCTAGCCATTTTAGGTGCACAATTCAAAATTAAAGCACATGCACATGCTTCGGTGCACCAACATGGGTTGTAAAATCATATATGTGTCCATGAGTTTATGCTTATGTCCCATGCAAGAAATGGGGATGAATTTCGAACACCACGGCACCGTGGCTCTTCAGCAAATGTTGAGGTACTTGCTTTTGTAGTTCTAGTAAATCGAAAACCCGTCTGAAATACATGAACCTTGGCATGCTATCATGGAATGGCATCAACATGTTGGGGTAAAAAATATTGTCCCATTTGGGGCAGGTTATGGTATATACTTCTCACAAACTAGAGCTTCTCACAAGAAAGCCTCATGGTTCCGTTAGGGAAACATGTCACCTTTGTGGACAAAATGACATTCGCCGCCTCTTCTTCCTTTCAATTTTTTTCTTGGTGTCAACATAGAACAACAGGAGTGTCGTGTTAAATTTTGGATTTTTTTCTGGGATCGTTTGGACATTTTTATACGTTAATTGAGTTTTCTAGGCATTTATATGCATAATTCAAAATTGAACTACATGCACATGCTCCGTCCATAAAAAAGGGTGGCAAAATCAAACGTCTGTCCTTGGTTGCAAATTAGGTCACATGCAAGAAATGAGAATGAATGTCAAATACCTTGACACTGTCGCTCGGCCGCTAACATTGAGATACATGGTCTTAAAATTCTAGTAAATCAAAAACTCGTCCAAAATTCATGAAACTTGACATGATATGATGGAACGGCAGTGACATGCCGTCTTAAAAATATCGTCCCATTTGGGGCAGGTGTGGGTATAACCTTCTCGCAAACCAGAGCTTCTCTCACAACAAGCCTGATGGTTTCGATAGGGTACGTGCCACCTTGGGGGACGAAACGACATCTGTTGCCTCTTCTTACTTTCAAAATTTTTCTCGTGTCAACATAGAACAACACAAGTGTTGTGTCAATTTTTGGGATTTTTTGGGGTTCGCTTGGACATTTTTATGCATTAACTGAGTTTTCTATGCATTCATGTGCATAATTCAAATTTGAACTACAGGCACATGCTCTAATGCATATAAATTAGTTGAAAATTCAAATGTGTGCCCTTGGTTGCATGCTTAGGTCCCATGCAAGAAATGGGAATGAATGTCAAACACCCTGCCACCGTCACTCGGCCGCAAACATTGAGATACCTGGTTTTAAAATTTAGTAAATCCAAAGCTCATCTGAAAATCATGAAACTTGGCATGCTATCATGGAGAGGCATCAACATGTCGTGGTAAATTTTTGTCCCATTTGAGGCAGGTTTGGGGATATGCTTCTCACAAACCAGATCTTCTCACAACAAGCCTGATGGTTTCGGTAGGGAACGTCCCACCTTTGGGGAGGAAACGATATACATTGCCTCTTGTTGCTTTCAAATTTGTTCTCATGTCAACATAGAACAACATGAGTGTTGTGTCAATTTTTGGGATTTTTCTGGGTTCGTTTGGATACTTTTATGCATTAGTTGAGTTTTCAATGCACTTGTGTGCATAATTCAAATTTGAACTACATGCACATGCTCTAATGCATAAATTGGTTGAAAATTCAATTTTGTGCCCTTGGTTGCATGCTTAGGTTCCATGCAAGAAATGGGAATGAATGTCAAACACCCTGCCACCATCACTCGGCTACAAACATTGAGATACCTGGTTTTAAATTCTAGTAAATCCAAAGCTCGTCTGAAATTCATGAAACTTGGCATGCTATCATGGAGCGGCATCAACATGCCGTGGTAAATTTTTTGTCCCATTTGGGTCAGGTTTGGGGATATGCTTCTCACAAACCAGAGCTTCTCACAAACAAGCCTGATGGTTTCGGTAGGGAACGTCCCACCTTTGGGGATTAAACGATATACATTGCCTCTTATTGCTTTCAAAAATTTTCTCATGTCAACATAGAACAACAGGAGTGTTGTGTCAATTTTTGGGATTTTTCGGGGTTCGTTTGGACATTTTTATGCATTAATTGAGTTTTCAATGCATTTATGTGCATAATTCAAATTTGAATTACATGCACATGTTCTAATGCATGTAAATTGGTTGAAAATTCAAATTTGTGTCCTTGGTTGCATTCTTAGGTCCCATGCAAGAAATGGGAATGAATGTCAAACAACCTGCCATGGTCACTCGGCCGCAAACGTTGAGATATCTGGCTTTTAAATTCTAGTAAATCCAAAACTCGTCTAAAATTCATGAAACTTGCTATGCTATCATGGAGCGGCATCAACATGCCGTGGTAAAATTTTTGTCCCATTTGGGACAGGTTTGGGTATAAGTTTCTCACAAACCAGAACTTCTCACAACAAGCCTGATGGTTTCGGTAGGGAACGTCCCACCTTTGGGGAGGAAACAATATTTGCTGTCTCTTATTTCTTTCAAAAAATTTAGTGTCAACATAGAACAACAGGAGTGTTGTGTTAAAATTTGGAATTTTCTGGGGTTCATTTGGACATTTGTATACATTAACTGGGTTTTCTAGGCATTTTATGTGCATAATTCAAATTTGAACTACATGCACATGCTCCAGTGCATATAAATTGGTTGGAAAATTAAATCTGCGTCCTTGGGTGCATGCTTAGGTCCCATGCAAGAAATGGGAATGAATTTCAAACACCATGGCACCATTGATCGCCGGCAAAACGTTGAGATACTCTGTTTTTAAATTCTAGTAAATCCAAAACTCGTCTGAAATTCATGAAACTTGGCATGCTATCATGGAATGGCACCCGACATGCTGTGGTATTTTTCGTGTCCATTTTGAGAGAAGGCGCACTTGAATAACAACCAACAAAGGCATTTTGAAAAAATAGCTGCCATTTTAATATCTCAAATGTTTGTATAATTCAAATCATGTGCGTTCTGTTAACCATTCATGTGATGCCACATGTCTTCATTTTAATGGCTATAGGAGGTGTCGTGCGGACAACTACTTGACTGAACTGGAGGCGTGTGAGCGGAGTCCGGTGCGCAGGCTGACCGAGAAGCGTGCAAGCTGTTCTTCAATGCACAGGCTCACCGGAAACATGCGAGTTGTCCACTGCGCAGGCTCACTAGGAAGCGAGCCCTTTGACTTCCATGGCCGCCCACCTTCCTCTCCCTTAATGGCGCCTGAGCCGCTGTTTAATACGGGCGGCCTTACTGTTCACCTCCCATTCCCCTCCCTCCCGTAGACCTCCACCAACGCCATGACGCAGAATGATCATCTGCCACTAGTCTTCAAGTTCGGTGAAGTCAACTCCGAGCCGGAGGAGATAGAAAATAAGGAGGAATGGGGCCTCATGGACATGGCCCTGAACGAGCTGGCTGTGGCGGTTGTTGCCTCCGCTCTCGTCCCAACTCCCATCCCCGTGCCCGCGCCAGCGACTGAGGGAGTCCTGGACTAAGGGGTCCTTGGGCGTCCGGCCTTATAGCCATGGGCCGGACTGATGGGCTGTGAAGATACGAAGACCGAAGACTGCACCCGTGTCCGGATGGGACTCTCCTTGGCGTGGAAGGCAAGCTTGGCGTCGAATATGTAGATTCCTTTCTTTGTAACCGACTTTATGTAACCCTAGATCCTCCTGGTGTCTATATAAACCGGAGGACTTAGTTCGGATAGGATTATTCATTATCATAGCCATACAAGTTAGACCTCTAGGGTTTAGCCATTACGATCTTGAGGTAGATCAACTCTTGTAATACTCATATTCATCAATATTAATCAAGCAGGATGTAGGGTATTACCTCCATAGAGAGGGACCGAACCTGGGTAAACATCGTGTCCTTGTCTCCTGTTACCATCGACCTTAGACGCATAGTTCGGGACCCCCTACCCGAGATCCGCCGGTTTTGACACCGACATTGGTGCTTTCATTAAGAGTTCCACTGTGCCGTCGACAACAAGATCGATGTCTCGCCTTGTTCTCAAGGATAATATCACCACCGGAGGAACGCTGGCTCAAGGCCAAACCTTCCGGCTGGGCGGCTTTACCATGATCGCTCGTTCAGTCATTAAGCCGACGATGACCTTTCGAGTCATCGAAAACCCCCCTCGTATCAACTCTGAACATTCCAAGCAGATGGATCCATCAGAGCTTTTGTCTTCAAACGAGCTCCTAGATCACATCGCCGCCCTGGGGGTCGCTACAGACTACGATCGGATTGGGCTTAAACCCGATCAGAGAGAAATCAAATCTCGCCTGATCACCCACCAGATAGTGGTAGTCGAGGAGTGAGTCGATAACTCTTCCTCCATATTGAGGATGGACTATGTCTGGATCTCCGGTATCGAAGAGCCGAACACCTACCCGCGAGGTGAAGCACCCTGCCCTCTGAACATAGAATCCGACGACGGGCCTAAGAAATTAGTGGACATCCCGGAGCCCAATATGTTAAGTTCAGAAGACCTTCAGACTCCGGATCCAAAACTGGGGCAGGTTTCAGATTTAAATCCACCCATCCACCCGAATACAAGCGCTCTCATGAGGATAAAACAACAGTCTCAGGAAACAGTCCACCACTTCTGGGCTAGATTCCTTCATGTACAAAACAAGATTAAAGATTGCCGCGACGAGGAAGCGATCTTAGTGTTCCGCAACAATTGCAGGGACAACACCATCAACCGCCATCGCATCCTACACTTCGCTGACTTGGTAATCATCGTACAGAAGTACAGTGCAATGGAAAGCGCCTGGAAAACTCAAGCAGATCGTTGGGAATCATCAGTCCCCACTCAACCCTTCATTCAGGCGAAAAGGGCGCACCCTTGCAACACGCCTGGTTCAATAGTAAAGAAATACAAGTCCAGTATGGGGCGCGGAACCGTTCTAGAAGGATGGCTCGATGGGCCATGCAAAATACACGCAACACCGGATAACATACCAACACATAGCCTTAGAGCATGTTGGATACTCTGGCAAGTGGCGAAGAGCGGCGAGGATATCCTCACCAAGAATAACCCAGAACAACACCCCACGAGAGGACAACGACCCCAAAGTACTGACGGTCTTCGAGACATTCGCCTCAAACAATAGGCGCAAGAGAGCACTACGCGGACTCGCCGAAGTCTGTCAAATAGCAGCAATAAACCCTTGGAACAACACAGCTATAACTTTTAATGTCGGCGACGAACCAAAATACAGGACAGTCCGAGAACCAGCCGCCTTGGTCCTCAGTCCAATTGTGGACGGCTTTCGGCTTACCAAGGTCATTATGGACGGCGGCAGCGGACTAAACCTCATCTACAAAGGTACACTCCACAAAATGGAAATAGACAGGAGCCGCATTGAGCAAAGCAGCACGACCTTCCGAGGAATTATCCCTAGTCAGGAGGCGCGGCGTGCGGGAAAAATAACACTCGACGTGGTATTTGGCACGCCGGAGAATTATTGGTCCGAAGAAATAACCTTCCAAGTGGCCCCTTTCAACAACGGGTATCACGCCCTCTTAGGGCGAGATGCATTTACGCGCTTCCAAGCGGTACCACATTACGGATACATGAAGCTTAAGATGCCTGGGCCCAACGGTATAATCACTCTAGCTAGTGATCCGGACATAGCACTCCGCGCCGAGAACAAAACCGCATTCTTGGCCCTAGAGGCATTATCTGAAGCCCTCACGGCCGAAGAATTAGCCGCGCTGCGCTCTACAGTGGACAGGGATGATGTGGTCCTAGACAAAAGACCCAAATCCACCTCCTTCAAACCAGCAGAAGAAATAGTCAAATTCCAAGTCCATCCAACGGACCCCAAGAAGACAGCATCCATCGGAGCACAATTGGACCCAACGGTTGACGCCGCGCTACGAGAGTTCTTGCGCGAGAATTGGGATATATTCGCCTGTCACCCTTCTGATATGCCAGGAATCCCGCGCGAGTTGGCCGAACACAGCCTCAATATATTAAAGGGATATAAACCGGTCAAGCAAACACCGTGGCGCTTTTCCGAACCCAAACGTCAAGCTATGGGGGAGGAGCTAGCCAAGCTAATTGAGGTCGGATTCACCAGAGAAATAAAACATTCAGACTGGCTGGCAAACCTGGTGATGGTACCAAAGAAGGACAAATCCTGGCGGTTGTGCATTGATTATAAAGACCTCAATAAGGCTTGCCCTAAGGATCCCTTCCCCCTCCCCCGCATTGATCAAATCATTGATTCCACCGCAGGACACGACTCACTGTGTTTCCTGGATGCATATTCCGGATACCATCAAATTAAAATGAAGGAGTCCGATCAAGCTGCAACAGCATTCATTATCCCATATGGGCCATTCTGCTTCATCACCATGCCCTTCGGGCTCAAGAACGCCGGTGCCACATACCAACACATGATTCAGACATGCCTGGAGAAACAGATACGCAAGACAGTTGAAGCTTATGTGGACGACATCATCATCAAAACTAGGCACGTCGAAGCACTAACAGACTATTTACGCCTCACCTTCGACAACCTCCGCGCGTATGACATTAAGCTCAATCCGGAAAAGTGCGTTTTCGGCGTCCCGGCTGGAAAACTGCTGGGCTTCATCGTTTCCAATAGAGGAATTGAAGCAAATCTAGCTAAAATCCGAGCTTTGTCGCAATTGGCTACGCCAATAGACCTTAAACAAGTTCAAAAACTCGTGGGTTGCGTGGTAGCTCTAAGCCGCTTCATCTCCAGATTGGGAGAAAAGGCACTGCCACTCTATCGCCTTTTACGGCGAACCGATCACTTTGAGTGGACGGACGCGGCAACAACTAGACTGGAGGGAATAAAAACCCTTCTTGCGAGCAATCCAATCCTGGCCGCACCAAATGCAGGCGAACCGATGTTATTATATATATCGGCAACACATCAGGTGGTGAGCGCCGTACTCGTCGTCGAGCGAGAACAGGATAGACATAAATTCCCGCTTCAGAAGCCAGTATACCACGTATCCACTATCCTTACACCATGCAAATCCCGGTACCCCCATTATCAAAAGATAGCATACGCGGTCTTCATGGCATCCCGAAAGCTCCGTCACTACTTCCAGGAGTGTTCGATCACGGTGGCTTCCGAAGTACCACTCAATGACATTATAAATAATCGCGATGCCACGGGCTGGATTGTCAAATGGGCCATTGAGCTCCTCCCATTCGACATTACATATAAACCACGTCGAGCTATTAAATCCCAAGTACTGGCTGACTTCATCGCCGAATGGACAAAGGTCGAACTCCCTAAAGATTATGGCACATACTCCAATTGGGTTATGTATTTCGATGGCTCCAAAATGCTGGCAAGGCTAGGAGCGGGCGTCGTTTTAACGTCCCCTACTGGAGACGTTGTTCAGTACATACTCCAAATACTATACACAGAATCCAATAACGCAGCCGAATACGAGGCCTTATTGCATGGTCTCTGGATGGCTGTCTCCATGGAGATACAACGCCTAGAAGTGTGCGGGGATTCAAACCTCACAATATCTCAAATAAATGGAGACTTCGACGCCAAAGATCCGAAGATGGCAGCTTATCGTAATGCAGTCATAAAAATGTTGGCCCGGTTCGAGGGGCTCGAGTTCCATCATGTGGCTCGAGAAAGTAATCAAGCGGCGGACGTTCTTGCTCGTATCGGCGCTAAGAGCGACCCCATCCCACCTAATATCTTTTTGGAAAGGCTTTTTAAGCCATCCGTGGTGTGGTAGGGGGAAAACGACAACACTAGTCCAGATCCAAACATAACCCCAGATTCCAAAAACACCGACATCATCGGAGGCTCAGCCACCGAAATAACACCATCGGTGCATCTCATCATGGCAGTCATTGCCCCATGGACCAGTCCCTTCCTAGCCTACCTTAACAGGAAGGAGCTTCCTGAGGACCAGAATGAGGCCCGCTACATTGTCCGGTGTTCGAAGGCCTACAAGGTTCATGAAGGAGAGCTCTATAAGAAAAGCGCTACCAGAGTTCTTCAAAGATGTATCTCCGAGGAAGAGGGGCGACAGCTCTTGGCCGAGATTCACGCCGGACTCGGTGGTCACCACGCCGCAGCTCGGGCCCTTGTTAGCAAGGCCTTCCGTACAGGGTTTTATTGGCGGACGACCCAAGCAGATGCACAGGACCTTGTCCAACGTTGCGTCGGATGCCAACTCTTCGCCAACCAAAGCCATATGCCCCCACTACCTTACAAACAATCCCCATCACTTGGCCTTTTGCGGTCTGGGGACTCGATATGGCCGGACCCCTTAAAGGAGGAAGCCATAAGAGAAAGTATATGCTGGTCATGGTGGATAAATTCACTAAGTGGATAGAGGCCAAACCAGTCAAAACGGCTGAAGCGGGGCCGGTAATAGATTTCATATCCGGCGTGGTACACCGTTATGGTGTCCCACACAGCATCATAACTGATAATGGCTCTAATTTCACAGCCGAGGAAGTGAAAACCTAGTGTGCTAATCTAGGTATTAAGCTCGACTACGCCTCGGTCTATCACCCGCAGACAAACGGTCAAGTCGAACGGGCTAATGGTCTTATGATGAGAGGCATCAAACCTAGACTAGTGCGGTCTTTGAAAGAATCAGACAAGCACTGGGTGGAGGAACTTGACTCTGTACTCTGGGGGCTGCGGACCACGCCCAACCGCACTACCGGATATACACCTTTCTTCATGGTGTACAGTGCAGAAGCAGTGTTACCCTGCGATATTATTCATGACTCACCTCGAGTGCGTATGTACGAAGAGAGAGAAGCCGAGCTTGATTGGCAGGACATCCTAGATGCCTTGGAGGAGGAACGCGACGTCGCAAAAGCCCGTTCCACATTTTATCAACAACAGGCTCGCAGGTATCAAAGCAGAGAAGTGCGGGCCAAGACTTATAACGTTGGTGAACTCGTTCTATGCCTGCCGAAGAAGAAAAAGGACAAAATCAAGCCCAAGTGGGAGGGTCCCTTCATCATTGGCGAAGTTCTCACCGGAGGAGTGTACCGCCTGCATGATGCGTCAGACAATCACCTGGCGCCAAACCCCTGGCATGCGGCCAGACTAAGACGTTTTTATGCCTAGCACTAAACTCTATTTTCGTCCCCTCCCTGCTATTATTAACGTTATTTTTTCTCTCTTTTCGTTTTTTTATCTTTTTTTCGTTTTGCTCTTTAGCCTTATGGTTTTGCTACGGCTAGACCGTCCTTACCTGATGTGTACATATGTATGTTCATTATACCTGGGGGCTTCTCGTACAGAAGCTTGTTGTTATCCTTTGAGCATCAAGCTCACCACATATGCATTTTTCCATATGTACCTTTTCTTTGCCATTATATGCATCGATATGACTTAAGTTTTGGCCAAGCTGGGTTGCCTGGCTCCTCTGCTTATGCCCTACGTTCCCGTTAGTTCAGCTAGGGCATAAAGGGAGCACCTCTGCGATTGTTACTGCCGGGTCATCTGGATGTGTACCTCAGACTGGGTGAAGCCGAAAGCTAGCGTTCTTGAGGGAATATTCGGTCAGCAAATTAAAGATGTTCCCGCATTCATTCCATTATGAAACCCCAGAAGTTACTTACTCTGCAATTTTTTCAATCACAGTTCGGACATGCACATTACACGCATGCACACCCAGGGAAAGGAACCCTTAACGGAACTATTCTCTCTAGAAGATGTTTCTTACATAATGCAATATAACATAACTAGCCGGATACACATTGTCTGTTCAAGCAACTATGACCCCTACGCCCGGTTCCCATGCATGCCCTGGTATATTCTATCGTTAGGGTATTCGGAAACACTCCGCACCTTCGGGTCCAGAGGTCGAAGCGAAAAGGTCGGCCATAACAATTGTTTTTATTATCCAGCTAGAAGGAAAGTAAATAGTCACTTAGGACTCAAAAACATCCTCCTCTATACCGTCCAACAGACGGTCGAACTTACAATCATGTTGTGAGTATCTAGCAGCCACGTCAACTTGGCCATATACTTCCCCATTTGACCCTAGCAGTCCGACCCGGGCCATGTGATTCGGATCTAGCTGGGTATACCGCATTTTTATCATGGCCCAGGCTTCTCGCGCACCCTCTCGGCAGGCCGATATCTTCCACAGTTGGATACGCCGCCGCGCTCCCTTGAACAGCTCTACAAGCTTCTCCATACTCCCTGGAGGGGGGTCAGATGGCCATAAGGCCTTGGCTACACTACTTATTGCCTGCCGAGCTTGCTCGTGCAACTGCGACAGCTCTTGCGGAAGATCACTTGATGATCCGGACACCTCCTCTTCAGGGCGGCCCGTCAATATACCTACAATCACAGCTATATCAGCTACGGTTACTTCCAAACTGCTATAAGATAAATGCGGCCACATACTGAATATGTCGCCTCGCAGTTTTTTGTTCTCCTTCATGGAGTCAGCTAGCTGAGCTCGCACGTCTTTCAGTTCTTCTCCTAGTTTGGTGTTCGAATCCTGGAGCTTCCTTTTCTCCTGAACAACTTTTGTTAACACACGCTCGCCTGCTGCTAGCAGTTTTTTGGCTCAGTGTTCTTTGCTTCGAGCGGCGTCCAGCTTCTCCCGCAGTTGGTCTAACGATCCAATACAACAATAAGCAACCAGATTAGCACTATTAGTGTACAATTATGATTTCTCAATGGAGGGAAACATTATCGGGGGATGCCTTCCTAGATTTCTCCAGTTCGACATTGGCAGCAGACAGCTGGCGCCGACACTTTTCTAGTTCCTGAGCTAACAGGGTGTTCTTCTCCGTAAGCACCTGGTTGTACATTAATCCTTAAATCAGTTGTTTCAACTACTTTAAGTCTCAAGGGCTACTAGCATATGGTTATCATAGTTAGACAAAACAAACTTACCTGCACATCTTTTAAATGCTGTTTTGTGGCTCTATCAAGCCCATCTCGAGCAGCTCGGATATATGCATCGGCCGAGCTGAAGGCGTTAAATGACTCTTCTGAAAAGCTAGGGTCTCATAAAACGGCCCTGCGGCGCCAATGATTCATGGCACTCTCCACTTCTGAGTTGGTGACAGATACATCATCTGAGTCCTCGGCTGGAGGACAGTCCGACATCACCCCCGCATCAGCCCCCGTCTTCACGGCAGGATTTGAATCCTGGCTGCGGGAAGTATGACCGGCCGGACCCCCGGATATAGTCCGGCACAACTTTTTCCTAATACAGGGTAAACGGAAAGGTCACAGTTGGATGTGACTGCAAAGGTGCATACTTGCAAATTCATACCTCTTTGATGAAAGCTCGGCCGTATCTTCGTCTGCTTTCCTCTTAGAAGGCTTGCCTGGTATGGGGGATGCTCTCTTCGGAGATGCTCCCAGGGAAGCATGGTGCGCTGAACGCTTCCCCTTCTAAGCACGAGACAGTGCGGTGGGTAAGGAGGAATGAGAAAACTCTTTTGGATAAGGTGTCTTCGGATTACTTACACGTGAAGCAGGAAGGAGGCCGGGGTAATCGGCGATAATGGGTACATATGTACTGTTGTAGCTCATCTGATAGAATATTCCATCCTCAAGCTCCACAAATATGTCTGGATCTTCCTCATATCTGGGGTCGAGATCCCGGTTGCGATTCTCCGGCTGAGGGGTAGGGTCATGGATCCCCTCGACAGTCTTTCGCCATTCCTGTTATGAGCAAAGATAAGATGCTGCCTATCAAGAATGATTCAGGGACAAGAATAAAGTAGAGGATGAGGGAGTCCTGGATTAGGGGGTCTCCGGACAGACGGACTATATCCTTTGGCCGGACTGTTGGACTACGAAGATACAAGATTGAAGACTTCGTCCCGTGTCCGGATGGGATTCTACTTGGCGTGGAAGGCAAGCTAGGCAATACAGATATGTATATCTCCTCCCTTGTAACCGACTTTATGTAACCGTAGCCCCCTTCGGTGTCTATATAAACTGGAGGGTTTAGTCTGTAGGACAACAGACAATCATACCATAGGCTAGCTTCTAGGGTTTAGCCTCTACGATCTCGTGGTAGATCAACTCTTGTAATACTCATATCATCAAGAACAATCAATCAGGACGTAGGGTATTACCTCCATCAAGAGGGCACGAACCTGGGTAAACATCGTGTCCCCTCCCTCCTATTACCATCCATCTTAGACGCATAGTTCGGGACCCCTACCTGAGATCCGCCGCTTTTGACACCGACATTGGTGCTTTCATTGAGAGTTCCACTGTGTCGTCATCATGAGGAGGATGGCTCGTCTTGTTGTCAAGGACAACATCACCTCTGGGGGAGCCCTGGCTGTAGGCCAAACTCTCCGACTAGGCGGCTTTGTCATGACCGCCCGCTCGGCCGCTACGCCGACGATGACTTCTCAGGTCATCAAAAATAGCCTCCACATCGGCTCGGAATTTGCCGAACAGATGGACCCAATGGAGCTCTCCTCTTTGAACGAGCTCTTGGGTCGCATCACCGCTCTGGGAGTCACTACGGACTACGATCGGATCGGGATTAAACCCGACCAAAGGAAGATTAATTTTCCGCCGGTCACCCATGAGATAGCAGTGGTGGAGGAGCAATGCGGTGATTCTCCCTCTATCCTGAGGACGAACTATGTTCGGATTCCCGAGCTCTCCGAGCCGGATACTCGCTCACGGGAGGACACCGCCCTAGCCCTGAACCCAGAATCAGGCCGCATACCGAACCCGCGGGGCAACATCTCGGAGCCCGAACTCCCAATATCGGAAACTCCCCTGCCCCGGGATCACAGATTGGGACAAGGTCTGGACTTAAATCCACCCACCGACCGGGATACAAACGATCTTTCCCACATTAGGCAAGAGCCCCAAGAGACAGTACATCACTATTGGGCCAGATTCCTCCTTGTAATGAACAAGGTCAAGGACTGTCATGAGGAAGACGCAATTTCGTTCTTTTGCAACAATTGCACGGACAAGGGAATCCTCAACGCCATAAGTCGCCGTGACATAGCACACTTCGCTGACTTGGCGGCCATAGTACGGTAATACTGTGCGATGGAAAGTGCCTGGAAAACTCAAACGCAATTTTGGGATAATCCGGCCCTAACAAAACCCCCAGTCTGAACTAAAAGGGTGTACTCTCACAAGTCGCCCGACTCTACTACAAAGAAGTAAAAGCCCACTACAGGGCATGGAACCGTATTGGAGGGATGGCTTAACGGGCCCTGCAAAATCCATAGTACAGCAGATACCATATCAACACACAGCCTTAGAGCATGTTGGGTACTCCGGCAGGTGGCCAAGAGTAGTGAGGATCTCCTCATCCAAAATATCTTAGAGCACCTTCCCATGGATAACAATACAGTATTGACGGTCTTCGAAACCTTCGCCTCAAATAATAGGCGTAAGCGAGCACCCCGCAGCCTTGCCGAAGTCTGCCACGTGGCAGCAATAAATCCTTGGAGCGACACGGTATTACCTTCATTGCCAGTGACGAACCTAAATTCTGAACAGCCCGAGCACCAGCCGCTTTGGTCCTCAGTCCAATTGTAGACGGCTTTCGGCTCACTAAAGTTCTCATGGACGGCGGCAGCGGATTAAACCTCATTTATGAGGAGACTCTTCAAAAAATGGAAATAGACATCAACCACATTGAGCAAAGTAGTACGACCTTCCGAGGAATCATCCCTAGGTTGGAGGCACGTTGCGCTGGAAAAATCACACTTGATGTGGTATTCAGCACTCCGGAGAATTAGAGGTCCGAAGAAATTACATTCCAAGTGGCCCCGTTCAGTAGCGGATACCACGCCCTTCTAGGGCAGGAGGCATTCACGATCTTCCAAGCCATACCCCATTACGGGTACATGAAGCTCAAAATGCCCGGACCCAATGGAATCATCACTCTAGTTAGTGATCTGGACATAGCACTCCGCAACAAGAACAAAACAGCCGCACTGGCCATCGAGGCATTATCCGAAGCCCTTGTGGCAGAGGAGTTAACCCCGCTGCACTCCACGGTGGACAGGGACGACGTGATACTAGAAAAAAGATCCAAGCCCACCTCCTTTAAACCAGCAGACGAAGTAGTCAAATTCCAGGTCCATCCAACGGACCCTGTAAAAACAACATCCATCGGGGCACAGTTAAACCCCGTTGTAGACGCCGCACTACGGGAGTTTCTGCGCGAGAATTGGGACATATTCGCCTGGCATCCTTCAGACATGCCAGGAATCCCACGCAGATTGGCCGAGCATAGCCTTAATATTTTAAAAGGATTCAAGCCGGTCAAGCAGACTCTTTGGCGTTTCTCTGAACCTAAGCGACAAGCCAGGGGAGAGGAGCTAGCCAAGTTAATGGAAGCCGGATTTATTAGAGAAATAAAACATCCGGACTAGCTAGCAAACCTGGTGATGGTACCAAAGAAGGACAAATACTGGCGCCTATGCGTCGACTTCAAAGACCTTAATAAGGCTTGCCCAAAGGATCCCTTCCCACTCCCTCGCATCGATCAAATCATCGACGCTACCGCAGGACACGAATCATTGTGCTTCCTCGATGCATACTCTGGTTACCATCAGATTAAGATGGCGGAGTCTGATCAAGCCGCAATGGCCTTTATCACGCCATACAGCCCTTTCTGTTTTAACACAATGCCCTTTGGGCTCAAAAACGCCGGCGCAACATATCAGCGCATGATCTAGACATGTCTGGAAACGTAGATAGGCAAGACCGTGGAGGCATATGTAGACGATGTGGTCATTAAAACCAGACACATTGACTCCTTAATAGATGACTTGAGGCTCACGTTCGCCAATCTCCGAACTTACGACATTAAGCTCAATCTGGAAAAATGCGTTTTCGGTGTCCCCACTGGAAAGCTCCCGGGCTTCATCGTCTCCAGTAAAGGAATTGAAGAAAATCCGGCTAAAATCCGAGCTCTGTCGTAGTTGGCTATCCCAACTGACCTCAAGAAAATCCAGAAATTAACCGGATGTGTGGCGTCTTTAAGCTGATTTATCTCCCGATTAGGAGAAAATGCACTCCCCCTTTATCGCCTTCTTCGGCGCACCGAACACTTCGAGTGGACGGACGCAGCCACGACCAGACTGGAAAAAATAAAAGCCATCCTGGCCACCAACCCAATCTTGGCCGCGCCAACTGTTGGTGAACCAATGCTATTATATATAGCGGCAACTCATCAAGTTGTGAGCGCAGTGCTCGTCGTCGAACGAGAGATGGACGGACATAAATTCCCACTTCAAAAGCCGGTATATTATGTATCCACCGTCCTCACTCCATGCAAATCACGGTACCCACATTATCAAAAGATAGCATACAGGTATTCGTGGCATCCCAAAAATTACGATACTACTTTCAAGAGTGTTCAATTACGGTGGCCTCCGAAGTACCACTCAATGACATAATAAACAATCGCGATGCCATGGGCCGGATTGCCAAATGGGCTATCGAGCTCCTCCTATTCGACATAACATATAAACCACGACGAGCCATTAAGTCGCAAGTACTGCCCGTTTTCGTAGCCGAATGGACAGAGGCCGAACTCCCTAAAGAGTACGGCGCATACTCCAATTGGATCATGCACTTCGACGGCTCTAAAATGCTGGCTGGTCTAGGGGCTAGCGTCGTCCTGACGTCCCCCACCGGAGATACAGTGCAATACGTACTCCAAATACTATATACAGACTCCAATAACGCAGCCGAATACGAGGCCCTATTACACGGTCTCCGGATGGCAGTCTCCATGGGCATTCAACGCCTGGAGGTGCGTGGGGACTCGAACCTTGCAATATCCGAAATAAATGGAGACTTCGATGCCAAGGATCCAAAAATGGCGGCATATCGCAACGCCGTCCTCAAAATGTCAGCTCGGTTCGAGGGGCTTGAATTCCACCATGTGGCTCGGGAAAACAACCAGGCAGCGGACATCCTCGCCCGTATCGGCGCTAAACGCGATCCTGTCCCACCGAACATCTTCCTGGAAAAACTGTTTAAACCATCCATGGTATGGGAAGGGGACACCGACAACAATAGTCCGGATCCGGCCACAACCCCAGATACCGAACACTCTGACACAATCGGAGGCTCGGCCATCGAAATAACACCTTCAGCCCACGTAATAATAGCCGTTATCACCCCGTGGACAGAACCATTCCTGGCCTACCTAACTAGGCAGGAACTACCCGAGGACCAAAATGAGGCACGCTGCATAGTGCAGCGACCTAAAGCCTACAAGGTCCATGAGGGAGAGCTTTATAAGAAAAACACTACCGGAGTCCTTCAAAGGTGCATCTCCGAAGAGGAAGGGCGGAAGCTTTTGGTAGAAATCCATGCTGGACTCGGCGGCCATCACGTTGCAGCCCAGACCCTTGTAAGCAAGGCCTTCCGTACTGGTTTTTATTGGCCGATGGCCCGGGCAGATGCGCAACATCTGGTCCAGCATTGTGTCGGTTGCCAGCTATTTGTGATCAAAGTACATAAATAGCATTACATCAACCAATCACTCATGGCCCGACTACGGCGCCAAAATAAAAGATAACCCAACATGCGACACGGTCCCGATCACCCCAACTGGGCACCACTACTGATCATCAGGGAAAGACACATAGTAACGGCGTGAGTCCTCGTCGAACTCCCACTTGACCTCAAGCGCGTCATCTGGAACGGAGTCATCAGGCCCTGCATCTGGTTTGGAAGTAATCTGTGAGCCACAGGGACTCAGCAATCTCGCACCCTCGCGATCAAGACTATTTAAGCTTATAGGTAAGGCAAGGTAAATATGTGGAGCTGCAGCAAGCGACTAGCATATATGTTGGCTAACCTGTTCGCAAAAGAGAGCGAGAAGAGAAGGCAAAGCGCGAACAAAATAACTAGAGGGCAGCCTGCGGCAAGCATTACTCCAACACCGTGTTCACTTCCCGGACTCCGCCGAGAAGAGACCATCACGGTAACTCACACAGATGGTTCATTTTAAATTAAGTTAAGGTTCAAGTATCTACAACCGGACATTAACAAATTCCCATCTGCCCATAACCGCGGGCATGGCTTTCGAAAGTTCAAAACCCTGCAGGGGAGTCCCAACTTAGCCCATGACAAGTTCTCACGGTCAACGAAGGAATAGACCTTCTCCCGAGACGTTCCGATCAGACTCGGTATCCCGGTTCTACAAGACACTTCGACAAGTTAAAACAAATCCAGCAACACCGCCCGAATGTGCCGACAAATCCCGATAGGAGCTGCACATATCTCGTTCTCAGGGCACAATCGGATAAGCAATCCGTACAACTAAAACCAGCCCTCGAGTTTCCCCGAGGTGGCGCTGCAAGGGGCTCTAGGTTGGACCAACACTCAGAGGAGCACTGGCCCGGGGGGGTTTAAATAAGATGACCCTCGGGCTCCGGAAACCCAAGGGGAAAAGAGGCTAGGTGGCAAATGGTAAAACCAAGGTTGGGCATTGCTGGAAAAGCTTTAATCAAGGTGAACTATCAACGGGTTCCCATTATAACCCAACCGCGTAAGGAACGCAAAATCCGGGAACATAACACCGTTATGACGGAAACTAGGGCGGCAATAGTGGAACAAAACACTAGGCGAGAGGCCGAGCCTTCCACCCTTTACCAATTATATAGATGCATTAAGATAACAAGATAATATAATGATATCCCAACAAGTAAATAGTGTTCCAACAAGGAACGGGCTCCAATCTTCACCTGCAACTAGCAACGCTATAAGAGGGGCTGAGCAAAGCGGTAACATAGCCAATCAACGGTTTGCTAGGACATGGTGGGTTAGAGGTTTGACATGGCAATTTGGGAGGCATGATAAGCAAGTGGTAGGCATCATAGCATAGGCATAGCAAAAGAGCGAGCATCTAGCAAAGCAAAGATAGTAGTGATTTCGAGGGTATGATCATCTTGCCTGCAAAGTTGTCAGAGTTGACTGGATCCTCGAAGGCAAACTCAACGGGCTCCTCGTTAGCGAACTCGTCTCCCGGCTCTACCCAAACAAGACAAACAAGCAACAAGGACACAATCAACCACGTGCAAAGCTCAAACAATATGATGCAAACATGGTATGCTATGCGGGATGCGATATGCGATGCATATGCAAGATTTGACAAGGAATGAATGAACCTGACATCACCTTGGAATTCCAAGTGTTCCATTGGAAAGGTGAGATGAAATCGCTTGAAAACGATATAAAGAACACCGGAATCGGAGTTACGGTTTGGAAATGGCAAGCGATTCAAATATGGCACCGGTCTGCAATTTACAGTAAGTAGCCATCTAAATGCAACAAGATGAATATGCTACAGCACTCAAACATGGCAACAAAATACATGGCAGGAATCCATTCATGATGCTTAATAAAAGAGGAACACTGAGCTACGGCCAGTTCATCCATTAACAGGTTCGAACAAGCATGGCAAAAATGCATTTGACAAACAGATTTCAGACTTAGTGAAATTAACACTTGTCTGGAATTTTAGATCAGGTAGCACACTTCGGAGCATGAAAACTATATGCTACAGGACATGAACATGGCAAAGTAAAACATGGCATGGAGCTACTCAAAGAGCTTAACAAAAGTCCCTTAATGACCTTGAGCCAAAAGGGATCAGAAAATACAATTGCAAGCATGTGAACATGGCAAAAATATAATCAGTTCTCAGACTTAGTGAAAACTGGAACATGCAAAATCAGATATCAAGTAGGCATGTTTACGAGCTCGATGCACTCACTACAGAGCAAGTCATGACAATCTAAGCATACACCCATCAATAATACACATTATACAAGCTAGACATGGCAAGAACAATAGCATAGCATGCACGGATCAACTACAACATCCTCGGCAAAATCGCTAAGAAGTAGACAATCTGCCCAGATTCACGAAATGACAAAAGTAGAGCTCGATTGGCTCAAGCTAGGTTGCTCCATAATTGCAAGCAAAGACATGGATGGATAGAGCACTACAATATTAACAAAACATCCTTACTGATCATCCTAAAAAGAGGCACGGATCACTAGGAAACAACATGAACATATGGCATATAGAGATAAACAGATCAAGGACTTAGTGGAAATGCTAAGTCCCTGAAATCAGCATTAACGAATGCACCACTTTGCAAGCTTGTGCTAGTCACCACACACATCACAAAAATACATGGGTTGCACCTCCGGATAGATGGCAAAACATATAACAAAACACATGTAGAGCTCAGGGGCATATCATGCACACAATAATCATGGAAAAAATGACAAATATCTAAATGGAGCAGTAGATCTGACAATTATCTCAAATAGCACTCTTCCAACAGCATTTCGGGCATCAAGATGAACTCAAATGAAAATGATGCAATGAATTGAAATGATGTGCTCTCTGAGACAAACATTTTGATATGCTATATGCCCAAAACGGAGCTACGGATGCAAAGTTACGGCACGATGAACAAGGGCAAAATATTTAGGGACTTGGGAAGAAATATGAGGTCAACCCTTAGGGTTTCTCAGATCTGGATCTGGGCGGCGCGGACTTCGAGGAGATCACTGGAGTACTGTTCACTGGCGACGGGGGCGCGGTGGCCAGAGCGTCTAGCGGCCGGAGGAGCTCGCCGGGGCCGGATCCGGGCGAGGGGAGGCGAGGTCGAGGCGGCGGCGGGTCGGCGCCGGTGGAGAGGTGCGGTGGCGCCGGACGGGCGGCGCGGTGGCCAGCGCCGGCGATGTGGTGGGGAGAGCGGGGCGGCGCGGGCGAAGGAAGGCGAGAGGCGGCTTGCGGGTGGCGCGGCCCGGCCGATGGGCTTGGAGGGCCCCGCCTGGGCTGCCCCGGGCCGGCGGCGGGTGAAGTGGGCGTGGGTGGCGGCGCGCCACGTGGCGACGACGGGTTGGCGGAGGCGGGTTGTCCGGCGGCGGGCGGACGTTGTCCGGCCGCGCGGATGGAGCGGGGCTAGGGTTAGGGGGAGAGTGGAACCGCGAATTTTGAGGAGGGGGTCTATATATAGCGGTAGAGGGAGCCAGGAGTGTCCAAATGAGGTGCGGTTTTCGGCCACGCGATCGTGATCGAACACTCTAGATGATGGAGAGGGTTTTGGTGGGTTTTGGGCCAACTTGGAGGGGTGTTGGGCTGCAACACACATGAGGCCTTTACGGTCCGTCGGTTAACCGTTGGAGCATCAAACGAAGTCCAAATGGTACGAGACTTGATAGGCGGTCTACTGGTAGTAAACCAAGGCCGCTTGGCAAGTCTCGGTCCAATCCGGAAATGTTTAATCCCCACACATGAAAGAAAGGTAGAAATGATCACCGGAGGAGAACGGAGCGCCGGAATGCAAAACGGGCAACAGGGAAGATGCTCGGATGCATGAGATGAACACGTATGCAAATGCAATGCACATGATGACATGATATGAGATGCATGACAACGACAACAACACACGGAGACAAAAACCCGAACCCGAGGAAATAAAATAACTTAAGGCCGGAAACGGCAAGAGTTGGAGTACATATTGGGAAAATCATATCCGGGGTGTTACAACACTCCACCACTACGAAAGGATCTCGTCCCGAGATCTAGGACTGAAAGAACGCCGGGTATTCAGAACGGAGGTGATCCTCGCATTCCCAGGTAGCTTCACGGTCGGAATGGTGTGACCACTTGACTTTGAGGAATTTGATTGACTTGTTGCGAGTCTTGCGTTCAATCTCTTCAAGAATAGCAACGGGGTGCTCATGATAAGAGAGATCTTCTTGGAGCTCAATGTCCTCGAAGTTGATGGTGCGGTCAGGAGTCTTGAAGCACTTTCGGAGCTGAGAGACATGGAACACGTCATGCACATTTGCAAAGTTTGATGGAAGCTCGAGTTGATAGGCGAGATCGCCTCTCTTGCTAACGATCTTGAAAGGTCCCACGTATCTATGGGCAAGCTTCCCTTTGATACCGAAGCGACGAGTACCTTTCATAGGAGAGACGTGGAGGTAAACATGATCTCCGATCTTGAAAGCCAAATCACGGTGCTTACTATCATAGTAGCTCTTCTGGCGGGATTGGGCTGCTTTGAGGTTATCTCGAATGACTTTGCACATTTCCTCTGCCTCTGTGATTAAGTCATTTCCCAGAAGTTGATGTTCGCTGGTTTCAGACCAGTTGAGAGGGGTACGGCACTTCCTGCCATACAAAATTTCAAATGGGGCCTTGCCCAAACTTGCTTGAAAACTGTTGTTGTAGGAGAACTCATCATATGGAAGACAATCCTCTGACTTCATGCCGAAGGAGATCACACAAGCCCTGAGCATATCTTCAAGAATTTGGTTGACACGCTCGACTTGACCGCTAGTTTGAGGATGGAAAGCTGTACTGAAGTGGATGTTGGTGCCCATGGCCTTCTGAAAAGAATCCCAAAACTTGGAGGTAAAGATGCTGCCACGCTCTGAAGAGATCACTTGTGGAATACCATGCAGTGAGACAATTCGAGAGGTATAGAGCTCCGCCAATTGAGCTGCAGTGATAGACTATTTGATAGGCAGAAAGTGAGCCACTTTAGTGAGTTTATCGATGACAACGAATATAGCATCATTGCCACGTTTGGACTTTGGAAACCCAGTCACGAAGTCCATCTCAATGTGGTCAAACTTCCATTCTGGAATGGCAAGAGGTTGGAGGAGACCAGCTGGCCTTTGGTGTTCTTCCTTCACTCTTCTGCAGACATCACATTCATTCACGAATTGAGCAATCTCGCGCTTCATTCGAGTCCACCAATAAGCCTGCTTGAGGTCCTGATACATCTTCGTGCTCCCAGGGTGGATGGAGAGGAGAGAATTGTGAGCCTCATTCATGATGACTTTTCGTAGGTCACCTTTGGGCACAACAATACGATCCTCGAAGAAGAGAGTATCCTTGTCATCAAGGCGGTAGAACTTGTACTTGGGTTGACTCTTGGCAATCCCAATCTTCACCTTTTCACCATAGCATCAAGAAGCTGGGCTTGGCGAATCTGGTCTTCCAAGGTAGGAGAGACTTGAAGGTTGGCGAGGAAACCTTGAGGAACAACTTGCAGATTAAGTTTGCGGAAAGCTTCACAAAGCTCGGGTTGATAAGGCTTGAGAATCAGGCTGTTGCAATAAGCCTTTCTGCTCAATGCGTCAGCAATCACATTGGCCTTGCTTGGACTATACTCGATACTCGGATTATACTCTTGAATCATTTCGACCCATCGAGTTTGCCTGAGGTTGAGATTAGGCTGAGTGAAGATGTACTTGAGACTCTTGTGGTCAGTGAAAATGTCCACTTTTCTTCCCAGTAAGAGATGTCTCCAAGTCAAAAGAGCATGCACAACTGCCGCCAACTCAAGCTCATGAGTGGGGTAGTTCTTCTTTTTGGGCTTCAACTGGCAAGAGGTATAAGCCACAACTTTCTTCTCTTGCATCAACACTGCGCCAAGACCTTGGAGAGAGGCATCGCAAAAGACCTCGTACAGCTTGGATTCATCAGGAGGAGTCAGAACTGGAGCAGTGACCAATTTCTCTTTCAAAGTGTTGAAAGCAATGTCACACTCCGGAGACCAAACGTACTTGACGTGCTTCTGGAGAAGATTTGAGAGAGGCTTCGCGATATTAGAAAAGTTTTCAACGAATCTTCGACAGTAGCTTGCGAGACCAAGGAAGCTACGGAGTTGCTTCACGTTCTGAGGTGGTTCCCAATTCACAATTGCAGACACCTTCTCAGGATTCACCGCAATGCCCTTGGCAGAGATGATATGACCAAGATAAAGAACCTCATCGATCCAAAATTCGCACTTGGAGAACTTGGCGTAGAACTTGTGTTCCCTGAGCTTATCGAGTACCAAACGCAAGTGCTTGGCATGATCTTCTTGTTCTTTGAAAAGACCAGAATGTCGTCGAGATAGACCAAAACGAAGTCATTGGTGTAGGCGTTGAAGATGAAGTTCATCATGCGAGAGAAATTCGGAGGAGCGTTGACGAGGCCAAAAGACATGACAGTCAATCTCTTTTGCCATGTTCACATGCTTGCAATTGTATTTTCTGATCCCTTTTGGCTCAAGGTCACTAAGGGACTTTTGTTAAGCTCTTTGAGTAGCTCCATGCCATGCTTTACTTTGCCATGTTCAGGTCCTGTAGCATATAGTTTTCATGCTCCGAAGTGTGCTACCTGATCTGAAATTCCAGACAAGTGTTAATTTCACTAAGTCTGAAATCTGTTTGTCAAATGCATTTTTGCCATGCTTGTTTGAACCAGTTAATGGATGAATTGGCTATAGCTCAGTGTTCCTCTTCTGTTAAGCATCATGAATGGATTCCTGCCATGTATTTTGTTGCCATGTTTGAGTGCTGTAGCATGTTCGTATTGTTGCATTTAGATGGCTATTTGCTGTAAATTGTAGACTGGTGCCATATTTGAATCGCTTGCCATTTCCAAACCGTAACTCCGATTCCGGCATTCTTTATATTGTTTTCAAGCGATTTCATCTCACCTTTCCAGTGGCACACTTGTAATTCCAAGTTGATGCCAGGTTCATTCATTCCTTGTCAAATCTTGCATATGCATCGCATATCGCATCCCGCATAGCATACCATGTTTGCATCATATTGTTTGAGCTTTGCACGTGGTTGATTGTGTCCTTGTTTCTTGTTTGCCTTGTTTGGGTGGAGCCTGGAGATGAGTTTGCTAACGAGGAGCCCGTTGAGTTTGCTTTCAAGGATCCAGTCAACTCTGACAACTTTGCAGGCAAGATGATCATACCCTCGAAATCACTACTATCTTTCCTTTGCTAGATGCTCGCTCTTTTGCTATGCCTACAATACGATGCCTACCACTTTCTTATCATGCCTCCCAAATTGCCATGTCAAACCTCTAACCCACCATGTCCTAGCAAACCGTTGATTGGCTATGTTACCGCTTTGCTCAGCCCCTCTTATAGCGTTGCTAGTTGCAGGTGAAGATTGGAGCCCGTTCCTTGTTGGAACACTATTTACTTGTTAGGATATCATTATATTATCTTGTTATCTTAATGCATCTATATACTTGGTAAAGGGTGGAAGGCTCGGCCTCTCGCCTAGTGTTTTGTTCCACTCTTGCCGCCCTAGTTTCCGTCATATCGGTGTTATGTTCCCGGATTTTGTGTTCCTTACATGGTTGGGTTATAATGGGAACCCCTTGATAGTTCGCCTTGATTAAAGCTTTTCCAGCAATGCCCAACCTTGGTTTTACCATTTGCCACCTAGCCTATTTTTCCCTTGGGTTTCCAGAGCCCGAGGGTCATCTTATTTAAACCCCCCGGGCCGGTGCTCCTCTGAGTGTTGGTCCAACCTAGAGCCCCTTGCAGCGCCACCTCGGGAAAACTCGAGGGCTCGTTTTAGTTGTACGGATTGCTTATCCGATTGTGCCCTGAGAACGAGATATGTGCAGCTCCTATCGGGATTTGTCGGCACATTCGGGCGGTGTTGCTGGATTTGTTTTAACTTGTCGAAGTGTCTTGTAGAACCGGGATACCGAGTCTGATCGGAACGTCTCGGGAGAAGGTCTATTCCTTCGTTGATCGTGAGAGCTTGTCATGGGCTAAGTTGGGACTCCCCTGCAGGGTTTTGAACTTTCGAAAGCCGTGCCCGCGGTTATGGGCAGATGGGAATTTGTTAATGTCCGGTTGTAGATAACTTGAACCTTAACTTAATTTAAAATGAACCAACTGTGTGAGTTACCGTGATGGTCTCTTCTCGGCGGAGTCCGGGAACTGAACACGGTGTTGGAGTAATGCTTGCCGCAGGCTGCCCTCTAGTTATTTCGTTCGCGCTTTGCCTTCTCTTCTCGCTCTCTTTTGCGAACAGGTTAGCCACCATATATGCTAGTCGCTTGCTGCAGCTCCACATATATACCTTGCCTTACCTATAAGCTTAAATAGTCTTGATCGCGAGGGTGGGAGATTTCTGAGTCCCTGTGGCTCACAGATTACTTCCAAACCAGATGCAGGGCCTGATGACTCCGTTCCAGATGACGCGCTTGAGCTCAAGTGGGAGTTCGACGAGGACTCACGCCGTTACTATGTGTCTTTCCCTGATGATCAGTAGTGGTGCCCAGTTGGGGTGATCGGGACCGTGTTGCATGTTGGGTTATCTTTTATTTTGGCGCCGTAGTCGGGCCATGAGTGATTGGTTGATGTAATGCTATTTATGTACTTTGATTGACGTGGCGAGTGTAAGCCAACTATGTACCTCTCCTTTTATTATCTATATTACATGAGATGTTGTGAAGATTTCCTAACTTGCGACATTGCTTTCAATGCGGTTATGCCTCTAAGTCGTGCCTCGACACGTGGGAGATATAGCCGCATCGAGGGCGTTACACATAGCCATACAAGCTAGACCTCTAGGGTTTAGCCATTACAATCTCGAGGTAGATCAACTCTTGTAATACTCATATTCATCAATATCAATCAAGCAGGACGTAGGGTATTACCTCCATAGAGAGGGCCCGAACCTGGGTAAACATCGTGTTCCTTGTCTCCTGTTACCATCGACCTTAGACGCACAGTTCGGGACCCCCTACCCGAGATCCGCCGGTTTTGACACCGACAGAGACCATCCCTGTAGCATTGATGGGCTGGTCGCTGAGCACTATCGCAGAGCTGTAAGCCGCGGGCATCAGCGAGGTCTTCGCTGACCCGCGCGAGCTCGTGTACATGCCAGCGCCCGTGCCCGTGTGCACCCCTCCACCCACCGTGGCGCCGGTCCCCGTGCGTTTGGCTACACCCGCTGTGCCCCTGCCCATGTGCGCCCCTCCACCCACCGTGGCGCCGGTCCCCATGCGTTTGCGCGCGCCCCCCTCAACAGCATGGGACACTGTCATCAATCGCTACCTCTCAGTGGCGCCAGTTGCCGTCCTCCCGTGTCCCGCCCATCGATTGCGCGCCAATATGATGTTTGATTTACAAGTGAAGAACATTTTGTGCTGCCTTGAAGACTTCAACAACAGCGTCCTGGAGGACGACAAAGACAACGACGACGCTGAAGGAAATATGCCCTAGAGGCAATAATAAAGTTGTTACTTATATTTCCTTATATCAGGATAAATGTTTATTATTCATGCTAGAATTGTATTAACCGGAAACACAGTACATGTGTGAATACATAGAAAAACAGAGTGTCCCCAGTATGCCTCTACTTGACTAGCTCGTTAATCAAAGATGGTTAAGTTTCCTAGCCATGGACATGTGTTGTCATTTAATGAATGGGGTCAAATCATTAGAGAATGATGTGATGGACAAGACCCATCCGTTAGCTTAGCATAATGATCGTTCAGTTTTATTGTGACTGCTTTCTTCATAACTTATACATGTTCCTCTGACTATGAGATTATGCAACTCCCAAATACCAGAGGAACACCTTGTGTGCTATCAAACATCACAACATAACTGGGTGATTATAAAGATGATCTACAGGTGTCTCCGATGGTGTTTGTTGAGTTGGCATAGGTCGAGATTAGGATTTGTCACTCCGTGTATCGGAGAGGTATCTCTGGGCCCTCTCGGTAATGCGCATCACTCTAAGCCTTGCAAGCATTGTGACTAATGAGTTAGTTGCGGGATGACGCATTATGGAACGAGTAAAGAGACTTGCTGGTAACGAGATTGAACTAGGTATGAGGATACCGACGACCGAATCTCGGGCAAGTAACATACCGATCACAAAGGGAACAACATATATCGCTATGCGGTTTGACCGATAAAGATCTACGTAGAATATGTGGGAGCCAATATGAACATCCAGGTTCCGCTATTGGTTATGACCGGAGACGTGTCTCGGTCATGTCTACATAGTTCTCGAACCCATAGGGTCCGCACGCTTAACGTTCGGTGACGATCGATATTATGAGTTTATGTGTTTTGATGTACCGAAGTTTGTTCGGAGACCCGGATGAGATCGCGGGCATGTGGAGGAGTCTCGAAATGGTCGATACGTAAAGATCGATATATTGAAAGGCTATATTCGTACATCGGAAAGGTTCTGAGTGATTCGGGTATTTTTCGGAGTACCGGAGAGATACGTGAATTCGTATTGGGCCTTAATGGGCCATACGGGAAAGGAGAGAAAGGCCTCAAGGGTGGCCGCGCCCCTTCCCCATGGACTGGTCCGAATTGGACTAGGGAAAGGGGCGCCCCTTCCTTCCTTCTCCTTCTCCCTTCCCTTTTTCCTATTCCATGTGTGAGGTGGAATCCTACTAGGACTAGGGAGTCCTAGTAGGACTCCACACTTTGGGTGCGCCCTATGAGGGCCGGCCTCCTCCTCCCTCCATCCTTTATATACGTGGCCAGGGGGCACCCCATAGACACACAAGTTGATTGTTTCCAGCCGTGTTCGGTGCCCCCCTCCACCATAATCCACCTCGGTCATATCGTAGCGGTGCTTAGGCGAAGCCCTGTTCTAGTAGCATCATCATCACCGTCATCACGCCGTCGTGCTGACAAAGCTCTCCCTCGACACTCTGCTGGATCGTGAGTTCGTGGGACGTCACTGAGCCGAACGTGTGCAGATCACGGAGGTGCCGTAACTTCGGTACTAGGGTCGGTCGATCGTGAAGATGTATGACTACATCAACCGCGTTGTCATAATGCTTCCGCTTACGGTCTACGAGGGTACGTGGACAACACTGTCCCCTCTCGTTGCTATGCATCACCATGATCTTGTGTGTGTAGGAATTTTTTTGAAATTACTACGTTCCCGAACAGGCGCGGCACGCCACCTCCGCCACCGTCGAAAATAGGTTTTTGGGGTTTAATGCTGTATCTTGAATTCTCGATCATATGAATAGAAATTCGCAGTGTGACTGAATGAAAGATATGGTTTGAAGGAACTTGCGGCTTTCTCTCTTAATGTATAGACTTATCAAACGATTCTATTTTGAAAATAACGTCAGTGGTTTTTAAATATAAAACACTCATCGCAAAGGTTTTAGTTAGAACACCCGTATGCAAACTGACAGTTTCCCCAGGAAGCCAAGGGAAAATGTGCCGAGCAGGATTTGTGTAGCTCTTGATCGCAAACATTTTAGAAAGAACACCCGTATGCAAAGTGAGAGCTATGGTCTTCCCCCCTTAAGTCAAGGGAAAATTCACAGTGCAGGATTTGTGCATCCCTTCAACACAAACGGTTGTTTTGGATGACCCGTGCGCAACCACGTAGAAACAATTGGGTAAGATTTGCATCTGTCATATTGGCTATGTTGCCATTTTTCAAACTGGAAAGATTGACATTTGTTTATCTAGTAATAACATTGCCATTTGTCAACCTTGTAGCACTACGATTTGTCAAAATATGTAACTAAAATCATTAGCACTATCTAATTTTTGCAACTAAAATCACAAGGACTGTTCATATGGACACCACTAGTAGGCGTGAGTTGATGGACGCATATGCAAATGTACCATTGATTACATACAACAAGTCATCAACCCACAACGACAATGAGGATACATGTTGGATTATAGATCATTTCCAACAAAACATTCTAGTAAAGTAAAGTTTTTCTCACATAACATATAAGAAAGCGATGAACTGAACTTCAGATCAACCACTCGTCGGCGTTGGAAACGCTTGCTTTGAACCAGAAGTGATTCTCTGGGAAGGGCCGGCTACTGTCAATCTCGAGACCAACGCATGACTGATCATCCAGGCTAAATCGGCCTATTTCAATACCCATATTGTGATAGCCATGGTAGGGAAGCATATCAATGTCCGAGGTATAGATACAATTGCTTCTCATAAATGGTAGTAATGTTGTGTCAACAGCAGCTGGATCGCCTTTCACCATCATTGGATAGTTTTGTCCAAGGAAGAGCGAGTTTTCTCCAAGACTATCAATACTGAACCAGGGAGAAGGTGTTGGAGCTAGCACCCTAGTATCCATCCCGAATACCCTGCAACAGATGTTGGAATAGGTACGGAGAGTGCGACCATGCGAGACAACACCTGCTTCCTTAGTAACATTAGCAGTGCCCTGTATACAGACAATAAGAGGTGATCCATCGAAATAAGTTGCCAGGCGCCACTGAGTATATGGGTCCTGCTCGTCCTCATGCTCGTGATCATCACCATCGTCATCTCCCCCTTGGTTATAAATTTTTTCAAGTATAGGTGGTGGAATGTTCACAGGATCTTGGAAACACAAGGAGGTTAATTAGCTAACCCATATGCATGTGGATGAAACAATTATAATTACGCTGGAAGACAAACGTACTGAAACCATAAGGATTCCATGCAAAAACAGTGCCACAAGTAGTGGCAGCAAACACAAGACCCTCGTATTGAATTGCATCACAGTACTCATCCATGTAAAAAAAATTGAGTTTTGAGCAATATCCATCGAGTCGTGGAAGCAAGGATGGCAACAAGCTTGTCAAAGATAGCAACAACTTCATAGTTCGTGTAATCCCAAGAGTGGTTGGGAACTTGAAAAATTGCTATCTTCCGTAGATGACAATCACAGTGATCGTATTTGAATGTACGTAGATACCGGTTCGCTCAACTTCAGGGCAGTCTGAGATTTTTGGAAGTGGAACCCAGTGACGAGTGTACACACTCACAAGTTCTCACTTGCAGTTGCACCCAATATAAACAACCCAATCTCCATTTGCGCCTTCCCAAGCCTTACGCTCAAGTGATGGCATCTTAACCTCACACGTATCATTATCAAGAAACATCAACTTGCACAAGACGATGCTTTCGTCGTCCCCACGCCAGTGATCAGGGTCACGGTGAAGAAGATAGGGGAGATCAAACCGCTCCTAGACCCTTGGGTTGCTTGTAATGATGTTATTAGTTGAGTCGAGAATGGTCTTGAACGAACCTGCCATGCTAGCTGAGGTGATGACGTCACACCTATCAATGAGTTCCTCCACCACATCATCTTCCAGATCGGGGCAGGAATAACGGGGCCGTTTTTGGCCTGTTCCCTCCATGGAGAAGACGGCCGAACAATGGTAGAAGGAAAGGGTGAAGGCAAATGGAGGGAGGAAGAGTGTGCGATAGGAGTTCCAAATCGAGAGGGAAAGGCGAAGAGGAAGTGGACGGTTGCCACAGTACAAGAAGAGGCTAGTGGGGAGCGACCGGTTGCCACAGAGGTCACACACTGACGACAAGGCCGAATGAACCGCATGCCATATATCGCACACACCTTGATCTGGCTGACCATTTCTTTTGTGTTGCCTAATCACAAACAGTTCATCCGAGTAATATGTATGCTTTATATCGCACACACCTTCATCCGTTGCCCGTTTCTTTTGTGTTTCCTCATCGCAAACAGTTAATTGAAATGAAATGTATGCCCTGCATCACACACGCAAGTAAAATCTGAACCGTGTTTGATGCATCCATCATCAAAAATGTTTTGCACCTTTTTTGACGGGTTTTTACACCACTGTTTGTGATTATTGCATTGCACACAGTTTCATCGAAGGGTCTCTGATCGTAGTGTCACATTAGCAGCATCCTGCAGTAATGATGTGAGAACAAGCTAGGAGGGGCTCACCCCGAAGGTATTTTGCATGAATAAGTTGTAGGCACAAGCCCCCCTGCCCTGCAGGATCTGACAGACCCAACGCAACTTGAGGGCGGCGTTCATACAGGGTGAGGAGGTGATCCCTAAGCCACCCCGGTCCTTGGGCATGCAGTCCGTCCACTTGACCATGTGGTATTTTGGATGACCATCAGTAGCTTGCCATAAGAACCTGGCCAGATCTTTGTCAAAGGACCCGTGAACACCCTCTGACAGGATATACAACCCCATCAAATACATGGGGAGGCTAGCCAAGTTGGAGCCGATAAGGATAGTTTTACTTCCTTTGGAAGTGAACTAACCGCACCAAGGCTCGGCACGGGACGCAACACGTCCCACGAGCGAGTCGAACACACTCACAAAGATTTTGGAGTCAGACATCGGCATCCCCAGATAGGCAATGGGGATGGATACAATCTTGCAATTGAGGTTATCCGTGACCCTCTACTGATCAGCCGCATACTACCCTAGGACGACGACCTCACTCTTGTCAAAGTTAATCTTTAGTCCCGACATAGCCTCAAAACACGATAGTAGGAACTTGAGGTTACCATTTCCAAGTACGACCCCTCCACCATGATCATGGTGTCATATGCATACTGCAAATGGGTGACACCCCCACCAGGGATCAGGTGACTCACCACCCCTCTCAGGTGGCCAACCGCCCTAGCCTTGTCTAGGATGCCCGCCAAGGCATCAACCGCTAGGTTGAATAGAAGGGGGAGATAGGATCCCCCTACTTCACTCCCCTATAGGACCTTGATACGTCTCCAACGTATCTATAATTTTTGATTGCTCCATGCTATATTATCTACTATTTTGGATGTTTATGGGCTTTATTATACACTTTTATATCCATTTTGGGACTAACCTATTAACCCAGAGCCCAGTGCCAGTTTCTGTTTTTACCTTGTTTTAGGGTTTCGAAGAAAAGGAAAACCAAACGGAGTCCAATTGACCTAAAACTCCATGGAACCCATTTTTGGAAGGAAAGAAGACTAGAAGACTTAAAGTGCATGTAAGGGAAGCTTCGAGGAGGCCACGAGGTAGGGGGCGCGCCCACCCCCCAGGGCGCGCCCTCCACCCTCGTGGGCCCCTCGTGCCCCCCTGACGTACTTCTTCCGCCTATATATATATCTCCATAAACCCTAAAAACATCCGGGAGCACAATAGATCGGGAGTTCCGCCGCCAGAAGCCTCCGTAGCCATCGAAAGCCAATCTAGACCCGTTCCGGCACCCTGCCGGAGGGGGCAATCCCTCTCCGGTGGCCATCTTCATCATCCCGGTGCTCTCCATGACGAGGAGGGAGTAGTTCTCCCTCGGGCTGAGGGTATGTACCAGTACTATGTGTTTGATCTCTCTCTCTCTCTCCCGTGTTCTTGATTTGGCATGATCTTGATGTATCGCGAGCTTTGCTATTATATTTGGATCTTATGTTTCTCCTCCCCCTCTACTCTCTTGTAATGAATTGAGTTTTCCCCTTGAAGTAATCTTATCGGATTGAGTCTTTAAAGATTTGAGAACACTTAATGTATGTCGTGCGTATCTGTGGTGACAATGGGATACCACATGATTCACTTGATGTATGTTTTGGTGATCAACTGGCGGGTTCCTCCCATGAACCTATGCATAGGGGTTGGCACACGTTTTCGTCATGATTCTCCGGTAAAAACTTTGGGGCACTCTTTGAGGTTCTATGTGTTGGTTGAATAGATGAATCTGAGATTGTGTGATGCATATCGTATAATCATACCCACAGATGAATCTGAGGTTTTTGATGACTTGTAGATTTTTGCAATAAGTATGTGAGTTCTTTATGACTAATGTTGATTCCATGGATTATACGCACTCTCACCCTTCCATCCTTGCTAGCCTCTTCGGTACCGTGCATTGCCCTTTCTCACATTGAGAGTTGGTGCAAACTTCGCCGGTGCATCCAAAACCCGTGATATGATACGCTCTATCACACATAAACCTCCTTATATCTTCCTCAAACAGCCACCATACCTACTTATTATGGCATTTCTATAGCCATTCCGAGATATATTCCCATGCAACTTTCCACCATTCCGTTTATCATGACACATTCATCATTGTCATATTGCTTAGCATGATCATGTAGTTGACATAGTATTTGTGGCAAAGCCACCGTTCATAATTATTTCATACATGTCACTCTTGGTCCATTGCATATCCCGGTACACCGCCGGAGGCATTCATATAGAGTCATACTTTGTTCTAGTATCGAGTTGTAATCATTGAGTTGTAAATAAATAGAAGTGTGATGATAATCATTTTCTAGAGCATTGTCCCAAGTGAGGAATAAAAAAAGGAGAAAGGCCATAAAAAAGAGAAGGCCCCAAATAAAGAGAAAGGCCATAAAAAAGAGAAAGCCAAAAAATGAAAAAAAATGAAAATGAGAGAAAAAGAGAGAAGGGACAATGCTACTATCCTTTGCCACACTTGTGCTTCAAATTAGCACCATAATCTTCATAATAGAGAGTCTCTTGTTTTGTCACTTTCATATACTAGTGGGAATTTTTCATTATAGAACTTGGCTTGTATATTCCAACAATGGGCCTCCTCAAGTGCCCTAGGTCTTCGTGAGCAAGCAAGTTGGATGCACACCCACTTAGTTTCTTTTGTTGAGCTTTCATACATTTATTGCTCTAGTGCATCCGTTGCATGGCTATCCCTACTCCTTGCATTAACATCTATCGATGGGCATCTCCATAGCCCATTGAGTAGCCTCATTGATGTGAGACTTTCTCCTTTTTTTCTTCTCCACATAACCCCCTCATTATATTCTATTTCACCCATAGTGCTATGTCCATGGCTCGCGCTCATATATTGCGTGAAAGTTTATAGGTTTGAGATTACTAAAGTATGAAACAATTGCTTGGCTTGTCATCGGGGTTGTGCATGATGAGAGCATTCTTGTGTGACGAAAATGAAACATGACTAAACCATATGATTTTGTAGGGATGAACTTTCTTTGGCCATGTTATTTTGAGAAGACATAATTGCTTAGTTAGTATGCTTGAAGTATTTTCATTTTTATGTCAATATGAACTTTTGTCTTGAATCTTTCGGATCTGAATATTCTTGCCACAATTAAGAAGAATTACATTGAAATTATGCCAAGTAGCACTCCGCATCAAAAATTCTGTTTTTATCAATTACCTACTCGAGGACGAGCAGGAATTAAGCTTGGGGATGCTGATACGTCTCCAACGTATCTATAATTTTTTATTGCTCCATGCTATATTATCTACTGTTTTGGATGTTTATGGGCTTTATTATACACTTTTATATCATTTTTGGGACTAATCTATTAACCCAGAGCCCAGTGCCAGTTTCTGTTTTTACCTTGTTTTAGGGTTTTGAAGAAAAGGAAAACCAAACGGAGTCCAATTGACCTGAAACTTCACGGAACCCATTTTTGGAAGGAAAGAAGCCGAGAAGACTTGAAGTGCACGTAAGGGAAGCTTCGAGGAGGCCACGAGGTAGGGGGGTGCGCCCACCCCCTGGGCGCGCCCTCCACCCTCTTGGGCCCCTCGTGGCCCCCCTGACGTACTTCTTCCGCCTATATATCTCCATATACCCTAAAAACATCCGGGAGCACAATAGACCGGGAGTTCCGCAGTGAGAAGCCTCTGTAGCCACCGAAAGCCAATCTAGACCCGTTCCGGCACCCTGCAGGAGGGGGCAATCCCTCTCCGGTGGCCATCTTCATCATCCCGGTGCTCTCCATGACAAGGAGGGAGTAGTTCTCCCTCAGGGCTGAGGGTATGTACCAGTAGCTATGTGTTTGATCTCTCTCTCTCTCGTGTTCTTGATTTGGCACGATCTTGATGTATCGCGAGCTTTGCTATTATAGTTGGATCTTATGTTTCTCCTCCCCCTCTACTCTCTTGTAATGAATTGAGTTTTCCCCTTGAAGTAATCTTATCCGATTGAGTCTTTAAAGATTTGAGAACACTTGATGTATGTCTTGTCATGCGTATCTGTGGTGACAATGGGATACCACGTGATTCACTTGATGTATGTTTTGGTGATCAACTTGCGGGTTCCTCCCATGAACCTATGCATAGGGGTTGGCACACATTTTCGTCATGATTCTCCGGTAAAAACTTTGGGGAACTCTTTGAGGTTCTATGTGTTGGTTGAATAGATGAATCTAAGATTGTGTGATGCATATCGTATAATCATACCCACAGATACTTGAGGTGACATTGGAGTATCTAGGTGACATTAGGGTTTTGGTTGATTTGTGTCTTAAGGTGTTATTCTAGTACGAACTCTAGGGCTGTTTGTGACACTTATAGGAATAGCCCAACGGATTGATTGGAAAGAATAACTTTGAGGCAGTTTCGTACCCTACCATAATCTCTTCGTTTGTTCTCCGCTATTAGTGACTTTGGAGTGACTCTTTGTTGCATGTTGAGGGATAGTTATGTGATCTAATTATGCTATTATTGTTGAGGGAACTTGCACTAGGGAAAGTATGAACCCTAGGCCTAGTTTCAATGCATTGCAATACCATTTACGCTCACTTTTACCATTCGTTACCTTGCTGTTTTTATATTTTCAGATTACAAAAACTATTATCTACCATCCATATACCACTTGTATCACCATCTCTTCACCGAACTAGTGCACCTATACAATTTACCATTGTATTGGGTGTGTTGGGGACACAAGAGACTCTTTGTTATTTGGTTGCAGGGTTGCTTGAGAGAGACCATCTTCATCCTATGCCTCCTATGGATTGATAAACCTTAGGTCATCCATTTGAGGGAAATTTGCTACTGTCCTACAAACCTCTGCACTTGGAGGCCCAACAACGTCTACAAGAAGAAGGTTGTGTAGTAGACATTGTCGGTGTCAAAACCGGCGGATCTCGGGTAGGGGGTCCTGAACTATGCGTCTAGGCCGGATGGTAACAGGAGGCAGGGGACACAATGTTTTACCTAGGTTTGGGCCCTCTTGATGGAGGTAAAACCCTACGTCCTGCTTGATTAATATTGATGATATGGGTAGTACAAGAGTAGATCGACCACGAGATCAGAGAGGCTAAACCCTAGAAGCTAGCCTATGGTATGATTGTATGTTGCGATTGTTGTCCTACGGACTAAATCCCTTTGGTTTATATAGACACCGGAGAGGGTTAGGGTTACACAAGGTCGGTTACAAAGGAGGAGATATCCATATCCGTATTGCCTAGCTTGCCTTCCACGCCAAGTAGAGTCCCATCCGGACACGAGACGAAGTCTCAAATCTTGTATCTTCATAGTCTAACAGTCCGGCCAAAGGATATAGTCCGACTGTCCGCACACCCCTTAATCCAGGACTCCCTCAGTAGCCCCTGAACGAGGCTTCAATGACGATGAGTCCGGCGCGCAGTATTGTCTTCGGCATTGCAAGGCGGATTCCTTCTCCGAATACATCACAGAAGAATTTGAATACGAGGATAGTGTCCGACCCTGCAAAATAAGTTCCACATTCCACCGTAGAGAGAATAATATTTTCGCAGATCTAATTTGCTGGCTTGTTTTGGCAGCATGACGTTATGTCATGGCCCGGTGATTATTCGAACCGTTCCCTTTAACCAGCCCCGCACATAACACGAGGCAGTTTTTCGATACGTCTTGTCAAAGCAGAGATCGTGCCCCCTTATTACGGGACTCTCATCAATACAGGCGTGGGTAACCCAACCGCGCCACCAATTACGGTGCTTGGGGGATAAGCGAGTTTTACCAGGCAAGTGGGGATGCTTAGCTTCGTCCGCCCATATAAAGGGATAATGATTCACCTTTCTATCCATGCCTTCTTCCTCCTTTGCTCATCCGTTTTCGCACACTCGAGCGCTAGCGCCCAAGTCCACACTTCCCACCTCAACCTTCTCCAACCATGTCTGGAGCGGGAGGCAGGTGGATGGTCTCCTCCGTCATGGAGGGAGACATCAAGAAGCTGCGCGGAGCCGGATACTTAGCCGCGAACATCGCGCATCGGCTGCCCGCTGCGGGGCAGATCGTCCCTACCCCGGAACCTCACGAGAGGGTAGTTTTCCTTCACCACTTCCTCTGCGGACTAGGGTTTCCCCTCCATCCATTCGTCTGTGGTCTCATGTTCTATTATGGGCTGGACTTTCATGATCTGGCCCCGAACTTCATCCTCAACATTTCGGCGTTCATCGTCGTGTGTGAGGCTTTCCTCCGCATCCGGCCCCACTTCGGCCTGTGGTTAAAGACCTTCAATATCAAGCCGAAGGTGGTACAAGGCCAACAAGCAAAATGCGGCGGAGCCATGGTGGGCAAGATGCCTAACGTTATATGGCTCGAAGGCTCCTTCGTGGAGACAATAAAGGGATGGCAATCGGCGTGGTTCTACATCACCGAGCCGCGCGATGCCAAATGGGTGGCAGCCCCCGAGTTTCGATCCGGATTCCCCACACGGCTCACTTCCTAGAAAGAGAAGGGCTTGTCGTGGGGTTCGTCGGTGGAGCTGGATGGACTCCAGAAATGTATCCGGAGTATGGCGAGCAAGAAGCTCAAGCTTGTCAACATAGTCCAAGTTATGCTCATCCGTCGGATCCTCCCATGTCAACAACGGGATTTTACCTTATGGGAGTTCGACCCGGCCCGGCACCAGACTCTAAGCGAGCTCTTTGATACGACGCACAAGGACGTCTCGAAGGTGCTGTTCAAGGGCACCGAGGTCCCTCCTTCTCTCGCCAAGGACCGCGGACTAAGCGCAAAGCGCCTAGCATGTTCGGTGAGTTCAATACGTCCCGTAGGACATTTATTTTCCCTAGCTTAATTATGTGCGGGGTCTAATCTCCATGCCTTTGATAGGACTGGGTGGAGATGTCGGGGCAGATTAACTGTCCGGCCCCTTTGCGCGAAGACACTGCGAGCGCTCTCCTGACGGAGATGCTGACTCCGGCTCCTTACAAGGTGCCAGAGAAGACCAAGAAGGCCAAGGGAACTCGAAAGAGTTCCCGGCGCCAGGTTTTATCGGACTCATCGTCCGATAACTCTGCGGCACACTCCTCCCCCGAAGACGAGGAGGAAGAAGAAGATGCTCCCCCTCCAGGCGGGGGAGACAAGAAAAGGAAGGCCGCCCCAACTGGGGAGGCCGAAGGGTCCAAGAAGGGGAGGACTCTCCTTCCGGACAGTTCCACCGCCGCCGACGAGGGCGAAGACGAGTGGTTGCCCCGGGCCAAGCCCCTGGGGAGATCGTAAGTATTCGAATACCAGAGCAACTCATAGCATTACTTTGTCGCACTGCTTTTCCTAACGCCGAGCATGATTATGTAGGCCGCCGCGAACTAGCATCGATGTATCATCGGACGGCTCCCTGGGCTCGTCGGACATGGATAGCGATCCAGTCCCGACCGCCACCTCCCCTCATCCTGCTGACGACGCCGAGGTGCTATCTCAAGAGGCACCAGGTCGAGGGGAGACAGTCCTGGAGGCGCCTCAAGGCGACCTTCCGGACTCCGGGAGCCGCGGGGATGGGGTCCCCGAGAGCTCCGAGTTCGACCCTCAGCCGAACACCGCGCCGGACCCTCCAGCGGTTCCGGGCTCGGGCAGGCGGCCTCCTTCTAAGAGGGGTAAGACGGCTGTGCCGGTGACCTCTGTCCATCCAGAGGCACCGGACAATCTGCTAGAAGCGCTTGCAGCACTTCCATCGATGAGGAGCACCGCACTATCATGAGTGCGGTGATCCAGAAGGTTCAGTCCGCCAAGAGCAGATTGACTGAAGACTGTGCCAGCCTTCTAACAGGCTTTGAGGTAAGTGTTTTAAAATGTAGTAGAAATGTTACCGCATAGACAGTAGCCCCTGATGCTTTGTTCGGTGTTCACAAAGAAAAGCCGAGCAGAGGATCAAATAATATCGCATGAGTCTAATGTAAGTATGTCAATATGCAAATGCAGGCTTCGCTGCTGGCGTCCGCCACACTGACTGCGGAGGTCGCCGTACTGAAGCAGGACCTCGAGGGGTCCAGGAAAGAGCTCAACCTTGCCAAGAGACAGCTCGAGGAGAACAAGGGTAAGTAATACCCTGTCTATAGATATGTATATATAAAAGAGGACGCGATTGCAAAATGACAGGATCATCGTATATTTGCCAGGGGCCATGACCGAGGTGGCGACCCTGAAGCAAGCGCTAACCGAGGCCGAATATAAAGCGGCCAAGGAGCGCACCGAGCGGGAAAAACAAGAGGCTCAGGTGGGCGAGGTGCAACAAGAGCTCCAGGCTCTCATGACAAAGCACGAGGCGTTGGAGCTTGACTCGAAGACGCGAGAGTATGAGCTTGCCGCGGCCCTCGAGGGCACAAAAAGTGCCAAGGCCGAAGCCCAAAAGGCCCTCCAGGAGATCGACGCAATGAAGAAGATAGCGGCGGGTAAGGCATTCTATTATGCAGAGCAAGCATGCAAAAGTAAATTACCGATTACTTACCCGAATTCGGAGCTCTCCAGGAGCATTCGCAGATTTGCCCCACAGCGTGTCGGATGCCGCGCAGTTTTAACAGGCTGAGGAGGGAAGCTCAACGGAGAAGCTGTTTTGGTCTCAGTATACTGGGACTGAACACCCGATGCCTCTGAGCGACCAGCTAAAGCAGCTGGTCGAGCTGCACAAGGCAGCCGAACAGGCCATGAAGGGCCTTATAGTCCAGCTGTGGCCTGATGACGTCCTTCCGAACAACTACTTCGGCCTGGTGAGGCGGCTTGTGGATGCCTGCCCACGGCTGGAGGTCATCAAGCGGTCCGTCTGCATCGAAGGTGCACGCCGGGCTTTCGCACGTGTGAATTTGTAGTGGGCCAAGCTAGACGCTGTGAAGCTGATCAAGGAAGGGCCGCCGCAGGGCAAGGAGCATCGCACCCCCGAAATTTATTATGAGGGTGTCCTGAAGGGTGCCCGTCTTGTAGCAGACGAATGTTCAAAGGATGTAATATTTGAGTAAACTTGCTCGTGTGATCCTGTATGATGAAAACTCGTTTCATATGCACTATGCAACGCTTGTGTGAATTTAAAATATTACCTTCTATTTGGCCATTTATCCAATCTAAGAGATGGCTAGTCCTCGGCTTCTGCCCCCATGCAACGAGTGCTGGGGTGTTCGGGATAAACCTGAGCACTCTTGTTCCCATATTTGGGTCCTTCGAGGGAGGTGCTCAGCACAACGAACAAGGCAACCGGACTAATAATGCTTTATCACTCTCACTTAGCCATAGAATTCTATAATTTTAAATTTCGGTGAAACCCCTGGTATTCGGAAGGCCGAATTCGGGGCGCGATACACGCCTGTAAGCCGGATAGGGCCGGCCCCTCGCCCTAAGCGGCATAAGTATTTAGGGACTCGAAAAAACCTCGCCGAACAGCGACCAGTCTCTCGCCTTATCATGACAGTCAGTTTTAGCTTTCTCTACTGAGGTGCTGAACCCAGCAGAACTGGGGCACAATCGCAGTAGTTCTCCTAGCGCTACCTTAGCCGATAGAGCGGAACGTAAGGTACCAAAACATAGGAGCCGGGCAAACCCAACATTTGACCAAAGACATGATTCGGAGCTGATGCATATAATGCTATGAGTTCGGGGTGCCGCACTTGTGAAAGTGTTCGGACTTTTCACATCGTATTGTGAGGTACGTAAGCCCCTGGTGTATTAGCCGTACCAAGGTGTACGGTTGCAAGGTGTCATTAATGAACACACACACACACATATATATATATATATAACAAGAATGCAATAATAGTCGTAATGTCATGCATTGTTTATTTAAAAATTGCGTTAAAGCAGAGTGATACAGATAGTGCGATAAGCAAAGACTAGGACTATGTCCCTTCCAAGGGCAAGCTGAGGAATGATATTAAATCGAATATTTCGCTCGTTACTGTAATCAACCTGGGAATTCCGTGGTATGACGTAGCTGTCTGCCTCCTTGGTTGCTGCATCATGTGTTCGGCAATAGTGCTGCCGGACAGTGGTTCCAGAGATTAAGGTCCTGAAAAAAAAGAAAAATAACCAAACGGGAAGCCCCTAGTGCAGTTTAAGCCGCGTCTTGGGGCGTGCCGCAGTTGTGCCCCCTCCCCACCTGTGCCCATGGTATTTTTAATGCGTAATTATGTACGCACGGCACGAGTTTCGCTGTTGGGCTGGGATTGGGGTGACCGCTGTATTGCTACGCGAGCTCAGATCGCGCCAGGCGGTCTATTTGCCGATTGCCCCGAGCGCGCTTGAAGGTGTCCGGGCTTTGAAGCGCCGAACTGGTTGATTGCCTTGAGAGGCTGCTTTGCGCTTCTGCTGCGAGGGCCGCGGTGTGCTCCTCTGTTCGGAGAGAGCGCTCTGTGTTTCCGTTGACTGTAATAACTCTGCGAGGTCCTGGCATCTTGAGCTTGAGGTACACATAATGTGGTACCACATTGAATCTAGCGAATGCGGTTTACCCGAGCAGCGCATGATAACCACTGCGGAACGGGACTATATCGAAGATTAACTCTTCACTTCGGAAATTATCCGGGGATCCGAAGACCACTTCCAGTGTAATTGAGCTTGTGCAATGGGCCTCCACACCTGGAATGACACCTTTAAAGGTTGTTTTTGTGGGTTTGATCCTTGAGGGGTCTATACCCATTTTGCGCACTGTGTCCTGATAAAGCAGGTTCAGGCTGCTGCCGCCATCCATAAGGACTTGAGTGAGGTGGAATCCGTCAATGATTGGGTCTAGGACCAGCGCGGCAAATCCGCCATGACGGATACTAGTGGGATGGTCCCTGCGATCAAAGGTGATCGAACAGGAGGACCAAGGGTTGAATTTTGGGGCGACTGGCTCCAATGCATATACGTCCCTTAGCGTGCGCTTCCGCTCCCTCTTGGGGATGTGGGTCGCGTATATCATGTTCATCGTCCACACTTGTGGGGGAAACCTCTTCTGCCCTCCGGTGTGCAGCTGCCAGGGCTCCTCTTCGTCATCGCTATGCGGCCCCTTGTCCTTGTTTTCGGCAATTAACTTGTTGGCCTGCTTGAGCACCCGACAATCCCTGTTGGTGTGATTGGCTGGCTTGTCTGGGGTGCCGTGTATTTGACACGAGCGATCGAGTATACGGTCCAAGCTGGACGGACCCGGCGTACTTTGTTTGAATGGCTTTTTCCGCTGATCGGGCTTAGAGCCTTTGAATCCGGCATTGACTGCCGTATCCTCAGTATTTTCACTGTTAATGCAGCGCTTATGTTTGCTGCGACGTGACCTGCTATTGCCGTCCTTGGTATCTGAGGTACCATGGTTCTTTGATATGTTATTACTGCGAGCCAGCCAACTGTCTTCTCCCGCACAAAAGCGGTCCATGAGCGTCTTGAGAGCTGCCATAGATTTCGGCTTTTCCTGACCAAGGTGCCGGGCTAGCCACTCGTCTCGGATGTTGTGTTTGAAAGCCGCTAAAGCCTCTGCATCCGGACAGTCGACGATTTGATTTTTCTTTGTAAGGAACCGAGTACAAAATTGCCTGGCCGACTCTTCTGGCTGCTGAATTATGTGGCTCAAGTCCGCTGGCAAGCTGTTAAGCCAGTGCCGCGCTAGTCCTTTGAGCTTTAGTGGGAGGTATTTGATGGCGTGTAAGTCATCACCGCGGGCCATGTGGATGTGGAGGAGGAAATCCTCAATCCATACTGCGGGATCTGTTGTGCCGTCGTATGATTCAATATTTACAGGTTTGAAACCTTCTGGGAATTGATGTTCCATTACTTCATCAGTGAAGCATAGGGGGTGTGCGGCGCCTCTGTATTGGGCTATATCACGACGCAGCTCGAATGGGTCTTGCCCGCTGTGTTCGGCCCGACCGGATTTGCTTTTACTGTATCCCGCGTGACGTTTATCGTCTTGCAGAGTGGTGCGCCGTTGTGATCCGTAGATCGATCTTGCATGCTTTTCTTTGTCCTCCAATATGTCTCGCAGGTCTGGCGTATCTCCCCATGCCTTTTTATTTGAATGGCGTCGGGGTGGAGGCTAAGCTTTTGGCTGGAATGACTCTCTATCGTGGCCACGAGGTGGCTGATCAGCCGTATCATACGCTTCTTCCTCCAGTCAGGGTAGTAACCTGCACTTTGGGTAATTCTTGGAGGGGCGCTCGAGTTTATGTTCCTCGGCCGCGAGGACTTCAGTTCATCTGTCAGCTAGCAGATCTTGATCATCTTGAAGCTGCTACTACTTTTTCTTCAGGCTATTTGCCGTGGCCATAAGCCGGCGCTTGAAGCGCTCTTATTCGACGGGATCCTCTGGTACGTCAAATTCACCGTCGCTGAGGCGTGCCTCGTCTTCGGAGGGGGTATGTAATTTTCATCCTCCTCCTCTCCGTCTGCCGCTCTCTTAGGAGAGCTGGCTCCTTCATCCTCCTGCTCCAAATCTTGCTGGAGGGGATTGTTGTTGTCTTCGGCACTATCCGGAGTGTTATTATCTCCTATGCCGGTATCACCACTTTTGCTTTGGCGGGACTTAGAGCGGCGCTGCTGACGTCGGTGTTTGGGTTGCTTCTTGGAGGGGTCATCCTCCGCTATCTCGTCGCCATTGCCTTCGTTGGGTGTATCCACCATGTATATGTCATATGACGAGGTGGCTTTCCAGTGCCCTATAGGCGCTGGTTCATGTCCGTCTCCTACATCTCGTCCATACCGTCGATGTCTTCGGAGTCGAAGTCGAGCATGTCAGTTAAATCATCGACAGTGGCTACTAAGTGGGTGGTGGGTGGGCATCGAATTTCTTCGTCGTCCGCATCCCAATCCTATTGGCCATAGTCCGGCCAGGGCTCTCCTGACAAAGAGAGAGACCTTAGTGAATTTAGAATGTCGCCGAAGGGCGAGTGCTGAAAGATATCCGCGGCGGTGAATTCCATGATCGGCGCCCAATCGGATTCGATTGGCAGGGGCGCAGATGGTTCAGAGTCCGGAAAAGAGTCCAACACCTTGGAGTCATGGGCTGCGCAGAGGGTTAGGCTGGTGTTCGGCTCGATCGCCGTTGAGACTGCAGCCCCTGAGGCGGTGTCTAACCACCCGTCCTCGATTGGCGCAGTTGGCTCCGAGCTAAGGGTCAGAGGTGATGCGGGCGCGGCCTCTGGGGTACTGTTCGGCGGCAGAGCTAGGTCATACCCATCGTGACAGTGCGGCGCGCCCGGCTGTGGCTCAAATTCGTCGAAGATCAAGTCTCCGCGGATGTCGGCCGTGTAGTTCAAACTTCCAAATCTGACCTGATGGCTGGGGCGTAGCTTTCAATCTGCTCCAGAAGGCCAAGCGAATTAGCCCGCAGTGCAAAGCCACCGAATACGAAGATCTGTCTGGGGAGAAAAGTCTCACCCTGGACTGCATCGCTCTCGATGATAGTAGGAGCCATCAAGCCTAATGGCGACGACACAGAGGAACTCTCAATGAAAGCACCAATGTCGGTGTCAAAACCGGCAGATCTCGGGTAGGGGGTCCCGAACTATGCGTCTAGGCCGGATGGTAACAGGAGGCAGGGGACACAATGTTTTACCCAGGTTCGGGCCCTCTTGATGGAGGTAAAACCCTACGTCCTGCTTGATTAATATTGATCATATGGGTAGTACAAGATGAAGGAAATATGCCCTAGAGGCAATAATAAAGTTATTATTTATTTCCTTATATCATGATAAAAGTTTATTATTCATGCTAGAATTTTATTAACCGGAAACATAATACATGTGTGAATACATAGACAAACAGAGTGTCACTAGTATGCCTCTAATAGACTAGCTTGTTAATCAAAGATGGTTATGTTTCCTAACCATGGACAAAGAGTTGTCATTTGATTAATAGGATCACATCATTAGATGAATGATCTGATTGACATGACCCATTCCATTAGCTTAGCACCCGATCGTTTAGTATGTTGCTATTGCTTTCTTCATGACTTATACATGTTCCTATGACTATCAGATTATGCAACTCCCGTTTGCCAGAGGAACACTTTGTGTGCTACCAAACGTCACAACGTAACTGGGTGATTATAAAGGAGCTCTAAAGGTGTCTCCAAAGGTACATGTTGGGTTGGCGTATTTCGAGATTAGGATTTGTCACACCGATTGTCGGAGAGGTATCTCTGGGCCCTCTCGGTAATGCGCATCACATAAGCCTTGCAAGCATTGCAACTAATGAGTTAGTTGTGAGATGATGTATTACGGAACGAGTAAAGAGACTTGCCGGTAACGATATCGAACTAGGTACGGGATACCGACGATCGAATCTCGGGCAAGTAACATACCGATGACAAAGGGAACAACGTATGTTGTTATGCGGTCTGACCAATAAAGATCTTCGTAGAATATGTAGGAGCCAATATGAGCATCCAGGTTCTGCTATTAGTTATTGACCGGAGACGTGTCTCGGTCATGTCTACATTGTTCTCGAACCTGTAGGGTCCGCATGCTTAAGGTTACGATGACAGTTATATTATGAGTTTATGCATTTTGATGTACCGAAGGTTGTTCGGAGTCCCGGATGTGATCACGGACATGACGAGGAGTCTCGAAATGGTCGAAACATAAAGATTGATATATTGGACGGCTATATTCGGACACCGGAAGTGTTCCGGGGAAGTTTCGGAGAAAACCGGAGAGCCGGAGGGTTACCGGAACCCCCCCGGGAGAAGTAATGGGCCATATGGGCCTTAGTGGAGAGAGAGAGGGGCAGCCAAAGGTGGGCCGCGCGCCTCCTCCCCCCTGGTCCGAATTGGACTAGGAGAGGGGGGCAGCGCCCCCCCTTTCCCTCTCCCTCCCCACTTCTTTCCCCCTCCTAGTAGGAGTCCTACTCCTACTAGGAGGACTCCTCCTTGGCGCGCCTATAGGGCCGGCCGGCCTCCTCCCCTTGCTCCTTTATATACGGGGTCAGGGGGCACCCCTAGAGACACAAGTTGATCCACGTGATCATATTCTTAGCCGTTTGCGGTGCCCCCTTCCACCATAGTCCTCGATAATATTGTAGCGGTGCTTAGGCGAAGCCCTGCGACGGTAGTGCATCAAGATCGTCACCATGCCGTCGTGCTGACGGAACTCTTCCCCGACACTTTGCTGGATCGTAGTCCGGGGATCGTCATCGAGATGATCGTGTGCTAGAACTCGGAGGTGCCGTAGTTTCGGTGCTTGATCGGTCGGGCCGTGAAGACGTACGACTACATCAACCAAACGCTTCCGTTGTCGATCTACAAGGGTACGTAGATCACACTCTCCCCTCTCGTTGCTATGCATCACCATGATCTTGCGTGTGCGTAGGAATTTTTTGAAATTACTATGTTCCCCAACAATGGGATCAGAGCCTAGGTTTTATATGTTGATGTTATATGCACGTGTAGAACACAAGTGAGTTGTGGGCGATATAAGTCATACTGCTTACCAGCATGTCATACTTTGGTTCGGCGGTATTGTTGGACGAAGCGGCCCGGACCGACATTACGCGTACGCTTACGCGAGACCGGTTCTCCCGACGTGCTTTGCACATAGGTGGCTTGCGGGTGACAGTTTCTCCAACTTTAGTTGAACCGAGTGTGGCTACGCCCGGTCCTTGCGAAGGTTAAAACAGCACCAACTTGACAAACTATCGTTGTGGTTTTGATGCATAGGTAAGATTGGTTCTTGCTTAAGCCCGTAGCAGCCACGTAAAACTTGCAACAACAAAGTAGAGGACGTCTAACTTGTTTTTGCAGGGCATGTTGTGACATGATATGGTCAAGACATGATGCTAAATTTTATTGTATGAGATGATCATGTTTTGTAACCGAGTTATCGGCAACCGGCAGGAGCCATATGGTTGTCGCTTTATTGTATGCAATGCAATCGCCCTGTAATGCTTTACTTTATCACTAAGCGGTAGCGATAGTCGTAGAAGCATAAGATTGGCGAGACGACAACGATGCTACGATGGAGATCAAGGTGTCGCGCCGGTGATGATGGTGATCACGACGGTGCTTCAAGGATGGAGATCACAAGCACAAGATGATGGCCATATCATATCACTTATATTGATTGCATGTGATGTTTATCTTTTATGCATCTTATCTTGCTTTGTTTGATGGTAGCATTATAAGATGATCTCTCACTAAATTTCAAGATAAAAGTGTTCTCCCTGAGTATGCACCGTTGCCAAAGTTCGTCGTGCCCAGACACCACGTGATGATCGGGTGTGATGAGCTCTACGTCCATCTACAACGGGTGCAAGCCAGTTTTGCACACGCAGAATACTCAGGTTAAACTTGACGAGCCTAGCATATGCAGATATGGCCTCGGAACACTGAGATCGAAAGATCGAGCGTGAATCATATAGTAGATATGATCAACATAGCGATGTTCACCATTGAAAACTACTCCATTTCACGTGATGATCGGTTATGGTTTAGTTGATTTGGATCACGTGATCACTTAGATGATTAGAGGGATGTCTATCTAAGTGGGAGTTCTTGAGTAATATGATTAATTGAACTTAAATTTATCATGAACTTAGTCCCTGATAGCATCTTGCTTGTTTATGTTAATTGTAGATAAATGGCCCGTGCTGTTGTTCCGTTGAATTTTAATGCGTTCCTTGAGAAAGCAAAGTTGAAAGATGATGGTAGCAATTACACGGACTGGGTCCGTAACTTGAGGATTATCCTCATTGCTGCATAGAAGAATTACGTCCTGGAAGCACCGCTGGGTGCCAGGCCTGCTGCTGGAGCAACACCAGATGTTATGAACATCTGGTAGAGCAAAGCTGATGACTACTCGATAGTTCAGTGTGCCATGCTTTATGGCTTAGAATCGGGACTTCAACGACGTTTTGAACGTCATGGAGCATATGAGATGTTCCAGGAGTTGAAGTTAATATTTCAAGCAAATGCCCGGATTGAGAGATATGAAGTCTCCAATAAGTTCTATAGCTGCAAGATGGAGGAGAACAGTTCTGTCAGTGAGCATATACTCAAAATGTCTGGGTATAATAATCACTTGATTCAGATGGGAGTTAATCTTCCAGATGATTGCGTCATTGACAGAATTCTCCAATCACTGCCACCAAGCTACAAGAGCTTTGTGATGAACTATAATATGCAAGGGATGAATAAGACTATTCCCGAGCTCTTCGCAATGCTGAAATCTGCGGAGGTAGAAATCAAGAAGGAGCATCAAGTGTTGATGGTCAACAAGACCACTAGTTTCAAGAAAAAGGGCAAAGGAAAGAAGAAGGGGAACTTCAAAAAGAAAAGCAAGAAAGTTGCTGATCAGGAGAAGAAACCCAAGTCTGGACCTAAGCCTGAAACTGAGTGCTTCTACTGCAAGCAGACTGGTCACTGGAAGCGGAACTGCCCCAAGTATTTGGCGGATAAGAAGGATGGCAAGGTGAACAAAGGTATATGTGATATACATGTTATTGATGTGTACCTTACTAGAGCTCGCAGTAGCACCTGGGTATTTGATACTGGTTCTGTTGCTAATATTTGCAACTCGAAACAGGGACTACGGATTAAGCGAACACTGGCAAAGGACGAGGTGACGATGCGCGTGGGAAATGGTTCTAAAGTCGATGTGATCGCGGTCGGCACGCTACCTCTACATCTACCTTCGGGATTAATATTAGACCTAAATAATTCTTATTTGGTGCCAGCGTTGAGCATGAACATTATATCTAGATCTTGTTTAATGCGAGACGGTTATTCATTTAAATCAGAGAATAATGGTTGTTCTATTTATATGAGTAATATCTTTTATGGTCATGCACCTTTGAAGAGTGGTCTATTTTTGGTGAATCTCGATAGTAGTAACACACATATTCATAATGTTGAAGCCAAAAGATGCAGAGTTGATAATGATAGTGCAACTTATTTGTGGCACTGCCGTTTAGGTCATATTGGTGTAAAGCGCATGAAGAAACTCCATACCGATGAACTTTTGGAACCTCTTGATTATGAATCACTTGGTACTTGCGAACCGTGCCTTATGGGCAAGATGACTAAAACACCGTTCTCCGGTACAATGGAGAGAGCAACAGATTTGTTGGAAATCATACATACAGATGTATGTGGTCCGATGAATGTTGAGGCTCGTGGCGGATATCGTTATTTTCTCACCTTCACAGATGATTTAAGCAGATATGGGTATATCTACTTAATGAAGCATAAGTCTGAAACATTTGAAAAGTTCAAAGAATTTCAGAGTGAAGTTGAAAATCATCGTAACAAGAAAATAAAGTTTCTGCAATCTGATCGTGGAGGAGAATATTTGAGTTATGAGTTTGGTCTACATCTGAAACAATGCGGAATAGTTTCGCAACTCACGCCACCCGGAACACCTCATCGTAATGGTGTGTCCGAACGTCGTAATCGTACTTTACTTGATATGGTGCGATCTATGATGTCTCTTACAAATTTACCGCTATCATTTTGGGGTTATGCTTTAGAGACGGCCGCATTCATGTTAAATAGGGCACCATCAAAATCCGTTGAGACGACACCTTATGAACTATGGTTTGGCAAGAAACCAAAGTTGTCGCTTCTTAAAGTTTGGGGCTGCGATGCTTATGTGAAAAAGCTTCAACCTGATAAGCTCGAACCCAAATCGGAGAAATGTGTCTTCATAGCATACCCAAAGGAGACTGTTGGGTACACCTTCTATCACAGATCCGAAGGCAAGACATTCGTTGTTAAGAATGGATCCTTTCTAGAGAAGGAGTTTCTCTCGAAAGAAGTGAGTGGGAGGAAAGTAGAACTTGACGAGGTAACTGTACCTGCTCCCTTATTGGAAAGTAGTGCATCATAGAAAACTGTTTCTATGGCACCTACACCAGTTAGTGAGGAAGCTAATGATGATGATCATGAAACTTCAGAACAAGATACTACTGAACCTCGTAGATCAACCAGAGTGAGATCCGCGCCAGAGTGGTACGGTAATCCTGTTCTGGAAGTCATGCTACTAGATCATGATGAACCTACGAACTATGAAGAAGCAATGGTGAGCCCAGATTCCGCAAAATGGCTTGAAGCCATGAAATTTGAGATGGGATCCATGTATGAGAACAAAGTATGGACTTTGGTTGACTTGCCCGATGATCGGCAAGCAATTGAGAATAAATGGATCTTCAAGAAGAAGACTGACACTGACGGTAATATTACTGTCTACAAAGCTCAACTTGTTGCAAAAGGTTTTCGACAAGTTCAAGGGGTTTACTACGATGAGACCTTCTCACCCGTAGGGATGCTTAAGTCTGTCCAAATCATGTTAGCAATTGCCGCATTTTATGATTATGAAATTTGGCAGATGGATGTCAAAACTGCATTCCTGAATGGATTTTTGGAAGAAGAGTTGTATATGATGCAACCGGAAGGTTTTGTCGATCCAAAGGGAGCTAACAAAGTGTGCAAGCTCCAGCGATCCATTTATGGACTGGTGCAAGCCTCTCGGAGTTGGAATAAACGCTTTGATAGTGTGATCAAAGCATTTGGTTTTATACAGACCTTTGGAGAAGCCTGCATTTACAAGAAAGTGAGTGGGAGCTCTGTAGCATTTCTGATATTATATGTGGATGACATATTACTGATTGGAAATGATATAGAATTTCTGGATAGCATAAAGGGATACTTGAATAAGAGTTTTTCAATGAAAGACCTCGGTGAAGCTGCTTACATATTAGGCATAAAGATCTATAGAGATAGATCAAGGCGCTTAATTGGAATTTCACAAAGCACATACCTTGACAAGATTTTGAAGAAGTTCAAAATAGATCAAGCAAAGAAAGGGTTCTTGCCCGTGTTACAAGGTGTGAAGTTGAGTCAGACTCAATGCCCGACCACTGCAGAAGATAGAGAGAAAATGAAAGATGTTCCCTATGCGTCAGCCATAGGCTCTATCATGTATGCAATGCTGTGTACCAGACCTGATGTGTACCTTGCTATAAGTCTAGCAGGGAGATACCAAAGTAATCCAGGAGTGGATCACTGGACAGTGGTCAAGAACATCCTGAAGTACCTGAAATGGACTAAGGATATGTTTCTCGTATATGGAGGTGACAAAGAGCTCATCGTAAATGGTTACGTTGATGCAAGCTTTGACACTGATCCGGACGATTCTAAATCACAAACCGGATACGTGTTTACATTAAACGGTGGAGCTGTCAGTTGGTGCAGTTCTAAATAGAGCGTCGTGGCGGGATCTACGTGTGAAGCGGAATACATAGCTGCTTCGGAAGCAGCAAATGCAGGAGTCTGGATGAAGGAGTTCATATCCGATCTAGGTGTCATACCTAGTGCATCGGGCCCAATGAAAATCTTTTGTGACAATACTAGTGCAATTGCCTTGGCAAAGGAATCTAGATTTCACAAGAGGACCAAGCACATCAAGAGACGCTTCAATTCCATCCGTTATCTAGTCCAGGTGGGAGACATAGAGATTTGCAAGATACACACGGATCTGAATGTAGCAGACCCGTTGACTAAGCCTCTTCCACGAGCAAAACATGATCAGCACCAAGGCTCCATGGGTGTTAGAATCATTACCGTGTAATCTAGATTATTGACTCTAGTGCAAGTGGGAGACTGAAGGAAATATGCCCTAGAGGCAATAATAAAGTTATTATTTATTTCCTTATATATCATGATAAAAGTTTATTATTCATGCTAGAATTGTATTAACCGGAAACATAATACATGTGTGAATACATAGACAAACAGAGTGTCACTAGTATGCCTCTAATAGACTAGCTTGTTAATCAAAGATGGTTATGTTTCCTAACCATGGACAAAGAGTTGTCATTTGATTAACAGGATCACATCATTAGATGAATGATCTGATTGACATGACCCATTCCATTAGCTTAGCACCCAATCGTTTAGTATGTTGCTATTGCTTTCTTCATGACTTATACATGTTCCTATGACTATGAGATTATGCAACTCCCGTTTGCCGGAGGAACACTTTTTGTGCTACCAAACGTCACAACGTAACTGGGTGATTATAAAGGAGCTCTACAGGTGTCTCCAAAGGTACATGTTGGGTTGGCGTATTTCGAGATTAGGATTTGTCAATCCGATTGTCGAAGAGGTATCTCTGGGCCCTCTCGGTAATGCACATCACATAAGCCTTGCAAGCATTGCAACTAATGAGTTAGTTGTGAGATGATGTATTACAGAACGAGTAAAGAGACTTGCCGGTAACGAGATTGAACTAGGTATGGGATACCGACGATCGAATCTCGGGCAAGTAACATACCGATGACAAAGGGAACAACGTATGTTGTTATGCGGTCTGACCGATAAAGATCTTCGTAGAATATGTAGGAGCCAATATGAGCATCTAGGTTCCGCTATTGGTTATTGACCGGAGACGTGTCTCGGTCATGTCTACATTGTTCTCGAACCCGTAGGGTCCGCACGCTTAAGGTTACGATGACAGTTATATTATGAGTTTATGCATTTTGATGTACCGAAGGTTGTTCGGAGTCCCGGATGTGATCACGGACATGACGAGGAGTCTCGAAATGGTCGAGACATAAAGATTGATATATTGGACGGCTATATTCGGACACCGGAAGTGTTCCGTTGAAGTTTCGGAGAAAACCGAAGAGCCGCAGGGTTACCGGAACCCCCCCGGGAGAAGTAATGGGCCATATGGGCCTTAGTGGAGAGAGAGAGGGGCAGCCAAAGGTGGGCCGCGCGCCTCCTCCCCCTGGTCCGAATTGGACTAGGAGAGGGGGGCGGCGCCCCTCCTTTCCCTCTCCCTCCCCACTTCTTTCCCCCTCCTAGTAGGAGTCCTACTCCTACTAGGAGGAGGACTCCTCCTTGGCGCGCCTATAGGGCCGGCCGGCCTCCTCCCCTTGCTCCTTTATATACGGGGGCAGGGGGCACCCCTAGAGACACAAGTAGATCCACGTGATCATATTCTTAGCCGTGTGCGGTGCCCCCTTCCACCATAGTCCTCGATAATATTGTAGCGGTGCTTAGGCGAAGCCCTGCGACGGTAGTGCATCAAGATCGTCACCATGCCGTCGTGCTGACGGAACTCTTCCCCGACACTTTGCTGGATCGGAGTCTAGGGATCGTCATCGAGCTGAACGTGTGCTAGAACTCGGAGGTGCCGTAGTTTCGGTGCTTGATCGGTCGGGCCGTGAAGACGTACGACTACATCAACCAAACGCTTCCGTTGTCGATCTACAAGGGTACGTAGATCACACTCTCCCCTCTCGTTGCTATGCATCACCATGATCTTGCGTGTGCGTAGGAATTTTTTTGAAATTACTACGTTCCCCAACACAAGAGTAGATCTACCACGAGATCAGAGAGGCTAAACCCTAGAAGCTAGCCTATGGTATGATTGTATGTTGTGATTGTTGTCCTACAGACTAAAACCCTTCGGTTTATATAGACACCGGAGAGGGTTACGGTTACACAAGGTCGGTTACAAAGGAGGAGATATCCATATCTGTATTGCCTAGCTTGCCTTCCACGCCAAGTAGAGTCCCATCCGGACACGAGACGAAGTCTTCAATCTTGTATCTTCATAGTCTAACAGTCCGGCCAAAGGATATAGTCCGGCTGTCCGGAGACCCCTTAATCTAGGACTACCTCAGACATCAAGCTCTTTTCTGGCACCGTTGCCGGGGAGGTGAGTGCTTGAAGGTATATCTTTATATCTTGCAATCGAGTCTTTTAGTTTCTTGTTTTATCACTAGTTTAGTTTATAAAAGAAAACTAAAAAATGGAATTGAGTTTGTCTCATACGCTTCACCTTTTTAATATCTTTCGTGAGTATGATGGAAAGGATAATTGTGCTCAAGTGCTAGAAGAATAAATCTATAAAATGTTTGGCACTAAATATTTGAATTATGGGCATGATTGCAATGTTGTTAGTATAAATTCCTTCAATATCCATGATGCTAATGATATGCAAAGCCACAAGCTTGGTGAAGCTATGTTTGATGAAGATGATATTTTTTATCCCCCAAGTTTTGATAAGAAAATTTATTATGATGAAAGCATGCATCCTATTTATGATGATTATATTGATGAAAGTGGATTTGGAGAGGTCATGACTTTAATTTGTGATGAATCCACTATTCCGGAAGAGGTTCCAATTGATTATGAGAACAAAGTTGCTATGTATGATGATTATTGTGATGACTTGTATGCTATAAAGAATAATGATAACAATGAAAATTGTCATCATGATTTTCGTTTTCAATTGGATTATGCCTCACATGATAATTATTTTGTTGAGTTTGCTCCCACTATTATTCGTGAGAAGAATTTTGCTTGTGTGGAGAGTAGTAAATTTTCTATGCTTGTAGATCATGAAAAGAATGCTTTAGGTGCTGGTTATATTGTTGAATTAATTCATTATTCTACTGAAAGTTATTATGAGGGAGGAATATATGCTTGTAGGAATTGCAATAATATCAAGTTTCCTCTCTACGTGCTTAAAGTTTTGAAGTTATGCTTGTTTTACCTTCCTATGCAAGTTGATTATTGCTCCCATAAGTTGTTTGTTCACAAAATCCCTATGCATAGGAAGTATTTTATACTTAAATGTGTTAGTCATATTCTTCATGATGCTCTCTTTATGTTACAATTCTTATCTTTTGTATGAGCATCATTGAAATCATCATGACTAGCTAGGGGCGTTAAACGATAGCGCTTGTTGGGAGGCAACCCAATTTTATTTTAGTTACTTGCTTTTTGTTCCTGTTTAGTAATAAATAATTCATCTAGCCTCTGTTTAGATGTGGTTTTATGCTTTTAATTAGTGTTTGTGCCAAGTAGAACCTTTGGGAAGACTTGGGGAAAGTCTTCGCGATCATGCTGTAAAAAACAGAAACTTTAGCGCTCACGAGAATTGCTGCCATTTTTATTTGGAGAGTGCTATTTAGTTAATTCTTTTGCATATTATTAATAGATAAACTCCTCACGTACAGCAATTTATTTGAGAATTTTATGAGTTCCATAAGTATACGTTTGATCCAGATTACTACAGACTGTTCTGTTTTTGACAGATTCTGTTTTTCATGTGTTGTTTACTTATTTTGATGAATCTATGGCTAATAAAATAGTTTATAAACCATAGAGAAGTTGGAATACAGTAGTTTCAACACCAATATAAATAAAGAATGAGTTCATTACAGTACCTTGAAGTGGTGATTTATTTTCTTATACTAACGGAGCTTACGAGTTTTCTGTTAAGTTTTGTGTTGTGAAGTTTTCAAGTTTTGGGTAAGGATTCGATGGACTATGGAATAAGGAGTGGCAAGAGCCTAAGCTTGGGGATGCCCAAGGCACCCCAAGGTACTATTTAAGGATAGCCAAGAGCCTAAGCTTGGGGATGCCCCGGAAGGCATCCTCTCTTTTGTCTTCGTTCATCGGTAACTTTACTTGGAGCTATATTTTTATTCGCCACATGATATGTGTTTTGCTTGGAGCATCATTTTATTTTATTTGGTTTTGCTTGCTTTTTGAATAAAATACCAAGATCTGAAATTATTAAATGTTAGAGAGTCTTCACATAGTTGCATAATTATTCGACTACTCATTAATCTTCACTTATATCTTTCGGAGTAGTTTGTCATTTGCTCTAGTGCTTCACTTATATCCTTTTAGAGCATGGTGGTAGTTTTATTTTGAAGAAATATATGAACTCTCATGCTTCACTTAGATTATTTTGAGTCTTAATAGCATGGTAATTTTCTTAAAATATTAATATGCTAGGTATTCAAGATTAGTAAAACTTTCTTATGAGTGTGTTGAATACTAAGAGAAGTTTGATGCTTGATGATTGCTTTGAGATATGGAGGTAATAATATCAAAGTCATGCTAGTTGAGTAGTTGTGAATTTGAGAAATGCTTGTGTTTAAGTTTGCAAGTCCCGTAGCATGCACGTATGGTAAATGTTATGTAACAAATTTGAAACATGAGGTGTTATTTGATTGTCCTCCTTATGAGTGGCGGTCGGGGACGTGCGGTGGTCTTTTCCTACCAATCTATCCCCCTAGGATCATGCGCGTAGTGCCGAGGTTTTTGATGACTTGTAGATTTTTGCAATAAGTATGTGAGTTCTTTATGACTAATGTTGATTCCATGGATTATACGCACTCTCACCCTTCCATCCTTGCTAGCCTCTTCGGTACCGTGCATTGCCCTTTCTCACATTGAGAGTTGGTGCAAACTTCGCTGGTGCATCCAAAACCCGTGATATGATACGCTCTATCACACATAAACCTCCTTATATCTTCCTCAAAACAGCCACCATACCTACCTGTTATGGCATTTCTATAGCCATTCCGAGATATATTCCCATGCAACTTTCCACCATTCCGTTTATCATGACACATTCATCATTGTCATATTGCTTAGCATGATCATGTAGTTGACATAGTGTTTGTGGCAAAGCCACCGTTCATAATTATTTCATACATGTCACTCTTGGTCCATTGCATATCCCGGTACACCGCCGGAGGCATTCATATAGAGTCATACTTTGTTCTAGTATCGAGTTGTAATCATTGAGTTGTAAATAAGTAGAAGTGTGATGATAATCATTTTCTAGAGCATTGTCCCAAGTGAGGAATAAAAAAAAGGAGAAAGGCTATAAAAAAGAGAAGGCCCAAAAAAAAGAGAAAGGCCATAAAAAAGAGAAGGCCAAAAAATGAAAAAAAAATGAAAATGAGAGAAAAAGAGAGAAGGGACAATGCTACTATCCTTTGCCACACTTGTGCTTCAAATTAGCACCATAATCTTCATAATAGAGAGTCTCTTGTTTTCTCACTCTCATATACTAGTGGGAATTTTTCATTATAGAACTTGGCTTGTATATTCCAACAATGGGCCTCCTCAAGTGCCCTAGGTCTTCGTGAGCAAGCAAGTTGGATGCACACCCACTTAGTTTCTTTTGTTGAGCTTTCATACATTTATAGCTCTAGTGCATCCGTTCCATGGCTATCCCTACTCCTTGCATTAACATCTATCGATGGGCATCTCCATAGCCCATTGATTAGCCTCATTGATGTGAGACTTTATCCTTTTTGTCTTCTCCACATAACCCCCTCATTATATTCTATTTCACCCATAGTGCTATGTCCATGGCTCGCGCTCATATATTGCGTGAAAGTTTATAGGTTTGAGATTACTAAAGTATGAAACAATTGCTTGGCTTGTCATCGGGGTTGTGCATGATGAGAGCATTCTTGTGTGACGAAAATGAAACATGACTAAACCATATGATTTTGTAGGGATGAACTTTCTTTGGCCATGTTATTTTGAGAAGACATAATTGCTTAGTTAGTATGCTTGAAGTATTTTCATTTTTATGTCAATATGAACTTTTGTCTTGAATCTTTCGGATCTGAATATTCTTGCCACAATTAAGAAGAATTACATTGAAATTATGCCAAGTAGCACTCCGCATCAAAAATTCTGTTTTTATCAATTACCTACTCGAGGACGAGCAGGAATTAAGCTTGGGGATGCTGATACGTCTCCAACGTATCTATAATTTTTTATTGCTCCATGCTATATTATCTACTGTTTTGGATGTTTATGGGCTTTATTATACACTTTTATATCATTTTTGGGACTAATCTATTAACCCAGAGCCCAGTGCCAGTTTCTGTTTTTACCTTGTTTTAGGGTTTTGAAGAAAAGGAAAACCAAACGGAGTCCAATTGACCTGAAACTTCACGGAACCCATTTTTGGAAGGAAAGAAGCCGAGAAGACTTGAAGTGCACGTAAGGGAAGCTTCGAGGAGGCCACGAGGTAGGGGGGTGCACCCACCCCCTGGGCGTGCCCTCTACCCTCGTGGGCCCCTCGTGGCCCCCCTGACGTACTTCTTCTGCCTATATATCTCCATATACCCTAAAAACATCCGGGAGCACAATAGATCGGGAGTTCCGCCACGAGAAGCCTCCGTAGCCACCGAAAGGCAATCTAGACCTGTTCCGGCACCCTGCAGGAGGGGGCAATCCCTCTCTGGTGGCCATCTTCATCATCCCGGTGCTCTCCATGACAAGGAGGGAGTAGTTCTCCCTCAGGGCTGAGGGTATGTACCAGTAGCTATGTGTTTGATCTGTCTCTCTCTCTCTCGTGTTCTTGATTTGGCACGATCTTGATGTATCATGAGCTTTGCTATTATAGTTGGATCTTATGTTTCTCCTCCCCCTCTACTCTCTTGTAATTAATTGAGTTTTCCCCTTGAAGTAATCTTATCGGATTGAGTCTTTAAAGATTTGACAACACTTGATGTATGTCTTGCCATGCGTATCTATGGTGACAATGGGATACCACGTGATTCACTTGATGTATGTTTTGGTGATCAACTTGCGGGTTCCGCCCATGAACCTATGCATAGGGGTTGGCACACGTTTTCGTCGTGATTCTCCAGTAAAAACTTTGGGGAAATCTTTGAGGTTCTATGTGTTGGTTGAATAGATGAATATGAGATTGTGTGATGCATATCGTATAATCATACCCACAGATACTTGAGGTGACATTGGAGTATCTAGGTGACATTAGGGTTTTGGTTGATTTGTGTCTTAAGGTGTTATTCTAGTATGAACTCTAGGGCTGTTTGTGACACTTATAGGAATAGCCCAACGGATTGATTGGAAAGAATAACTTTGAGGCGGTTCCGTAACCTACCATAGTCTCTTTGTTTGTTCTCCGCTATTAGTGACTTTGGAGTGACTCTTTGTTGCATGTTGAGGGATAGTTATGTGATCCAATTATGCTATTATTGTTGAGGGAACTTGCACTAGCGAAAGTATGAACCCTAGGCCTTGTTTCAACTCATTGCAATACCGTTTACGCTCACTTTTACCATTCGTTACCTTGCTGTTTTTATATTTTCAGATTACAAAAACTATTATCTACCATCCATATACCACTTGTATCACCATCTCTTCACCGAACTAGTGCACCTATACAATTTACCATTGTATTGGGTGTGTTGGAGACACAAGAGACTCTTTGTTATTTGGTTGCAGGGTTGCTTGAGAGGGACCATCTTCATCCTATGCCTCCTACGGATTGATAAACCTTAGGTCATCCACTTGAGGGAAATTTGCTACTGTCCTACAAACCTCTGCACTTGGAGGCCCAACAACGTCTACAAGAAGAAGGTTGTGTAGTAGACATCAGACCTAAAGAAAGGTCCTAGATCGCCATTAATATTAATGGCAGTGTTTCCGGTCTGGACCGGCTGCATAATACATGTGCACCACCTCTCATCGAACCCCCTACGCTACATTACCAACCTCAAGAAGGACCAATCTAGGCGATCGTATGCCTTATGGGAATCCAGCTTGAGAAAGACGCCCTTATGGCCCCGTGATGCCACCTCATGGACGATCTCATGCAGGGCCAAGATCCCATCATGGATACGGTGCCCCTTCAAGAACACGGAATGGAGAGGGTGGGCAATCCGTTCGGCCACGGGGGCCAAGCGGATCGCACTCACCTTCGCGAAAATTCGCTCCAGAACGTTAATCACCATTATCGGCCTAAAGTGTCTGATATCCGTCACCCCAACTATTTTGGGGATATGGGAAATGGCACCAAAATTTTCCGGGACATGTCCAATGTCCCGATATAAAATTCATGGAACATTGCATGATAAGCGGCTGAAGGACATCCTAGAACTTCTAGAAGAAAGCCACCAGGAGGCAATCAGGGCCCAGTACTGATCATGCTTTCATGGAAGTGATAGCTCGCCCCACCTCCTTAGTCGAGAATGGGATAGTCTGTTCCACATTCTCACTATTAGAAATCCTGGCCTCCGAAGGCCAGAAGTCCGCGACAAGGGAGACCGCACCCCGAGGCTCCGCGTGAAGAGATCCTTATAGAAAGAGTAAATGTGGGAACTAATTTCCTCTGGATGTTCCAGGAGGGTGTCTCCCTCCCAGAGGCATGGAAATATGCATTTCCGCCTTTGACCATTAGCAATTGTTTGGAAGTAGGCAGTGTTCACATCACCCTTGAGTAGCCAATTCTGGCCTCCCTAGCGTTGCCAAAAGAGCTTCCCCCTTGAAAATATCCATAAGCGAGGCCTTAAGGGATTAGCGAAGGATCCAGTCATTGGGCGAAAGGCCAGCACTATCATAAACCTCATCCAACCCCCTAATCTAGTCCAACATAGCCCCTTTCCCGGCTCTGAGCTCCACAACAAGGTTGGCTCCCCAACCCCGCATTAACTGCCTAGCCATTTTGGCATAATGGTGCCAAACATCCATGGCACAGAAGATGCGAGGTGGGGAGGCGACTGTCTCTAACCAGCACGCCTTGACCATCTCGATGAAGCCTGGATGCAACAACCAAGATGGTTCAAGATGGAATCGGTGCGAACGCGGAGGCGCCCCATCCCCCGATGCGGATAGCAAGGGAACGTGATCCGAACCAATCCTAGTGACTGCCTTGAGGGAGCACAGGGAAACATGAGCTCCCATTATGCCGAGACTAGGACCCTATCAAACACACTCCGGATAGGGTCCGCCTGCTTGTTAGTCCATGTGAACCTAGCCCCAACATGGGCTCTCTCACGCAACGCCAGGTCTGCAATGCAATCATTGAATATACACATGTGCATGCGGTCCATATAACGGGAGCTATTATCCGAGGACGCCCTAATCAGGTTGAAGTCCCTGGCCACAACAACAGAAGTGGTGCACCGTTTAACCTTAGCTTTTAGTTCCGCCAGGAAGTCCTCTAACTGCCCATGATCAGCCGGGCCATAGACGATGATCACCTTGCTACTTCTTGAGCTTGCGTTGGTTTTTCTCTTGAAGAGGAAAGGGTGATGCAGCAAAGTAGAGTAAGTATTTCCCTCAGCTTTGAGAACCAAGGTATCAATCCAGTAGGAGACGACGCACAAGTCACTAAATACCTACACAAACAAACACCAACTTGCACCCAACGCGATAAAGGGGTTGTCAACCCTTCATGGTTATTTGCAAAGTGAGATCTGATAGAGATGGATAAATAGTAAAGTAATATTTTTGGTATTTTTGGTTTATGGAACGGAAAGAAAAAGATTACAAAGGAAGTAAATAGGAAACTAAAATAGTAGATCGGAAACTTATATGATGGAAAGTAGACTCGAGGGCCATAGGTTTCACTAGAGGCTTCTCTCAAGATAGAAAATATTATGGTGGGTGAACAAATTACTGCTGAGCAATTGATAGAAAAGCGCAAAGTTAGGACGATATCTAAAGCAATGATCATGAATATAGGCATCACGCCCGTATCAAGTAGACCGACTCCTGCCTGCATCTACTACTATTACTTCACACATCGACCGACTCCTGCTTGGATCTAGAGTATTAAGTTCATGAAGAACAGAGTAACGCATTAAGTAAGATGATATGATGTAGCGGGATAAACTCAAGCAATATGATGAAAACCCCATCTAGTTATCCTCGATGGAAACAATACAATAAGTGTCGGTTCCCCCTCTGTCACTGGGATCAAGCACCGCAAGATTTAACCCAAAGCTAAGCACTTCTCCTATTGCAAGGAAAACCAATCTAGTTGGCCAAACCAAATCGATAGTTTGAAGAGACTTGCAAAGATATCAAATCATGCATATAAGAATTGAGAGAAGATTCAAATAATATTCATAGATAAGTTGATCATAAATCCACAATTCATCGGATCTCGGCAAACTCACCACAAAAAGGTATTACATCGAATAGATTTCCAAGAACATCGAGGAGAACATGGTATTGAGAATCAAAGAGAGAGAATAAGCCATCTAGCTACTAGCTATGGACCCATAGGTCTGTGGTAAACTACTCACGCTTCATTGGAGAGGCAATGGTGTTGATGTAGAAGCCCTCCATGATTGAATCCCCCTTCGGCAAGACGCCGGAAAAGGCCCCTAGATGGGATCTCATGGGTACAAAAGGTTGCGACGGTGGAAAAGTGTTTTCATGGCCCTCCTCATTGGTTTTTGAATATTTGAGAACTATAGGCGGAATAAATAGGTTGGTGGAGTCACAAGGGGCCCACAACGGTGGGTGTGTGCCCTACCCCCTGGGCGCGCCCTCCGTCCCTGTGGCCACCTCGTGGCTTTCCTGATGTGTACTCCAAGTCCTCTAGATATCTTCTAGTCCAAGAAAAATCATCGCGAAAGTTTCATTCCATTTGGACTCCGTTTGATATTCCTTTTCTGTGAAACTCTAAAACAAGGAAAAGACAAGAATTGGCACTAGGCTCTAAGTTAATAGGTTAGTCCCAAAAATAATATAAAATAGCACAATAATGCATATAAAACATCCAAAACATATAATATAATAGCATGGAACAATAAAAAATTATAGATACATTGGAGACACATCACATCTCCCAAGTGAGGTTCACACGCCGGTCAATGACAACCATACTAAGGAAGAATAACCCTCGGTCCATGTCTTGGACCGAGATGGAGTTCTGCCTGACTCCCAGCAGGATGCCCCCAGACTGCCTGGCCGTAGGTAACCACTTCCAGGAAAACTGGTGCCGGGAGAGGGCCTGAAGATCCTGGATGGAGAAGTTCGGACGAATCGTCACTTGTGACCCAATTATGCCTATGTATTCCTGCCGCAAGTACTCGATTAGCTGACGCCTCTGGCCAAGATGGCCAAAGCCTCCGATGTTCCAACAAAGGAGCTTCATATTAGAACATTAGGAGTAGAACTAGGCCCCTCAGGTGGGGGCGAACTAGCCCTACTGTCAATCGCGAGACGAGGAGTTTGCCTTGTCTTCCCCTTAGGACCCTCTCCGGTGGAGGGCCTCCAAGAGGGCCCATCCTAGAAGACTCACCAACGAACCCGCGCCAACCCCGACCTCTGTATGGCTAGGGTCAGGGCAGCGCGGGCCTCTACAAGGGCCCCATCAAGCTTTTCCTTGGCACAGATGGCTGAGATCTGCTCAAGACGGGGACCCTTCTCGCTGCGAAACACAATATCACAGTCTGAGGCCACATCGGCCAGATGCCCCAGAGGACTGAACCAAGCACAACAAATCTAGAACCAGAACATGATGGACTAGGAGGGATGGGGGAAGTACCTAGGAAGAGATCACAAGCAGCCGCCCGCATGGCAGCCTTCTCCGGGATCGAAGAAACACGACCTGATACGTCTCCAACGTATCTACAATTTTTGATTGTTCCATGCTGTTATATCATCATTCTTGGATGTTTTATAATCATTTTATAGTCATTTTATATAATTTTTTGGAACAAACCTATTGACATGGTGCCAAGTGCTAGTTGCTGTTTTTGCATGTTTTTACATCGTAGGTAATGATACGTCTCCAACGTATCTATAATTTATGAAGTATTCATGTCAATATATTACCATTCTTGGATGTTTTATAATCATTTTATAGAAACTTTATATCATATTTGCGACTAACCTATTGACCCAGTGCCCAGTGCCAGTTGTTGTTGTTTTATTTGTTTTTTACATCGCAGAAAATCAATATTAAACGGAGTCCAAACACCGCGAAACTTTTTGTGGATTTTTTATGGACCAGAAGACTCTCAACGGGCCAGAGCAGCACCTGCGGGCGCCCCGAGGGGGGAACAACCCACTAGGGCACGCCAGGGCCCCCTAGCACACCCAGGTGGGTTGTGCCCACCTCGGTGGCCTCCCGTCCCCCTTCTTTGCACTATAAATTCCCAAATATTCCGAAACCCCTCGGGGTTAACCTAGATCAGAAGTTACGCCGCCGCAAGGCTCTGTAGCCACCGAAAACCAATCTAGACCCGTTCCGGCACCCTGCCGGAGGGGGGAATCATCTTCGGTGGCCATCTTCATCATCTCGGTGGCCACCACATTGAGGAGGGAGTAGTCCACCCTCGGGGCTGAGGGTTTGTACCACTAGCTATGTGTTTAATCTCTCTCTCTCTCTCCTGATCTATATCATGGGCTTTGTTAATATAGTCTGATCATATGATGTTTCTCCCCTCTATACCCTTGTTGTGATGAATTGAATCTTTACCCTTTGAAGTTTTGTCTTGTCGGATTGAATATTCAGATATGAGAACACACGATGTATGTCTTGCGGTATGAATAGTTGAGGTGACAATGGGGTATCATATTGATTCACTTGATATGTGTTTTGGCATTCAACTCGCGGATTCCCACGGTGACATTAGGGTAATCTATGCATAGGGGTTGATGCACATTTTTATTATCTTTTCTCCGATAGAAACTTTGGGTCCTCCTTGTAGTTCTTTGTGTTGGATTGAGCATTATGAATATGAATTTGCTTTTTTGTTATTTTAGTACGAACTCTTGAATAGATCGAACGAAAAGACTAGCTTTGATGTGGTTTCGTACCCTACAAACAATTTCTATCTTTTGTTCTCCGCTAATAGGAGCTCGGGAGTGATTATTTATTGCACTTTGAGGGATAATTATATGATCCAACTATGTTAGCACCATTGAGAGATTGCACTAGTGAAAGTACGGACCCTAGGCCTTGTTTTTAAGCATTGCAATACCGTTTTTGTGCCCGTTTACTATTTGTTACCTTGCTGTTTTTATTTATTCAGATTATAAAGATATATTTATACCATCCATATTACACTTTTATCACCATCTCTTCACCGAACTAGTGCACCTATACAATTTGCCATTGTATTGGGTGTGTTGGGGACGAAAGAGATTTCTTGTATTTGGTTGCAGGGTCGTTTGAGAGAGACCATCTTCATCCTACACCTCTCATGGATTGATAAACCTTAGGTCATCCACTTGAGGGAAAATTTCTACTGTCCTACAGAACTCTGCGCTTGGAGGCCCAACACGTGTCTACAAGAATAAAGTTGCGTAGTAGACATCAAGCTCTTTTCTTGCGCTGTTGCCGGGGAGGTGAGTGCTTGAAGGTATATATTTAGGTATTGCAATTGAATGTTTTAGTTTCTTGTTTTATCACTAGTTTGGTTTATAAAAGAAAACTACATAAAAATGGAGTTGAGGTTGCATCATATTATTGATCATCTTTATAATTTCTTTCTTGAAAATGATGGTTCGGAAAATTGTGCTCAATTGTTAGAATAAGAAGTCAATAAAATGTTTGGCACAAAATATTTGAATGATGAGCATGATTGCGATGTTATTAGTATAAATTCTTTGAATATCCAAAATGCTAATGATGATTGCACAAGTCATGACAAAAATGTTTCTTATAAGAATGTCAATTTTTGCGGAGTGAATTGGGAACGTATTTGCACACCAAAAAGGGAAGATAGATTTTGTAAGAAACATAAATATTTAGAAATGAAAATTTTGCAAGAGAGGCTAGATGATTGTGCTGAAAGATGTAATTTTTTGCGCCATCCTTGTGAACTTTGCAATGAACATGGTCATTTAAATCTCCACTACAAATTGTTTCATGATCAAATCGTGTCCAAAAATTGTGATAACTTGATTTCCCTTGAGCATCATAAAGAGCTTAGTCTTCTTTTTAGGTATGAAGAAACGAAACATATAACTAAAGGTTTTCCAAATCTCAGGAGATTTCTTGATTTTTGATCTAGAGGAAATTTATATGTTTTGTGCAGTAAATTGCATTGAGAATCCTTATATTGCCAACTATATAACGACAAGAAAACAAATAGAATATGAAGAGAGTACTAATGAAAGGGAAAATATTTCCCAATACCCTCCTAGTGTTTATTATGATGAATCATGTAACAAGGAGGAGCTTCCTATCCAACCAATCTCTTCAATAAGAAGCTTGAAAGAATTAATTAAACCAACACATGATGTGGTGAAGAAGAAGAAAATAAGAAAGAATAAAGGTAAAAAGGTATCTCTCCCAAATAATGTTGCTCCTACCATTGTGCCTCATGAAAGTGAATCAAATATGTCAATGGAGGATGATGATAATGAGCATGATTTTGTGATACCTACTACTTTATGTAATGATTATGATTGGGAAGACAACGATATCAATTATGATCTTGAAAATATTTTTAGCAGTTGCTTGGAAGAATATGATAATAATGTTTGCTATACTATTGGCGCCATTCATGCTATTGATAAGAATGATTGTGATGATATGCAAAACCACAAGCTTTGGGATGCTATGTTTCATGAGTATGATATATTTGAAGATTTATTTGTTGGAAATAATGCTTGTCCTAAGCTTGGGAGTGCTTTGCTTAATGAATATGATCCTTTGATTCCTTCTAATTTCGATAAGAAAATTTATTATGATGATATCATGCCTCCTATTTATGATGATTATATTGATGAAAGTCGGTTTGGAAGAGTGTCAACTCTAGGTAGTAGTGATCCCACTATTTTGGAGGGTGTTGAATTTTGTTGCAATATTGATAAAAGTGGACTTGGAGATGTCATGACTTTATTTAGTGATGGATCCACTATCTTGGAAGAGGTTTCAATTGACTATGATAATAAAGTAGCTATCTATGATGATTATTATGATGATATGTATGCCATAAAGAGTAATAAATCTTCTATGCTTGTGCATCATGAAAAGAGTGCTGTATGTGGTAGTTATATTGTTGAATCCATTCATGATGTTTCTAAAAATTATTATGAGGAAGGAACTTATGCTCTTACATATCTCAACAATATCAAGTTTCTTCTCTATGTGTTGATTGTTTTGAAGTTGCACTTGTTTTGCCTTCCTATGCTAGTTGATTCTTGTTCCCATAAATTGTTTGCTCACAAAATCCCTATGCATAGGAAGTGGGTTAGACCTAAAATGTGCTAGTAGTATGCTTTGTGATACTCTCTTCATGTTTCAATTCTTATCTTTGCATCATTGAATCATCATGCCTAGCTTAAAAGGCATTAAAGAAAAGCGCTTGTTGGGAGACAACCCAACACTTTTACCTACTGTTTTTGTGTGTTCACATGATTATGCTACTGTGGTATTCATGTTTTATTGCTTTCGTTTCAGTAAAGTGCCAAGTAAGACCTTTGGGATGGCTTACGATGATAGTTGATTTGATCTTGCTGAAAAATAGAAACTTTTGTGCTTAGGAAAACAATTCTCATTTTTAACAGAAGCGTGATAAAATGCTGATTCTTTTTGCAGAAGATCAATAGACAAATTTCTCAGGTTGTACTAATTTTTCAGAATTTTCGGAGTAGCAGAAGTATGGTTTGAGTACAGATCACTACAGACTGTTCTGTTTTTGACATATTCTGTTTTCAATGCATGGTTTGCTTGTTTTCTAGTTTCCATGGCTTATATTGCTCAATATAAATTGTGGAAATGATATGCTACAGTGTGACGCCCCCGATTCAATCGTACACTAATCATACACGCAAACGTGTTCGCTCAAGATCAGGGACTCACGCGAAGATATCACAACACAACTCTACAAATAAAATAAGTCATACAAGCATCATATTACAAGCCAGGGGCCTTGAGGGATCGAATACAAGAGCTCGATCATAGACGAGTCAGTGGAAGCAACAATATCTAAGTACAGACATAAGTTAAACAAGTTTTCCTTAAGAAGGCTGGCACAAACTGGGATACAGATCGAAAGAGGCGCAGGCCTCCTGCCTGGGATCCTCCTGAACTACTCCTGGTCGCCGTCAGCGGCCTACACGTAGTAGTAGGCACCTCCAGAGTAGTAGCAGTCATCATCGATGGTGGCGTCTGGCTCCTGGACTCCAACGTCTGGTCGCAACAGTCGGATATAGAAAGGGGATAAAAGGGGGAGCAAATCAACCATGAGAACTCATCCAAAGTACTCGCAAGCAAGGAGCTACACTACATATGCATTGGTATCAATGAAAGGGGGTAGTATATGTGGACTGAACTGCAGAATGCCAGAATAAGAAGGGGATAGCTAGTCCTATTGAAGACTATGCTTCTGGCCGCCTCCATCTTGTAGCATGTAGAAGAGAGTAGATGGTAAGTTCACCAAGTAACATCGCATAGCATAACCCTACCCGGTGATCCTCCCCTCGTCGCCCTGTGAGAGAGCTGTCACCGGTTGTATCTGGCACTTGGAAGGGTGTGTTTTATTAAGTATCTGGTTCTAGTTGTCATAAGGTCAAGGTACAACTCCGGGTCGTCCTTTTACCGAGGGACACGGCTATTCGAATAGATCAACTTCCCTGCAAGGGCACAATACATTTCCCAACACACTCTACCCTCTTTGGCCGGACACACTTTCCTGGGTCATGCCGGCCTCGGAAGATTAACACGTCGCAGCCCCACCTAGGCACAACAGAGAGGTCAGCACACCGGTCTAAATCCCAAGCGCGCAGGGGCCTGGGCCCATCGCCCATTGCACACCTGTACGTTGCGTACGCGGTTGGTGAGCAGACCTAGCAACCTCCATTACAATAGAAGTTACTTACGCGGTCCAACCCGGCGCGTGCCCTCAGTCACTGACATCAGGAAGGCTTCGGCTGATACCACGACGTCGAGTGCCCATAACTATTCCCACGTAGTTGGTTAGTGCGTATAGGCCAGTGGCCAGACTCAGATCAAATACCAAGATCTTGTTAAGCATGTTATTTCGAAGTAACCGCGAACGCCGACCAGGGCCAGGCCCACCTCTTTCCTGGGTGGTCTCAACCTGCCCTGTCGCTCCGCCACAAAGATCCACACAGAGGGCCATCGGGAAAGTATGTCCTTTCAGCCCCCAATTCGTATATCAACCGCGGGTACTCAGCGAGCCGACCCGACTTTAGTCACAACATGTATCATGTGTAATATGTATAGTATATACCCATGATCAACACCCGACGTGATCACGGCCTGATAGTATAGCATGGCAGACTGACAGGAATGTAGGGCCACTGATGATAAACTAGCATCCTATACTAAGCATTTAGGATTGCAAGTAAGGTATCAACAGCTGTAGCAACAATGACTGGCTATGCATAAGAATAGGATTAACGAAAAGCAGTAACATGCTACACTACTCTAATGCAAGCATTAGAGAGTAGAATAGGTCATATCTGGTGATCAAGGGGGGGGGGCTTGCCTGGTTGCTCTGGCAAGTAGGGGTCGTCAACAACGTAGTCGATCAGGGCACCAGCAGCGGCGTCAGTCTCGTAGTCTACCGGAGAGAAGAGGGGGAAGAAACAATGAATACAATGCAAACAGATGCATAAGGGTGCATGACATGACAATGAGAGATGCTAGGTGGGCCCTAACGCAGTAGGAGGTAATACCAACGAAGGGGGAAAACATTCGGGAAAGTATCCCCGGTGTTTCGTGTTTTTGGACAGATGAATTGGAGGAGGAAAGTTACGTGTTTGCTATGCTAGGGATGCGTGGCGGACGAACGGGTTGCATATTCGGATTCGGCTCGTCGTTCTGAGCAACTTGCATGTACAAAGTTTTTGCATCCAAGCGACGGTTTATTTTATATTAATTTTAAAAGATTTAAATCATTTTCAGGATTTATTTATTTATTTTAATTCAACATTGTCCAGAATAGTGCTTGCGGACGTCAGCATGACGTCAGCAGTCAACAAAGGTGTTGACTAGGTCAAACTGACATGTGGGTCCCACTGGTCATAGACTGTTAACTAATTAACCAATTAATTAGTTTAAATTACAGATTAGTCAGGTTAATTAATTAATTAGGCTAATCTAATCAGGATTAATTAAGTTAATTAAGTTAATTATTTTAATTAATTAATTAATTAATTTTTAATTCTTTTTTAGAAGTGTTCTGGGGCCGGGCCCCGTTTGTCATAGGCCCCAGGGCCATAGCGGGCGCGCGGGCGACGAGTTACGGGCGCGGTTGGGAGCGCCCGATTGGGCGTAGCGCGGCAAGGCCACCGGGGCACACGTGCGGCCGACGAAGGCCACCAGGGCTCGCGCGGCCAGCGGCCATCGGCGGTGCCAGGCGAGTGGCGGGGCCCTGGCCGGAGTGTGGCGGAGGGCATGCCATGGGGCGGTTGAGCGCAGGGCGGTCAGAGGCGAACGCCGACGCCAACGACAGCGATGCAGGAGGGGGAGAGGCGGCGGCGCGGTGCACGGGGAAGGAGCAGAAGGGCGGGGAGCGCCGCGGGGCATGGTGAGCCGCAGCGGCAGAGCAGCGGGGGAAGGGGGCGCCGCGGGCGCGAGTGGGCGGCGGCCATCAAGAGGGAGTCCGGGTGGCCGTGGTCAGCGCGAGCGCGCATGGTGGGCTGGACACGGCCGACGCGTGCGGGTGATGGCGGGCAAGCAGGGGGCGCGGCGGTTGCCGAGGCCGGACACGGGGAACGACGACCGCGGGCGTGCGCGGCTAGCAGCAGCAAGGGGATGTGCGCGCGGGCAGGGAGTAGAGGGTGGCCGGTCGCAGTGAGCGCGCGCGGGCGTGGCCCGGTGCTTCGTGGCAAGGGGCAGTAGCGAGAAAAGGGGGAGGGGTCCGAGCAGTGGCGAGCGGGAGGAGCGGCCGAGAGGGCGCGGCGCGGCGTGCTAACCATGGCTGGAGCGGGCGCCTGGCGGCGGGGACGTGCGGGCACGGGCGGTGTAGCAGTGCGGCGGGGCGAACGCGACGGCAGGCGAGCGAGGGCTGCGCGTGCGCAGGCAGACGATGGGGCGTGCGTTGCGCGGCACGGGGGGTTCGAGCACGCGCGTGGGGAAGAAGGCCAGGCCGGGGTCTCACCGGGATGGTACGGTCCAGGGCAGCGGGGCGGGGGGGGGGGGGGGGGTAGACGAAGACGACCGGGCGACGGGGGAGGAAGCAGGCCGGCGAGGTAGCGGCGCGGGCTCCGGGCAGTGTCGGGCGGGCGCAGGGCAAGCCCCTGATCTCGATCCAGATCGGGGGAGGAGAAGGGGATCGGGGGGAGTGGGGTGCGGTAGGATTTGACCGGGTGGAGTGGGGGGTTATGGGGAGTGAGTGGGGGTGGGCCGGATGAAGTGGTCGACTGGGCCGGCCAGTTGGGTCGGTTGGCCCGGGGGGGAGCGGGGTCTTTTCTTGTTTTTCTTCTCTTTTGTTTCACTTTTTCTTGTTATTTCTCTGTTTTAAATCACTTTAAAATACTTAGGCAATTTCTAAAAATGAGTTTTCTCCACAATAATTACCAGTGCAATATTTGGCACCCACCGAACATTTTTGTTTCAATGTTTGAAAACTTCTGATATTTGACATGATTTAAATTTTGAATTTGAAAAGTTTCGAACCGACGCGAGATTAAGCAGTGACGGAGGTGACGTGGCATATTTAGCAGAGATGTATTGTAGCCTAATTATCCGAGTGTTACAAAACTCCTCCACTACAAGAAATCTCGTCCTGAGATTTTAGGAGGTAGAGGGAAACAGCGCGGGGTATTCATCACGCAAGCGGTCCTCGCGCTCCAAAGTGGCTTCATCTTTAGAGTGATGCGACCACTGGACCTTGAGGAACTTGATCGCCTTTTGACGTGTGCGGCGTTCAGCTTGGTGGAGAATGCGGACCAGATGCTCTTTATAGGAGAGGCCCTGTTGCAATTCGAGCACTTCATGATCCACTGCTCGGATTGGGTCCTTGAAGCAACGACGGAGCTGTGACACATGGAACACATCGTGAACCTGAGAAAGGTTCGGCGGAAGCTCCAATTGATATGCCACTTTTCCATGCCTTTCAAGAATAGTGAATGGGCCAATATAGCGAGGAGCTAGCTGGCCCTTGATCCTGAAGCAGTGAGCACCCTTCATTGGTGTAACTCGAAGATAAGCCTTTTCGCTAGGTTGATAGACCATGTCTTTGTGAAGACGGTCATACTGAGTTTTCTGACGTGACTGAGCGGTCTTGAGATTCTCGCGAATAATGCGGACTTGATCTTCGGCCTGTTGGATAATATCCGGACCGAAGAGTGGACGTTCCCCAGTTTCTGACCAGTTCAGAGGGGTTCGACACTTTTGTCCATATAACACTTCAAAGGGGGGCATCTTCAGACTAGCTTGATAGCTATTATTATAAGAGAACTCGGCATACGAAAGAGATTCCTCCCATTTCTTGCCGAAGGAAATTACAAAAGCTCGAAGCATGTCTTCGAGAACTTGGTTGACACGTTCAACTTGTCCTTGCGACTGAGGATGAAACGCAGTACTGAACGATAGATGAGTTCCCATAGCTTCTTGGAAACTTGCCCAAAATCTTGAAGTGAACAAGCTGCCACGGTCTGAACTGATAACCAGTGGAATACCATGAAGTGAAACAATTTTGGACATGTAGAGAGTTGCAAGCTGACTAGCAGTGATTGTTTCTTTGACTGCTAGAAAATGTGCAACTTTAGAAAGTCGGTCAATGACAACAAGAATAACATCATTAGCTTTCTGCGATTTGGGAAACCCAGTGATGAAATCCATCTCAACATGGTCCCATTTCCATTCAGGAATAGTGATAGGTTGTAGAGTTCCAGCAGGCCTTTCATGCTCTGCTTTGATACAACAGCAAACTTCACACTCAACAACATAACGAGCAATGTCTTGCTTCATATTAGACCACCAGAATCTCTGATGAATGTCCTGGTACATCTTTGTACTACCGGGATGAATAGACAAAGGTGTATCATGAGCTTCTTTCATATCCTCATGTGTCATATCCTGGCTTTCCTCTGAACATGGCACCACTAGGCGGCCCTTGAAGTACCAGGTGCCATCATCAGCAATAGTGAAGAATGAGGGCTTGCCTTCGGTGAGGTAGCGCTTAATCTTGTGGGCTTGAGAGTCATACTTCTGTATCATTTTGATGCTGTTCACGAGATCTGGTATAGCAACCAGGGTATTGAGAGAACCCTGGGTAACAATGTGGAGGTTCATCTTGCGCTACTCAGGGGGAGGGGGAGCGAGTGCACCCGGAGGAAAGATATGGAGGTTCAGCTTTCTGAATTCTTCAACAAGCGAGGGCTGAACTTTGTGAACCTGGAGGTGGTTGCAGTAAGACTTGTTGCTCAAGGCATCATCCATTACATTAGCCTTGCCTGGTGTATAGGAAATGCCCAAGTCAAAGTCCGCAATAGTCTCCATCCATCTCTGCTGATGGCGGTTCAGGTCTGGCTGAGTAAACATATACTTCAGAGTTTGGTGGTAGGTGAAGATCTCGCAACGATTACCGAGAAGGTAATGACGCCACTACTTCAGAGCATGAATGACAGCAGCAAGCTCAAGGTCGTGAACTGGGTAGTTTTCTTCATGAGGGCGCAGCTGACGAGAGGCATAAGCAATCACTCTGCGCTCTTGCATTAGGACACAGCCTAATCCTTGACAGGAAGCGTCACAGTAAATGACAAAGTCCTTAGTATCAGGTGGAATGAGCACTGGGGCAGAAGTCAACTTGTCTTTGAGTGCCTGGAAACTTTCCTGACACTTGGCTGCCCATTGGAATTTGATGCCCTTATGCAACAGGTTAGTCAGAGGCCTGACGACCTTGGAGAAGTTCTCGATGAATCGACGGCAATAGCTGGCGAGACCGAGAAAACTTCGGACTTGCTCGAAATTCTTTGGAGGAGTCCAATCGAGAATAGCCTGGACTTGTTCAGGTTTGACGGCAATACCATCCTTGGAGATGACATGCCCGAGATAGGTTACTTCAGGAAGCCATAATTCACACTTGGAATACTTAGCATAGAGTTGATGCTCTTGAAGCTTTTCCAGCACAAGACGAAGATGTTCAGCATGTTCTTCTTTGTTCTTGGAAAATACAAGGATATCATCCAGATAAACCATGACAAACTTGTCGAGGTAATCCATGAATATATAGTTCATCAGACGAGAGAAGGTGGCTGGAGCATTCGTTAAGCCGAAAGACATGACGGTGTACTCGTATGATCCATACCGAGTCACGAAGGCGGTCTTTGGGATGTCCTCTTCACGAACACGGATCTGGTGGTAACCCAACCTCAAGTCGAGTTTGGAGAACACTGATGAACCAGCCAGTTGATCATAAAGATCATTGATCTGAGGGAGGGGATATTTGTTCTGGATGGTGGCTTGGTTAATAGGACGATAATCTTGGACTAATCGGTTTGTCCCATCCTTCTTCACAAAGAGAGAAGGTGCTCCCCAAGGAGAGCAACTAGGGCGAATGAAACCTTTGCGAAGAGATTTGTCGATTTCCTCCTTAAGCTCAATGAGTTCATGCGGCGGCATCTTGTAGGGTCGTTTGGCTATAGGGGTGGTGCCTAGTTTCAAGTCGATGATGAATTCGACAGCTCTAGTAGGGGGAACCCTGGAAGTTCTTACGAAAAGACATCTTGGAATTCGCAAACGACGGGAATGTTTTCAATGCCCTCAAGTGGTGTAGTGTTCAATGCATTCAAGACATAAAGCTGTGCCTCGGCATTCTGAACCAGATGAGCCTGGTAAGTAACTATCTCATCAGAAGGGTGTAGCAGAGGGACGGTCTTAGCGGCGCAAACTATAGAAGCAGTATGCGCTTTCAACCAATGCATCCCCAGAATGAGGTCGATGTTAGATGACTTCAGGATAATGGGAGAGGCATAGAATTCCAGCCCTTCGATTTCCACGGGGACGTCGATGCCAACCGGTTTGACATTGTCCCATGGGGGTTTTTACCACTACCGAAGTGTTCATCTCCTCACATCTAACGTCGTGCTTGTATGCAAAATCTTCTGACATGAATGCATGCGATGCTCCTGAATCGAATAAAACAGATGCAGGTACTGAATTTACGAGGAGTGTACCCATCACAGTAGCAGGCTGGTCTTGAGCTTCATTGAGATCAACGTGGTTGGCATGAACACGACCATAAGACCTGGCATTGGTGTTGCGGGGATGGTTGCTTCCACGGCTAGCTGCAGGAAGGGCCAATTGATTCTGGTTCTGAAAGAAGTTCCTGGCGTGGTGACCTGGTTGACCACACTTGTAGCACACACCATTATTGGGAGTGGGAGTAGGAGCTCGGGGTGGTGGAGCTGGAAGTATTGGCTGCCTAGTTGGTGGGGGAGGCAGACGCGATGCATCATAGGACTGTCTTGGAGCAGGTGCAGTTGGCTGGTACATGCTGTTGGGAATCCATATCCCACGCTTCTGCGAGGACGGGCCCGAAGATGAGCCCGTGTCACGGTTGCGCCCGTGAGAGCACTTGTGTTCCTGCAGACCAGTTTCGACATTGATGGCCTTGTTCACCAAGGTGGCGAAATCAGCAAAGTCATGCACTAGAAGTGCGAGCTTGATGTCAGCTTGAAGGCCATCACGGAACTTCTCCTGTCTGCGTGCATCAGTTGCAATGCCTTCTTCAGCGTAGCGGGATAAATCCAGAAACTCCCGCTGATAAGCTTCGACAGTTTTGTTGCCCTGGGTGAGGCTGCGGAACTCACGCTTCTTCCGAACCATGACTCCCTGAGGAATGAAGCGGACACGAAAAGCAGCTTGGAAGTCTGGCCAGGTGATGATTGTTCCAACTGGCAGAGTACGCCTGTGGCTGTCCCACCATCAAGCAGCGGGTTCCTTCAAGAAGAAGGAAGCCAATGTGACATAGCTGGCAGGGGCTACATCAGCAGACTCCATCTCATAGGTGATGTCATGGAGCCAGTCATCAGCATCCAGAGGCTGAGTTGAGCTATGGTACACAGTTGGGTTGAGGCGCATGAGATCCTGCAGAGTCACCTGGGCTTACTGCTGGTTCATATTGGGGCGAGGAAACTAAGCCATCATATTCTCCATGAACTGGCGATTCATCTCGAGCTGTTGGATCATACCAGCCATGTACTCAGGCGGTGGTGGGGCATAGCCACCACGACCACGACCACCTGGTCTAACCATCCTGCTAAAATATAATAGGGGCAGTTCAGCATTGAGAAATTTGCAAAGGCAAACATCATTCACGATGAAGCATGCACAATGAAAGAAGCACGACAGATACTACGTAGTAGTCGACATATCTTTCAAAAGGGATCATGCGTAGAGTTTGGTACACAGAGTTCAGTACATAGACTAAGAACATCATAGGCGGCACGCAGGCTCGCGGCGAATGCATCTAACACTAACAAGCAAGCCTACATCAGTCCCAGGAGGAACTGTGGAGGTAGGTGTAGCCTGACAGCTGGTAGTGACGCGGCGGGAAGTCCTCCACGTCAAGAGCCTGGGGTCCGCGGATACTCTGGTGCAGAACCTGACGCTTAGGTGGCAGAAGAGGACTAAGTGCGGGAGAGTAGCCTCCCACATCTAGCCAGCCGACACCCTGGGGCATCATGGTCCTGGCTGGGTAGACCACAGATCGCGACAGATCACCAGATCCGACGAGGGGGTGCAACAGCGTCAGAGCACAGTAAAGGTGCTGACAAGTGTGTACAACTCGTGGCGAAGAGCTCGGTTAGCTCTATCCAGCCCATCAGCATGCAGAACTAGGTTCTGATGGTGGTTCTGATGGTAGAAGGGCTCTCGGGTGATGGTGGAGTAGGCAGTAGTGTAGTATCCCTCCACACCAACATCGGATGCGATAGCAATGTGCCTGAAAGAGGAGGTGTCCAACTCCCGATACTCTCCACGAAGACGTGTCAAAGTAGCATAAGCAACATCATGGACTGCCATGTCGATAGTCACTCCAACACCATGAGCAGTGTGCAGCACGGTAGTGGAGTCATACTCCTGAGAGTAGAGGTGGACGATGGCACGGTGCCGCTCCTGGTTAAAGTCCTGGTACTGCTCATACACGGTGTACTCAGGGTGCCAGCGCTAACCCAGATAGGTCATCATCTCAGCTAACACAGCAGGTGATCCTGAGACACCAATGGCCGTCGTGTGGTGCACGACCTGCCTCGTGGGTTCCATCTAAAAACAAAGATGTTTCAAAGGAGTCAAATGACATTGTGAAAAATTGTTCAATATACTACTCTAAGGAATAGCTAGGGCTTATCCAACTTTAGGGTGAACGTGGTAATGGGATCCTCATGTTAAAGTTAGTAAATTTGTTTGCCCCGAGTAGAAGAGAGTTCAGAGTCCCAGAGTAAATATCAAGGAGTAAAAGATCCTAATACCACCCAAATGGCAACGTGGTCCCATAAGACACACAACCATGTTAGTAAAAACTTTTGTAATGTCTAGACTAGACTTTGGCCAAGGAGTGTGGAAGGGGATTCCTATAGGCAGTCGGCTTTGATACCAACTTGTGATGCCCCCGATTCAATCATACACTAATCATACACGCAAACATGTATGATCAAGATCAGGGACTCACGGGAAGATATCACAACACAAATCTACAAATAAAATAAGTCATACAAGCATCATATTACAAGCCAGGGGCCTCGAGGACTCGAATACAAGAGCTCGATCATAGACGAGTCAGCGGAAGAAACAATATGTGAGTACAGACATAAGTTAAACAAGTTTTCCTTAAGAAGGCTAGCACAAACTGGGATACATATCGAAAGAGGCGCAGGCCTCCTACCTGGGATCCTCCTGAACTACTCCTGGTCGTCGTCAGCGGCATGCACGTAGTAGTAGGCACCTCCAGAGTAGTAGCAGTCATCATCGACGGTGGCGTATGGCTCCTAGACTCCAACGTCTAGTCGCAACAATCGGATATAGAAAGGGGGAAAAGGGGGGAGCAAAGCAACCGTGCGTACTCATCCAAAGTACTCGCAAGCAAGGAGCTACACTACATATGCATTGGTATCAATGAAAGCGGGTAGTATATGTGGACTGAACTGCAGAATGCCGGGATAAGAGGGGGATAGCTAGTCTTGTCGAAGACTACGCTTTTGGCCGCCTACATCTAGCAGCATGTAGAAGAGAGTAGATGGTACGTTCACCAAGTAACATCGCATAGCATAACCCTACCCGGTGATCCTCCCCTCGTCGCCCTATGAGAGAGCGATCATCGGTTGTATCTGGCACTTGGAAGGGTGTGTTTTATTAAGTATCCGGTTCTAGTTGTCATAAGGTCAAGGTACAACTTCGGGTCGTCCTTTTACCGAGGGACACGGCTATTCGAATAGATCAACTTCCCTGCAGGGGTGCACTACATTTCCCAACACGCTCGATCCCCTTTGGCCGGACACAGTGCACTACATTTCCCAACACGCTCGATCCCCTTTGGCCGGACACACTTTCCTGGGTCATGCCTGGCCTCGAAAGATCAACACGCCGCAGCCCCACCTAGGCACAACAGAGAGGCCAGCACGCCCGTCTAAATCCTAAGCGCGCATGGGTCTGGGCCCATCGCCCATTGCACACCTACTTGTTGCGTACGCGGCCGGTGAGCAGACCTAGCAACCTCCATTACAAAGGAAGTTGCTTACGCGGTCCAACCTGGCACGCGCCACTCAGTCGCTGACGTCATGAAGGCTTCGGCTAATACCACGACACCGAGTGCCCATAACTGTTCCCGCGTAGTTGGTTAGTGTGTATAGGCCAGTGGCCAGACCCAGATCAAATACCAAGATCTCGTTAAGCATGTTATTTTGAAGTAACCGCGAACGACGACCAGGGCCAGGCCCACCTCTCTCCTGGGTGGTCTCAACCTGCCCTGTCGCTCCGCCACAAAGATCCACACAGAGGGCCGTCGGGAAAGTATGTCCTTTTAGCACCCAATTCGTGAATCAACCGCGGGTACTCAATGAGCTGACCCAACTTTAGTCACAACATGTATCATGTGTAATATGTATAGTATATACCCGTGATCAACACCCGACGTGATCACGACCCGATAGTATAGCATGGCAGACTGACAAGAATGTTGGGCCACTGATGATAAACTAGCATCCTATACTAAGCATTTAGGATTGCAGGTAAGGTATCAACAGCTGTAGCAACAATGACAGGCTATGCATCAGAATAAGATTAACGGAAAGCAATAACATGCTACACTACTCTAATGCAAGCAGTAGAGAGTAGAATATGCGATATCTGGTGATCAAGGGGGGGCTTGCCTGGTTGCTCTGGCAAGTAAGGGTTGTCAACAACGTAGTCGATCGGGGCACCAGCAGCGGCGTTAGTCTCGTACTCTACCGGAGAGAAGAGGGGGAAGAAACAATGAATACAATGCAAACAAATGCATAACGATGCATGACATGACAATGAGCGGTGCTAGGTGGGCCCTAATGCAGTAGGAGGTGATACAGGCGAAGGGGGTAAACATCCAGGATAGTATCCCTGGTGTTTCGCGTTTTCAGACAGATGAATCGGAGGGGGAAAGTTGCATGTTTGCTATGCTAGGGATGCGTGGAGGACGAACGGGCTGCGTATCCAGATTCGTCTCGTCGTTCTGAGCAACTTTCATGTACAAAGTTTTCCCATCCGAGTGCCGGTTTATTTTATATTAATTTTAAAATATTTAAATCATTTTTAGGATTTATTTAATTATTTCAATTCAACATTATCCTGAATAGTGCTTGCTGACGTCAGCATGACATCAGCCGTCAATAGAGGTGTTGACTGGGTCAAACTGACATGTGGGTCCCACTGGTCATAGACTGTTAACTAACTAACCACTTAATTAGTTTAAATTACAGATTAGTCAGGTTAATTAATTAATTAGGCTAATCTAATCAGGATTAATTAAGTTAATTAATTAATTTTATTTTTAAATTCTTTTTTTTAAAAAAGCATTCTGGGGCTGGGCCCCGTTTGTCATAGGCCCAGGGCCATAGTGGGCACGCAGGCGACGGGTTACGGGCGCGGTTGCGAGCGCCCGATTGGGCGCAGCGGGGCAAGGCCACGGGGGCACAAGGGCAACCGACAGAGGCCACCGGGGCTCGCGCGGCCAGCGGCCATCGGCGGCGCCAGGCGAGCGGCGGGGCCCTGGCTGGAGTGTGGCGGAGGGCGTGCCATGGGGCGGTTGAGCGCGGGGCGGGCAGAGGCGAACGTCGACGCCAAGGGCAGCAACGCAGGAGGGGGAGAGGTGGCGGCACGGCACACGGGGAAGGAGAAGCAGGGCGGGGAGCACCGCGGTGCAGCGGCGAGCCGCAGCGATTGAGCGACGGGGGAAGGGGGTGCCGCGGGCGCGAGCGGGCGGCGGCCATCAAGGGGGAGTCTGGTCGGCTGTGGTCAGCGCGAGCGCGCGCGGTGGCGCTGGACGCAGCCGACGCATGCGGGTGATGGCGGGCAAGCAGGGGGCGCGGCGGTTGCCGAGGCCAGACGCGGGGAACGGCGACCGTGGGCGTGCGCGGCTAGCAGCAGCGAGGGGAATGTGCGTGCGGGCGGGAGCAGAGGGCGGCCGGTAGCGGTGAGCGCGCGCGGGCGCGGCCTGGCGCTTCGAGGCGAGGGGCAGCAGCGAGCAAAGGGGGGTCCGTGGCGAGCAGAGGCGAGCGGAAGGAGCAGCCGAGCGGGCGCGGCGTGGCGTGCTAACCGTGGCCGGAGCGGGCGCATGGCGGTGGGGACTTGCGCACACGGGCGGTGCTGCAGTGCGGCGGGGCGAACGCGACGGCAGGCGAGCGAGGGCGGCGCGTGCGCAGGCGGACGGCGAGGCGCGCGTTGCGTGTTACGGGTGGTTTGAGCATGCACGCGGGGAAGAAGGCCAGGCCGTGGTCTCACCGGGGGGTAGGGTCTAGGGCATCGGGGCTCGGGGGGTAGACGGAGACGACCGGTCGACGGGGAGGAAGCAGGCCCGCGAGGTAGCGGCGCGGGCTCCGGGCAGCGTTGGGCGGGCGCAGGGCGAGCCCCCGATCTCGATCCAGATCGGGGTAGGAGAAGGGAATCGTGGGGGGTGTGGGGTACGGTAGGGTTTGACCGGGTGGAGTGGGGGTTATGGGGAGTGAGTGGGGGTGGGCCGGGTGAAATGGTCAACTAGGCCGACCAGTTGGGTCGGTTGGCCCGGGGGGTCTTTTCTTGTTTTGATTTTCTTCTGTTTCACTTTTTCTTTTTATTTATTTTCTTCTCCGTTTTTAATCACTTTAAAATACTTAGGAAATTTCTAAAAATGAGTTTTCTCCACAATAATTACCAGTGCAATATTTGGCACCCATCGTACATTTTTGTTTCAATGTCTGAAAACTTTTGATGTTTGACATGATTTAATTTTTGAATTTGAAAAGTTTCAAACCGACAGGAGATTAAGCAGTGACGGAGGTGATGTGGCATATTTAGCAGAGATTTACTGTAGCCTAATTATCCGGGCGTTACATACAATAGGCATTGTGTGAGAACAATTTTGAATCTTGTCTTTGACAGTACGAAAGTGAAATGGTTTGCTCTTTATCATACTAACCTATCTCACAAAGTTCCGTTAAGTTTTGTGTGATTGAAGTTTTCAAGTTTTGGGTGAGATGTCAATATGAGGAGAATAAGGAGTGACAAGACCCTAAGCTTGGGGATGCCTAAGGCACCCCAAATTAATATTCAAGGAAGATCCAAGCAACTAAGCTTGGGGATGCCCCGGAAGCCATCCCCTCTTTCGTCTCCAACATTATCGGTAACCTCTTTCACTTGGAGCTATGTGTTTTGCTTGGAGCGCCAATTTATTTTGTTAGGATTTTCTTGTTGTTATTTAGAACAATGTTTTGCATCTTTTATTTCAACAAAAGTGGCAATGATAGCCTTTACTATGCTTATTTTGCAAGTCTACATGTTGCTGTTTCAAAACAAAAAGTTTATCGATGTTGAAAAAATTCCCTAGAAAAGTAAGAATGTGATAAAATATTGAAACTTTTTGCAAAATAAGATCTGATAAATTTTCTACAATCTGGTAAATTTTCATAATCTTTGGAGTTTAATAAGTATTGACACTCTTGCATTCTTTACAGACTGTACTGTTTTGGAAGATTGCTGTTATGTTTGTATTGTTTGCATATGTTTGCTTGTTTAATGATTCTATTTGAGGATAGGAGTATTAAATATGCAGAGGCATTTAGTATTCAATGTTGAATGATAATTTTAGTGATTTGCTACAGTAGAGAATGATAAGGTTTTTGCATTGGTTTATACTAACTTATCTCACGAGTCCTTGTTGACTTTTGTGTGGATGAAGCTTTTGAGATTTGAAAAGAGTGATATGAGGGTAATTAAGGAGACACAAAAGCTCAATCTTGTGGATGCCCAAGGCACCCCAAGATAATATTTCAAGAGGTCTCAAGCATCTATGCTTGGGGATGCCCCGGTAGGCATCCCACCTTTCTTCTTTAACAATTATCGGTTAGTATCGGTTGAGCCTAAGTTTTTGCTTCTTCATATGATGTGTGCCATACTTGGAATGTCATTTTATTTTCATTTTGCTTGCTGTTTTAATAAAATACTTAGATCTGAAAGTTTTTCAATAAAATAGAGTCCTCAAATAGTTACCAGGGAGGCTAAGTAAGCGGCATTCTCATCCCGTCAACGAAGCTCTTTCCTATGTCATTTACTCTTGCGATTCACTTATATGCTACGAGTAAATTGTTGAATAAATTGAATGTCGTGAAGTTGAAATCATATCATGCCTAGTGGTAGCCTCACATTGGGTTGAGAAAGTGAAATCTTTTGACGCTTGACAATCACAATATTGGTCATACAAGCAATTCCCGAATAATTAGTATAAGGAAGAGAACTTTCATGTGCAAATACACTATCATGGAAATCTTTTGTGATTGTGAGCCCCCATCAAAATATTATATGCCAAAATTGTTAACGTTGGACAAGGAAGACAACTTAATGGTTTGTGTTTGTTCATATTCACATAGAAGTTATATTGTCATAGATCCTTCAACATGTGGTGCTTGCCCCCCATCTTTGCTAGCCAAAAATTCCGCACCAAGTAGAGATACTACTTGTGCATCCAAAAACCCTTAAACCCAAATCTTATTTTCAAAAGTCCACCATACCTACCTAAGGATTGAGAAAGATCCTTCAAGTAAGTTGTCATCGGTGCAAAAAGGCAATAAAAATTTCTTCTAAAAGTGTGAGATCATTTAGTGTAAGAGAAAATTGAGCGTTGCACGAACTTGTGATGGCAAAGAATAAAAGCGACAGACTGCATAATAAAGGTCACTATCACAAGGGGCAATGTAACGTGACGCTCTTTTGCACTAAGGGATTGAGCATACAAACAAATAAGCGCATGGCAACCTCTGCTTCCCTCTGCGAAGGGCCTATCTTTTACTTTTATGTATTTACTTTTATTCAAGAGTCAAAGTTCTTCTCTCTATTCCTTTTTATTTTTCTCTTTTGGCAAGCATCATGTGGTGAGGAAAGATCTAGGCACATATATCCAGTTGGATATGGGTAGCATGAGTTATTATTGTTGACATCACCCTTGAGGTGAATACGTTGGGAGGCAAAATTATAAGCCCCTATCTTTCTATGTGTCCGGTTGAAACGTTTTGCTCATGTGTACGAGATTAGTGTTAGCAATCATAGAATACTATATGATGGTTGAGTATGTGGAGCTCTTACTTAAACTCTGTTGAATAAGTTGAATTGCAATTGGTTGGTGACTAAGAACATAGGTTGTTGGGTTTCAAGAGAATTCATTGTTTGAACCTTAACATGTAAATTGGTTGCTACTATAACATGAGAAGTTTAATAAGAAAGAATTGTTGTTATGATTCTAGGAAAAGTTATTGAAATTATCATTGATTAAACTTGTGCACTTTGCTAGCATTCACACTTCATAAATTATTTCTTTTATCCTTTACCTACTCGAGGACGAGTAGGAATTAAGCTTGGGGATGCTGATACGTCTCCAACGTATCTATAATTTATGAAGTATTCATGCCAATATATTATCATTCTTGGATGTTTTACAATCATTTTATAGGAACTTTATATCATTGTTTGGGACTACCTATTAACCCAGTGCCCAGTGCCAGTTGTTGTTTTTTGCTTGTTTTTTACATCGCAGAAGATCAATATTAAACGAGTCCAAACACCGCGATACTTTTTGTGGATTTTTTATGGACCAGACAACTCCCGATGGGCCAGAGCAACACCTAGGGGGTGCCCCGAGGTGGGCCCAACCCACCAGGGCGTGCTAGGGCCCCCTGGCACGCCCAGGTGGGTTGTGCCCACCTTGATGGCCTCCCGTATCCCTTCTTTGCACCATAAGTTCCCAAATATTCCGAAACCCCTCGGGGTTAACCTAGATTAGAAGTTCTGCCACTGCAAGGCTCCGTAGCCACCGAAAACCAATCTAGACCCATTCCGGCACCCTGTTGGAGGGGGGAATCATCTCCGGTGGCCATCTTCATCATCCCGGCGGCCACCACGATGAGGAGGGAGTAGTCCACCCTCGGGGCTGAGGGTTTGTGCCAGTAGCTATGTGTTTAATCTCTCTCGCTCATGATCTATATCATGGGCTTTGTTAATATAGTCGGATCATATGATGTTTCTCCCCTCTATACCCTTGTTGTGATGAATTGAATCTTTACCCTTTGAAGTTTTGTCTTGTTGGATTGATTATTCAGATATGAGAACACATGATGTATGTCTTGCGGTATGAATACTTGATGTGACAACGGGGTATCATATTGATTCACTTGATATATGTTTTTGCATTCAACTCACGGATTCCCACGATGACACGATGACATTAGGGTAATCTATGCATAGGGGTTGATGCACGTTTTTATTATCTTTTCTCCGACAGAAACTTTGGGGTCTCCTTGTAGTTTGTGTTGGATTGAGTATTGTGAATATGAATTTGCTTTGGTGTTATTTTAGTACGGACTCTAGGATAGATCGAACGGAAGGAATAGCTTTGTGTTACTTAGTACGAACTCTTGAATAGATCGAACGGAAGGAATAGCTTTGAGGTGGTTTCGTACCATACAAATAATTTCTAGCTTTTATTCTCCGCTAATAGGAACTCGGGAGTGATTCTTTATTGCACTTTGGGGGATAATCATATGTTCCAACTATGTTAGTATTGTTGAGAGATTACACTAGTGCAAGTACGGACCCTAGGCCTTGATTTTAAGCATTGCAATACCATTTTTGTGCCTGTTTACTATTTGCTACCTTGCTGTTTTTATTTATTCAGATTATAAAAATATATTTCTACCATCCATATTACACTTTTATCACAGGCACGCCCTGGTGGGTTGTGCCCACCTCGGGTGCCCCCCGGACCGCCTCTTTACTCTATAAATACCCCAATATTCCAAAAACCCTAGGGGAGTCGACGAAAATCAATTCCAACCGCCGCAGAGTCCAGAACCACCAGATCCAATCTAGACACCATCACGGAGGGGTTCACCACTTCCATTGGTGCCTCTCTGATGATGCGTGAGTAGTTCTTTGTAGACCTTCGGGTCCATAGTTAGTAGCTAGATGGCTTCCTCTATCTCGTTTGATTCTCAATACAATGGTCTCTTGGAGATCCATATGATGTAACTCTTTTGCGGTGTGTTTGTTGGGATCCGATGAACTTTGAGTTTATGATCAGATCTATCTCTTTTTATCCATGGAAGTTATTTGAGTTTCTTTGATCTCTTATATGCATGATTACTTATAGCCTCATATTTCTTCTCCGATATTTGGGTTTTGTTTGGCCAACTTGATCTATTTGTCTAGCAATGGGAAAATGTGCTTTGTAGTGGGATCGATCTTACGGTGCTTAATCCCAGTGACAGAAGGGGAACCGACACCTATGTATCATTACTACTAAGGATAAAATGATGGGGGTCTATTTCTACATAAATAGATCTTGTCTACATCATGTCATTGTTCTTATTGCATTACTCCGTTTCTCCATGAACTTAATACACTAGATGCATGCTGGATAGCAGTCGATGTGTGGAGTAATAGTAGTTGATGCAGGCAGGAGTTGGTCTACTAATCTTGACGAGATGCCTATATAATGATCATTGCCTGGATATCATCCTGATTATTTGAACTTCTATCAATTGCCCAACAGTAATTTGTTCACCCACCATTTGTTATTTTTCTCGAGAGAAGCCACTAGTGAAACCTACGACCCCCGGGTCTCTTTCTCATATTATTTGCCTTTGCGATCTATTTTATTTTCCTTTTATTTTCAGATCTAGTAAACCCAAAAATACAAAAATACCTTGCTGCAATTTTTTTGGCGTTCGATCTATCAATCTACTACAATTTATTCACGTCCGTTTACCAATTTCTGGTGCCGTTACCCGAAAGGGATTGACAACCCCTTTAATACGTCGGGTTGCGAGTATTTGTTATTTGTGTGCAGGTGCTGTTTCCGTAATGTTGCTTGGTTCTCCTACTGGTTCGATAACCTTGGTTTCATCACTGAGGGAAATACCTACCATCGTTGTGCTGCATCATCCGCCCCCCTCTTTGGGAAAATACCGACGTAGCTTCAAGCTGCATTCAAAGGAATTTCTGGCGCCGTTGCCGGGGAGGATCATCTACATCTACCAGGTTCCTAATCACAAATCTCGTCTCCTCGCAATTTACATTATTTTCCATTTGCCTCTCATTTTCCTCTCTTCCACCTCACAAAAATTTGCCATTTTATTCGCCCTCGTTTTCGTTCACCGTTCTCTTTCTTTCTAGGCCCGATGGCTAGCATGTCTACTCCTCCTTTGTCACCAGATTTTGAAGTTCTATACTTCAAGCAGAGACAAGGAGAAAATTGGAAAGATGCTTGGTATAGGCTTATGGAATCTTATCATATTTGCAATTTAAAGGGGGCGCTAAGATCTTTCTTCGTAATTTTTACATAGGATTGGCTTTGCATCATAGACAGCTCCTAGATTTTGCCGCTAAAGGGAATTTTATTGAGCTTGACGCCAATGCTTCCTATGAAATTTTAGAAGGAATTTTGGGGGTTCCACCTCAAAAGAAGGGGTTTTCTTTCACCCCAGAGGGAGTTCAAATGTTAGATAAACTTGGTGATTTACATAAACATATGGTTGAATTACAGAAATATAATGAGCCCCTCAAACACCTCAATGGTAGTATCAATCGTATGAATACCTCGATTACACTTTGCAACAAGCGATTGGATATTTTAGATATAAAGATGGTTTCTTTTCTTGAAAATTTAGAAAACCCTTGCCAAAGTAGCCTAATCTATGAATGACAAAACTTAGATCCTTGCTTTGTGCCTAGCTAAGGGTGTAAAACGATAGAGCTTGTTGGGAGGCAACCCAATGAAAAAATTTATTTTTGCTTTTTGCTTTCTGTTCTTGAGTGTTAGCACAATTATGCTACTGTTATGATTGTGTTTTTATGTTTTAATTAGTGTTTGTGACAAGTAAAGCCTTTATGATCTTCTTGGGTGATAGTTGTTTGATCTTCTCTTCTCCTACTGGATTGATACCTTGGTTCTCAAACTGAGGGAAATACTTATCTCTACTTTGCTGCATCACCCATTCCTCTTCAAGGGAAAAATCAACGCAAGCTCAAGAAGTAGCAGGAAGAATTTTTGGTGCCACTGTCGGGGAGATCTACGTCAAGTCAAGCCATACCAAGTACCCATCATAAACTCTCATCCCTTGCATTACATTATTCACCATTCACCTTTTCTTCGCCCCTCTTTCGTTCGTCTTCTTCGTTTTCTTTCTGTGTGCTCATGTGTTGGATTACTTGCTTTGTCACGATGGCTCCAGAGAATGCCAAATTGTGTGATTTTTCCAACACCAATAATAATGGTTTTATTAGTACCCCGATTGCTCCCGCTACTAATGCAGAATCTTGCGAAATTAATGCCGCTTTGCTGAATCTTGTTATGAAAGATCAATTTTCCAGCCTTCCTAGTGAAGATGTCGGATCCCATCTAAACAATTTTGTTGATTTGTATGATATGCAAAAGAAAAAACATGTGGATAATGATATTGTTAAATTGAAGCTATTCCCGTTCTCACTTCGGGATCGCGCTAAAACTTGGTTTTCATCTTTGCCGAAAAATAGTATTGATTCATGGAATAAGTGTAAAGATGCTTTTATTTCCAAGTATTTTCCTCCTGCTAAGATCATCTCCCTTAGGAATGATATTATGAATTTTAAGCAACTTGAGCATGAACATGTTGCACAATCTTGGGAGAGGATGAAATTGATGATACAAAATTGCCCTACTCATGGTTTGAATTTGTGGATGATTATACAAATTTTTTATCTAGATTGAATTTTGCTTATAGAAATATTTTAGATTCGGCCGTAGGAGGCACTTTATGATAAGCTACTAAACTCCTAGATAATATTATGGTTAATTATTCTCAATGGCATACCGAAAGATCTTCCACAAGTAAAAAAGTGCATGCGATTGAAGAGATTAATGTTTTGAGTGGAAAGATGGATGAGCTTATGCAATTATTTGCTAGCAAGAGTGCTTCTATTGATCCTAATGATACGCCTTTGTCTACCTTGACTGAAAATAATATTGAATCTACGGATGTGAATTTTGTTAGTAGGAACAGCTTTGGTAATAGCGCGTATAGAGGTAATTTTAATCCTAGGCCTTTTCCTAGTAATTCCTCTAATAATTATGGTAATTCCTACAAATTATTGATACGTCTCCAACGTATCTATAATTTTTGATTGTTCCATGCTATTATATTATCCATCTAGGATGTTTTATATGCTATTTTATATGATTTTTGGGACTAACCTATTAACCTAGAGCCTAGTGCCAATTTCTGTTTTTTTCCTTGTTTTTGAGTATCGCAGAAAAGGAAAACCAAACAGAGTCCAATTAACCTGAAACTTCACGGAACTTATTTTTGGACCAGAAGAAGGACACGGAGTAAAAGAGTTGGGCCAGAAGAGTCCTGGGCTGCCCACGAGGGTGGGGGGCCCGACCACCCCCCTGGGCGCGCCTCCCTGCCTCATGGACAGCCCGGAGACCCCCTGCCTTGTTCCCGACTCCAACACCTCTTATATAACCCAAAACTTCCAGAAAGAAACCTAGATCGGGAGTTCCATCGCCGCAAGCCTCTGTAGCCACCGAAAACCAATCTAGACCCGTTCTGGCACCCTGCCGGAGGGGGGAATCCCTCTCCGGTGGTCATCTTCATCATCCCGGTGCTCTCCATGATGAGGAGGGAGTAGTTCTCCCTCGGGGCTGAGGGTATGTACCAGTAGCTATGTGTTTGATCTATCTCTCTCGTGTTCTTGAGGTGGCATGATCTTGATGTATCGCGAGCTTTGCTATTATATTTGGATCTGATGATGTTTCTCCCCCTCTACTGTCTTGTGATGAATTGAGTTTTCCCTTTGAAGTTATCTTATCGGATTGAGTCTTTAAGGATTTGAGAACACTTGATGTATGTCTTGCATGTGCTTATCTGTGGTGACAATGGGATATCACGTGATCCACTTGATGTATGTTTTGGTGATCAACTTGCGAGTTCCGTGACCTCGTAAACTTATGCATAAGGGTTGGCACACGTTTCTCGTCTTGACTCTCTGGTAGAAACTTTGGGGCACTCTTTGAAGTTCTTTGTGTTGGTTGAATAAATGAATCTGAGATTGTGTGATGCATATTGTATAATCATACCCACGGATACTTGAGGTGACATTGGAGTATCTAGGTGACATTAGGGTTTTGGTTGATTTGTGTCTTAAGGTGTTATTCTAGTATGAACTCTAGGATAGATTGAACGAAAAGAATAGCTTCATGTTATATTACTACAGACTCTTGAATAGATCGATCAGAAAGGATAACTTTGAGGTGGTTTCGTACCCTACCATAAGCTCTTCGTTTGTTCTCCTCTATTAGTGACTTTGGTGTGACTCTTTGTTGCATGTTGAGGGATAGTTATATGATCCAATTATGTTATTATTGTTGAGAGAACTTGCAGTAGTGAATGTATGAACCCTAGGCCTTGTTCCCTAGCATTGCAATACCGTTTTCGCTCATTTTTATCATTAGTTACCTTGCTGCTTTATATTTTCATATTACAAAAACCTATATCTACCATCCATATTGCACTTGTATCACCATCTCTTCGCTGAACTAGTGCACCTATACAATTTACCATTGTATTGGGTGTGTTGGGGATATAAGAGACTCTTTGTTATTTGGTTGCAGGGTTGTTTGAGAGAGACCATCTTCATCCTACGCCTCCCATGGATTGATAAACCTTAGGTTATCCACTTGAGGGAAATTTGCTACTGTCCTACAAACCTCTGCACTTGGAGGCCCAACAACGTCTACAAGAAGAAGTTTGTGTAGTAGACATCAAGCTCTTTTCTGGCGACGTTGTCAGGGAGGTTAGCGCTTGAAGGCATATCTTTAGATCTTGCAATCGAATCTTTTAGTTTCTTGTTCTATCACTAGTTTAGTTTATAAAAGAAAACTACACAAAAATGGAATTGAGGGTACCTCATATGCTTCATCTTTTTAATACCTTTCATGAAAATAAGGATTCCGATAATTGTGCCAAAGTGTTAGAAGAAGAATGTATTAGAATGTTTGGCACTAAATCTTTGAATGATGAGCATGATTGCAATGTTATTAGTATGAACTCTTCGAATATCCATAGTACTAATGATGATTTCACTAGTCATGATGAAAATGTCTCATATAAGCATGTCAACTTTTGTGGAATACATAGAGATTGCAAGCACACACCAAATAGGGAAGATAGATTTTGCAAGAGGCATAAGTATTTCGAAACTAAATGGTTGCAAGAAAGGCTAGATGATTGTGCTGAAATATTTAATATTTATCGCCATCCTTGTGAACTTTGCAATGAACATGGTCATTTAGAGCTCCAATGCTATTTGTTTCATGATCAAATCGTGTCCAAAAATTGTGATAACTTGATTACCCTTGAACATCATAAAGAGCTTAGTCTTCTTTTGGGGTATGAAGAAATGAAACGTATAACTGAGGGTATTCCAAAATTTAATCTTGATAGATTTCTTGATTTTGATCTAGAGGAAATTTATGTGTATTGTGCGGTGAATTGCATTGAGAATCCTTATATTCCCAATTACACAAAGTCTAGAAAACAAATAGAAGATGAAGAGAATACTAATGAAAGGGAAGAGATTTCCCAATACCCTCCTATTATTTCTTATGATGAATCAGGTAACGAGGAGGAGCTTTCTATTCAACCAATCTCATTAATAGGAGCTCCAAAAAGAGGATTAAACCCACACATAATGTGAATAAGAAAAAGAAAAGACAGAGAAGCGAAGGTAAAAAGGTATCCCTCCCAAATGATGTTGCTCCTATTACTCATTGTGATGATGATAATTGCTATACTATTGGTGCTATCTATACTATTAATGATGAGAATGATTATGCTTATGATATGAAAAGGCCCAAGCTTGGGGATGCTATGTTTGATGAGAATGACAGGTTTGAAAATATATTTGCTTCAATTAATGTTTGTCCCAAGCTTGGGGATGCTATGTTTAATGAAGATGATATTTGTAGTCTCCCAAGTTTTGATATGCAAATTTATTATGATGATAGCATGCCTCCTACTTATGATGATTATATTGATGAAAGTGGGTGTGGAAGAGTGTCAACTTTAGGAAGTAATTATCCCACTATTTTGGAGGATGTTGAATCTTATTTTGACAATTATGAAAGTGGATTTGGAGAGGTCATGACTTCATTTAGTAATGATTCCACTATCTTGGAAGAGGTTTCAATTGATTATGATGAGAACAAAGTTGCTACTTATGATGATTATTGTGACGACACGTATGCTATAAAAAGTAGTGATGATTATATAAAAACTTGTCATGATTATGATTACCCTTTTCCTGAATATTACTCTTTTAATGTGGAAACAATTTGTAGTATTCGAGTTTCTTATGATACTCCCACTATTCCGAATGAGAAGAATTTTGCTTATGTGGAGTGTAGTAAATTTTCTATGCTTGTAGATCATGAAAAGAATGCTTTATGTGATAGTTATGTTGTTGAATTCATTCATGATTCTACTGAAAATTATTCTGAGGGAGGAATATATGCTTGTAGGAATTGCAATAATATCAAGTTTCCTCTCTATGTGTTGAAAATCTTGAAGTTATCCTTGTTTTACCTTCCTATGCAAGTTGATTCTTGTTCCCACAAGTTGTTTGTTCACAAAATCCCTATGCATAGGAAGTGGGTTAGACTTAAATGTGCTAGTCATATTCTTCATGATGCTCTCTTTATGTTTCAATTATTATCTTTTATGTGAGCATCATTGAAATCATCATGCCTAGCTAGGGGCGTTAAATGATAGCGCTTGTTGGGAGGCAACCCAACTTTATTTTTGTTCTTTGCTATTTGCTCTTGCTTAGTAATAAATAATTTATCTAGCCTCTGTAATTTTTTTGTTTTTTGTGTTTAATTAGTGTTTTTGCCAAGTAGAACCTTTGGCAAGACTTGTGGAAAGTCTTTGCGATCTTGCTGTAAAAAAACAGAAACTTTAGCGCTCACAAGATTAGCTGCCATTTTTTACTGGAGTGTGATATTTAGTTGATTATTTTTTCCGATGATTAATAGATAAATTACTCACGTCTACAATTTATTTCAGAATTTGTGGGGTTCCATAAGTATACGTTTGATACAGTTTACTACAGACTGCTTTGTTTTTGACAGATTCTGTTTTCTATGTGTTGTTTGCTTATTTTGATGAATCTATGAGTAGTATCGGAGGGTATGAACCATAGATGAGTTGGAATAAAGTAGATATTACACAAATATGAATTTAGAATGAGTTCACAATAGTACCTAAGTGGTGATTTATTTTCTTATACTAACGGAGCTTACGAGTTTTCTGTTAAAGTTTTGTGTTGTGAAGTTTTCAAGTTTTGGGTAAAGCTTCGATGGACTATGGAATAAGGAGTGGCAAGAGCCTAAGCTTGGGGATGCCCAAGGCACACCAAGGTAATATTCAAGGACAACCAAGAGCCTAAGCTTGGGGATGCCCGGGAAGGCATCCTCTCTTTCATCTTCGTTCATCGGTAACTTTACTTGGAGCTATATTTGTATTCACCACATGATATGTGTTTTGCTTGGAGCGTCATTTTATTTTATTTTGTTTTTCTTGCCGTTTGAATAAAATACCAAGATCTGAAATTCTTAAATGTTAGAGAGTCTTCATATAGTTACATAATTATTCGACTACTTATTGATCTTCGCTTATATCTTTCGGAGTAGTTTGTCATTTGCTCTAGTGCTTCACTTATATCCTTTTAGAGCACGGCGGTGGTTTTATTTTGAAGAAATAGATGAACTCTCATGCTTCACTTATATTATTTTGAGAGTTCTAAACAGCTTGGTAATTTGCTTTGGTTATGAAACTAGTCCTAATATGATGGGCATCCAAGAGGGATATAATAAAAACTTTCATATAGAGTGCATTGAATACTATGAGAAGTTTGATACTTGATGATTGTTTTGAGATATGAAGATGGTGATATTAGAGTCATGCTAGTAGAGTAGTTGTGAATTTTAGAGATACTTTTGTTGAAGTTTGTGATTCCCATAGCATGCACGTATGGTGAACCATTATCTGATGAAGTTAGAGCATGATTTATTTTTTGATTGTCTTCCTTATGAGTGGCGGTCGGGGACGAGCGATGGTCTTTTCCTACCAATCTATCCCCCTAGGAGCATGTGTGTAGTGCTTTATTTCGATAACTAATAGATTTTTGCAATAAGTATGTGAGTTCTTTATGACTAATGTTGAGTCCATGGATTATACGCACTCTCACTCTTCCACCATTGCTAGCCTCTCTTGTGCCACGCAACTTTCGCCGGTACCATACACCCACCATTACCTTCCTCAAAACAGCCACCATACCTACCTATTATGGCATTTTCATAGCCATCCGAGATATATTGCCATGCAACTTTCCACCGTTCCATTTATTATGGCACGCTTCATCATTGTCATATTGCTTTGCATGATCATGTAGTTGACATCGTATTTGTGGCGATGCCACCGTTCATAATTCTTTCATACATGTCACTCATGAGTCATTACACATCCCGGTACACCGCTGGAGGCATTCATATAGAGTCATATTTTATTCTAATTATCGACTTGTAATTCTTGAGTTGTAAAGTAAAATAAAAGCGTGATGGTCATCATTATTAGAGCATTGTCCCATGTGAGGAAAGGATGATGGAGACTATGATTCCCCCACAAGTCGGGATGAGACTCCGGACAAAAAATAAAAATAGAAATAAAATAGAAAAAAGAGGCCATAGAAAAAAAAGAAGGCCGGAAAAAATGAGAGAAAAAGAGAGAAGGGGCAATGCTACTATCCTTTTACCACACTGGTGCTTCAAAGTAGCACCATGATCTTCATGATAGAGAGTCCCCTATGTTGTCACTTTCATATACTAGTGGGAATCTTTCATTATAGAACTTGGCTTGTATATTCCAGTGATGGGCTTCCTCAAAATGCCCTAGGTCTTCGTGAGCAAGTGAGTTGGATGCTGATAACCCACAAGTATAGGGGATCACAACAGTTTTCGATATGTAAGGGTGTCAAACCCAACGAGGAGCTAAAGGTAGAACAAATATTCCCTCAAGTTCTACCGACCACCGATACAACTCTACGCATGCTTGACGTTCTCTTTACCTAGAACAAGTATGAAACTAGAAGTACTTTGTAGGTGTTGTTGGATAGGTTTGCAAGATAATAAAGAGTACATAAATAAAAAGTAGGGGATGTTTAGATAAAGAAACAATAAAGTAAATATAGCGAGTGTGGAAAAGTGGTGGTAGGAGTTGCAAAATTGCCCCTAAGCAATTGACTACTTTACTAGACCGATAGCAAGTATTATGTGGGAGAGGCCACTGCTAGCATGGCATCCCTGACTTGGAATTCTATGCACTTATGATTGGAACTATTAGCAAGCATCCGCAACTACTAATGTTCTTTAAGGTAAAACCCAACCATAGCATTAAGATATATTGGTCCCCCTTCAATCCCGTATGCATCAATTTCTATGCTAGGTTGAAGCTTCTGTCACTCTTGCCCTCCAATACATAGTCCTATCAACATACAACTAACCCTAGGGTGTGATCCACGCGCGCAATCATTTGATGGCACCAATGGACAGCAACATAACCACAAGGAAATTAAATCAATCATAGCAATGCATCAACCACCGATAGGACAACGAAAATCTACTCAGACATCATAGGATGGCAACACATCATTGGATAATAATATGAAGCATAAAGCACCATGTTCAAGTAGAGGGTACAGAGGGTTGCGGGAGAGTGGACCACTGTAGATAGAGGGGGGAAGGTGATGGAGATGTTGGTGAAGCTGGCGGAGGTGTTGGTGTAGATCGCAGTGATGATGATGGCCCCCGGTGGCACTCCGGTGCCACCGGAAGCGAGGGGGAGAGAGTTCCCCTCCTTCTTCTTCTTCCTTGACCTCCTCCCTAGATGGGAGAAGGGTTTCCCCTCTGGTCCATGGCCTCCATGGCATGGGAGGGGCGAGAGCCCCTCCGAGATTGGATCTGTCTCTCTGTCTCTCTCTGTTTCTGCGTTCTGAGATTCTACCCTTTCACCGTTTCTTATATTGCCGGAGATCTGTAACTCCGATTGGGGTGAAATTTTAACACGATCTCTATTCGGATATTAGCTTTCTTGCGGCGAAAGAAGGGCATCAACCGCCTTATAGGTGGCCCACGAGGGTCAGGGGCGTGCCCAGGGGGGGGAAGACGCGCCCCCTGCCTCGTGGCCACCTCGGGCACCGTCTCGCGTGGATTTTTCTTCCCAAAAATCATATATATTCCAAAAAAATCTCCGTCAGTTTTTATCCCGTTTGGACTCCGTTTGATATGGATATTTTGCGAAACAAAAAACATGCAACAAACAGGAACTAGCACTCGGCACTGGATCAATATGTTAGTCCCAAAAATAGTATAAAAAGTTGCCAAAAGTATATGAAAGTTCAATAATATTGGCATGGAACAATAAAAAATTATAGATACGATGGAGATGTATCAGCATCCCAAGCTTAATTCCTGCTCGTCCTCGAGTAGGTAAATGATAAGAAAAAGATAATTTTTGATGTGGAATGCTACCTAGAATGATCTTGATAATGTAATCTAATCATGGCATGAATATTAAGACACGAGTGATTCAAAGAAATAGTCTAACATTTGACATAAAAACAATAATACTTCAAGCCCACTAATAAAGCAATCATGTCTTTTCAAAATAACAAGGCCAAAGAAAGTTATCCCTACAAAATCATATAGTCTGGCTATGCTCCATCTTCACCACACAAAATATTCACATCATGCACAACCCCGATGACAAGCCGAGCAATTGGTTCATACTTTTTAATGCACTTCAGCATTTTCAACCCTCACGCAATACATGAGCGTGAGCCATGGATATAGCACTACAGGTGGAATAGAATGGTGTTTGTGGAGAAGACAAAAAGGAGGAGATAGTCTCACATCAACTAGGCGTATCAACGGGCTATGGAGATGCCCATCAATAGATATCAATGTGAGTGAGTAGGGATTGCCATGCAACGGATGCACTAGAGCTATAAGTATATGAAAGCTCAATAAAAGGAACTAAGTGGGTGTGCATCCAACTCGCTTGCTCACGAAGACCTAGGGCAATTTGAGGAAGCCCATCATTGGATATACAAGCCAAGTTCTATAATGAATAATTCCCACTAGTATACGAAAGTGATAACATAGGAGACTCTCTATTATGAAGATCGTGGTGCTACTTTGAAGCACAAGTGTGGTAAAAGGATAGTAGCATTGTCCCTTGTCTCTTTTTCTCCAACTTATCTATAATTTTTGATTCTTCCATGCTATTATATTATCCATCTAGGATGTTTTATATGCATTTATATGCTATTTTATATGATTTTTGGGACTAACCTATTAACCTAGAGCCCAGTGCCAGTTTCTGTTTTTTCCTTGTTTTTGAGTATCGCAGAAAAGGAAAACCAAACAGAGTCCAATTGACTTGAAACTTCACGAAACTTATTTTTGGACCAGAAAAAGGACATAGAGTAAAAGAGTTGGGCCAGAAGAGTCCTGGGCTGCTCACGAGGGTGGGGGGCTCACCCACCCCCTGGGCACGCCTCCCTGCCTCGTGGACAGCCCGGAGACCCCCCTGCCTTGTTCCCGACTCCAACACCTCTTATATAACCCAAAACTTCCAGAAAGAAACCTAGATCTGGAGTTCCGCCGCCGCAAGCCTCTGTAGCCACCGAAAAAAATATAGACCCATTTCGGCACCCTGCCGGAGGAGGGAATCCCTCTCCGGTGGCCATCTTCATCATCCCGGTGCTCTCCATCACGAGGAGGGAGTAGTTCTCCCTCGGGGCTGAGGGTATGTACCAGTAGCTATGTGTTTGATCTCTCTCTCTCTCTCTCTCTCTCTCTCTCTCTCTCTCTCTCTTTCTCTCTCTCTCTCTCTCTCTCTCGTGTTCTTGAGGTGGCATGATCTTGATGTATCGCGAGCTTTGCTATTATATTTGGATCTTATGATGTTTCTCCCCCTCTACTATCTTGTGATGAATTGATTTTTCCCTTTGAAGTTATCTTATCGGATTGAGTCTTTAAGGATTTGAGAACACTTGATGTATGTCTTGCATGTGCTTATCTGTGGTGACAATGGGATATCACGTGATCCACTTGTTGTATGTTTTTGTGATCAACTTGCGAGTTTGGGGCACTCATGAACTTATGCATAAGGGTTGGCACACATTTTCGTCTTGACTCTCCGGTAGAAACTTTGAGGCACTCTTTTAAGTATTTTGTGTTGGTTGAATAGATGAATCTGAGATTGTGTGATGCTTATTGTATAATCATACCCACGGATACTTGAGGTGACATTGGAGTATGTAGGTGACATTAGGGTTTTGGTTGATTTGTGTCTTAAGGTGTTATTCTAGTATGAACTCTAGGATAGATTGAACGGAAATAATAGCTTCATGTTATTTTACTACGGACTCTTGAATAGATCGATCAGAAAGGATAACTTTGATGTGATTTAATACCCTACCATAATCTCTTCGTTTGTTCTCCGCTATTAGTGACTTTGGAGTGAGTCTTTGTTGCATGTTGAGGGATAGTTATATGATCCAATTATGTTATTATTGTTGAGAGAACTTGCACTAGTGAAAGTATGAACCCTAAGCCTTGTTCCCTAGCATTGCAATACAATTTTCGCCCACTTTTATCATTAGTTACCTTGCTGTTTTTATATTTTCATATTACAAAAACCTATATCTACCATCCATATTGCAATTTTATCACCATCTCTTCGCTGAACTAGTGCACCTATACAATTTACCATTGTATTGGGTGCGTTGGGGACACAAGAGACTCTTTGTTATTTGGTTGCAGGGTTGTTTGAGAGAGACCATCTTCATCCTACGCCTCCCACGGATTGATAAATCTTAGGTCATCCACTTGAGGGAAATTTTCTACTGTCCTACAAACCTCTGCACTTGGAGGCCCAACCACGTCTACAAGAAGAAGGTTGTGTAGTAGACATCATTTATGAGTTCGCAAAAGAATTTATAATAAGATGCCCTCTTATTTTGAGAATAGTGCTAAAGAATTTATGAGTTCGCAAAAGAATTTCAATGCTTTGATTGAAGAAAAATTGCTTAAGATTGATGATTTGGCTAGGAATGTGGATATAACTTCTCTTGATGTTGATTCTTTCAAATTTAGATCTATTCCACCCAAGCATGGTACCAACGAGTCTCTCAAAGCTATGGGAATTTCCACTGATGAGTGCAAAGAAAGAACCGCTAAGATGCATGCTAAAAAAGATTGGTTTATAAAAACATGTTCTTCTAGTTTCTGTGAAAATAATGATGAAGATCTTAAAGTGATTAATGTGACTCCTATTGAATCTTCGTTTTCCAATATAAATCTTGATAAATATGAGATTGGAGATGAGTCAACTTTAGTTAAAAGGCGTTCCAATGATTTAGAGTTTTTAGATCTTGATGCAAAAATTGATAAAAGTGGGATTAGAGAGGTCAAAACTTTAGGTAGCAATGTGCCCACTCTTTTGGATTTCAAGGAATTTAATTATTATAATAGTTCTTTAATATATTGTATTTCCTTGTTGCAATCCATGTTGAATTCTCCCCATGCTTATAATCAAAATAAAGCTTTTACCAAACATATCGTTGATGCTATGATGCAATCTTTTGAAGAAAAGCTTGAATTGGAAGTTTCTATCCCTAGAAAACTTTATGATGAGTGGGAAGCTACTATTAATATTAAGATTAAAGATTATGAGTGCCATGCTTTGTGTGGTTTGGGTGCTAGCATTTCCACAATTCCACAAACTTTATGTGATGTGTTAGGTTTCCGTGTAATTGACGATTGTTCTTTAAATTTGCATCTTGCGGATTCCACTATTAAGAAACCTATGGGAAGGATTAATGATGTTCTTATTGTTGCAAATAGGAATTATGTGCCCCTATATTTCATTGTTCTTTATATAGATTGCACTCCTACATGTCCTATTATTCTTGGTAGACCTTTCCTTAGAATGATTGGTGCAATTATTGATATGAAAGAAGGAAACATTGGATTTCAATTTCCGTTAAGGAAGGGCATGGAAAAATTTCCAAGAAATAAAATTAAATTACCTTATGAATCTATTATGAGATCCCCTTATGGACTGCATGCCAAATATAACAATACCTAGATCTATTTGTGTTTTTATGCTTAGCTAGCGGCGTTAAACAATAGCGCTTGTTGGGAGGCAACCCAATTTTATTTTTGTTCTTGCTTTTTTGCTCCTGTTTTGCATTAAATAATTCATCTAGCCTCTGGTTAGATGTGGTAGTGTTTGTGCCAAGTAAAACCTTTGGGATAGCTTATGGTGATAGTTGATTTGATCTTGCTGAAAACAGATACTTTTGCGCCAGGAGATTAATTTTCATTTTTAACAAAAGAGCGATAAAATACTGATAATATTTTCAAAAGATTAATAAACAGATTTCTCAGGTTGTCCTAATTTTTCAGAATTTTTGGAGTTACAGAAGTATTCGAGAGTTACAGATTGCTAAAACTATTCTGTTTTTGACAGATTCTGTTTTCTTTGTGTTGTTTGCTTATTTTGAGGATTCCATGGCTAGTATCGGGGGATATGAACCATGGATAAGTTGGAATACAGTAGATATTATACCAATATAAATAAATAATGAGTTCACAATAGTAGCAAAAGTGGTGATTTATTTTCTTATACTAACGGAGCTTATGCGATTTTCTGTTGAGTTTTGTGTTATGAAGTTTTCAAGTTTTGGGTAAGGATTTGATGGACTATGGAATAAGGAGTGCCAAGAGCCTAATATTGGGGATGCACAAGGCACCCCAAGTTAATATTCAAGGACAACCAAGATCCTATGCTTGGGGATGCCCCGGATGGCATCCTGTCTTTCGTCTTCGTCTATCGGTAATTTTACTTAAGGCTATATTTTTATTCACCACATGATATGTGTTTTGCTTGGAGCGTATTGTATGATTTGAGTCTTTGCCTTTTAGTTTGCCACAATCATCCTTTTTGCACACACCTTTTGGGAGAGACACACATGAATCATGATTTATTATAATACTCTATGTGCTTCACTTATATCTTTTGAGCTAGGCAATTTTGCTTTAGTGCTTCACTTATATCTTTTTAGAGCACAACGGTGGTTTTTTTATAAAAATTGATGGGCTCTCATGCTTCACTTATATTATTTTGAGAGTCTTTAAAACATCATGGTAATTTGCTTTGGTTATAAATGTAGTACTAATATGATAGGCATCCAAGAGGGATATAATAAAAACTTTCATATAATGTGCATTGAATACTATGAGAATTTTGATTCCTTATGATTGTTTTGAGATATGAAGATGGTGATATTAGAGTCATGCTAGTAAGTAACTCTGAATTTGAGAAATACTTGTGTTAAAGTTTGTGATTCCCGTAGCATGCACGTATGGTGAACCGTTATGTGATGAAGTCGGAGCATGATTTATTTATTTATTGTCTTCATTATGAGTGGTGGTCGGGGATGAGCGATGGTCTTTTCCTACCAATATATCCCCTAGGAGCATGTGCGAAGCACTTTGTTTCGATAATTAATAGATTTTTGCAATAAGTAAGTGAGTTCTTTATGACCGATGTTGAGTCCATGGATTTTACGCACTCTCACTCTTCCACCATTGCTAGCCTCTCTTGTGCCGCACAACTTTCACTAGTGCCATAAACCCACCATATATCTTCCTCCAAACAGCCACCATACCTACCTATTATGGCATTTCCATAGCTATTCCAAGATATATTGCCATGCAACTTTCCATCATTCCGTTCATTATGACACACATCATCATTGTCATATTGCTTTGCATGATCATGTAGTTGACATCGTATTTGTGGCAAAGCCACTATTCATAATTCTTTCATACATGTCACTCTTGATTCATTGCACATCCCGGTACACCGCCGGTGGTATTCATATAGAATCATATTTTGTTCTAAGTATCGAGTTGTAATTCTTGAGTTGTAAGTAAATAAAAGTGTGATAATCTTTATTAGAGCATTGTCCCATGTGAGGAAGGGATGATGGAGACTATGATTCCCCCACAAGTCGGGATGAGACTCCGGACGAAAAAAATAGGCCAAAAAATGAGAGAAGGCCCAAATAAAAAAATAAAAAATGAGAGAAAAGAGAGAAGGGGCAATGTTACTATCCTTTTACCGCACTTTTGCTTCAAAATAGCACCATGATCTTCATGATAGAGAATCTCCTATGTTATCACTTTCATACACTAGTTGGAATTTTTCATTATAGAACTTGGCTTTTATATTCGAATGATGGGCTTCCTCAAATTTCCGTAGGTCTTCATGAGCAAGCGAGTTGGATGCACACCCACTTAGTTTCTTGTTGAGCTTTCATAAACTTATAGCTTAGTGCGTCCATTGCATGGAAATCCCTACTCACTCACATTGATATCTATTGATGGGCATCTCCATAGCCCATTGATATGCCTACTTGATGTGAGACTATCTTCTTCTTTTTGTCTTCTCCACAACCACCTTCTATTCCTCCTATTGTGCTATGTCGATGGCTCAAGCTCATGTATTGCGTGAAAGTTGAAAAAGTCTGAGAACATCAAAAGTACGAAACAATTGCTTGGATTTTCATCGGGGTTTTGCATGAGTTAAATATTTTGTGTGATGAAGATGGAGCATAGCCAGACTATATGATTTTGTAGGGATAAGCTTTCTTTGGCCATGTTATTTTGAGAAGACATAATTTCCTTGTTAGTATGCTTGAAGTATTATTTTTATGTCAATATTAAACTTTTGTTTTGAATTTTATGGATATGAACATTCATGCCACAATAAAGAAGTATTACATGGATAAATATGTTAGGTAGCATTCCACATCAAAAATTCTGTTTTTATCATTTACCTACTCGAGGACGAGCGGGAATTAAGCTTGGGGATGCTTGATATGTCTCCAATGTATCTATAATTTTTGATTGTTCCATGCTATTATATTATCTATTTTGGATGTTTTATATGCATTAATATGCTATTTTATATTATTTTTGGGACTAACCTATTAACCTAGAGCCGAGTGCCAGTTCCTGTTTTTTCCCTGTTTTTGAGTTTCGCAGAAAAGGAATACCAAACGGAATAAAACCTTCACGATAATTTTTCTTGGACCAAAAGACAACCAGGAGACATGGAGATGAAGTCGAAGGAGCCACGGGGCAACCATAAGGACGGAGGGCGCGCCCCCTCCCTTATGGGCCCCTCGTGCACCTCGTGACCTAATTCTTTCACCTATATATACTATTATATCCCCAAACCACAAAAACATGCCACAGAAACACTTTTCCACCGCCGCAACCTTCTGTACCCATGAGATCCCATCTAGGGGCCTTTTACGGCATCCCGCCGAAGGGGGATGCAATCACGGCGGGCTTCTACATCAACTCTATTGCCATTCTGATGAAGCGTGAGTAGTTTACCTCGGACCTATGGGTACATAGCTAGTAGCTATATGGCTTATTCTCTCTCTTTGATTCTCAATACCATGTTCTCCTCGATGTTCTTGGAGATCTATTCAATGTAACACTTTTTTGCGGTGTGTTTGCCGTGATCTGATGAATTGTGGATTTATGATCATCTTATCTATGAATATTATTTGAATCTTCTCTGAATTATTATATGCATGAGTTCATAACTTTGCAAGTCTCTTCGAACTATCGATTTGGTTTGGCCAACTAGATTGGGTTTTCTTGCAATGGGAGAAGTGCTTAGCTTTGGGTTCAATCTTGCGGTGTCCTTTCCCAGTGACAGTAGGAGCAGCAAGGCACATATTGTATTGTTTCCATTGAGGATAACAAGATGGGGTTTTCATCATATTGCTTGAGTTAATTCCTATACATCATGTCATCTTGCTTAATGCGTTACTCTATTCTTTCTGAACTTAATACTCTAGATGCATGCTGGATAGTGGTCGATGGGTGGAGTAATAGTAGTAGATGCAGAATCATTTCGGTCTACTTGACACGGATGTGATACCTATATTCATGATCATTGCCTTAGATATCGTCATAACATTGGGCTTTTCTATCAATTGCTCGGTAGTAATTTGTTCACCCACCATATTATTTGCCATCATGAAAGAAGCCTCTAGTGAAACCTATGTCCCCGGGTCTATTTCCATCATATAAGTTTCTATTTTCGATCATATTAGTTTGCGATCTACAATATTATTTTCCGATCTACTATTTTTGCAATCTTTTACTTTCCGATATATAAACCAAAAATACCAAAAATATTTACTTTGCTGTTTATCTATCTCTATCAGATATCACTTTCCATGTAACCGTGAAGGGATTGACAACCCCTTTATCGCATTGGGTGCAAGTTGTTGTTTGTTGTTGTAGTTATTCAGTGACTTGTGCGTTGTCTCCTACTGGATTGATACCTTGGTTCTCAAACCGAGGGAAATACTTATCTCTACTTTGCTGCATTACCCTTTCCTCTTCAGGGGAAAAACCAACGCAAGCTCAAGAAGTAGCAGGGAGCATCATGGAATTGGCGATGGAGAAGGGTTGGTGATGACGAAGATCCCCCTCTCCGGAGCCCCAAATGGACTCTAGATCTGGCCTCCCGATGAAGAACAGAAGATGGCGGCGGCTCCATCTCGTGAAACGCGATAATTCATTCCCCCTGATTTTTGTCCAAAAATGTGATTTTATAGTATCAGGGTTCAGGTCTACAGGGCCACCATGTGGGGCAACCCACCTGGGCGCGCTAGGAGGGGGGAGGGGCACCCTGGTGGGTTGTGCCCACTCAGGTGCCCCCTCTGATGGTTCTTGGCTCCATAAATTCTCTTTTATTGTACAAAATATCCTCGCAAAGTTTCGTTCCAATCCAAGAACTTTTATTTCTGCACAAAAAACAACACCATGGTATTTCTACTGAAAACAGCGTCAGCCCAGGTTAGTTTCATTCAAATCATGCAAATTAGAGTCCAAAACAAGAGGAAAAACATTAGGAAAATTAGATACGACGGAAACGTATCAACTCCCTCGAGCTTAAACCTTTGCTTGTCCTGAAACAATCAAGTTGATAAACTGAAAGTGAAAAAGAAAAAACGTTTGCGAAATCTTTTTCTCTTGTTTACATAAATAATCTTAAGTAACACCCAGGTTTTCAGCAATGCTTATAACTAACCATGTCAACAATAACTCTTAAAAATTATATTAACTCATATCAATGGAATAATCAACTAGGAGAAATAATAAGATATCTCAAATAACAACACTTTGTGAAAACTACCATGATATAATATGACAATAGTGGTATCTCGCTAGCCCTTTCTGAAACCGCAAAACATAAATGCAGAGCACCTCCAAAGTTCAAGAAGCGACTAAACATTGTAATTCATGGTAGAAACGATCCAGTCATGATGCACCCAACATTAGCTGCACACAATGCATGAGGATGACAATAGTGCTCTCAGGTTCTAGCGCTTATTTGAGAAAGTGATGACACACCATAAAAGTAAATAGATTGTCCCTTCGCAAAGGGAAGCAGTGATTTGCAGTGGTGCCAGAGCTCAAGTTTTTAAAACAAAGGTAAATGAAATTTTTAGAAATGCACCCTTCTTGTTTACTTCGCAACAATTAATTGTTGGTATCTTCCATGCTAAACACATTAGTGGCGATTTCCATGCGATAAAAGTAAAGGTTTACTCCCCCTCCACCAACAAACACACTCCACGGCTGGTCCGAATCCACGGGTATCGTCCATACCAACAACAGTCCTGGGGGAGTTCTGTTTAATTATTTGCAATTTGAGTTCGGGACTAGGAATCCCTATTACCGCCCCTCTCGTGCAAGTACGAGTGAATAAACACTCATCATGAGAATAACCCGCTTAGCATGGAAGATACTGACTACCTCCCGCCGCTCTATGAACAATCTAGGCACACAAAAAAGGATATTTATTTGATGTTTTTAGAGGTGGCACATGCAAATTTACGTAGGACGGTAGGGTAATACCGCATATAGGTAGGTATGGTGGACTCATCTGGGATAACTTGGGTTTCAGGATTTTTGATGCACAAGAAGAATTCCCGCTTAGTACAAGCGAAGGCTAGCAAATAGGTTGAGAAGCGACTAGCGGGAGAGCGAAAATAGTCATGAACATGCATTATGCATAAGTAACATTGGATACTAGGATGAGTAGGATACGAACACCATGAACATAAATATCATAGAGGCTACGTTGGTTTTGATTCAACTACATGCATGAACATGTGCCAAGTCAAGCCACTCGAACATTCAGAGGAGGATACCATATCATCATACTACATGACAATCATTTTAATGCAAGGTTGACATACAAGATAAATCATTATCCACTCCTAGTTACTTAAGCATGAAATGAGAAACTATAATCTCTATGGGTCATAGCAAACATGTTTAATCATATAGGCTGAATCATGGATACTAGGTTAAACATATTTATAAAAATAGAACAAGTTGAGTTCACACCTGTTTCTCTCTGCCATAGCCAGTTCATCAAATATCCTCAATATTGCCTTTCACTTGCACGACCGAATGCTATGAAAATGATAATAGTGCAAGAGTGCCATGGACTGATACGTCTCCAACATATCTATAATTTTTTATTGTTCCATGCTATTATATTATCTGTTTTGGATGTTTTATAAGCATTAATATGCTATTTTATATTATTTTTGGGACTAACCTATTAACCTAGAGCCGAGTGCCAGTTTTTGTTTTTTCCTTGTTTTAGAGCTTCGCAGAAAAGGAATACCAAATGGAGTCCAAACGAAATAAAACTTTCGCGATGATTTTTCTTGGACCAGAAGACATCCAGAGGACTTGAAGTGCAAGTCAGAGAGGCCACGAGGCGGCCACAAGGACGGAGGGCGCGCCCAGGGGGTAGGGCGCGCCACCACCCTTGTGGGCCCCTCATGACTCCACCGACCTAGTTTCTTCGCCTATATATTCTCATATATCCCAAAATCAACAGAGAGAGAGAGAGAGCCATGAAAACACTTTTCCATCACCGCAACTTTCTGTACCCGTGAGATCCCATCTAGGGGCCTTTTCCGGCGTCCTGCCGGAGATGGATTCCATCACGAAGGGCTTCTGCATCAACACCATTTCCCTTCCGATGAAGCGTGAGTAGTTTACCACAGACCTACGGGACCATAGCTAGTAGCTAGATGGCTTATTCTCTCTCTTTGATTCTCAATACCATGTTCTCCTCGATGTTCTTGGATATCTATTCGATGTAACACTTTTTTGCGGTGTGTTAGCCGAGATCCGATGAATTGTGGATTTATGATCATCTTATCTATGAATATTATTTGAATCTTCTATGAATTCTTATATGCATGATTTGATATCTTCGCAAGTCTCTTCGAACTATCGATTTGGTTTAGCCAACTAGATTGGTTTTTCTTGCAAGAAGTGCTTGGCTTTGGGTTCAATCTTGCGGTGTCCTTTCCCAGTGACAGTAGGGGCAGTAGGGCATGTATTGTATTGTTGCCATCGAGGATAAAAAGATGGAGTTTCATCATATTGCCAAAGTTAATTCCTCCACATCATGTCATCTTTCTTAACGCGCTACTCTGTTCTTTATGAACTTAAGACTCTAGATGCATGCTAGATAGCAGTCGATGTGTGGAGTAATAGTAGTAGATGCAGAATCGTTTCGGTCTACTTGACACGGATGTGATGCCTATATTCATGATCATTGCCTTAGATATCGTCATAACTTTGCGCTTTTCTATCAGTTGCTCGACAGTAATTTGTTCACCCACCATAACATTTTCTATCTTGAGAGAAGCCTCTAGTGAAACCTATGGCCCCTAGGTCTATTTTCCATCATACAAGTTCTAGTTTCCATCATATTAGTTTCCGATCTACTATTTCCCAATCTTTTACTTTTCGATCTATAAACCAAAAATAGCAAAAATATTTACTTTACCGTTTATCCATCTCTATCAGATCACACCTTTGCAAGTAACCGTGAATGGATTGACAACCCTTTTATCGCGTTGCATGCAAGTTGCTATTTGTTTGTGTAGGTATTCGGTGACTTGTGCATTGTCTCCTACAGGATTGATACCTTGGTTCTCAAAACTAAGGGAAATACTTACTCTACTTTGCTGCATCACCCTTTTCTCTTCAAGGGAAAAACCAACGCAAGCTCAAGAAGTAGCAGGAAGAATTTCTGGCGCCATTGCCGGGGAGATCTACGACAAGTCAAGCCATACCAAGTACCCATCATAAACTCTTATCTATTGCATTACATTATTCGCCATTCGCCTCTCGTTTTCCTCTCCCCCACTTCTAAAACGAATTATGAAAATATTTTCCTTTTCTTCGCCCCTCTTCCATTCGTCTTCTTCGTTTGCTTTTTGTGTGCTCGTGTGTTGGATTGCTTGCTTTGTCACGATGGCTCAAGAGAATACCAAATTGTTTGACTTTTCCGACACCAATAATAATGATTTATTAGTACTTCGATTGCTCCCACTACTAATGCGGAATCTTGCAAAATTAATGCCGCTTTGCTAAATCTTGTTATGAAAGATCAATTTTCCGGCCTTCCTAGTGAAGATGCCGCATCCCATCTAAACAATTTCATTGATTTGTCTGATATGCAAAAGAAAAAAGAGGTGCATAATGCTATTGTTAAATTGAAGCTATTCCCGTTCTCGCTTCATGATCGGGCTAAAACTTGGTTTTCATTTGTGCCTAAAAATAGTATTGATTCATGGAATAAATGTAAAGATGCTTTTATTTCCAAGTATTTTCCTCCCTCTAAGATCATCTCCCTTAGGAACGATATTATGAATTTTAAGCAACTTGATCATGAACATGTTGCACAATCTTGGGAGAGGATGAAATTGATGATACGAAATTGCCCTACTCATGGTTTGAATTTGTGGATGATTATACAAAATTTTTATGCCAGATTGAATTTTGCTTCTAGAAATCTTTTAGATCCGGCCAGAGGAGGTACTTTTATGGAAATCACTTTAGGATAAGCTACTAAACTCTTAGAAAATATTATGGTTAACTATTCTCAATGGCATACCGAAAGATCTTCCACTAATAAAAAAGTGCATGCGGTTGAAGAGATTAATGTTTTCAGTGGAAAGATAGATGAGCCTATGAATTTGTTTGCTAGTAAGAGTGCTTCTATTAACTGTAATGATATGCCTTTGTCTACTTTGATTTAAAATAATAATGAATCTATGGATGTGAATTTTGTTGTGAGGAACAATTTTGGTAATAATGCGTATAGAGGTAATTTAAATCCTAGGCCGTTTCCTAGTAATTCCCCTAATAATTATGGTAATTCCTACAACAATTCTTATGAAAATTATAATAAGATGCCCTCCGATTTTGAGAATAGTGTTAAAGAAGTTATGAGTTCGCATAAGAATTTCAATGCTTTGATTGAAGAAAAATTGCTAAGATTGATGATTTGGCTAGGAATGTGGATAGAATTTCTCTTGATGTTGATTCATCGAAACTTAGATCTATCCCGCCCAAGCATGATATCAATGAGTCTCTCAAAGCTATGAGAATTTCCATTGACGAGTGCAAAGAAAGAAACGCTAAGATGCGTGCTAAAAAAGATTGGTTTGTATATACATGTTCTTCTAGTTTCCGTGAAAATAATGGCGAAGATCTTAAAGTGATTGATGTGACTCCTATTGAAATCTTTGTTTTCCAATATAAATATTGAGAAATATGGGACTGGAGATGAGTCAACTTAAGTTAAAAGGCGTCCGAACGATTTAGAGTTTTTAGATCTTGATGAAAAAAATGATAAAAGTGGGATTGGAGAGGTCAAAACTTTAATTAGCAATGAACCGCCTCTTTTGGATTTCAAGGAATTTAATTATGATAATTGTTCTTTAATAGATTGTACTTCCCTGTTGCAATCCATGTTGAATTCTCCTCATGCTTATAATTAAAACAAAGCTTTTACTAAATCATACGTATCCAACGTATCTATAATTTTTTATTGTTCCATGATGTCTTATTATCAATCTTGGATGTTTTATAATCATTTTATAGTCATTTTATATCATTTTTTGGTACTAACCTATTGACATAGTGCCAAGTGCTAGTTCCCGTTTTTCCGTGTGTTTTTCCGTGGTTTTTTGCAATAAGTATATGAGTTCTTTATCACTAATGTGAGTCCATGGACTATATGCACTCTTACCTTTCCGCAATTTGCTAGCCTCTACGGTACCGTGCATTGCCCTTTCTCACATTGAGACGTGGTGCAAACTTCACAGGTGCATCCAAACCCCATGATATGGTACGCTCTATCACACATAAGCCTTATTAAATCTTCCTCAAAACAGCCACCATACCTACCTATTATGGCTTTTCCATGGCCATTCCAAGATATATTGCCATGCAACTTCCACCACTTCCTTTGATGACTTGAGCATTCACTATCATATTGCTTTGCATGATCATATAGCTAACATAGTAGTTGTGGCTCAGCCACCGTTCATCATTTTTCATACATGTTACGCTAGATCATTGCACATCCTGGTACATGCGAGAGCCATTCATATAGAGTCACACTTTGTCATAGGTATCGAGTTGTAATTTTTATTCTTTTGAGTTATAAGTAAAAAGAAGTGTGATGATCATCATTATTCATTTTTAGGGCATTTCTCTAGTGAGGAAAGGATGATGGAGACTATGATTCCCCCACAAGTCGGGGTGAGGCTCCAGACAATGAGAGAGAAAAAAAGAGAAAAAATAATAATAAAAATAAACAAAGAGAGAAGGGGCATTGTTAATATCCTTTACCACACTTGTGCTTCAAAGCTGCACCATATTTTTCATATGGAGAGTCTCCTATGTTGTCAGTTTCATATACTAGTGGGGATGAATTTTCATTATAGGATTAGATGCACACCCACTTAGTTTTCATATTGAGCTTTCATACACTTATAGCTCTTAGTGCATTCGTTGCATGGCAATCCCTACTCCTCACTTTGATATTGATTGATGGGCATCTCCATAGCCCGTTGGTTAGCCGCATCGATGTGAGACTTTCTTACTCTTTTGTCTTCTCTATATTTTCCCCTATCATCATACTCTATTCCACCCGTAGTGATATATCCATGGCTTGCGCTCATGTATTGCGTAAGAGTTGAAAAAGCTGAAGCGCATTAAAAAGTATGAACTAATTGCTCGGCTTGTCATCGGGGTTGTGCATGATAAATACTTTGTGTTAAGAAGACATAGCATGACAAGACTTTATGATTTTGTAGGGATAACTTATTTTAGCATTGATATTTTGAAAGGCATGGTTGCTTGTTGATATGCTTGAGTATCTAAATTATTATGTCAAAACTAGACTATTGCTTTGAATCACATAAAAATTCCAAATGTCCATGCTATAAAGAAAAGAAAATGATTTGACATGTTAAACAACACTCCACATCAAAAATTCTGTTTTTATCACTTACCTACTCGAGGACGAGTAGGAGTTAAGCTTGGGGATGTTGATATGTCTCCAGCGGATCTACAAATTTTGATTGTTCCATGCTGTTTTATTATCCATCTTGGATGTTTTATAATCATTTTATATAATTTTTTGGTACTAACATATTGACATAGTGCCTAGTGTCAGTTCCTGTTTTTTCTGTGTTTTTTACATCGCAGAAAATTAATATCAAACGGAGTCCAAATACCACGAAACATTACAGAGATTTTTTATGGACCAGAAGGAACATGTTGGGCCCTGGTTGCACCTGGGGGTAGTCCTGAGGAGGGGACAACCCACGAGGGTGCGCCAGGAGGCCCAGACGCGCCCTGGTGGGTTGTGCCCACCTCGGGTGCCCCCCGGACCGCCTCTTTTCTCTATAAATACCCCAAAAATACTAGAACCCAGGGGAGTCGATGAAATATTTATCTAGCCACCGCAGAGTCCAGAACCACCAGATCCAATTTGGACACCATCTCGGATGGGGTTCGCCACCTCCATTGGTGACTCTCCGATGATGCGTGAGTAGTTCTTTCTAGACCTTCGGGGTCCGTAGTTAGTAGCTAGATGGCTTCATCTCTCTCTCTCTTGAATCTCAATACAATGGTCTCTTGGAGATGTAACTCTTTTTGCGGTGTGTTTGTTGGGATCTGATGAACTTTGAGTTTATGATCAGTCATATCTTTTTATATACATGAAAGTTATTTTAGTTTATTTGATCTCTTATATGCATGATGTCTTCAAGCCTCGTATTTCTTCTCCGATATTTGGGTTTTGTTTGGCCAACTTGATCTATTTATCTTGCAATGGGAAGAGCTGCCCGGTAGTGGGTTCGATCTTACGGTGCTTGATCCCAGTGACAGAAAGGGAACCGACACGTATCTATCGTTGCTACTAAGGATAAAAAGATGGGTTCTATATCTATGCAATAGATAAACGGATCTTGTCTACATCGTGTCATCGCTCTTATTGCATTACTCCGTTTTTCCATGAACTTAATACACTAGATGCGTGCTGGATACCGGTCGATGTGTGGAGTAATAGTAGTAGATGCAGGCAGGAGTCGGTCTTCTAATCTTGGACGTGATGCCTATGTAATGATCATTGCCTAGATATCATCACAATAATTTGAGGTTCTATCAATTGCCCAAAAGTAATTTGTTTACCCACCGTTTGCTATCTTTCTCGAGAGAAGCCACTAGTGAAAACTACGGCCCCTGGGTCTTCTTCCTCATATATTTGCTTGCGATCTAATTTTCCTTTGCATTTTTATTCAGATCTATTAAACCAAAAATACAAAAATACTTTGCTACACTTTATTTTATTTGCGAGCTATTATTTCATTCTACTACAAATTTCTGGCATCGGTACCCGAAAAGGATTGACAACCCCTTTAACACGTCGGGTTGCAAGGTGTTGTTATTTGTGTGCAGGTGCTATTTACATTGTGTTGCTTGGTTCTCCTATTGGTTAAATAACCTTGGTTTCTTCACTGAGGGAAATACCTACCGTCGCTGTACTGCATCATCCCTTCCTCTTTGGGGAAATACCGACGTAGTCCTAGCAGATAGGAGATTTTCTGGCGCTATAGTGAGAGAGCAATCAAAAGGAATTTCTGGCGCCGTTGCCGGGAGGATCTTCAACATAACCAGCTTCCTAATCACAAATCTCATCTCCTCGCAGTTTATATTATTTGCCTCTCATTTTCCTCTCCCCCAGTTCACAAAAATTTGCCGTTTTATTCGCTTCTCTTTTCTGTTAGATGTTTTCTTGTCAGATCTATCCTTTGCTTGCAATCATGAGTGATTTCGGTATGGCACCAACAGATGATGGCCTAACTCCTAAGATAGGACGTACGGGCAATCTGGATGCTAAACCATTTATCTACGGGCAAGGGGACGTTATGGGGAAAGAGCGTATCCAAGAAATTTTCAATTTTGTGGGAAATTTGTGTCTTAATGACGCTCCTATACTTAAAACTACTAGATCTTATGCGGATGCTATTTCAGCACTAGTTCTGAAACTTGAAAGTAAATCTATTCATACCCATCCTACCGTGCAAAGATTGTTTTTTGAGCTCCCCATTATAAAGAATCCTAGAGCTAAAAAGTTGGCCACTCTCGTTCTTATGAACGAGTTTGACTACATAATATGGGAAGCTAGGGAAATCTTTGACTTTTATGGTATGAATCATGAAAAACCTGTGATAGATGAAATTCTTTACAATAGTGACTATGATTTAAGACATTTGCTTGGGGATAATAAAATCTTGGATGAGAATCTTGAAAAGGAAGTCCCAGTTCTAGATATAATCCAACAAGTTTTCAATAATGTTAATCAACATTACTCTCGGATTGTTGCGGGAAATCAAAAGGGGTATGATCAAAACTAACTTAGGATTGCTAAGGACTCCATGGATGACATGTTTTATGTTTTGTTTACAAAGCCTCATGATGAAAATACATGTAAGAAAGTCAATAAGAAGGATGACAAAACTTAGATCCTTTCTTTATGCCTAGCTAAGGGCATAAAACTATATTGCTTGTTGGGAGGCAACCTAATGAATAAAATTTATTTTTGATTTTTGCTTCCTGTTTTTGTGGGGTAGCACAATTATGCTACTGTTATGATTGTGTTGTTTTAATTAGTGTTTGTGCCAAGTAAAGCCTTTAGGATCTTCCTGGGTGATAGTTGTTTGATCTTGCTGAAAAACAGAAACTTTTATGCTCAAGAAATTAATTTTCATTGTTTACCAGAGAGCGATAAAATACCCATTCCAATTGCAGTAGATCATACAAATTTCCTTGGTTGTCCTAAAATTTCAGAATTTTTGGAGTTAGAGAAGTATTCGAAATAGTCAGATTGCTACAGACTGTTCTATTTCCTTTGTGTTGTGTGCTTATTTTGATGGCTATATGGTTTTCTTTGTTGAGTTTTTGCCATAGAAAAATTGGAATACAGTATATATAATACAAAAACAAAATATGAATTGGTTTGATACAACACTTATAGTAGTGGTTTATTATTCTTATACTAACGGATCTCACGAAGGTATTGTTGAATTTTGTGTGATTGAAGTTTTCAAGTTTTTGGTTATCTTACGATGGATGAAGGAAGGATGGAAGAGCCTAAGCTTGGGGATGCCCCAGCATCCCAAGCTGTTCCCCAAGAATGAGCAACCAACTATGCTTGGGGATGCCCCCGAGTGGCATCCCCGCTTTCTTCCAATGATCATCAATATTTTACTCGAAACTATATATTTATTCGTCACATGATATGTGTTTTGCTTGGAGCATCTTGTATGATATGAGTCTTTGCTTGTTTTAGTTTGTCTTTTAAGTCATCAATCCTTGCTGGACACACCTATTTGAGAGAGCCAAAATTATGTCATGACTTGTTAGAATTGCTCTCTATGCTTCACTTAAATCTTTTATGAGCCAGAACTTGCTCTAGTGCTTCACTTATATCTTTTTGAGCACGGTGTGCTTAGTATTTTTGAAGAAATGCTCTCTTGCTTCACTTAGATTTATTTGAGAGTTAGTGAAATTTTGAAGAAATTCTCTCTTGCTTCACTTCAATTATTATGAGAGAAAGAAAATTTGTTATGCTCATGATCTTCACTTATATTTGTTTGAGCTTATGAAAAGCAATACATGAAAATTAGTCCCAAAGTGATAGATATCCAAGAAGGATAAAGAAAAATAAAATGACATGAGGAACATTGGACAAAATAAACTTGATTCTTAGTAATAGTTTTGAGATATGATGATGTGATATGTGAGTCATCTTGATGATTAATTATGCTTTAGTAAGAATATCGGTGTTAAGGTTTGTGATTCCCGAAGCATGCACGTATAGTCTCTCGTTATGCTATGATGGTTGAGCATGATTTATTTTTGATTGTCTTCCTTATGAGTGGCGGTCGGGGACGAGCAATGGTCTTTTCCTACCAATCTATCCCCCTAGGGGCATGCGTAGTAGTAATTTGCTTCGAGGGCTAATAAAATTTTGCAATAAGTATATGCATTCTTTATGACTAATGTGAGTCCATGGATTATACACACTCTTAAATTTCCCCAATTTGCTAGCCTCTATGGTATCGTGCATTGCCCTTTCTCACATTGAGACGTGGTGCAAACTTCGCAGGTGCATCCAAACCCCGTGATATGTTATGCTCTATCACACATAAGCCTTATTAAATCTTCCTCAAAACATCCGCCATACCTACCTATTTTGGCTTTTCCATGGCCATTCTGAGATATATTGCCATGCAACTTCCACCGCTTCTGTTTGATGACTTGAGCATTCACTGTCATATTGCTTTGCATGATCATATAGCTTACATAGTAGTTGTGACTCAGTCACCGTTCATCATTTTTCATACATGTTACACTAGATCATTGCACATCCTGGTACATGCCAAATGCATTCATATAGAGTCATACTTTGTCATAGGTATCGAGTTGTAATTTTATTTCTTTTGAGTTATAAGTAAATAGAAGTGTGATGATCATCATTATTCATTTTTAGAGCAGTGCCCCAGTGAGGAAAGGATGATGGAGAGTATGATTCCCCCACAAGCCGAGATGCGGCTGCAGACAATGAGAAAAAATAATAATAAAAAGAAACAAAGAGAGAAGGGGCATTGTCAATATCCTTTACCACACTTGTGCTTCAAAGTAGCACCATGTTTTTCGTATGGAGAGCCTCCTATGTTGTCACTTTCATATACTAGTGGGAATTTTTCATTATAGGATTAGATGCACACCCACTTAGTTTTCATATTGAGCTTTCATACACTTATAGCTCTTAGTGCATTCGTTGCATGGCAATCCCCACTCCTCACGTTGATATCGATTGATGGGCATCTCCATAGCCCGTTGGTTAGCCACATGGATGTGAGACTTTCTTACTCTTTTGTCTTCTCTATATTTGCCCCTATCATCATACTGTATTCCATCCATAGTGATATATCCATGGCTTGCGCTCATGTATTGCATAAGAGTTCAAAAAGCTGAAGCGCGTTAAAAAGTATGAACCAATTGCTCGGCTTGTCATCGGGGTTGTGCCTGATAAATACTTTGTGTTAAGAAGACGGAGCATGACAAGACTTTATGATTTTGTAGGGATAACTTATTTTAGCATTGATATTTGAAATACATGGTTGCTTGTTGATATGCTTGAGTATCTAAATTCTTATGTCAAATCTAGACTAGTGCTTTGAATCACATAAAAAGTTGAAATGTCCATGATAAAAAGAAAAGAATATGATATGACATGTTAAACAACACTCCACATCAATTTTTTTGTTTTTATCACTTACCTACTCGAGGACGAGTAGGAGTTAAGCTTAGGGATGCTGATACGTCTCCAACGTATCTATAAATTTTGATTGTTCCATGCCGTTTCATTATCCATCTTGGATGTTTTATAATCATTTTATAGTCATTTTATATCATTTTTTGGTACTAACCTATTGACATAGTGCCAAGTGTCGGTTCCTATTTTTTCCGTGTTTTTACATCGCAGAAAATCAATATCAAACAGAGTCCCAATGCCACGAAACTTTACGGAGATTTTTTATGGACCAGAAGGAACATGTTGGGCCCTAGTTGCACCTGGGTGGAGTCCCGAGGAGGGGACAACCCACCAGGGCGTGCTAAGAGGCCTAGATGCGCCCTGGTGGGTTGTGCCCACCTCGAGTGCCCCGCGGACAACCTCTTTACTCTATAAATACCCCCAAAATACCATAACCCTAGGGGAGTCGACGAAATATTCATCTAGCTGCCGCAGATCCCAGAACCACTAGATCCAATCTAGACACCATCTCGGATGGGGTTCACCACCTCCATTGGTGCCTCTCCGATGATGCGTGAGTAGTTCTTTGTAGACCTTCAGGTCCGTAGTTAGTAGCTAGATGACTTCATCTCTCTCTCTCTCTCTTGATTCTCAATACAATGGTCTCTTGGAGATCCATATGATGTAACTCTTTTTGCGGTGTGTTTGTTGGGATCTGATGAACTTTGAGTTTATGATCAGTCATATATTTTTATATCCATGAAAGTTATTTGAGTTTCTTTGATCTCTTATATGCATGATCTCTTATAGCCTCGTATTTCTTCTCCAATATTTGGGTTTTGTTTGGCCAACTTGATCTATTTATCTTGGAATGGGAAGAGGTGCCCGGTAGTGGGTTCGATCTTACGGTGCTTGATCCCAGTGACAGAAAGGGAACCGACACGTATGTATCGTTGCTACTAATGATAAAAAGATGGGATCTATATCTACGCAATAGAAAAATGGATCTTGTCTACATCATGTCATCATTCTTATTGCATTACTTTGTTTTTTCTGGATAGAGGTCGATGCGTGGAGTAATAGTAGTAGATGCAGGGAGGAGTCGGTCTACTAATCTTGGACATGATGCTTATGTAATGATCATTGCCTGGATATCATCATAATTATTTGAGGTTCTATCAATTTCCCAACAGTAATTTGTTTACCCCCCCCCCCCTTTGCTATCTTTCTTGAGAGAAGCCACTAGTGAAACCTACGACCCCCGGGTCTTCTTCCTCATATATTTTCTTACGATCTACTTTTCCTTTGCATTTTTATTCATATCTATTAAACCAAAAATACAAAAATACTTTGCTGCACTTTATTTTATTTGCGATCTATTATTTCAATCTACTACAAATTTCTGGCATCGGTACCCGAAAGGGATTGACAACCCCTTTAACACGTTGGGTTGTGAGGTGCTGTTATTTGTGCGCAGGTGCCGTTTATGTTGTGTTGCTTGGTTCTCCTACTGGTTCGATAACCTTGGTTTCTTCACTAAGGGAAATACCTACCTTTGATGTGCTGCATCATCCCTTCCTCTTTGGGGAAATATCGACCTAGTCCTAGCAGACAGGAGCTTTTCTGGCGCTATAGTCAGAGAGCAATCACTAAACATATGATTGATGCTATGATGCAATCTCTTAAAGAAAAGCTTGAGCTGGAAGTTTCTATCCCTAAAAAACTTTCTAATGAGTGGGAACCTACTATTAAGACTAAGATTAAAGATTATGAGTGCCATGCTTTGTGTGATTTGGGTGCTAGCGTTTCCACGCTCCTAAAACTTTATGTGATGTGTTAGGTTTCCATTAATTTGATGACTGTTCTTTAAATTTGCATCTTGCGGATTCCACTATTAAGAAACCTATGGGAAGGATTAATGATGTTCTTATTGTTGCAAATAGGAATTATGTGCCCGTATATTTCATTGTTCTTAATATAGATTGTAATCCTACATGTCCTATTATTCTTTGTAGACATTTCCTTTGAAAGATTGGTGCAATTATTGATATGAAATAAGGAAACATTAGATTTCAATTTCCATTAAGTAAGGGCATGGAACACTTCCCAAGAAAGAAAATTAAATTGCCTTATGAATCTATTATGACAACCACTTATGGATTGAATAGAAAAGATGACAGTACCTAGATCTATTCGTGTTTTATGCCTAGCTAAGGGCGTTAAACAATAGCGCTTGTTGGGAGGCAACCCAATTTTATTTTTGTTCTTGCTTTTTTAGGTTCTGTTTTGCATTAAATAATTTATCTAGCCTCTGGTTAGATGTAGTTTTTATGTTTTAATTAGTGTTTTTGCCAAGTAAGACCTTTGGGATAGCTTACGGTGATAGTTGATTTGATCTTGCTGAAAAACAAAAACTTTTGCGCCTAGGCAGTACTAGGGAAAAGCCTAGCAGTAGCGCGGGTTAAATGCTTATCAGTAGCGTGGGTGGCTGCGCTACTGATACATCGCTACAACTAATGCTTATCAGTAGCACAGTTCAACCTGCGTTGCTGCTATCGAGGTATAGCAGCAGCGTCTGTATGCAACACGCGCTGCTGCTAATAGCTACAGCGCCCTTTAACAAAGAGCACTACTACTACGATCACGTTGCTGCTAAATCCATACCCCGCACTACTGCTATTAGTTTTTGAATTTTTTCATGGTCCATATTTTTTGCTGGTGAATTTTGTTTAGGGATTTATACAATAATCTCTAGCATATCATGCACATACAAATGTAATCATAGCATATACATACAAATAGTCTCATCAAATCATGCCATCATCATAATCATCATCCAACATAAAGTGGTCTCTTGTCATCATCTCGAAAATAGCGATACATGGAAGTCTTGAATACTTGCAACTACATCGTCATCCATCTAAACAATGATATATGCGAGAAGAGCTATCACTAGGAGTGATAGCGGAACTATGCAGTACATGAGGTGGCGGTTATGAGTCCTGCTCGCGCTAGCGTGAACCTCAAGAAACTAGCTTCTACTTCTTGTCTGGTTTTGAAGCCTTCATGGATGGTGCCCGAGACCCACTCCACTTGCGCCTAACACTCAGGCCACTCAGTGTACACTCCCGGAACCTTCGCTTTGTACACGACATAGCACTCCTTCTTCGCCATCAAGAATCTAGGTACCTCTTAGAGATGCATCTTCATCAAGAGAATGTATGATCATATGCAACAAAATATACTAGAGCAACATGAAAAATAAAGGGTTAGCAACTAGATGTAACATATAGTATGCAAACTAATTAACTAGAGGTACGCATGTCATCGTACCCAAACTAACAAAGTAGCGTTACGCAAGTTCTGCAGGGACCATGGACATCACAAAGTTTCATCGCTATAGAAAGTATACAAGTTCAACCAACACATATCATCATCATTCGGCATCATAAATCACTAGAAGTTCCATCTGTCCATATCATCAAGGATGGACCCTAGCTTCTTGAACGACGTGAGTTCATGAAGTTGCATGCCTATGCAAGTTCGGACGTCAGCTCGCGATATAGGGCCCTGGTGGAACATCCCCTTCTCATCGACGACTTCTTTCATGATGATCGTTGCAATGTTCCTTTGGATGCGAAAGAAGTCATCTCTAAGTTTATAGTCCGCTTCTCCATGAGATTCTACCCACTTGCGGATATGATCATAGTTTCTGGTTGTCATGCGAAGCTTTCGGTGATCCGCGCGGAACTCAATCATGAGATGGAGGAGGTAGAATCCATCTTTCCTGCATGGTTTTGGGACATGGATGCAGCAGAAGTTAGTTTTATGCGAGAAACCCAACTTCTTGTTCCTTTGTTTCCTGATCTGCAGGTGGCCACCCCTAATGCTGAAGCCTTAGAGAGCATCATCTAGAATATTCATTATGTGGGTGTAGTCCTTCTTCTCGTAGTCTCTGGTAGGGTCGAAATGCACGGCGTGGGAGACTCACGGGTAAAGAATGATAAGGACGGTGCGTCCGTTGCTGCGGGGAAAAAGACACCTCAAATTATTCTCCATATGAGCGAGAAGGAATGATTGAAATGTACGAAAGGGTTGTCCAGAACTGACTTACTTTGGATGATAAGGCAGGAGGACAATTTCCTGGTCCTTATTCTGTACCATGAAGTTTTGGAGGTACTCCCTAGAAGTTTCACCCTCAAAGTCACCGAGACTCAAGAAGGACTCATGCATGTAGTACGGATCTGCCACACAGATTTGCGAGACTTCTTCTCTCTTCATGACGAAGCTCATAAGTAGCGCAAAAAGGCAGACAATTGTGAAATCTAGCCGCCTTGTCAGAAACATCTCGAAGATATGGTCAAAGCACAAGAAGAACACCTCCGCAGCCCGTGTGTCAATGTAGCACTTCCCCTCAGCACATGAGCTGTGTATGTCGGATATCCTGGATCCTTCGAGGCTTGTAGGCTTTTCTCAGTCGACAGCACATGGTCGTGCAGTCTCCTGAGATCCCCTGATTGCCTCCAGCGGTTTTGGCGGTAGCATCGGCTCGCCCGTGACATGGAACATGGACGCACCTTTGACGGGTACACGCTCTTAAAAATCCACCATCTGGCTGCTATGTGCTCTGGCTTGTTTGGAGGCAGCTATCTTCCCCGGTCTCTTCCTCTCCTTTTTCTTGGGCACACCTTCCAGACCCTTCCTTAACCCCTGCCCCAGTGTTGCCGGGCTAAGCACTGTACGGCCCCTGACTAGTTGAGCCTGTGTTGAGGCAGCATCTTCAGGCGTGTCTTGTGAGGATTTCATGAAGAGAAACTTCTTGCAAACCCTGCTAGGACGTTCCTGCCCGGGCAGATCATCCATATCCTCATCAGCATGCTGATAGCCCGATTCATCATATGGATGACTCATCATCATATCTAAGTCACCTTCATAGGCGCCTGTAATGAGGAAACACATTGGGTCCTCCGTCTCCTGCATCTCATCATCCATTCTCTGTTCTGTGGGACTGATTACATCAGCCATTACTATTGGACCCCCTTCATCACGTTGTCCGCCGCTCTCACCCGGCACTACAGGAGTTGGTAATTGTGTAGGCGGGGTGGTGGTCTCCATACATGCTTGTTGATGTGTGGTTATTGGTTTGCTCTTGGTCGGATCCAGACGAAGAAGATTCTTCGGCCATAGCAGCACCCAACCCTTGCAGCTTCCAATCCACGGCGGGGTCTCGTCGTCCTCTCCCCCTAGGCATACTAGAGGAGGCAAATCCTCATGCCCCGATGTCACACTCGACAAGGTAACCCTGAAGTGCCCAGCGAGCATCGGCTGATTGTGGAACGTGAGTTCCAAGGGCTTCTTTATCACCCGCTTTCCCATGTCCACCTTCTGGCCTTTATCAAGTAGAGTATGGTGCACGGGGTTTCGTTGGCCTGCAAACACATGTCTGCAGCATAAAACATCCAAAAGGAAATGGAAATGGAATATTCTAGATATATATGTTCGTGCGACATGTAATTATCGTGAGGGCGTCCATCTCAGCCAAAGACGAAGGCCCGCCTAGCGCGCCCGAGACTGAGGACGGGCTGCTATGACCGGGTGTTGGTGCGGGTGCGAGAGCAGGCTCGGTTGTGCGAGCAGGTGATGGTGCGGTGTTGTTGTTCACATAGTTTTTCATGACAAAACTGGGCAATGGGAAATCATGTACCGTGTTGTCTGGATTTTCCTTCATCTAGTTGATGATAGTCGGGACCAAGTTAGTAGCGAAATCATTTGTGCAGGCAGTTATAGCTGCATTGACTGCCTGTTGTAGCAACTCATTTGTCTCCTCGGCAATTTTTTCGCATTCTCAGCTGCTTTTTTATCGAACGCAAGCTTCACCTTGTCGTCGATGTCTGCCTGACTAAAATTCTTTTTCTGCTTCTTGGCCTCCGTGCCCTCGTTGTAAAACACCTTCCATGTGGCGCCATCTCCGGTGTCGTGCACACGTACATATTGTGGTGGCTCGCCCAAAGGGAGTCCCTTAAGTTCATTCAAGGCCCGGTTGAGAGGGGTGTCCCACTTGGGCCTCATCGGAGAAGTAGGGCTTTCGGTTGCAAGCTGGTGTTGCTTCTCCTGCAAAAGGAACGTGAACCGTTTACGAATGTGTAGTCAACTTGATCTAGAGCTAAACATAAGGTGGTAAAAGAATAATTACCAGTAGTCTAATCAATCTCCTCGTGATCTGGTCTGTGTAAAAAACCTTCTTTTCATTGTCCCATTTGTAGTGGGCCCTGATGAAGTCACGCTCCAAGGGATTGGTGAACTTCACGAAGGGGTCTGGGAGACCCGCGGCTTCACGTTCTACGTCCTCCTTATCCCATATGGGCCTTTTACTGAGGTAGCCACAGCTTCCGAGGCGATGCTTCCCTGTGTTCCTCTGTTGAAGGCTCTTGAATTTCGTAGCCTTGGCTGCCTTGGTAGCGCAAGTGTCCTTGAACTATTCAAACTCCTCTTTTGTAAGTGTCAAATTTTCCTCCAGAATCTTGGACAGGGGTTCCTGAGCCTCAATAGCTCGTTTCACCCTCCCTTTCTAGGAGGCCAAATCATTGTTGAACATGCCCATGGCGTGACTATTAATCTTTTTCATCTTCGGATCATCCCACGGTTGTCCTATGTTATCATCCCAGTTGGGGAACTTGAATCTCTTGTGCAACTTCGTCAGGAGCAACTACCTCAAATGTTCTTTACACCTTAAGTCATCGTCGTTGATGCTCGTGCATTCCCGTAGTATGCATCCTACTTGGTTTCCATAGCACTTGCGAGGTTCTTCCGGCTCTAATGGCTCAAACTTGCCAGGTGCCGTCTTTGTGATCACTAGTCGTCCAATACCGAGTTTGTTAGGTTTTCGTATCCTCTGCTTCATCTGCTTTTTCTTTTCGGTAGCGGCATCAGTGCTGGTACCTTCCCCGCCGGTGTCGGCGTCGCCATCAGTGCCGGCGCCATCGGTGTCGATGTCGGCATCAGTACCATCATCGAGGCCGACCTGTAAACCTTGACTGTGCTTAGAAGACAAAAAGTCGAGGTACTCTTGTTCACCCTCATAATCCATCCCGTCTGCATCTTGGTCAAAAGGCCCGGTTTCTTTGTTGTTTGACATGTTTCCTATGATTAAGTCTCCTTGTTTAATTCTAAAACTATGAAAAAAAAATGAGAAATGACATAAAAAAGATCTATGTTTGCCGGAATGCCATTTCCCAGCAACTCCCAACACTCGATGTGCCTATTATCTAGCACAAGTCATGCCAAAATTCACGAATTTTTTTGGCACGACCTTTGCTAAAAAGTGAACATATCGAGCTCCCGAAATTCACCGGAACAGAAATGAATAACATTCCGGTGTAACATAGGCCACTCAGATCATTTACCCAGCACATAATCATCATTTTCCAAATATGACTTGTCCAAAACATCACATGTCCAAATGACATGTCCAAATTCCAAATATGACATGTCCACATATCACATGTCCACTTCAAATTTGCATATAAAAAGAAGAAAATATAGAACTTGAAGAAAAATGCAAGAAGTCATTTGGACAATTCAGTCTACCTAAATTTGAAACTAAAAATTTGCTTTAACAAGGGATGTTGATTTGGACAATTGCTTAAACTAATTCTATTTTTAAAAATACTAATTCTAATTAACTACCTAGCACTATAAAATTTAATTAGCAACAATTACTTAAACTAAAAAATGCAAGAAACCTATATAATTAATTCTACCTTTTTCTTTTAACTACAATTGCTTAACCCTAAATTGCTGTCCTATTTTGTAACCTAGGGTTCATAAAAACCTAGCTAAATTCATAACTAAATAGATAACCTAATTAACCTACGGCCCTAACTAAAACCTAAGTAAATTAACCGAAGAACCCTAGCTAGTAGAGAGAGGAGGAGCGGTGGGGGGCTTACAGAGGGTGCAGGGGCGAGGAGGCAGGCCCCATGACGGCCGAGGTTGGGAGGGGAGGAAGCAGAGGAGGGAGGCATGGCGCGTCAGGGTCGGGGACGGGGTCAGGGGCGAGCGCCGGGGTAGGGGGCGAGCGCCGGGACGGGGCCGGGCGCCGGGGTAGGGGACGAGCGCAGGGGCGCGGCGAGGGCAGGCATCCGGCGGCAACGAAACGGGCGAAGAGAGAGTGGGGATTTGGGGGGAATAGCAGAGGCGGGAAGAAGCGGAGAGAGTGAGGATTTGGGGGGTTAAGTCGACGTAGCAGTAGCGCATTTCAGATAAATGCACTATAGCTAAGTTAGTGAAGGAAATATGCCCTATAGGCAATAATAAAGTTTTTATTTATATTTCTTTATATCATGATAAATGTTTATTATTCATGATAGAATTGTACTGACCGAAAACTAAGTACATGTGTGAATACATAGACAAACTGAGTGTCACTACTATGCCTCTACTTGACTAGCTTGTTAATCAAAGATGTTTAAGTTTCCTAACCATTGACATGAGTTGTCATTTGATTAACGGGATCACACCATTAGAGAATGATGTGATTGACTTGACCCATCTATTAGCTTAGCACTTTGATCGTTTAGTTTACTGCTATTGCTTTCTCCATAACTTATACATGTTTCTATGACTATGAGATTATGCAACTCCCGAATACTGGAGGAACACTTAGTGTGCTATCAAACATCACAACGTAACTGGGCGACTATAAAGATGCTCTATAGGTGTCTCCGATGGTGTTTGTTGAGTTGGCATAGACCGAGATTAGGATTTGTCACTCCGTGTATCGAAGAGGTATCTCAGGGCCCTCTCGATAATGCACATCACTACTAGCCTTGCAAGCAATGCGACTAATGAGCTAGTCATGGGATGTTGCATTACGGAACGAGTAAAGAGACTTGCCGATAACGAGATTGAACTAGGTATTGGGATACCGACGATCGAAACTTGGGCAAGTAACATACTGATGACAAAGGGAATAACATATGTTGTTGTGCGGTTTGACCGATAAAGATCTTCGTAGAATATGTAGGAATCAATATAGCATCCAGGTTCCGCTATTGGTTATTGCCGGAGATGAGTCTCGGTCATGTCTACATAGTTCTCGAACCCGTAGGGTCCGCACGCTTAACATTCGGTGATGATCGGTATTATGAGTTTATGTGTTTTGATGTACCGAAGGTAGTTCAGAATCCCGGATATGATGAAGGACATGACGAGGAGTCTCTAAATGGTCGAGACATAAAGATCGATATATTGGAAGGCTATGTTTGGACATCGGAATGGTTCCGGGTGAGTTCGGGCATTTATCGGAGTACCGGGAGGTTACCGGAACCCCCCAGGGAGTGTATGGGCCTTAATGGGCCTTAGTGGGAAGAGGGGAGGAGGCAGCCAAAGTGGGGCGCCAAGCCCAATCCGAATTGGGGTGGGGGCCGACCCACCTTTCCTTCTCCCTCTCTCCCCCTTCCTTCTCTGCTACTCCAACAAGGGAAAGGGGAAATCCTACTCCCACTTGGAGTAGGACTCCCCCCTTGGGTGTGCCATAGAGGGCCGACCCTTCCCCTCCTCCACTCCTCTATATACGGGGGAGGGGCACCCCATAGACACACAAGTTGATTTTTTTAGCCGTGTGCGATGCCCCCTCCATATAATTCCACCTCGGTCATATCGTTGTAGTGCTTAGGCGAAGCCCTCCATCGGTAACTTCATTATCACCGTCATCACGCCGTCGTACTGACGAAACTCTCCCTCGACCTCAGCTAGATCTAGAGTTCGTGGGACGTCACCGAGCTGAACGTGTGCAGATCGCAGAGGTTCCATACCTTCGGTGCTAGGATCAGTTGGATCGTGAAGACATACGACTACATCAACCGCGTTGTCATAAAGCTTCCACTTACAGTCTACGAGGGTATGTAGACAACACGCTATCCCTTCTCGTTGCTATGCATCACCTAGATGGATCTTGCGTGTGCGTAGGATTTTTTTTTGAAATTACTGCATTCCCCAATAGTTGTATCCGAGCCAGGTCTATGCGTAGATGTTATATGCACGAGTAGAACACAAAGGAGTTGTGGGCGTGGGTATAAACATATTGCTTGCCATCACTAGTTGATTCTTGATTCAGAGGTATTGTTGGATGAAGCGGCTCAGATCGACATTACGCGTACGCTTACGCGAAACTGGTTCTACCGACGTTCTTTGCACACAAGTGGCTAATGGGTGTCTGTTTCTCCAACTTTAGTTGAACCAGATTCAATGAACAGGGTTCTTTCTGAAGATCAAAAAGCAATCACTATACCGCATTGTGTTTTTTTGATGCGTAGGTAAGAATGGTTCTTGCTTAGCCTGTAGCAGCCACGTAAAACTTGCAACAACAAAGTAGAGGACGTCTAACTTGTTTTTGCAGGGCATGTTGTTATGTGATATGGTCAAGACATGATGCTAAATTTTATTGTATGAGATGATCATGTTTTGTAACAGAGTTATCGGCAACTGGCAGGAGCCATATGGTTGTCGCTTTATTGTATGAAATGCAATCGCCATGTAATTGCTTTACTTTATCACTAAGCGGCAGCGATAGTCGTAGAAGCAATAGTTGGCGAGACGACAATGATGCTTTGATGGAGGTCACGGCGTCAAGCCAGTGACGATGGTGATCATGACGGTGCTTTGGAGATGGAGATCAAAGGCACAAGATGATGATGGCCATATCATATCACTTATATTGATTGCATGTGATGTTTATCCTTTATGAATCTTATTTTTCTTAGTTCGACGGTAGCATTATAATATGATCTCTCACTAAATCTCAAGGTACAAGTGTTCTCCTGAGTATGCACCATTGCTACAGTTCGTCGTGCTGAGACACCACGCGATGATTGGGTGTGATAAGCTCTACATTCACATACAACGGGTGCAAGCCAGTTTTGCACACGTGAAATACTCGAGTTAAACTTGACGAGCCTAGCATATGCAGATATGGCCTCGGAACACTGAGATCAAAAGGTCGAGCGTGAATCATATAGTAGATATGATCAATATAGTGATGTTCACTATTGAAAACTACTCCATCTCATGTGATGATCGGACATGGTTTAGTTGATATGGATCACATGATCACTTAGATGATTAGAGGGATGTCTATCTAAGTGGGAGTTCTTAAGTAATATCATTAACTGAACTTTAATTTATCATGAACTTAGTACCTGATAGTATTTTGCATGTCTATGTTGTTGTGGATAGATGGCCCGTGTTGTTGTTCCGTTGAATTTTAATGCGTTCCTAGAGAAAGCTAAGTTGAAAGATCATGGTAGCAATTACATGGACTGGGTCCGTGACTTGAGGATTATCCTCATTCCTGCAAAGAAGAATTACGTCCTGGAAGCACCGCTAGGTGAAAAACCTGCTGCAGGAGCAACACCAGATGTTATGAACTTCTGGCAGAGCAAAGCTGATGACAACTCGATAGTTCAGTGTGCCATGCTTTATGGCTTAGAACCGGGACTTCAACGACATTTTGAATGTCACGGAGCGTATTAGATGTTCCAGGAGTTGAAGTTAATATTTCAAGGAAATGCCTGGACTGAGAGATATGAAGTCGCCAATAAGTTCTATAGCTGCAAAGAGAATAGTTCTGTGAGTGAACATATACTCAAAATGTCTGGGTACCACAACCACTTGACTTAGCTGGGAGTTAATCTTCCTGATGAAAGTGTCATTGACAGAGTTCTTTAATCACTGCCACCAAGCTACAAGGGCTTCGTGATGAACTATAATATGCAAGGGATGGATAAGGCAATTCCCGAGCTATTCGCAATGCTAAAGGCTGCGGAGGTAGAAATCAAGAAGGAGCATCAAGTGTTGATGGTCAACAAGACCACCAGTTTCAAGAAGAAGGGCAAAGGGAAGAAGGGAACTTCAAGAAGAACAAGAAGCAAGTTGCTACTCAAGTGAAGAAGCCCAAGTCTGGACCTAAGCCTGAGACTGAGTGCTTCTACTGCAAAGGGACTGGTCACTGGAAGCGGAACTGCCCCAAGTATTTGGCGATAAGAAGGATGGTAAAGTGAAAGGTATATTTGATATACTTGTTATTGATGTGTACCTTACTAATGCTCGCAATAGCGCCTGGGTATTTGATACTGGATCTGTTGCTAATATTTGCAACTCGAAACAGGGGCTACGGATTAAGTGAAGATTGGCTAAGGACGAGGTGACGATGCGCGTGGGAAATGGTTCCAAAGTCAATGTGATCATTGTTGGCATGCTACCTCTACATCTACCTTCGGGATTAGTAGTAGACCTGAATAATTGTTATTTGGTGCCAACGTTAAGCATGAATATTATATCTGGATCTTGTTTGATGCGAGACGGTTATTCATTTAAATCAGAGAATAATGGTTGTTCTATTTATATGAGTAATATCTTTTATGGTCATGCACCCTTGATGAGTGGTCTATTTTTACTGAATGTTGATAGTAGTGATACACATATTCATAGTATTGAAGCCAAAAGATATAAGTTTAATAATGATAGTGCAACTTATTTTTGGCACTGCCGTTTAGGTCATATTGGTGTAAAGCGCATGAAGAAACTCCATGCAGATTGACTTTTGGAATCACTTGATGCTTGCGAACCATGCCTCATGGGCAAGATAACTAAGACTCCGTTCTCTGGAACAATGGAATGAGCAACAAACTTATTGGAAATAATACTTACTGATGTATGCAGTCCGACGAGTGTTGATGCTCGTGGCGGGTATCGTTAATTTGTGACCTTCACTGATGATTTGAGCAGATATGGGTATATCTACTTGAGGAAACATAAGTCTGAAACATTTGAAAAGTTCAAAGAATTTCAGAGTGAAGTGGAAAATCATCGTAATAAGAAAATTAAGTTTCTATGATCTGACCATGGAGGTGAATATTAGAGTTACGAGTTTGGTCTTCATTTGAAACAATGCGGAATAGTTTCGCAACTCATGCCACCTGGAACACCACCGTGTAATGGTGTGTCCGAATGTCATAACCGCACTTTATTAGATATGGTGCGATCTATGATGTCTCTTACCAATTTACCGCTATCGTTTTGAGGTTATGCTTTAGAGACGACTGCATTCACGTTAAATAGGGCACCATCGAAATTCGTTGAGACGACACCTTATGAACTATGGTTTGGCAAGAAACCCAAGTTGTCGTTTCTTAAAGTTTGGGGTGCGATGCTTATGTGAAAAAGCTTCAACCTGATAATCTCGAACCCAAATCGGAGAAATGCGTCTTCATAGGATACCCAAAGGAGACTGTTGGGTACACCTTCTATCACAGATCCAAAGGCAAGATATTCGTTGCTAAGAATGGATCCTTTCTAGAGAAGGAGTTTCTCTCAGTGGGAGGAAAGTAGAACATGATGAGGTAACTATACCTGCTCCCTTATTGGAAAGTAATTCATCACAGAAGTCAGTTCCAGTGATTCCTACAATAGTAAGTGAGGAAGCTAATGATGATGATCATGAAACTTCTGACGAAGTTACTACCGAACCTCGTAGGTCAACCAGAGCAAGATCCGCACCAGAGTGGTATGGTAATCCTGTTCTGGAGGTCATGTTACTTGACCATGACGAACATACGAACTATGAGGAAGCAATGATGAGCCTAGATTCTGCAAAATGGCTTGAGGCCATGAAATCTGAGATGGGATCCATGTATGAGAACAAAGTGTGGACTCTGTTTAACTTGCCCGATGATCGGCAAGCCATAGAGAATAAATGGATCTTCTAGAAGAAGACTGACGCTAATGGTAATGTTACTATCTACCTAGCTCGACTTGTTGCGAAAGGTTTTCGACAAGTTCAAGGAGTTGACTACGATGAGAGCTTCTCACTCGTAGTGATGCTTAAGTCCGTCCAAATCATGTTAGCAATTGCCGCATTTTATGATTATGAAATTTGGCAAATGGATGTCAAAACTGCATTCCTTAATGGATATCTTAAAGAAGAGTTGTATATGTAGCAAACAGAAGGTTTTGTTAATCCAGAAGGTGCTAACAAAGTGTACAAGATCCAGCGATCCATTTATCGACTGGTGCAAGCCTCTCGGAGTTGGAATATACGCTTTGATAGTGTGATCAAAGCATATGGTTTTATACAAACTTTTTGAGAAGCCTGTATTTACAAGAGAGTGGGAGCTCTGTAGCATTTCTGATATTATATGTGGATGACATATTGCTGATCAGAAATGATACTGAATTTCTGAATAGCATAAAAGGATACTTGAATAAGATTTTTTCAATGAAAGACATCGGTGAAGCTACATATATATTGGGCATCAAGATCTATAGAGCTAGATTAAGATGCTTAATTGGACTTTCACAAAGCACATACCTTGATAAAGTTTTGAAGAAGTTCAAAATGGATCAAGCAAAGAAAGGGTTCTTGCCTGTGTTACAAGGTGTGAAGTTGAGTCAGACTCAATTCGCAACCACTGCAGAAGATAGAGAGAAAATGAAAGTCATTCCCTATGCTTCACCCATAGGTTCTATCATGTATGCAATGCTGTGTACCAGACCTAAGGGGTGCCTTGATATTAGTTTAGTAGGGAGGTACCAAAGTAATCCAGGAGTAGATCACTGGACAGCGGTCAAAAACATCCTGAAATACCTAAAAAGGACTAAGGATATGTTTCTCTTTTATGGAGGTGACAAAGAGCTCATCATAAACGGTTACGTCGATGCAAACTTTGACACTGATCCGGATCACTCTAAGTCACAAACCGGATACTTATTTTTATTGAATGGTGGACCTATCAGTTGGTGCAGTTCCAAGCAGAGCGTCATGGCGGGATCTACGTGTGAAGCCGAGTACATAGCTGCTTTGGAAGAAACAAGTGAAGGAGTCTGGATGAAGGGGTTTCATATCCGATCTAGGTGTCATACCTAGTGCATTGGGTCCAATGAAAATCTATTGTGACAACAATGGTGCAATTCCCTAGGCAAAGGAATCTAGATTTCACAAGAGAACCAAGCACATCAAAAGACGCTTCAATTCCATCCGCGATCAAGTCAAGGAGGGACACATAGAGATTTGCAAGATACATATGGATCTGAATATTGCAGACCCGTTGACTAAGCCTCTCTCACGAGCAAACATGATCAACACCAAGAATCCATGGGTGTTAGAATCATTACTATGTAATCTAGATTATTGACTCTAGTGCAAGTGGGAGTCTGAAGGAAAAATGCCCTAGAGGCAATAATAAAGTTGTTATTTATATTTCCTTATATCATGATAAATTTTTATTATTCATGCTAGAATTGTATTAACCAGAAACTTAGTACATGTGTGAATACATAGACAAACTGAGTGTCACTAGTATGCCTCTACTTGACTAGCTCGTTAATTCAAGATGATTAAGTCCTAACCATTGACATCAGTTGTCATTTGATTAACGGGATCACATCATTAGAGAATGATGTGATTGACTTGACCCATCTATCCTCTTAGCACTTTGATCGTTTAGTTTACTGCTATTTCTTTCTTCATAACTTATACATGTTTCTATGACTATGAGATTATGCAACTCCCGAATACCGGAGGAACACTTAGTGTGCTATCAAACGTCACAACGTAACTGTGTGACTATAAATATGCTCTACAGGTGTCTCCGATGGTGTCTGTTGAGTTGGCATAGACCGAGATTAGGATTTTTCACTCCATGTATCAGAGAGGTATCTCTGGGCCCTCTCGGTAATGCACATCACTATAAGCCTTGCAAGCAATGTGACTAATGAGCTAGTCATGGGATGCTGCATTATGGAACGAGTAAAGAGAATTGCCTGTAATGAGATTGAACTAGGTATTGGGATACCGACGATCGAATCTCAGGCAAGTAACATACCGATGACAAAGGGAACAACACATGTTGTTATGCGATTTGACCTATAAAGATCTCCGTAGAATATGTAGGAACCAATATGAGCATCCAGGTTCCGCTATTGGTTATTGACCGAAGATGAGTCTCGGTCATGTCTACATAGTTCTCGAACCTGTAGGGTCCGCATGCTTAACATTCGGTGACGATTGGTATTATGAGTTTATGTGTTTTGATTTACTGAAGGTAGTTCGAAGTCCCGGATATGAATGACATACATGACGAGGAGTCTCGAAATGGTCGAGAAATAAATATCGATATATTGGAAGGCTATGTTTGGACATCGGAATGGTTCTGGGTGAGTTCGGGCATTTACCGGAGTACTGGAGGGTTACCGGAACCCCCCGGGGAGTGCATGGGCCTTAATGGTCCTTAGTGGGAAGAGAGGAGGAGGCAGCCAAGGTGGCCCCCCCTTTCTTCTCCCTCTCCCCCCTTCCTTCTCTCCTACTCCAACAAAGGAAAGGGGGAATCCTACTCCACCGGGAGTAGGACTCCACCTTGGGCGCGCCATAGAGGGCCGACCCTTCCCCTCCTCCACTCCTTTATATACGGGGGAGCGGGCACCCCATAGATACACAAGTTGATTGTTTTAGCCGTGTGCGGTGCCCCCTAGACATAGTTCCACCTCGGTCATATCGCTGTAGTGCTTAGGCGAAGCCCTGCATCGGTAACTTCATCATCACCCGTCACCACGCTATCGTACTAACGGAACTCTCCCTCGACCTCAGCTGGGTCTAGAGTTCGTGGGATGTCACCGAGCTGAACATGTGTAGATCGCGGAGGTGCCATACCTTCAGTGCTAGGATCGGTCGGATCATGAAGATGTACGACTACATCAACCGCGTTGTAATAACGCTTTCACTTATGGTCTACGAGGGTTCGTAGACAACACTCTATCCCCTCTCATTGCTATGCATCACCTAGATGGATCTTGCGCGTGCGTAGGATTTTTTTTTGAAATTACTGTGTTCCCCAACAGTTAACTATAGCGATTTTGTCCAGACAGCGCTACTGCTATTACAGGTAGCTATAGCGGTTTTATATGGAAAGCGCTACTGCTACCTTGACTAGTTGTAGCTCTTTTTCAGAAAAGCGCTACTGCTATAACCAGTACCTATGGCAGTTTTTTAGTTTGTTTCTTCTATTTTCTTTTCCTTTATTTTCTCTCACTTTTCTTTTCCTTTTTTCCGATAGTAGTGAACGAAGGGAAGGTGATACAATGTATACAACTAAGGTGATATATATTGCATCATTTGACGGTTAAGTATGTACAAAATAGGAACTTATATATTACATCATTTGACCCATGCATAATGGCTAAGTGTGTACTTATACGTCTCCAACGTATCTACTTTTCCAAACACTTTTGCCATTGTTTTGGACTCTAACTTGCATGATTTGAATGGAACTAACCCGGACTGACGCTGTTTTCAGCAGAATTGCAATGCTGTTATTTTTGTGCAAAAATAAAAGTTCTCAGAATGACCTGAAATCAACGGAGAATATTTTTGGAATATATAAAAAATACTGGAGAAAGAATTAAGGCCAGGGGGCCCACACCCTGTCCACGAGGGTGGGGGCGCGCCCCCCTCGTGGGCCTCCTAGTGCTCCACCGACCTCAACTCCAACTCTATATATTCACGTTCAGGGAGAAAAAATCAGAGAGAAGGATTCATCACGTTTTACAATACGAAGCCACCGCCAAGCCCCAATCTCCCTCGGGAGGGCTGATCTGGAGTCCGTTCGGGGCTCCGGAGAGGGGAATCCATCGCCATCGTCATCATCAACCTTCCTCCATCACCAATTTCATGTTGCTCACCGCTGTGCGTGAGTAATTCCATCATAGGCTTGCTGGGCGGTGATGGGTTGGATGAGATTTATCATGTAATCGAGTTAGTTTTGTTAGGGTTTGATCCCTAGTATCCATTATGTTCTGATATTGATGTTGCTATGACTTTGCTATGCTTAATGCTTGTCACTAGGTACCGAGTGCCATGATTTCAGATCTGAACCTATTATTATTTCATGAATATATGTGAGTTCTTGATCCTATCTTGCAAGTTTATGGTCACCTATTATGTTTTATGATCCGTTAACCCTGAAGTGACAATAATCGGGATACTTACCGGTGATGACCGTAGTTTGAGGAGTTCATGTATTCACTAAGTGTTAATGCTTTGGTCCGGCACTCTATTAAAAGGAGGCCTTAATATCCCTTAGTTTCCAATAGGACCCCGCTGCCACGGGAGGGTAGGACAAAAGATGTCATGCAAGTTCTTTTCCATAAGCACGTATGACTATATTCGGAATACATGCCTACATTACATTGATGAACTGGAGCTAGTTCTGTGTCACCCTATGTTATAACTATTGCATGAGGAATCGCATCCGACATAATTATCCATCACTGATCCATTGCCGACGAGCTTTTCACATATTGATCTCTGCTCAGTTACTTTACCGTTGCCACTGTTACAATCACTACAAAACCAAAACTATTACTTTTGCTACCGTTACCACTACTATCATACTACTTTGCTACTAAATACTTTTCTGCAGATATTAAGTTTTCCAGGTGTGGTTGAATTGACAACTCAGCTGCTAATACTTGATAATATTCTTTGGCTCCCCTTGGGTCGAATCAATAAATTTGGGTTGAATACTCTACCCTCGAAAACTGTTGTGATCCCCTATACTTGTGGGTTATCAAGACTATTTTCTAGCGCCGTTGCCAGGGAGCATAGCTCTATTCTTTGAGTCACTTGGGATTTATATCTGCTGATCACTATGAAGAACTTGAAAGATAAAAGAACCAAGATTTTTCCCTCAACTACGAGGGAAGGTAAGGAACTGCCATCTAGCTCCGCACTTGATTCACCTTCTGTTTTGAGTAAACTTGCGACACCTACTCCTGCTATTCATTCTGATATGTCGCATGTTATTGATGATGCCACTTCTGCTTTGCATGATACTTATGATGAAACTACTTCTATGCTTGATAATACTGTGCCACTAGGTGAATTTCTTGATGAACAACTTGCTAGGGTTAGAGAGAATGAAATTATTGAAACTGATAATATTGATGAAAGTGATGATGAAGATTCTCCCCCAGATATGAATTACCTGTTGTTCCCGAGGGTTATGTTATGGATGAAAAATCTGCTAGAGACTTCTTAGCTTGCAATTATAGATATGAGCTTAAGAAATTATTAGCTAAGATTAAAGAAAAATCTTTGAATGCTAGAATGAAATATGACCCTGCTTTTGCTACTTCACCTATCTTTATTTCTGATAAGGATTATGATTTCTCCGTCGATCCTGAGTTAATTACTTTGGTTGAATCTGATCCTTTTTATGGCTATGAATCTGAAACTGTTGTGGCACATCTTACTAAATTAAATGATATAGCCACCCTGTTCACTAATGATGAGAAACTTGCTATTACTCTATCCTTAAGTTGTTTCCGTTCTCATTAAAGGGTGATGATAAAACATGGTTTAATTCTCTTGATCCTGGTTGTGTGCGTAGTCTCGAGGATATGATTTATTACTTCTCTGCTAAATATTTCCCCGCTCATAAGAAACAAGCTGCCTTAAGGGAAATATATAATTTGTGCAAATTGAAGAAGAGAGTCTCCCACAAGCTTGGGGGAGGCTTCTCCGATTACTTAATGCTTTTCCTGATCATCCTCTCAAGAAAAAACAAATACTTGATATCTTTTATAATGGACTAACCGATGCTTCCAGATACCACCTGGATAGTTGTGCTGGTTGTGTTTTCAGGGAAAGAACCGTTGAACAAGCTGAATTACTATTCAATAATATGTTGAGTAATGAAAATGATTGGACACTTTCTGAACCAACTCCTCAGCCAACTCCGAAGAAAAGGGGTATTCTATTTCTCAGTCCTGAAGATATGCAAGAGGCAAAGAAATCTATGAAAGAAAAAGGTATTAAAGCTGAAGATGTGAAGAATTTACCACCTATTGAAGAAATACATTGTCTTGCTTATCGACATAGGTAGTAAAGGTAAATTCTCTCTATAGATTTGATGAAGGTGACATCCCTTGTTATAAGTCCGCTAGCCAATGCTTGGATGAGTTTGATAATTTTATGGTTAAACAAGAAAACTTCAATGCTTATGTTGGTAGACAATTGAAATGTAATGCTTATATGATTGAACACTTGAGTGATTATATGTCTAGAGTTAAAGGTGAACTTAAACTCATTAGTAAACATTCTTTTATGGTTACCACTCAAGTAGATCAAGTACTTAAAGCTCAGAATGATTTGCTCAATGAATTAAATAATAAGAAAAATGATAATGTTGTTAGAGTTATGACTAGAGGGGGTAAAATGACTCAAGAACCTTTGTATCCAGAGGGCCACCCCAAGAGAATTGAGCAAGAATCTCACAGAATTAATGTTGATACACCTAGTTCTTCTAAGAAGAAGAAAAAGAAAAATGATAGAACTTTGCATGCTTCTAGTGAACCTGTTGTTGACACTCCTAAGAATCCCAACGATATTTCTATTTCTGATGCTGATACACAATCTGGTAATGAACATGAACCTAGTGATAATATTAATGATGATGTTCATGTTGATGCTCAACCTAGTAGTAACAATGATGTAGAGATTGAACCTGCTGTTGATATTGATAACCCACAATCAAAGAATCAACGTTATGATAAGAGAGACTTTGTTGCTAGGAAGCACGGTAAAGAAAGAGAACCATGGGTTCAGAAACCCATGCCTTTTCCTCCTAAACCATCCAAGAAAAAGGATGATGAGGATTTTGAGCGCTTTGCTGAAATGATTAGATCTATCTTTTTGCGTATGCGTTTGACTGATATGCTGAAAATGAACCCTTATGCTAAGTATATGAAAGATATTGTTACTAATAAAAGAAAGATATCGGAAGCCGAATTTCCACCATGCTTGCTAATTACACTTTTAAGGGTGGAATACCAAAGAAACTTGGAGATCCAGGAGTACCAACTATACCATGCTCCATTAAAAGAAACTATGTTAAAATTGCCCTATGTGATCTTGGAGCCGGTGTCAGTGTTATGCCTCTCTCTTTATATCGTAGACTAGATTTGAATAAGTTGACACCTACTGAAATATCTTTGCAAATGGATGATAAATCAACTACTATACCTGTCAGTATTTGTGAGGATGTGCCTGTTGTGGTTGCAAACGTTACTATTTTAATGGACTTTATTATTCTTGATATTCCCGAGGATGATAGTATGTCTATTATTCTTGGTAGACCCTTTTTAATACTGTAGGGGCCGTTATTGATTGCAACAAAGGCAATGTCACTTTTCATGTTAATGGTAATGAGCATATGGTACACTTTCCGAGGAAACAACCTCAAGTCCACAATATTAATTCTATTGGAAAAATTTCAACTATTATTATTGGAGGTTTTGAGTTTCCTCTTCCTACTGTCAAGAAGAAATATGATATTCTTATTGTTGGGGACGTGCATATCCCCGTTGAGGTAACCTAGTGTTATTCGAAATTTCTCCAGTTTCATGCGATTCGGAATGAGTTTGTTAACAAGACTTGATCAACCTTGTTAGTGGATTCCTTTTGACGAGCATGAGATGGATGAAGTTAGAATGCACAACTCTCTATACCCTCCTTTTACTTTATGTTATTTAGTTTAAATAAAGCAAAAATATTATTTTCTGTCTGTTTTCTGAATTATCCTTGCAATAAAAAATACCCCAAAAATAAAAGTTCTCTAAATGTCCTGAAAATTTAATATGACTTTTTCTAGAATATTTAAGAATTTTTGGCACTAAGAACACACCAGGGGGACCCACCATGTGCCCACGAGGGTGGAGGGCGCGCCCCCTACCTCGTGGACCCCACGTGGGCCCCCTCCACTTATTCTTGCACCCACACACTTTGTCTTCCTCCAGAAAAAATCATCCACCAGCTCAAACCCGAGTTCTAGTTCATCTTGCTGCCATTTTCGATCTCCTTTCTCAAAGCTCCATTCACAAAACTGCTTTGGGGCATTGTTCTTCGGTATGTGAATCCTCCAATGGTCCAATTAGCTTTTGTTCTAGTGCTTTATTTATTGCAATTTTTTGCTGCTTAGGTGACCCTATTCTTGAGCTTGCATGTCAAACTTATGTGGTCAAAAGTAGTTTTAATGCATGATATGGCCTCTAGGCACTTGTAGGAGTAGTTGCTATCAATTTTGTTGAGTTTCGTTCACTTTTATTTTGAGTCACTAAAAATTTTAGAAATTTTTCAAAGGAAGAAATATGTTTAGGAAAATATACCAAGGCAGTTCCTCAAGGAATCAAGGACCCCAGCCCGCGATACGTGAGCCGGACTATGAACTACCAAGAGAAGCTCAAGTGTGACCTTGTGAATGGCCGTTAGATGATTTTATGGTCCAAGCAGGAATTAAGGAGGAATTTGACACGTATGTGCGTAATGCTGAACTTGAGAGCTTCGTGTCAGATAAGTGCCCCCAATATTATCACCTAACTGATTCCTTTGTGAGAAGGTTTAAATTTACATTGTCACGCAATGCTCACACTGTCCTGTTTGATCTCTATGATAAATCTTATACCATGGATTTAGAAGATTTTAATACTTCTTGTAAACTCCCGCAGTGGGGTAGTGTTAGTGAACCTCGCAAATCTGAATTTAAAGACTTTCTTGCTAGTATCACTATGGGGGAATCTAGAGAAATAACATACGCTACCATAGGGAGCATTCATTTTCCTACCATACATTATTTTGATCTCTTCGTGGGTAGATGCATTAACGGTAAAGATGAGGCTTGCCACATGTGCGTTCCAGATCTTAGTGTCCTCAAAAGTGCGGTATTGGGTGATAAACAATATAGCTTGAGGGCTATTATTGCACGTAGGTTGCATCTTAATAGTTTAAATGGAGATTTGTTTGGTGGAATTTATGCAACTCCTGTAGCTAACTATCTTGATATACCCATACGTGGAAATGATATTGAGTTACCTCCTGCTTATCTAGATTATAATGCTATGGTTCGTCATCAGTTTGTTGAGAGGAATGAACAGTTCCTCCAGTACCGACTAATCTTTAACAAACGGCGCACCATCCATGTTGCTCTCCCTGCTCCTGCTTTCTTTGACTTTCAGGCAAAAGGGAGATATGTTATAACTAGGGAGGAGGCGAATGAGTACGAGAGGAGGATGGAGGTAGCTCGCCTCTAGGCTATAGCTCTTCAGGCAGTAGCTGCTGCATCTCAGTACGACCCCAGCTTCAACTTTGGATATCCACCAGGCCAGCCATGGCCATAGACCAACTTAGGCCAAAAGCCTAAGCTTGGGGGAGTATGTATTTCTCACCGACATTACATTCATGTTCACACACTCATTCTAGTTGTCGGTGCTCATAATTTTTCATTGTATTATCCATGCTAGTTTATTTTCTTTTTAAGCTTTCTTCTTGTGTGTTTGAAAAACCTTAATAAAAATATAAAAAAATTAGCTGTAGCTTTTAGCTATTTTACATTCCATGCCTATAGTAGTAGTAATTAAAAAGAAAACCCAAAACTATTTCTTGTTCTTCTTTTGCTTGTTGGGAGCTTTACCGTCTAAATAGTTTTATTTCTTTCCTTTGGGGGTCAAGAGGAGAAGACCATAATGAAAATGTTGAGTGGCTCTTATATGCATTATTGTTGATCTAACAAAGAGCCCATATTACCTTGTCTTTTCCCTTGAATTGAATGCTTGCAGATTCCAGCTTAGTCCAATGCACGTGCACTATTATTATTATACACACTATTCGGTTGTGCAAGTGAAAGGCAATAATGACGATATATGATGGACTGATTGAGATGAGAGAAGCTGGTACGAACTTGACCTCTCTTGTTTTCGTAAATATGATTAGTTCATCATTCCTGATTTAGCCTATTATGAATGAAACATGTTTGCAATGACAATTAGAGATTATAGTTGCTCATGCTATGCTTAAGTAGATAGGAGTTTATAATGGTTTACCTTGCGTGCCAACATGCAATTAAAATGGTTGTGCTATGGTGTGATAGGGTGGTATCCTCCTTTGAACGATTTGAGTGGCTTGACTTGGCACATGTTCACGCATGTAGTTGAAACAAAATCAACATAGCCTCCACGATATTTATGTTCACGGTGAATTATATCCTACTCATGCTTGCATTCAGTGTTGATTAATTTTAATGCATGTTTGTGACTGTTGTCGCTCTCTAGCTGGTCGCTTCCCAGTATCTTTCTAGCCTTCACTTGTACTAAGTGGGAATATATTGCTTGTGCATCCAACTCCATAAACCCTAGAGTTATTCCATATGAGTCCACCATACCTTCCTATATGCGGTATCTACCTGCCGTTCCAAGTAAATTTGTATGTGCCAAACTCTAAACCTTCAAATGAAATTCTGTTTTGTATGCTCGAATAGATCATGTATGAACTAGGGATGTATGTATCTTCGATGCTGGGTTATTCTCAAGAGGAGTGGACTCTGCTCCTCACTCATGAGAAAATGGCTGGTCACCGGGATGCCCAGTCCCTTGCTCAAACCAAATCAAAATAATTGCAAACAAAACTTCCCCAGGATTGTTGTTAGTTGGAGGCACCCGTTGTTTCGGGCAAGCCATGGATCGATGCTTGTTAGTGGTGGGGGAGTATAAACTTTACCATTCTGCATGGGAACCGCCTATAATGTGTGTAGCATGGAAGATATCGAGATCTCCCAGTTGTTATGTTGACAATGAAAGTATACCGCTCAAAATATTATTCATCTCTATTTCAAAATCGAGCTCTGGCACCTCTACAAATCCCTGCTTCCCTCTGCGAAGGGCCTATCTATTTACTTTTATGTTGAGTCATCATCCTCTTATTAAAAGGCACTAGTTGGAGAGCACCGCTATCATTTGCATGCATTACTATTAGTTTACATTGAGTATGACTGGATCTCTTTTACCATGAATTAGAATTTCCAGTCGGCCCTTGATCTTCAGGGGTGCTCTGCATTTATGTTTTGCGGTCTCAGAAAGGGCTAGCGAGATACAATCTTGTTATATCATATTATGATTGTTTTAAGAAAGTGTTGTGATCCAAGATTTATTATTATTGCTTGCTAGTTGATTATGCCATTGATATGAGTAAACATGAGACCTAAATGTTATTGTGAATATGGTTAGTTCATAATCTTTGCTAAAAACTTGAATGTTGTTTTTACATATTTACAACAACAAGAGCAAACAGAGTTTGCAAAAGTTTTTCATTATCACTTTCAGTTTGTCAACTAAATTGCTTGAGGACAAGTAAAGGTTTAAGCTTGGGGGAGTTGATACGTCTCCAACGTATCTCCTTTTCCAAACACTTTTGCCCTTGATTTGGACTCTAACTTGCATGATTTGAATGGAACTAACCCGAACTGACGCTATTTTCAGCAGAATTGCCATGGTGTTATTTTGTGCAGAAATAAAAGTTCTCGGAATGACCTGAAAATCAACGGAGAATATTTTTGGAATATATAAAAAATACTGGTGAAAGAATCATGGCCAGGGGGCCCACACCCTATCCACGAGGGTGGGGGGCGCGCCCCCTGCCTCATGGGCCCCCTGGTGCTCCACCGACCTCAACTCGAACTCTATATATTCACGTTCAGGGAGAAAAAAAATCAGAGAGAAGCATTCATCGCGTTTTACGATACGGAGCTGCCGCCAAGCCCTATTCTCCCTTGGGAGGGCCGATCTAGAGTCCGTTCGGGGCTCCGGAGAGGGGAATCCGTCGCCATCGTCATCATCAACCTTCCTCCATCACCAATTTCATGATGCTCACCGCCGTGCGTGAGTAATTCGATCGTAGGCTTGCTGGACGGTGATGGGTTGGATGAGATTTATCATGTAATCGAGTTAGTTTTGTTAGGGTTTGATCCCTATTTTCCATTATGTTCTGAGATTGATGTTGCTATGACTTTGCTATGCTTAATGCTTGTCACTAGGGCCCGAGTGCCATGATTTCAGATCTGAACCTATTATGTTTTCATGAATATATGTGAGTTCTTGATCCTATCTTGCAAGTCTATAGTCACCTATTATGTGTTATGATCCGTTAACCCCGAAGTGACAATAATCGGGATACTTACCGGTGATGACCGTAGTTTGAGGAGTTCATGCATTCACTAAGTGTTAATGCTTTGGTCCGGTACTCTATTAAAAGGAGGCCTTAATATCTCTTAGTTTCCAATAGGACCCCGCTGCCACGGGATGGTAGGACAAAATATGTTATGCAAGTTCTTTTCCATAAGCACGTATGACTATATTCGGAATACATGCCTACATTACATTGAGGAACTGCAGCTAGCACTACAAAAAAAGAGACATCTGTGACATTTTGGGCCGAACGAATTTTTTCTGTCATACTTATGACACTTCTATGACGATAATTGTGACAAAACCCGGTATCATCATAGATGTGGTGGGGTCCTACTTCTATGACAAAAAATCATGATAGAAAATGGGCTTTTCGTCCTGGGCGGGCCGGAGACGCAGCTGCATGACATTCTTTGGGCCGTCCATGACGGAAAAAACCATGGTGGAAGCGAGGGCGCGGAAAATATCGGGGAGTCCCCGATTACGGTGGGTGGTCGGGGGCCGAGCGATGCGCGTTTCTCTCGTACGTACGCGCATGTGTGTGAGGCGTTGGGCTCTAACTGAACCCGAGAGAGGCGTTGGGCTCTAATTGAACCCGAGCGATTGCACTGCAGGCTACGCGTTACTGAACCCAAGCGATCGATTGATAGCTGTTAACTGACCCCGATCGAGCGATTCCTTCGCTAGTGCTGCTAACTGATGTCGATCGATGCTGCCTCTGGATGAACAGTGAGCGTTGCGGGGGGGGGGGGGGTGTTTGGATGAATAGTTCCCGGTGGGGGGGTGGATGAACAGGACCCCGTGGTGTTGCCTCTGGATGAACAGTACCCTGATCGATCAAGCTGGTTGGGGCTAGATGAATAGGATCCCGTGGAGGGCAGGATGAACAGGACCACCCCGTGGAGGGCAGGATGAACAGTAGACAGTGGAGGGCAGGATGAACAGTAGCCCATGGAGGGGTGGTTGAACAGGAGCCCGTGGAGAGGGATGGTTGAACAGTAGCCGGTGGAGTAGCGCGTGGTGGAGGCTGGATGAACAGGAGACCGTGGATGAACAGTAACAGGTGGAGGCTGGAGGAGGTCGACGGTGGATGAACAGTAGCCCCGTGGAGGCTGGAGGGGTTCGACGGTGGAGATGAACAGTATCCTGTGGAGTCCCGTTTTGCGGTGCGCCACACCCCTCCCGATGAATAGGACCCCCGTTTCGACCGTAGCGCTCCAAGACAAGTCCATTTCCTTCGTTTTGCGGTACGCCACACCCCTGCCGATCAACAGGACCCCCGTTTCGACTGTACGAGGTCCGTTTCCTCCGTTTTGCGGTATGCCAGACCCCTCCCGATGAACAGGATCCCGTTTTGAACGTGGTCGGTTGAACACAAGGCCGTTTCCTCCGCTCTGCGGTACGCCAGACCCCTCCCGATGAACTGGATCCCGTTTCGAACGTGGTCGGTCGAACACAAGGCCGTTTCCTCCGTTCTGCGGTACGCCAGGCCTTGTTTCCATCGGCTGTTCCGTCCAAGCCCTCCCGATGAACACGATGACGCATTCCGTTCCGACCCAGCCGGTTGGCTCCCCATGAACACGACGACGACGATGTTTCTTCGTTCCGACCTAGCCATGTACACGAGCCCTGGCCGTACGTACGCGCGAGTAGGTGTTCGAGACCCCGCCCGTATGTACGTGCGTGGCCGTATTTTCTTTCTTGCACACTGGCCGCTATATGTACGTGTACATGCTACGTGCACGCCTCTACATCAACCAATATGTACGTACATGTTCACGACCAGAATGACAACGCTATGTACGCTTTGACCAGGTGGGTCCCGACTGTCAGGCACTTCCTTGTGTGCGAAGATGTAGCTGGTGGGTCCCAGCAGTCAGGGGGTGAATCATTTTTTTTGCTCGGGCACACTTCCTCGCGAAGATGCAGCTGGTGGGTCCCAGTTTTCAGGGGGAAACATTTTTTCATGAAATATGGAGGCCCGTCCGGTGGGTCCCTGCTGTCAGGTGGAGGAATAATTATTTTGCGCGTAATAAGGAGGCACTTCCTTGCTGCGGCCGTGGACCTAGCTGTCCACGTATAGTCCAAGTCCAATGGAAGCCGTTCCTTGACCACGTTGACCACACCGCGCCGAGAGCACCCGGGCGGTGGACGACGGCGAGGCCTAGGAAGGGGACGACGCGGAGCCGGGGAAGACGCGGCAGTGGATGCCCACACATAGAGGAGTACGAGGGTTCACTTGTTCACTGCGGTGTGAGGCTGCCGTCGCCGCAGAATAATAGGGGGTGTGGGTGAGTAGAGGGATGGCCTGGCCAACGGTGGGAATAGTAGGGGGCAGTGAGGCCTCCGCGGCAGCACAGCCAGCCACGGGAGGCAGGAGCATGCACCACGACCGGCGCTGCTTTGGGCGGCTGGAGCAACAAGACCAGAGGTTGAAGAAGTACTACGGCCGTTGGATGGACATCGTACGGTCACTGGAGCTAGAATCGTTCATATTGACTAAGTTGACAAAGCACTCCATCCCCGTCAACTTAGTAGGCCCACAAGTCAGCCTCCCACCAAGGTATTCATTTTTTTGTGCATTATAAGGACGCACTTCCGGTGGGTCCGACCTGACAGCAGGGGAACGTTTTTTTCACGCAATACGGTGGCCTGTTCGGTGGGTCCCAGCAGTCAGGGAGCAAACATTTTTTCGTGAAATACGGTGGCCCGTCCGGTGGGTCCCTGCTGTCAGGTGGAGGAATCATTATTTTCCGTGTAATAAGGAGGCACTTCCTTGCTGCCGTCATGGACCCAGCTGTCAGCCTCTCCACATACAGTCCACGTCCGATGGAAGCCGTTCCTTGACCACATTGACCACGCTGCACCGAGAGCACCAGGGCGGTGGATGATGGCGAGGCCTTGGCAGGGGACGATGCGGAGCCGGGGACGACGCGACAGTGGAAGCCCGCGCGGAGAGGAGTACGAGGGTTCACTGGTTCGGCTGCGGTGTGAGGCTGCCGTCGCCGTGGAATAACAGGGGGTGTGAGTGAGTAGAGGGATGGACTGGCCAGCGGTGGGAGTAGTAGGGGGCGGTGAGGCCTCCGCGGCATCACAGCCGGCCACGGGAGGCAGGAGCACGCGGCACGACCGGCACTACTTTGGGTGGCTGGAGCAAGAAGACCAGAGGTTGAAGAAGCACTACGGCCGTTGGATGGACATCGAACAGTCACTACAGCTAGAATCGTTCATATTGACTAAGTTGACAAAGCCCTTCGTACGCGTCAACATAGTGGGCCCACAAGCCAGCTTCCGAAACGGTGCGCCCCAGATGTCAGGGGAGGAATCATTTTTTGGGCGGGTGAAGCTAGAATATCCGAGATTGAAGAAGAAGCATGACATCCGTTGGATGGACATCCGACGGCCACTGCTGCTAGAACCATGTGTTAACTATAATAAGTTCACAAAGCCTTGCATACGCGTCAACTTCTTTTTTTAGGGGATGTGTCAACTTAGTAGGCCCACAAGTATGTGGGAGAGAACTTATACCCATTTGTGATTTGTAAGAATGTACAACCCATTTTTGAATTCTAATGGAATTTACTACAGCCCATTTACAGTTTGTTAAAAGTAAAGCCCATTTTCTAGCTAGAACAACGATTAATAATTTCAACCAACCGTTCAAGACAGAACTAAATAAAATTTCCCACATTTTGATGGGATCCGAAATATTTTTATCCCAAAATTTCTAGTCAGATTAAATATTAATTTGTATTACGTAAAAATCTAACGAAACACTACGCGCGCAATAATTGAAAATTAAGATTTTCAAAATCCATAAATAATATTTTATAAAATAATTCTGTGCTTGGTGCATTTTTTTATAGTTACTACCCAGCTTTTATAATTACATCCCATTTATTATTTTTAAAGCCCATTTTCCTGTTAAGCCTAATGCATCCTTCCTAGGAGAGATTTGCAGCCCAGCGGGGTGGAGAATAACAAGTTGACCTTGCCTGGGTATTCCTCAAAAAAACGTATAGCTGGGCTAGCCATTTCCATCTTCAAAAAAATTAATTTTTTGAGGGCTTAAAAAATTAATATCTTGAAAAAAATTAATATCTGGGCTTGATATCTGTCCTGGGCTAGACGGGCCACAGCCCGCCCAGTTAATACCCTGCTCTCCTCTAAACAGCAACGAAAACATCGCCAAGAAAAACTCTGCAGTGCTCACGCCTCAAAAACACAAATACTGCTCGAGCTGCTTGGTCCCAGCTGTCGGCTGCACCTTGTACAATTCTCTCGTTTATTGACTACATAGGTTGACAATGGTGTGGGACCGTGATGTCAGGAAACCAGGAGGAAGCAAAAAAATATAGTTGTACATAATAAGGAGGCACTTGCGTACGTATGGCTATGGCCCTAGTGGGTCTGTACTGTCAACCAGTAAAAATAAAGTCATCTCCTGAATCCTCATGTTCATTGACCATGTTAACAATGCTCAGCGCCATGGCGAGTGCAACAACTGGAAGGATGACAGAGAGAGCCTCGTAGGCCCTACGGATGGTCTGATACAACGCCCGCTGCTCATTCAGGAAGCCAGGATCATTAGACACCTATGAGCACCTTCGAGAGACTGAGACAGCATGAAACGGTTAGGCTGCGCTTGGGAGCTCTTGTTTATTTCACAACTTTATTAAGATACAAGTGTAATTTACTCGTCATCGAAAACAACGCGTAAAATACATGCGTAATGAAACTGAGGGCCCGAGGTCTGTAAGTAAAACCGGCGGGTTACGCGTGTAATTTGAGAGAACGGTGTATATTTTACTAGTTGAAATCGACCAACCAAGCGCTTCGCCTGAGACCATCTGCTTTTATTTATAAGCGTCAGTTTTACAAGCGGTTTTCGTTGGAAAACGACGATCCAATCACGACCTAAGATGATGAGTTGGTCGGAAGATCATATGGTTTCACATCTAACCTGCCCAACTTGTTGTATAGGCTATGAATGAAACATAAGACGATGAACTTCTTAAGCACGGAAACAACAGAAGAGGATGATCCTAACAAGTAAATCACTCGCATTAGATCGACATGCAAAACAATACGAAGCATTATTCTTAGGAGGCACGGTGAATAGCTCGTGATGCCGCATGCCACAACATTCCAAGCTCAACTTTGCAATCAAACACAAGGCCTGGCATTACATAGACAATATCCAGTACAAACTCTTAAAATATCTTACACAAGTCAACATTCATGTGACTATGCATCTCAGCAGAGTAAATATTTACTTCTGAACTGAAGACAGGAATAGGAAAAAACAATCGACGTTGCTCACAGCAAAGGGCGTCCCACTCAAAAATATCAAATGCATGTCTTCTGGCTAACATCAATCAGCAAAAATTGACAAGGTTTTCCAATTCCAATATATTAAACTAATGTCAACTTTGACAAGCTTTTCCCATTCAAAATATGTAATGCCTATGATTGTGGAATGGGCAGGGTTTGTCATCAGTTTGTCATCTGATAGTCTGGTGGCTCAAGGTGATGACGAATGATTAGAGAACCATTCGATGTATTGTGCATGATGGAGTATTATTATGGAGGACACGAACCATCTAAACATTTTGTGCAGTTCCACTAAAATCAAGCTGAGCATCCCTGTGGATTTCGTATTTATATGCTGCCAGAAAACAAAGACACATCAGCACACACATGAATATTGGCGCAAGTGTCAACCCACCAATCGGTGGACTAACGAACTAAAAGTACGGTATATAGATTACCATACCCAGATGCCCCATCATTGTTGCTTAGAGTGACATTGACAGACTTGGAGTCCTGTACTGGCTTCCTGGTACTTGTTTGGGCACTTGTTTGCCCAGTGTTCCTCCGAACCACAAGTAAAGCAGCCATCTCTGCAGACTAGTCATGTCACCAGCGTCTACTAATACTCTGTAAAGCTTCTCGATCATTCCTTGTGTAATGTAGCGCAAACAATGACTACTTCTTTCTGCAAAGTGGTAAGACCAACTAGACCCAGTAATGCAGCAGTTTGCCTTAGACACATTGGATCCTTTTATGCAATTCAACTAAAATCAAAGTCGGAATAAAACCAAGCTTTAATTTTCATATCCCTGTAAGCAACAAAAGGTATAAGGGAAACAATTACTGAGAAATAACGGTTGATGACTTTGTTGGGGAACGTCGTAATTTCAAAAAATTTCCTATGCACACGCAAGATCATGGTGATGCACAACAGCAAGAGGGGAGAGTGTTGTCCACGTACCCTCATAGACCGAAAGCGGAAGCGTTAGCACAACGCGGTTGATGTAGTCGTACGTCTTCATGACCCGACCGATCAAGTACCGAACGCACGGCACCTCCGAGTTCCGCACACGTTCACCCCGATGACGTCCCTCAAACTCTGATCCAGCTGAGTTTTGAGGGAGAGTTTCGTCAGCACGATGGCGTGGTGACGATGATGATGTTCTACCGATGCAGGGCTTCGCCTGAGCACCGCTATAGTATTATTGAGGTGGACTATGCTGGAGGGGGGCAGCACACACGGCTAAAAGATCAAACGATCAATTGTTGTGTCTCTAGGGTGCCCCGTGCCGCCGTATATAAAGGAGCAAGGGGGGGGGTGCGGCCGGCCAAGAGAGAGGGCGCGCCAGGAGGAGTCCTACTACCACCGGGAGTAGGACCTCCCCCTTTTCCTAGTTGGATTAGGACTTGGGAGGGGGAAAGAGGAGGGAGAGAGGAAGGAAGGGAGGGCGCCGCACTCCTCTCCTTGTCCTATTCCGACTAGGGGGAGGGGCGCGCGGCCCAGCCCTGGCCACCTCTCCTCTTCTCCGTAAAGGCCCACTAAGGCCCATTAACCTCCCGGGGTGTTCCGGTAACCTCCCGGTACTCCGGTAAAATCCCGATTTCACCCGGAACACTTCTGATATCCAAACATAGGCTTCCAATATATCAGTATTCATGTCTCGACCATTTCGAGACTCCTCGTCATGTCCGTGATCACATCCGGGACTCCGAACAACCTTCGGTACATCAAAACATATAAACTCATAATATAACTGTCATCGAAACGTTAAGCGTGCGGACCCTACGGGTTCGAGAACTATGTAGACATGACCGAGACACGTCTCCGGTCAATAACCAATAGCGGAACCTAGATGCTCATATTGGCTCCCACATATTCTACGAAGATCTTTATCGGTCAGACCACATAACTACATACGTTGTTCCCTTTGTCATCGGTATGTTAGTTGCCCGAGATTCGATTGTTGGTATCTCAATACCTAGTTCAATCTCGTTACCGGCAAGTCTCTTTACTCATTCCATAATACATCATCCTGCAACTAACTCATTAGTTGCAATGCTTTGCAAGGCTTAAGTGATGTGCATTACCGAGAGGGCCAGAGATACCTCTCCGACAATCGGAGTCACAAACCCTAATCTCGAAATACGCCAACACTACAAGAAATATGTCAACTTGTGACCTTGACTATTGGTCACTGAAAGGTCATTATTTTTCATTTGCGACCTTTTTGTGACCAAAAACAGAAGGTCAAAAGCTGGCGGTCGTAAACTGAAATTAACGACCTTCTCTGTGAGAAGGTCGTAGACGTTTATGACCAAGATATGCCTGCTGGTTTGTTTTGTTCACTAGCAACCTCCCCAGGCCACGTAGGCATCTAGGGTGGCAAGCTGATGTGGCACAAGATTCAGCCCGGTCCAATTCGGTTTTCTACCTGGGCCTAGCCCATTAATTTAGGCTTTCTATATATTTTTTTCCTGTCAATTTTTGTTCAGACTTCATGGGCCAAGCCCAACAATTCAGTCTTTTATTTATTTCTTGGTTGTGGCCTTTTAACATTTGTTTGGGCCTAGGCCATTATATTTTGTTGCTGGTCCCACCAATCAGATGGATACCACTTGTTATAATCTCACACATTAGACCCACGTGACAGAAAATTCAAAAGTGATTTCATAAGTGGGCTCCATGAGTCAGGTTCCATTTCACACGCTTTGAAACCACATAATGAATATTTCAAACAGAACATAACAAATGTAGTTCGTCAAAGAAGGATAAATAAGTCAACTACAATCTGTACATAGTCTATTACAACATTATTCAAATCATTCCAGTCTATTACACATAAGACAGAACATATAACTCTTTGCTACACGGCTTAGAACTTCAAATATACTTCCTAGTTCACTTTGCTGGAGCTCTTGTAAATGAGAGGAAACACCATTTTCGGGTATGTTTGTAGAGGCTGAACCAAGGCATCTAACAATAAACCAAAAGAGTTAGAAACAAAATAAAAACAAATATACAAAGCAGATAGGGACTAAATCTTGAAGTATATGTACATGTAACAACCATAACGAATAGCTAGTTAAGAGCAAAATAGAATAATCTTACAACAGAATATAACCACACGTCACCTCTATCTATTCTGTGTGTATAAGTAAAGAAAATTATGTACCAATAATTATATTATGGGACGGTGGGAGTATTACATATGATTACTTTCAGGTTATAATTTTTCTTCACCTATAGTCTACTCCTATATTCAGGGAACCTTAGTCAGGTATCACTAGTGAGCACAGAACAAAACAAAACAAAATAAAGGTGTTGGCTATATAAGTGAAGACTATTCACGGCTTTTTAGAACGTACAATAAACCAACAAGGACTTACAAGTTGCAAATAATCAAAACTTAGTAGTCACTGAACCTTGCAAAACACATATTGTGGCATAGTTCATCGAAAAGAAAGATGATCGCAATAACAATTAACAAGATTGTGGTGGCCAGAAGACCACCACCATAGATGCATCTTAACAAGATTGTGATTGCAATAACAATAACAATTAACAAGATTGTGATGTACGCTATCAGGGAAGAGGGGGAGGGAGATGGAGGAGCTACCTGCTGCGGTCGCAATGTAAGCAGAGGAGCAGACCCCTCCCGCCCCTCCCCCATGAGCAGGACATGGCTGCCGGCTAGGCACGCCCCTACTCCTCCACCTCCTTGATCAGGAGACCCCCTTCCCCTACTGCTTCTTGGCGCGCCGCATCACTAGTCACCTCCTCATGCAAGAAGTACACAATAAATAGACAGATGGTCAGTGAGGTACATTTCCAGAGCAACAGAAGCTTAAAATTAACAGAAATACACACATCAAATGAAGTCACTAAGATACTTAAGTGCACCACATGGTGTAGAATTATGTGGTATATAATTGCAACACATGAACCAAAAGAGGAATAACATCATCACCAAGAGTTTCTAATGATAAGCATAGCTCCCTACAAAAAAAGAACTAAGGGCACAGTGACTAAAGCATGCGGACCACAATATTCAAAGCAGAAGAAAGCGGGCAGTATGAGCTACCTACTGGCAAAGTATAAAACCTGAATCATATAGTATAAATGAATCAAGAAAACAAGAACTAACAATGAGAACTGCATACCAATGCACCAGATGATCAACATCAAGCGTAGTATATTCACATAAGTTTGCTTATTCGGTAAATTATTGTATACAAATAGCTTCAGTTGAAACTTATAGAAAGGTTAAGCACTTTCAACTACCAGATCTAGACCCATAGTCTACATGTTGCAATGTGACATTCCTAGAAGCATACAGTTACATAACAGAAGCAATTTTAGTTACCTAGGTACCCACGAGACAACCCCACTACATCAAAGAACTGCAATGTGAAATTCAAAGAAGAAAAAGTTAAACAATGCATATAACTATGACCAGCTGATGTTATGATGGCTTCCACATTTGAAAAACAGATATCCTCATGTTATGGGTAAGAACCCAACAGTATACTGTGTTGATCACAATTTCAACAGTTCTAGACAAATCTATCAACAGAAAACATATTAAACTGATGGAAGAATTTGTTCCCAAATTACTTTTTGTTAGAAGCTAAACATTTATATCAAGCGCAGTATATGATGAACTAACCTTGTTATGACTAGTTGTGTTGTACTAGTATGCTAACGCATCCCAGGACAGACGGACGTCGCCCAGCCATGGTATTTTGGTTTGGAAACCAAAGCAAGAAGAATACTCCTATATGTATAGGAAGTTGGTAACTAGTACTAGACAGAGCATGGAAAACTGACACAATGTGTTGGTGCTTTCATGGTCAGTCTATCTGACAGTAGAAGAGTTTGAAAACATGATTTTACATGCAATGGATGCACAGGCGCGCACATACAAAGAGATGGAGAGAGAGATTGCTAGCTAGAGCTGGTTTGAGTCATCCAAAATTGAACAATTTCAGACATGGCATCCACAATCTATATGCATCCAGAACTCATCAGCCTGTATGCTCTAGTCTGGTACCATATCCCCACAAAAACCATGTGGACCAAAGGTGCAAGCACGAAACGAGGATCTATGTGAAATTTCTATCTATGCACCATATTGCTGGATAATTCATGGAGCAAGAAGAAATACAAAGACAACATCTGATGATGCGCTAACAAATCAGCTGCTTCATCCATCCAGATCATGGGCGGCGTGATAGAATAAGAGACTACCTGGACGTCCTCGACGGTGGTGCGGAGCTCGGGCGAGTCCTTGACGGCCTTGATGTGGTCGACGCCGTTCTAGACGATGTCAAGCCTATCGACGATGCGCTCGAGCGGGTGGACCAAGCACTCCCATGCCGGCTCCACGCCCTTCTTGAGCTCCTCCAGCTCGCCCTCCTGTGAGCAACCACAACCACATATGGTCAGATCCGGACGGGCAATGAGCGGGTGAACGAACAGGGATCAGGGGAAGGTGGATAAGGGCGTACAAGGCGGGCGAGGAGCGTGCGGATCCCAGGACGGACGTGCGCGGGCTCGACGCGGTCGAAGGGCGGGAAGTCGAAGTCGGCGAGCAGCGGGTTGCTGCTGCTGTCAGCGTCCGCCATGGCGTCGGAGGCGGCGGTGCAGTAGGCAGAGTAGGCGGGGGTGGCGGAAGGGAGGGTGGCTGGGGCAGGGGGAGGAGGGGGCGGCGACGGTGGAGGGACCTGCCGGCATTGTCGATCTGGATCGGGGAGGAGGTGGCGACGCATTGGATCTAGATCGGGGAGGAGATGGCGGCGCTTTGGATAGGGGAGGAGGAGTTCCGCGTCCTGTGGGAGGGAAGCAGATGGGAGAGGTGAGGTCGTCGGCGGCGAGCTGTGGGAGGGACGAGGCGGTGGGTGGGTGGCGGTGTGCGGAGGCAAGGAGGCACGGGTGGGGCGTGAGGGACACTAGGGTTTGGAGTTTGGATGAGGGGGCTGAGAGGGAAGAGGCCACGAGGGATGAGAGTGTGAGGGGGACGAGGGCTACCGTCGGATCCGGGAGTATCCGACAGTGTGTGACCCATGATCCGCGTGAGATGCATGTGAACCAATCAGAACGCAGTAAACATTTTGAAGATGTCATGACCATTAAAATTGGTCGTAATTGATTAAAAATAAGTTCTTTTCACAAGAAAAGTATTTTCTATTTTTTGAGTAACAATAATTGTTCTTTTTTGTGAAAACCTACCAAATATTTGTTGCAAAATGGCACCACATCATTTTTAGAAATCATTATACCACATTTTATGCACAATTGACCAAATGGTGGGGTGTGAAAAGTTTTTATCCTCCTCTCGTGAGAAAGATAAATTTCTGACGATTCAGTAGGAAATGGTTCAAATTTGAACTGTAGCTGCCTCATAGTTTGTTATTTATTTTTTGCAAGATTCATTTTTAGGTACAAAAGTATCTATTTAATCAGAGAAACACCAAAAGTTTTCCAAGATTCAACCACTAGCTAGGAACGGTCATGCCCGCCGTTTTGACCGCATTTTGAAACGGACATGAAAAATTCAAAAAAATTCAAAAAATTGGAAAACCTTTGCATTGTGTCATTATATGTGGCCAAGTTACCGCTAAAAATAATAAACTTGTAATACGATAACTTCTTTAAAAAAGTGTTCTCAGAAATGAGCTATCATGCGTGACGATTCATGGCTTTCAAGCCAAATGATCAGTCTTATGGCCACATTCATGGCATAGTTTGTTTAAATGATCTCATATTGTGCACAAGGGTGCATATTGGAATTCCAAACAATGTTGCCTAAGAGAGTTTTCATTTTCTTTGAACAGAAAATTCATTTTCCATTTTTCTGAGTGCCTGAAATGAGTTTTTTTGTGAAGAACCTACCAAATAATTGTTGCAAAATTGGACCAAATCAATTTTCTAAAATACTAGGACATATTTAATGCACAATTGACAAAATGGTTGGGTGTAAAAAAGGTTTGATCCACGTCTCGTGAAAAAGACAAATTCCTGCCGATTCAGTTGGAAGCGGGTCAAATTTGAACTGTAGCTGCCTTGTAGTTTGCTCTTTATTTTTTCCAAAAATCATTTCTAGGTACATAAGTACCTATTTAATCAGAGAAACACCAAAAAAATTCCAAGATTCAACCACTAGCTAGGAACGGTCATGCCCGCCGTTTTGACCGCATTTTGAAACAGGCATAAAAAATTCAAAAAAATCAAAAAATTGGGAAACCTTCGCATTGTGTCATCATATGTGACCAAGTTTTCAGGAAAAAATAACAAACTTGTAATACGGCAATTATTTAAAAAAAGTGTTCTCAGAAATGAGCTACCATGGGTGAAGATTCATGGCTTTCCAGCCAAATGATCAATCTTATGGCCACATTCATGGCATAGTTTGTTCAAATGATCTCATATTTTGCACAAGGGTGCATATTGGAATGGCAAACAATGTTGCCTAAGGAAGTTTTCATTTTCTTTGGACGAAAAAACCATTTTCCATTTTTCAAGTGCCTGAAAGGAGGTTTTTTGTGAAGGACCTCCCAAATAATTGTTGCAAAATTGGACCAAATCAATTTTCTAAAATACTAGGACATATTTAATGCACAATTGACAAAATGGTTGGTTGTAAAAAGGTTTGATCCACCTCTCGTGAAAAAGACAAATTCCCGCCGATTTAGTTGGAAGCGGGTCAAATTTGAACTACAGCTGCCTCATAGTTTCCTATTTATTTTTTCCAAAAATCATTTCTAGGTACATAAGTACCTATTTAATCAGAGAAACACCAAAAAAATTCCAAGATTCAACCACTAGCTAGGAACGGTCATTCCCGCCGTTTTGACCGCATTTTGAAACGGGCATAAAAAATTCAAAAAAAATCAAAAAATTGGGAAACCTTCGCATTGTGTCATAATATGTGACCAAGTTTTCAGGAAAAATAACAAACTTGTAATACGACAATTATTTAAAAAAAGTGTTCTCAGAAATGAGCTATCATGGGTGAATATTCATGGCTTTCAAGCCAAATGATCAATCTTATTGCCACATTGATGGCATAGTTTGTTCAAATGATCTCATATTGTTTACAAGGGTGCATATTGGAACGGCAAACAATGTTGCCTAAGGGAGTTTTCATTTTCTTTGGACGAAAAAACCATTTTCCATTTTTCGAGTGCCTGAAAGGAGGTTTTTTGTGAAGGACCTCCCAAATAATTGTTGCAAAATTGGACCAAATCAATTTTCTAACATACTAGGACATATTTAATGCACAATTGACAAAATGGTTGGTTGTAAAAAGGTTTGATCCACCTCTCGTGAAAAAGACAAATTCCCGCTGATTCAAGAGAAAGCGGGTCAAAATTGAACTGCAGCTGCCTCATAGTTTGCTATTTATTTTTTCCAAAAATCATTTCTAGGTACATAAGTACCTATTTAATCAGAGAAACGCCAAAAAAATTCCAAGATTCAACCACTAGCTAGGAACGGTCATTCCCGCCGTTTTGACCGCATTTTCAAACGGGCATAAAAAATTCAAAAAAATCAAAAAATTGGGAAACATTCGCATTGTGTCATCATATGTGACCAAGTTTTCAGGAAAAATAACAAACTTGTAATACGGCAATTATTTAAAAAAGTGTTCTCAGAAATGAGCTATCATGGGTGAAGATTCATGGCTTTCAAGCCAAATGATCAATCTTATGGCCACATTCATGGCATAGTTTGTTCAAATGATCTCATATTGTGCACAAGGGTGCATCTTGGAATTCCAAACAATGTTTCTTAAGGGAGTTTTCATTTTCTTTGCACAAAAAAACCATTTTCCATTTTCCGAGTGCCTGAAATGAGTTTTTTGTGTGAAGGACCTACCATATATTTGTTGCAAAATTGGACGAAATAAATTTTATAAAATACTAGGACATATTTAATGCACAATTGACAAAATGGTTGGGTTTCAAAAGTTTGGATCTACCTCTGGTGAAAAAGAAAAATTCCCGCCGATTCAGTAGGAAGCGGGTCAAATTTGAACTGCAGCTGCCTCATAGTTTGCTATTTATTTTTTCTAATAATAATTTCTAGTTAAATAAGTACCTATTTAATCAGAAATACATGGTTTGGTGGCGATACATTGAGGTTTGGACGATGGGCGAGGGCCCCAACTCTAGAGCGCGTAAACTCGCATGCCCGCCGCGAGGTCACCGCGTGGCCGTGGCGTTGCCATGTGTTCTGGGCGGCCTAGGCATGTCTAGTGGGTTGGGCACTCCCCAGGTAGGTGCTAGGAAGAAAATTACAACATAAGATTCTCACGAGGAGACCGATCGATGCTCAAACATGAATAAGCAGCCAAGTGTTTGATTAGCAGTACGGGAAATGCACATGGCTAATGGGCGTGAGTTTTGGCTAAGGATGATCAGTTACTAAGAAGACCGTCTTCACAAATTTTCAGCTCAAAAGGAGGAGCCTAGGTGGTACTTGCTTTGCAAAGTATCACACTGGACATAAATATGAATGTTGAAGCTGGGCTCAAAATAATGAATGGATTGAGCTGGCATTTGGTGGAGGATGGTTATTTAAGCATTGGAAAGCAATGTAGAAAATGGATACTATTTGGACATGCCAAAGTGGTACTTCCTTCACAAACTATTTTTCTGAACAGAATAGGAAAATGAATATTTTTGAATTATTTTTGAACTAGGCAAGGAAGGTTTTTTACATATTTGACGAAGATATGACCCAAATAATTTATGAGATTTTTTGGGAATTTTGGGAATGACAGAAATACAGGTTGCTTCACAACCTATGGCAAAAACTGCCACATGGACATGACACATAGGCAAAACTGATGAGGTGGCGCCTAGTCATAGCAACCCACCACAATTTACAAGGTTATGACCATCTATATTGGTCATGATCAGCTAGAAATAAGGCAGCAGACCAGTGCTATCTGCTTTATGACCATTTCGTGTAAGGAAATTATGACCTTTCTGACCAAAATGGTCGTTATTGTTTAGGGTTTGGAGCCCCCCGAACAGCTTTTGACCAATTGGTCTGAAATGGTAATAGATCTATGACCAATTCTTCCAAGGTCACTGACAGAAGGTCACTAGTTGACATATTTCTTGTAGTGCAACCCAACAAGTACCTTCGGAGGCACCTGTAGAGCACCTTTATAATCACCCAGTTACGTTGTGACGTTTGGTAGCACACAAAGTGTTCCTCCGGTAAACGGGAGTTGCATAATCTCATAGTCGTAGGAACATGTATAAGTCATGAAAAAAATCAATAGCAACATACTAAACGATCGGGTGCTAAGCTAACGGAATGGGTCAGGTCAATCACATCATTCTACTAATGATGTGATCCCATTAATCAAATGACAACTCATGTCTATGGTTAGGAAATATAACCATCTTTGATCAACGAGCTAGTCAAGTAGAGGCATACTAGTGACACTCATACTAGTGACACTCTGTTTGTCTATGTATTCAGACATGTATTATGTTTCCGGTTAATACAATTCTAGCATGAATAATAAACATTTATCATGATATAAGGAAATAAATAATAACTTTATTATTGCCTCTAGGCCATATTTCCTTGAGTCTCCCACTTGCACTAGAGTCAATAATCTAGTTCACATCGCCATGTGATTTAACACCAATAGTTCACATCACCATGTGATGAACACCCATAGTTCACATCGACATGTGACCAACACCCAAAGGGTTTACTAGAGTCAATAATCTAGTTCACATCGCTATGTGATTAACACCCAAAGAGTACTAAGGTGTGATCATTATTTGCTTGTGAGAGAAGTTTAGTCAACGGGCCTGCCACCTTCAGATCCATAAGTATTTTGCAAATTTCTATGTCAACAATGCTCTGCACGGAGCTACTCTAGCTAATTGCTCCCGCTTTCAATATGTATCCAGATTGAGATTTAGAGTCATCTGGATCAGTGTCAAAATTTGCATCGACGTAACCCTTTACGACGAACCTTTTTGTCACCTCCATAATTGAGAAACATATCCTTATTCCACTAAGGATAATTTTTACCGCTATCCAGTGATCTACTCCTAGATCACTATTGTACCCCTTGCCAAAAACAGTGTAGGGTATACAATAGATCTGGTACACAGCATGGTATATTTTATAGAACCTATGGCCAAGGCATAGGGAATGACTTTCATTCTCTTTCTATCTTCTGCCATGGTCGGGATTTGAGTCTTACTCAGTTTCACACCTTGTAACACATGTAAGAACTCAGTTCCATTTTGAACTACTTCAAAATCTTGTCAAGGTATGTACTCATTGAAAAACTTATCAAGTGTCTTGATCTATCTCTATAGATGTTGATGCTCAATATGTAAGCAGCTTCACCGAGGTCTTTCTTTGAAAAACTCCTTTCAAACACTCCTTTATGCTTTGCAGAATAATTCTACATTATCTCCGATCAACAATATGTCATTCACATATACTTATCAAAAATGCTGTAGTGCTCCCACTCACTTTCTTGTAACTACAAGCTTCACCGCAAGTCTATATAAAACTATATGCTTTGATCAACTTATCAAAGCGTATATTCCAACTCCGAGATGCTTGCACCGGTCCATAGATGGATCGCTGGAGCTTGCATATTTTGTTAGCACCTTTAGGATTGACAAAACTTTCTTGTTGCATCATAAACAACTCTTCTTTAATAAATCCATTAAGGAATGTAGTTTTGTTTATCCATTTGCCAGATTTCATAAAATGTGGCAATTGCTAACATGATTCGGACAAACTTAAGCATAGATACAAGTGAGAAACTCTCATCGTAGTCAACACCTTGAACTTGTCGAAAACCTTTTTCTACAATTCTTAGCTTTGTAGATAGTAACACTACTATCAGCGTCTGTCTTCCTCTTGAAGATCCATTTAATCTCAATGGCTCGCCAATCATTAGGCATGTCAATGAAAGTCCATACTTTGTGCTCATACATGGATCTCATCTCAGATTTCATGGCCTCAAGCCATTTCGTGGAATTTGGGCTCATCATCGCTTCCTCATAGTTCGTAGGCTCGTCATGGTCAAGTAACATGACCTCCAGAACAGGATTAACGTACCACTCTGGTGCGGATCTTACTCTGTTTTACCTACGAGGTTTCGGTAGTAACTTGATCTGAAGTTACATGATCATCATCATTAGCTTCCTTACTAATTGGTGTAGTAGTCACAGGAACAGATTTCTGTGATGAACTACTTTCCAATAAGGGAGCAGGTACAGTTACCTCATCAAGTTCTACTTTCCTCCCACTCACTTCTTTCGAGAGAAACTCCTTCTCTAGAAAGGATCCATTCTCAGCAATGAATATCTTGCCTTCGTATCTGTGATAGAAGGTGTACCCAACATTTTCTTTTGGGTATCCTATGAAGACGCACTTCTCTGATTTGGGTTTGAGCTTATCAGGTTGAAACTTTTTCACATAAGCATTGCAACCTCAAACTTTAAGAAACGATAGCTTAGGTTTCTTGCCAAACCATAGTTCATACGGTGTCATCTCAACGGATTTAGATGGTGCCCTATTTAACGTGAATGTAGCTATCTCTAATGCATAACCCCAGAACGATAGTGGTAAATTGGTAAGAGACATCATAGGTCGCACCATATCTAATAAAGTATGGTTACGACGTTCGGACACACCATTACACTGTGGTGTTCCAGGTGGCGTGAGTAGTGAAACTATTTCACATTATTTTAACTGAAGGCCAAACTCGTAACTCAAATATTTTACTTCTACGATCATATCATAGAAACTTTTATTTTTGTTACGATGATTCTCTACTTCACTCTGAAATTCTTTGAACTTTTCAAATGTTTCAGACTTGTGTTTCATCAAGTAGATATACTCATATCTGCTCAAATCATCTCTGAAGATCAGAAAATAATGATACCTGCCGCGAGCCTCAATATTCATCGGACCACATACACCAGTATGTATGATTTCCAACAAGTCTGTTGCTCGCTCCATTGTTCCGGAGAACGTAGTCTTAGTCATCTTGCCCATGAGGAATGGTTCGCAAGCATCAACTGATTCATAATCAAGTGATTCCAAAAGCCCATCAGCATGGATTTTCTTCATGCGCTTTACACCAATATAACCTAAATGGCAGTGCCACAAATAAGTTGCACTATCATTATTAACTTTGCATCTTTTGGCTTCAATATTATGAAAATGTGTATCACCACGATCGAGATCCAACAAACCATTTTCATTGGGTGTATGACCATAGAAGGTTTTATTCATGTAAACAGAACAACAATTATTCTCTAACTTACATGAATAACCGTATTGCAATAAACATGATCCAATCATATACATGCTCAACGCAAACACTAAATAACATTTATTTTAGGTTTAACACTAATCCCGAAAGTATAGGGAGTGTGCGATGATGATGACATCAATCTTGGAACCATTTCCAATACACATCGTCACTTCACCCTTAACTAGTCTCTGTTCATTCTGCAACTCCCGTTTCGAGTTACTATTCTTAGCAACTGAACTAGTATCAAATACTGAGGGGTTGCTACAAACATTAGTAAATACACATCAATAACATGTATATCAAATATACCTATGTTCACTTTGCCATCCTTCTTATCCGCCAATTACTTGGGGTAGTTCCGCTTCCAATGACCAGTCCCTTTGCAGTAGAAGCACTCAGTTTCAGGCTTAGGTCCAGACTTGGGTTTTTTCACTTGAGTAGCAACTTGTTTGCCATTCTTCTTGAAGTTCCCCTTTCTTCCCTTTGTCCCTTTACTTGAAACTAGTGGTTTTGTTTACCATCAACACTTGATGATTACTTGATTTCTACCTTCGTCGATTTCAGCATCACGAAGAGCTTGGGAATCGTTTCCGTTATCCCTTGCATATTATAGTTCATCACGAAGTTCTACTAAGTTGGTGATGGTGACTAGAGAATTCTGTCAATCACTATTTTATCTGGAACATTAACTCCCACTTGATTCAAGCGATTGTAGTACCCAGACAATCTGAGCACATGCTCACTGCTTGAGCTATTCTCCTCCATCTTTTAGCTATAGAACTTGTTGGAGACTTCATATCTCTCAACTCGGGTACTTACTTAAAATATTAACTTCAACTCCTGGAACATCTCATATGGTCCATGACGTTCAAAATGTTTTTGAAGTCCCGATTCTAAGCCGTTTAAGCATGGTGCACTAAACTATCAAGTAGTCACCATATTGAGTTAGCCAAACATTCATAATATCTGCATCTGCTCCTGCAATAGGTTTGTCACCTAGCAGTACATCAAGGACATAATTCTTCTGTGTAGAAATGAGGATAAACCTCAGATCACGAATCCAATAAAACAGGGGAGCTAAAAGCGAGCTTTTGATCTACAACATAGATATGCTAATACTACCAGGACTCAGTTCATGATAAATTTAAGTTCAATTAATCATATTACTCAAGAACTCCCACTTAGATAGACATCCCTCTAATCCTCTAAGTGATCATGTGATCCATATCAACTAAACCATGTCCGATCATCACGTGAGATGGAGTAGTTTCAATGGTGAACATCACTATGTTGATCATATCTACTCTATGATTCACGCTCAACCTTTCGGTCTCAGTGTTCCGAGGCCATATCTGTTATATGCTAGGCTCGTCAAGTTTAACCTGAGTATTCCGCGTGTGCAACTATTTTGCACCCGTTGTATTTGAACGTAGAGCCTATCACACCCGATCATCACGTGGTGTCTCAGCACGAAGAACTTTCGCAATGGTGCATACTTAGGGAGAACACTTGTACCGTGATAATTAGTGAGAGATCATCTTATAAAGCTACCATCGAACTAAGCAACATAAGATGTATAAAAGATAAACATCACATGCAATCAAAATATGTGACATGATATGGCCATCATCATCTTGTGCCTTTGATCTCCATCTCCAAAGCATCATCATGATTTCCATCGTCACCGGCATGACACCATGATCTCCATCATCTTGATCTATATCAATGTGTCATCATATGGTCGTCTCGCCAACTATTCCTCTTGCAACTATTGCTATCGCATAGCGATAAAGTAAAGCAATTATTTGGCGCTTGCATCTTATGCAATAAAGAGACAACCATAAGGCTTCTGCTAGTTGCCGATAACTTCAACAAAACATGATCATCTCATAGAACAACTTATATCTCATCACGTCTTGACCATATCACATCACAACATGCCCTACAAAAACAAGTTAGATGTCCTCTACCTTGTTGTTGCAAGTTTTACGTGGCTGCTACAGGCTGAGCAAGAACCGTTCTTACCTACGCATCAAAACCACAACGATAGTTTGTCATGTTAGTGATGTTTTAACCTTCTCGAGGACCGGGCGTAGCCTCACTCGGTTCAACTAAAGTTGGAGAAACTAACACCCGCTAGTCACCTATGTGCATAGCACGGCGGTAAAACCAGTCTCGCATAAGCGTACACGTAATGTCGGTCCGGGCCGCTTCATCCAACAATACCGCTGAACCAAAGTGTGACATGCTGGTAAGCAGTATGACTTATATCGCCCACAACTCACTTGTGTTCTACTCGTGCATATTACATCAACGCATAAAACCTGGCTCTGATACCACTGTTGGGGAACGTAGTAATTTCAAAAAAATCCTACGCACACGCAAGATCATGGTGATGCACAGCAACAAGAGGGAAGAGTGTTGTCCACATACACTCGTAGACCGAAAGCGGAAGCGTTAGCACAACGCGGTTGATGTAGTCGTACGTCTTCACGATCCGACCGATCAAGTACCGAACGCACGACACCTCCGAGTTCAGCACACGTTCAGCCCGATGACGTCCCTCGAACTCCGATCCAGCCGAGTGTTGAGGGAGAGTTTCATCAGCACGACGGTGTGGTGACGATGATGATGTTCTACCGACGCACGGCTTTGCCTAAGCACCGCTACAGTATTATCGAGGTGGACTATGGTGGAGGGGAGCACCGCACACGGCTAAAAGATCAAACAATCAATTATTGTGTCTCTAGGGTGCCCCCTGCCCCCATATATAAAGGAGCAAGGGGGGTGCGGCTGGGCAAGAGAGAGGGCGCGCTAGGAGGAGTCCTACTCCCACCGGGAGTAGGACTCCCCCCTTTTCCTAGTTCGATTAGGACATGGGAGGGGGAAAGAGGAGGGAGAGAGGAAGGAAGGGGGGTCGCCGCCCCCCTCTCCTTTTCCTATTTGGACTAGGGGGGAGGGGCGCGCGGCCCAGCCCTGGCCGCCTCTCCTCTTCTCCGTAAAGGCCCACTAAGGCCCATTAACCTCCCGGGGGGTTCCGGTAACCTCCCGGTACTCCGGTAAAATCCCGATTTCACCCGGAACACTTCCGATATCCAAACATAGGCTTCCAATATATCAATCTTCATGTATCAACCATTTCTAGACTCCTCGTCATGTCCGTGATCACATCCGGGACTCCGAACAACCTTCGGTACATCAAAACATATAAACTCATAATATAACTGTCATCGAAACGTTAAGCGTGCGGACCCTACGGGTTCGAGAACTATGTAGACATGACCGAGACACGTCTCCGGTCAATAACCAATAGCGGAACCTGGATGCTCATATTGGCTCCCACATATTCTACGAAGATCTTTATCGGTCAGACCGCATAACTACATACGTTGTTCCGTTTGTCATCGGTATGTTACTTGCCGGAGATTCGATCATTGGTATCTCAATACCTAGTTCAATCTCATTACCGGCAAGTCTCTTTACTCGTTCCGTAATACATCGTCCTGCAACTAACTCATTAGTTGCAATGCTTGTAAGGCTTAAGTGATGTGGATTACCGAGAGGGCCCAGAGATACCTCTCCGACAATCGGAGTGACAAATCCTAATCTCGGAATACGCCAACCCAACAAGTGCCTTCGGAGACACCTGTAGAGCACCTTTATAATCACCCAGTTATGTTGTGATGTTTGGTAGCACACAAAGTGTTCCTCCGGTAAATAGGAGTTGCATAATCTCATAGTCATAGGAACATGTATAAGTCATGAAGAAAGCAATAGCAACATACTAAACGACCAGGTGCTAAGCTAACGGAATGGGTCAGGTCAATCACATCATTCTCCTAATGATGTTATCACGTTCATCAAATGACAACTCATGTCTATGGTTAGGAAACATAACCATCTCTGATCAACGAGCTAGTCAAGTAGAGGCATACTAGTGACACTCTGGTTGTCTATGTATTCACACATGTATTATGTTTCCGGTTAATACAATTCTAGCATGAATAATAAACATTTATCATGATATAAGGAAATAAATAATAACTTTATTATTGCCTCTAGGGCATATTTCCTTCAGACTTGTACTCCCAGAAGAAAAACATCTACTGATCTACCTTATCTTAATGGGAAACAAAGCAGGAGAGTAGCAATTCTCAATCAGTGTGATTCATTAATATTAACTGAGACATTATCTTAACAATGCCTTGTTTCAACATGTATAAAGAACGACAAAGCAGAAAAGTATCATTCCTAAAACAATGCAACTGATTCATTTTAACAGAGACATTATCTTAACAATACCTTGGTTAAACATGTAGAAAGAACTACAAAGCAGGATAGTACCATTTGTAAAACACTGTAACTGATATATTATAACAGAGACATTATCTGAACAATACATTTCTTAAACATGTACTCCGACCGATCCCTAACAGAAATGGCACTCCCGCCGATCCCTAGCAAGTGTTAAAGTTTTGAACTAAGATTCAGTAGTTAATTCTGAGGAAAGTAGGTACTGTACTTTCAAGACCAAGATTTGAAACAATGCCCGAGGTGGATCTAAAAGAGATCTCAACACATATATGGAAATCAGGTCTCATTTTGTGCAGTTCCACCAAAATTAAGCGAAGCAAAATGTCGCAATAGCAACAAGTTGAATAGATATCCCTGTCTTAACAGAGGCAAAAAAGGAATATATTACTGGTCAATAAAGGAGGATGAAACATGCGTCCACAAAAATGGTAATCCTGCCAATCCCTAACAAGTGTTGCAGTTTTGAAATAAGATTCAGTAGTTAATTCTGAGAGTGGCATTGCTTAATTTTACCAGCGCCATTAGATTAACAAAAATCATAAACAGTTCCTTGGGAGAGTGAGCACAACAACATGTGCTTCCATCTACTTATAAAGGGGGTGATGCAGAGTTTGTTGTAACAAAGCAACAAGCATAATGTCTAGGTTGGTCCCATTTTTGTTCACTACTTAATGGGAAAAGACAGCAATACAATAGCTTCAATTCAACATTTATTTAAAACAGTACCAATACAAGTAGCACAACATCTCAAAACACACTGCACGATCATGTGGATGAAGGCAAGTACCAACCTGTCATGATGCACACAAGATCACGTACGAATCTGCCAACACGTGTAGGAAATCCAATCTCGTTTTGTGTAGTTACTCTGAAATCAAGTAAAGTCGCCAATGAGACATTTAAGTTTTCTATAGCAACAAGTTGAATAGATATCCCTGATTTAACAGAGGCAAAAAGGAAACAATTACTGCCAATAAAGGAGGATGAAACATGCGGCCACAAAAAGAAGCATCTACCTTAACTTGATGGAAAACAAAGAATAGGACAGTAGCATTTCTAAAACGGTTGCATCGATTCATATTAACAGAGAAATTCTCTTAAAATAGTTCAGTAGTTAATTCTGAGAGTGGCATTGCTTTAAATACAATCGCTTCAATTCAACATTTATTTAAAACAGTACCAATACAAGTAGCACAACATCTCAAAACACACTGCACAATCATGTGGATGGGACATGGGACATGCCAGCACCATGTGCGTCCACACGTATAAATGGGTGATGCAGAGTTTGTAGCCAAGCAACATATCTGCGTTGGTCCCATATTTGTTCTCTTTCGAACTTTTTCCGATGTGAGGGCAGCAAATCTAATCCTGCACAAACTACCTGACACCCCAGTTTATTTCCCTTTTCAACAAAGAGTTGGGTTCCTTACAGATGTGTGTACTGGGTTACCCCCTTTTTCCCTTTTCGACCAACAAAGCGGCTGGATAGCTAGTCTATACTACTTTCCCTCCCTCCTTTCCTCATTGAAACATGTCCTAGATTCATGCTCCACCCCACCGCACCCTTCTTTCCTCTTTGAACCAAGACCTAGATTCGACTACAGAATCGAAAAAGATCAGCATGCAGCTAGACCAATGAAGGTTTCAAAGAAACTTATACCTTAGGGTCGTCGGGATGTGGCAAGGCGTGCGGCGGTAGGTTGGATCTTCCCACACTACGTACAGCGGCGAGGAAGAAGGGGTCGGTGGCCCTCCCGCACAGGCGCTGGGTGAAAGAGAAAAGCGCAGCCGGCAGTGGATTGCAACCAAGGTGAACTGACGAAGGATATCATCTTTGTGGGTAACAAACAAAGAGCACTGATGGAAGACAACTTGTTTTTCATTGAAAATCGACCAGCTTCACCAGCCGACGCAACCATGAGGCGGAACCATGAGTATCGATAGGTCATCGTGGTGATGCATCATCCATTTGGCATCAAGTTTGGGTGAGGCACCTATGAAGTTTGACAAATCCTCATTGTGGTCTGTTTCTTCTCAGTAGTCAAGCTTGAGGAAGGAAGAACTACGTGGCAGAGGACAGTGAGGTGGAACAACAATGGCCATCCAATTTTGTGCAGTTCCACTGAAATTGAGGAAGACATGCCAGGGAATGGAGATACGCATTGCTATTTCCAAAAATATAAAAAAGGGATATAGTGTTGTTACTTTGTTTTACAAGATTAACAACGGCATCTCAATTGTCAATAATAATTATGAAAAGTACACCAACAAACAAAAGCATCATGATTATCTTGATGGGAACTAAACCAGGATACCCGAGAAAAAAACATTTATTCATTTAACCAGTGATAGTATTAGATTAGCAGCAGCAATAGGAGCATATGGACAATGACCGCACAACCACCATGTACTTTTTGTCAAAACAAAATATATACCTCCATTGAGGCATAAATCAGGACAACGTTTTGAGTGGCATTTCCTCTATAATAGTAGGTGATGTTGGACCAGCCGACGAACCCTAGCTACTATACATGCGGAGCTGGGGAGTTGTCGCATAGAAGAAAACCAGCATGCAGCGACCTGGGGAGCTGGACCAGTACAAGAATTTATACCTCATGTGGGCAAGATGTCGCTTAGGTGGGCGGGCGGGATCTGCCCACACAACGTCAGCGAACAAGGGCGGAGAGGACCTTCGTCCGCGCCAGCGCCGGCTCTGAGACGACGGTGCGCATCGACTTCCTCCATCGCCGACAACGTCAATGCTGCACCTCCTCACCTCCTGCAGCAGACGGGATTCGACCGGATCTGTGACCACCGGTGAGGAGAGAGATAGTGTGGACACTGTCATCTTGTTTTGATATGGAGAGGGTGAGAGAGCGAGATGCGAGAAATTCTATCAAACAAGAGGCTATAATGGATTAAAACAATCTCTCCATAGCAGTGGTTTTAAATAGAATACGCATGTTCCCGGAAAAAAGAAACGAAAAACTGGTGGACAATTTTTTAACGTACCAAGAAAGAAAACTCGATCAAAAACACGCCCACACTTCCAGGTCGCGAGAGCCGTCGCGCACACACACATAGACATAGACATGCATATCCGTGTTTACGTAAAATTCCATTTCCATCTCCATATCCAATCATATTTGCCCAACTGGCACATTATTTACGTTGTTAATTATATACGCGGCAATATTAACGTACATCATCTCTTGTTTGCGGGCGTCAGGACCGCTACCACGGCCGCTCCTGACCAACCCGAACCCTCTTCATCACCGGCGCGTGCTTCCCGCCCGAAACGGCCAGTGCCACATTCATGCCCAACCAGAGTGGACACGACCTCTCACTAGCGCGGGCATTGAAGCGGTGCGCCGGCCGAGAGAGCATCGCCCGCGCCGCTTCCTGGTGCACACGACTGCTCCGCGTTCAAAGGTCGCAATAGCCGGCCACAACATGCATGTAAAAAGTTCTTCGGAGTCTGTGCTACAGCTAGATGTCCTCCCCAACTCGTCAATATCTTCCAGTAGTACTAGTACTCCATGGCACGATCCATCGACAAGCAGGAGGGAAAGTTATCGTATACTCGGTTTGTAGTGAGTGGCATGCCGAGCGACCGTGTGGGGTCAAGCCCTAGAGGAGGGTGAGACACGAACACGGCATACGTGTTTTAAACATTGGTTTTGCTTGATGGCGCAATCCAACAAAACGAAACGTTGGTTTCTCTCCGTTTCCATTTTTTATCTAGAAAAACGGAAACTTTCCACTCCATTATCATTCCTTTCCGACTAACAAAGCGACATGGAGATGGAGCGACATGTGGAGCTACGACAGTGGAGCAAGCCGGCTCCAAAAGGAAGCTGGACTACATGGGACGTCGGGCTGTAGCTAGAAGGGCGGTTGGGATGCGACATCGGCCCATACCGCAGTGACCCCTGATTGGGACGCGCCGACTGTGGATTTTCTCCCTCGCCGATGTCGACCGCATCTATGCACAAAATTGTTCCCTTCCCCCAGCTGCGGGATCAGGCCGGATATGTGACCAGCGGTGTGGCCACCGTCGTTCTATGCTTGTGAAGAGAGCAACCCAAGCAAGCATGCTTGTAGCTTAGGCTCCTGCTAGTGTATATATAGTGGTTTTATTTTTCTCTCCATATCAACCATTTTATATTGCGTACGTGTCATTGAAGAGTGAAATGATGGTTGCTTCTTCCGACTAACTTACTGTGTGATTTGACTGCTCCTTTAGTGGCCCCTACACGTACTCCCCCTACGTGTATGCAACAGTCACACGTACACATGGACGCAAAAACACGCGCGACGCCCTAATGCATGCATGTCTGAGCACAGGACGGAACACACACGGTCACGCTCAAGTGCTCAACCTACACGTGCATGCACACACATACTCAGCCAGGGTGAGCTAGTGACCATATAAACACCGGAAAATGTATATATTGAGCGCAATGAGCGTATTATGAAGTCCACTCACCGTATTTTTACAAATATACAGTGACAGACAGTGTATTTATCTCGTTTGAAATTAATCCATATTAACCGGATAGGAGGCAGTATGGACTAGCATTACTTTGTTGTGTCCCGTCAACTTGCCGAACGAGGAGAAACTTGCAGGACGGGAGAAGCTTGCGCACGGTGGCTCGCAAGACAAGGAGAAACTTTTGACTAATGCAAGTTGTCCTTCGCTCAGGCGGTGGATGTGCAACAGTTAATTTGGTGTCAGATTGCCAGAAGCATACACTATACTAGTAGTACTATTATTGTTGCACTTCCCGAAGAGGCAAACAGCCAAGCGCAAAGTTTACTAGTACTAGTACTACTGCTATAGTCTATAGAGGTAGTACTAGGAACCGAATGGAGGAGTGTCTGCACTCTTATTATATTTTTAAAATGTGATAAAGCAATCTTCAATTCATTTGGTTCTCTTCGAGAGTTCTCGCATGTGATAATGGAAGTTGATTGCATGGAACACTCGCCACAATTCTCGCTTAATTCTGGCTCATATCCTATTACAAATAGGAGCGCTCGGTAATATTTCCTCTCTTTTTTTGTTATTCAGCATGTAAACAGGTCAGCAAACCTTGTGGCGCATCTTTGTGCGAACTGTGCTTGCTGCACTTTGAATGTGGCCGAGAGCTGGCTTGATGAAACACCTCGCTTCCTACTTCTTTTTTTGTGGGGTACCTCGCTGCACATGAGGGAGTATGGACTAGCGCTACTTGTTGGTGTGTCCCGTCAACTCACAGAAAGAGGAGAAGCTTGCATGATAAGGTGAAGCTCGCTTAAGCCTTTTGACCAATGCAACGTACCCTCGCCCAGGCGATGGACATGCATCAGTTCATTCGGTGTCAGATTGACAGAGGCATACACTGTAGTACCGAACATGCGGAGTACCATCATTGTTTGACTTCACGAAGAGGCGAAGAGCCAAGCACAAGGTTTAGTAGTATGAGCAGTACTACTACTAGAACCGCATGGTGGAGTCTCTGTACTCTTATTTTTTTAATCTCTGATAAAGTACACATTTATTCCGGAGAAGGGCGGAAAACGGCAGCCCAAAATATAATGATGATATCGATCAACCATGCTCGAATATATCTTGGCCTCCGTGCGAGCCCGTCTGTGTGTTCTCGCTCCTCGTCTCTCTCAAGGAACGGCAGGTTGGCCATTTTGCCGTCAATTGAGATCGGTTTGCTCACACTCCGGTCCCACATGTCAGTGATATGCCAAGAGGAGGTGCATTGACCGACTGGCCAAACATGTACTTGGTTTTGCGCCTTCATACTACTCCTCCCTCCGTCATAGTTTATAGGGCGCGCTTCATTATGATGCATTTTTCTCAATGCATTTCCACCACCAGAGAGACTTTGGACGTGTTTGGTTTAATGCTCAATTAATTAGAGCGTCGTAACCGCAATTTTCTCTCGATGTAGTACTACAGAGTGGAGTACGTGCATGCATGTGTGTACTCGGGGTGGAAGCACTGCATGCATGTGTGTACGCATTATTTCCTCTAGTAATAGACGTTGTGCTATAACTACCAATGCTATGTTTCAGGCCGCTCGCTAGTCGCCTTGGTCCAAGAGATTTTCTCTTTTTCTGAAGCGCGCTCTATAAACAGTGATGGACGGAGTAGTATGAGCGGATTCAAAGAAGAGCGTATTGATGGTTGCTTCTTCCGAGCAACTTACAGTGGGAAAGGTGGGGCTTATGATTTGACTGCTCATTACCCACTATTAATGCGGCGCAACGACCGATCTGAGTCTCCCATGCGGCTGTGCACTACCCCCTCGGTTCTTAAATATACTCCGGAGTATTTGTCTTTCTAGAGATTTCAACGAGTGACTACTCAAATATTTGTCTTTTTAGAGATTCAAATGGACTACTACATACGGAAGTATATAGACATATTTTAGAGTGTAGATTTACTCATTTTGCTCCATATGTAGTCACTTGTTGAAATCTCTAGAAAGACAAATATTTAGGAATGGAGGAAGTACACATACGAAGAAAAATGAGTGAATCTACACTCTAAAATATGCCCATTTGAAATTTGTAAAAAGAAAAATATTTAGGAACGAAGGAGTATAATTTTTTGCATGGCACATGGACCCGGATGCCGAAGAGGTTTCTGGCAGTGCTATCAAGCCTCCTGCATTTGTTTTCATAATTGACGTGCTATACAAATAATTTTCTAGCGACATGAAACTGTACAATGGTGTGAGCTTTTAGCTTTTGTTTCATGTGTATTGCCATCGATCCTCTTTCGGAAACAATAAAAAACTAACTTCCTTCCTAATCAGAGCTAATATTTACATAAGAACTGAAGACAAAGTTGTGAGAAGGTGTTAAATTAAAATTGATCCATGCTTTCATTGCCAGCAACGTCCCCCTAGCTCTGTCTAAATCAACAAGGCATGTTGGGAAAAAAGTAGCTGTCTAGAGCATGCAACATTCTGATCATTTTGTGCAGTTCCACTAAAATAGAGCTGAGCGTCCCTGTTCCAAAGATATTTAGTGTGATTACAATAATAGAGGACTACTGATGAAACAATAAACACACAAATAGAAGCCGGTCACCTTTGCAGTCTCTCTTAAGACTAACTAGTTGGAGAAGATTAGAATTGGAGTTGGATGAGGAGGATAGAGCAAAACCAATCTCCCTTTGTGCAGTCGCAATGAAATGTCGAGACGTTGCCTGTGTGACATTTTGGCAGAACTGCACAAAACAATCTTAAGAAAAAAGTGATTTGTGTAGTTCACCAAAGATCGCAATAGCAACGAGGTGAAATGGATAGCCCTCTTTGCAAAAAAGAGGTAGAAAGGAAACAATTACTGGCCAATAACAGTTGATGACACATGCAACAACAAAAAAGATGCATATTCCTTGTCCCAAGGGAAGATAACAACATGGTTGTGTTTGTCTAAAATGGTGTGAGGACGAGATTGAAATATGGAAAGTACGCCGGACGAGCTACGTTTTGGGCAAAGAACTATGGAAGATCCACATGCAGCGACATGGGAAGACGGGCAGTGGAGCAAGGCTAGAGGGGATACCTGGAGGTCGTCGAGATGTAACTAGGTGAGCGGCGGCGGGCGGAATCTGCCCATACTGCGGCAGCAAGCAGGTGGCGTAGGCCCTACCACGCCGGGGCTTGGTCAGAGAGAACGGCGCGTACTGCAGATCAAGACGTGCTGCCTCGGCGCCGTCGAACGGAGAAACGATGCACGTCCTCCCTTTCCGCCGGCAGACGGGATACGGCCGGATCAGTGACCAACGGTGAGAGAGAGAGAGAGAGAGAGGCCACCGCAGCCTTGTGTGAGATACTCTGAAGAGAGACAAACCAGGCAGACAGGCTCCATTATGAGATACTCTGAAGAGAGACAAACCACACGTGGTACACGACCTCGGTAGGTAAACAACCGCTAAACGCATTCAAATTAGCATGTGGGCTGCCATTTCGTACAGAAACGAGCTCCATCATGTACCTGCGCGGGTGTGGCTGGGCACGAAGCGTGAGTACGTGCACGGAGCACCTATTCTCTTCTTGTATACGTACACCACCTACATGGGGTTGTGTGAGAGAGATACAAATTTAGAGAAATATGGTGTGTGGGTTCTTGAGACTTTTTTTTGGGGGGGGGTGGGGTCAATCAAAAAGTGTAACATATGCAATGTTTGTGAAATAGAGTCTTGGATATATCATATATATAGAGGGGGCGATCCACGAGAAGAGAGTGGAGGTATCATCGGCTTGAGGTGTCCATAGAACTAAAGAGAGGGATGATGTGTGTGTGTGCGCGCGTGCAATCGATAAAGAGTGCCATCAAATTTGTGTGTGCCCACGTCAAAGATATAGAGTGGCTGGCCTACTGGAACATGAGAGGGGCCAGGTGCAGTTTGTCTCTGTGGCATCGATACCTACCTACATCACTCAACTATCGGTGTGTGGTGGGGGGGGGAGGGAGCCCTAATTAACTATAGAGGTACAATGGCTGGTATATGTGTGGAGGAGGAGAGAGGCCTACCTCATGTATTAAGTGAGATCAATCTACCTCATGTATTAAGGGAGATCGATCGGCATCCATGCATATGTGTAGGAGAGGAATAAGGTTGGGAGAGAGACAGAGCTAGAGTGTTGGAGGGGTGGTAGTGGAGTTGCTTCTAACAAATGGTGGGATAGGCTTGCTAGGCAACCGGAGGGCACGCCTGCAATATCAATAAGAGAGGGGATGGCTGCCTGTCTGTGAGAGACGGGTCAGGAGGCATGCACGAATGATGAGCGGGGGGGGGGGATATGGATGTGGTAAGCAGACATAACTACATAGGAAGATCAATCGTCCTTTGTCAGACAAAAGAGAGACATAACTTGTGAGGTACGTCGATCGATGGGGGGGAATAGTTATAGTCGACCTAGGTATATGTTGGGAGATCGATCGGTATACATGCATGTGTGTGTTAGGAGCAAATGAGGCACGAGGAGAAGGATAGAGAGAGAGGATGCATCTAGCAGGTGGTGCGAGAGTCATACTATATCGAGGGGGGAGAAGTGTGTGAGTACGGGATCAATGAAAAGAGTGGTGGGAGTGAGGCATGGACGGTGATAAGAGAAGAGGGCGAGCTTGTGTTTAGTGCTAGGCACACCTGGCTAGAGAGACGACATATCGATCGATGTGTGCCATAAAGAAGGAGCTGAGGGGCCTACACACACCGTGGGTGAACGACCTAAAGTGAAAAGACGAATTTGCACGATGGAGCTAGAGAATGCTGAGGGAGGGTTAGAGGGATGCGGGCGTCTGCATGCATGAGAGAAAGTTAGAGCTAGCTAGCTACAAAGATAAGAGGATTGTGTGGGTGTAAAAGACGAATAGAGGATCATACTTCATTATAAAAAGCGAATTCGGATATTTGAAGAATTTATCATAGTGTTTTAAACCGATGCATGTGTGAATATATATAATGCTGATACACATGGTGTGGTTATGAACATGCTATAACACATATAATATATTTTATCTATACTCTTATAAAAAAAGGAGTTGTTGATGATGGTGCCATCCTGCAATATAGGCCGTCCAATTTATATCTGACGGATAGGAAGGAAACTATGGCAATTTTGAAAAAAGATACCCACACCCCTCTCCATATTTGCAAATTAGGCCTCCCCTTGATCATGTTGATGTTCCGTGGAACGCATGGGCATCTTGCTAGTACTACGTATAACATATAGAACATTGATCATAATTTGGGCTAACGTGTGGCTTTTGCAGCTTAGGTCTAAATACTTGTCATAATGTAGGGGGCGGGGCACTATACTATGTGTGATAAACACGGTGTACACGTATGGAACATGGTTTAGATTATGAATATATAGTTCGTACATCAAATGTACTATTATTTGGAATCAACATCAAGTGTATTCAAAAAATAGAATTCGAGTTCATGTAGTACACAAAGTTCATATCTATCTCTATAGTAATCATGTGGTGTGTTATTAAGGTAATACACGAATGATGGTTGAAGTTGGCAACAATCATGATTGTAGATGTTATTGAAATAGAGAAATGAATTCAAATTCAGTTCGAATTGCAGCAGTAGTATAGACATTTGGAATGCACTAAAATGTTGGTATGAGTAGGTTACATGCATTATAGAGCAAGCGAAAAAATTTAATTGGACATAACATGGATTCATACTACCGAATAGCATTTAATTGCACTAAATTGTTGGTATGAGTAGCTTTAAATAGCAATTTTTATAGTAAAACGGGGCAAGACTCTCTCTTTGTGTGGTGTGAATAGTTTCATTTTTTTCTTTTTGGTTGAGGGAAGTGCGAATTGATTTGGTACGTACAAGTACAATATTACACGTTAGGCTTGTCCCTAAAATTCAGCCCGCGCCTTGTTATATCCCGAAAATTCAGATATCGTGGTCCCAAAACTGGCGCCTTCACAACCGCGCCTTGCTATCCCGAAATTACAACACGCACGAAAACTCCCTCCAGCTGCCAAATCCCGGCACGCGAAATCCCCCTTCTAACCCTGAGCCGAAAGGGCCGCTAGTTCAAATCGATGCGGGGTACTTTTGTAACACACCCTACATTTTGGACAAGCGCGTCCCTAAGTCATGGTTCACCCCCCCCATCGCCTCCTTTTTGCCATTCGAAATCCCAGGCCGCCAAAACCTCTCCGCTCCAGCCGCGAAACCCCACCCTCCTCCGTCCGCCACCTCACCGCTGCCCAGCCGGAGCCTCTTCCCCAACGACGTCGTCCACCGCAACAGCTCGACGTCCCTCGTCCACCTCCCCGGATGAGGATCCGTCGTCCATCTCGTTGGCCCGCCGGTTCAGCCGCCCTGTCCTCCACCTCCAAGGAGCTGCTCTGACGATCGCCTCGTCTATTGTGGCTGCTCCATCCCCACAGCACCGCCTTAACCTGCTCCACCGGAACCGCAACATCCTCACCGACTCCTGGGACGAAGCCGAGGCCTACTCGGCGCCACCAAAGAGGTTGTGCACTCATCCCATTGCACCTTCTCCTTAGCTCGACCTCCCGGTGCCGACGGTGCTCCATCCCACACCCCCATGGAGCGGCTACCTTGGAGCCGGCGCCGCGGGCGACATCTCCATGGCGGCTCTCCCCCAGTGTGAGGCCCCTTCGGAGGCGGCCTCCATACCAGCTGGATCTGCCGCTGCTCCGGCTCTCGCTTGCGCTGCTGCTGTTCTCCCCCTCTCTTGTGCTGCTGCTCTACTTCGATTTAGCTACACTTCAGTCAACTGAATCGACTTTTGGGTCAGTCGATTTTCAGGGGGTGGGGGGCTCGACGGAGTTAAGGAAGAACCACCCACAGCGGGGACGGGGGCTCGGCGGAGAGGTACCCCACCATCTATCTTAGGTTTTAGGGTGGGCGGGGGGGCTATAGGGCTGGCCGGGGCGGCGCTGGGGCCGGCGGTTCGGCCGGTGGTGGCTGGCGGCTCAAGGGTGTGCAGGTTGAAGATGAACTGCAGGCCCTCCCTAAACTACATGTCAAGTGCCTCTCTACTACCATTGCATTCAGTTTCGACAGTAACATTCAGATTCCACAGTAAATTTCAGTTTCAACAGTTAAGTTCAGAGTCAATAGTTTTTACCTCATCTGTTGTAGTCAGGTGGTTTTTGGTGATGTAAATTTTACATCTATTTTACATCATCTATTGGAGATGCTATTAGAATCCCACTTGAGATTGACGATGTCTGTCGGATGTGGGGTTCCGGCAAACCCTTATGGTTCGAACACTGGGGTGCGCGCAAAGTCTTTCCTTCCTACCGATCTATGCCCTAGCTCGCTAAGATCTCGCGGACGAACCGGCAACTCAGAAAGACACGAGGTTTATACTGGTTCGGGCCACCATTGTGGTGTACTACCCTACTCCAGTGTGGTGGTGGTGGATTGCCTCTAAGGCAGATGATGAATAGTGCAAGGGAAGAACAGCCTCCTGAGGTTGAGGTGTTCTTGTGAGTAGGCTCTCGATCGGGTTGGATTAAGCTAAGATGAGATTCCTCTACTATGGTGGCTAGCTCTACTTATATAGGCCCTGGTCCTCTTCCCAAATATCGAGCGGGAAGGGAGCCAACAAAGGCGGGCCAATTTGAAGGGGGACAGCTGGTACAAGCTATCCTGGCAAAAGTGGTCTTCGCCTGTGAAAAGCTCTGGCGGTGACGCTGTCTTGGGCTCCACGATGACCTTCGTCTTGTCGTCCTCCTGGTCTTGGTCTCGTTGCACCAATATAGCAACCTTTGCCTGATGCCTCGGTACTCTTCGCATGCGCTGGCCTCCTTAGCACCAAACATGAAACAAGGACGCTGCGCGCGCTGGCGCCCACCTGGTGTCGTGCGTCATGGCTCACGTCACGAGGGCCTCAGGAGGTTTGCCCCGCCTTGATATCTCCGCTCCTCGTGAGCCTGCCTAGCTAGGCCACTCCAGAGGAGGCCTTGCGTCGCCCGCCTCGCGAGGCTTGGACCCTCGCGAGGGTCTTGGATGCCTTGTTGGTGAAGATGGGACGTACGGCCTGCTGGCTCAGCCACGCCGCGGGCCGCAGGCAGGCAAGTCTGGGGACCCCCGTTCCCAGAATGCCGACAGTAGCCCCCGGGCCCAAGGTGCGCTTGGGCTTGGCTTCGCGGCGAAGCCAAGGGCCAAGTACGGAGCGCCGCGGGCCCCCAAAGCATGTTGCCTCGATTGATGCGTGGTGGTTGATTGGACGTGGGCGTCTCCGCTTCCCCATGCTGCCCTTGAATCCGCCTGGCTGTGCGGCCCCGCCTCTTACACAGTTATTCTTCCTTCGCCACGCCCGGCTCTTCCAATCTCCCTGTTGCCTCGACGCCCTGCTCTGCCTTCTCAATCCGACCTGTGCTCCGCCTGCTTCACCGCCATGGCACCGAAACAAGCCGAAAAGGGGAAGAAACCTCTGTCCTCGCCAACTGTGCCTTCATCCTTCGAGCCGACGCTCAGCCGACCTCGGGTGCTAAACGACGAGGCCATGGACAAGGTGCGCCCCATGCTTGCTTCCAGTTTCAATGAGTGGGGAGAGACGCCAGCTTGGCCCGCGTCTCGCACCAGCATGGCTTGGGCAGTTACCGAGGTTCTGATCTTCATTGATGCCCTCTGGGCTGGCCTGATTTCTCCCTTCTTTGCCTTCTTCAACGCGGTGCTCGAGCACTATCACATCAACATGCTCCATCTCGATCCTCAGGATGTGACCCTTCTCGCCATCTTCGCCTTCGTGTGCGAGGCCATGGTGGGCATCGCCCCCTCCATGGCACTCCTCCACCAATTCTTCTCGTTGCATCTCACCGGTCCCCGGCAGAGCTCAGGGTGCGTGGGTTTCCGGTCGTGGCTGCGATGGCAGGCGCGGGGATCGACTTCGATCTCCCTTCATCCATGAGCGAGTTCCATACGCAATTGGTGTTTGTTGACGCAGGCATGCTCAACCCTCTGCTCCAAGCTCTGGTGGGGCTTGCTATTCCAAACTCCGGCTGGGGTCATCAGCAGCTCACGAGCCCCTGCCTTGCCCCCATCTGGGCCAGGCTGAGGTGGTTGAAGGACCTTGGCGTGACTGCACCCATGGCAGTGAGGGAGTTCGTCAGGCGTCGAGTTTCTGCACTCCAACGCCATTCTCGCCCGATGTGGGACTTGCTCAGCAGACATGACAACATGAGGTTTCAAGAGGAGGGGCTTCCTCTTGCTGCGCGGCAGACTGTGCTCACGGTCCTATCAGGTGTCCCTCTGCCAGACGAGATGCCTAGGAATAGCTGCATGTTGTACCGCTGCGAGAACAAAGTCACATTTTCCGCGAACATGCCTTCCTTTGCTGAGTGGGGGCTGCGCCCAGTCCGCTTGGTGGGGCCCCATGAGAACCCTCTCATCATGGTCCCCTTCTTCGCCGCCGGTGCTGGGCTCGCCCCAGGTGACGGTGCGGGGGAGCGAGCTGCGACGGGGGCGGGCGGCTCAAGTGCTGAGGAGCACATGTTGGGTGGTGATCCAGGGGCGTCGTCCTCGGTGGCCTTCGACCCCCCTCCTAAGGCGTCGCTTGCCAAGGAGATGCGGCATGCGGCTCCCGAGGCTGAGGCTCCAGGAGCCTCGGGAGGTCGCAGTGGGAAGGAGCTGGGCTGTTCGCCTCAACCGGGCTCCCCTGAGGCCATCCCTCTTGGGTCTTCTTCGGCTCCGCCACGCAGCGGCCGTCACGTCCAGCGTGTCGGTCGCCTTTGTGTGGACTTAGAGGAGCTCCGCAAGGGGAAGGGATCCCCCAGCTGCAGCAACATCTTCGGGTTGTTGAAGCGATGGAAGTACATCACCATTGATGCGTAAGTACCTTGTCGCCGTGGCTTTTGTGTGTGGTCTTCTTATCCTGACGCCTGTCCTCCAGGGCTCCTTCTGCTGAAGCTGTTGTGTCTTCCAAGAGGTGGCCTCCTCCTTCATCAACTCTCCCGTCGGCATTGAGCGTTCCTGGCCCGCTTGCCGCCCCTAGAGCAGGGTTGGTCGGAGGACCGTCCCCGCCTTCGGGACATGCTGAGTCCGTGGTTTGGTCGCCCCTCGCCCATGGTCTGGCATGGAGCTTGGTGGGCGTGCCCAAGACTCCTCCTCTGCTCATGAGCAGTCGCTGGGTGACCTCGGTCTTCGATTCCTCTTCAAGCAGCGAGCCTCGATCAACTTGGGCTCCTCGCGAGGATGGGCTGACGTCAGGCACGGCGCCAGCCCCCAGCCCCCAACCCCCAACCGGGAGGTGGCGCACCACTTGATGGTCCACCCGCCGCCCCCGAGGTGGAGGGCGAAGTGGGCGAGCGTTCGAGCTCGAGCGCGGGCGCAACATAGTCTGTCACGAGCTCTTCCAGGAGACGATGGGTGCGATGAGCCGCCTTGGTGAAGAGCTTGCTGGTGTTGACTCGTGTCTTGAGGCTAAAGGTCTTTGGTTGGTGGAGGAGCGGCGCAAGCTGCGAGTGGCCATCAACCTTGGTCGCTATCAGCGCGACCTCGAGAACACGAAGGCCGAGGCGTCCCTCAAGATTTCCAATGAGTCCCGCTCGCGAGTTTTGGAAGAAGCTCGCGAGGCCGATCGCTGCCGTGAGGCTGCGGTGGAGCACGCGTGGGGGCTTCAGGCCTGGAGCGCATCCCTTGAGCAGCAGGTGGAGGCACGCGAGGCCACTCTTGCATCGCGGAGGGGGACGCCTGCGGAGGAAGAGGAGGTCCGGCAGCGCAAGGAGACTCTGGCCCTGGAAGCCATGGAGCGCAGCCTCGAGCTTGAGCGATTGGAGAACAGGGAGCGTCAAGTCGCTCAAGCAGAAGATGTCGTCTGGGCCCGCGAGGTCGGAGCCGAGGAGGAGATCAATCACCGGGTGGCCGAGGTTCGCGCAGATCTGGAGGGCAGGTACGACTTGAAGCTCAAGTTCGCCGGTCTGGAGGGTGCAGGAAGGGCCGCCGCCCTCAGGCCCAGGTTGGACAAGGCCGAGAGGCATGCGGAGGCCACAGCCGCCGCCCTGGTTACGGCGCAGGCTGACTTGGCCTCCGCCCGTGCCGAGCTGCTTTCCCTTCGGAGACAAGTTGACGATGCCGAGGCCGTCGCACGGCAAAACAGGGAGGAAGTGCTCCAAGGCCGAATGCTGGAGCGCGAGCATGCTCCTATGCTTCAAGACCTTCGGAACAAGGCCAACACCACCCTGGGTTACATCTACGACGAAAACGCCCCGGCCCCTCACTCGAATGACTATGCCAGCCACCTAACCTTCTTCACCGAGGTGGTGACGCGCCTGGAAGCTCAATCTGCCAGAGCTCGACAGCTTGTGGAGGAGAGGGATCGGGGCCTGCTTCAGCGCGCCTTCTCCCGTGTCTTCAACCACCTTCTGAATGCCAACCCCAACTTCGACTTCGACGCCGCCATGGCACCCGTACCCATGGCCGTCCGGGGCGACCTGGTGCGTTGGGTAGAGGACCATGTCAATGCGTTGGTCAGGGCCTTCACCTTGGAGGATGACGCAGTGGTGGTCGTCGCACATGAAGGTGACATGGTCAATGACGGTGGCGGGGGCGTCGCCGACGGCGGTGGCGATACCGACGAAGATGACGACGACGCGAGTGACGTGTCCGCGGGTGATGTAGGGAGTGATATCTCTGTCTGATCCCATGTTCGCATGTTGTTTCATCTTGCACGCAAAACTCGGGCATGGCCCTTGGAAGACTTTGTAAGAGCATTTTGAGAGGGGGAGCCCCTCGTGTAAGCAAATTGCAGTTTTTACTTTCCTATGCGATGTGTGTATGTGTCATCGTGAGCTCATGATGCTGGGGGTGAGCTCCCCGACGTGGTTTACCTTAGCCAGCGCCAGCTTAGGGTTGGGTCGTGAGGTGACGAGTTCCTGAGAATCCTGCGGAGGTTAACGCCCCATTTGAGGGGGCCCCATAAGAGTTGAGCACCAGGCGCAGTGCTGGCGCGTGCTTTGACGAGCGTGTGCTTTGCGCGGTCCGGCTCGCGAGGAGCTTTGCGAGGGAAAGGCGATGGACATGAGTCCCAAACCAAATGAGATCCAGAAGGCAAGAAACGGCTCGAGCGAGAAATGGCACCCCCGCGCGCATTGATAAAAATTTAGCTTCGACTTAAGTCCAGATCCAGAAAGCAAAGCCATAGAAAGAGAGATCCAAAGCAAAAGGCCGCGTCCGGCACCTAGTCTAGTCTTCGGGTCTTCAAGTCTTCTCACCAGCGCAGAGCTAAGTGCTGCCACTAGGCGTGGGAGGGAGCCCCAGGGCCTGAGGCCGGCGCTCCTGAGACTCCGGGGTGTGTACAGCCCCAAGTCATTGTTATATGAGAGTGTCACGGGCGGCGAGCTTCACAGGCACCGGGCCTTCTTCACGGGTACCGGCCTTACTTCATATCGCCAGATGAGGGCCCTGCCTTGCGCCACCCTCGACCTCCTTTGAGCCGACCGCTCACTAGGACGACACAAAAGAGGGAAAGGGGACGCCAGCGGTTCCCTCGGCGACCACGGGTCCTCTTCCGAGGGAAGGGTTGTCGAAGCCACCCCGGCAAAGGGCCTACCTCCGGGTGTCCCCTGGTTTCGCGTGCCTTGGGGAGGGGCCTTGCTCCTGGCTCTATCCCGGCGGCCCCCAGCGTGTCTCCCTTGTTGGAATGGGTGCCGCCGTGCCAGGGTCGTCGATCGACGCTGCAACCTGATTCATCTGCAGCCCATGGTTAGCATAAGCCTGTTCTTGAGAGATTAGCGGTACCCTGTAGTTGTCGTTGTCGACGCGATCATTGTGGTTCTCCGTTGGTTCTTGGAAGGCATCGACTCCTAGCACGCCCTCTCCCCAATCTTCTCCGATGAACGAGCCAGGGTCATCCTCTGGTGCGTACCCTTGGTCCATCATGCGAGGCACGTAGGCTTCCGGGGCCATCACCCAAAACACCTCGCCGTGGTGCCCCACGCTCCATGTTGCACGACCCATGGTGGCGCCCTGGGGATGACAGCACGGCATCCGGCTGGGACCGTGAGGGGCGACGCTTGCGCCCGCGCCCGTCGCGGGCGGCATGGGGGAGTCGGAGCCCCTACGCCGCTGGCTGTGCTGATGTTGATGAAGCCCCCGGGCATAGTTGATGGCGCGCGGATGTGGTGAGGTTAGTCGCGCGGCCCTGTAGTGGCCTGGGGAGGAAGTCGATAGCAGAAGGGTGGTGCTCCCGACGCCGCTGCATCCAGAAGCTCAGAAACACGCCCCAGCAGTGTGTCCAGACCGCTTTCCATCAACCTGCACCGCAGCAGCTCCCTTGCCACATGAGCGCTGCCCGCATGTTTGCTTGCTCCCGCCATGAGTGCGGCGCTGTTGCTGCGGCATGGCTCGCCGCTCTTGTGGTGGCCCGTACCTGCCGTGGGATTAGGGTGGAAGATGCCTGGCCATGTTGCCCGCGCCCGACGGAGTTTGGCGGCGCCCGTGCTGCCTGGAGTGCAGGGTCGAGACCTTCATGGGCAGGCGGCGCTGCCCGGGCTGGCTGGGTTGCCCAGCGGTTGGAGCCGGCCCTTGAGTCGCCGTACATCGTGGATGAGGAGCATCGACGAGCTTGCCGGTGGAGGAGGAGCTCCAGCGCACCCCTACCTGGCGCGTCAAATGTCGGATGTGGGGTTCTAGCAAACCCTTAAGGTTCGAACACTGGGGTGCGCGTGAAGTCTTTCCTTCCTACTGATCTACGCCCTAGTTCGCTAAGATCTCGTGGACAAACTCGACGAACTCGCAACTCAGAAAGACACGAGGTTTATACTGGCTTGGGCCACCGTTGTGGTGTAATCCCCTACTCCAGTGTGGTGGTGGTGGATTGCCTCTAGGCAGATGATGAACAGCACAATGGAAGAACAGCCTCCTGAGGTTCATGTGTTCTTGTGAGTAGGCTCTTGATCGGGTTGGATCAAGCTAAGATGAGATGCCTCTACTATGGTGGCTAGCTCTACTTATATAGGCCCTGGTCCTCTTCCCAAATATCAAGCGGGAAGGGAGCCAACAATAGCAGGCCAATTTGAAGGGGGGCAACTAGTACAAGCTATCCTGGCAAAAGTGGTCTTCGCCTGCCAAAAGCTCTGGTGGTGACGCCATCTTGGGCTCCACGATGACCTTCGTCTTGCCGTCCTCCTGGACTTGGTCTCGTTGCACGAATATAGCAACCTTTTCCTGATGCCTCGGTACTCTTCGCCTGCGCTGGCCTCCTTAGAACCAAAGAGGAAACAAGGACACTGCGCGTGTTGGCGCCCACCTGGTGTCATGTGTCATGGCTCACATCACGAGGGCCATGTGAGGTTTGCCCCGCCTTGATATCTCCGCTCCTCGTGAGCCTACCTAGCTAGGTCACTCCAGAGAAGGCCTTGCGTCGCCTGCCTCATGAGGCTTTGAGCCTCGTGAGGGTCTTGGATGCCTTGTTGGTGAAGATGGGCCGTACGGCCTGCTGGCTCAGCCACACCGTGGGCCGCAGGCAGGCAAGTCTGGGGACCCCAGTTCCTAGAACGACGACAATGTCCGTCTTGTGCTGCTTCATCCTTGACGTCTTATGGCTCACTGGGGCTGCTCCAACGACGGAACGATCCATCACAATAGAGCAGTGCCCTGGACGCCATCTACAGATTCCTCAGATCTTCCTCCACACCTCCGACAGCCACCTCTGCCTCAACTGCTTCAGCAACCAACCCAATGATGCTAAGGTCGACACGGCTATGGCAAAGAGGTTGTACACTTGTTGCATCACTTATTACTATACATTCATGTCGATCCATTAGGGCTATTTTGGTTCAACGGAAAAACATAGCAATAGGGAATTTTCCAATGGCACTCTATTATTCAATTATTCATGCATTTTGTTGAAAGGAATGAAGCAAAACATCCACATGGACCGACTTTTCAAAATCCTATGCATGAAAACAAGACCAAGTGCATTAGTGGCAGAATAACATTCTAACTGTAGACGCTTTCATATGGTTTCACTTTATTTTGGCCATGTTCCTTTGCATTCCTCTGCTCTTCCAATTCCTGTAAACCAAACACCCAAGTTAACAGAAATCCTGTGTTTACAAATGCTCTGTTTACCATGTGCATTCTTGTCCTATTCTGGTGTTTTTCCTATCCCTGCGTTTTTAGAATCATGCAAGCCAAATGAGCCCTTACAGAATTACTTCAGTTACAGGTAGGTGTCGAAGGGAACTTTGTGTGGTTTGTCCTACTCCCGCCGTGACGTCGTCCACCTCAACTGAGCTGCTCCATTGACAGAGACATCCACCAAACCAGACATCCCGACTCCCGACCGTCTTTTGCCGCCTCAGATCTCCTTCCCTGCCACCGGTACCCACCGCAACGGCATCACCATCATCGACTCAGCAGATGAACATGAGGAGTACATGGGTCCACAAGAGAGGTCACACTCTTTTGTTTATGCTTATGTTATGCATTTCTTAAAATTACCTGCTACTTTATCATCTTGTTCACCTCTTGGACTCCAAGTCAGGTCCAAATTAATGTCCAAACTTGAGTTCTAAATTAGTTGTGGGGCACATATCGAGGAAGCAATGTATAATATCTCTGTCTAATATCTGGTTCACCTAGGGTATGCCTATGTTGTTCATCTTGGGTGGGAACCAAACAGTAAAGCAATCATCATCTGTCTTTTTATTAAATTAAAGCAATCATCAGCCTGCTATCATTATTTTTGGATCCATCCACTGGTTGTTACCATCACTCTAAATTTCTGCATGCTCTCCTTACATAATCTCACCATATTTTTTTCATATGCATGTCAGATATTTTACACAGTCATGCTGAACATGAAGAGAAAAAGAGAAGAGTTTTGCGCGGCAATACAATGTCATGCAGACATCGCTCCATGGTGGGTTCAATGGAAAACACTCCCCAACCCTCTCCAGATTGTAATCCAGAGGAAGATATCTGTTCTGAGGCAGATTCATACGCCGCTAACAACTCCTATTTACCCCCCAAGGTGTTTGCTCTACCTTGGCATGATCATGTTAGTCATATCATGCATATGTTGCCTTGCAGTGCCTACTTTTAACATCATATATGTCATCTGCTTAGTTTAGACATGTTCTGTAATGCCACCTGTTTAGTTTCTATATCATATATCGAATTGTGCAGTCTCATGTCTTTTAGCCAGCCATAATATACGTGAAATGTGCAATGCCATCCTGTTTAACCAGGCATCATATATTTGAATGATATCTTGCCCATCCTTTTCTTCATTACATTTCCATTTGTCGACAATGTTTGTACATTAAACTACTCTTCCTGTGAATCAGCCATTTGGGTGGGAGATTGAAAAATCTGGAGTGAAAACAAGGCCTTCAACGCAGACAGTGCTACCTGTCGAAGCAGATCTCTTGTTGGGTCCTGATAGCTCCTCAGAGATAGATGCAGAGACAGATGACCAGTCCTATTCCCCACCGAGGTGTATGCTCTAACTTGGAACGGTTATACTGCTCATATCATGCATATGGTGTCTTGCATTGCATAGATTAGACATCTTATACACAATATTTAACACCATATTCTTAGTTCAGACATCATATCTAATGCCCTTTGTTTAGCATATAAATCACATATGTGAATTAAATGATGCGATCCTGATTACTTAGATAGCATGTAGGTGAATTATGTCACGCCATCCTATTTAGTTATTCATCATATCTTTGAATTATGTTATGCTATGCTATCAAGTTTGGATAGACATCATATATGTGAAATTATGTCATGCTATCCGTTTTAGTTAAACAATGTACATGTCAACTATTTCATGCCCTCTTTTTTCCACACTATCTATTGCATCTGTCTCTCATACAATGACATTCAACTATGTTTCCTGATTATCAACCATTCGAATTGGAGCGGGTGATGCCAGCATCTAGCGGACTAAAAACACGGTCTTCAAATAAAACAGTACTACCTCTTGGTGGAGATAACACCCCGGTTGTACATGCACGAGAACCAGCCCTACCACACATAACCCAAACTCTCGCAAATTGTGCCCCTACTGCGATGGACAGAGAACCCGCTTCACCCAATCTAACCCCAACCCCAACAGATAGTAACCCAGTTCCTATTGACACAACACCATCTCCACCATAGAGCTCCCAAACAAGAGCAGTTAGTAAGGCAGCTCCAGTGCCCAAAGGGCCAGTACTACCACGGTGAACCCCAACTCCACCAGTTAGTATGACTATTCCTGTGGAGGAAGCACAACCAGCTAGTCATTGTTTAGCATCTATCGCATTTGATGTTGTTAAATCGTATGTGTGTATCTTCCCATCTTGGAAATATTGTACTAAAGATGAAGGAAAATGCCAGTTGCAGGTGTTTGTCCAGGAGTTATGTGTAAGTAATGTTATTCATGGCAATTACTTTGCTTTGTCCCATACATCCTACCTCCATGATGGTTATAATACAACAAAATTTCCCATTTTTTTCTATAGAGAAGGACCGATTTGGAAACTCAGGATGAGGTAACCTGTGCTAATACCTCTGCTATTGTCGGTGTCAAAACCGGCGGATCTCGGGTAGGGGGTCCCGAACTGTGCGTCTAAGGTGGATGGTAACAGGAGGCAGGGGACACGATGTTTTAACCAGGTTCAGGCCCTCTTCATGGAGGTAAAACCCTACATCCTGCTTGATTTATTCTTGATGATATGAGTATTACAAGAGTTGATCTACCATGAGATCGGAGAGGCTAAACCCTAGAAGTTAGTCTATGGTATGATTGTATGTTGTCCTATGGACAAAACCCTCCGGTTTATATAGACACCGGAAGGGGCTAGGGTTACACAAGGTCGGTTACAAAGGAGGAGATACACATATCCGTATTGCCTAGCTTGCCTTCCACGCCAAGTAGAGTCCCATCCGGACACGAGACGAAGTCTTCAATCTTGTATCTTCATAGTCCAACAGTCCGGCCAAAGGATACAATACGGCTGTCCGGAGACCCCCTAATCCAGGACTCCCTCAGTAGCCCGTGAACCAGGCTTCAATGATGATGAGTCCGGCGCGCAATATTGTCTTCGGCATTGCAAGGCGGGTTCCTCCTCCGAATACACCACGGAAGAATTTGAATACAAGGATAGTGTCCGACCATGCAAAATAAGTTCGACATACCACTGTAGAGAGAATAATATTTCCACAAATCTAATCTGCTGACACGTTTTGGCAACATGACATTATGCCATGGCCCGGTGATTATTCGAACCGTTTCCTTTAACTAGCCCCGCACATAACGCGAAGCAGTTTCTTGACACGTCTTGTCAAAGCAGAGATCGTGTCCCCCTTATTATGGGATTCTCATCAATACGGGCGTGGGTAACCCAACCGCGCCATCGATTATGGCGCTTGGGGCATAAGCGAGTTTTACCGGGCTAGTGGGGGCACATAGTTTCGGCCGCCCTTATAAAGGGACAAGGTTTAACCTTTTTCTACCCACACCTTCTTCCTCCTTGCTCATCCATTCTTGCGCACTCGAGCTCCAATGCCCGAGTCCACATCCTTCACCTCAACCTTCTCCAATCATGTCTGGAGCGGGAGGCAAATGGATGGCTTCCTCCATTACGGAGGGACACATCAAGAAGTTGCGCGGAGCCGGATACTTAGCCGCGAATATCGCGCATCGGCTGCCCGTTGCGGGGCAGATCGTTCCTACCCCTGAATCACACAAGAGGGTAGTTTTCCTCCACCACTTCCTCCACGGAATGGGGTTTCCCCTCCATCCATTCGTCCGTGGTCTCATGTTCTACTACGGGCTGGACTTCCATGATCTGGCCCCGAACTTCATCCTCAACATTTCGGCGTTCATCGTCGTGTGTGAGGCTTTCCTCCGCATCCGGCCCCACTTCGGCCTGTGGCTGAAGACCTTCAATATCAAGCCGAAGGTGGTGGGAGGCCAACAAGTAGAATGCGGCGGAGCTATGGTGGGCAAGATGCCCAATGTTATATGGCTCGAAGGCTCCTTCGTGGAGACTATAAAGGGGTGGCAATCGGCGTGGTTCTACATCACCGAGCCACGCGACGCCAACTGGGTGGCGGCTTCCGAGTTTTGATCCGGAATCCCCACGTGGCTCACCTCCTGGAAAGAGAAGGGCCTATCCTGGGGTTCATCGGTGGAGCTGGATGGACTCCATAAGTGTATCCAGAATATGGCGAGCAAAAAGCTCAAGCTTGTCAACATAGTCCAGGTCATGCTCATCCGCCGGATCCTCCCGTGTCAACAACGGGATTTCAGCTTGTGGGAGTTCGACCCGGCCCAGCACCAGAATCTGAGCGAGCTCTTCGACACGACGCACAAGGACGTCTGGAGGGTGCTGTTCATGGGCGCCGAGGTCCCTCCCTCTCTCACCAAGGACCATGGGCTAAGCGCGAAGCGCCCAGCACATTCGGTGAGTTCTATACATCCGGTAGGATACTTTATTTCCCCTAGCTTAATCATGTGCTGGGTCTGAGCTCCATGCCTTTGACAGGACTGGGTGGAGACGTCGGGGCAGATTAACTGTCCGGCCCCTCTGCCCGAAGACACTGCGGATGCTCTCCTGACGGAGTTGCTGACTCCGGCTCCTTACAAGGTGCTGGAGAAGACCAAGGAGGCCCAGGGAACCCGAAATATTTCCTGACGCCAGGTGTTGTCGGACTCATCGTCCGATAACTCCGCGATGCACTCCTCCCCCGAAGACGAGGAGGAAGATGAAGATGCTCCCCCTCCAGTCGGGGGAGACAAGAAAAGGAAGGCCGCCCCAACCGGGGGGGGGGGGCGAAGGGTCCAAGAAGGGAAGGACTCTCCTTCCAGACTACACCACCGCCGCCGAAGGCGAAGACGAGTAGCTACTCAGGGCCAAGCCCCTGGCAAAGTCGCAAGTATTCGGATGCCAGAGTATCTTTCATCTTGTAGTTGAGACTCAAGAAACCGAACTGATTCAGACAGTGAGTTTGAATAGCTTGTGCAAGCGGTAGTGGCCAGTAACTCCAACACTAAACCAAGACAGGACTTTGGGGTTGTCTCACTATCTTCGAGATAGTCTTCCTTAGCTGTTTTATCAGCTTTGTTGGAGACGAACAAGGATGTGTCACTATCCTAAACCTTATCTGCATTACTTCCTTTACCATTGCTTAATAAGGAACTCTTCCCCAATATTCTATCAGCATTCTAAAAGAAGAAACAAGCAGACACATAACAGTTTAGCATGTACTAGTATATTAAACTCATTTCGGTGAACCAGTTCATTAGTAAGGTGGACAAGATTAAACTACCAAGTCTTCTATTGCCAGGTACTAGTACATAATAAAAGCATCAAACAAACATATATCTATGTCCTATGGTCACTGCATTGTCTTGCCAAATCAAAATAAAGACACGGTTCAAATCATATCAGTTCAAGACAAAGGAGCAGTGAAAGAATACAAAGCGTGGGAAACTACACGCACGATAAGATTTCAGATGGGTACCACGGGTCTACATGTACAACCACACTATTGGCTCTATTGTGATGCTAGTAATGTGCATGATATGAGAAGTCAATTGTATACACAATTGAAATTGAAATCAACAGAGCTATTAATAAGAGCAAGCACGTTAAAGAAACATGCGTGAACATAACTGCTGTGCCATTGAAGTTTCGATTGGATCCTTCAATTTAAAAATAAGTTTGTATGAGTAAATACAGTGATACAAGAGCAAAGCAGTATGCACGATAGCAATCATAGTTAAAAAAAAGGCGCGCCTAAGCGAGCGCTTAAGCACACCTAGGCTCTAGTCATTGGCGAAACGCATTGCGCATAACTATGCTTAATCTGTGCATAACTACGCATAAGCATGCGCTTTGGTCAGTAAAGCGCAAGGCGGTGGCAAAACGCACAATTAACGCCTAGCGCTTTTTCGAACTATGATAGCAATGGAATCTTAAATTAGAACAGTTATTCTTCAGGTTTAGGCACTTGTTCTACATGAACAGAGTCCAGTAAGACGCAAGAATATAGTACTTAAAAATAGAAAATGAGCTCATAGACCTTACCACATTCTTGGTTCGGGACCAGTACAGAACATGGCGTTCCCAGTCATCATCCAGTAAATATGTCTCAAGAGAACATAAGGGAATTTGATGAGTTTCTATGCCGGTGAAGTACGTTTTCTTCAGGTAATTCCAATACTGCCACCACGCATTCTTGAAGATAGCTGAGGGAGTCCTGGATTAGGGGGTCTCCGGACAGCCGGACTGCTGGACTATAAAGATACAAGATTGAAGACTTCGTCTCGTGTCCGGATGGGACTCTATTTGGCATGGAAGGCAAGCTAGGCAATACGGATATGTGTATCTCCTCCTTTGTAACCGACCTTGTGTAACCCTAGCCCCCTCCGGTGTCTATATAAACCGGAGGGTTTTAGTCCGTAGGAAAACATACAATCATACCATAGGCTAGCTTGTAGGGTTTAGCCTCTCCGATCTCGTGGTAGATCAACTCTTGTAATACTCATATCATCAAGAATAAATCAAGCAGGACGTAGGGTTTTACCTCCATCAAGAGGGCCCGAACCTGGGTAAAACATTGTGTCCCCTGCCTCCTGTTACCATCCGCTTAGACGCACAGTTCGGGACCCCCTACCCGAGATCCGCCGGTTTTGAAACCGACATTGTTGCTTTCATTGAGAGTTCCTCTGTGTCGTTGCCGTTAGGCTTGATAGCTCCTACGATCATCGATAGCAATGCAGTCCAGGGTGAGACCTTTCTCCCCGGACAGATCTTTGTGTTCGGCGGCTTCGCACTGCGGGCCAACTCGCTTGGCCATCTGGAGCAGATCAAAAGTTACGCCCCTGGCCACCAGGTCAGGTTTGGAAGCTTAAACTACACGGTCGATATCCGCGGAGACTTGATCTTCAATGGATTCGAGCCCCTGCCTTGTGCGCCGCGCGGTCACGATGAGTACGATTTAGCTCTACCATCAGACCGTATTCAGGAGATCGCATCGGCAGCCGCTTCGAGCCTCAATTTGGAGCCAGTTGCGCCATCCATGGACGGGTGGATGGACCCCGTCATGGAGGCCGTATCCTCAGCAGCGATCGAGCCGAATATCGACCTTACCCTTCACGTGAGCCGTGTTGCCAAACTGCCGGATCCTTCTCCGGCCACGGACTCTGAACTGCCTGCGCCCGTTCCTGTCGAATCCGATTGGGCTCCGATCATGGAGTTTACCTCTGCGGATATTTTTCAGCACTCGCCCTTTGGCGACATACTGAAATCATTAAGGTCTCTCTCCTTGTCAGGAGGATCCTGGCCGAACTATGTCCGGTAGGATTGGGATGCGAATGACGAAGAAATTCACCGCCCACCCACCACCCACTTAGTAGCCACTGTCGATGACTTAACCGACATGCTCGACTTCGACTCTGAAGACATCGATGGTATGGACGACGATGCGGGAGTCAAAGAGGAACCACTGCCCACAGGGCACTGGACAGCCACCTCATCATATGATATATACATGGTGCACACACCCAAAGAAGGCAATGGCGACGAGACAACGGAGGATGACCCCTCCAAGAAGCAACCCAAGCGCCAGTGTCAGCGGCGCCGCTCTAAGTCCCGCCAAGGCAAAAGTGGTGATACCGGCACCGGAGATAATAGCACTCCGAACAGTGCCGAAGACAACAACAATCCCCTCCAGCAAGATTTAGAGCAGGAGGATGGAGGAGCCAACCCTCCTGAGAGAGCGGCAGATGGAGAGGCGGAGGATGATAATTACATGCCTCCCTCCGAAGATGAGGCATGCCTCCGCGATGACGAATTCGTCGTGCCATAGGATCCCGTCGAACAAGAGCGCTTCAAGCACCGGCTTATAGCCACGGCAAATAGCCTTAAGAAAAAGCAACAGCAGCTTCAAGCTGATCAAGATTTGCTAGACGACAGATGGACTGAAATCCTGGCGGCCGAGGAATATAAACTCGAACACCCCTCCAAGAGTTACCCAAAGTGCAGGTTGCTACCCCGACTGGAGGAGGAAGCACCGAAACCTACATCCCCGGTGTATGACGCGGCTGATAGGCCACCTCATGGCCACGAGAGAGGAACATTCCAGCCAAAAGCTCAGCCCGCACCCCGACGCCATTCAAATAAAAAGGCATGGGGAAATACGCCAGACCTGCGAGACATATTGGAGGACTAAGCAAAACATGCAAGATCGATCTACGGATCATGAGGGCGCGCCACTATGCGAGACGATAATCGTCACGCCGAATACAGTAAAAGTAAGTCTGGCCGGGCCGAACACAGCGGGCAAGACTCATTTGAGCTGCGTCGCGACATAGCCCAGTACAGAGGCGCCACACACCCCCTATGCTTCACAGACGAAGTAATGGATCATCAAATCCCAGAGGGTTTCAAACCCATAAATATTAAATCATACGACGCCACAACAGATCTTGCGGTACGGATCGAGGATTTCCTCCTGCACATCCACATGGCCCGCGGTGATGACCTACACGCCATCAAATACCTCCCACTAAAACTCAAAGGACCAGCTCGGCATTGGCTCAACAGCTTGCCAGCAAAGTCCATTGGCTGTTGGGAAGATCTGGAAGCCGCATTCCTTGACAACTTTCAGGGCATTTATGTGCGACCACCAGATGGCGATGACTTGAGCCACATAATTCAACAGCCAGAGGAATCGGCCAGGCAACTCTGGACACGACTCCTAACAAAGAAAAATCAAATCGTCGACTATCCGGATGCAGAGGCCCTAGCAGCTTTCAAGCACAACACCCGCGACGAGTGGCTAGCCCGGCACCTTGGTCAGGAAAAGCCGAAATCTATGGCAGCCCTCACGACACTCATGACCCGCTTTTGTGTGGGAGAAGACAACTGGCTGGCCCGCAGTAATAACATATCAAAGAACCATGGTACTTCGGATACCAAGGACGGCAACGGAAGGTCACGTCGCAACAAACATAAGCGCCGCATTAATAGCAACAATACCGAGGATACGGCAGTCAATGCCGGATTCAAAGGCTCTAAACCCGGTCAGCGGAAAAAACCATTCAAAAGAAGAACTCCGTGGCCGTCTAGTTTGGACCGTATACTCGATCGCTCGTGTCAAATACACGGCACCCTCGACAAGCCAGCCAACCACACCAACAGGGATTGTTGGGTGTTCAAGCAGGCCGGCAAGTTAAATGTCGAAAACAAAGATAATGGGTCACATAGCGATGACGAGGAGGATCCCCGGCAGCTGAACACCGGAGGACAGAAGAGGTTCCCCCCACAAGTGTGGACGGTTAACATGATATACGCAACCCACATCCCTAAGAGGGAGCGGAAGCGTGCGCTCAGGGACGTATATGCGTTGGAGCCAGTCGCCCCAAAGTTCAATCCATGGTCCTCCTGTCCGATCACCTTCGATCGCAGGGACCACCCCACTAGTATCCGTGATGGCAGATTTGCCGCACTCGTCCTAGACCCAATCATCGACGGATTTCACCTCACTCGAGTCGTAATGGACGGCGGCAGCAGCCTGAACGTGCTTTATCAGGACACAGTGCGCAAAATGGGTATAGACCCCTCAAGAATCAAACCCACAAAAACAACATTTAAAGGTGTCATACCAGGTGTAGATGCCCATTGCACAGGCTCAGTCACACTGGAAGTGGTCTTCGGATCCCCGGATAACTTCCGAAGCGAAGAGTTAATCTTTGACATAGTCCCGTTCCGCAGTGGCTACCATGCACTGCTCGGGCAAACCGCATTCGCAAGATTCAATGCGGTACCGCATTATGCATATCTCAAGCTCAAGATGCTAGGACCTCGGGGGGTCATCACAGTCAATTTAAACACAGAGCGCTCTCTCCGCACGGAGGAGCACACTGTGGCACTCACAGCAAAAGCACAAAGCAGCCTCTTAAGGCAAACCACTAGTTCGGTGATTAAGGACCCGGACACCTTCAAGCGCGCCCGGAGTAATCGGCAACAGGACCTCCTGGCACGTTTCGAGCTCGCATAGCAATGCGGCCCCCATGCCGGTCCCAGCCAAACGGCGAAATCCATGCCACGCGTACATAATTACGCATTAAAAATACCATGGGCACAGGTGGGGAGGGGGGCACGACTGCGGCACGCTCCAAGTCGCGGCTTAAACTACACTAGGGGCTTCCCGCTTTATTATTTTTCTCTTTTAAGACTTTAATCTCTGGAAACCCTGTCCGACAGTATGATTGCCGAACACATGATGCAGCAACCAAGGAGGCAGAAAGCTACGTCACACCACGGAAATCCCAGGTGGATTATGATAACGAGTGAAATATTTGCTTTAATACTATTCCTCAGCTTGCCCTTGGCAGGGACATGTCAAACAGTCCTACTTTTTGCTTATCGCACTACTTGTATCATTCTACTTTAACGCACCTTGTGTTCATTCACGACATCTAACACCCGTACACTCTGGTACGGCCAATACGCTAGGGGCTTAAGCATACCCCATAATACGGCATGAGAAGTCCGAACACTTTCGGCAGTGCGGCACCCCGAATTTATGGCATTATATGCATCAGCTCCGAATCATGTCTTGGGTCAATAGTTGGGTTTGCCCGGCTCCCATGTTTTGGTACCTTACGTTCCGCTATATCGGCTAGGGTAGCACTGGGAGAACTACCGCGATTGTGCCCCGGTTCTGCTGGGCTAAGCACCTTAGTAGAGAAAGCTAAAACTGACTGTCATGATAAGGCGAGAGACTGGTCGCTGTTCGAGAGGTTTCAAGTCCCTAAAGACTTATGCCGCTTAGAGCGAGGAGTCGGCCCTGTCCGGCCTAAGGCATGTATCGTGCCCTGAATTCAGCCTTCCGAATACTAGGGGCTTCACCGAAATTTAAAATTATAGAATTCTATCGCTAAGTGAGATTGATAACGCATTATGGTCCGATTGCCTTGTTCGTTGTGCTGAGCACCTCCCTCGAAGGACCCATCAATGGGAACAAGAGTGCTCAGGTTTATCCCGAACACCCCAGCACTCGTGGCGTGGGGGCAGAAGCCGATGACTAGCCATCTCTCATATTTGATAAACTGCCGAACAGAAGGTAATATTTTAAATTCAGACAAGCGTTGCATATCACATATGAACAAGTTTTCATAATACAGGATCACACGAGCAAGTTTACTCAAATATTACATCGTTCGTACACTCGTCCGCTACGAGACGGGCACCCTTCAGGACACCCTCATAGTACATCTCGGGGTGGCGATGCTCCTTTCCCTGCGGCGGCCCTTCCTTCACCAGCTTCACATCGTCCATCTTGGCCCATTGCACCTTCACACGGGCGAAAAGCCCGGCGTGCACCTTCGATGCAGACGCACCGCTTGATGACTTCCACCCGTGGGCAGGCATCCACAAGCCGCCTCACCAGGCCGAAGTAGCTATTGGGAAGGGCGTCGCCAGGCGACATCCGGACTATAAAGCCCTTCATGGCCTGTTCGGCCGCCTTGTGTAGCTCGACCAGTTGCTTCAGCTGGTCGCTCAGAGGCATCGGGTGTTTGGTCCCAGTATACTAAGACCAGAACAGCTTCTCCGTTGAGCTTCCCTCCTCGGCCTGGTAAAACTGTGCGGCATCCGACACGCTGCGGGGCAAATCTGCGAATGCTCCTGGAGAGCTCCGGATTCTGGTAAGTAACAAGTAATTTACTTTCACAGGCTTGCTTTGCATATAGAATGCCTTACCCGCCACTATCTTCTTCATCGCATCAATCTCTTGGAGGGCCTTTTGGGCTTTGGCCTTGGCAATCTTTGCGCTCTCGAGGGCCGCGGCAAGCTCAGACTCTCGCGTCTTCAAGTCAAGCTCCAACGCCTCGTGCTTCATCACGAGAGCGTGGAGCTCTTGCTGCACCTCGCCCACCCGAGCCTCCTGCCTTTCCCGCTCGGTGCGCTCCTTGGCCGCTTTGTTTTCGGCCTCGGATAGCGCTTGCTTCAGGGTCGCCACCTCGGTTGTGGCCCCTGGCAAATTTACGATGATCCTGTCATTTTGCAATCGCATTATTTTTATATATATCCATAGACTAGGTACTACTTACCTTTGTTCTCCTCGAGATGCCTCTTGGCAAGGCCGAGCTCTTCCTTGGACCCTTCGAGGTCCTACTTCAGTGCGGCGACCTCCGCAGTCAATGCGGCAGAGGCCAGCAGCGAAGCCTGCATACGCATATAGACATACTTATATTAGACTCCTATGATATTGTTTGATCCTCTGTTCGGCTTTTCTTTGTGAACACCGATCAGCTGTGCTGCGACAAGAAGCGGAAGGACTGCGAAAGTCCCTAGAGCATTCAGATGCATACTCTCTGGTGCAACAGTAAGCGTTGGAGGCTTTTAGCGCCAAACAGGACAAAGCTAATAAGCTTGCTAAGCTTATTGCCAGCATGGTGGATACCACGTTTCTTGAGCTCTTCTGAAGTTGTTTCAGTTATGCTCTTGTTTTGCTGCCGTGTTTATTTGCACTGGTGGCCAATTTTGACGGCCAGTGTATGTAATATGCTGCTTTGTTCCCTATATTTGCACTGGTGGCGAACTTTGATGCCCAATGGATGTAATTTGTGTAATAGTGGTAATAGGCTAGCGTTAATTGCTTGCTTATTTATTTCCTTATTGTCTTCTTTAATTGTTTGCTTGTAGTCATTACAGTTATTTTTCTGTGTTTTTCTAGTGGCCACAATAACCTATTTTTGGAAACTAGGCTAAAATAATCATGGCAACACACATACTGTTGTAACCATGGGCCTCCTGCAGGCCGTATGATCCATGGGCCTTCTACGGCCCATAGGATCCATTGGCCTTCTATACAAGCCATAGGATCCATGGGCCTTCTATGGGCCGTACGATCCATGGGCCTTTTACGGGCCGTAGGATCCATGGGCCTTCTACGGGGCATATCGTCATTTTGCCAATCATGGGTCGTACTATTCGTGGACAATAACGGGCCGTTTATTGGTCGTATTTTATAACTCTATGAAAACAGCCCAATAGGTTTTTTTCGACATGAAAACGGCCCAACATATTAACGGGCCACAAACGGGCCGACTGTAACCATGGGCTGAATTTGGCCCACAAGCAGAAAATGACAGTAACGGGCTGTAAGTAACCGAATGCTGGAAATGAGCCCAAGACTAAATGGGCCCTGAGAAGGCCGAAAGATATCATGGGCTGGAAACAGCCCAACAAAATAATGGGCCGTTAATGGGTATAAAGTGATACATTGTTCATGACAGGCCAGTTTTACCACGGGCCGTTAAGGGGCCGAGGGTTACTAAGGGCCTCATATGGGCCGAAAGACGTCATGGGCCATACATGGGCCGGAAGTTAAAACGAGCTGGAATTATATTGGAGGACCCAGATGACGCTACTGGGCCTAACTCGGATAGGCCGTAAACGGGCCCTGGGCGGGCTGTAAATGGGCTCTATGCGAACTGGCCGTTAACAGGCTTGCCATGGGCCGGCCTGCCACCTTTTTACCAAGTCAAACAGGCCAGCCTTTTCACAGGAATGGGCCTCTGTTGGGCCGTGCCATGTGTCGACGTATCATAGGTGCTTTGGGTCCAATGAGAGGATGACATCTATCCCAACGGTGAGCCAACACGTGTGTCCTCCAGCCAATGATGATTTTACACGTGGAAAATCCCCATTGGGTCGGTGCTGTTAACGGGTTATCGGATCCAAAATCGGACCCGATAGCTTAACGGTGTTCCATTATGGTGGATGCCACGTGTCGGTCACCCTTGACGAAAGCACTTTTGTGACGTGCGATTTATCGTCATGGAAGTGGACACTTCCGTGATGATAATTTTGGTAATGTCATGGAACACTTCTATGACATCACAGGTATGACTATCTTGATTCTGTCATAAATTTGTCATGGATGTACATGCATGACAGAAAACGTGACCTACTGTGACAAACACGTATCATCACGGAAGTGTATTTTTTTGTAGTGTAGTTCTGTGTCACCCTATGTTATAACTATAGCATGAGGAATCGCATCCGACATAATTATCCATCACTGATCCATTGCCTACGAGCTTTTCACATATTGATCTCTGCTCAGTTACTTTACCGTTGCCACTATTACAATCACTACAAAACCAAAACTATTACTTTCGCTAGCGTTACTGCTACTATCATACTACTTTGCTACTAAATACTTTGCTGCAGATATTAAGTTTTCCAAGTGTGGTTGAATTGACAACTCAGCTTCTAATACTTGAGAATATTCTTTGGCTCCCGTTGTGTCGAATCAATAAATTTGGGTTGAATACTCTACACTTGAAAACTGTTGCGATCCCCTATACTTGTGGGTCATCATGTACACAAAATAGGAACATATATATTACATGATTTGACCGATAGCATATGGTTCCTCAGCGTTGACGTTTTCGTTTTTGAGGGAGCTTCTTTCCCTTCTTGTCTGTTGAAGAATAATTGAGCCCCTCATTTGTGACTTTTCCTTTTCCATGGAGTACGATCTTTCTTAGGTAATGTAGTATTGATTCTTCTTTTGACGTATACTTCATTTTCATCGTCATCTTCCCTCATTGGGTTGTCGTACTAGTTGTAGTCTTCCTCGTTGGCGACTCCATCCATTCCAATGATGTTCCTTTTGCCTCTCCTCACGACAATACAGCTGTGATTGCACGGGTCGGTTATGAAGAAGCATTGTGTCACGTGCTTAGTGTGTACCCATGGCTCATTTTTTGCGATAGCGTTCACGGTAGAGCTCTTGGCGTCGGGTATAGTCATGGTAGTGAAATACCAGTCTTCTCTTTCGACATTCTTAGACCATCTGACATGGAACACCATCGCGTGGTGCAGCCCAGAGTAGTCAAGCTCCCATATCTCCTCGACCCTTCCGTAAAATCTCTTAGTTGCGCCGTTGTCGCTACCGGTCATGCATTCCATCGTCACCCCTGATTTCTGATCATCACTGTCCATATCTTTGGCCTCCGTGTAGAACGTGTATCCGTTGATATCATATGCCTGATAGGTGTTAAGGTTGGGTGAGGGGGCATGTGCTAAAGCATATATGAGCAATTTGTCCTTAGAGCCCTCTTCCGGGGGATTACCAATAATATGCTCTTTGAACCAATGCAGGAAAGTGGAGTTCTGCTCTCTAGTAACTTCAGCGTCTGTCCTGCATACCCCCCGGTCACGATACTTATTTGTGATAATTTCTTTGTGCAGTGCCATGAAAGGATCTACCTCGTCTAGGTGTTGTAGCACTACCAAGTTTGCTCTGTCAAAGTCATTGTGTCGATCTGAGTATGCCACGTGCATTTCCCTGCGACCGTTAGAGTGACCTTCTCCTTCGAGCCTCCCATCGTGCTCGTTAATGGGCAAACCCACACCAACACCAGGTGGATGGTCTTCGCCATATAGAAAATTCTCGCGGAAAGAGATGCACTCTTGTGTGAGATAGCCCTGGACGATGCTTCCATCCGGACGGGACATGTTACGAACAAATCCTTTTATGATCCCATTCATCCTCTCAAACGGCATCACGTTGTGCAGGAATGACGGCCCCAGGTCTATTATGTCGTCCACAATGTGGACACACAGATGCACCATGACATCAAAGAACGCAGGCGGGAAGTACATCTCAAGCTCATTCAGTATCACAACGATCTCTTCCTGTAGCCTTCGGAGCTGCTTCACACTGATCGACTTTTGAGAGATGACATTGAAAAAGTTGCAGAGACCAATAAGTGTGTCACGGACGTGCTTGTCCATTATCCCTCTGAGGGCAACAGGTAGTATCCGCGTCATCATCACATGACAATCATGCGACATCATCCCGCTGAACCTTTTCTTGTCCATGTATAGATATCTGCTTATCTTGCCATAGTAAAGGGAACTAACTTTGACTCCGGTAAGGCACTTAAAGAATTGATTGATCTCAGCCTGACTTAAGGTAAAGCAAGAAGGGGGGCAATAATCCTCTACCCTTACTTTTTTGCCCTTCTTCTCCCGTGCCTCTATCTTCGTCTATGTCTCGTCTGACTTTTTACGGGGTGGCATGTTCAGATCTTCCCTGGTTTTCAAATATTGCAAGTCTTTTCTTGCCTTCGGCCCATGATTGGTCTTATCCTGCATGTTCATTAGTGTCGCGAGCAAGCTCTCAAGGACATTTTTACAAATATGCATTTGATGAAGGCATTGAGGTGTGTGGAGTTTGTGCCAGTACTCCAAGTCCCAGAACATAGACCTCGTCATCCATACCTTCAGGAACGGCTCTAGCGCCTTTTTCATCGTCTTTCCCGGCAGGGGGCACTGTTCCCTGTTTTTCAACAGCTCATCGATTTTGGCACCGCTCCACTTATGTGGACGTCCTCGATGCTTAGCGTGACCATTGAATATATCTCAATGGTTTCTCCACGGGTCGCCCTGATCGAGCCATCTTCGATGCCCCATGTACACGATTTTCCCAAACCCGCCATCTTTCCTTGACGTTAGCTGTTGAGACATCGTATCATCCATGCACCATGTGCATCCGCAATATCCATGGCACACCTGGCCCGCGGCATATCCGTAACCGAGATAATCATGCACCATGGTGATCAGTGCGACTCTCATGTAGAAATACTCGCCTTTGCTAGCATCCCATGTCTTGGCCGGTGTTTTCCATAACGTGTCTAACTCCTCTTGAAGTAGCCCCAGATATAGATTAATATTATTTCCTGGTTATTTCGGCCCTTGAATCAACATGCTCATGTGAATGTACTTCGACTTCATGCACAACCAGGGGGGAGGTTGTACATCCATACAAACACGGGCCATGTGCTATGGTTGGTGTTCTGGTTGCCAAACGGATTCATGCCATCGGTACACGCGCCAAGCATGATGTTCCTTGCATCACATTCGAAATACCGATAGAAGCCGTTCAATGCTCTCCACTGCTTCCATCCTTGACGTGTCTCAACTTCGGATCATCTCCATCGTCGGGCTTCTTCGTCTCCGCGTGCCAGCGCATGAGTTTGCTTCCTTGGGATCTACGAAATACCGCTGGAGACGGGGAGTGATTGGTAAGTACCATACAACTTTCTAGGGAGATCTCTTCCCGGCCTTCTTGTATCAAGAAGCATTGCACACTAGACAACTTGTTTTTTCTGCATGCTCCTTCTGATAAATTATGCAATCGTTGATGCATGCATGGTATCTAACATACGGCAGATCAAGAGGGCACACGATCTTCTTGGCCTCATCCACACTAGTAGGACATAGATTCCCCACGGGGAGAACATCCTTTAGGTACTTGAGATGCTCATCGAGGCTAGTGTCGGTCCATTTGTTTTTAGCCTTTGTCTTCAGAAGTTGGAGCATGAAACTCAAGCGGGTCACCTCAGGATTGAAACCATCATACAATGGAGTGTTCGAGTCTACCACCAGTTGCTGCAGCTTAGCCTCCTCTCAAGAAGAAGCTCTCTCAATACTCGTCTCCTTGCGAAGAAGTGCTTGAACATGAGGGTCCCGCACGCTTGAACTTAGTACCGACGAACTCTGCGGCGTGGAGTCCATGTTCTCTCCGCCGCCATGTCCGGCCCCTTCTCCGCCGCCATGTTTGGCCTCTTCCCCGCCGCCATTATCGATCATCTCCTCATCTTGCCCCGTGTCGTCATTGCCTGCCCCGTCGGCGTCCTCAACATCATCATCCTCATCTTCAATTATCCATTGAGTATAGCCATCCATGAAACCAGTCATGAGTAGGTGCGCTTCGACATGACCATCATCATAGGGGTCGAGCCAAACTATTCCTTTGCATCTTTGACATGGACATAAAACCTCTGTCAGGTTATTTTCTTTCAGGTCCTGCACCGCCGACCGCAACCACCTATCCACCATCGTTTCACCGACCATCATGAACGCCTGCACGGTAATAATAGATAAATTGATTATAAAAATGCATGCATGCATCAAAGTCATACAAAAATTCAGAATGACCTTCCCTAAAAATAGGACATATAGATCTAGAGTATGCCCGGAATTCACCGAAATGGAAATAAATCGACATTTCAGCGAAACATAGGAAGCTCCCAAGCAGAATTCAGCGTCAAATCATGCCACACACACAATTTCCATCATATCGCCCGATTATGTCATATCGCACACACATACACATATTTCCATTCTTGCAAAAGCATGAATTTTTAATCACATATCTCTTGAGATCAAGCACACGCGGTGGAGATGCATGCATGTAGTAGGGAGATCAAAAGTGGACAAAGCTCTTCTTGACAAGGCCAGATCTAGTTAGGGGGTACATAGGTCACTTCACTAAATGCTGCATCTACCTAGCTAGCTAATTTGGGAGGAGACAACTTCAACTAGTGAAGGAGGAAGGAAAAAGAGAAAGGATATGCATTAATGGAGGTGGTGTAGTTAGCTAGGAGTAATAAAGAGAGAGAAATGTAGGTAGAAGAGGGAGAGTAATGGGGGAGAAGTATTGAGGAAGAAGCAAAGTGAGGGAGAGAGGAGGTGGGAGGTAGGGGAAAGTTAGGAAGAGAGGATGGGGGAGGGGAGGGAAAAGGTGGTATTATGCTGAGTCTTAGAAGTAGCGCGGGCCGTAAAGCATGCTACTGCTAAGAACATAGCAGCAGCGCGCTTCCGGCACATGCGCTGCTACTAAGCGGGGCCCGCCATGTGGCCAGTTTAAAAATTAGAAGTAGCGACCAGCAAAAAAGTGCGCTACTACTATTACATTAGCAGTAGCGCGAGTCGTAGGAGCGCGCTGCTGCTAAACCTAGGTTGGTGGGTACTGTCGGTCTATTTTAGTAGCAGCATAGTTCCACTGGGCCGCGCTACTGCTAACTGAGTAGCAGTAGCACTTATTTTGCACCCGCGAAACTGATAATTAGCAGTAGCGCCTCTTTTTGTACCCCGCTGCTGCTAAGATTCTGTGTATAAGGTTTTCCCTAGTAGTGAGGAGATTAATTTTCATTTTCAGCAGAAGCGTGATAAAATACTGATTCTTTTTGCAGAAGATTAATAAAAAAATTTCTTAGGTTGTCCTAATGTTTCAGAATTTTTGGAGTCACATAAGTATTCAGAATCTCCAAATTGCTATAGACTATTCTGTTCTTGACGGATTCTGTTTTCTTTGTATTGTTTGCCTATTTTGATGAATCTATGGCTAGTATCGGGGGGTATGAACCATAGAAAAGTTGGAATACAATAGATATCACACCAATATAAATAAAGAATGACTTCACAACAATACCAAAAGTGGTGATTTATTTTCTTATACTAACGGAGCTTATGAGATTTTCTGTTGAGTTTTGTGTTGTGAAGTTTTTAAGTTTTGTGTAAAGGATTTGATGGAGTATGGAATAAGGAGTGGCAAGAGCCTAAGCTTGGAGATTCCCAAGGAATCCCAAGGTAATATTCAAGGATAACCAAGAGCCTAAGCTTGGGGATGCCCAGGAAGGCATCCCCTCTTTCATCTTCGTCTATCGGTAACTTTACTTCAGGCTATATTTTTATTCACCACATGATATGTGTTTTGCTTGGAGCGTCTTGTATGATTTGAGTCTTTAATTTTTAGTTTTCCACAATAATCCTTGCTGTACACATCTTTTGAGAGAGACATGCATGAATCATGATTTATTAGAATACTCTATGTGCTTCACTTATATCTTTTGAGCTAGGCAATATTGCTCTAGTGCTTCACTTATACATTTTAGAGCATGGCGGTGGCTTTATTTTATAGAAATTGATGAACTCTCATGCTTCACTTATATTATTTTGAGATTCTCTAAGCAGCATGGTAACTTTCTTTGGTTATAAATTTAGTCCTAATATGATAGGCATCCAAGAGGGATATAATAAAAACTTTCATATAAAGTGCATTCAATACTATGAGAAGTTTGATTCCTCATGATTGTTTTGAGATATCAAGATGGTGATATTAAAGTCATGCTAGTAAGTAATGATGAATTTGAGAAATACTTGTGTTAAAGTTTGTGATTCCCGTTGTCGGTGTCAAAATCGGCGGATCTCGGGTAGGGGGTCTCGAATTGTGCGTCTGAGGATCGAGGCAACAAGGGACAAGTGGGAAACAATGTTTACCTAGGTTCGGGCCCTATTGATGGACGTAAAACCCTACATCGTGCTTGATTGTATTTGATGAGTATAAGGGTTACAAGAGTTGATCTACCTTGAGATTGTAATGGCTAAACCCTAGCTGTCTAGCCTATGAGAATTCTGATAGCCTCTACGGACTAAACCCTCCGGTTTATATACACACCGGAGGGACCTAGGGTTGTACATAGTCAGTTTTGGGGGAAGGTAATAACATATCCGAACACTAATCTTGTCATCCACGCATAGGGGATTCCTACCCGGACACGGGGGGGGGGGGGGGAGAGTCTTCTGCTTGTATCTTCACGACCCATCAGCCCGGCCCATATCAAATAGCCCGGACACCCGAGGACCCCCTAATCCTAGACTCCCTCGGTAGCCCCCGAGCTGCCCTTCAAATGACGATGCAGTATCCGGCTTATGTCTTCGGCTTTTACAAGGTTGGTTCTTCATCATACCTTGGACGGATAATAGTCTGGCCCTGACCTCCGCGTTCTACCTTTATGACCCCTTCCCTATCGTCACCTCGATTTCCACGCGTTGGGCGAATGTGAACGGTCCATAATATTTTTTACCAAAAAGAAAACCCCTGGCCACATAGGGAAGACGCTTATATAAAGAGGTTAGATCCCTAAGCGCCATCCACATCATGCTGAGAACACCAGGACTAGCCACGAAAAACAAAACATGGCCAGCGCCCCAGGCTCTTCTTTGCCCCCCCATGGACCTCAAGAGGATGATTGGGAGAGCTGTTCAGTGTCTCATCTTCAGTTGAGTCGACTCCAAACGCAAGAATATCTCCCCCTCGCTGACCATACGAGTGGGATTGGATTCAATTGGCAATGATGTACGAGCTGAAAATTTCCCCAACCCCAATAAGGAGGAGAGGGCGTGCTTCGTTTTGTTTCTCTTGCGGGGCTTAGGACTTCCGATCCATCCCTTTTCTCAGGGGTCCGTTGGAGTTTTACGGCATCCAGCTGCACAACCTCACCCCAGGTTCGATTCTGCACATCTCAGACTTCGTCACTCTCTGCGAACTGTTTCTGGGCTGTGAGGCTCATTTTGATCTATGGAAAAAGTTCTTTTGCCTCATCCCTCGCCACCAAAGGGGCTCCATATTTGAAGTGGGCGGCGCCGAAGTATGGCGCATAGCCGGATCAAGCTACCCTATTGGAACTCCCAAAGAGGTATCCCTAGAATGGTCTTTGGAGTGGTTTTATATTGATGATGTTCCACTTCCCGACCCAGTTCAGCGCGACCTCCTGATACGTCTCCAACGTATCTATAATTTTTGATTGTTCCATGCTATTATATTACTTGTTTTGGATGTTTATGGGATTTATTATACACTTTTATATTATTTTTGGGACTAACCTATTAACCGGAGGCCCAGCCCAAAATATTGTTTTATTGCCTATTTCAGTGTTTCGAAGAAAAAGAATATCAAACGGAGTCTAAACGGAATGAAACCTTCGGGAGAGTTATTTTTGGAACGGAAGCAATCCAGGAGACTTGGAGTACATGTCAAGGAAGCTTCAAGGAAGCCACGAGGCAGGGAGGCGCGCCCTACCACCTGGGCGCGCCCCCACCCTTGTGGGCCCTCGTGGCTCCCCTGACCGACTTCTTTCGCCTATATATGTCCATATACCCTAAAAACATCGAGGAACCGAATAGATCGGGAGTTCCGCCGCCAAAAGCCTCTGTAGCCACATAAAACCAATCTAGACCCGTTTCGACACCCTGTCGGAGGGGGAATCCCTCTCCGGTGGCCATCTTCATCATCCCGGCACTCTCCATGACGAGGAGGGAGTAGTCCACCCTCGGGGGTGAGGGTATGTACCAGTAGCTATGTGTTTGATCTCTCTCTCTCGTGTTCTTGAGGTGGTACGATCTTGATGTATCGCGAGCTTTGCTATTATAGTTGGATCTTATGATGTTTCTCCCCTCTACTCTCTTGTAATGGATTGAGTTTTCCCTTTGAAGTTATCTTATCGGATTGAGTCTTTAAGGATTTGAGAACACTTGATGTATGTCTTGCATGTGCTTATCTGTGGTGACAATGGGATATCACGTGATCCACTTGATGTATGTTTTGGTGATCAACTTGCGAGTTCCGTGACCTCGTGAACTTATGCATAGGGGTTGGCACACGTTTTCGTCTTGACTCTCCGGTAGAAACTTTGGGGCACTCTTTGAAGTACTTTGTGTTGGTTGAATAGATGAATCTGAGATAGTGTGATGCATATCATATAATCATACCCACGGATACTTGAAGTGACATTGGAGTATCTAGATGACATTAGGGTTTTGGTTGATTTGTGTCTTAAGGTGTTATTCTAGTACGAACTCTATGATAGATCGAACCGAAATAATAGCTTCATGTTATTTTACTACGGATTCTTGAATAGATCGATCAGAAAGGATAACTTTGAGGTGGTTTCGTACCCTACAATAATCTCTTCGTTTGTTCTCCGCTATTAGTGACTTTGGAGTGACTCTTTGTTGCATGTTGATGGATAGTTATATGATCCAATTATGTTATTATTGTTGAGAGAACTTGCACTAGTGAAAGTATGAACCCTAGGCCTTGTTTCCTAGCATTGCAACACCGTTTGTGCTCATTTTTATCATTAGTTACCTTGCTGTTTTTACATTTTCAGATTACAAAAACCATTATCTACTATACATATTGCACTTGTATCACCATCTCTTCGCCGAACTAGTGCACCTATACAATTTACCATTGTATTGGGTGTGTTGGGGACACAAGAGACACTTTGTTATTTGGTTGCAGGGTTGTGTGAGAGAGACCATCTTCATCCTACGCCTCCCATGGATTGATAAACCTTAGGTCATCCACTTGAGGGAAATTTGCTATTGTCCTACAAACCACTACACTTGGAGGCCCAACAATGTCCACAAGAAGAAGGTTGTGTAGTATACATCAAGCTCTTTTCTGGCGCCGTTGCCGGGGAGGTGAGTGCTTGAAGGTATATCTTTAGATCTTGCAATCGAATCTTTTTGTTTCTTGTTTTATCACTAGTTTAGTCTATAAAAGAAAATTACAAAAAATGGAATTGAGGGTACCTCATATGCTTCATCTTTTTAATGTCTTTCATGAAAATAAGGATTCCGATAATTGTGCCAAAGTGTTAGAAGAAGAATGCATTAGAATGTTTGGCACTAAATCTTTGAATGATGAGCATGATTGCAATGTTCTTAGCATAAACTCCTTGAATATCCATAGTACTAATGATGATTGCACTAGTCATGATGAAAATGCCTCTTATAAGCATGTCAACTTTTGTGGAGTGCATAGAGTTTGCAAGTACACACCAAATAGGGACCATAGATTTTGCAAGAGGCATAAGTATTTAGAAACCAAATGGTTGCAAGAGAGGCTAGATGTTTGTGCTGAAAAATTAAAATTTCTTCGCCATACTTGTGAACTTTGCAATGAACATGGTCTTTTAAATCTCCAATGAAAATTGTTTCATGTTCGTATCATGTCCAAAAATTGTGATGATTTGATTTCCCTTGCACATCATAATGAACTTAGTTTGCTTTTGGGTTATGAAGAAATGAAACGTATAACTAAGCATATTTTAGAATATAACCTTGAGAAATTCCTCGATATTGATCTAGAAGAAATTTTTATGTATTGTGCGGTGAATTGCATTGAAAATCCTTATATCGCCAATTACATAAAGAAAACAAAACAAATAGAGGATGAAGAGAATACTAATGAAAGGGAAGAGGCTTCCCAATATCCTCCTATTATTTCTTATGATGAATCAGGTAACGAGGAGGAGCCTTCTATTCAACCAATCTCATTAATAAGGAGCTCCAAAAAGAGGATTGAGCCCACACATAATGTGAAGAAGAAAAAGATAAGATGGAGGAGCAAAGGTGAAAAGGTATCCCTCCCAAATGATGTTGCTCCTATTACTCATTGTGATGATGATAATTGCTATACTATTGGTGCTATCCATACTATTAATGATGAGAGTGATTATGCTTATGATATGAAAAGGCCCAAGCTTGGGGATGCTATGTTTGATGAGAATGACATGTTTGAAAATGTATTTGCTGCAATTGATGTTTGTCCCAAGCTTGGGGATGCTATGTTTAATGAAGATGATATTTGTAGTCTTCCAAGTTTTGATATGCAAATTTATTATGATGATAGCATGCCTCCTACTTATGATGATTTTATTGATGAAAGTGGGTTTGGATGAGTGTCAACTTTAGGAAGTAATGATCCCACTATTTTGGGGGGTTTGAATCTTATTGTGACAATTATGAAAGTGGATTTGGAGAGGTCATGACTTTATTTAGTAATGATTCCACTATCTTGGAAGAGGTTTCAATTGATTATGATGAGAACAAAGTTGCTACTTATGATGATTATTGCGATGACATGTATGCTATAAAAAGTAGTGATGATTATATTTATAAAACTTGTCATGATTTTGATTACCCTTTTTCTGAACTTTATTCTTTCAATGTGGAAACAATTTATAGTATTCGAGTCTCTTATGATACTCCCACTATTCCGAACGAGAAGAATTTTGCTTATGTGGAGAGTAATAAAATTTCTATGCTTGTAGATCCTGAAAAGAATGCTTTATGTGATAGTTATATTGTTGAATCCATTCATGACGCTACTGAAAATTATTATGAGGGAGGAACATGTGCTTGTAGGAATTGCAATAATATCAAGTTTCCTCTCTATGTGCTTAAAGTTTTGAAGTTATGCTTGTTTTACCTTTCTATGCAAATTGATTATGGTTCCCACAAGTTGTTTGCTCACAAAATCGCAATGCATAGGAATTGGTTAGACTTAAATGTTCTAGTCATATTCTTCAGGATGCTCTCTTTATGTTTTAATTCTTATCTTTTATGTGAGCATCATTGAAATCATCATGCCTAGCTAGGGGCGTTAAACGATAGCGCTTGTTGGGAGGCAACCCAACTTCTGTTTTATTCTTTGCTTTTTGCTCCTGTTTAGTAATAAATAATTTATCTAGCCTCTGTTATAATTGAGTTATTATGCTTTTAATTAGTGTTTGTGACAAGTAGAACCTTTGGGTAGACTTGGGTGAAGTCTTTGTGATCTTACTGTAAAAAAACAGAAACTTTAGCGCTCACGATATTAGCTGCCAATTTTTACTGGAGAGTGAGATTAAGTTGATTCGTTTTGCAAATGATTAATAGACAAAATACGTTTGATACAAATTACTACAGACTGTTCTGTTTTTCACAGATTCTGGTTTCTATGTATTGTTTGCTTATTTTGATAAATCTATGAGTAGTATCGGAGGGTATGAACCATAGAGAAGTTGGAATACAGTAGATATTACACCAATATAATAAATAATGAGTTCACAAAAGTACCTATGTGGTGATTTATTTTCTTATACTAACAGAGCTTACAAGTTTTCTGTTATGTTTTGTGTTGTGAAGTTTTCAAGTTTTGGGTAAAGATTCGATGGACTATGGAATAAGGAGTGGCAAGAGCCTAAGCTTGGGGATGCCCAAGGCACCCCAAGGTAATATTCAAGGACAACCAAGAGCCTAAGCTTGGGGATGCCCCGTAAGGCATCCCCTCTTTCATCTTTGTCTATCGGTAACTTTTCTTGGAGCTATATTTTATTCACCACATGATATGTGTTTTGCTTGGAGCGTCATTTTATTTTCTTTTGTTTTGCTTGCTGTTTGAATAAAATACCAAGATCTGAAATTCTTAAATGTTAAAGAGTATCCAAACAGTTACATAATTATTCAACTACTCTTTGATCTTCAGTTATATCTTTCGGAGTAGTTTGTCATTTGCTCTAGTGCTTCACTTATATCCTTTTAGAGCACGGCGGTAGTTTGTCATTTGCTCTAGTGCTTCACTTATATCCTTTTGGAGCACGGTGGTGGTTTTATTCAACTACTCTCGTGCTTCACTTATATTATTTTGAGAGTCCTAAACAGCATGGTAATTTTCTTTGGTTATGAATTTAGTCCTAATATGATGGGCATCCAAGATGGGTATAATAAAAACTTTCATATAAAGTGCATTGAATACTATGAGAAGTTTGATTCCTTATGATTGTTTTGAGATATGAAGATGGTGATATTAGAATCATGCTAGTTGAGTAGTTGTGAATTTGAGAGATACTTGTGTTAAAGTTTGTGATTCTCGTAGCATGCACGTATGGTGAACCGTTATGTGATGAAGTCGGAGCATGATTTATTTATTGATTGTCTTCCATATGAGTGGTGGTCGGGTACGAGCGATGGTATTTTCCTACCAATCTATCCCCCTAGGAGCATGCACGTAGTACTTTGTTTCGATAACTAATATATTTTTGCAATAAGTATGTGAGTTCTTTATGACTAATGTTGAGTCCATGGATTATACGCACTCTCACCCTTCCACCATTGCTAGCCTCTCTAATACCGCGCACCTTTCGCCGGTATCATACACCCACCATATACCTTCCTCAAAACAACCACCATACCTACCTATTATGGCATTTCCATAGCCATTCCGAGATATATTTCCATGCAACTTCCCACCATACTGTTTATTATGACACGCTTCATCATTGTCATATTGCTTTGCATGATCATGTAGTTGACATCGTATTTTTGGCAAAGCCACCGTTCATAATTCTTTCATACATGTCACTCATGAGTCATTGCACATCCCGGTACACCGCTGGAGGCATTCATATAGAGTCATATTTTGTTCCAAGTATCGAGTTGTAATTCTTGAGTTGTAAGTAAACAAAAGTGTGACGATCATCATTATTAGATCATTGTCCCATGTGAGGAAAGGATGATGGAGACTATGATTCCCCCACAAGTCGGGAAGAGACTCCGGACGAAAAATAAAAAAGGGAGAAAAAAAGAGCCCAAAAAAAGAATACCCAAAAAACAAAAAATGAGAGAAAAAGAGAGAAGGGGCAACGCTACCATCCTTTTACCACACTTGTGCTTCAAAGTAGCACCATGATCTTCATGATAGAGAGTCTCATACTTTGTCACTTTCATATACTAGTGGGAATCTTTCATTATAGAACTTGGCTTGTATATTCCAATGATGGGCTTCCTCAAAATGCCCTAGGTCTTCGTGAGCAAGCGAGTTGGATGCACACCCACTTAGTTTCTTTTTGAGCTTTCATACACTTATAGCTCTAGTGCATCCGTTGCATGGCAATCTGTAGCGACCCGACCTCAAACGGTCAAGTCTCTGTGCTTCAGTGTCATCCGTTGATCGGTAATGCTGACACACACAGTACTCGAAGGATTTATAACAGAGTAACAATCACACACTTATTACATCGAATGTCTCAAAAGAGAACTTATTACAATAAATATGGCTTAAGGCCATCTAAAACGATAACAACGGAAGGCTTGGAAGATAAAGTGAGTCCATCAACTCCAACGGCATAGCTGAGTGCATGACAAATGAACTTTTGTGTCTTACTCCTCATCTGAAAAGTCTGCAACATGATACGTTGCAGCCCGAAAACGGGTCAGCACATGGAATATGCTGGCAATGTAACACAGTAGAGAAACGAATAGATAAATGCTATCACTACATGCATATATGGCTGGTGGAGGCTCTATGGTTATATGGTTTTTGCGAAAAGCCATTTTTTCCCTACAACAAAGGAATATATTTTATTTAACTATCATGGTAGTTGAAACATTGAGAATGGTACCCCCATCTCAATCCCAACTAAAAGTAATTATCACCCCAACAAATTAAATTAGAGTGATGAGATATAGTAGGATAATCCAAGTACTAGATACTCAAGATGTCCATAACTGGGGACACGGCTAACCATGATTAGTTTGTACACTCTGCAGAGGTTTGCGCACTTTTCCCCACAAGACTCGATCTCCTCTGTTGTATTTCTCGCACTGCATGGTGTTTGAGAAACGGATGACCGAGACATAGTCTTTCAGAAGCATTAACTCTTTACTTCGGGTGGACAGTTACACCTACTTTCCCTCTACATCTGCTAGCCCACCACTGAAAGAGGTCACACAACATACTCAACTATGCCAGAGCCCATAATGGCTTGTGGCTGCACATGGAAGTTTCTAGCATGAATAATCTTTTGATCCCTTTTTGCCTGGGTGGCGGACCGTAGGAGGATCACACGGTATATCCCCGAGATCTCCTAGGACAACACTGGTATATCCCCAGGTGCCCAGAACAAGCAATCCACCCAGATGTGTATTAAAGTTGCCACCTTAAGTTGAACCATTAATTAACAATCTCACATCTGTCATGGATACACTCAAACCCAATCCACGTCTATGAGCATAGCATAGCAATATAAGCATAACATAGAAGTAACTCCTAGGGTTTGATATTAAAACATGGCAATGGTTCTACCTCATCATCTACTTCCCAATACCCACAAGTTAATCACATCCTAATCATGCAATGTTTGGCGATTGGAACTAATGCATGAAAACTGGGTATGAAAGAAGTATGATCAATGTGTTACTCGCCTTGCTGATGATCCGCAAAACCTAGAGACTCGTAGTAGCACGCTTCGCACCCCGGGTGTTCTATCGCAAACAAACAATAGCATACATAAGCAATCAAGCAAAGATGCACGGGTAAATCTCAAATAAGAAGATCTAACCAGAAAGTTCAACTAAAGAACTCTGGTTTGCAAAAAGAATCAAATCAAATGGAGCAACAAAACACAAACCGCGAGAGAAACAAGATCCGATTACTAATCTAGACTAAAGTCAAATTTTACAATACCAAAATCTTGTTCAAGTTGGTTAAACAGAAAGAGGGCTTCGAGACGAAGATCTAGGCGCTTGAATAGCCTGATTCTGATAAACGAGCGAAAAGATAAACTAAAACAAAAATTAGGGCAGAAATCGCGATCAGAAATAGTCGTGGAAACCCCTGGAAAAACAGAAAATTGACGAACAGGCTAACGAATGAACGTTCGCTGTCTGTGAAAAATGGGTGCACGACATTCGTTAAAACGACCGTACGGACGAACGTCTACTACTTAACTAAACCGCAGAAAACCGGAATAAAATTGATCTAAAGAAAAAAACGATCTTAGGATTTCTATAAAAAACCGACCGGTCAACGGTCAACGGCGGCGGCTCGGCGAAGTCCGGCGACTGCAGCGGCGGCTCCAACGAGGTGGCGGGGCACGGCGGCGGGACGGCTAGCACAGGCGGCGGCGCGTCTAGGGTTAGGGCGGGACGCGGGCACGTGGTGGGCTGGGGCGGCCTCGGCGGCTTATAAGGCCGGCCGGGGGGAGGAGTCCGGGTCGAAACCGGCCCGTTAAGTTGGTTGCCTCTTTTTTTTAAAAATAAGTCCTGACACAGAAAAACAAAGAAAAGAAATACTAAACGGACTCTAAAAATGCCGAAATAAAATTTCCCTGTCCTCTAAAAATATGTCGGACAAGGTGAACATTTATTTGGGCCTATAATGCAATTTTGAAAAACGCTTATTTTTTCCTAATTCGAATAAAATTGCAATAAAATCCAAATGAAAATCATTTATGTGATTTTAATATTTTTCCTCCAATATTTCATTTATTTTGAAGAAGTCATATTATGTCCTCTAATATATTTTAATTTCGAAATATGTCCGGAGAGAAAAATCATTAAAACCAAAATGATCCTTGTTTCAAAATTTGATAGAAATTCAAATATGAAAATCGTGAGTACCCAACTCTCTCCGCGGGTCATTGAGTTTCTTAGGATTTCGAGGATCATGAAACAAAAATGCAATAAAATATGATATGCATGAATGACCTATGTCTAAGATTCCAAATTGAAAATTTGGGTTGTTACAAATCGACCCCCCTTAAGATGAACCTCGCCCTCAAGATTCGGGTTGGCTAGAAAATAGGTGCGGGTGGTCTTTGCGTAGATCATCCTCTCGTTCCCAGGTGGCTTCATCCTTGGTATGGTGGCTCCACTGAACTTTGCAAAACTTGATAACCTTACTATGAGTAACTCGGCTAGCAAACTCGAGAATCTTAACAGGTTGCTACTCACATGTCAAATCATTATCCAATTGTATTGCTTCCAGAGGCACTGTATCCCTCAGAGGAATATCGGCCATCTCTTTAACTGAGAAACGTGAAACACATCATGAACTCCCGACAATCCTTCGGGTAATTCCAACTTGTAAGCAACATCTCCCATGCGTTCCAAGACACGGTACGGTCCCACAAATCTTGGGGCTATCTTTCCCTTAACTCCAAAACTCCGAACTCCTCGAAGTGGTGACACTCTCAGATACGCCCTGTCTTCAATTTCATAGACTACCTCCTTGCATTTTGAGTCTGCATAACTCTTCTATCTGGACTGAGCTACCTTCAGTCTATCTCGAATCAGTTTAACTTTCTCTTCGGACTCCTTAATCAAATCCGGTCCAAACAATTGGCGGTCTCCAACTTCATCCCACATCAACGGTGTTCTGCACCTTCTTCCATACAGGGCCTCTTACGGTGCCATCTTCAAACTGGCCTGGTAGCTATTGTTGCACGAGAATTTTGTGTAAGGAAAATTATCATCCCAACTAGATCCATAGTCTAGTGCACAAGCTCTCAACATGTCCTCTAGAATTTGATTGACTCTCTCTGTCTGTCCATCTGTCTGCGGGTGAAAAGTTGTACTGAACTCCAACCTAGTTCCCAAAGTCTGATGCAGCTGGTGCCAAAACTTTGAAGTAAATTGTGTTCCTCTATCTGATACGATGGTCCTCGGAACTCCGTGCAGACATATGATCCTGGTCATATATATCTTGGCCAACTTCGCACTTGTATAAGTGGTTTTCACTGGGATAAAGTGAGCTACTTTGGTCAAGCGATCCACTACTACCCAGATTGAGTCATATCCCGATCGGGTCCTAGGCAATCCGGTGATAAAATCCATGCCAAGCTTATCCCACTTCCATTCAGGTATCGAAATAGGTTGTATTAATCCTGCTGGCTTCTGATGTTCTGCCTTCATTCTCTGACATACATCACATACGGCTACATACTCGGCAATATCCTTCTTCATACCAGTCCACCAGAAACGTTCCTTCAAATCCAAATACATCTTGGTGTTTCCAGGGTGTATCGAGTATGGTGAGTCATGAGCTTCCTGTAATATCAATTTTCTGATCTCGGCATTATTGGGCACAAATATACGGTCCTCAAACCACAAGGTGTCGTGATCATCCTCAAAAAACCTTTGGCTTTGCCTTCACTCATCTTCTCCTTTATCTCGGCAATTTCTTTGTCATCCTTCTGAGCTGCTCGAATCTTTTCCAACAATGTCGACTGAACCTCCAATGCTGCAACAAAACCTTTAGGAACTATCTCCAAACGTAGCTCCCTAAGATCTTCTACCAACTCCTTTGGCATTCCTCCGCTTACGAGGGTGTTGACGTAAGTCTTCCAGCTCAAAGCATCTGCTACGACATTATCCTTGCCTGGATGATAGTGTAACTTCATATCGTAATCCTTTATGAGCTCCAACCATCTCCTCTGCCTGAGGGTCAACTCCTTTTGAGTAAAAATGTACTTCAAACTCTTGTGATCCGTGTGCACATCACAATGATTTCCAATAAGAAAATGTCTCCAGGTCTTGAGTGCATGCACTACAGCTGCCAACTCCAAATCATGCGTGGCATAATTCAATTCATGCGGTTTAAGTTGTCGTGAGGCATACAAAACAACCCTTCCGTCTTGCATAAGTACTCCTCCAAGTCCTAAGCGAGAGGCATCGCAATACACTTGGAAATCCTTGCGTATATCTGGCAGAATCAGCACTGGGGCTATAGTCAAACGTTTCTTCAACTCCTGGAAACTTGCTTCACATTCTTCAGTACAATGGAACTTGCTGTCCTTCTTCAACAATGCCGTCATGGGCTTAGCAATCTTAGAAAAATTCTCAATAAATCTCCGATAGTAGCCCGCGAGTCCAAGAAAACTACGGATCTCTCCAACCGAGGTGGGTGCCAACCACTCAGTGACTGATCTAACCTTGGTAGGGTCCACTACTATAACTTCTCCTGATATAACATGTCCAAGAAATCCAACTTCCTTCAACCAAAACTCACATTTGCTGAACTTGGCATATAACTGATGTTCCCTGAGCTTCTCGAGAACTAACCGCAAATGCTCCTTATGTTCCTCTTCATTCTTTGAGTATACTAAAATATCATCAATGACCACCACAACAAACTTATCCAAGAACTCCATGAACACCTTGTTCATCATACTCATGAAATAGGCGGGGGTGTTAGTCAATCCAAATGACATAACCGTATACTCATATAGCCCATACATTGTGGTGAACGCTGTTTTGGGTATATCTTCTTCCCTAATCTTCAGTTGGTGGTAACTTGATCGTAGGTCGATCTTCGAAAACACCTTTGCTCCTTGCAGCTGGTCAAACAAGTCATTGATCATCGACAGTGGGTACTTATTCTTGATAGTCACTTAGTTCAATGCCCGATAATCAACAACCATTCTTAGGGACTTATCCTTCTTCTCAACCAACAGCACTGGGGCTCCCCATGGTGATGAGCTCCGTCGAATGTAACCTTTCTCCAATAACTCCTTAATTTGTTTCTTGATCTCCTCCAGATCATTTGTGGGCATCCGGTATGGTCTCCTTGATATTGGCCCGGTGCCTGGCAACAACTCTATCAAGAACTCTATGTCTCGATCTGGCGGCATGCCTGGTAACTCCTCTGGAAATACATCTGGGTAATCCTTCACGACAGGCACTTCCTCCTGAACAACTCCCGTGAGAGAATGTACTTGGGTTCTCCTTGGTGAATGCCTGGATACATACTTGATCCTTTTTCCCTTCGGGGTGTGAGCAAAATCGACTTACTCGTGCAATCGATGTTTCCCCCATACATCGATAGCCAATCCATTCCTAGTATCACATCCAATCCTTGTGACTACAAAATTATCAGGTGTGATGGGAAAACATGGCTTCCAATGGTCAATGGCATCTGAAAACATCCTTGACTTGCCATATACTCGGCTCCTGGTGAACTTACTAACATGGGTGTCCTAAGTACCTTAGTGGGCAACTTATACTTATACATGAATCCCCTTGATATGTATGAATGCGATGCACTAGTATCGAAAAGAACAATTGCAGTAAACGACTTAACCAAAAACTTACCGATAACTGCATCAGGCTGCTCCTCAACTTCCTCCACGTTCACATGGTTCACTTGTCCCCTATTGAAAGGGTTGGGCTTCTTCCCGACGCTTCCATTGCCATTGCCGTTCTTCAATTCCGAACAATCATTGGCGTAGTGCCCAGTCTTCCCGCACTTGAAACAAGTAATGTGACCTTCATCCTTCTTGGCGGGTGTGGCTGGGTTAGGGTAGTTCTGATTGTTGCTTGCTCCATTCCCATTCCCATTCCTTAGACCATTATGATTATGGGAACTTCATCCATTGTGAGTGTGGACTCCATGGTTATGGACAAGTCCTCCCGAGTTCGGGGTGAGACGAGGCTTCTGCTAAGCTCCAGAATTGTGCTTCCCCTATCCATACTTCCTCTTGTGATTCTCAATCTGCTGGTGCTTCCCATCAATCATAAGAGCCTTGTCTACCAACTCCTGGTAGTTGTTGAATGTTTCCACCATCAACTGCATGCTCATCTCATCATTTAGCCCTTCCATAAACTTCTCCTGCTTCGCGACATCTATGGCCACATCATCAGGGGCATAACGAGATAGCTTACTAAACTCATCTACGTACTGAGCCACAGTATGATTTCCCTGGCGCAAGTTGCGAAACTCATGCTTCTTCATGCTCATAGCTCCAGTGGATACGTGGGCTGTGCGGAATGCTTTGCTGAAACTGCTCCCAAGTGACATTGGCTATAGGAGAAGTGGCTGTGTAATTCTCCCACCATGCGGCTGCTGGTCCATTCAATTGGTGTGAGGCAAAACGCACCTTCTCCGCATCTGTGCAACCTGCGGTTGTCAATTCCCTTCCTATCCTGCGCAGCCAATCATCAGCAACTATGGGCTCGGTGCTAATGGAAAACATCAGCGACTGCAGCCTCAGAAAATGGGCTAAGTTGTCAACTGGAGGTGGTGGCGGTGGGTTATTGTTGTTGTTGTTGTTGCCTTGGTTCTGAACTAACATCTGCATCAAGGTATTCTACTACTGGATCAACTGAGTGAGCTCCGGTGGGAAAGGAAAACCAGGATCACGTCTCGGAGGCATCTGATGGGTTTAGGGGCAAGAGTTTAAAATAGAATGAGGTCTAGTGAGAAAGCACTACCCATATGCACATGAGACAAACACAATCATATCGTATCACTCAAACAATCAAGCAAGGGCATACAAACGGTCTAGAACTATCGTTAAAAGTGCTCAGATTATTACTATATACATGGGGAAAAACTACTAGTCATATGGTGGTCATCTAGAAATATTGCTTGGTGGAAGACTCCATGATATCCGCTCCAACTTCGTCTTCATAGTCATCATCACTATCATCGGGGTCGGAGTCAGTGTCGTTGATGATGATGTAGTTCACCGGACAAGTGGAATCATCATCCTCTCCTCCTAGCGCGGGGTCTCCCATGAAAAATCCTAGCTTCCTTGTTAGGTCGCCATTCTTCTCCAATAGTACGATGATTTCCTCCTCATAATCGTCGCGTGTAGACTTGAGTTCCTCTTCTAGCTCAGCGATCCTGGTCATTGCCTTCTTCAAATCTATCATGCTTGCACACATCTGGTTCTCCTGGCGACGAATGTGTTCGTTTAATTCCTGGATGAATGCTCCAATGGACCGGTCCTTCCTGGTGCTGATCATCTCCCATTGCTCATCTCGGCGCCCACATATCTGGTAGATAGTGTCCTTAAGCTCTTGTTTGTAGACTTCTCCAATACGTCCTATAGCAATGTGGGCTGCCATACTCTTGCCTAGACTCCAGATGGGTGCATGAAAGGAAAACTCTATAGGATCCGTAACTGGCGTGAATGCCCTTCCTGGAACTTGAACTCGAATCATCCAGCGCTCCTCTTCTGGTAAAGTGGCGTTGTAGGTCCCGGTGAAGTTTGGTATTCCAATGTTCAGGTACCTAGTGACTTCCTTCAAGTGTCGTCCAAAAGGCGTGTCTTCATCCGGTTGTGCAAACTTGTTCCTTGTGTCCGCCATCCTAAAGAGTAGAAAATGGAGAGGAGTCAGAAATGAGTAGAGAAGAATGACCTATGGCTTTTCTTAGTGGTTGTCTCCTACATTCAACGTGTGCTTTGATACCATCTTGTAGCGACCCGACCTCAAACGGTCAAGTCTCTGTGCTTTAGTGTCATCCCTGGATCAGTAATGCTGACACACAGTACTCGAAGGATTTATAACAGAGTAGCAATCACACACTTATTACATCGAATGTCTCGAAAGAGAACTTATTACAATAAATATGGCTTAAGGCCATCTAAAACGCTAACAGCGGAAGGCTTGGAAGATAAAGTGAGTCCATCAACTCCAACGGCATAGCTGAGTGCATGACAAACGACCTATCGCTTCTTACTCCTCGTCTGAAAAGTCTGCAACATGATACGTTGCAGCCGAAAACGGGTTAGCACATGGAATATGCTGGCAATGTAACACAGTAGAGCAATGAATAGATAAATGCTATCACTACATGCATATATGGCTGGTAGAGGCTCTATGGTTATATGGTTTTTGCAAAAAGCCAATTTTTTCATACAACAAAGGAATATATTTTATTTAACTATCATGGTAGTTGAAATATTGAGAATGGTACCCCCATATCAATCCCAATTAAAAGTAATTATCACCCAACAAATTAAATTAGAGTGATGAGATACAGTAGGACAATCCAAGTACTAGATACTCAAGATGTCCATAACCGGGGACACGACTAACCATGATTAGTTTGTACACTCTGCAGAGGTTTGCGCACTTTTCCCCACAAGACTCGATCTCCTCCGTTGTATTTCTCGCACTGCATGGTGTTTGAGAAACGGATGACCGAGACACAGTGTCGGTGTCAAAACCGGCGGATCTCGGGTAGGGGGTCCCGAACTGTGCGTCTAAGGCGGATAGTAACAGGAGGCAGGGGACACGATGTTTTACCCAGGTCCGGGCCCTCGTGATGGAGGTAAAACCCTACGTCCTGCTTGATTATTCTTGATAATATGAGTAGTGCAAGAGTTCATCTACCACGAGATCGGAGAGGCTAAACCCTAGAAGCTAGCCTATGGTATGATTGTATGTTGTCCTACGGACTAAAACCCTCTGGTTTATATAGACACTGGAGGGGGCTAGGGTTACACAAGGTTGGTTACAAAGGAGGAGATATACATATCCGTATTGCCTATCTTGCCTTCCTCGCCAAGTAGAGTCCCATCCGGACACGGGATGAAGTCTTCAATCTTGTATCTTCATAGTCCAATAGTCCGGCCAAAGGATATAGTTCGGCTGTCCGGATACCCCCTAATCCAGGACTCCCTCAGTAGCCCCCGAACCATGCTTCAATGACGATGAGTCCAGCGCGCAGTTTTGTCTTTGGCATCGCAAGGCCGGTTCTTCTCCAAATTGTGAATGTTTGTTAAGCAGTGTCCGACCTCATAAATGTAGGACCTCTTGGCTTCTACACCCAATAAGGGCTATCTTCCATGCGTCGAATGAATACGAGGTGGCAGGGTGTTTTTACATTCGCCCCCCTAGACAGATAAATAAATTATCTATTAAAGGGATGGGGATTCTTAGATCCAATCCATATCATTCTCCCCCAACAAGAATCCACCGGAGCGTGCTTCGGAAAAATCCACTCCAGCATGGCTGACCTCTGCAGCTCCTCCTCCCGCCCCCGTAGCCCTAAGCCCAGCGATTGGAGAGGTGTTCTGTCCCACACAGTCGATTAGTCAAACTGCATACTAAGGGATTTCTCCCTCCAGCGTATATGGTTCCCGTCTGAGCAAGCGAAGAGCTTCCCCAGCCCCTCTACGGGGGATCGGGTATGCCTTGTTCCTTACTTATTAAGGGGACTCAGATTTCCAATTCATCCGTTCCTCCACGGGCTCCTGGAGTTTAATGGCCTCCAACTACATAATTTCACCCCTGCTTCCATTTTACACATCGCCGGCTATGTTGCCCTCTGCGAGTTATTCCTGGGCCGTGAGGCTCATTTCGAGCTGTGGAAAAGGTTATTTTGCCTCGTCCCCCGCACACAGAAGGGGTCACTTTATGAAGTGGGCGGAGCCGAAATATGGCGCATCGCCGAAAACGGATACATGTCCGGTACTCTGAAGAAGATGTCTGAAGACTGGCCGTCGGAATGGTTTTATATGGAGGGCGTCCCCCTTCCAGACCCTGTTCGGCGGGGCCTTCCTGAGTTCAACAATGCTCCTCTGAAGAAACGCCGAAGTTGGCGCCCACGAAGCCCCCAGGAGGAAGACAACGGAGAAGTCCTTTACCTGATGAACCGGATTAAAGCGCTGGCTCAATCAGGATTGACAGTAATCGAGGTTATGTCAATATGCATAATGCGGGGAGTGCAGCCACTTAAATATTGAGGGCATCCCCTGTAGTGTTTTAACGGGGAAGATGATGCCACCCATTTTGGGCGGAAGGGTTCGAACAATGCTGCTGCTTTAGCAAAAATTCTGTCTGAGTTGTTCAAGGGAGAGGAAGAGGAGTTCATCCGCATCAAGCCACGGGATGGATTCTCCATGTACAACCCTCCAAGCTGGGTGAGCTATATCTCCTTACTCCCATTCTTCCCGCACTCTTTGTCGTAGGTACTCACCTTGCCATTTTGCGGCAGGAACTACGAAAAGCCATAAGGGAGGTCAACAGCCCATCTCCACAACCAGAGGACCCTGACCAGGCCTCGGTCCCGAACTCGAAGAAGATCCGGACATATTCGTGGAGCTGATAGACCGACAGTTCTACCAATTAAGCTGTGATGACGCCATGGTGGCCATTACGGCCGACTATCCCAGATTGCTTCCTGCGTCGCACGTAAGAAAAACCAAAAATCCCAACTCCAAAAACTAGGATCCCCTTTTAGACACTTCACCTACCACATACATATGGTGTTTTATAGGGAAGGCCTTCGGGATGCCGTGCCGAACCCGCAGCAACTCGCTAACAAGAGGCACCGAGGCCGGGTAGGCCAAAAAGGAAGGCGGCCAGGACGGAGAAGCTGGCGCAGAGGTATGACAAAAACCCCGCTCCGTGGTTGTCGTCTTTCTCAAAATTTAATGACGTCCATGTTTCTTTAACAGAAAAAATGCTCGCCGGAATATGTCCGGTGAGGTAGATCATGCTTCCACCAGTCGGGCTCCAGGACCGGACATAGAGGCGGAAGCCGATATGGGGCAGACGCCGGATACTCCCCCTATAGAGGATGTGGATAGACTATCCGCTACAAATTCAGAAGTGGAGAGCGCCATGAATCATAGGCGTCGCCGAGCCGTACTCCGTGATGCTTGCTTCTCCCGAGAGGCATTTGATGCCTTCAATTCTGGAGACGCGTACCTCCGTGCTGCTCAAAATGGTCTAGCCAGAGCCATGGACCAGTATGTAAGGGATGTACGGGTAAGCAAATCAGACTTGAAACAGTTAGAAGAACTGATTTAAGGATCATCTATTGTGCAGCTTCTTACAGAGAAGAATACTCGACTGTCACAGGAGCTAGAGGAATGCAAGACCCAACTTCGGGCCACCGTTGCCGCATTGAAGGAACCTAAAAAGTCCCCAGCTGGTAACATTTGTTTCAAAGAATGATGGGTACCATATAGCGTGCGGCGTGGCTGCAGATCTAACAATAGATATTGCAGATGAATCCGGAGGACCAGCACGCCGTACGACATCTAAAGGTTGGCAAACGCGTGCTGACTGAGGTTAGGCAGGAGAAAAACAATCTCCAAGACGCCAATACCAAGCTGAGCGTGGAACTAAAAGATGTTCGAGCCCAGCTTGCGGACCCCGAGAAGGAGAATAAGCGGCTTCGACGCGACATTTTCAGTAAGTGCTTGAACGAACCCTAAAAAGGGATGGCGGAGAAGCCGGCTAACAGAGTTATGTCTGCAGGTATGCTGATGGGTCGTCCTGCGGAGGAGATGCCCGGGTCTGTGGGTGATCTTCTATTCGAGCTCTCACAACTGCACGAATGAGTTCGGCAGGTGATGCAAGGTATTGCCCAGGCCTTGTGGCCATTAGTATCCCTGCCAGAAGGCATTGGAGTCCTTGCGGAGAAGCTCAAGGGAGCACGGCGGCGCTTCCGATTATGGAAGATATCGGCCTGCCGTCAAGGTGCCAGGGAAGCCTGGGCCATGGTGAAGACGCGGTATACAAAGGCTGACCCGAACCACATGGCCGAGGTCGGACCTGTGGGGCCTGATGGGAAAGAGATCCCCGTTAGCTTAGTCTATGGACAAGTAGAATTAGCCGCAAAGTATTCCCAACAGGATTGTAGGCTAGACCGCCTGTTGGATGGTATAGAAGAGGAATTTAGTCAGTCTACATCACTATGTAATTAAAGTGACATGTATAATGCCTTCTAGCCAGATTGTAGATCATTTGTCATGGCGGACCTTTTTGCTTCAACCTCGGGACCCAATAGTCCGGAGTGTGTCCGAATACCCGCTCAGTTATATAAGAACCGGGGTATGCGTGGAAACCAGGCGTAGGGGTCATTAGTGCTTAAACAGATGAGTGCCCAACTAGTTATGTTATCACGGGTTCCTTTCCCTGGGTACGCATGCCCTAAAGTGCATGCCCGGACTACGAGCGGAGACGCAGGCAAAAACATCTAGGGGCATATATGGAAAATAAATAAAAATCATCTTTTGTTCACCGACTGAATATTCCCTTAAGAACGCTAGCTTTCGGCTTCACCGAGTCTGAGGTACACATCCGGCTGACCTGGCAGTAACAATCGTAGAGGTGCTCCCCTTATGCCCTAGCCGAATTAACGGGAACATAGGGCATAAATACAAGAGCCAGGCAACCCAGCTTGGACAAAACTTAAGTCATATCGATGCATATAATGGCGAAGAAAAGGTACATGCGGAAGAATAACACATGTGCGGGGCATGAAGCCCAGATAGATAATTAAGCTTCTGTGTAAGAAGCCCCCAGGTATAATGAGCGCGGCTAGTGCGTCTATAGTGTGCAAGCGAGGCACAAGTTGGCCCTTGAAGGCCTTGAGGAAGAATAAAATAAAGAAAGAGAAAAAAGACAGATAATGTATATGCAAAAAATGGACAGAGGAAGGAGACGAACATAGAGTCCGGCGCTAGGCGTAGAATCTTCGGAGCCCGGCTGCGTTCCATGGGTTCGGCTCAAGTCGATTATTCGATGCATCCCGCAGACGGTACGCTCCACCGGTCAGAACTTGGTCAATAATGAAGGGACCTTCCCATTTGGGCTCGATCTTGGTCTTTTTCTTCTCCGGCAGGCGTAGAACTAACTAGCCAACGTTATAAGTTTTGGCCCATACTTCTCTGCTTTGGTATCTGCGAGCCTGTTGCTGATAGAATGCGGAACGGGCTTTTGCCACATCGCGCTCCTCCTCCAGGGTGTCCAAACTGTCCTGCTGATCGAGCTCGGCTTCTCTTTCTTCGTACATGCGCACTCAAGGTGAGTCATGAATTATGTCGCAGGGCAGAACTGCCTCTGCGCCGTACACCATAAAGAAGGGTGTATATCCGGTAGTATAGTTCGGCGTGGTCCGCAGCCCCCAGAGTACGGAGTCGAGCTCCTATACCCAGTGCATGTTAGACTCCTTTAAGGACCGCACTAATCTGGGTTTAATGCCGCTCATGATAAGACCATTTGCTCGCTCAACTTGGCCGTTGGTTTGTGGGTGATAGACGGAAGCATAATCGAGCTTGATGCCCATGTTGCTGCACCAGAATTTTACCTCATCGGCCGTGAAGTTCGTGCCATTGTCAGTGATGATGCTGTGGGGGACGCCATAACGGTGTACAACCCCGGATATGAAGTCTATCACCGGTCCGGATTCGGCTGTTTTAAAAGGTTTGGCTTCTATCCATTTGGTGAATTTATCCACCATGACCAGTAAGTATTTTTTCTTATGGGTTCCCCCTTTAAGGGGTCCAACCATGTCAAGCCCCCAGACCGCGAAGGGCCAGGTAATGGGGATTGTTTGGAGGGCGGTTGGTGGCATGTGACTTCGGTTTGCAAAAAGCTGGCAACCAGCGCAGCGTTGGACCAAGTCCTGTGCGTCTGCTCGGGCCGTCGGCCAAGAAAACCCTGTACGGAATGCCTTGCTTACAAGGGCCCGGGCTGCGGCAAGGTGGCCACCGAGTCCGGTGTGAATTTCTGCCAAAAGCTTCCGCCCTTCCTCTTCGGAGATGCACCTTTGAAGGACTCTAGTAGTGCTTTTTTATACAACTCTCCCTCATGGACCCTGTAGGCTTTAGATCGCCGCACTCTGTAGCGTGCCTCATTTTGGTCCTCGGGAAGTTCCTGCCTAGTTAGGTAGGCCAAGAATGGTTCTGTCCACGGAGCAATGATGGCCATTATGACATGGGCTGAAGGTGTTATTTCGGTGGCAGAGCCTCTGATTATGTCAGAGTGTTCGGTATCGGGCATTGTGGCCGGGTCCAGACTATTGTTACCGGTGTCCCATTCCCATACCACGGATGGTTTAAACAACCTCTCCAAAAGGATGTTGGGGGACCGCATCGCGTTTTGCGCCGATGCGGGCGAGGATATCCGCCGCCTGATTGTTTTCCCGAGCCACATGGTGAAATTCAAGCCCCTCGAACTGAGTTGACATCTTTAGGACAACGTTGCGATAGGCCGCTATCTTCGGATCCTTTGCATCGAAGTCTCCATTTATTTGGGATATTGCGTGGTTCAAATCCCCACGCACCTCCAGGCGTTGAATGCCCATGGAAACTGCCATCCGAAGACCATGTAATAGGGCTTCATATTCGGCTGCGTTGTCGGAGTTTGTATCAAGTATCTGCAATACGTATTGCACTGTATCTCCGGTTGGGGAAGTCAGGACGACACCAGCCCCCAGACCAGCCAGCATTTTGGAGCCGTCGAAGTGCATGACCCAATTGGAGTATGCGCCATAATCTTTAGGGAGTTCGGCTTCCATCCATTCGGCGACAAAGTCGGCCAATACTTGCGATTTAATGGCTCGCCGAGGTTTGTATGTTATGTCGAACGGGAGGAGCTCAATGGCCCATTTGGCAATCCGGCCCGTGGTGTCGCGGTTGTTTATAATATCATTAAGTGGCTCTTCCGAGGCTACTGTAATCGAACACTCTTGAAAGTAGTGTCGCAGCTTCCGGGATGCCATGAATACCGCGTAGGCTATCTTTTGATAATGTGGGTACCGTGATTTGCATGGAGTGAGGACGATGGATACATAATATACCGGCTTTTGAAGAGGGAATTTATGTCCGTCCGCTTCTCGTTCGACAACGAGCACTACGTACAACCTGATGAGTTGCCGCAATGTACAACAGCATTGGTTCGCCAATGTTTGGCGCGGCTAGGATTGGGATGGTTGCCAGTATGGCTTTTATTTCTTCCAATCCGGCTATGGCAGCGTCCGTCCACTCGAAGTGTTCGGTGCGCCGAAGGAGGCGATAAAGGGGTAATGCCTTTTCTCCTAAGCGGGAGATAAAGCGGCTTAGAGCTGCCACACATCCAGGTAATTTTTGGATTTGTTTGAGGTCTGTTGGTGTAGCCAACTGTGACAAAGCTCGGATTTTGGCCAAATTAGCTTCAATTCCTCTACTGGAGACAATGAAGCCCAGGAGCTTTCCAGCTGGTATGCCAAAAACGCATTTTTCCGGATTGAGCTTGATGTCGTATGTTTGGAGGTTGTCGAATGTGAGCCTCAGGTCGTCTATTAGAGAGTCGATGTGTTTGGTTTTGACGACCACATCATCTATGTATGCCTCTACTGTTTTGCCGATCTGTTTCTACAGACATGTCTGAATCATGCGCTGATATGTTGCGCCGGCATTTTTGAGCCCAAAAGGCATTGTGTTGAAACAGAAGGGGCCATATGGTGTGATAAATTCCGTTGCGGCTTGGTCGGACTCTGCCATCTTGATTTGGTGGTAGCCGGAGTATGCGTCGAGGAAACACAATGACTCGTGTCCTACAGTAGCATCGATAATTTGATCGATGCGGGGGAGGGGGAAGGGATCCTTTGGGCAAGCCTTGTTGAGGTCCTTGAAATCGACACATAGGTGCCAGGATTTGTCCTTCTTAGGTACCATCACCGGGTTTGCTAGCTAGTCCGGGTGTTTTATTTCTCTAATGAATCCGGCCTCCAATAACTTGGCTAGTTCCTCTCCCATAGCTTATCTCTTAGGTTCAGAGAAACGCCGAAGAGCCTGCTTGACCGACTTGAATCCCTTTAAGATATTGAGGCTATGCTCGGCCAGCCTGCGTGGGATTCCTGGCATGTCTGAGGGGTGCTAGGCGAATATGTCCCAATTCTCGCGCAGGAACTCTCGTAGTGCGGCGTCCACGGCAGGGTTTAACTGTGCCCCGATGGAGGATGTTTTTGTAGGGTCCATTGGGTGGACTTGGAATTCAACTATTTCATCCGCTGGTTTAAAAGAGGTGGACTTGGATCTCTTGTCAAGTATCACGTCGTCCCTTTCCACTGTGGAGCGTAGCGTAGTTAATTCCTCGGCCGAAAGGGCTTCGGATAATGCCTCGAGGGCCAATGCGGCTGTTTTGTTTTCGGCTCGGAGTGCTGTGTCCGGATCACTAGCGAGACTGATGATTCCGTTGGGCCCGGACATTTTGAGCTTCATGTACCATAATGGGGTATGGCTTGGAAGATCATGAACGCCTCCCGTCCTAAAAGGGCGTGGTATCCACTACTGAACGGGGCCACTTGGAATGTAATTTCTTTGGACCTATAGTTCTCCGGCGTGCCGAATACCACATCTAGTGTGTTTTTCCCAGCACAGCGTGCTTCCCGACTGGGGATCATTCCTCTGAAGGTTGTGCTGCTTTGCTCAATGCGGTTCCAGTCTATTTCCATTTTTTGAAGAGTTTCCTCATAAATGAGGTTTAATCCACTGCCGCCGTCCATGAGTACTTTGGTGAGTCGAAAGCCGTCCACAATTGGACTAAGGACCAGTGCAGCTGGTGCTCGGGCTGTTCGGAATTTGGGTTCGTCACTGGCATTGAAGGTAATAGCCGTGTCACTCCATGGATTCATTGCTGCCATGTGGCAGATTTCGGCGAGGCTGCGGAGTGTTCGCTTGCGCCTATTATTTGACGCGAAGGTTTCAAAGACTGTTAATACCGTATTGTTATCCACGGGATGGTGCCCTGTGGCATTTCGGATGAGAAGATCCTCACCACTTTTGGCCACTTGCCGGAGTATCCAACATGCTCTAAGGCTGTGTGTTGGTATGGTATCCATTGTACTATGAATTTTGCAGGGTCCGTTAAGCCATCCCTCCAATATGGTTCCATGCCCTGTAGAGGGTTTTGTTTCTTTGTAACTAGTTCGGGTGTCTTATGATAGTGCACCCTTTTACTTCGGACTGGGTGCATATTCCGAGCCGGATTATCCCAAAATTTCGTTTCAGTTTTCCAGGCGCTTTCCATCACACAGTACTTTCGTACTATGGACGCCAAGTCAGCGAAGCGTGATATGCCACGGCGACTTAAGGCGTTAAGTATTCCCTTATCCGTGCAATTATTGCAGAAGAATGAGACTGCATCTTCCTCGCGATAGTCCTTAACCTTGTTCATCACAAGGAGGAATCTGGCCCAATAATGATGTATTGTTTCATGGGGCTCTTGCCTGATGTGGGAAAGATCATTTATGTCTGGGTGGGTGGGTGGATTTGAGTCCAAACCCCTACCCGATCTAAGACCCAGGGGCCGAGGAGTTTCCGGTCTTGGAAGTTCGGATTCCGGAGTGTTGCCCGATGAGTCTGGCCCGCTGCCTGACTCTAGGTTCAGCGCTTGGGTGATGTCCTCCCATAAACGGGTATCCCGCTCGGAGAGCTCAGGAATCCGGACATAGTTAGTCCTCAAGGTAGAGGCTAAATCGCCGCATTGTTCCTCCACCACCGCAATATGATGGGTGACCGGTGGAGAATTAATCTCCCTTTGATCGGGTTTAAGCCCAATCCAATCATAGTCTGTAACGGCTCCCAAGGCGGCGATACGATCCAACAGCTCGTTTAGGGAAGAGATCTCTATTGGATTCATCTGCTCAGCGAATTCCTAGTCGACGTCGAGGCTATTTTTGATGACCCGAGAAGTCATCGTCGGTGCAGCGGCCGAACTGGCGATCATGATGAAACTGCCGAGCCGGAGAGTTTGGCCGACAGCCAGGGCTCCTCCGGCGGTAATGTTGTTTTTAACAACGAGACGAGGCATCCTTCCTTATGGCGACGACACAGTGGAACTCTCAATGAAAGCACCAATGTCGGTGTCAAAACCGGCGGATCTCGTGTAGGGGGTCCCGAACTGTGCATCTAAGGCGGATGGTAACAGGAGGCAGGGGACACGATGTTTTACTCAGGTTCGGGCCCTCGTGATGGAGGTAAAACCCTACGTCCTGATTGATTATTCTTGATAATATGAGTAGTACAAGAGTTGATCTACCACGAGACCGGAGAGGCTAAACCCTGGAAGCTAGCCTATGGTATGATTGTATGTTGTCCTACAGACTAAAACCCTCCGGTTTATATAGACACCGGAGGGGGCTAGGGTTACACAAGGTTGGTTACAAAGGAGGAGATATACATATCCGTATTGCCTAGCTTGCCTTCCACGCCAAGTAGAGTCCCATTCGGACACAGGACAAAGTCTTCAATCCTGTATCGTCATAGTCCAACAGTCCGGCCAAAGGATATAGTCCAGCTGTCCGTATACCCCCTAATCCAGGACTCCCTCACACCGTATTTCAGAAGCATTAACTCTTTACTCCGGGTGGACAGTTACACCTACTTTCCCTCTACATCTGCTAGCCCACCACTGAAAAAGGTCACACAACATACTCAACTATGCCAGAGCCCATAATGGCTTGTGGCTGCACACAGAAGTTTCTAGCATGAATAATCTTTTGATCCCTTTGAGCCTGGGTGGCGGACCGTAGGTGGATCACATGGTATATCCCCGGGATCTCCTAGGACAACACTGGTATATCTCCAGGTGCCCAAAACAAGCAATCCACCCAGATGTGTATTAAAGTTGCCACCTTAAGTTGAACCATTTATTAACAATCTCACATCTGTCATGGATACACTCAAACCCAATCTACATCTACGAGCATAGCATAGCAATATAAGCATAACGTGGAAGTAACTCCCAGGGTTTGATATTAAAACAGGGCAATAGGTTCTATCTCATCTACTTCACAATACCCACAAGTTAATCACATCCTAATCATGCATTGTTTGGGGATTGGAACTAATGCATAAAAACTGGGTACAACAGAAGTATGATCAATGTGTTACTTGCCTTGCTGATGATCCACAAAACCTAGAGACTCATAGTAGCATGCTTCGCACTCCAGGTGTTCTATCGCAAACAAACAATAGCATACATAAGCAATCAAGCAAAGATGCACGAGTAAATCTCAAATAATAAGATCTAACCAGAAAGTTCAACTAAAGAACTCTGGTTTGCAAAAAGAATCAAATCAAACGGAGCAACGAAACACAAACTGCGAAACTAACAAGATCCGATAACTAATATGGACTAAAGTCAAATTTTACAGTACCAAAATCTTGTTCAAGTTGGTTAAACAGAAAGATGGCTTTGGGACGAAGATCTAGGCGCTTGAATTGAAAATTAGGGCAGAAATTGCGATAAAAAATAATCGCGGAAAACCCTGGAAAAAGAAAAACTGACGAATAGGCTAACGAACGAACGTTCGCTGTCTATGAAAAACGGGTGCACGACATTCGTTAAAACAACCAACGGACGAAAGTCCGCTACATAACTAAACCTTGGAAAACCGGAATAAAATCGATCTAAAGAAAAAAACCGATCTTAGGGTTTCTAAAAAATCGACCGGTCAATGGTCAACGGTGGCGGCTCGGCGAAGTTCCTCGACGACAACGGCGGCTCCGGGGAGGCGATGGCGGGGTGGCGGCTAGCGCGGGCGGTGCGGCTAGGGTTAGGGCTGTACGCGGGCACGGGGCAGGCTGGGGCGGCCTCGGCGGCTTATAAGGCCGGCCTGGGGGAGGAGTCCGGGTCGAAACCGGCCCGTTAAGTCGGTTGCCTCTTTTTTTTAAAAAAAATAAGTCCTAACGGAGAAAAACAAAGAAAAGAAACACTAAACGGACTCCAAAAATGTCGAAATAAAATTTCCATGTCCTCTAAAAATATGCCGGACAAGGTGAACATTTATTTGGGTCTATAACGCAATTTTGAAAAATGCGTATTTTTCCAAATTTGAATAAAATTGCAATAAAATCCAAATAAAAATCATTTATTTGATTTTAATATTTTTCCTCCAATATTTCATTTATTTTGAACAAGTCATATTATCTCCTCTCATATATTTTAATTTCGAAATATTTTCAGAGAGAAAAATCATTAAAACCAAAATGATCATTGTTTCAATATTTGATAGAAATTCAATATGAAAATCGTGAAATCCCCAACTCTCTCCGCGGGTCCTTGAGTTGCCTAGGATTTCAAGGATCGCGAAACGAAAGTGCAATAAAATATGATATGCATGCATGACCTATGTATAACATTACGAATTGAAAATTTGGGATGTTACACAATCCCTACTCACTCACATTGATATCTATTGATGGGCACCTCCATGGCCCGTTGATACGCCTAGGTGATGTCAGACTATCTTCTCCTTTTTGTATTCTCCACAACCACAATTCCATTCCACCTATAGTGCGATGTCCATGGCTCACGCTCATGTATTGCGTGAAGATTGAAAAAGTTTGAGAACATGAAAAGTATGAAAAAATTGCTTGGCTTGTTATCGGGGTTGTGCATGATTTAAATATTGTGTGATGAAGATAGAGCATAGCTAGACTATATGATTTTGTAGGGATAGCTTTCTTTGGCAGAATATTCTTGCCACAATAAAGAGAATTACATGGATGAATATGTTAGGTAGCATTCCACATCAAAAATTCTATTTTTATCATTTACCTACTCGAGGACGAGCATAAATTAAGCTTGGGGATGCTTCCTACGTCTCCAACGTATATATAATTTTGGATTGTTCCATGATATTATATTACCCGTCTTGGATGTTTATGGGCTTTATTATACACTTTTATATAATTTTTGGGACTAACCTATTAACCGGAGGCCCAGCCCAAAATGCTGTTTTATTGTCTATTTCAGTGTTTCGAAGAAAAGGAATATCAAACGGAGTCCAAATGGAATGAAACCTTCAGGAGAGTTATTTTTGTACGGAAGCAATTCAGGAGACTTGGTGTAGACGTCACGGAAGCTTCGAGGAAGCCACGAGGCAGGGAGGTGCGCCCTACCCCCCTGGGCGTGCCCCCACCCTCGTGGGCCCCTCGTGGCTCCCCTAACCGACTTCTTTTGCCTATATATGTCCATATACCCTAAAAACATCGAGGAACATAATAGATCAGGAGTTCCACCGCCAGAAGCCTCTGTAGCCACCGAAAACCTCTCCGCTGGCCATCTTCATCATCCCGGCGCTCTCCATGACAAGGAGGGAGTAGTCCACCCTCGGGGCTAAGGGTATGTACTAGTACCTCTGTGTTTGATATCTCTCTCTCTCTCGTGTTCTTGAGGTGGTACGATCTTGATGTATCGCAAGCTTTGCTATTATAGTTGGATCTTATGAAGTTTCTCCCCTCTACTCTCTTGTAATTGATTGAGTTTTCCCTTTGAAGTTATCTTATCGGATTGAGTCTTTAAGGATTTGAGAACACTTGATGTATGTCTTGCATGTGCTTATCTGTGGTGACAATGGGATATCACGTGATCCACTTGATGTATGTTTTGGTGATCAACTTGCGAGTTCCGTGACCTCGTGAACTTATGCATAGGGGTTGGCACACGTTTCCGTCTTGAATCTCCGGTAGAAACTTTGGGGCACTCTTTGAAGTACTTTGTGTTAGTTGAATTGTGTGATGCATATCGTATAATCATACCCACGGATACTTGAGGTGACATTGGAGTATCTAGGTGACATTGGGGTTTTGGTTGATTTGTTTCTTAAGGTGTTATTCTAGTATGAACTCTATGATAGATCGAATGGAAAGAATAGCTTCATGTTATTTTACTACGGACCCTTGAATAGATCGATCAGAAAGGATAACTTTGAGGTGGTTTCGTACCCTACAATAATCTGTTCGTTTGTTCTCTGCTATTAGTGACTTTGGAGTGACTCTTTGTTGCATGTTGAGGGATAGTTATATGATCCAATTATGTTATTATTGTTGAGGGAACTTGCACTAGTGAAACTATGAACCCTAGGCCTTGCTTCCTAGCATTGCAATACCGTTTGTGCTCTCTTTTATCATTAGTTACCTTGCTGTTTTTATATTTCAGATTACAAAAACCATTATCTACTATCCATATTGCACTTGTATCACCATCTCTTTGCTGAACTAGTGCACCTATACAATTTACCATTGTATTGGGTGTGTTGGGGACACAAGAGACTCTTTGTTATTTGGTTGCAGGGTTGCTTGAGAGAGACCATCTTCATCCTACGCCTCCACGGATTGATAAACCTTAGGTCATCCACTTGAGGGAAATTTGCTACTGCCCTACAAACCTCCGCACTTGGAGGCCCAACAACGTCTACAAGAAGAAGGTTGTGTAGTAGACATCACCTCCCCGAGTTTTCCAGCGCTCCTCTGAAGAAATGCCTCAATTGGCGTCCTCGGAGTCCCAAGGAGGAAGACAGTGCGGAAGTAAAAAGTTTGGTCAGCAAGGTCAGGTTACTAGCTCATACCGAGCTCTCGATAATCGAAGTCATGGACATTGCAATAAAATGATGTATCTAGCCCCTTCAGTCCAAAGTAACTCCTTTATGGTGCTACAACGGAGAAGACGACACATCTCGTTACAGACGTAAGGTTCCGGACATGCCAGCCGAACTGGCCATGTTCCTGGCCGATCTGTATAAGGCGAAAAAGAAGACTTCTTTCGCTTAAACTGCCCAGAAGGATTTTCCATGTAGAACCCTGTTGAATGGGTAAGATTTTGATTATCAGTGCAGCTTTACTGCTATCGAGGCATGCTAATCAAATTGTTCTTTGTTGTCATAAAAAAGTCATGGAGGAAGATGATCGAGGACATTCACTATCTTTCCCCATAGCCAGAGGATCACAAACACAACAAAGACCCTGGCTTCTGCGAGGAACCGGAGATATACATAGAATTCGATGATGGAGTATTTTTTCAGGCGAGCCTTAACGGCTCGGAAGTGGCTTTTACGACCGACAACCCCCGCCCCTATTCCTTCTCCATTGTAAGTATTTCAAAAAGCTTTCTTCAAAAAGAATCCCTTACTTGAACCTTATCATTTGTACTAAACTATACTTCATAGGATCGGCGCTCGGCAAGCCATACTACCTCAAGGGCGGCCTCTATGCAGGGCGATCGTTCGAAACAAAAGGAAACTGGGAGCACTGTCATGCCTTCTCCTCCTTCCAAGAGGTATGTCCTTTGATATATGCCTAAGCAAGAGATCAAATTGGTAAACTCCTCTACCCCTATTTCAGGAGGAGTACACGGCAAACTGTGGGAAAACGCCCTGCTAGCCAAATGTCAGGTAATCCGGCACCAGACTCATCAACTAGGACGAGGGCTGATACAGTGCCGGCTCCGCCTCTTTAAGAGGATTCCGATGACATATCAGTCATGAACTCTAAGGTAGAGAGTGTAATGAATCATCGTCGACTGAAAGAGGCCATGCGCGCTCCAGTTTTCTCTGAACAGGAATTTACCACACTCAGCTCCGCGGATGCATATATCCGAGCTGCCTAGGACGGACTTGCGGGAGTTACTCAACTGTTTCCAAAGGACATAAAGGTAATAGTTTGTTCCATTTTAATAGATATATACCAGTAGCCCCCGAGACTTGAAGCGGTTAGGCCAACCGATTTAAGGATCATTACAACCTGCAGGTTCTCAGGGAGAAGAACAACGCATTGTCCCAGGAGCTAAAGACAAACCAGATAAAGCTGAATGCCGTCACCATAGAGCTTGTAGAGATGAAAAAGGCAACAATGACCACTGAGTAGAAGAAAAAGCTTGAGGAGGAAAAGGATAAAGAAGGCGAAGAGATAAAGAGCTTAAAGGCGTAGTTATCGGCTGCACAACAAGAAATAAGAAGTTGAAAGGTGGCATATTCGGTATGACCTGTTGAAACATGTAAAGGACGTAGATCATCCCATAGTCCGGATTGTCACAACGTTGTTATTGCATGTCTGTTAACCGGTCGTCCTAAGGAGGAAGTACCTGGATTTCGAGGTGACGTGCTTAGGAAACTATTCGTGATGTATGAACGAGCACGAAAAGCTATGAGAAGTATGGCGAAGGCTTTATGGGCATCCGATGCCCCTCCAGAAAGTATGAGGGGTTGCGAACCTGTTCAAAGGTGCCCGGCGCCGTTTCAAGCTATGGAAGGCGTCCGCATGCCGGGAAGGTGCACGAGAAGCATGGGCGATGGTGAAAATGCGCTACACCGGACTCGATCCAAATCATATGGCTAGAGTTGGACCTCGAGGGCCCGACGGAAAGGAAATTCCCGTGAACTTGGAATACGACCAAGTGATGATAGCTGTGAAGTACTCGCAAGAAGACTGTAGTTTAGACAGTCTTATAAACGGTATAGATAAGGAGTAGGTGTTTGCTTTGATGTATCAATGTACCTCTACTCTTGAATTTTTATCTCCGATAAACATGTGAAAATTTGTCATCGCAGACTCTCGGCTTCAGCCTCCAAGCCAAGAAGGTGGAGTGTTTCCGGATACTATTCTGGAATGTAAGAAACATTTGTTATGTTCGGAAACTAGGCAATCTAGTCATATTGCTCAAACAGACAAAAATTTAGTTCGAGCAGGTATGTTATATTACGTATGTAGGAAAGATCTTCCTAGTAAAATAGTTCCGTTAAGGGTTCCTTTCCTTGGGTTGGCATGCTTAATTGCATGTTCCTGGGCTTTGATCCGAATTATGGGGAACCTGTCCCGCATTATTTTTTCAAAGAGTTACAAGAATGTAACAGTCTGTCGTTTCTTGCTGACCAATTGTTCTCTTAAGAACACTAGCTTTTGGCCTCACCCGTCTAAGGTACAGGTCCGGATTACCCGGTTGTAACAATCGCAGAGGTGCTCCCTTTGCACCCTAGCCAAATGATAACTCACAAGTATAGGGGATCGTTTGTAGCCTTTTTCAATAAAGAAGAGTGTCGAACCCAACAAGTAGCTAATGGTAGAACAAATATTCTGTAGCGACCCGACCTCAATCGGTCAAGCCTCTGTGTATCTGTGCCGTCCCTGGATCGGTATGCTGGCACACATAGTACATCAATGTATATATCAAAGTGCAATCACATGTATAAATAACATAGAATTGATATATACCTCGTAAGTCTCAGCGGAAACAATCAATCGGGTGTGGAGTCCCATCAACGCCATCAGCGGGTTGAGTGTAGACCGTAACCGAAGAACGAAACTCACTCGTCATAGAAATAATCCTGCAACATAATAAATTGCAGCCGTGTAGGTCAGTACATTGAATGTACCGGGAAGATCACTATAAGAAAAACACATGATAAAACTATACTATATGCAATATGGCTTTGTGGCTCTGTATCTGAGTTTTGTTTGCGTAAAAGCTGGTTTTATTTTACCTACAACAAAGGAAATATCCGGAGTCTGTACTACAGAGTTATCTACCATGACATGGTTCCGCCAACCGATGTCTCATAGCCCAAAATCATTATAACTTGCCCATGAAGGAAATATGCCCTAGAGGCAATAATAAAGTTGTTATTTATATTTCCTTATATCATGATAAATGTTTATTATTCATGCTAGAATTGTATTAACTGGGAACCTAGTACATGTGTCAATACATAGATAAAACACAGTGTCCCTAGTATGCCTCTACTTGACTAGCTCGTTAATCAAAGATAGATAAGTTTCTTGACCATAGACATGTGTTGTCATTTGATGAACGGGATCACATCATTAGAGAATGATGTGATGGAAAAGATGTCAGGACCCCGATTCCAAGTCACATCGATCTAGCCGGTAACACCTCATATCACTTTGCGGCCTCACGCACGGTATTCCCACGGGTGTCACCTTACCATGGCCCGGAACCGTTTGCGCCTTTTGGCTCGCGTATATGATAGTGTCGCTAGCATCCATATGATAGAGAACCTGGGCCGACATGGCTAGTCATGAACCCAAAGCGGCACTAACCTATGGGGACAGGCATACATGAATCACATCAAGCATGTCGGTCAGCAGCGTGTGAATCCGGGCTGTAGCACTGGGCTAACAGGACTCCGAGAACCCGGGCTGTAGCAGGCTAGGCAGGACTCCGGATGTCACCGCGTGACATTTCCCTGAAGGGACAGACACAGGAACAAAGTGAAACACATGCCGGCCAGTCAAGTGTCCTGAGCAGTAGTGCTGGGCTAACAGGACTCCGGTGAACCGGGCTGTAGCGGACTACTAAGGCTCATGGAAGCACTAGACTACATTTCCCCAAAAGAGAGGCTGCCAAGGATAAACAACTAGATTGTCGGATCCCACACATACCAAGCATTTCAATCATACACACAATATGCTCGATATGTGTAAATACAACATGGCATCACAACATAACTCTACAACTCAAGTATTTATTCATTAGGCTCCGAGGAGCGAGATATTACAAGCATGGGTCTCATGACCCAATAATCATAGCATACAATTCATGCACATGCGTAAGCTTAACATGTCTGAGTACAAACATCTACAAATGGAAAAGGCTAACTAGCCTGACTATCTACCAGATCCTCCCGAGGGCACAAGATCGTAGCTGAGGTATCAGGCTAAACGTCGAAGTCCACGCGGAACAACTATCGAGACTGAAATCTCTCTGCAAAACATAAATTAAGCAAACGTGAGTACAAAGGTACTTAGCAAGACTTACATCAGAACTAGGTACATATGCACCGGTATCAACAAGGGGGGTGGTGGAGTTTAACTGCAGCAAGCCAGCTTTGACTTAGTGGCTGACCTGAACTACGACTGCAAGCAACTCTTTTGATGTGGCGCACACGAGTCCACATATTCACCATTCAATACACAACTATGCATTCGCTCCCGTCTCCCTACGAGAAGGCCATCCATAGCACTCACACTTATCTTGGGAGTTTTAGAGTATCCACTTTCACTTGTCTATGAACTGTTATAGGCAACCCAGAAGTCCTTTACCGCGGACGCAGCTATTTGAATAGTTTTATACCCTGCAGGGGTGTACTTCGTCACACATGTTTCCACCACTTAGCACCTGCACACGACATGTGCTCGGCAGACTTCAAGAGAAAGCCGACGTGGGTGTAGACCACGACCTGACTAACCGCACAAGTCTCTAGTCCAGGTTTATCGCCTATTCGGGTTCCATCCGCGAGGAGATCCAGCCGGAGATTTGCTCACAGCCCCAAACGATGTGTGCAGGGTTCCCGAGACACCAAACGGGCGCCCGGTACACCGTGCCATGGTGTATCCTATAAACACCAGAAACTAGTTGCAACTCCTGGACAGAGGACGAGAGGGGTCAGTAAGTCGAGCGGGGTCATATTTCAGGGCCCAATGTGTGGTAGTAGCTGTTTCATGGATCACAAACACAGAACTCAGTTCCTAAGGACAGCTTCAATGAAACAACCCACCATGTACTCCTACATGGCCTCTCATCAATACCTTTAACAAATCATGTTCACACACTTAGAGCTCAATAGAAGGACATGTTCACACACCTCCGATTCATCCCTGATGAATCAGACCTGACACAACTCTATGCAATAGCAAGCATGACAAACAAACATGAATGAGTAGGCACATCAGGGCTCAAACAACTCCTACTCATGCTAGTGGGTTTCATCTATTTACTATGGCAATGACAGGTCATGCAGAGGATAAGGGGTTCAACTACCGCAGCAAATAACAGATGAATCGTTGTTGTCCTAATGCAGTAAAAGAGAGCAGGAGCGAGAGAGTGGGATTGTATCGGAATGAACAAGGGAGTTTTGCTTGCCTGGCACTTCTGAAGATAGTATAGCTCTTCATCGGTGTCATCGAACTCATCGTCGAAACCACATCTATCAAGAGGGGACAACTACCGACAAACAAAAAGGAACACAATCAATGCAATGCAACAATTATGATGCATGATAATGTCATGGCAATATGCTGTTGATTGAGCTAATGCAACTAGCAATCATATTAAATGAAGTTGGTTTGAACCAAGGGTTCAAATTCAAACTCCATATGTGCTTATTTAAATGTCAATTATGCAAATTGCCCTGTACAGCAACCCTAGGTTGTTCAAACATGCATGCAAATGCCATAAACAGATTCCTTGAATTTTTCTGATAATTTTTCATATATATAATTTATTTCATTCTGAGTTATAGATAATTTCCTATGAATTTTTAAAGTTTTAAACATTTTCTGAAATTTCCTGAATTAAATTAAATCCAGAAAATGTATTACTGCGTCAGCATCAGGTCATGCTGACATCAGCAGGTCAACAGGGCTGGTCCGGGTCAAACCTGACCAGTGGGTCCCGCATGTCAGTGTCATTAGACTAACTAATTTTTGATAGTCCTAATTCTAGGGTAATTAGCAGGGCGGGCCCGCATGTCAGTGGCTCATCTAATTAGCTAAGTTAATTAACACTAACTAAACCTAACACTAATTAGACAGGCGCCTGGGCCCACACGTTAGGGGAGGTCAAACCCCTGGTCAACCGGGGCTAAACCACCGGCGTTTAGCCGCCGACGATGACCAGACGCGGCGGAGGGCCGCGGGAATGGGCTCTGGGCCCCGTTCGCAGCGTGGTTGGGCTCGTTCGAGAGCCCAGACCAGCGCACGTCGGATGGTGGCGCCAGCCGGGCCTGGGGCGGCCGGAGGCGACGGCAGGGAGCTCGGCTGTGGCGGCCGGAGCTCGGGCGTGCTCGGGTTTGGCGCTGGGATGCACAACAGGGGCGTGGAGACAGGGCTATGGACTCCTGGGAGTGTGGCAAATGCGGTGACGCGCTCGGTTTCGAGCCCGCGTGGCTGTGGCCACGACGACGGCGTCGCCGGCGGAGCAGAGTGCTCGAGCTCGGTGGAGATGGCGGCTAGGGGGCGCAACCGAGGCGTAGAGGAGGGGGGTTAGGGGCAGGGGCTCACGGTGGATGCAGAGGTGGCCTCGGCATGCTCGGGAAGCACCGGAGCAAGCGGAGCGGCGAGAGGCATCTCCGATGGCCGGCGACGAAGACGATGAAGATGGCGTCGATGCAAGGCCTCCGGCGAGGCGTGGCTGGACGGAGAGGACGAGGGAGGCGTGGCGATGCTCGTGGACATGTCGGGGAGGCGAGGGGAGCACGGAGGCCACGTCTACGGCGTACGGCGGCGACGAGCTCCGCTCGGCTTCGGGAAAGCGAGCGAGAGAGGCGAGGCAGGGAGAGAGAGGAGCGGTCGAGGGGTCCAGGGGGTCTGCGTGGCAACGCTAGAGGCGTCCAGGCCCTCGGCGTCAAGCAGGAGGTGGCACACGGTGGAGCGCGCGCGTCGGGCACGCGCCCGTCCTCCTGGCAAGGAGGAAGATGACAGGGGAGGGGCCAGGCGGGCTGGGCCGCGCAGGTGGGCTGGCCAGCTGGGCCGCGACAGGTAAGTCAGGTAGGTTCTCTCTCTCTCCTCTATTTTCTGTTTTCTATTATTTCTGTAACTTCAGGGCTTTATTAAAAATACCAGAACGTTTCCAAAAATCCTGGAAATAATTGTGGGCTCTGGTTGGAATATTTCCAACAGCCCTCACTTAAGTTCAGAATTAATTGAGCATTCAAAATATTATATAGCATTTAAATGCCCAATTGCAAATAGCATATGATTTAATTCAAAAATCCAGGATGGCCTAGAAATATGTGCGTCATTTTTGTCAGAGGTGCTGGACCAATTCAAAAATGATGAACATTTCTAAAGGGCATTTTGGGATCATTGAAAAGATTTAAGTTTGAACCTGGTTGAATTTCATTTGCTGCTAGGGTTTATTATCCCCCATTTCAAATTAAAGAAGTAATTTAGACAAGATGCATGGATGCTTGTGCCGCTAATTGCAAACAATTCTAGGGCTGTGACAACTCACCCCCACTAAACAAGAATCTCGTCCTGAGATTCAAGACGTGAGGTAAGAAGACAGAGGGGCACAAACTAACACGGTCTTCACGATCCAAGTTGCACTTCATAGGAACGTTGACACGATCACCATCTTTGTCTTGATGTCTTGCTCTGAGAACTCCATCCAACACGATGACGGGAAGAAAAGAAACTCTCGAAGAATCGATCTTCTTGAAGATCGAGCAACCGACGAACAACTCACTGAATGAGACATAGACCACCTCTTGGAGTGAGACACAAAACACACATCAGGGTGATGGGAAGAGATAGATGTCAAGAGTTCAATTTGGTAGGAAAAAATTCCACGCAGTGGTAAGATGGTTCAAGGTTTCAAAGTAGCGAGGAGATAATTGTCATGATGCCATAACAGGGCACCATCGAGGAGGTGACTCGTTGAATTGTTTCTTTAAGTGGCAAAAAGAATTACTTTTGATACAAAGATCATTGAAATTCTTTATACCAGCCTAAGGCAACCACAAATGATCGTGTGAACGAATTCGAACGAATGGCATACCCATACCAGAATGGATGATGTGGACTACCTTGTTGAAGACAACGCAATGGATGATTTTGCTTATCATCGGAAATGGATGGGACCCGTGGTAAGTCCACTTTTGAAGATGATCCTGAACAACAACTACTGAGGTGCAAGCTAGGAACAAAATGCAAATGTTGGGAATGATTCTGGTAACTGGGGAAGAACTCAACAGTCGAGAGTGAGTCCACTGTTTGAAAAGGTTATAACATAAGCGAGGAAACTGGAAGCAAATCCCAGTTAACGCCAACGGTAAAACCTAGTGCTTGCGCGTGCTCTCAAGAACTTGAGCATCTCCATATTCATCAAGGTTTTACCAATATCCGTGTCAAGGATCCTGGCAACACAACATACCACCATGATGAATGGTGATGGGTGCAGATGCAAAGGAAGATAACACTTTCTCAGTTTTCACCTTAGCGAGGCCAAGGGAACAAAATCTGGATGATCGACCGAGAGACATATAGAACTCTGCTTCTAATGTTCTCCTTGATGTGCTAATGTATCCCATTCATAGATATGGTTTGATATATAGGACATCAAGTAAAAGGTCGGACTTCGGGAGCACAAGAATCCGTAAGGATTAACTACGGAGGTAAATCCTACGAAATCCTCATGGGGAGGTGGCCAACTTTCTTCAATCGAGATACTACAATAATAGGTCTTCCGGCTGGATGTGTTGGCCATGACATCCACTTTACCGGTTATCGAGGGACCAACATTATAGTTCTTGGAAAATGCTCCAACCATCATATCTGCCTGAGATTCAGATATGGTTGGTGTCAGGATATTCTAGACTCATCTAGTCTAGAAAGGAAAATGAAAGTTTGCAACACAAATCGACGAGACGATGTTGCGAGATTCTCGAGGAATGAACTGCGATAGCAAGCTCCAAAACATGAGCTGGTTCTGCTACAGCATGTGAACACGTTGTCCCAGACAAGTATGACCACACAGTAGTCTTAAAATAAAACACTACCGAGTTCTGGTGGGGAACCATCATTGAGGATATCGAAATCTTGTGCATGACCTAGGATAGCACAACAATTCCTTTCCCTGGAACAGGTCAATCAGTGGCTTAGTGTGCTATGGAATTCATATGGAATGAAGATGATCATTCTATCAGACCATGGAATACTTCGCACATGCATGACTGACTTGGGATGATTCCATAGGAAGCAAAACTAACTTTCTCGAACTCACAGCGGCAACTTGCACCAAATGCACGTGAATCAGAGGAAGTCACTTCTTTCATCCAACATATGATTCATGAGCTAGCATGAAGAGATGCTTTCAAAAGTTTCCAACACTCGCTTAATGTTCGACAAAATCATGGAGAGGACATGGATGTTGTCAATGGGCTCAACAACGATTCATCCAGGTCTCCATATAAATGGAATTCCATAATTAAGTGAACACGGTGATAGCATTGGTCAGACCCAAAGAATATAATGATGTATGCTCGAGGAATCAACCACGAGTAAGACAACATTACGAATATCGTTGGTTCTGATTTGATTTGACGATAGCCCACACTCAAATCAAAGTTTGGGTAAGACAATAGCACCGACAATTGATCACGAGGATCAATTGATGAAGATATCATCTTTCTCCAACACACACGCACACACACGCAAGATATCCCTTTGGAATGAACTGAGTCAGACAAGCTTTTGTCTTCCAACTCTCCAAGTTGTTGTTTAGCTTAACCAACTTGCTCAGGGTATCCGACACAGATTCTTGGAGAAAGGACGGTTTGGAGGAAAACCAACATGATCACGAACTCAACATAGCGGGCAGGTGACAACCTAGTAATACTTCCAAGAAGATATTCGGAACATCACGAACCACCGGTATGTTACAAAGCTCGAGAACAATCTTGCTTTTCAGGGCAGGACAATGTGATCAAGAGAGTCATGGATTGACACACTCCTAACACATTGGTCGAAGAGTGCACCAGAACAATGATTAGGTAGCACAATCTACCTTAGAACAATGATTCAATAACCAACATGCTAAGAATGAAGTTATTCTCCTTTAACTACCAAGCAACGGGGTTGCTAGGAGTATTGATTTCACACATCACGATTCACTTGTCGACATTCCGGTTGCAACAACATGGAAACCGAGAAATGAATAATGATGGAGAGAGTATCACTACGTCAAGAATTCATGAGAGATGATGCAATTCCTATGACAATCCTGACATAAAGGGGGTAATACTCCGAGGTAGAACAGAACAAATGCTGGATTGGCATTTTGATCTGCGGAATACAACTACTTTGACCAGTCCAAGAAATGGATGAGGTGCTGGAGTTTGTTTCTCCTAGTCATTCCGGAATAGGATGGCTCGATCGACCACAAGAATAATAGGCATCGATAACACGAATGCACGACATAAACTTGGCTATCAACTGATAGACAAGGATCGGAATACAACTACAGAGGGACAACTCAAAGGAACATATATCTTTCTTAGTTGTGGATGCATAGGTTAGTATGTCGAACAAGTTCAACATATTTCTTCCAGATAACCCATGCTGAGAGGTAGGACTGGCAGAGTCACAATTATGAATGGAGAACTCCTCAGGAGTACTCTAATGGTGATCTTTTGGTTGAAAGAACTTCTGCCTTAATGGTTCATGGTATTTGGAAGAAGGAAATACCATGGACCTCGAGGACTATCGAAAAGGTTACTAATATTCTAAAGGAACTAACAAGCACTATCAACATGAAGTAAGTAGGGTGAATCTCGGGTTCAAGAACCTAGGAGTAGAATACCTACTAACTAATAACATCACGGGATGCTTTCGAGAATGGTGGCCAGAATCATCACACCGAGAACACAAAACATGGCTAGATTACTAGGTGACTCCCTAAAACACCTAGGGTCATAATAATGGCCCCAGGTAATGGATTACCTCAACTTACCGACTAGTGTGGTTAATCTGGCTCAAAGGAACATCGGGAACGGAAGGAAGGATTTGCAAATTCATCAGACTATTTAGAGACCTGGGATGACTCGGACAGCATAACGGTTGTAATTTCTCAAAAAGATTTGAGACAACCTGCAAAAATGGTGGCATAACCACTCAACATCACAATATCAAGGTTCTGAGGCCAGCTATGAGCATATGGAAGTAGTAGGAACTGAGCTGAGGCTTAAACCCAACAATCCTAGGCAACTACGGTTTAGTAACACGTCATCCTGAGAGATAGAAGAGAAGCCTAGTTCTTAACCCCGTAGAAAAGAAGAGGATGACTCAGATCAGAAGGGCATAAGGTAAAGGAGTAAAAAGAGCCTTACGTTCCCTTCCACAATCAATTCCCTTATATAACTAAAGCATTTCTAGACACAACTTCGACCAGTTGGCTTGGTAATCCTACAGGCAGTCAGGCTCAGATACCAAAGCTGTCAGGACCCCGATTCCAAGTCACATCGATCTAGCCAGTAACACCTCATATCACTTTGCGGCCTCACACATGGTATTCCCACGGGTGTCGCCTTACCATGGCCCGGGACCATTTGCGCCTTTTGGCTCGCGTATATGATTGTGTCGCTAGCATCCATATGACAGAGAACCCGGGCCAACATGGCTAGTCGTGAACCCAAAGCGGCACTAACCTATGGGGACAGGCATACATGAATCACATCGAGCATGTCGGTCAACAGCGTGTGAATCCGGGCTGTAGCACTGGGCTAACAGGACTCCGGGAACCCGGGCTGTAGCAGGCTAGGCAGGACTCCGGATGTCACCGCGTGACATTTCCCCGAAGGGACAGACACAGGAACGAAGTGAAACACATGCCGGCCAGTCAAGTGTCCTGAGCAGTAGTGCTGGGCTAACAGGACTCCGGTGAACCGGGCTGTAGCGGACTACTAAGGCTCATGGAAGCACTAGACTGCATTTCCCCATAAGAGAGGCTGCCAAGGATAAACAACTAGATTGTCGGATCCCACACATACCAAGCATTTCAATCATACACACAATATGCTCGATATGTGTAAATACAACATGGCATCACAACATAACTCTACAACTCAAGTATTTATTCATTAGGCTCCGAGGAGCGAGATATTACAAACATGGGTCTCATGACCCAATAATCATAGCATACAATTCATGCACATGCGTAAGCTTAACATGTCTGAGTACAGACATCTACAAATGGAAAAGGCTAAGAAGCCTGACTATCTACCAGATCCTGCCGAGGGCACAAGATCGTAGCTGAGGTATCAGGCTAAACGTCGAAGTCCACGTGGAACTAGTAGCGAGACTGAAATCTCTTTAAAACAGAAATTAAGCAAACGTGAGTACAAAGGTACTCAGCAAGACTTACATCAGAACTAGCTACATATGCACCGGTATCAACAAGGGGGGGGGTGGAGTTTAACTGCAGCAAGCCAACTTTGACTTAGTGGCTAACCTGAACTACGACTGCAAGCAACTCTTTTGAGGTGGCGCACACGAGTCCACATATTCACCATTCAATACACCACTATGGATCCGCTCCCGTCTCCCTACGAGAAGGCCATCCATAGCACTCACACTTATCTTGTGAGTTCTAGAGTATCCACTTTCACTTGTCTATGAACTGTTATAGGCAACCCAGAAGTCCTTTACCGCGGACACGGCTATTCGAATAGTTTTATACCCTGCAGGGGTGTACTTCGTCACACATGTTTCCACAACTTAGCACCTGCACACGACATGTGGTCGGCAGACTTCAAGCAAAAGCCGACGTGGGTGTAGACCACGACATGACTAACCGCACAAGTCTCTAGTCCAGGTTTATCGCCTATTCGGGTTCCATCCGCGAGGAGATCCGACCAGAGTTCCGCTCACAGCCCCAAAAAATGTGTGCAGGGTTCCCGAGACACCAAACGGACCCCTGGTACACCGTGCCACGGTGTATCTACCGCATCATAGCCCACCCCTAGGGTCAGCGCTACGCACGACCGCCAACACATATCCTATAAACACCAGAAACTAGTTGCAACTCCTGGACAGAGGACGAGAGGGGTCAGTAAGTCGAGCGGGGTCATATTTCAGGGCCCAATGTGTGGTAGTAGCTGTTTCATGGATCACAAACACAGCACTCAGTTCCTAAGGACGGTTTCAATGAAACAACCCACCATGTACTCCTACATGGCCTCTCATCGATACCTTTACCAAATCATGTTCACACACTTAGCTCTCAATAGAAGGACATGTTCACATAGCTTCGATTCATCCCCGATGAATCAGACCTGACACAACTCTATGCAATAGCAGGCATGACAAACAAACATGAATGATTAGGCACATCAGGGCTCAAACAACTCCTACTCATGCTAGTGGGTTTCATCTATTTACTGTGGCAATGATAGGTCATGCAGAGGATAAGGGGTTCAACTACCGCACCAAGTAACAGATGAATCGTTGTTGTCCTAATGCAGTAAAAGAGAGCAGGAGCGAGAGAGTGGGATTGTATCGGAATGAACAAGGGGGTTTTGCTTGCCTGGCACTTCTGAAGATAGTATAGCTCTTCATCCGTGTCATCGAACTCATCGTCGAAACCACGTCTATCGAGAGGTGACAACTACCGGCAAATAAAAAGGAACACAATCAATGCAATGCAACAATTATGATGCATGATAATGTCATGGCAATATGCTGTTGATTGAGGTAATGCAACTAGCAATCATATTAAATGAAGTTGGTTTGAACAAAGGGTTCAAATTCAAACTCCATATGTGCTTATTTAAATGTCAATTATAAAAATTTCCCTGTACAGCAACCCTAGGTTGTTCAAACATGCATGCAAATGCATAAACAGATTCCTTGAATTTTTCTGATAATTTTTCATATATAATTTATTTCATTCTGAGTTATAGATAATTTCCTATGAATTTTTAAAGTTTTAAACATTTTCTGGAATTTCCTGAATTAAATTAAATCCAGAAAATGTATTACTGCGTCAGCATCAGGTCATGCTGACATCAGCAGGTCAACAGGGGCTGGTCCGGGTCAAACCTGACCAGTGGGTCCCGTGTGTCAGTGTCATTAGACTAACTAATTTTTGTTAGTCCTAATTCTAGGGTAATTAGCAGGGCGGGCCCGCATGTCAGTGGCTCATCTAATTAGGTAAGTTAATTAACACTAACTAAACCTAACACTAATTAGACAGGTGCGTGGGCCCACACGTCAGGGGAGGTCAAAACCCTGGTCAACCGGGGCTAAACCACCGGCGTTTAGCTGCCGGCGATGACCAGACACGGCGGAGGGCCGCGGGAACGGGCTCTGGGGCCCCGTTCGCAATGTGGTTGGGCTCGTTCGAGAGCCCAGACCAGCGCGCGTCGGATGGTGGCGCCAGCCAGACCTGGGGCGTCTTGAGGCGATGGCGGGGAGCTTGGCCGCGGCTGCCGGAGCTCAGGCGTGCTCGGGTTCATCACTGGGATGCACAACAGCGGCGTGGAGAGGGGCTACGGCCTCCTAGGAGTGTGGCAAACGCGGTGACGCGATCGGTTTCGAGCCCGCGTGGCTGTGGCCACGACGACGGCGTCGCCGGCGGAGCAGATTGCTCGGGCTCGGTGGAGATGGCGGCTAGGGGGCGCAACCGAGGCGTAGAGGAGGGGGTTAGGGTTAGGGGCAGGGGCTCATGGTGGATGCAGAGGTGGCCTCGGCATGCTCGGGAAACACCGAAGCGAGCGGGGCAGCGAGAGGCATCTCCGGTGGCCGGTGATGAAGACGATGAAGATGGCATCGACGCAAGGCCTCTGGCGAGGCATGGCTGGACAGAGAGGATGAGGGAGGCGTGGCGATGCTTGTGGACACATCAGGGAGGCGAGGGGAGCACGGAGGCCGCGTCTACGGCGTACGGTGGCGATGAGCTCCGCTCGGCTTCGGGAGAGCGAGCGAGAGAGGCGAGGCAGGGAGAGAGTGGAGCGGTCGAGGGGTCCAGGGGGTCTGCGTGGCAACGCCAGAGGCTTCCAGGCCCTCGGTGTCAAGCAGGAGGTGGCGCACGGCGGAGCGCGCGCGTCGGGCACGCGCCCGTCCTCCTGGCAAGGAGGAAGACGACAGGGGAGGGGCCAGGCGGGCTGGGCCGCGCAGGTGGGCTGGCCGGCTGGGTCGCGACAGGTAAGTCAGGTAGGTTCTCTCTCTCTCCTCTATTTTCTGTTTTCTATTATTTCTGTAACTTCAGGGCTTTATTAAAAATACCAGAACGTTTCCAAAAATCCTGGAAATAATTGTGGGCTCTGGTTGGAATATTTCCAACAGCCCTCACTTAAGTTCAGAATTAATTGAGCATTCAAAATATTATACAGCATTTAAATGTGCGATTGCAAATAGCATATGGTTTAATTCAAAAATCCAGGATGGCCTAGAAATATGTGCATCATTTTTGTGAGAGGTGCTGGACCAATTAAAAAATGATGAACATTTCTAAAGGGCATTTTGGGATCATTGAAAAGATTTAAGTTTGAACCTAGTTGAATTTCATTTGCTGCTAGGGTTTATTATCCCCCATTTCAAATTAAAGAAGTAATTTAGACAAGATGCATGGATGCTTGTGCCACTAATTGCAAACAATTCTAGGGCTGTGACAAAAGAGCCATCCGTTAGCTTAGGATAAATGATCGTTTATTTTTATTGCCATTGCTTTCATCATGACTTATACATGTTCCTCTGACTATGAGATTATGCAACTCCCAAATATCGGAGGAACACCTTGTGTGCTATCAAACGTCACAACATAACTGGGTGATTATAAAGATGCTCGACAGGTGTCTCCGATGGTGTTTGTTGAGTTGGCATAGATAGAGATTAGGATTTGTCACTCCGATTGTCAGAGAGGTATCTCTAGGCCCTCTCAGTAATGCACATCACTATAAGCCTTGCAAGCAATGTGACTAATGATTTAGTTGCGGGATGTTGCATTACAAAACGAGTAAAGAGACTTGCTAGTAACAAGATTGAACTAGGTATGATGATACCGACGATCGAATCTCGGGCAAGTAACATACTGATGACAAAGGGAAGAACGTATGTTGTTGTGCGGTTTGATCGATAAAGATCTTCGTAGAATATGTAGGAGCCAATATGAGCATCTAGGTTCCACTATAGGTTATTGACCAGAGATATGTCTCGGTCATGTCTACATAGTTCTCGAACCCGTAGGGTCCGCATGCTTAACGTTCGATGACAATTTCTATTATGAGTTATGTGATTTGATGACCGAAGTATGTTCGGAGTCCCGGATGAGATCATGACATGACGAGGAGTCTCGAAATGGTCGAGACGTAAAGATCGATATACTGGTAGGCTATATTTGTACATTAGAAAGGTTCTGAGTGGTTCGGGTATTTTTCTGAGTACTTGAGAGTTACGGGAATTCGCTGGGGGAAGTATTGGGCCTTCACGGGCCTTAGTGGAAAGGAGAGAAGGGCCACAAGGGGAGGTCGCGCCCCCACCCATGGTCTGGTCCAAATTGGACTAGGGAGGGGGCGGCACCCCCTCTTTCCTTCTCCCTCTCCTCTCCTTCATTCTTCTCCTACCTCGACTAGGAAAGGGGGAAACCTACTCCTACTAGGAGTAGGAATCCACCCTTGGCGCGCCCCTTGAGGCCGGCCCTACTCCTCCTCCCCTCCTTTATATACGGGGGAGGGGGGCACACCATAGACAAACAAGTTGACAATTGTTTGAGCCATGTGCGGTGCCCCCTCCACAGATAAACACCTCGGTCATATCATCGTAGTGCTTAGGCGAAGCCCTGTGGCGGTAATTACATCATCACCGTCAACACGCCGTCATGCCGACGAAACTCTCCCTTGGCCTCAACTAGATGAAGAGTACGAGGGATGTCACCGAGCTGAAAGTGTGCAGGTCACGGAGGTGTCGTGCGTTCGGTACTTGATCGGTTGGATCACGAAGATGTTCGACTACATCAACCACGTTTCTTAACGCTCCCGCTTTCGTTCTAGGAGGGTACGTAGACATACTCTCCCCTCTCGTTGCTATGCATCCCTAGATAGATCTTGCGTGATCGTACGAAGATTTTTGAAATACTGCGTTCCCCAATAGTGGCATCCGAGCCAGGTCTATGCGTAGATGTTATATGCACGGGTAGAACACAAATGAGTTGTGGGCGTGGGTACATATTGCTTACCGTCACTAGTTGTTTCTTGATTCGGCAGTATTGTTGGATGAAGCGGCCCAGACCGACATTACATGACCGCGTTCATGAGACTGGTTCTACCGACGTGCTTTTCACACATGTGGCTGGCGGGTGTCTGTTTCTCCAACTTTAGTTGAATCAGATTCAATGAACAGGGTTCTTTCTGAAGATCAAAAAAGCAATCACTATACCACATTGTGGTTTTTGTGCCATAGGCAAGAACGGTTCTTGCTAAGCCCGTAGCAGCCACGTAAAACTTGCGACAACAAAGTAGTGGACGTCTAACTTGTTTTTGCAGGGCATGTTGTAATGTGATATGGTCAAGAAGTGATGAGATATAAATTGTTGTATAAGATGATCATGTTTTGTTAAAGTTGTCGGCAACTGGCAGGAGCCTTATGGTTGTCTCTTTATTGCATAAGATGCAAGCGCCATATAATTGCTTTACTTTATCGCTATGCGATAGCAATAGTTGCAAAAGCTATAGTTGGTGAGACGACCATGTGACGACACGTTGATAAAGATCAAGATGATGGAGATCATGGTGTCATGCCGGTGACGATGGAGATCATGACGGTACTTTGGAGATGGAGATTCAAGGCACAAGATGATGATGGCCATATCATGTCACATATTTTGATTGCATGTGATGTTTATCTTTTATGCATCCTATTTTGCTTAGTACGATGGTAGCATTATGATATGATCCCTTACTAAAATTTCAAGGTATAAGTGTTCCCCCTGAGTATGCACCGTTGCGATAGTTCATTGTGCCGAGACACCATGTGATGATCAGGTGTGCTAACTTCTACGTTCACATACAACTGGTGCAAGCCAGTTTTGCACACGCTGAACACTCTGGTTAAACTTGACGAGCCTAGCATATGCAGATATGGCCTTCGAACACTAAGACCGAAAGGTCTAGCGTGAATTATATAGTAGATATGATCAACATAGTGATGTTCACCATTGAAAGCTACTCCATCTCACGTGATGATCAGACATGGTTTTGTTGATATGGATCACGTGATCACTTAGATGATTAGAGGGATGTCTATATAAGTGGGAGTTCTTAACTAATATGACTAATTGAACTTAAATTTATCATGAACTTAGTCCTGATAGTATTTGCATATCTATGTTGTAGATCAATTGCTCGCGTATAGCTTCCCCGTTTTATTTATGATATGTTCCTAGAGAAAACTATGTTGAAAGATGTTAGTAGCAATGATGCGGACTAGCTCTGTCATATGAGGATTATCCTCATTGCTGCACAGAAGAATTATGTCCTTGATGCTGCTAGGTGACGGACCTTTTGCAGGAGCATATGCCGACGTTATGAACATTTGACAAGATTAGTATGATGACTACTTGATAGTTTAGTGCGTCATACTTTACGGCTTAGAACTGGGACTTCAAAAACGTTTTGAATGCCGCGGAGCATATGAGATGTTCCAAGAGCTGAAACTGATATTTCAGACTCATGCCCGTATTAAGAGGTATGAGACCTCTGACAAGTACTTTGCCTACAAGATGGAGCAGAATAGCTCAGCTAGTGAGCATGTGCTCAGAATGTCTGAGTACTACAATAACTTGAATCAAGTGGGAGTTAATCTTCCAGATAAGATAGTGATTGACAGAGTTCTCTAGTCACTATCACCAAGTTACTAGAACGTCATGATGAACTATAATATGCAAGGGATAACGGAAACGATTCCCAAGCTCTCCGCGATGCAGAAATTGGCGAAGGTAGTAATCAAGAAAAAGCATCAACTGTTGATGGTTGACAAGACCACTAGTTTCAAGTAAAAGGGCAAGGGAAAGAAAGGGAACTTCAAGAAGAATGGCAAGCAAGTTGCCACTTCCGTGAAGAAGCCTCAAAGCTATACCTAAGCCTGAAACTGAGTGCTTCTACTGCAAAGGGAATAGTCACTGGAAGCAGAACTACCCCAAATACTTGGCGGATAAGAAGGATGGAAAAGTGAATAAAAGTATATTTGATATACATGTTATTGATGTGTACTTCACTAGTGTTCATAGTAACCCCAGGGTATTTGATACTGGTTCAGTTGCTAAGATTAGTAACTCGAAACAGGAGTTGGAAAATGAACAGAGACTAGTTAAGGGCAAGGTGACGATGTGTGTTGGAAATGATTCCAAGGTTGATAAGATCACCATCGCACACTCCTTTTACCTTCGGGATTAGTGTTGAGCTTAAAATAAATGTTATTTGGTGTTTGCGTTGAGCATGAATATGATTAGATCATATTTATTGCAATATGGTTATTCATTTATGTCAAAGAATAATTGTTGTTCTATTTACATGAATAAAACCTTCTATGGTCATACACTTAATATAAATTGTTTATTGAATCTCTATCGTAGTGATACACATATTAACTATATTGATGCCAAAAGATGCAAAATTGATAATGATAGTGCAACATACTTGTGGCACTGCCATTTTGGTCATATTGGTGTAAAGCGCATGAAGAAACTCCATGCGGATTGATTTTTGGAATCACTTGATTACGAATCATTTGATGCTTGTGAACCATTCCTCATGGGCAAGATGACTAAGACTCCCTTCTCCAGAACAATGGAGCGAGCCACTGACGTATTGGAAATAATACATACTGATGTATGCGGTCCGATGAGTGTTGAGGCTCATAGCGGGTATCATTATTTTCTGACCTTCACAAATGATTTGAGCAGATATGAATATATCTACTTAATAAAACATAAGTTTGAAACATTTGAAAAGTTCGAAGAATTTCAGAGTGAAGTGGAAAATCATCATAACAAGAAAATAAAGTTTCTACTATTTGATCATGGAGGCAAATATTTGAGTTATGAGTTTGGCCTTCATTTGAAACAATGTGGAATAATTTCGCAACTCACGCCACCTGGAACACCACAACATAATGGTGTGTCCGAACGTCGTAACTGTACTTTATTAGATATGGTGCAATCTATGATGTCTCTTACCGATTTACCACTATCGTCCTAGTGTTATGCATTAGAGATAGCTACATTCACGGTAAATAGGGCACCAGCTAAATCTGTTTAGACGACACCGTATGAACTATGGTTTGGCAAGAAACGTTAGCTGTCGTTTCTTAAAGTTTGGGGTTGCGATGCTTATGTGAAAAAGTTTCAGCCTGATAAGCTCAAACCCAAATCGGAGAAATGCGTCTTCATAGGATACCCAAAAGAAACTGTTGGGTACACCTTCTATCATAGATCCAAAGGCAAGATCTTTGTTGCTAAGAGTGGATCCTTTCTAGAGAAGGAGTTTCTCTCGAAAGAAGTGAGTGGGAGGAAAGTAGAACTTGATGAGGTAGTTGTACCTTCTCCCGAATTGGAAAGTAGTTCATCACAGAAATCAGTTCCAGTGATACCTACACCAATTAGTGAGGAAGTTAATGATGATGATCATGAAACTTCGGATCAAGTTACTACAGAACTTCATAGGTCAACCAGAGCATGATCCGCACCAGAGTGGTACGGTAATCCTGTATGGGAAGTCATGTTACTAGACCATGATGAACTCATGAACTATGAGGAAGCGATGATGAACCCAGATTCCTCAAAATGGCTTGAGGCCATGAAATCTGAGATGGGATCCATGTATGAGAACAAAGTATGGACTTTGGTGGACTTTCCCAATGATCAGCAAGCCATAGAGAATAAATGGATCTTCAAGAGGAAGATGGACGCTGATAGTAGTGTTACTATCTACAAAGCTCGAATTATAGAAAAACAGTTTTTGACAAGTTCAAGGTGCTGACTACGATGAGATTTTCTCATTCGTAGCGATGCTTAAGTCTATCCGAATCATGTTAACAAATTGCCACATTTTATGAAATCTACAAATGGATATCAAAACTACATTCCTTAATGGATTTCTTAAAGAAGAGTTGTATATGATGCAACCAGAAGGTTTTGTCAATCCTAAAGGTGCTAACAAAATGTGCAAGCTCCAGCGATCCATCTATGGACTGGTGCAAGCATATTGGAGTTGGAATATATGCTTTGATAAGTTGATCAAAGCATATAGTTTTATACAAAGTTTGAGTGAAGCATGTATTTACAACAAAGTGAGTGGGAGCACTATAGACTTTCTGATAAGTATATGTGAATGACATATTGTTGATCGGAAGTGATGTAGTATTTTTTGGAAAGCATAAAGCAGTGTTTGAAAGGAGTTTTTCAAACAAAGACCTTGGTGAAGCTGCTTACATATTAGGCATCAAGATCTATAAATATAGATCAAGATGCTTGATAAAGATTTTTAAATGATTACATACCTTGACAAGATTTTTGAAATAGTTCAAAATGGAACAGTCAAAGAAAGAGTTCTTGCCTGTATTGCAAGGTGTAAAGTTGAGTACGTCTCAAAACATGACCACGACAGAAAATAGAAAGAGAATGAAAGTCATTCTCTATGCCTCAGCCATAGGTTCTATAAAGTATGCTATGTTGTGTACCAAACCTATTGTGTACCTTGCCATGAGTTTGGCAAGGGGGTGCGATATTGATCCAGGAGTGGATCACTTGACAGCGGTCAAAATTATCCTTAGAAGACTTAGGAGATATTTCTCCGTTATGGAGGTGATAAAGAGTTCATCGTAAAGAGTTATGCCGATGCAAGCTTTTACACTGATCTGGATGACTCTAAGTCTTGATCTCGATACATATTGAAAATGGGAGCGATTAGCTAGAGTAGCTCCATGCAGAGCATTGTAGACATAGAAAATTTGCAAAATACATATGGCTCTGAATGTGGCAGACCCATTGACTAAACTTCTCTCACAAGAAAAACATGGTAACTCTTTGGGTGTTAATCACATAGCCATGTGAACTAGATTATTGACTCTAGTAATCCTTTGGGTATTAGTCACATGGATATGTGAACCAATCACATAAAGATGCGAACTATTCATGTTCAATCACATGGCGATGTGAACTACTCCCTCCGTTCCTAAATATAAGTCTTTTTTGAGATTTCAAATAGACTACAACATACAAATGTATATAGACATATTTTAGAGTGTAGATTCACTCATTTTGCTCCGTATGTAGTCCTTTGTTAGAATCTCTAAAAATACTTACATTTAGGAACAGAGGGAGTAGATTATTGACTCTAGTGCAAGTGGGAGACTGAAGAAAATATTCCCTAGAGGCAATAATAAAGTTGTTATTTATATTTCCTTATATCATGATAAATTTTTATTATTCATGCTAGAATTGTATTAACCGAAAACTTAGTACATGTGTGAATACATACACAAAACAGAGTGTCCCTAGTATGCCTCTACTTGACTAGCTCGTTAATCAAAGATGGTTAAGTTTCTTGACCATAAAAATGTGTTGTCATTTGATGAACGGGATCACATCATTAGAGAATGATGTGATGGAAAAGACCCATCCGTTAGCTTAGCATAAATGATCATTTAGTTTTATTGCTATTGCTTTCATCATGACTTATACATGTTCCTCTGACTATGAGATTATGCAACTCCCGAATACCGGAGGAACACCTTGTGTGCTATCAAACGTCACAACGTAACTGGGTGATTAAAAATATGCTCTACAGGTGTCTCCGATGGTGTTTGTTGAGTTTGCAAAGATCGTGATTAGGATTTGTCATTTCGATTGTCGGAGATGTATCTCTGGGCCCTCTCGGTAATGTACATCACAATAAGCCTTGCAAGCAATGTGACTAATGAGTTAGTTGCAGGATGTTGCATTATAGAATGAGTAAAGAGACTTGCCAATAACGAGATTGAACTAGGTATGATGATACCGACGATCTAATCTCGGGCAAGTAACATACCGATGACAAAGGGAACAACGTATGTTGTTGTGCGGCTTGACCGATAAAGTTCTTCGTAGAATATGTAGGTGCCAATACAAGCATGCAAGTTCCGCTATTGGTTATTGACCGGAGATATGTCGCAGTCATGTCTACATAGTTCTCAAACCCGTAGGGTCCGCACGCTTAATGTTCGATGACGATTTCTATTATGAGTTATGTGATTTGATGACCGAAGTTTGTTCGGAGTCCTGGATGAGATCACGGACATGACGAGGAGTCTCGAAATGGTCGAGACGTAAAGATCGATATATTGGAAGGCTATATTCGGACATCGGAAAGATTCTAGGTGGTTTGGGTATTTTTCGGAGTACCGGAGAGTTAAGGGAATTCGCCGGGGGGAGTATTGGGCCTTCACGGGCCTTAGTGGAAAGGAGAGAAGGGCCAAAAGGGGAGGTCGCGCGCCCCCCATGGGCTGGTCCAAATTGGACTAGGGAGGGGGCGACGCTCCCCTCTTTCCTTCTCCCTCTCCTCTCCTTCCTTCTTCTCCTACATGGACTAGGAAAGGGGGAAACCTAATCCTACTAGGAGTAGGAATCACCCCCTTGGGCGCGCCTCTTGAGGCCGGCCCTCCTCCTCCTCCCCTCCTTTATATACGGGGAGGGGGCACCCCATAGACACACAAGTTGACAATTGTTTTCGCCGTGTGTGGTGCCCCCTCCACAGATACACACCTCGGTCATATCATCGTAGTGCTTAGCCGAAGCCATGTGCCGGTAACTTCATCATCACCGTCAACACACCGTCGTGCTAACGAAACTCTCCCTCGGCCTCAACTGGATCAAGAGTACGAGGGACGTCACCGAGCTGAATGTGTGCATATCATGGAGGTGCCTTGCGTTCGGTACTTGATCGGTTGGATTGCAAAGATGTTCGACTACATCAACCGCGTTTCTTAACGCTTCCACTTTCGGTCTACGAGGGTACGTAGACATACTCTCCCCTCTCGTTGCTATGCATCCCTAGATAGATCTTGCTTGCTCGTAGGAAGATTTTTGAAATAATGCGTTCCGCAATAGCCCACAATTAAGTTATTAGTCTGGTGTTGAGAGTTCCAAGATAGATCCAAGTCCAGATGCTCAAATTTCCCATAACCAGGGACACAACTAATCGATTAGGTTTTAACCCTCTGAAGAGGTTTGTACACTTTACCCGCAAGATTCGATCCCTCTTTTACGTTCTCGCACTTCAGGGTGTTTGAGAACAAGATGACCGAAACATGGTCTTCCGAAGAGTTCCTCTGACCACTGTCTGGTGCTCATCCAATCCTACCTTAGTTCTACATCTGCTAGCACCGTCCCAGCCAGAGTCACCACTAAGGTCAACCAAGCCAGAGCCCATAGTGACTTGCGGTTGCACATGTAAGCTTCCGGGCATGAGGTGTTCTTCCGTCTCTTTGAGCCTGGATGGAGCTTTCCGCATGATATCACACTGTCAACGATAAGGAAGGAGTGTATGAGTTTTGATGGAACCGTAACCATCCTCCTAAGGGTGGTAGCACCCCAGACCCCCTATGACGATCGATGGATTTTGAGAAGACCCCGAACCTAACCTATTTCTTGCTAGCCTCTCTGAATCTCGAGGGTGAGATTCATTTTAAGGGTGGTAGGTTTGTAACATCCCAAAATTCTAAATTTTGGAATGTTATATTAAATAAATAGTTTTGATTGTTTGTTTGATTGTGGTGTGGTTGCTTGTGTGAAATTGAGTGAAATTTGAAACTTTTTGAAAGTTGAATGAGAGGGAATAAAAGGACTTTCCCAAACTTTCATTTTGCATTTATGATCTCCATGAATTCAAATTTATTTCATCACAAAACCCTAGAGTGAAGATGATATGACTTCTTCCATTTAAATAAATGAAAAGGGTTTTGAAAAGATTTGAGTTCCATTTGGAAATATTTCAAATTCAGAAACTTTATTCAACTCAATGATTTTCATTAGAGAAGATAAAATTACTTCTTCAAATTATATGAAATATGAGTTGGAAGTTTAAAAGAATCAAATTTAGAGTCCCTTCGGAGTTATTTTGAAACCCACTTTCAATTTGAAGTTATTTGAATTTTTAAATTTCAAAACCTCTGGAAATATTCAAAAAAGAGAGAAGCAATATGACACTTCAAATATTTAGAGGCATTTGAAATATTTTGGCCAAGGGAAAAGAGGAAAGATTTGAAAGTGGTTTGAATTTCAATTTCAAAACCATTTAGGATTTATTTGGTTTTATTCAAATTATTTTTCTCCAAAAATAAAATATATGGAAAATAGGGTAAAATGATTCCCTACAGTACAAAAGTGGAGAAAAATGAGTTTGAACTAATTTTGGTATTTTGAAGTATTTTTATTTGGTTTTTAAATGAACTAGTAGCACTATTTGCTTTAATTAATTTTTTGTGGAATTTATTTTCCGCTCAAAGTATGTTCATATTTTAGGAAATATTTTTCTGAAAATTTTGATATATAATATGCCTATATAATATTTTTTTTCGTTATTCAGTTTTCTATTTTCTGTTTCTATTTAAGAAAAACGAAATGTGTGTCCCATAACTATCTGTCGCCCACGTGCATAACATAGTCAGCAGGCAGGCCCATAACTGTTTTTATTTTATTTCTCGGTTATGCTAAAAGAAAATATTATATTATTTTTCAAAAATATTTTCAAAATAAAAAACTCTGTCACATGCGCGCACACGAGTAGGCCGACCGGAGCTTTTGTCCCATGACGCACCCCTTCTCTCTTTTCTCTTTTTCGTCTACATTTAGTCCTACATTGCCTAGCCTTTGATGCCTAAATCTCTTTTCTACCTATATATATAGACCCATAGAGCCTCCAAAAATTATCCAATACGGGTTAAATCAATATTTTGGTTTAGCTAGATTTACTAAAGAAAAATATATTTCTCCTCTCTGGCGGGAATTCTGGAAGTTGTCTTCTCTCTCCGAAATCGTCTTTTCTCTACCTTCTAAAGGTATTCTCTTCTTATTTTCTCTTTGTATTTTATTTTATACTTCCATAGTTAGTATTTCTAGACTAGTATATGGTACAATAATTAGATTATCATTTAGTATGTGTATTTATATATTATACCTAGAATTCTTTTACTCATACCTATTTTTTCTTCCGTAAAACTGCTTGGCTTTGATTTTTCAAATAGCCGTAACTTTTTACTCGTTCATCCAAATTAGCTAAAACCAACGCCCACATTTTCGTATTGATTCCACCTATCTAGTGAATCTATCAACTAAACTTTTTACAACTTTCAAATTTCGAAATTTGTTTAGATTCATATTCAAACTTATTTTGATCATATCTTTTTATCTGTAGCTCCGTTTGCGATGAATCCAATTGAGCCAGATTCGTATCCAAGAAATCCTTCCGTTTATACAATTAGCGTTATGTTTTCAATATATAATTTTGAACATAGTCCGATTACTCTACTAGTCCACAAAAGATTTATCACACAACATTCTCAGCAGATTCAGTGTCATATTGAATTGCTTGTATCTTTTGTTTCGTTATTCCAAATCCACCGATTCTTTTTCCTACATATTCATATTGACTTCCTACATCCAGTAGCATCATTAGTTTCAACTTTTGATCTTCTCAAATTTGAACGATTCAAATTTGAACTCGAAGCTTCACTTGATCATATCTTGTGAAAGGTAGCGCATTTTCAATTGATTCCTTATTGCAATTGAATCCCTAGACGTAATCTAACATCTTGAGCCATCGCCACAATTTTTGATCAAAATTAGGATTTGATCTTGCAAAATAATTTGATTCGGTTCTTTTGGACTTTTTGTAGTCTTCCTTTGCATTTTTTGGGTCTTTAAGTGATTGCTTATGTGTGGATAAAATTGCTTGCTTACGATAGATTGATCGGAGTGTGACGAGTAGAACTATCTAGAATTATGAGTGCGAAGAATCTTCATCAACAATACCAGGCAAGTTCACACTTTGATCATACTTTCTATACCTAGTTTTATGCATTAGTTTTACCCTCAAAGATTGCATGAGTAGGATTGGGAATTAGTATTTGCTATGTAGTTCATGAGGTAGGAACCTATTACCTTTGATCACCCCGGGAATATACATTATGCTCATATTGCTTAGCCATGCTCGTAGACGGGGATTGGTATGTGAGATTCATGAAAGTTGCGAGAGTTATAATAATAAGGGTAACTTTAAGGTGGCAACATTAACACACATCTGGGTGGAATGGTTGGGGCACCCTGGAGAACCCAGTGGTTTGCCTGGGCACCTGGAGAACCCAGTGCTTGCCCAAGGGGATCCCGGAGTACCCGTGTGATCATCCTATGGACTGCCACCCAGGCTCAAAGGGATTATAAGATTATTCATGCTAGAAACTTCTGTGTGCAAAAATAAGCCATTATGGACTCTGGCATAGTTGAGTAAGTTGTGTGACCTCTTTTAGTGGTAGGCTAGCAGATGTAGGGGAAATTAGGTGGTACTGTCTACACAGAGTAAAGAGTTAATGCTTCAGAAAAACAATGTCTCGATCTTCCGATCATGGATGTGGTCGAGTCTTGTGGGGAAAAGTGCGCAAACCTCTGCAGAGTGTACAAACTAATCATGATTAATCGTGTCCCTGGTTACGGGCATCTTGAGTATCTGGTATTTGAATCATTGATTGATCTCATCACTCTATTTAATGAAATTGTTGGGTTATTAATGATTTGGTGGTTTTTGGGATTGAGTTGGGGGAACCTTCTCAATATGGGTAATTTAACTTGGTAGTAAATAAAAATGTATTCTTTTGTTGTAGGGAAAAATTGGCTTTATGCAAATGTTAAACTTAGAGCCTCCACCAGCCAAATATGCTTATAGAGACAAACATTCTCATTATTATTCTATGGTGTGAAATTGCTAGTACATTCAATTTACTGACCTACATAGCTGCAACGTATCATGTTGCAGGAATCATACGACGAGTAAGTGATATGTTAGGGTTATGATGTCTACACTCAACTTTGTCGTTGGTGTTGTTGGGAACTCCACAACTTTGTTGTTACTTCCGCTATATGGATTGAGGTAATAGTATTTACGTTACTTTATACATGTGATTTACCTCTGTTATAAATCCTCGAGAATTGTGTGTCAGCATACCGATCCAGGGATAACACTTAAGCACAGAGACTTCAATCCATTCGGGTCGGGTCGCTACATATTCCCTTAGGTTCTATCGACCACCGATACAACTCTACGCACGCTTGACGTTTGCTTTACCGGAAACAAGTATGAAACTACAAGTACTTTGTAGGTGTGATAGGATAGGTTTGCAAGATAATAAAGAGCATATAAATAAAATCTAGGAGCTGTTTAGATAAAGACACAACTAAGTTAGCTTTAGTAGAGAGCTTTTGTCAACAAGAAAGTTATTTGTCCCTAGGCAATCGAAAACATGTACCGGTAATCATTCTTGCAAATTTATATGCGAGAGATGCATGAGCTAACATACTTTCTCTACTTGGATCATATGCACTTATGATTGGAACTCTAGCAAGAATCCGCAACTACTAAAGATCATTAAGGTCGTGAAACCCAACCATAGCATTAAGTATCAAGTCTTCTTTATTCCCATACGTCATACCGCACCTACTCGGGTTTAAGTTTCTGTCATTCTCGCAACCCACCGTAAGCGAACCATGAACATATTACAACACCCTACATCAGGGGGCCCTCACACTTGCGCAAGAATGGAGGGCATGGTAGGACAACACCATAAATAAAATATACAATCACACCAACCAAGATCACGATTAACCCACAGGACAAAACGTATCTACACAAACATCATAGGATAACCATAGATCATTGGGAAATAATATAAGGAATTGAGCACCATGTTTAAGTAGAGATTACAGCGGGGGGAAGAGGTATTACACCGCTGCAATGAGGGGGAGAGAGTTGGTGTTGATGGTAGCAAGATTGTTGATGTAGATCGTCGTCCCAATCGTTGCCCCCGGTAGCACTCCTGCGCCACCAGAAGCGAGGGGGAGAGAGCCCCCCTCCTTCTTCTTCTTTGGCCTCCTACCTAGGTGGGAGAAGGGTTTCCCCTCTGGTCCTTGGTATCCATGGCAGCGGAGGGGCGGGAGCCCCTCCGAGATTGGATCTCCCTCTCTGTTCTCTTCTGTTTCGCGTTCCCCAGATATGGCCGAAAACCGTTTCTTATATTCCCGGAGATCCATAACTCCGATTGCGCTGAGATTTTAACCCGATTTTTTCCGGATATAAGCTTCCTTGCGCCTGAAGTAGAGGTCCAACCGACGTACGAGGTGGGCACAATCCACCATCGCGCGCCTGGCTCAGGGGTGGTGCGCTGGTGTCTTGTCCCCTGTGTGGGCCTCCGTTTGCGGTGATTCCAAGTCCCAAAAATCACATATATTCCAAAATAATTATCCATGAAATTTTATTGCATTTGGACTTCATTTGATATGGATACCCTGTGATACAAAAAACATGCAGAAAACAGGAACTGGCACTTGGCACTGGATCAATAGGTTAGTCCAATAAATCATATAAAAAGTTGCCAAAAGTATGTAAAACTTGTATAATATTGGCATGAAACAATCAAAAATTATAGATACGATGGAGATGTATCAGCATCCCCAAGCTTAATTCCTGCTCGTCCTTGAGCAGGTAAATGATAAAACAAATTGATGTGGAATGCTACCTAGCATAAACTTGATCATATATCTAATCATGGCATGAATATTAAGACATAAGTGATTCAAAGCAATAGTCTATAATTTGACATAAAGATATCAATACTCAGGCATCCCAACAAACAATCATGTCTTTCAAAATATCAATGCTAAAGAAAGCTATCCCTACAAAATCATATAGTCTTGTCATGCTCTGTCTTCTTAACACAAAGTATTTATCATGCACAACCCCGATGGCAAGCCGAGCAATTGGTTCATACTTTTTAACGCACTTTAGCTTTTTCAAAACTCATGCAATACATGAGCGCAAGCCATCGGTATAGCACTACAGGTGAAATAGAGTCTAATGATAGGGGTAAATATAGAGAAGACAAAAAGTAGAAAGTCTCACATCGATGCGGCTAACAACGGGCTATGGAGATGCTCGTCAATTGATACCAACGTGAGGAGTAGGGATGCCATGCAACGAATGCACTAAGAGCTATAAGTGTATGAAAGCTCAATATGAAAACTAAGTGGGCATGCATCTAATCCTAAGATAAGTTCCCACTAGTATATGAAAGTGACAACATAGGAGACTCTCCATATGAAAAACATGGCGCTACTTTGAAGCACAAGTGTGGTAAAGGATACTAACAGTGCCCCTTCTCTCTTTGTTTATTTTTTTATTTTTCTTTTTTTCTTTCTTTTTTTCTATTTCTTTTTTCTTTTTACATTTTTTCTCTCATTGTCCGGAGTCTCATCCTGACTTGTGGGGGAATCCTAGTCTCCATCATCCTTTCCTCACTGGGCACTGCTCTAAAAATGAATAATGATGATCATCACACTTATATTTACTTATAACTCAAAAGAAAATAAAAATTAGAACTCGATACCTATGACAAAATATGACTCTATATGAATGCCTCTCGCAATGTACCAAGATGTGCAATGATCTAGTGTAACATGTATGAAAAATGATGAACAGTGGCTGGGCCATAACTACTATGTCAGCTATATGATCATGGAAAGCAATATGACAATGAATGCTCAAGTCATCAAACGGAAGCGGTGGAAGTTGCATGGCAATATATCTCCTAATGGCCATGGAAAAGCCATAATAGGTAGGTATAGTGGCTGTTTTGAGGAAGATATAATAAGGTTTATGTGTGATAGAGTGTATCACATCACGGGGTTTGGATGCACCTGTGAAGTTTGCACCACGTCTCGATGTGAGAAAGGGCAATGCACGGTACCGTAGAGGCTAGCAAATTGTGGAAAGGTAAGAGTGCGTATAATCCATGGACTCGCATTAGTCATAAAGAACACATATACTTATTGCAGAAGTTTATTAGCCCTCGAAGCAAAGTACTACTACGCATGCCCCTAGGGGGATAGATTGGTAGGAAAAGACCATCGCTCGTCCCCGGCCGCCACTCATAAGGAAGACAATCAATAATAAATCATGCTCCAACATCATAGCATAACGAGAGACTATACGTGCATGCTTCAGGAATCACAAACCTTAACACCAATATTCTTACTAAACATAACCATTGAATAGTACCTCCCACATTTTCCATCTCTATATCGCAAAACTATTGTAAGGAATCAAACATATCATATTCAGTGATCCACAAGTTCTATGTAGGATTTTCTGACTAACCATGCAATTGACCAATTCATGTTGACTCTCTAAATAGATATAAGTGAAGCATGAGAGTTTAATTATTTCTAGAAAAGACAATGCTCTAACGAATATAAGTGAAGCAAAATAGCATTCCTCAAACAACGGTTTTCCATGTTAAGAGAAACAGGCAATCCAAACTTCAAATGATATAAGTGAAGCACATGAAGAATTCTATAAAGCCACACTCAAAAGGTATAAGTGAAGTGCAATGAGCATTCTATAAATCAACCATGTACTATCTCATACCAGCATGGTGCATAAAAGAAAAATGGAAAATCTAAATGCAAAAGATGCTCCAAGATTTTCACATACCATGGGAATGAAACGAAATCGAAACATACGGATACTCGTTGAAGAAAGATGGGATGCCTTCCCAGGCATCCACAAGCTTAGACGCTTGAGTCTCCTTGAATATTTACTTGGGGTGCCTTTGGAATACCCAAGCTTGAGCTCTTTCCTCTCCTCCTTCTCCTCATATCGAAACCTCCTCGATCTTTGATCACTTCATCCACACAAAACTCAACAGAAAGTTCTGTAAGATCCGTTAGTATAATAAAGCAAATCACCACTCTAAGTATTGTTGCAAACCAATTCATCTTTTGTTTTTGCATTGTAGCTACTGTAATATAACTTTGCCATGGCTTAATCTACTGATAGAAATCGATAGTTTCATCAAAACAAGCAAACAATGCATCAAAAACAGAATCTGTCTTAAACAGGACAGTTTGTAGTAATCTGATCATTCACCATACCTATGGTACTCTAAAAATTCTGAAAAATTAGGAAAAATAAAAAAATTGTGTAGAAATACAGTTCAAGGAGTTTCAGAACCGTTTGACGTTCCAGTAAAAAATGTAAAATCACGCACTACAACCGAAGTTTCTGTTTTGAACCGCACAAACCAACAAGCAATCTAATCATCCTAAAGGCAAACCTTGGCACACTATTTTTATAATAGAATGGAATTGTACAAGGGGATAATTATTTTTGTTGAAAAGTTTATGTAATTAAGATTCACAAAGTTTCTGTGATCATGAACAAAGTTCAAGGAGCTCCCCCACTTCAACAATGCTTGTCTCTTTCACTTTCACTTTCCTTTTTGAAAAGTTTTGTGTTCCCCTCTATATATTTTTTGTGTTTAAACTTTATAAAAGCGCTCAACAGAAACAAATTCCTCTCTAAAACTTCCTGAAAGTGCAACTATCCCTTTGTGGTTTTGGTAATTACTAACAACATATAGCTCATTGAGCTAATGCTATCTCAAGATAAATATTTCAGGAAAGCTCAATGATTGGCATTGCATGGATTAGGAATGTGGACCCCTCGAAATGATAAGGACAAAAGATTGGCTCAAGATCTAAAGCTCAAGACTCTACTTTTTACCATTTAGTGATCCAAGATCACATTGAGTCCATAGGAAAAGCCAATACTATTAAAAGAGGATGAGGTGTTTCTAAATGAGGTTCTTGCTCAAAATGCTTAGTGATATCCTCCAAAATCCTCAACCACTTTCTCATATCCACATATGTACCAAAACAAAATTCAAACTCGGCCCTACCGAAACTTTCTATCCGGCGCCACCGAGTTTAGTTGACATAGCCACTGCCACAAAACCCTAGTCTTTTCGGTCTCACGGATAGGGATCTCAGTCTCACCGACATGGGATTGCAAACTCTATGTTTCCCTTCGTAATGTTTTGGTCTAACCAAGATGAGAGATCAGTCCCACTGAGTTCGCAATGCAAACTCTCTGTTTCCCATTCATAATGATTCGGTCCAACCGAAATGAACGAATCGGTCCCACCAAGTTTGCCTGACCAACTCTCTGTTTGCTTATTACCAAAATCGGTCCCACCGAGTTTGTGTAATCGGTCTCACCGAGATTACGTTATGCCTTAACCCTAATGAAATCGGTCCCACGGAGTTGACATTTCGGTCCCACCAAAAATCCTAATGTTCACATTTTGAACTGAATCGGTATGACCGAGTTTTCTGATTTGGTCCCACTGAGTTTGGTCAATTGTGTGTAACGGTTAGATTTTGTGTGGAGGCTATATATACCCCTCCACCCACTCTTCATCAATGGAGAGAGCCATCAGAACATGCCAACACTTCCATCATACATTTTCCAAGAGAGAACCACCTACACTTGTGTTGAGATCAAGACCTTCCATTCCAACCACATAACTCTTGATTTCTAGCCATCCCCAAGTTGCTTTCCACTCAAATCATCTTTCCACAAAATCCAAATCTATGAGAGAGAGTTGAGTGCTGGGGATACTATCATTTGAAGCACAAGAGCAAGGAGTTCATCATCAACACACCATCTATTAACTTTTGGAGAGTGGTGTCTCCTAGATTGGTTAGGTGTCACTTGGGAGCCTCCGTCAAGATTGTGGAGTTGAACCAAGGAGTTTGTACGGACAAGGAGATCGCCTACTTCATGAAGATCTACCCTAGTGAGGCAAGTCCTTCGTGGGCGATGGCCATGGTGGGATAGAGAAGGTTGCTTCTTCGTGGACCCTTCGTGGGTGGAGCCCTTCGTGGACTCGCGCAACCGTTACCCTTCGTGGGTTGAAGTCTCCATCAATGTGGATGTACGATAGCACCACCTATCGGAACCACGCCAAAAATCTCCGTGTCTACATTGCATTTGCTCCCTCCAAACTCCTCCCTTTACCCTCATGTGCAATGTTTTATATTCCGCTGCTATACTCTTAGACTTGCATGTGTAGGTTGTTTACATGACAAGTGCTAAGTTGCTAAAATCTGCCAAGACTTAAAATTGGGAAAAAGGTAGATTTTTATTTGGTAAAGTAGTCTAATCAACCCCCCCTCTAGACATACTTTCGATCCTACAAGTGGCATCGGAGCTTTGGTCACCATTTGCCTTGATTTCCATAGCTTTTGGTGATCATAGCCTTGGTTTCACAACCTAGGAGAGTATGGCGTCTAGCGAGGGAAATTATCACCGTAGATGTCCTTACTTTGATGGTACAAATTTTGCTTGTTGGAAGCATAACATGGAAATGCATATTCTTGGACATAACCCCACCATTTGGGATATTGTGTGTATTGTCTTGCTAGGTGAATTCTTTGATGGGAGAGAACCGAACCGCGAAGATAGCGCGGAAGAGTTGAAGATCCTGCAATACAATGCTCAAGATTGTGATATTCTCTTCAACGGATTGTGACCCGAAGAATTCAACAAAATCAGCTGGGTTGAGAACGCAAAGGAAATTTGGGATACTTTGATTGATATGCATGAAGGTACTGACTCTGTTAAGGAATCCAAATTGGATGTGCTTCAAAGTCAACTTGACATGTTCAAAATGAAGGATGGTGAAGGCGTCGCTAAAATGTACTCTAGGCTTGCTCTCATCACAAATGAGGTTGCCGGCTTAGGAAGTGAAAAGATGACCGATAGATTCGTCATCAAGAAGATCCGAAGAGCCTTGGATGGAAAATATGATATCATGTGCACATTGATCCAAATGATGCCCAATTACAAAGATCTCAAGCAAACGGAAGTCATTGGAATAATTGTTGCTCATGAGATGTCAGTCAAGGATAAGGAAGAGCTTCACAACAAGTCAAGTGGTCCTTACAAAGCCTCATGTGATGCTCCCACATCATCAAGTGAGAAACAGGCCTTCAATGAAGAATTGAGCCTAATGGTGAAGAATTTCAACAAGTTCTACAAGAGTAGAAGCAAGGAAAGAAGTTCCAAGTCAAGGTCCTACAATGACAAAAGATCTTCAAGTTGTGAACGTAATTGCTACAATTGTGGAAGACCCGGACACTACTCCAATGAGTGTATGCCCCCTACAAAAGAAGTGAAGATTCCCCAAAAAGAAGAAGTAGAAGAGAAGAATCACCACCAAGAGAGAGAAGGAGTAGGGATGACTGTTATGAACGAAGAACATCATGGAGAAGCAAGGATTCAGAAAGGAAGGACAAATCATCATGGAGCTACACAAAACGAAGACATCAAGCTCACATTGGTGAATGGGTATCCGGCTCCGACTCCGACAATCACTTCGAGAGAAGTTATCACTCCGACTCCGAATATACTCAAGATGAAGGTGTTGCCAGTCTAGAACTTGTGTCAACCAACTCCTACGACATATTTGAATCACCAAATGAAGGAATTGGAAGATGCTTCATGGCTAAACGCCCAAAGGTATCACTGCCAGATCGCGGGTTCCGGCAAACCCTTGAGGTTTGAACACTGGGGTGCATGCGAAGGTTTTCTCCCTATCAAACCACGCCCTAGCTCTCTAAGATCTTGCGAATGAACTCAACGAACTCACAACACAGAAAGACACAAGATTTATACTGGTTCGGGCCACTGTTGTGGTGTAATATCCTACTCCAGTATGGTGGTGGTGGATTGCCTCTTGGTATGATGATGAACAGTACAAGGGGAAGAACAACATCCTAAGGTTGAGGTGTTCTGGTGCTTGGTGATCTTTTGTGGGTGAGATGATCTTGGATCCGCTCTCACTTGTGATAAGGTTGATCCTCTCTTCCTTGCTATGGTGGCTAGTTCTACTTATATAGGCCCTGGTCCTCTCCCAAAATATTGAGCGAGAAGGGAGCCAACAACGGCCTATTCGAAAGGGGACAACTAGTACAAGTTATCCTGATAAAAGGTGGTCTTTACCTGCCAAAGGTTCTGGTGATGACGCCATCTTGGGCTCCATGGTGACCTTTGTCCTGCCGTCCTTCTAGTCTTGGTCTCGGTGCACCAATATGGAAACCTTTGCTTGATGCCTCGGTACTCCGCGCCTGCGCTTTCCCCATTGGCACCAAAGGGGAAACAAGGACACTGCGCCCGCCTGGTCTCGATTGTCATGGCTCACATCACGAGGACCTCGTGAGGTTTGCCCTGCCTTGATCTCTCCGCCCCTCGTGAGCCTGCCTAGCGAGGCTGCTCCTGAGGAGGTCTTGCGTCGTCCGCCTCGCGAGGCTTGGCCCCTCGCGAGGGTCTTGAATGCCTTGTTGATGAAGGTGGGCCGTACAGACCTGCCAGCCCAGCCACGTCGTGGGCCGCAGGCAGGCAAATCTGGGGACCCCCGTTCCCAGATCGCCGACAGTAGCCCCCGGGCCCAAGGCGCGCTCGGGCTTGGCTTCGAGGCGAAGCCAAAGGATCAAGCGCGGAGCGCCACGGGCCCCAAAAGCCTGCGGCCTTGGTTGATGCGTGGCGGTTGATTGCACGTGGGCATCTCCGCTTCCCCACGCTGCCTCGGCAACTGCCCGTCGTGACAAAAAGGCTTGGGCGGACAACGCTTGCCTTCATTTCTTCTTCCTCGCCTTGCTCCAGATCCCCTCTCTCTCTCTTCTTGCTGCCGGAACTTCTAGATCCGCTTCAACTTCGCTCCGCATCGGCGACCAATGGCGCCGCACAAGGTCAAGTCCTCCTCGGCGCCGGCCTGGTTCGAGCCAGCCCTCGATGCGCCCAACGTCACGGAGAAGAACCTTGCCGCCACGCGCTTGCTGATGGCGGGGGCGAGCAATGAGAGGGGAAGATGGAGCTCCGGCTTGCCTCCGACGAGCCGGAGCCTGAGGGAAGCACCTTCTTCCCTTTCTTCATGAGAAGCATCGCCGCTGGGTTGGTTCCCCCCTTTTCTGATTTCTTTTTCGAGGTCCTTGACCACTTCGGGTTGCAGGCGCTGCATCTCCATCCCAACTCCGTTCTTCTCTTGTCTATCATCACCTACTATTGCGAGGCATACCTGGGCGTGATGCCGTCCGTGGCACTGCTGCGCCACTTCTTCTTCCTCCGCGTCACCGGTGGCCATATCTCCGGGTGTGCCAACTTCATCACGGCCGGCAAGGCCAACTCGATTTTGAACACCGGGAAGAGGGTTGACAACATCAGGGCCAAATGGGTCATGATGAGTGCCAAGTGCGCCCATCCACGCTTGGAACTGTCGACGGAGGCGCCCCAATCTGACAAGGGGTGGTCTCGTGTAGAGCCACCGACGAGCGGGCGTCGCGGTTTTGGAGTAGATGAAGACCGATTTGAAGCCGGGCAATGCGAAGGCGGCCAAGGTGATGAGGGTCATGCTCGTGAGAGAATTCTTGACGTTGTGCGTCGCTCCAGTCCAGGCACGCACATGCCCTTTGTGGAAGCTTGGAGATGAAGAAGACAAGGTTCTTCTGAGCCCGGTGGCCCTACTTGATGATGAGCTGACTGCAGTTCTGCATCTCTTGGTTGGGGACAACCAAGAGTACCCGTCGAGCACCTTTCTTCCTTTGTTCCATCGCAAGGACTGGGAGAAATTCGTTGCCTCCAGGTCGACCTTTGACGCGCGCGGGCTGGTGCTGCCAGCGCTCGCTGGGGCCTCCGCAACGCCGAAGCTGGTGGAGGTGTCTTTTGACATGTCCCGCGAGGAGGAAGAGGAGGAGGATATCCTCCGCGCCCGGCCAAACGACGCCAAGGCCATCGCCTGCCAGGAGGTGAGTGAGCTTCCCCTCATCCCGACAAAGGGTAGATCGTCGCTGGGCTCTCGAGATGCTGCCTCCGACATGGTACCACTTAGGACCGACTCCGGTTCTACCGCTGCGCCGTCTTCTGCTCCCGGAGCCCGTGTGCCCACTCCTCGGGCTCTGACGCTTTCGGGTTTTAGGCTCACTGTCGTGGAATTGTCATGGCAGATGTCCTTAGTGTCAGGACTTAGTCGCGAGGCCAACGCATCTATGTGGTAGCTTGAGAGGGGTTGAGCGGGACGAGAGACGCGATGTTTTACCCAGGTTCGGCCCCTCACGGTGGAGGTAAAAGCCTACATCCTGCTTCATTGATATTGATGATGATGACCACGGTTACAAAAGTGCTCTTATCTCGAGAGCTATTGTCTAAACCTAACTTGTCCAACTTGTGGAACTTGTCAATCTTTCCCCTTTCGGGGAGCCTTGCCCCTCCTTATATATGTTGAAGGGGCGGGTTACATGTGGAGTCCTATTAGGATTAGGACTACTCTATTACAAGTGGAGTCCTAGTCTTGCTTCCTTTGTAAGGGAATATTCCTTGTGCTTTCCTCATAAACCGGCCCACCATTAAACGTGAACCGGCCTTCTGGGCCTTGGTCCTCGTCATCCATCTGACCTGCCCGCCGGGTCACAAGTGAGCCATAATGACCAGGCGGGTTGCTTGTAAACCGCCAGGTCAGGGCGGGTCTCCAGTGAACCGCCAAGTGTCAGCCGGATCTCAAGTAAACCGCTAAGTGTCAGCCGGGTTATACTTCCAGCCGGTTTACGCCGCGGGGTATATCCCCGACATTAGCCCCCAGTTTAATTTGGATTTATCCATGTTAAACTGATCCTGTAAAACAAACACAAGAGCAAATTTGACAGATTATGCTCCGGGTTAAGAATTCTTGTAAAATGGCATCTGATGATCCTTAAGTCCTTGTCATTTCCTCCTTCTAGGAAATTCGGGTTAACAAGCCAGCTTTATACTCATTTTGTTGACATTGGTTTCTCACAGAGAAATATTGTGAAGAATAATCCACTTGAGTCGGCTTCCAAAGCGCCGGTTAATAAATATGGGTCTTGAAATACTTATCTGATATTCAGCCGGTTTGAAGAGGTAAAACTTGCCGGTTTAATATTACCAAAATGGCCGGTTTATAAATATTGATGGCACCGGGTCATAATTGTTGTCGACACTGGGTCATGTAATTGATCTTCCTGATTTGCTCAAAACTGATAAAATGAAGATGTTCCTCCTTTATATGCATAATACCTATAGCCCCCAAGTCTTAAGAGGAGAACATAGTGATAACTTAAGACTTGCTCCAATAAATGTTTCATCCTTGAAGAAATCCGGTTTGTTCATCTCAATCATATAAACTGAATACTCCATATATGTAGCCCCCAAGTGCCGGGTTGTCATGCTTGCAGCAACCTGGGACTTGTAATTGCTTATAAAAACTTCAATCAGTGTAACCCCCAAGGGCCGGGTCATTATGCAATAATGAGCAGGAACTTTATAAATATAATTATGTAGATTTTAGCAGTGATGTGTAGCCCCCAAGGGCCGGCTTAGTAAGATAATACTAAACCGGGACTTGATATATACTTCAATGAAAATAACATCTTATAATGTAGCTTCCATCGTAGGGCTTGAACCCACGTCCACAAGGTTAAGAGCTTTGTGCTTTACCAACTGAGCAATGGATCCTTCAATATTATGGACGAAAACTTGTGTACCTTGAATTGTTGACAGGAGCAATTGGTAGCCCCCAAGGGCCGGCTCATTATAATATGATGAGTCGGGTCTTCAATAAGACTAGTAAAAATTACTTTGCATTAGCCCCCAAGTGTCATGATGCATGCTTGCAGCGACATGAGACTTGCATGTAATCTCGATTTCAATAATGTATCCCCCAAGTGCCGGGTTGTAAGCCTGCAGCGACTCGGGACTATTCCTTCCATTGTAGAATAAATCATATCCTTTGATAAAATAATAGACATTGCGCTAAAGCGACTTTGAAAACTCAATAATACCGGTTATTAATAACCATAAAAATCCAGCCATGTTGGCTATTCAAGATAATATAATCCGGTGAAAACCTTATTCATTCAATATCATAATGAAAATTCAGCCAAGTTTGGCTATTTGAATAATATAACCCAATGATTTATAAGTGCATGATTCCAATGGCGCAATCCAAATATATATATACTGGCGACTTATAGTCCAAAGCCAGGCCAGTTTAACAAACCTGTTTCTGCATACAACAAGTTTAAAGTGTCCTGGCGGTTTACCGCCGGACGGGTCATAATGCCCAACATATAACCCGGGTTTACAACCAAGGCTGCACTTAAGAATAATCAAATATGAAATATATCATACCCGTGACATTGAATCACATTGTTGGTTTTACCAACTTTTTGTAGTAAAGGTGATAACCCCAATCTTGAGTACTGATAACTCCTTCCATATTGTGCCGGTTTAGGATAAAACCGTACCGGGTTGTGATAAACACCGGTTTAACCATATATAATACTGGCGACTCGTAGTCAAACCAGACCAGGCTGATAGTCTCCGGATTATAATTTGATTGTGTATTGACAACTTGTAGTTGAAAGCCGAGCTGGGTTGATAAACACCGGTTTACTCCATAATAGGATGGTAACACAAAATCAAACCAGGCAGATAGTCTCCGGATTAAGATTTGACCGTGTTCCGTCAATTTGTAATTGACAGTCGAAACGGTTAAAGAATTTGTCGGTTTTCAAAACGCAACAAAAGAAATATATGTCTAACTAAAACAAAATTTCAAAGGCAATGATAAAACAATTGGCAAAAAAGAAGCAATTGAGGTCATCAAATGGCATTACCATGGTCGGACACGAACAAGCCCCTAATAGGCGTAGCTATGGTTCAAGTCAGCCAGGTCCCCAAATGATGCAGTGGCATTACGCCGATCAAGAGGCGTAGCGATGGTTCGTGTTCGACCAAAGCCCCCAAGTGATTCTGTGGCCTTAGCCCGATCAAGAGGCGTGACTGGTTCAGACGTGACCAAGTCCCCAACTGATCTGGTGGCTTTCGCCTATCAAAAGGTGTTGCATTGGTTCAGACATGACCAAGCCCCCAAGTGATGTTGTGGCACTAGGCCAATCAAGAGGCGTGACTATGGTTCAGACGTGACCACAAGTCCCCAAGTGATCAATAACATGATAAGCCAATAAGGCATGATACCCATGTTTGAACCACGCATCATGGCAGCAGGTCCTCTTTGGCACCTTTTAACTTTTTGCAAGAGATAAATCCTTCTTGAACAGGGATTTTGAACCGGATATTGAGAGCTTCAAAGCTTTGTGGGAGACATCTTTCCCTTGAACCGGATTTTAAACCAGAATCTTCATTTTCAGCCGGAAATTTTCTGACGGCCTTTAAACTCGAACTTGCGAGAAATTAATTCCTTTTTGAACCAGAAATTCTTAAACCAGATTTGAGAGGTTCAGAGCTTTGTGGGAGACAGATTTCCCTTGAACCGGACTGTAATCCGTATATTTGACAGCTTCAGTTAGACTAACTTCCCTTGAACCAGATTTTAAACCGGAATCCTTTCTGATGACCCGGAACTTCTTCATTAAGCCGGGATTTTGTAACTGTTATATACTTTCTAAGCCAGAAATTTTCTGACATCCTTTAAATTTTCATCCATATAACAGTAGCCTCTAGGACCGGGTTATCTTTTCCCTCCATTGTCCTGGGTCCTTAAATTTGCTTGAACTGGCAAGATTTGCTGAGTCATGTCATCGTAGCCCCCGAGTCTCAAGGTGACTCAAGGAGTTGGCTTGAGATTCTCCATTTTCGACCATGATATAAACCGGCATAACTTGTATATCATTGGTGTTGATAGCACGATGTATACTGCGGCGGGTTATAAATGATCCTGTATGAGCCGTGTCAGCAACTCGGCCAATAGTTCCTTCCAACCGGCGATTTGAAATTTAATCAAACTGTAATGGCGGCGACTTGTGCACCTGCCCATTGAGCCACCCAGTATAGACGGCGGTTGATAGTATATGATAATTTGCCTCTATTTTGTTGAAAGAAAACCGGGCTACCCAAGATGTGACTTGCTTATACTCAATAAACAGCTCATGCAGACAGGTGCGGCCCGGTGTGTTGATGTAGACCAGGCCACGAGAGACGGACGGTAAAAACGACCGCAGCATCAGAGGCAACATAGATGAGTCAGCCACGGCGTTGTATGCCAGTGCGGACAAGCAAATTGTCCTCCTCGTTGTAAACCGGCGCGGACGCGTGAACCGGCCGCGAGAGCGGACGAGTGAGTCGCCCGTGGCGTTGTAAGCCGGTGTGGACGCGCGAGTCAATCACAGGCGCAGTCCCAGCTAGTTGATGTAGACTGGGCCGTACGGGCGGCGGCTTGTGCGCGTCCATCCATCGGGTAATATGTCACGGACTATCACCAGGCGGAATATTGTCAGCCCGTGCTCCATAGCCATGGTATAAACCATATTTGTAGTGAATGATTGTCCTGTATATAAAAATATTCAAATCAAAGTAATTTGTTTTTTGATAGAAACAATATGTGCTAGTAAAATAAGTTTAAAGAGATATCACCTGATGTGTTCAGATGAATGATGATCTGTATATATCGTCCTTGGATAATCTGGTAAAGTTGTAATCCATCTTGTTTCTTTGTTTGATGCTTGGCCATCCCAACATCACCTGCTAGCCAATAAATAGACTAGCACAAACTGCTCATAGTAACTGTTTTTACCTCCGCAGACATAGGCAGTAGTGCTGCTTTAGCTTTTAATAATAACTATACTGGACCCTGCGTCCTTGTGAGGTTGTCCTCTCCGTGTAGCAGGTGGATATTAAAAAAAGTGCAACTTGATTTGCAGGCCTTGGTCTTTACGCCAGGGAGCAGTACTTCATCTAGCCGTATTCCTCCGGACTTACGTGTGTACACAACCACACGCAGGCGAACAAGCCGAGCAGATGATCCGTGACCCAGTGATTTGATAGATAATGTAATGCCTTTATAGGATGGCGCAACAGCGCAGATTGATTGTCGGTCTCGGCGGGTTACGGCTGCAGATAAAACAATCCTTGACGTGGCAGATCGCGAGACTGCGGTGGTGGTCAGACCGCAACATTTGCCAATTTCCTTCTCCTTTTCTTTGGTAATTCGGATGAAAATGCCGTTGATTGTATACGTGCTTCATCTAGCACTTTCCAAGGACTTAGCAGAGTATTAGAAAACTTAAAGTTGGAGGAGTATATGCTACCCCCAGCCTCCGCTCTGCTTCTGTCTGTACCATGTACCCGCAAACAACTAGCACTTAGCCAACATGGGCGAGTGTTGTGCAGGACACGGAAACGAGCTCGGCGATTTGTCCGTGGCTGTAGAACTTGGCGCTTGCGACTTGATCTGGCCGCTGGCGGCTCACACTGATGTCTAAACCGGCCCGCAGTGGCGGGTTGGTGTCATCTGGCTGGGGGCTTGCAACGACCTCTACCTCTACCTCCCCGGCTCACCTCACTTATGAGAAACATCCAAGGCAGGCACTCGTGAAAGACGACTCACAGACCGGCGGCAACTCGCAAGCCGGCAGTGACTTGGAGCTGCGTCTTGAAACAGGCAGACCGCGGGTCGGAATGAATCCATGCAGGGGCGGGTTGGCGGACTTGAAGCGAGGCCGTAACGGCGGATTAGAAACAACCGAGAAAAGGCAACTTAGGGGAGCGGCGGTTTAACAGCAGCCGCAAGGCGAGCGACAGACACCGGAGAAAGGCCGGGGCATCTCTGCGGCACGGTGCAGGTCCGCGAATAGCCGAAACGGTTTAGAGCGGCGATGGCAACTTGAGGCAGCGGCGACCGGCCGAGTTAACGCACAACCGTGGAGATAAGCAGAGGCAGCTCAGCACGGGACGGCGGACCAAGCGGCTCGATGTCCCGCGGTGGCCGGCCGCGACAGCAGAGACAGGAGGGCCGGCTTGGTGGCTCGAACCCGGCCACGGCGACGGGGCGGAGACCTGTGGCGTCATGGTCCGACTCCATCTCCTCTCCACGTCCGTGTCCTGGTCGTTGTCATTGGTTTGACTATCCACCACCATGTCTTCCAGGTCGTGGTCTCCCTCCATATTTTTTTTGTATATATTTTTTAAAAAAAATACCCCTTGAGCCTTGATGCATGGAGTAGACTGCTTCCTGTTTCCTTGATGCGTGGAACAACCGCAGCTTTCAGTCAATCTTTCCAAGTTTTTGAACAGCGTGCTCATGCGTTTTTTCCTCCTGTGCACGCGTTGCCGCACATATGAATCGGTAAATCTTTCTGATTCGAACGCAGGTTGTAGGTACGGATCAAATCCATCGTCTCAAGAACGCGCTCCAAAAATTGATTTGGCTTCAAACCGCCAGATCGAAGTGTATGCCACGGCGCGCAACGCAACCTTCACTTTTCTTCAATTCTTCTTCATCTGATCAACCACGAGCTTCTCGATTCCTGAAGAGATCCCTCCAAAAACTCAACACCACCGTGCGCAGGCCCCACGGTGGGCGCCAACTGTCATGGAATTGTCACGGCAGATGTCCTTAGTGTCAGGACTTAGTCGCGAGGCCAACGCATCTATGTGGTAGCTTGAGAGGGGTTGAGTGGGACGAGAGACGCGATGTTTTACCCAGGTTCGGCCCCTCACGGTGGAGGTAAAAGCCTACATCCTGCTTCATTGATATTGATGATGATGACCACGGTTACAAAAGTGCTCTTATCTCGAGAGCTATTGTCTAAACCTAACTTGTCCAACTTGTGGAACTTGTCAATCTTTCCCCTTTTGGGGAGTCTTGCCCCTCCTTATATATGTTGAAGGGGCGGGTTACATGTGGAGTCCTATTAGGATTAGGACTACTCCATTACAAGTGGAGTCCTAGTCTTGCTTCCTTTGTAAGGGAATATTCCTTGTGCTTTCCTCATAAACCGGCCCACCATTAAACGTGAACCGGCCTTCTGGGCCTTGGTCCTCGTCATCCATCTGACCCGCCCGCCGGGTCACAAGTGAGCCATAATGACCAGGCGGGTTGCTTGTAAACCGCCAGGTCAGGGCGGGTCGCCAGTGAACCGCCAAGTGTCAGCCGGATCTCAAGTAAACTGCTAAGTGTCAGCCGGGTTATACTTCTAGCCGGTTTACGCCGCGGGGTATATCCCCGACACTCACCAAGCGAAGGGTGGACTATGTCGCGGTGGATCAGTAAGTGCTTCGAGCTTCATCTTGTTCCTGCTTGTACTTGCTGTTTTCTGACATTCTCCTTTGGTTGATCAGGCTAGAGTCTTCAGCGAAGAAGAGGAAGGGGATGCCACGGCCGTGCCTCCCTCTGCGGAGAAGAGAGGCGACAGCACCCACACCTCCCCAGCCCGGTCGCCCTCGTGAGGCCAAGAGGAGCATCGGCAGGGTGAACCAGCCCATGTGGCCCCGCTGGCTCCGGAAGCGCCGGCGCCCGGTTCTGGTGTTGAGGTCCCAAGGGCTCTGGAGCCCTCGATCTTCCAGGCTCTGGTAACGATGTCACCTCCTCCTCCTGCTGCTGCTTCTCTGGCCCCACATTCTTCTGCTCCCTCCGCAGCCTTGGAGCGTGTCTTCTCGGGGATGGCCAAGCTGCGGGAAGTCCTCCTGGGTGCGGACAGGCATCTAGTGGCCGGACGCCTGGAGCTGGCCTCAGGCTGGCTTCACCCTGACTCAGCCGTTCGAGCATCGTTGGGCCAGGCCGCGGCCACCTCCGAGAAGGCGAAGCAGGCCGCCGCCAGAGCTGCGGCTGATCGCGAGGCGGCGTTGAAAGACGCCGAGGCCGCCCGTGACCGCTGCCGAGAGCTAGAGGGTGAGCTGAAGAGGCTGCGCAACGAGCGCGCAAAGGTAGCACGCGACCGCGAAGTGAAGGAGGAGGAGATGAAGGATCAAGAGGACGCCATCAAGGGCCGCGACGCTGAGCTGGGGGAGCTGACGAAGGCGCAGGCCGCGGAGCACGGCCGACTGGAGGAACTGGGGCAGAAGGCGAAGACGAGGGTGGCCGAGCTCGATGCCAAGGCGAACATCCTGGCCAAAGACTGCAAGGCCTTCTCGCTTCTTGAGAAGAGGTCCAGCGCGGCACTAAAGTCACTGTACGAGAAGGGCCTGGAGAAGCCGCTGACCACCAACGAGGATGGCCCTTCTTATCTGCTTCCCCACTTGGTGAAGGCCCTTGAGGAAGTCATGGAGGGCATCGTTCCTATGGCTGAGGCAGAGGCTCGTGTCCTTTCTTCTGCTGCGCTGACACGTGTCTTCAACCATCTGTACCTTCGTGACCCCAATGCTCGTCAGCCGCTGGAGCCTGTAGCTGATGAACATTGTGCAGCCGCCGCCGCAACCGTGAAAGCTCAGGTGGAGGCCCTGCTGAAGAAGTTCTGTGGCTTCGTCCTCGCTCCCTCGACCGGCGATGCCACCAATCCTGCAGATGGCGGTGTCCAGGGGTGACCTGCGGTTGCTTTCCTGTTTCATTCCTGCAATACGTTTCAGGCCTCGTGGAGGCGTTAAAACTTTCATTTGATATTGTGAGGATAATATGTCTTGTAATATTTGATTCGAGATTTTGCAATTTTCTTCCTATTTGCTTTGTGTTCTGCGTCGGCAGAGCCCGGCCCCGCGCATACCTCAACCGCCGTTGGGCCGACCGAAGACCAGGACGGACCAAGGAGTGAGGGGCTACATGACCAGTTAGGATCCTGAGTCGTGATGCTTAGGAGTCCCCCTTGACACGCAAACAACTTATAGGGAGAGTACGCGAGGATAGGTTGATGTTCTACATTGGCAGAGCCCGGCCCGCGCATACCTCAACCGCCGTAGGGCCGACCGGAGACCAAGACGGACCAAGGAGTGAGGGGCTACGTAAACAGTTAGGCTCCTGAGTCACGATGCTCCCCTTGACGTGCAAACAATTCTATACCTTTGCATTCGTCGAGGCTTGGCTCGGGAGGGGTGCGCGACGACCAGATCCAGGAGACCTGGGTGGGTGGCGTACACTTGGGCGTGACCCAAGTGCAGCCCCTGTGCCCAGCCCCCGGGGCGTGTATAGCCCCGCCCTGACACATGGCTTGCACAACAGGGCTAGACGAGGTGTATTTGGGCACTCGTGAGCCAGCGTGGGACTCACGAGGCCCTACCTTAAGGCGGGTTGTGCCTGGTCTTTGGTTCTTGTTTGAGGTGCTGGAGCTGCGAGGTGGTCAGACAACCTGCGCCGAACGAATCTCCTGAGGTTATCGCGTGAGAAGGCCAAGCACCAATGGCCCCAAGAGGTGACATAAACGGGGCCGGCCCGCTAGACTGAGCTCAGCCGTTAGATTTATTGACGCTGCTGGGACAGACCCGAGCACAGACGCCGTGCTCAATTTACTCACGTGAAGGGTCCTGGAGAAAGACGGCCGGCGCGCGGTCCCCATGATGCGTGGTGATCGAGCAAGTAGTAATCATAGGTAGATCGAACATGAGAGTAGCAGGCTTAAGTATGTGCATGAGAGATACATGCCACTGGGTCAGGCCCGAGCGGCTTGGGGATGATGCAGCCCGAGGGGCACCCCCAACAAGGTAAGCTAAAGACATAAAAAGGGATACATACCACAGGGACGGACCCACGCGGCCTGGGAATGATGTAGCCCGAGGGGCGCTCCCAGCTGAACGAACTTGGAAAGATGTCACATGGTTATGTTGACGAAGGAGAGTTGGGGTAGCTGAAGTTGCACGGTGAAGGGGTTGCTCCTCATGAGCCTCCGGAGCTCTGAGGCTCGGGAGGCTCTGGGGGCTCAGGTGGTTCCTTGAGGACCGTCTCCATCTCCATCAGGACGGCATGGTGCCTGGCCTCCTGAGCCGCTAGGATGCACCACAAGTTACGCTGGTAGGCGGACGATACTCTCGGTAGGCCAAAGGGCATGCGAACGTAGCTGTGCGGTGGGCCCTCGCAGCGTCCCACGCGCGAAGGTCAGAAAAGCTCCTGAGAAGCAGCCCTGTTGAGCCCTAGAACATGGATGCAAACACGCATCCTGGCATCCTCGCCTGGATGGGAAGTTGCGTATCGTGAGCGGCGGTCGTCGTGCATGGCCCTTGCGTCTTGTAATTCCTGGGTGGTCTTGGTGATGAACTCCTGAACGATGGGCAATCCTTGCCCTGTGCCCTCCTGAGGGAAACGTGCCATGAAGCACGCCTCCAAGTGGGGCTCGAGCGCCTCCCTCGTGATGTGGGCGAGGTCTAAGGCCTTCCAGAAGAAAGCCCCCCAGCCCTGCCCGAGAAGGGCGCCGGGCTCGCCTTCCTATCCGATGGAGGGAGGCACCCCTGGAGCGGGCGCTGATCCTGACAAGGCTCTGGCTGTGACGCCACCCTCCTGAGGTCATGTGCGGCGCAGCTGCTTCTTCTTCTTGGGGATGGCCTCAGGAGGGCCCTCGCCCTTGCTGTCGGGGTCGTCGATTGCTGCAGCTTGGAAGGCACGCTCGAGGGAGCACACCGCATCTCTTTCTTCACATGGGCCCGTGATGATCCCGCCGCTCCCCGACATCTTGAGGACATTGTAGCTGTGATGGGTAACCGCAATGAACTTGGCCAGGGCTGGATACCCGAGGATGGCATTGTACGACAGGCGGATGTGCGCGATGTCGAAGTCGATGAGCTCGGTGTGGTAGTTTTTGCATTCCCCGAAGTTGACAGGGAGGCGGACCTGCCCTATCGGTGTGGTGGAACCGTCGGTCACTCCTGAGAAAGGCTTGGTGGGCTGAAACTGGTCATATGGCACTTGGAGGCTGTCGAACGTGTTGACGGACAGGACATTGAGCCCTGCGCCGCCATCGATGAGGGTCTTGGTAACTTGCATGTTGCTGATGACTGGGGAGCAAAGCATCGGGAGGGCGCCAGCGGTAGCTGCGCACTTGAGCTGGTCTGCCAAATTGAACATAATGGGGCACTGGGACCATCTGAGCAGGTGCGTGGCTTTGAGCTTGGGGAGGAATACATTCACTTCATGAGCAAACTGCTTGAAGATACGCTATGAGGCTGGGGCATGGGCTCCGCCCAAGATGCAGGCGATAGCACACGGTCCCTAGACGCCCCCAACCCCCTCGTCCTGATGGTGTTTGTCATTCCTTTTTGGCGGTGGTGGCCGCGGAGGGAGTCCGGTGTTGCCTTGAGGACGATCCTCACGAGGCTGATCTCTCCAGGCGCCCTCGCGAGGCTGATCCTGCCAGCGGTCCTCATGAGGCCGGTCGCGCCACTCCTGGCACGGGCCACGGTTGTCCCAACGTCTGCCACCATGTCCTCCTCCTCGGCCGTAGCCCTAGTCGCCGCTCTCGGGGCGTCGACCGAAGCGCCCTTCGCGAATGGCTCTAAGCTCTTTACAGTCATTGGTGTTGTGGATGTTCAGGTTGTGGAAGGCATAGAATGGACGGCTGCCCTTGGATGACTCTGGCTGGTCTCTACCATGCTTGGTGTCTGGTTCTGCTGCGAGCATGGCTGCTCCTTTGTGCTTCACATCCTTCGCCTTGGCTTTCTTCTCCTCTGGGTCCGTAGCAGGGAGCTCGAGGAGGGAGAGGCGCCCCTCCTCAGCTCTAGCACACTTGGTCGCGATGTTGAACGGCTCCAGGGTCGAGCACAACTCTTCATGGATGGCGAGCTCCTCCTTCATCTTGACGTCGCGGATGCCATCAAAGAACGCAGAGATGATGGCCTCATCAATCACCTTGGGGATCTTGATCCGTGCGCTGTTGAAGCGCCGAATGTACTTTTGCAGGGTCTCTCCTAGTTGTTTCTTGATGCGGCGCAGGTCGCCCGCGATCGGGGGGCGGTCGTGAGTACCCTGGAAGTTGGTGATGAAGCGGGTGCGCATTTTGTCCCAGGAGGAAATTGAGCCTGGAGGCAGGTTCAGGAGCCAGGAGCGAGCGCCCTCCTTGAGAGCCATGGGAAACCAGTTGGCCATGACTTTCTCGTCGCCGTTGTCTACTTCGATGCTCAGCTCGTAGAGCTGCAAGAACTCCTCGGGGCCGGGCTACCGTCGTAGCGAGGAGGCAGATCCGGCTTGAACTTGCCCGACCAGGCGACGCTACGCAGCTCGGGGGTGAAGGCGCGGCAGCCAGCTATGGTCACCGGGACCCGCCTTGGGGGTGGAGCTTGGTCTTGATGGGGTCCGCGCCCTACCGCTATGAGTGGCGCGCGATCTTGCCGCTGCAGCCGGTCCCGGCGCGGTGGTGCGAGGAGCGGCGCAGCATTTTCTTGCGGTCGAGGGACCTCTTGACAGCTTCTTTCTTCACACGCGGGCGCGGGATGCGGCGGGTCGCGTCGCGGAGCCGCGCGTCTTGGCGCCAGGGCGCTGTCTTGGGGCTGAGGTGGTGGAGGCGCCCTGTGAGCTACGTCGTCCTTAGCTGGCGGAGGGCGAGGTGGAGAGAGGGACAGCGCAAGAGAGCCCCCTGCGGCGCGGACAAGCTCGTTGATGCGGTCGAGCCAGTCCTCGTAGAGGTCGTCGACCGGTCAGTAGGGCAGGAGCTCGTGCGCCATGAGGAGCATGGCCCGTGCGTCCATGGGAGGACGACATGCATGGGAAGGAGAATCGTCCAGGGTCAGCGATGGAGTGGTGGTGCGACCGTCCCGCCGCACCGAGGGATGCAGCGAGGATGCTTGCTGCTTGTTCCCTGCCGGGCCGGTGGCGGCGTTGGCGGCAGGCGACAGGGAATGACGAGGTGGCCCATCGACGGGAGCCGTCTGAGCAACGTGGGAGGCGAGGGCAGCCCGACGCTCAGCACGAGCACGGCACGCGTCTGCCATGGAGACCACGAAGCAACGGAGCGCGGAGTGACAGAAAGAAGCTTCGGCGCACCCCTACCTGGCGCGCCAAATGTCGGATCACGGGTTCCGGCAAACCTTGAGGTTCGAACACTGGGGTGCGCGCGAAGGTTTTCTCCCTATCGATCCACGCCCTAGCTCTCTAAGATCTTGCGGACGAACTCAACAAACTCACAACACAGAAAGACACAAGATTTATACTTGTTCGGCCACCATTGTGGTGTAATACCCTACTCTAGTGTGGTGGTGGTAGATTGCCTCTTGGGCTGATGATGAACAGTACCAGGGGAAGAACAGCCTCCTGAGGTTGAGGACTTCTTGTGCTTGGTGAACTTGTGTGGGTGAGATGATCTTGGATCCGCTCTCGACTTGTGAGAAGGTCGATCTTCTCTTCCTTGCTGTGGTGGCTAGTTCTACTTATATAGGCCCTGGTCCTCTCCCCAAATATTGAGCAGGAAGGGAGTCAACAATGTCCAATTCAAAAGGGGACAACTAGTACAAGTTATCCTGACAAAAGGTGGTCTTTGCCTGCCAAAGGTTCTGGTGATGACGCCGTCTTGGGCTCCATGGTGACTTCCGTCCTGCCGTCCTTCTAGTTTTGGTCTTGTTGCACTAATATGGAAACCTTTGCTTGATGCCTCGGTACTCCACTCTTGCGCTTGCCCCCTTGGCACCCAAGGGGAAACAAGGACACTACACGCTGGTGCCCGCCTAGTCTCGATCGTCATGGCTCACGTCACCAGGACCTCACGAGGTTTGCCCTGCCTTGATCTCTCCGCCCCTCGTGAGCCTTCCTGGCGAGGCCGCTCCTGAGGAGGTCTTGCGTCGTCCGCCTCGCGAGGGTCTCGAATGCCTTGTCGATGAAGGTGGGCAGTACAGACCTGCCAGCCCAGCCACGCCGTGGGCTGCAGGCAGGCAAGTCTGGGGACTCCCGTTACCAGAACACCGACAATCACACCCCGAGTATGTTGATTTCAATAGTGATGAAGATGACTTGCTAGGTGACGATGATTTACTTGTTGACAATTCTAGTGATGAAAACTATGATGAACTTGCTATTAATCATGCTAATCAAGATAAAACGAATGACGATGATAAGAAGGATATTGAGCGTCTAACTAAAGAACTAAACACTCTTAAATTAGCTCATGAAACTACCTTGGAAAATCATCGAGAGCTTTTAAAGACTCATGAGAAGTTACGCTTCAAAAAGCTCAACTTTGAGCAAGAGCATGGGTTCTTTAAAGCGATCAATGATGATCTTCGGAAGAAAAGTTCTTCTTACATTGCCAAGCGTTTACTCTTGTCTACTTACATGCCACAACTTAAATCTAGCAACAAGAGTAAGAAAGATTCTTCTTCTAGTAGTAACAATAATCATGCCAAAACCAAAGTTGTTTCTTCTAGTAGTTCTCTTGATCCCACTAATGATTCTCTTAGCCAAGTTACACTTGAGCGAGAAAATAGCTTATTGAAGGGAATTATACAGAAAGGTGTTTACAAAAGCCTTGCTGGAAGTAAGCAATTTGAGGAAATTGTACGCAAGCAAGGAAGACACCAGAAGAATCAAGGAATTGGTTTTGAATGAAGGTTCAATGCCAATGGAGTTGAGTGGGAAGAAGATCAATACCCCAAGACGATGTTTGTTCCTCAACAAGAGAAGTATGATCCTACTTCTTTCCAAGGAACACAAGATCAAGATGATCTTCCACCACAAGACCACAAGCAAAAAGGCAAGGACAAGCTTCAGGAGGAGAATGATGCATTTGAGGACGCTCCCAAAGCCTTGGTCAAGTGGGTTCCCAAGACTAGATCAAGTTCTAATTCATCAAGTACGACTACAACTCCAAGGATTCCCATCAAGATGGTGTGGTTCCCAAAGAAAAAGAACTAGAGAGTTCTTGAGGGTGACTCCGCCAACATACTTCACTCATAACATTTTGGCAAGGACAAGTGCAAACAACTTCCATATCATGCACTAGTTCAAGGAGTCACAAACCCTCTTGTTGGTAAGACAAGGGACAAGGTAACCTAATGCTTTCATGGACATCATCCTATGTGAACATCACTCTATGTCTATGGATATCCTTGTTTGTTCCTTGTGGGACTAGCCCGTGTAGGTATTGAAAGTGGAACTCACTCTAATGGATTGCTCCAAATGATCTGCATCAACATTGAGCATCTACATCTTCAACACCTACATGAAGTCATGATTGACAAAACCCAAGGTTAGTTCATCCCTCTTAGGGGGGATATCACATCTAGGGGGAGCTTTACTCTAATAAATCGAGCTAAAGCAACTCTAATGGTGTGAACACAACAATGCTTTATGTAAAAGTGGCAACCCCACTTGTGCTTAAATGATGAGTATGACCTACGATCAAATGTTCTCATTTTACTCCTTAGTCAATATACTCATATATAGATGACCTAGTCATCACCAATTGCTTGATAGATGCTAGAGTGTTTGTGCATGCTCTGCCACATATTTCATTTGCCATTTTATTGTGTGAGCATGTTGGTTGCATATTTTACTCATTCGAGGACATCCACTTGTTGTGTTGATTGTTTGGCGTTTCTCTCTTTTGCCAAGTGGATGAACTAGAATGCCTAAGAACCTCCTCTAGCTATCTATGCTTTTCTCGTCTCAAACTCTATTCATGTTACATCACGAAGTTTGATCAAGTCAGATTTGAACCACTCTGTGTGAGGAGCACTCGGAGTCCCCGATTCGTCATAGACTTAAACTTCCAAAACCTCTTTGTGCATTTCGGTATGACCGAGTCATCCACTTTGGTCACACCGGGTTCACTAAGTTGATCTAGGTTTTCAATCTCGGTGCAACTGATTTGAACTTTTCGGTCACACCGAGTTGCAGTGACCGTTTGCGATTCTGCATCTCGGTGCCACTGAGTTGTTCCACTCGGTCACACCAACAGGGTCGGGATATATATACCGATGGGTTGAATTTTGTAAATTTCTCCAAAACCCTTCACCCCGCGCGTGTCCTGCTCTGCCTCCTCGGGTCTCTGGATCGTCTCCTCGCCGCCAGCGACCTCCCGCCGCTGGTTTCCATCCGCGTCACCGGAAATCTGCTGCACCGTTGTCGCCGTAGTGAACTCCCGCCGAGCTAGGTTATGGGTTCGACATTTTGTGCCATTCTTTTACCTCTGATTCGTAGCACATTACTTTGCCATGATCCTTACCATGTATGCAAACAATCTATCCAGAAGAAAACATCCTTAGATTAGAATTGATTTGAAAATTTAGGGTTAGGTCTCCGCCGGAGTCATCTCGGATCGACCGAATTGTAGAAATCAGTCTCACCGATTTGGCTTACGTCATAGCACATGCATTTTCGGTCTGACTGAAAATTGCAAATTGGTGTGACCAAGTTCGATTCTCTGTGAAACCCTAGCAGTCTCGGTGCCACCAAACTGTGACTTGGTCTGACCTAGTTCTCTAGTTTAGGTTCCAAAAGCTGCTTCGGTATCATCGAGTTCATCAAATCGGTAGCTCCGCAATGCTTTCTATGGAGAACTAAAACTAAGTTTTTAAGTCATCTGTTTTGAAAAATCTCTGCACTTTGTGATGCTCATCCACTCTACCTCATCTACATGTATTCACAGGGTCTGTCTGTCAGTAAGTTAGCAAAGATGTCTGATCAGAGTGACAGTCAGAACAGGTCTGAGGAACATGTGCAGCTGAGTGAGGGTTCAGATCCCTCAAGCACTTCTGATGATGGCAGAAGGAGCACTCCAAGTAACTTGCCAAAGGCAGCCACCAGAACAAGGAAGAAGAGAACCTCAGATTCAAAGGATGAGGACTATGTGGCTACTGAGAAGGAAGTAAGCTCCAAGAAGAAGGTGCTGAAAAAGGAGTATGGCATAGCTGCTACAGTTAAGCCATGGATGAATAAGAAGGCTCTAGCAAGAAGGATTCCTATGTTAAAGACCAAAGCCTCTACTCAAGAGACAATGGAGTTCACTCTTGAACCCAAAGAGGCTGGAGAAGGCTAGAAGAGAAACGAGAGGGTCAATAAGACCACTACCAGAGTTCTAGGGAGATCATCCATGTTCAAGGATCCCGCAGAAGAAGAGGAAGATGAAGAGAATGCTCCAGCACCCAAAACTCAGAAGCTTATGGGAGATGCGATTAAGTCAGGGGCTGCAACATCAAAGCCCAAAGCTGCTCCCAAAGCTCAAGCTCAGAAGCCCACTAAGCCCAAGAGGAACACCAGAAGTATTCCTGCTGAAGAGAAGAACAAGGCCCCAGTGCCTGAAGCTGAAGAAGAGGATGATGAATCCCATGTGTTGAGAAAGTTGAAACCCAAAATCCCAGACCACGATGATACTCATCCAGTGGCTGAGGACATGCACATCAGAAAAGATGCTGGACTGAGATTATGGAGACAGTCTGATCCCTATGCTATGAGGAGAAGGACCGCAGTTGACTACAGGTTCCAAACAAAAGAACAACAAGACTTCTATGAGACAATTTTGCTCGATAAGAAGCCCATTGTTTGTGATATGAGATGGGTTGATTGCAAATTCATCAAGGAGAATGAAGATCACTTCCCAGGAGTATATGATAGCTTCAAAGCATGTGGAGTCAATGACTTTGTTGGACAGAAGCTCACAAAATGGAATGATGAGCTGATCATGCAGTTTTACTCCACTGCTCAGATTTACCCAGATGGGAAGATCATATGGATGTAAAAAGGTACTAGGTACCAGTCCACTGTTGAAGAATGGGCAAAGCTGATAAATGCCCCAGAGGAACATGAGGATGACTTGGATGTGTATGCCAAGAAGAAGAAAGACCACAACACTATGGCAAACATGTACAAGGAGATCCCAGATAAAGCTTTGGAGACTCACAAGCTTGGATTGGTACATTACTTGTTGTCTGGTCTGCCTACCATCAACTAGATCCTAAGGCACACATTGCTACCCAAGTCAGGAGATCACAAGATGATCAGAGGGCATTCTATCAAACTGCTATAGCTTTTGATGTCCCTCAGAAGTTCAAGGTCATGAGTCTGATTGTAGAGACAGTCAAGAGAACTGATGCTGACCAGAAGACAAGCTGTGGGTATGCTCCACACATTCAGGAGATCATCAACTCCAAGATGGGCAGAGGAACATATCTGTTGGATAAGGAGCATCTACCCTTATGTCCTGATTTTGAAGAAAACACTGTAGTGATGAATGAGGAGGAACCATCATTAGCTCAAGCACAGGAGAAGAGAGCCAAAGCAAAGGTTGAGAAAGCTGCCAAGATGCCAAGTGTTGAAGAGGCATCTCAAGTTTTCCTGAAGAGCAAGAAAGATCAACTTGCATACTGATCCAGTCTACACTGAGGATTGAGAAGGGCTTGGCCACCCTGACTCAAAACCAGGAGAGCTTGCAGAGGATCATAGAAACCAAATTTTATGATCTTGATCTGAAGGTAACTGAGATTCAAACAGCAGTTGAGAAACTCCGGGAGGAAGCAGAAGAGAAGAGAGGGAAGGAAACTACTATTGCATTTCAGCAAGTGCCTAGAGGACAGAGGTCTGCTGCAGTGCATGTACCTGATACAAGAGCCACAGTATCAGCACCAGCAGCTACAGCCTCAGTACCACCTCCAGCAGCCACTCCACCAGCTCCGACTACATCAACGGATGCCTCTATCCTTGGAGTTCTCTCTACACCAGCTCCCAAAGACCAAGCCTAAGAGACGCATAGCACTATGCATATTTGAACTTTTTGGCAACTTGTTGCCAAAGGGGGAGAAATATGTATAGATCATAGGCTTCGAGAGAGTGTTTGCTTCTTTGCCATTGGTTGAACTTTTTATTGTGTGCCTGTGTGAGATACTTTGTGTCCTTGTGTGAGATACTTGTGTGATCAGGTGATTGATCATATGCTACTTAAATGCTTGCTTGGATGATATTATCCTCTATTTTCTTATATGATCCTTCAGTTTTCTTGGTGATGAGTGCATGCTTTTAAGTTATATCATTTTGCGCGCTCCACCAAGATGTATGTGACATGGAAGAGTAACCCATGATCCTAATCGATTGTGCATTTGCATTCAAACGCAATTTTTTAAATAATGCACAAATTTAGGTGGAGCTCTTGCTTATCACATACTTCTCAAAGCAACGATGTATTTCAATCTTATAATCATTTGTCGAAGCTTTGATCTATATGTTGTCATCAATTACCAAAAAGGGGGAGATTGAAAGTGCAACTATCCCCGGGTGGTTTTGGTAATTACTAACAACATATAGCTCATTGAGCTAATGCTATCTCAAGATAAAAATTTCAGGAAACCTCAATGATTGGCATGGCATGGATTAGGAATGTGGACCCCTCAAAACGCGAAGGACAAAAGATTGGCTCAAGCTCTAAAGCTCAAGACTCTACTTTTTACCTTTTAGTGACCCAAGATCACATTGAGTCCATGGGAAAAGCCAATACTATTAAAAGGGATGAGGTGTTGCTTAATGAGGTTCTTGCTCAAAATTCTTAGTGATATGCTCCAAAATCCTCAACCACTTTCTCATATCCACATTTGTCCGAAACCAAAAGTCAAACTTGGCCCTACCGAAACTTTCTATCCGGCGCCACTGAGTTTAGTTGACATAGCCACCGCCACAAAACCCTAGTCTTTTCGGTCTCACCGATAGGGATCTCGGTCTCACCGAGATGGGATTGCAAACTCTCTGTTTCCCTTCGTAACATTTCGGTCTAACCGAGATGAGCGATCGGTCCCACCGAGTTCACAATGCAAACTCTTTGTTTCCCCTTCGTAACGTTTCGGTCCAAGGAAAATGAGCAAATCAGTCCCACCGAGTTTGCCTAACCAACTCTCTTTTTGATTATTACCAAAATCGGTCCCACCGAGTTTGTGTAATCGGTCTCACTGAGATTATGTTATGCCCTAACCCTAAATAAATCGGTCCCACCGAGTTGACATGTCGGTCCCACCAAAATCCTAACATTCACATTTTGAACTGAATCGGTATGACCGAGTTTTCTGATCCGGTCCCACCGAGTTTGGTTAATTGTGTGTAACAGTTAGATTTTCTGTGGAGGCTATATATACCCCTCCACCCACTCTTTATCAATGGAGAGAGCCATCAGAACATGCCTACACTTCCATCATACATTTTATGAGAGAGAGCCACCTACACTTGTGTTGAGATCAAGACCTTCCATTCCAACCACATAAATCTTGATTTCTAGCCATCCCCAAGTTGCTTTCCACTCAAATCATCTTTCCACCAAATCCAAATCTATGAGAGAGAGAGAGTTGAGTGTTGGGGCGACTATCATTTGAATCACAAGAGTAAGGAGTTCATCATCAACACACCATCTATTACCTTTTGGAGAGTGGTGTCTCTTAGATTGGTTAGGTGTCACTTGGGAGCCTCCGTCCAGATTGTGGAGTTGAACCAAGGAGTTTGTACGGGCAAGGAGATCGCCTACTTCGTGAAGATCTACCCTAGTGAGGCAAGTCCTTCGTGGGCGATGGCCATGGTGGGATAGACAAGGTTGATTCTTCATGGACCCTTCGTGGTTGGAGCCCTCCGTGGACTCACGCAACCGTTACACTTCGTGGGTTGTAGTTTCCATCAACGTGGATGTACGATAGCACCACCTGTCGGAACCACGCCAAAAATCTTCGTGTCTACATTGTGTTTGCTCCCTCCAAACTCCTCCCTTTACCCTCATGTGCAATGTTTTACATTCCGCTGCTATACTCTTAGACTTGCACGTGTAGGTTGTTTACTAGACTAGTGCTAAGTTGCTAAAACCTAGAAAGACTTAAAATTGGGAAAAGGGTTGATTTTTATTTGTAAAGTAGTCTAATCAACCCCCCCTCTAGACATACTTTCGATCCTACAAGTGGTATCAGAGCTTTGGTCACCATTTGCCTTGATTTCCATAGCTTTTGGTGATCATAGCCTTGATTTCACAACCTAGGAGAGTATGGCGTCTAGCGAGGGAAATTATCAGCGTAGAGGTCCTTACTTTGATGGTACAAATTTTGCTAGTTGGAAGCATAAGATGGAAATGCATATTCTTGGACATAACCCCGCCATTTGGGCTATTGTGTGTATTGTCTTGCTAGGTGAATTCTTTGATGGGAGAGAACCGAACTGTGAAGCTAGCGCAGAAGAGTTGAAGATGCTGCAATACAATGCTCAAGCTTGTGCACGAAGAATTCAACAGATTGTATCCCGAAGAATTCAACAAAATCAACCATCTTGAGAATGCAAAGGAAATTTGGGATACTTTGATTGATATGCACGAAGGTACCGACTCCGTTAAGGAATCCAAATTGGATGTGCTTCAAAGTCAACTTGACAAGTTCAAAATGAAGAATGGTGAAGGTGTCGCTGAAATGTAGTCTAGGCTTGCTCTCATCACAAATGAGATTGCCGGCTTAGGAAGTGAAGAGATGACCGATAGATTCATGATCAATAAGATCCTAAGAGCCTTGGATGGAAAATATGATACCGTGTGCACATTGATCCAAATGGTGCCCAATTACAAAGATCTCAAGCCAATGGAAGTCATTGGAAGAATTGTTGCTCATGAGATGTCAATCAAGGACAGGGAAGAGCTTCACAACAAGTCAAGTGGTCCTTACAAAGCCTCATGTGATGCTCCCACATCATCAAGTGAGAAACAAGCCTTCAATGAAGAATTGAGCCTAATGGTGAAGAATTTCAACAAGTTCTACAAGAGTAGAAGCAAGGAAAGAAGTTCCATGTCAAGATACTACAATGACAAAAGTTCTTCAAGTCGTGCATGTAATTGCTACAACTGTGGAAGACCCGGAAACTACTCCAATGAGTGTACGGCCCCCTACAAAAGAAGAGAAGATTCCCCCAAAAGAAGAAGTAGAAGAGAAGAATCACCACCAAGAGAGAGAAGGAGTAGAGATGACCGTTATGAATGAAGAACATCACGGAGAAGCAAGGATTCGGAAAGGAAGGACAAATCATCAAGGAGCTACACAAAATGAAGACATCAAGTTCACGTTGGTGAATGGTTATCCAGCTCCGACTCCAACAATCACTCCGAGAGAAGTTATCACTCCGACTTCGAATATACTCAAGATGAAGGTGTTGCCGGTCTAGCACTTGTGTCAACCAGCTCCTACGACATATTTGAATCACCAGATGAAGGAATTGGAAGATGCTTCATGGCTAAAGGCCTAAAGGTATCACACCTATGTTCATTTCAATAGTGATGAAGATGACTTTCTAGGTGATGATGATTTACTTGTTGATAATTCTAGTGATGAATACTATGATGAACTTGCTATTAATCATGCTAATCAAGATGAAATGAATGACGATGATAAGAAGGAGATTGAGAGTCTAACTAAAGAACTAAACACTCTTAAGTTAGCTCATGAAACTACCTTGGAAAATCATCGAGAGCTTTTAAAGACTCATGAGAAGATATGCTTCGAAAAGCTCAACCTTGAGCAAGAGAATGTGTTCTTAAAACCGATCAATGATGATCTTTGCAAGAAAAGTTCTTCTTACATTGCCAAGCATTTACTCTTGTCTACTTAAATGCCACAAGTTATATCTAGCAACAAGAGTAAGAAGGATTCTTCTTCTAGTAGTAACAATAATCATGCCAAAACCAATGTTGTTGCTTCAAGTAGTTCTCTTGATTCCACTAATGATTCTCTTAGCCAAGTTACACTTGAGCAAGAAAATAGCTTATTGAAGGGAATTATAGAGAAAGTTGATTACAAGAGCCTTGCTCGAAGTAAGCAATTTGAGGAAATTGTACGCAAGCAAGGAAGACACCGGAAGAATCAAGGAATTGGTTTTGAACAAAGGTTCAATGCCAATGGAGTTGAGTGGGAAGAAGATCAATACCCCAAGACGAAGTTTGTTCCTCAACAAGAGAAGTATGATCCTACTTCTTTCCAAGGAACACAAGATCAAGATGATCTTCCACCACAAGACCACAAGCAAAAAGGCAAGGACAAGCTTCAGGAGGAGAATGATGCATTTGAGGACGCTCCCAAAGCCTTGGTCAAGTGGGTTCCCAAGACTAGATCAAGTTCTAATTCATCAAGTACGACTACAACTCCAAGGATTCCCATCAAGATGGTGTGGTTCCCAAAGAAAAAGAACTAGAGATTTCTTGAGGGTGACTCCGCCAACATACTTCACTCATAACATTTTGGCAAGGACAAGTGCAAACAACTTCCATATCATGCACTAGTTCAAGGAGTCACAAACCGTCTTGTTGGTAAGACAAGGGACAAGGTAACCTAATGCTTTCATGGACATCATCCTATGTGAACATCACTCTATGTCTATGGTATCCTTGTTTGTTCCTTATGGGACTAACTCGTGTAGGTATTGAAAGCGCAACTCACTCTAATGGATTGCTCCAAATTATCTACATCAACATTGAGCATCTACATCTTCAACACCTACATGAAGTCATGATTGACAAAACCCAAGGTTAGTTCATCCCTCTTAGGGGGGATATCACATCTAGGGGGAGCTTTACTCTAATAAATCAAGCTAAAGCAACTCGAATTGTGTGAACACAACAATGCTTTATGTAAAAGTGGCAACCCCACTTGTGCTTAAACAATGAGTATGACTTACGATCAAATGTTCTCATTTGACTCCTCAGTCAATATACTCATATATAGATGACCTAGTCATCCCCAATTACTTGATAGATGCAAGAGTGTTTGTGCATGCTCTGCCACATATTTCATTTGCCATTTTGTTGTGTGAGCATGTTGGTTGCATATTTTACTCATTCGAGGAAATCCACTTGTTATTTTGATTGTTTGGAGTTTTTATCTTTTGCCAAGTGGATGAACAAGAATGCCTAAGAACCTCCTCTAGCTATTTATGCTTTTCTCGTCTCAAACTCTATTCATGCTACATCACAAAGTTTGATCAAGTCAGATTCGAACCACTCTGTGTGAGGAGCACTCGGAGTCCCCGATTCGTCATAGACTTAAACTTCCAAAACCTCTTTGTGCATTTCGATATGACCGAGTCATCCACTTCGGTCACACCGAGTTCACTAAGTTGATCTAAGTTTTCAATCTTGGTTCAACCGATTTGAACTTTTCGGTCACACCGAGTTGTAGTAACCACTTGCGATTCTGCATCTCGGTGCCACCGAGTTGTTCCACTCGGTCAAACCGATAGGGTCGGGATATATATACCGACGGGTTGATTTTTGGAAATTTCTCCAAAACCCTTCACCCTGCGTGTGTCCTGCTCTGCCTCCTCGGGTCTCCGGATCGTCTTCTCGCCGCCAGCGACCTCCCGCCGCTGGTTTCCATCACCGTCAACGGAAATCCGCTCCACTGTTGTCGCCGTAGTGAACTCCATCCTAGCTAGGGTATGGGTTCGACCTTTTGTGCTATTCTTTTTGCCTTTTAGTGATCCAAGACCACATTGAGTCCATAGGAAAAGCCAATACTATTAAAAGGGGATGAGGTGTTGCTTAATGAGGTTCTTGCTCAAAATGCTTAGTGATATGCTCCAAAATCCTCAACCACTTTCTCATATCCACATATGTCCCAAACCAAAATTCAAACTCGGCCCTACCGAAGCTTTCTATCCAGCGCCGCCGAGTTTAGTTGACATAGCCAGTGCCACAAAACCCAAGTCTTTTCGGTCTCACCGATAGGGATCTTGGTCTCACCGAGATGGGATTGCAAACTCTCGGTCTCCCTTCGTAACGTTTCAGTCTAACCAAGATGAGCGATCGGTCCCACCGAGTTCGCAATGCAAACTCTCTGTTTCCCCTTGGTAACATTTCGGTGCAACCGAAATGAGCGAATCGGTCCCACCGAGTTTGCCTGACCAACTCTCTGTTTGATTATTACCAAAATTGGTCCCACCGAGTTTGTGTAATCGGTCTCACCAAGATTACGTTATGCCCTAACCCTAATGAAATAGGTCCCACCGAGTTGACATGTTGGTCCCACCGAAAATCCTAAGTTCACATTTTGAACTAAATCGGTATGACTGACTTTGCTGATTCGGTCCCACCGAGTTTGGTCAATTGTGTGTAACGGTTAGATTTTGTGTGGAGGCTATATATACCCCTCCACCCACTCTTCATCAATGGAGAGAGCCATCAGAACATGCCTACACTTCTATCATGCATTTTCTGAGAGAGAACCACCTACACTTGTGTTGAGATCAAGACCTTCCATTCCAACCACATAAATCTTGATTTCTAGCCATCCCCAAGTTGCTTTCCACTCAAATCATCTTTCCACCAAATCCAAATCTGTGAGAGAGAGTTGAGTATTGGGGAGACTATCATTTGAAGAACAAGAGCAACGAGTTCATCATCAACACACCATCTATTACCTTTTGGAGAGTGGTGTCTCCTAGATTGGTGAGGTGTCACTTGGGAGCCTCCGTCAAGATTGTGGAGTTGAACCAAGGTGTTTGTACGGGCAAGGAGATCTCTTACTTCATGAAGATCTACCCTAGTGAGGCAAGTCCTTCGTGGGCGATGGCCATGGTGGGATAGAGAAGGTTGCTTCTTCATGGATCCTTCGTGGGTGGAGCCCTCCGTGGACTCGCGCAACCGTTACCCTTCGTGGGTTGAGGTCTCCATCAACGTGGATGCACAATAGCACCATCTATCAGAACCACGCCAAAAATCTCCGTGTCTACATTGTGTTTGCTCCCTCCAAACTCCTCCCTTTACACTCATGTGGAATGTTTTACACTCCGCTTCTATACTCTTAGACTTGCATGTGTAGGTTGTTTACTTGACTAGTGCTAAGTTGCTAAAATCTGCCAAGACTTAAAATTGGGAAAAGGCTAGATTTTTATTTGGTAAAGTAGTCTAATCACCCCCCCTCTAGACATACTTTAGATCCTACACTTTCGGGTTGTCTCCCTGGCAGCGCTTTCTTTAAAGCCATTAAGCTGGCATAAAGTGCTCAGGTAATTGATCCACCCGGATCCCAAGGTATATCAAAGCCAATTTTAATTAGCAATGATTTGGCATTTAGTAATGAGCACAAAGCAACATATATCAAGAAATGACGAAGTCTAACTCTCTTCCTATGCATCGGCATGTCATACAAGAACAATTCATGCACATCAAGTAAAGGCCAATACATAGCATAAGCAGTTTCTTGAAACTCTTTCATGTTGGAAACATAGAGAGGCGGAGATGTAGTTCCTCTCTCATAATAATTGCACATAGGAGCAGCAAGCACATGCATATTATATTCATCAAAATCATCATGTGTAGTAGCAAAATGCAACCCATCAATGTAATCCTTAATAAGTGCAAACTTCTCAGATATAGTGTAGTTTGGAGAATTCAAAAAGATAATAGGACAATCATGTGTGGGTGCAATAGCAACAATTTCATTCTTAACATAAGGAACTATAGCAAGTTCATCTCCATAAGCATAATTTAAATTGGCATCATGGCCACAAGCATAGCAAGCATCATCAAAAAGGGATATTTCAAACGAATCAACGGGATCATAGCAATTATCATGGCATTCATCCTTCGGTAAGAACGGATGGGAATTAAACAATGTATGAGTTGAAGAGTTACTCTTACTAGAAGGTGGGCACAGGTGATCAATCAGGTCTTCCACCATTTATTCTTTGCTCTCCTCATCATCTTTTTCATCCAATGAGCTCGCTGTTTCATCAATTTCTTCTTCCATAGACTCCTGCAAAATATTAGTCTTTTCTTGGACAGCGGGGTTATTCTCAATAAATACATCAATATCGTAATTATATTTATAATTATCATAGCAATATTTAAGGATAGCAAGATTTTTAGGTCTATAAACTGAATCATCAAAATCTTCAAACTTTTCAAACAAAGATTCAATTTCATATTGTGATAGCCTGGCTTATTAGGGATGATAGACTACTCATATCAATAAGGAATTCCTTATTTTCCGGGAGCCCATTCAGACAGAACTTCAAAGTTAAGCGTGCTCAGCTTGGAGTAGTTTCGGGATGGGTGACGATCGGGAAGTTGCTCCCGGGTGCGCATGAGTGAGGACAAAGTGCATAGAAAAGACTAGTATTTATCTGTGGGGCCAGTCTAGATCCCGCTAGGAGTAACGGACACCGGCGGATGTGTCCGGGGCGTTACACATATGCACCCTTAAAATCGACAAATTCTTCCATTCGTTCCACATCATAATAATCATATATATCTCTAGCATAAGAAGCCAATGTTTCATTATCATTAAATTCGCATGAATAGTAAAGGTGCGGAACCTCAATCTTAGAGCAACAAGTATAATCATATCTCAAGCATAGATTCCAAGCATACCATTACAACGTTTCAATTTGATCCCATAAGAGATTTCCCATTTGAGTCAAGCGATAATGCCTAAAGTATTCGCGTTGATCCAACGTTACTTCCATTATCAAGTTGAATGCGGTTTTCTCAGGATTATCAAAGTAGTGCATAATATTTTTCACATAACAAGCCTCGAGGGTTTCAGGAGGTTCCCCATCTCCATGAGTAGCAGGTTGATACGTCCCCAACGTATCTATAATTTTCATTATTCCATGATATTATATTATCTATTTTGGATGTTAATGGGCTTTATTTTACACTTTTATATTATTTTTGGGACTAACCTATTAACCCAAGGCCCAGTGCAAATTGCTGTTTTTTTGCCTATTTCAGTGTTTCACAGAAAAGGAATATCAAACTGAATCCAAACGGAATGAAACCTTCGGGAGAGTTATTTCTGGAACAAACGTGATCCAGAGGACTTGGAGTGGACGTCAAGAAACAAACGAGGAGTCCACGAGGCAGGGGGGCGCGCCCTCCCCCCTCGTGGCTTAACCTACCTACTTCTTCCTCCTACATATACTCATATACCCAGAAAATAACCAGGAGCACCACGAAACCCTATTTCCACCGCCGCAACCTTCTGTACCCAAGAGATCCCATCTTGGGGCCTTTTCCGAAGTTCCATCGGAGGGGGCATCGATCACGGAGGGCCTCTACATCAACTCCATGGCTTCTCCGGTGATGTGTGAGTAGTTTGTTTCAGACCTTCGGGCCCATAGTTATTAGCTAGATGGCTTCTTCTCTCTCTTTGAATCTCAATACAAAGTTCTCCTCGATCTTCTTGGAGATCTATTCGATGTAACTCTTTTTTGCGGTGTGTTTGTCGAGATCCGATGAATTGTGGGTTTATGATCAAGTCTATCTATGAACAATATTTGATTCTTCTCTGAAATCTTTTATGTATGATTGGTTATCCTTGCAAGTCTCTTCGAATTATCAGTTTGGTTTGGCCTACTAGATTGATTTTTCTTGCAATGGGAGAAGTGCTTAGCTTTGGGTTCAATCTTGCGGTGCTCGATCCCAGTGACAGAAAGGGAAATGACACGTATTGTATTGTTGCCATCGAGGATAAAAAGATGGGGTTTATGTCATATTGCTTGAGTTTATCCCTCTACATCATGTCATCTTACCTAATGTGTTACTCTATTCTTATGAACTTAATACTCTAGATGCATGCTGGATAGCGGTCGATGTGTGGAGTAGTAGTAGTAGTAGTAGTAGATGCAGGCAGGAGTCGGTCTACTTGTCACGGACGTGATGCCTATATACATGATCATGCCTAGATATTCCCATAATTACTCGCTTTTCTATCAATTGCTCGACAGCAATTTGTTCACCCACCATAATACTTATGCTATATAGAGAGAAGCCACTAGTGAAACCTATGGCCCTCGGGTCTATCTTTTATCATACAAGTTTCCAATCTATTTACTTTGCAATCTTTACTTTCAATCTATATCATAAAAATACAAAAAATATTTATCTTATTATCTTATCACCTCTATCAGATCTTACTCTCGTAAGTGACCATGAAGGGATTGACAACCCCTTTATCGCATTGGTTGCGAGGTTCTTATTTGTTTGGGTAGGTACGAGGGACTTGCGTGTGGCCTCCTACTGGATTGATACCTTGGTTCTCAAAAACAGAGGGAAATACTTACGCTACTTTGCTGCATCACCCTTTCCTCTTCAAGGGAAAACCAACGTAGTGCTCAAGAGGTAGAAATAAGGATTTCTAGCACCGTTGCCGGGGAGTCTACGCACAAGTCAATACATACCAAGTACCCATCACAAACTCTTATCCCTCACATTACATTATTTGCCATTTGCCTCTCGTTTTCCTCTCCCCCACTTCACCCTTGCCGTTTCATTCGCCCTCTTTTTCCGTTCGCATTTTCTTTTGCTTGATTCGTCATTATGGCTAGTCCTTTATTTACTCTTTTGTCTCCCGAGAATGAGGTCCTTAATGTTAAACAAAGGGAGGGAGAAAATCTAAAAGATGCTTGGTACAGAATTTGCAATGGGAAAATAGATCTACTAGGAAGCAATCTACTTCCGTTCTTCTTCGCAATTTTTATGTAGGCATCATTCCTTGGAATAGATATATTCTTGATACCATTACCAAAGGAAATTTCTTAGGTAGCCACACTTTTGATTCTTATAATGCTATGATAGATTTGTTTGGCACACCACCTCTCTTGGTTAATGGAACTATGTTAACTCTCGAACATGTTATGCAAAGGCTTGATATTATTGAAAATAAAGTTGCCACTGTGGAATTGATTGAGAATTTCGATAAAAAGATTAACAACCAAATTACTCAATATGGATCTAAGGTATAAGTTACTCTGAAAAGTTTTAAAGAAAAATAACCTGTAGTTAATGAAAGAATAGACCAAGACTCCACTAGAATTGATAAACTTGAGGGTATTATTATCAACTTGGGGTCCGCTTTTTCTGCCGTAAGGAATAATTCAAATCCTCCTACCAAAGTTTCCAAACTAATGTATGTTCCCAAAAATAAGGGTCAAACTTCCAGTAAGGAAAATGTGGATCTCAAATCCATAAGTGTTCACCCCAACTTTCTTGCTATCATTAAGGAACCTTTTGCTACAAATGATTTTCTCGATTTCTTGCCAAGGAGTTTAATCATTAATAGAAATAACGAAACTCCTAAGGGTTATAAGTGTTTTACTGAAGAATTACATACCAAAGATGACAATACCTAGATCTATCCTTGCTTTTATGCCTAGCTAGGGGCGTTAAACGATAGCGCTTGTTGGGAGGCAACCCAATTTTACTTTTGTTTCTCGCTTTTTGGTTTTGTTTAGTAATAAATATTCATCTAGACTCTATTTAGATGTGGTTTTATGCTTTTAATTAGTGTTTGTGCCCAGTAGAACCTTTGGGAAGACTTGGGGAAAGTCTTTGCGATCTTGCTGTAAAAACAGAAAATTTAGCGCTCACGAGATTTGCTGCCATTTTTTACTAGAGAGTGATATTTAGTTAATTATTTCTGAAGATGATTAATAGATAAATTCCTCACGTCCAGAAATTTATTTTAGAATTTTTGGGGTTCCATAAGTATTCTAAACCTACATATTACAACAGACTGTTCTTTTTTTACAGATTCTGTTTTTCGTGTGTTGTTTGCTTATTTTGATGAATCTATGGCTAGTATTTGAGTGTATGAACCATAGAAAAGTTGGAATACAGTAGGTTTAACACAAATATAAATAAAGAATGAGTTCATTACAGTACCTTGAAGTGGTGGTTTGTTTTCTTTAACTAACGGAGCTCACGAGATTCTCTTTTAAGTTTTGTGTTGTGAAGTTTTCAAGTTTTGGGTAAAGATTTGATGGATTATGGAACAAGGAGTGGCAAGAGCCTAAACTTGGGGATGCCCAAGGCACCCAAGGTAAAATTCAAGCACAACCAAAAGCCTAAGCTTTGGGATGCCCTGGAAGGCATCCTCTCTTTCGTCTTCGTCCATCGGTAACTTTACTTGGAGCTATATTTTTATTCACCACATGGTATGTGTTTTGCTTGGAGCGTCTTGTATGATTTGAATATTTGCTTTTTAGTTTACCACAATCATCCTTTATGTACACAACTTGAGAGACACACATGAATCGGAATTTATTAGAATACTCTATGTGCTTCACTTATATTTTTTAGCTAGATAATTTTGCTCTAGTCCTTCTCTTATATCTTTTAGAGCATGGTGGTGGTTTTATTTTATAGAAATTATTGATCTCTCATGCTTCACTTATATTATTTTGAGAGTCCTTTATAACAGCATGGTAATTTCCTTTGGTTATGAATTTAGTCCTAATATGATAGGCATCCAAGATCGGTATAATAAAAACTATCATAAAAAGTGCATTGAATACTATGAGAAGTTTTATACTTGATGATTGTTTTGAGATATGGAGATGGTGATATTATAATATGCTAGTTGAGTAGTTGTGAATTTGAGAAATACTTGTTCTAAATTTTGTGATTCCCGTAGCATGCACGTATGGTGAACTGTTATGTGATGAAGTCGGAGCATGATTTATTTATTGATTGTCTTCCTTATGAGTGGCGGTCGGGGACGAGCGATGGTCTTTTCCTACCAATCTATCCCCCTAGGAGCATGCGCGTAGTACTTTGTTTCAATAACTAATAAATTTTTGTAATAATTATGTGAGTTCTTTATGACTAATGTTGAGTCCATGGATTATACGCACTCTCACCCTTCCACCATTGCTAGCCTCTCTAGTACTGCGCAACTTTCACCGGTACCATAAACTCACCATATACCTTCCTCAAAACAGCCACCATACCTACCTATTATGGCATTTCCATAGCCATTCCAAGATATATTGCCATGCAACTTTCCACCTTTCCATTTGTTATGACACGCTTCATCATTGTCATATTGATTTGCATGATCATGTAGTTGACATCGTATTTGTGGCAAAGCCACCGTTCATAATTCTTTCATACATATCACTCATGAGTCATTGCATATCCCGGTACATCACCGGAGGCATTCACATAGAGTCATATTTTGTTCTAAGAATCGAGTTGTAATTCTTGAGTTGTAAGTAAATAAAGTGTGATGATCATCATTATTAGAGCATTGTCCCAAGTGAGGAAAAGATGATGGAGACTATGATCCCCCCACAAGTTGGGACAACACCCGATGAAAAATAAAATAAAAAAGAGGCCATAAAAAAGGAAAATAAGGCCCAAAAAATGAGAGAAAAAGAGAGAAGGGACAATGTTACTATCCTTTTTCCACACTTGTGCTTCAAACTAGCACCATGATCTTCATGATAGAAAGTCTCATATGTTATCACTTTCATATAATAGTGGGAATTTTACATTATAGAACTTGGCTTGTATATTCCAATGATGAGCTTCCTCAAATGCCCTAGGTCTTCGTGAGCGAGCAAGTTGGATGCACACCCACTTAGTTTCTTTTTGAGCTTTCATACACTTATAGCTCTAGTCCATCTGTTGCATGGCAATCCCTACTCACTCACATTGATATTATTGATGGGCATCTCCATAGCCCATTGATACGCCTAGTTGATGTGAGACTATCTTCTCCTTTTTGTCTTCTCCACAACCACCATTCTATTCCACATATAGTGCTATGTCCATGGCCCACGCTCATGTATTGCGTGAAGATTGAAAAAGTTTGAGAACATCAAAAGTACGAAACAATTGATTGGCTTGTCATCGGGGTTTTGCATGATTTAAATACTTTGTGAGGTGAAAATAGAGCATAGCCAGACTATATGATTTTGTAGGGATAACTTTCTTTGGCCATGTTATTTTGAGAAGACATAATTTCGTAGTTAGTATGGTTGCAGTATTATTATGACACAATAAAGAAAATTGCATTGAGAATTATGCTAGGTAGCATTCCACATCAAAAATTCTGTTTTTATCATTTACCTACTCGAGGACGAGTAGGAATTAAGCTTGGGGATGCTTGATACGTCTCCAATGTATCTATAATCTTTGATTGTTCCATGCTATTATATTATCTGTTTTGGATGTAAATGGGATTTATTTTACACTTGTATATTATTTTTGGGACTAACCTATTAACCCAAGGCCCATGCAAATTGCTGTTTTTTGCCTATTTCAGTATTTCGCAGAAAAGGAATATCAAACGGAATCCAAACGGAATGAAACCTTCGGGAGAGTTATTTTTGGGACAAACGTGAGCCAAAGGACTTGGAGTGGACGTCAAGAAACAAACAAGGAGTCCACGAGGCAGGGGGCGCGCCCTCCCCCCTCGTGGCCCCCTGGTGGCTCAATCGACCTACTTCTTCCTCCTATATATACTCATATACCCTGAAAACAACCAGGAGCACCACGAAACCCTGTTTCCACCGCCGCAACCTTTTGTACCCAAGAGATCCCATCTTTGGGCCTTTTCCGGAGCTCCGCCAGAGGGGGCATCGATCACGGAGGGCCTCTACATCAACTCCATGGCCTCTCCGGTGATGTGTGAGTAGTTTACTTCAAACCTTCGGGTCCATAGTTATTAGCTAGATGGCTTCTTCTCTCTCTTTGAATCTCAATACAAAGTTCTCCTCGATCTTCTTGGAGATCTATTCGATGTAACTCTTTTTTGTGGTGTGTTTGTCGAGATCCGATGAATTGTGGGTTTATGATCAAGTCTATCTATGAACAATATTTGATTCTTCTCTGAAATCTTTTATGTATGATTGGTTATCCTTGGAAGTCTCTTCAAATTATCAGTTTGGTTTGGCCTACTAGATTGATCTTTCTTGCAATGGGAGAAGTGCTTAGCTTTGGGTTCAATCTTGCGGTGCTCGATCCCAGTGACAGAAAGGGAAACGACACGTATTGTATTGTTGCCATCGAGGATAAAAAGATGGGGTTTATATCATATTGCTTGAGTTCATCCCTCTACATCATGTCATCTTACCTAATGTGTTACTCTGTTCTTATGAACTTAATACTCTAGATGCATGCTGGATAGCGGTCGATGTGTGGAGTAGTAGTAGTAGTAGTAGTAGTAGTAGATGCAGGCAGGAGTCGGTCTACTTGTGAGGGACGTGATGCCTATATACATGATCATGCCTAGATATTCTCATAAGTATTCGCTTTTCTATCAATTGCTTGACAGTAATTTGTTCACCCACCGTAATACTTATGCTATCTTGAGAGAAGCCACTAGTGAAACCTATGGCCCCCGGGTCTATCTTTTATCATATAAGTTTCGAATCTATTTACTTTGCAATATTCACTTTCAATCTATATCATAAAAATACCAACTCGTAAGTGACCGTGAAGGGATTGACAACCCCTTTATCGCATTGGTTGCGAGGTTCTTATTTGTTTGTGTAGGTATGAGGGACTAGCGTGTGGCCTCCTACTGGATTGATACCTTGGTTCTCAAAAACCGAGGGAAATACTTACCCTACTTTGCTGCATCACCCTTTCCTCTTCAAGGGAAACCAACGCAGTGCTCAAGAGGTAGCAGAGGTACAACTAATTGTTTTGGTGTTTCATGTTCCATATCCATAACTAAAGATAGAGAACAACTTAGAACATGAAATAAAAACTACTTAGTGATAAAGCAAACAAGCACACACGAGAATATTCACCCCATGCTATTGCTCCCTGGCAACGGCGCCAGAAAAAGGTCTTGATAACCCACAAGTATAGGGGATCATTTGTAGCCTTTTCCGATAAATAAGAGTGTTGTACCGAACGAGGAGCTAAAGGTAGAACACATATTCCCTCAAGTTTTATCCACCACCAATACAACTCGATGCACGCTTGACGTTTGCTTTACCAGAAACAAGTATGAAACTAGAAGTACTTTGTAGGTGTGATAGGATAGGTTTGCAAGATAATAAAGAGCACATAAATAAAATCTAGGGGCTGTTTAGATAAAGACACAACTAAGTTAGTTTTAGTAGAGAGCTTTTGTCAACAAGAAAGTTATTTGTCCCTAGGCAATCAATAACAAGTACCGGTAATCATTCTTGCAACTTTATATGAGGGAGAGGCATGAGCTAACATACTTTCTTTACTTCAATCATATGCACTTATGATTGGAACTCTAGAAAGCATCTGCAACTACTAAAGATCATTAAGGTCATGAAACCCAACCATAGCATTAAGTATCAAGTCCTCTTTATTCCCATACGTCATACCCCACCTACTCGGGTTTAAGTTTCTGTCTCTCTCGCAACCCACCGTAAGCGAACCATGAACATATTGCAACACGCTACAGCGGGGCCCCCTCACATTTGCGTGAGAATGGAGGGCACGGTAGGACAACAACATAAATAAGATATAAAATCATACCAACCAAGATCACGATTAACTCACAGGACAAAAAGGATCTACTCAAACATCATAAGATAACCATAGATCATTGGGAAATAATACATTGAGTGGGAGATTACAGCGCGGGGAAGAGGTGTTATACCTCTGCATTGAGGGGGAGAGAGTTGGTGTTGACGGTAGCAAGATTGTTGATGTAGATCGCCATCCCGATCGTTGCCCCCGGTGGCACTCCGGTGCCACCGGAAGCGAGGGGGAGAGAGCTCTCTCCTTCTTCTTCTTCCATGGCCTCCTCCCTGGGTGGGCGAAGGGTTCCCCCTCTGGTTCTTGGTCTCCATGGCGGCGGAGGGGCAGGAGCCCCTCCGAGATTGGATCTCCCTCTCTATTCTCTTCTGTTTCGCGTTCCCTAGATCTGGCCGATAACAATTTCTTATATTCCCGGAGATCCATAACTCTGATTGCGCTGAGGTTTTAACATGATTTTTTCCGGATATAAGCTTCCTTGTGCCCAAAGTAGAGGTCCATCCAACATACGAGGTGGGCACAATCCACCACTGCATGCCTGGCATAGGGGTGGTGCGCTGGTGTCTTGTGCCCTGTGTGGGCCTCCATTTGCGGTGATTCCAACTCCCAAAAATAACATATATTCCAAAATAATTCTCCGTGAAATTTTATTGCATTTGGACTTTGTTTGATATGGATACTCTGCGATACAAAAAACATGCAGAAAACAGGAACTGGCACTTGGCACTGGATCAGTAGGTTAGTCCAATAAATCATATAAAAAGTTGCCAAAAGTATGTAAAACTTGTATAATATTGGCATGAAACCATCAAAAATTATAGATACAACGGAGAGGTATCACCGAACAATCGGGAATGTAGGGTATAAACACGGGAGTGAGGCAACCCATCTTGGCAAAAACTTAAGTCATAGAGGTTCGTACAATGGCAAAAAGCATATATAACAAGCGTCATAGGTAATGTAAGCTCCAAGCTTTTAATAATAAGCTTCATCCAAGAGGCCCCCAGTCATAGTGAGGTGTACACATTTAAAGATGTGTAGCCCTAATAGTTCAGGATATCTGAACATACACCGAGGAATATTTAAGAAGAAAGGAAGAGGAGAGAAAAAGGAAAAGGGACTAAGAAAAGGATGCGGCCGAACTATGCGTAGAATTTTCGGAGCGGAGCAGTGTTCCATGGATTCGGCTCGAGGCGATTATCTGATGCATTACAAAGGCTATAGGCTCCTCCTATGAGAATTTCGTCTATGATGAAGGGCCCCTCCAATTTTGGTTTGAGCTTATCCTTCTTCTTCTCAGGGAGGCGTAGAACGAGTACACCGACATTATAAGTCTTGGCCCACACTTCTCTGCTTTGGTATCTCCTAGCCTGTTGTTGATAGAATGTGGAACGGGCTCGTACAATATCGCGCTCCTCTTCAAGGCCGTCCACGTCGTCCTACCGATCGAGCTCGGCTTCTCTCTCTTCATACATGTGCACTCGAGGTGAGTCATATCGCAGGGCAAGATAGCTTCTGCGCCATACACCATGAAAAAAGGTGTGTATCCGGTCGTTCTATTAGGCGTAGTCCGCAGGCCCCAGGGCACGGAATCGAGTTCCTCAACCCAGTGCTAAGCTGACTCCCGAAGGGAGCGCACCAGCTAGGGTTTAACACTGCTCATTATGAGGGCTCTAGCCCGTTCAACCTATCCGTTTGTTTGAGGGTGGTGCACGGATGCATAATCGAGCTTGATGCCCAAGTTGGCGCACCAGTTTTTCACCTTGTCGGCTGTAAAATTGGAGTCGTTATCTATGATAATGCTGTGCGGGACACCATAACGGTGTACCACGCTGGATATAAAGTCGATCACTGGCCCTGCTTCAGCTGTTTTTACTACTTTGGCCTCTATCCACTTAGTGAATTTATCCACCATGACTAGTAAATACTTCTTCTTGTGGCTTCCCCCTTTAAGGGGTCGGACCATATCGAGCCCCCAAACTATGAAAGGCTAGGTAATGGGGACTGTTCTTAACGCAGTGGGAGGCACATGACTGTGATTGGCGGAAAGCTGACATCCCACGCAGCTTTGCACAAGGGTTTGTGCGTCCGCTCGGGCCATTGGCCAAAAGAAACGTGTCCGGGAAGCCTTGCTTATGAGGGTCCGAGCTACACCGTGATGGCCGCCTATGCCAGCATGTATTTCAGCCAAGAGTTGCCGTCCCTCCTCTTCGGAGATGCACCTTTGGAGGACTGCAGTAGCGCTTTTCTTGTAAAGCTCACCTTTGTGAACTTTATAGGATTTAGAACTCCGAACTATTCGACGAGCCTCATTTTGATCATCAGGAAGCTCCTACCTATTAAGGTAGGCCAGGAAAGGTTCAGTCCATGGAGCAATAACAGCCATGATTACATGGGCGGAGGGTGCTATTTCGGTACCCGAACCTTGATACATCTCCAATGTATCTATAATTTTTTATTGTTCCATGGTGTTTTGTTATCAATCTTGGATGTTTTATAATCATTTTATATCATTTTTTGGTACTAACCTATTGACATAGTGCCAGTTCCTATTTCTTCCATGTTTTTTACATCGCAGGAAATAAATATCAAATGGAGTCCAAATGGCATGAAACTTTACGATGATTTTTCATGGGCCAAAAGGAAGCACATGGGTCCTGGTTGCACCTGGGGGTGCCCCGAGGGGGGCACAACCCACCAGGGTGCGCCAGGAGGCCCTGGCGCGCCCTGGTGGGTCGTGCCCACCTCGGGTGCCCCTGGACCGCCTCTTTGCTATATAAATACCCAAATATCCCAAAACCCTAGGGGAGTCGAAGAAATATTCATCCAGCCGCCGCAGAGTCCAGAAACACCAGATCCAATCTAAACACCACCACGGAGGGGTTCACCACTTCCATTGGTGCCTCTCCGATGATGCGTGAGTAGTTCTTTGTAGACCTTCGGGTCCGTAGTTAGTACCTGGATGGCTTCATATCTCTCTCTTGATCCTCAATACAATGGTCTCTTGGAGATACATATGACATAACTCTTTTGCGGTGTGTTTGTTGGGATCGATGAACTTTGAGTTTATGATCAGATCTATGTTTTCATATCCATGAAAGTACTTGAGTTTTTTTGATCTCTTTTATGCATGATATCTTATAGCCTTTTACTTATGCTCCGATATTTGGGTTTTCTCTGGCCAACTCAATCTATTTATCTTGCAATGGGAAGAGGTGCCCGGTAGTGGGTTCGATCTTACGGTGCTTGATCCCAGTGACAGAAAGGGAACCAACACGTATGTATCATTGCTACTAAGGATAAAAAGACAAGATCTATATCTACCGCCATATAGATAAATGGATCTTGTCTACATCATGTCATCGTTCTTATTGCATTACTCTGTTTTTCCATGAACTTAATACACTAGATGCATGCTGGATAGCGGTCGATGTGTGCAGTAATAGTAGTAGATGAAGGCAGGAGTCGGTCTACTAATCTTGGACGTGATTCCTATGTAATGATCATTGCCTGGATATCATCATAATTATTTGAAGTTATATCAATTGCCCAACAGTAATTTGTTTACCCACTGCTTTCTATTTTCTCGAGAGAAGCCACTAGTGAAACCTACGGCCCCCGGGTCTTATTTCTCATATATTTGCCTTTGCGATCTACTTTTTACTTGCTTTTATTTTCAGATCTATTAAACCAAAAATCCAAAAATACCTTGTTGCAATTTATTTTATTTGGCGTTCGATCTATCAATATTTACAACCTTTTTACCCTCACGCACCAATTTATGGCACCGTTACCCGAAAGGGATTGACAACCCCTTTAACACGTCGGGTTGCGAGGTGTTGTTATTTGTGTGCAAGGGGCTATTTACGTTGTGTTGCTTGGTTCTCCTACTGATTCGATACCTTGGTTTCATAACTGAGGGAAATACTCTACCGTCGCTGTGCTACATCATCCCTCCCTCTCCGGGGAAATACCGACGTAGTTCCAGCTGCCATCAAGGAGAATTTCTGGCGCCGTTGCTGGGGAGGATCTTCATCATAACCAGGTTCCTAATCACAAATCTCATCTCCATGCAATTTACATTATCCGCCATTTGCCTCTCGTTTTCCTCTCCCCCACTTCACAAAAATTTGATGTTTTATTCGCCTCTCTTTTTCTGTTCACCGTTTTCTTGCCAGATCTATTTTTGTGTGTGAGATCTTGTTTACCATTATGGATAATTCCTCCTCTATTGCTTGCACTCCCGAGAATCAGGTTCTCAACTTTAAACAAAGGGGAGGAGAAAGTTTAAAAGATGCTTGGTATAGAATTTTCAATGCTCATAATAGATCTATCTGTAAGCAATCTACGGTTGTGCTTTTGCGTTGTTTTTATGTTGGCATCACCACTTGGTAAAGATTCATCCTTGATACAATTACCGGTGGAAATTTCTTAATGAGTCCTCCTCTTGATGCTCTTAATGCTATGGGAAATTTAGTGGGCTCACCACCTCTTATGGTTAATGAAACAATTTTGACTCTTGAGCATGTTATGGAAAGACTATATGCTATTGAAAAGAAAATGCTCACCGAACATCATATGGAAAATATATATAAAAGAATGCATAATTTTGCTACTAATCTTGGGTCAAAGGCGGGCGATATTTTTAAGTTGTTAAAAGAGAGGGGTACCTTGATCCATGAAAGAATAGAAGAAAGTCCATCTCGGATTGATAAACTGGAAGAAATCTTTAGTAATTTAAGCACGGCTTTTACTACCACTAAAATTATTGAGGAAACTACCGTAAAGAGTAGGAGATCCAAAAACAAGGTGCAACCTCGAGTGATAGCAATAAAGGAGATCTTAAGATGATTAGGATCCACCCTGATTTTGTTGAAGTGATAAGAGTTCCTTTTTGCAAAAATGAAATCATTGAATTGATTCCTAGGAGTGTTGTTATTGACAATATTTATGCTAAATCTTTGAGGGATTCTAAGTGCTTTATTGAAGAGTTGGACAAGGATGACAAAACTTAGATCCTTGCTATATGCCTAGCTAAGGGGTTATGCTACTGTTATGATTGGGGTTTTTATGTTTTAATTAGTGTTTGTGCCAAGTAAAGCCTTTAGGATCTTTTTGGGAAATAGTTGTTCGGTCTTGCTGCAAAAACCCAGAAAGTTTGCACTCACAAAATTAATTTTCATCTTTTACCGGAGAGCGATAAAATACCCATTCCAATTGCAGTAGATCAATATACAAATTTCTCAGGTCGTCCTAATTTTGCAGTGTTTTTGGAGTTATAGAAGTATTCGAAAAAGTCAGATTTCTACAGACTTTTCTGTTTTGACAGATTCTGTTTTCTTTGTATCGTGTGCTTATTTTGGTGGCTCTATGGTTTTCTTTGATGAGTTTTTGCCATAGAAAAGTTGGAATACAGTAGATATAATAAAAAAACAAAATATGAGTTGGTTTGATAGAACACTTATAGTAGTCGTTTATTATTCTTATACTAACGGATCTCACGAAGGCTTTGTTGAATTTTGTGTGATTGAAGTTTTCAAGTTTTGGGTTATCTTACGATGGATGAAGGAATGATGTAAGAGCCTAATATTGGGGATGCCCCGGAATCCCAAGCTATTATACAAGAATGAGCAACCAACTAAGCTTGGGGATGCCCCCGAGTGGCATCCCCGCTTTCTTCCAACAACTATCGGTATTTTACTCGAGACTATATTTTTATTCGTCACATGATATGTGTTTTGCTTGGAGTGTCTTGTATGATATGTGTCTTTGATTGATTTATTTTGTGTTTTAAGTTATCAATCCTTGCTGGACACACCTATTTGATAGAGCCAAAATTATATCATGACTTGTTAGAATTGCTCTCTATGCTTCACTTGAATCTTTTATGAGCTAGGACTTTCTCTAGTGCTTCACTTATATGTTTTTGAGCACGGTGTGCTTAGTATTTCTGAAGAAATTCTATCTTTCTTAAATTAAATTATTTTGAGAGAAATAAAATTTGTTATTCTCATGATCTTCACTTATACTTGGTTGAGCTTATGAAAAGCAACACATGAAAATTAGTGCCAAAGCAATAGATATCCAAGAAGGATAAAGTAAGAGAAAATGGCATGAAGATCATTGGACAAAATAAACTTGATTCTTAGTAATAGTTTTGAGATATGATGATGTCATATGTGAGTTATGTTGATGAGTAATTGTGTTCTATTAAGAATATGGGTGCTAAGGTTTGTGATTCCCTATGCAAGTACGAAAGTCAATAGTCATGCAATGAAAATTATATCCTACTTGCGGTGCATTATTCGGTGTTAATTAGGCTTAATGCTTGCTTATGAGATTATTCGTTTCTTGGTTGGTCGCTTCCCGATATTTTTCTAGCCTTCATTTTGCACTAGGTATGACCTCTACTTGTGCAATCAAAATCCCTTCAGCCAGTTTTGCCACATGAGTCTACTATATCTACCTATATGCGGTATTCTTTTGCCGTTCTAAGAAAATTTGCATGTGCCATCTCTAATTTTCAAAATAAACTTCTCTTTTGTGTGTTTGTTTCACTCGCGGAGCGGTGAAGGGTGGCTAATATTTTCCATGCTAGATGTGTTATTCTCAAGATGAGTGTTTATTCACTTATCATTGCACGAGAGTAAGGCAAAGGTATTAGGGATGCCCAGTCCCGAAATGCAAAAATAAATGAATTTAGTTTATGTTGTCAAATAATAAATTCCTTGGAAAGTGTTGGTATGAAGGGCACCCGTGGATACAGTTATCCATGGAAAGTGAAAGTTATGGTGGAAAAAGGAATAAACTTTATTTTTTATTTGGGAACCGCCTATGATATATCCATGCATGGAAAGTTGGGAACTCTAAGTTGTTTTCCTTGGTGGGATGGATACACCTCCCAAAATGTTTTTATCTCAAATTTTTCGTTTTGAGCACTGGCACCTCTACAAATCCCTACTTCCCTCTACGAAGGGACTATCTTTTACTTTATGCAACTTTTATTTTTTGAAAATTGAGTCTACATCTTCTCTCATAAAAAGCACCAACTAGGAGGTAATATGATCGTGCCCAAGTATTGGGTGCAGTTAATATTCGAGTGTGTTTCATGAATGGGTCAATGTTTGAGCATGATGGGATAGGGATAATTTATTTTAGCATTGATATTTTGAAAGACATGGTTTCTTGTTGATATGCTTGAGTATCTAAATTATTATGTCAAAACTAGACTATTGCTTTGATTCACATAAAAGTCCAAATGTCCATGCTCTAAAGAAAAGAATATGATATGACTTGATGAACAACACTCCACATCAGAAATTCTGTTTTTATCACTTACCTACTCGAGGATGAGTAGGAGTTAAGCTTGGGGGTGCTAATACGTCTCCAACGTATCTATAATTTTTTATTGTTCCATGTTGTTCTATTATCAATCTTGGATGTTTTATAATCATTTTATAGTCATTTTATATCATTTTTTGGTACTAACCTATTGACATAGTGCCCAGTGCCAGTTCCTGTTTTTTCCATGTTTTTTACATCGCATGAAATCAATATCAAACGGAGTCAAAATGGCACGAAACTTTACGATGATTTTTTGTGGGCCAAAAGGAAGCAGATGGGCCCTGGTTGCACCTGGGGGGTGCCCCAAGTGGGGCACAACCCACCAGGGCACGCCAGGAGGCCCTGGTGTGCCCTGGTGGGTTGTGCCCACCTCGGGTGCACCCCGGACCGCCTCTTGCTCTATAAATATACAAATATTCCCAAAACCCTAGGGGATTCGACGAAATATTCATCTAGCCGTCGCAGAGTCCAGAAACACCAGATCCAATCTAAATACCATCACGGAGGGGTTCACCACTTCCATTGGTGTCTCTCCGATGATGCATGAGTAGTTCTTTGTAGACCTTCGGGTCCGTAGTTTGTAGCTAGATGGCTTCATCTCTCTCTCTTGATCCTCAATACAATGGTATCTTGGAGATCCATATGGTGTAACTCTTTTGCTGTGTGTTTGTTGGGATCGATGAACTTCGAGTTTATGATCAGATCTATGTTTTTATATCCATGAAAGTATTTGAGTTTCTTTGATCTCTTTTATGCATGATCTATTATAGCCTCGTATTTGTTCTCCGATATTTGGGTTTTGTCTGCACAACTTGATCTATTTATCTTGCAATGGGAAGAGGTGCGCAGTAGCGGGTTCGATCTTACGGTCCTTGATCTCAGTAACAGAAAGGGAACCGACACGTATGTATCGTTGCTAGTAAGGATAAAAAGACGAGATCCATATCTACCACCATGTTGATAAACAGATCTTGTCTACATCATGTCATCGTTCTTATTGCATTACTCCGTTTTCCATGAACTTAATACACTAGATGCATGCTGGATAGCGGTCGATGTGTGGATTAATAGTAGTAGATGTAGGCAGGAGTCGGTCTACTAATGTTGGACGTGATGCCTATGTGATGATCATTGCCTGGATATCATCATAATTATTTGAAGTTCTATCAATTGCCCAAGAGTAATTTTTTTACCCATTGTTTTCTATTTTCTCATGAGAAGCCACTTGTGAAACCTACGGCTCCTGGGTCTTATTTCTCATATATTTGCCTTTGCGATCTACTTTTTCCTTGCTTTTATTTTCAGATCTATTAAAGCAAAAATCCAAAAATACCTTGCTGCAGTTTTTTTTATTTGGCATTTGATCTATCAATATTTACAACCTTTTTACCATCACGCACCAATTTCTGGCGCCATTACCTGAAAGGGATTGACAACCCCTTTAACATGTAGGGTTGCGAGGTGTTATTATTTGTGTGCAGGGACTGTTTACGTTGTGTTGCTTGGTTCTCCTACTGGTCCAATACCTTGGTTTCATAACTAAGGGAAATACTCTACCGTCGCTGTGCTACATCATCCCTCCCTCTTCGGGGAAATGCCGACATAGTTCTAGATGCCATCAAACCCCCGATGATATATGTATTGTGTTCGGCTGCTGCGGGTATGATCGGGTCCGGACTAGCATTGCCGCTCTCGTCCTACCATACCACGGATGGCTTAAAGAGCCTTTCCACAAAGGTGTTAGGCTGGAGGGGATCGCGTTTGGCACCCATTCGAGCAAGGATGTCTGTTGCCTGGTTACTGTCTCGAGCACATGATGGAACTCGAGCCCCTCCAACCGAGCTGATATTTTGAGTACGACGTTTCGATACGCCGCCATTTTCGGATCTTTTGCATCAAACTCTCCATTTACTTGGGATATTGCAAGATTTGAATCACCGCACACCTCTAGGCATTGTATGCCCATGGAGACAGCCAATCAGAGACCATGCAGAAGTGCCTCGTATTCGGCTGCGTTAGAGTCCGTATACATGATTTGTAGTACGTAGCGGACTGTGTCCCCCGTAGGGGATGTCAAAATGACACCAGCCCCCAGTCCGACTAGCATTTTAGAGCCATCAAAGTACACGATCTAGTTGGAGTATGTACTGTACTCTTTAGGGAGCTCGGCTTCCTTCCACTCGGCGACAAAGTCGGCCAGCACCTGTGATTTAATAGCTCGGCGCGGCTTGTATGTTATTTCAAATGGTAAGAGCTCAATGGCCCATTTGGCTATGCGGCCGGTGGCATCCCGATTATTTATTATGTCATTGAGTGGTACTTCGGATGGCACCATGATCGAACACTCCTCAAAATAGTGCCGCAGCTTTTGGGATGCGATAAAGACTTCATAAGCTATCTTCTGATAGTGAGGGTATCGGGATTTGCATGGTGTAAGGACCGCCAATACATAGTATACTGGTTTATGGATGGGGAATTTGTGTCCCTCTTCCTCTCGCTCGACGACGAGTACGGGCTCACTACCTGGTGAGTTGTGGATATATAGAGCAACATAGGCTCGCCAACACCTGGGGCGGCTCGGATTGGATTGCCTGCTAATAAGGTTTTTATTTCTTCTAATCTGGCTGTAGCCGCATCCGCCCATTCGAAGTGGTCGGTGCATCGAAGCAGTCAATAAAGTGGTAACGCATTTTCTCCCAGTTTGGAGATGAAGTGACTCAGGCTGCCATGCACCCAACTAGTTTTTGGACCTGCTCTAGGTCTGTTGACATGGCCAATTGTGACAAGGCTCGGATTTTGGTTGTGTTCTCTTTGATTCCTCTATGGGAAACAATGAACCCGAGCAGTTTTCTGGCTGGAACGCTGAAAACACATTTTTCCGGATTAAGTGATATGTCATATGTTCGGAGGTTGTCAAATGTGAGGTAGAGATCGTCCACCAATGATTCAACGTGTTTAGTATGGATGACCACGTTGTCCACATACGCTTCCACTGTCTTGCCGATTTGTTTTTTCAAACATGTTTGAATCATGCGTTGGTAAGTGGCACAAGTGTTTTTAAGCCTGAAGGGTATAGTGTTGAAACAAAAAGGCCCATATGGGGTAATAAATGTTGTTGCAGCCTGGTTGGACTCCTTCATCTTAATCTGATGGTATCCGGAGTAAGCATCAAGGAAACACAATGAGTCGTGTCCTGTGGTTGAGACAATAATTTGGTCAATGCAGGGTAGCGGGAAAGGGTCCTTAGGGCAAGCTTTATTGAGGTCTTTGAAATCGACACAAAGGCGCTAGGATTTATCCTTCTTATGCACCATTACCAAGTTGGCTGGCTAGTTCGGGTGCTTGATTTCTCTAATAAACCCGTCCTCGAGTAGTTTGGCTAGCTCCTCTCCCATAGCTTGTCGTTTGGGTTCGGAAAATCGCCGTATCATTTGCTTGACTGGTTTGAACCCTTGATTATGTTGGCTATGTTCGGCCAGTCTGCATGGGATCCCGGGCATGTCCGAAGGGTGCCAGGCAAAAATGTCCCAATTTTTGTGCAGGAACGCTCGTAGGGCAGCATCGACCATCGGATCCAGCTGTGCTCCAATGGATGCTGTTTTGTTAGGATCCGTTGGGTGCACTTGAAATTTAACTATTTCATCTGCTTGTCTAAATTAGGTGGATTTTGGCCTCTCATCGAGGATCACATCATCTTTGCCCACTGTGGATCGCAGGGTGGTTAGTTCTTCAGCCGCGAGTGCTTTGGATAGTGCCTCGAGGGCCAAGGATGCAGTCTTATTTTCAGCGTGGAGTGCTATGTCTGGATCACTGGTGATAGTGATTACTCCGTTGGGCCCTGGCATTTTATGATTCATGTACCCATAATGGGGTATGACTTGGAAGCATGAGAAGGCGTCTCGCCCCAAAAGGGTGTGATATCCGCTGTTGAATGGGGCCACGATTGAATCTGGAGCTTGAAAAATCTCCAAAGTCACCAGTTCAGGTCTAGGAAGATCCAAGTACTTTCCGGGCTCTATGTCCGACCCTGAGTTTTACGTGAAGCCTCATCCCGAGGGAGGGTGTCCGGCTCGAGGGGCTTGGAGATCCAGACATAGCTGGTCTTTAACTTAGGGGAAGAAATGTTTTCGGCTCGTTCCTTAATGACCACTACCAGATGGGTGATTGGCGGGGACTTGATTTCCCTCTGATCAGGTTTGAGCCTGATCCGATCATAGTCTATTGCAAGCCCTAGAGCCGTGATGCGATCTAGCAGCTCATTCAAGGACAAGACATCCGCCGGATCCATCTTTTCGGAGTGTTTGAGGCTGATGCAGAGGTGATGTTTGGTGATTGTGGGGGCCGACGTTGGCTTAACGGCCGTGCGAGCACCCATGGTAAAACCGCGGAGTTGGAGGACCAGTCCCAAAGTTAGGTTCCTCCCAGAAGTGATATCATTATTGATGACAAGGCGAGCCATCGATCCTTCTATCGACATCACAATGGAACTCTAAATGAAAGCACCAATGTCGGTGCCAAAACCGTCTGATCTCGGGTAGGGGCCCCCAAATTGTGCGTCTGAGAATCGAGGGTAACAAGGGACAAGTGGGACACAATGTTTACCCAGTTTCAGACCCTCTTGATGGAGGTAAAACCCTACATCCTGCTTGATTGTATTTGATGAGTATAAGAGTTGCAAGAGTTGATCTACCTCGAGATCGTAATGGCTAAACCCTAGCTGTCTAGCCTATGAGAATTCTGATAGCCTCTACGGACTAAACCCTTCAGTTTATATATACACCGGAGGGACCTAGGGTTATAGAGAGTTGGTTTGTGGGGGAAGGAAATAACATATTCGGACACCAATCTTGACATCCACACATAAGGGAGTCCTACCCGGACACAGGGGGAAAGTCCTCTGCTTGTATCTTCATGGCCCATCAGTTCGGCCCGTATCAAATATCCCGGACACACGAGGACCCCCTAATCCAGGACTCCCTCACCCGTAGCATGCACGTATGGTGAACTGTTATGTGATGAAGTCATAGCATGGTTTATTTATTGATTATCTTCCTTATGAGTGGAGGTCGGGGACGAGCGATGGTCTTTTCCTACCAATCTATCCCCCTAGGAGCATGCGCATAGTACTTCGTTTAATAGACTTTTGCAATAAGTATATGATTTCTTTATGACTAATGTTGAGTCCATGGATCATACGCACTCTCACCCTTCCACCATTGCTAGCCTCTCTAGTGCGGCGCAACTTTCGCCGGTACCATAAACCCACCATATACCTTCCTCAAAACAGCCACCGTACCTACCTACTATGGTATTTCCATAGCCATCCCATGATATATTGCCATGCAACTTTCCATCATTCCATTTATTATGACACACTCGATCATTGTCATATTGCTTTGCATGATCATGTAGTTGACATCGTATTTGTCGCAAAGCCACCGTTCATAACTCTTTCATACATGTCACTCTTGATTCATTGCACATCCCGGTACACCGCCGGAGGCATTCACATAGAGTCATATTTTGTTCTAAGTATCGAGTTGTAATTCCTAAGTTGTATGTAAATAAAAGTGTGATGATCTTCATTATTAGAGCATTGTCCCATGTGAGGAAAGGATGATGCAGACTATGATTCCCCCACAAGTCGGGATGAGACTCTGGATGAAAAATAAAAAAAAGAGGCCAAAAAAATGAGAGAAGGCCCAAATAAAAAATGAGAGAAAAGAGAGATGGGGCAATGCTACTATCCTTTTAACACACTTGTGCCTCAAAGTAGCACCATGATCTTCATGATAGAGAGTCTCCTATATTTTCACTTTGATTTACTAGTGGGAATTTTTCATTATAGAACTTGGCTTGTATATTCCAATGATGGGCTTCCTCAAATTGCCCTAGGTCTTCATGAGCAAGAAAGTTGGATGCACACCCACTTAGTTTCTTTTTGAGCTTTCTTAAACTTATAACTCTAGTGCATCCGTTGCATGGAAATCCCTACTCACTCACATTGATATCTATTGTGTTGGCGAACTTAGTACTTTCAAACAAATTCCTACGCACACACAAGATCATGGTGATGCATAGCAACGAGAGGGGAGATTGTTGTCTACGTACCCTCGTAGACCGTAAGCTTAAGCATTATGACAATGTGGTTGATGTAGTCGTACATCTTCACGATCGACCGATCCTTGTACCGAAAGTACGACACTATAACCCACAAGTATAGGGGATCGCAACAGTTTTCGAAGGTAGAGTATTCAACCCAAATTTGTTGATTCGACACAAGGGGAGCCAAAGAATATTCGCAAGTATTAGCAGCTGAGTTGTCAATTCAACCACACCTGGATAACTTAATATCTGCAGCAAAGTTTAGTAGCAAAGTAATATGATAGTAGTGGTAACAGTAGCAAAAGGTAGCGATAGCAAAAGTAATATTTTTGGTGTTTTGTAGTAAGGATAACAATAGCAACAGAAAAGTAAATAAGAGAAGAACAATATATGGAAAGCTCGTAGGCAATGGATCGGTGATAGAGAATTATGCCGGATGTGGTTCATCATGTAACAGTCATAACCTAGGGTGACCTAGAACTAGCTCCAATTCATCAATGTAATGTAGGCATGCATTTTGAATATAGTCATACGTGCTTATGGAAAAGAACTTGCATGACATCTTTTGTCCTATCCTCCCGTAGTAGCGGGGTCCTAGTGGAAACTAAGGGATATTAAGGCCTCCTTTTAATAGTGTACCGGACCAAAGCATTAACACATAGTGAATACATGAACTCCTCAAACTACGGTCATCACCAGGAGTGGTCCCGATTATTGTCACTTCGGGGTTGTCGGATCATAACACATAGTAGGTGACTATAGACTTGCAAGATAGGATCAATAACTCACATATATTCATGAAAACATAATAGGTTCATATCTGAAATCATGGCACTCGGGCCCTAGTGACAAGCATTAGGCATGGCAAAGTCATAGCAACATCAATCTTATAACATAGTGGATACTAGGGATCAAACCCTAACAAAACTAACTCGATTACATGATAAATCTCATCCAACCCATCACCGTTCAGCAAGCCTATGATGGAATTACTCCCGCACAGCGGTGAGCATCATGAAATTGGTGATGGAGGATGGTTGATGATGACAACGGCGACGGATTCCCCTCTTTGGAGCCCCGAACGGACTCCAGATCAGCCCTCCCAAGAGAGTTTAGGGCTTGGCGGCAGCTCCATATCGTAAAACGCGATGAATCCTTCTCCTTTATTTTTTCTCCCTGAACACAAATATATGGAGTTGGAGTTGAGGTCGGTGGAGCTCCAGGGGGCCCACGAGGCAAGGGGCGCGCCCCCACCCTCCTGGCTAGGGTGTGGGCCCCCTGGCCTTGATTCTTTACCAGTATTTTTTATTATTTCCAAAAATAATCTCCGTAGAGTTTCAGGTCATTCCGAGAACTTCTTTTCTGACCATAAATAAGACCATGGCAATTCTGCTAAAAACAGCGTCAGTCCGGGTTAGTTCCATTCAAATCATGTAAGTTAGAGTCCAAAACAAGGGCAAACGTGTTTGGAAAACGACGGAGACGTATAAACTCCCCCAAGCTTAAACCTTTGGTTGTCCTCAAGCAATTCAGTTGACAAACTGAGTGTGATAAAGAAAAACTTTTACAAACTCTTTTTGCTCTTGTTGTTGTAAATATGTAAAGCCAGCATTCAATATTTCAGCAAAGATTATGAACTAACCATATTCACAATAACTCTTAGGTCTCATGTTTACTCATATCAATGGCATAATCAACTAGCGAGCAATAATAATGGATCGTCAGTCCGGGTTAGTTCCATTCAAATCATGCAAGTTAGAGTCCAAAACAAGGGCAAAAGTGTTTGGAAAAGTAGATACGATGGAGACGTATCAGGCACCTCCATGATCTGCACACGTTCAGCTTGGTGACGTCCCACGAACTCACGATCCAGCAGAGTGTCGAGGGAGAGCTTCGTTAGCACGACGGCATGATGACGGTGATGATGATGCTACCGGAACAGGGCTTCGCCTAAGCACCGCTATGATATGACCGAGGTGGATTATGGTGCAGGGAGGCACCGCACACGGCTGGAAACAATCAACTTGTATGTCCTAGGGTGCCCCCTGCCCCCGTATATAAAGGAGCAAGGGGGGGTCGGCCTAGGGGTGCGCCAAGGAGAGGGAGGAGTCATCCTCCTAGTAGGAGTAGGACTCCCCCTTTCCTAGTGTCGGTGTCAAAACCAGCGGATCTCGGGTAGGGGGTCCCGAACCGTGCGTCTAAGGCGGATGGTAACAAGAGGCGGGGGACAAGATGTTTACCCAGGTTCGGGCCCTCTTGATGGAGGTAATACCCTACTTCCTACTTGATTGTTCTTGATGATATGAGTATTACAAGAGTTGATCTACCACGAGATCATAGAGGCTAACCCTAGAAGCTAGCCTATGGTATGATTGTATGTTGTCCTACGGACTAACCCCTCCGGTCTATATAGACACCGGAGGGGGCTAGGGTTATACAGAGTCGGTTACAAGGGAGGAGATCTATATATCCGTATTGCCTAGCTTGCCTTCCACGCCAAGGAGAGTCCCATCCGGACATGGGACGAAGTCTTCAGTCTTGTATCTTCATACTTCAAAAGTCCGGGCAAAGGATATAGTACAGCTGTCCGGAGATCCCCTAATCTAGGACTCCCTCAGTAGCCCCTGAACCAGGCTTCAATGACGTTGAGTCCGGCGCGTAGTATTGTCTTCAGCATTGCAAGGCGGGTTCCTCCTCCGAATACTCCATAGAAGATTTTGGACCCAAGGATACTGTCCGGTTCTGCAAAACAGGTTCCACATACCACCGTAGAGAGAATAATATTTCCACCAATCTAATCTGCTGATAAGTTTTGACAGGATGACATCACGCCATGGCCCAGTCATTATTCGAACCGTTTTTCTCAACCAGCACCGCACATATCGCGAGGCGGTTTTCTTGACATGTCTTGTCAAAGCAGAGATCGTGTTCCCCTTATTACAGGATTCTCATCTATACGGACGTGGGTAACCCAACCACGCCATCAATTAGGATGCTTGGGGAATAAGCGATTTTGCCAGGCAAGTGGGGAGGCGCATTGCCTCTTCTGCCCTTATAAAGGGATTAGGATTCACTCTTTTCACCCACGCCTTCTTCCTCCTTGCTTACCCACTCTCGCACACTCGAGCTCCAGCGCCCAAGTTCGCGTCTTTCTTCTCAAACCACTCCAAGCATGTCCGGAGCGGGAGGCAAGTGGATGGTCTCCTCCGTCACGGAGGAGAACATCACAAAGTTACGGGAAGCTGGATATCTGGCCACGGATATCGCGCACCGGCTGCCAGATGCGGGGGAAGATCATCCCTATGCCCAAACCCCATGATAGGGTAGTTTTTCTTACCCACTTCGTCCGCGGACTGGGATTTCCTCTCCACCCGTTTGTCCACGGGCTCATGTTCTACTACGGGATGGATTTTCATGATCTGGCCCCCAATTTCATCCTCAATATCTTGGCGTTTATCGTCGTGTGCGAGGCCTTCCTCCGCATCAAGCCCCATTTCGGCCTGTGGCTGAAGACCTTCAATGTCAAACTGAAGGTGGTGGTCGGGCAGCAAGCAGAGTGCGGAGGCGCCATGGTGGGAAAGATGCCTAATGTCACCTGGCTTGAAGGCTCCTATGTGGAGACCATAAAGGGGTGGCAATCGGGGTGGTTCTACATCACCGAGTCGTGCGACACCAACTGGGTGGCGGCCCCCGAATTCCGATCCAGAATCCCCACACGGCTCACCTCCTGGAAAGAGAAAGGCCTGTCCTTGGGTTCCTCGGTAAAGCTGATCGGACTCCAGACCTGCATCAAGAACATGATGAGCAAGAAAATCAAGCTCGTCAACATGGTCGAGGTCATGCTCTTCTGCCGGATTCTCCCGTGTCAACAACGGGTATTCAACTTGTGGCAGTTCGACCCGGCCAAGCACCAGACGCTGCGAGAGCTCTATGACACGACGCACGAGGACGTCTGGAGGGTGCTGTTCAAGGGTGCTGAGGTACCTCCTTCCCTCACCGAGGACCGCGGACTCAGCGCAAAGCGCCGCGCCAATCTGGTAAGTGTTATATTTCACACGGTATCCATTTTCCCCACTTTAATCATGTGCGGGATCTAAGTCTTCCATGCCTTTAACAGGACTGGGTGAAGACAGCGGAGCAGCTCGATTGCCCCGCCCCCTGCCGGAAGATCCTGCAGATGCTCTCCTAACGGAGATGCTGGTTTCGGCACCTTACGAGGTGCCAGTGAAGAAGGCCAAGAAGAAGGTCGCGGGGACCCGAAAGGGTCTCCGACGCAAGGTTGCATCGGACTCATTGTCCGATAACTCCGACGCGCCCTCCTCCCACGAAAACAAGGAGGAGGAAGAGGAAAGTTCTGCCCCCCAGCCGAGGGAGATAAGTAAAGGAAGGCCGACCCAACCGGGGAGGCTGAAGGGTCCAAAAAGGGCAGGACCCTCCCTCCGGACTGCTCCACGACGGCCGCCTACAACGGCGACGAGTGGCTACCCAGGGTCAAGCCCCTGGTGAAGTCGTAAGTATCCGGACACCATAGTAATTCATGGTATGTTTTACTGCACTACTTCTCCTCATGCCAAACATGATTATGCAGTCCATCCCGATCTCATCTCGACGTATCTTCGTCGAGCGGTTCGTTGGACTCGTCGGATAAGAACAACGATTCTCTTCCGACCGCCTCCACCCCATGCCCTGCGGACAACGTCGAGGTGTTGTCTCAATAGGCGTCGGGCCAAGGGGAGGCAGTCCTGGGGGCGCCTCGAGGCGACCTTCCGGACCCTGGGTGCAAAGGGAGCCGGACTCCCATGGGCTCCAGGTTCGGCCCGCAGCCGAACACTGCACCGGAATCTTCAGTGGTTCCGGACTCCAGCGGGCGACCCCTCGTTAAGGGAGGCAAGCCGCCATGCCGGTGTCCTTTGTCTATCTAGAGGCGCCGGACAACTTGCTGGAAGCGCTTCGCGGCGCTTCCATCGACGAAGAGCACCGTACTATCATGAGTGCGGTGATCGAGAAAGTTCACTCCGCCAAAAGCGGACTGACTGAAGATTGCGCCAGCCTCCTAACAGGCTTTGAGGTAAGCAATCAAAATATAAGAAAATATTGCCACATAGATAGTAGCCCCTGATGCTCTGTTCGGCGTTCAAGTAGAAAGGCCGAATAGAGGATCAAATGATGACTCAAGAGTCTAATCAGAATATATCTATGTGTATGTGCAGGCTTCACTACTGGCTGCTGCCGCACGTATTGCGGAGGTCTCTGCGCTGAAGCAGGACCTGGAGCGGTCCGAGAACGAGCTTGGCCTTTCCAAGAGGCAGCTCGAGGAGAGCAAAGGTAAGCAATACCTTGTCTATATAAAATAAAGGTAGTTCAGGTGTAAAGTAATAGGATCATCATGAATTTTCCAGGGGCCACGACTGAAGTGGCGACCCTGAAGAAGGCATTGTCCGAGGCCGAAGACAAAGCGGCCAAGGAGCGCATTGAGCGGGAGAAACAAGAAGCCCGAGTGGGCGAGGTGCAGCAAGAGCTCGAGGCTCTCCCCAAGAAACACGAGTCCTTGGAGCTTGACTCTAAGACGCGCGAGTCCGAGCTTGAGAAGGCGCTCAAAAGCGCCCGGAGCGCCAAGACTGAAGCCCACAAGGCCCTCCAGGATATTGATGTAGTGAAGAAGATAGCCGTGGGTAAGGCATTCATTATGCAAAGCAAGCATGTGAAGGAAACTTTCCTTTTTCATACCCGAGTTCGGAGCTCTCCAGGAGCGTTTGCAGATATTCCACGCAGTGTACTGGATGCCACGGAGTTTTACTGAGCTAAGGAGGGGAGCTCGACGGAGAAGTTGTTCTGGTCTCAGTATACTGGGACCGAACACCCCATGCCCTTGAGCGACCAACTGAAGCAGTTGGTGGAGCTTCACAAGGCGGCCGAACAAGCCATGAGGGGCCTTATAGTCCGGATGTGGCCTGGCGAGCCCCTGTCCGGCAGCTACTTCGGTCTGGTGAGGCGGCTCGTCGACGCCTGCCCAAGGCTTGAAGTCATAAAAGCGGTCCTCCTGCATCGAGGGTGCGCATAGGGCTTTTGCCCAGGCGAAGGTGCACTGGGCGAAGATGGACACCGTGAAGCTGGTGAGGGAGGGGCCGCCGGAGGGCAAGCAACATCGCTGCCCCGAGATGCATTATGAGAGTGTCTTGAAGGGTTCCCGCCTTGTGGCGGATGAATGTGCCAGGGACGTAATTTTTGAATGAACATGCTCGTGTGATCCTGTAATGTGAAACAAGTTCATCTGCGCTATGCAACACTTTTTGAATTTAAAATATTACCTTTTGTGCGGCCATTTACAAAATCTGAGAGTTGGCCAGTCGTTGGCTTCTGCCCCCATGTAACTAGTACTGGGGTGTTCAGGATAAACCTGAGCATTCTTTACCCCAATTTTGGGCCCTTCAAGGGAGGTGTTCAGCGTAACGAACCAGGCAATCAGACTATAATGCTTTATCACTCTCACTTAGCCATAGAAGTCTACATTTTTAAATTTTGGCGAAGCCCCTGGTATTCAGAAGGCCGAATTTGGGGTGCTATACATGCCTAAGCTGGACAAGGTCGACTCCTCGCCCGAAGCGGATAAAGTCTTTAAGGACTTGAGACCTCTCGAATAGCGACCAGTCTCTCGCCTTATCATGACAGTCAGTTTTCGGCTTTCTCTACTAAGGTGCTCGTCCGGAAGAACCAGGACACAATTGCAGTAGTTCTCCCACCGCTACTTTAGCCGATATAGCGGAACGTAAGGTACCAAAGCATGGGAGCCAGGCAAACCCAACTATTGACCCAAGACATGATTCGGAGCTGATGCATATAATGCTATAAGTTCGGGGTGCTGCACTGTCGAAAGTGTTCGGACTTCTCGCGCCGTATTATGGGGTAAACGAAAGCCCCTGGCGTACTGACAGTACCAGAATTTACGGGTGCGGATTGTCGTAAATGGACATAAAGGAAAAAAAGAATGAATAATGCAATAATAGACTAATGCTATGCATTGTTATTTAAATAATACGTCGAAGCGTACTGGTACAGGTAGTGCAATAAGCAGAAAGTAGGACTATTTGAAATGTCCTTTCCAAGGGCAAGCTGCGTATGGATAGTAGAAAAAGCGGGTATTATTATTATAGACCACCTGGGGGTTCCCGTCACATCTTAGCTTCTTGCCGCCTTGGTTGTTCCTTCCCATAATGTGTCCAGCAATCATACTGCCGGAAAGGGCTTCCAGAGAGTTAGGCCCTGAAAGAGAAAAGAAATGATAAAGATATACAGCCCCAAGGGTGGTTAAGCAGCATTGCGGGACGTGCCCTGATCGTGCCCCCGCCATGTCCATGGTATTTCCAGTGCATAATTATGTACGCGCGGCACGATTTCGTCGCCTGACTGGGACTGGGACGGGGGCCGAATTGCTAGGCGAGCTCTGAACGTGCCAGGCGATCCTGTTGCAGTTTACTCTGGACACGCTTGAAGGTGTTCGGGGGCTGTATCGCCAAATTAGTGGTTTGCCTTGAAAGGCTGCTTTCTGCTTCTGCTATGAGGGCCGCAGTGTGCTCTTCCGTGCGGAGTGAGCGTTCTGTGTTTCCATTCACTGTTATGATCCCCCGAGGTCCTGGAATCTTGAGCTTGAGGTATGCGTAATGCGGTACTGCATTGAATTTTGCAAATGCAGTTCGTCCGAGCAGTGCATGATAGCCACTGCGGAACGGGACGATGTCAAAGATTAACTCCTCGCTTTGGAAGTTTTCTGGTGATCCGAAGACCACTTCCAGTGTGATTGAGCCCATGCAATGGGCCTCTACACCTGGGATGACGCCCTTAAAGGTGGTTTTGGTGGGTTTGATCCTCAAGGGATCGATGCCCATTTTTCGCACTGTATCCTGATAGAGCAGGTTCAGGCTGCTGCCGCCATCCATAAGGACTCGAGTGATGTGAAATCCGCCGATGATGGGGTCTAGGACCAGTGCGGCGGATCCGCCATGACAGATACTAGTGGGGTGGTCCCTGCGATCAAAGGTGATCGGGCAAGCAGACCATGGGTTGAACTTTGGGGCGACGGGCTCCATCGCATAGACGTCCCTTAGTGCATGATTCCGCTCCCTCTTGGGGCTGTGGGTTGCGTATATCATGTTCACCGTCTTCACTTGTGGGGGGAACCCCTTCTGTCCTCCCGTGTTCGGCGGCCAGGGCTCCTCCTCGTCATCACTATGCAGCCCCTTGTCCTTGTTTTCGGCATTTAACTTTCTGGCCTGCTTGAACACCCAGCATTCTCTATTGGTATGATTGGCTGGCATGTCGTGGGTGCTGTGGATTTGACACGAGCGATCCAGTATGCGATCCAAGCTGGACGGAGCCGGAGTACTTCTTTTAAATGGCTTTTTCTGCTGGCCGGATCTAGAGCGTCTGAATCCGGCATTAACTGCCGTATCCGCGGTGTTATCACCGTTATTGTGGCGCTTTGGTCTGTTATGACGTTGTCTGCTATTGGCATCTTTGGTATCTGAAGTTCCCGGATTCCTCGATGTGTTATTGCTGCGAGCCAGCCAGCTATCCTCGCCCGCGCAAAAGCGGGTCATGAGTGTCGTGAGGGCTGCCATAGACTTCGGCTTCTCCTGGCCAAGGTGGTAGGCAAGCCACTCGTCACGGATGTTGTTCTTGAATGCCGCGAGGGCCTCTGCGTCCGGACAGTCGACAATTTGGTTTTTCTTAGTCAGGAACCGAGTCCAGAATTGTCTGGCCGATTCCCCTGACTACTGAGTTATATGGCTCAAGTCATCAGCATCCGGTGGTCGCACATAACTGCCCTGGAAGTTGTCGAGGAATGCGTCTACCAGATCCTCCCAACTGCCGACGGAGTCTGCTGGCAAGCTATTCAGCCAATGCCGAGCTGGTCCTTTGAGTTTTAGTGGGAGGTACTTGATGGCATGTAGATCATCACCGCGAGCCATGTGGATGTGAAGGAGGAAATCCTGAATCCATACAGCGGGATCTGTTGTACCATCATATGATTCGATATTTACGGGTTTGAAACCCTCCGGGAATTCGTGATCCATAACTTCATCAGTGAAGCACAGGGGGTGTGCGGCACTTCTGTGATAGGCTATATCATGACGCAGTTCATATGAGTCTTGTCTGCTGTATTCGGCCCGGCCGGATTTGCTTTTGGTGTATCCGGCGCGACAATCATCGTCCCATGTTGGCGCGCGTGCCCGTGACCCGTATATTGACCTTGCAAGTTTTGCCTTACTGTCCAATACATCTCGCAGGTCCCGTGTGTTACCCCGGGCCTTGGTATTTTTGATTGAGTGGTGATGGGGTGCAGGCTGAACTTCAGGCTGAAAAGCCTCTCTGGCTCGGCCACGCAGTGGCCGGTCAGCCGCATCGTACACTAGTGAATGAGGTTTCAATGCTTCCTCCTCGAGGTGAGGTAGCAACCTGCATTTTGGGTAACTCTTGGAGGGGCGCTCGAGTTCGTATTCCTCGTCCGCAAGGACTTTGGTCGATCTGTCTGCTAGCAAGTCTTGATCAGCTTGAAGCTGTTGTTCCTTTTTCTTCAGGCTATTTGCCGTGTCCATAAGCTGGCGCTTGAAGCGCTCCTGCTCGACGGGGTCCTCAGGCATGATAAATTCATCGTCGCCGAGGCTCGCCTCGTCTTTGGAGGGATGCCTGTAATTGTCCTCCTCCGGTTCTCCATCTGCTGCCTGCTCTAGAGGGCTAGGTTGTTCATCCTCTGGCTCTACATCGTGCTGGAGGGGATTGTGGTTGTCTTCGGCACTATCCGGAGTGTTATTATCTCCTCTGCCGGTATCACTACTTTTTCTGTGGCGGGACTTAGAGCGGCGCCGCTGACGTCGGCACTTGGGTTGCTTCTTGGAGGGGTCAACCTCCGCTGTCTCGTCGCCATTGCCTTCTTTAGGTGTGTCCACCATGTATATGTCGTATGATGAGGTAGCGGTCCAGCGCCCTGTGGGCGGTGGTTCCTGCTCGTCTCCTGCATCGTCGTCCATACCATCGATGTCTTCGGAGTCCAAGTCGAGCATGTCGGTTAAATCATCGACAGTGGCTACTAAGTGGGTGGTGGGTGGGCAGCGAATTTCTTCGTCGTCCGCATCCCATTCTAGCCGGACATGGTTTGGCCAAGGCTCTCCTGACTGGGAGAGAGACCTTAATGAATTTAGCACATCGCTGAAGGGTGAGTGCTGGAAGATATCCATGGAGGTGAACTCCATGATTGGCGCCCAGTCGGATTCGACGGGCACGGATGTAAGCGGCTCGGAGTCCGTGGCCGGAGGTGAATCCAGTGGTTCGGCGACAGGGCTCTCGTAGGGGGTGAAGTCAGTATTCGGCTCTATCGCCACTGAGAGTGCGGCCTCCATGGCAGGGTCTATCCCTCCGCTCTCGGATGGCACGATTTTCTCCGGATTGACGGCCGGAGTAGTTGCAGATGCGATTTCCCGAATATTTTCCGACGGCAGAGTTACATCATGCTTGTTGTGAATGTGCGGCGCACCTGACCTGGGCTGGAATCCGTAGAAGATAAAGTCTCCGCGGATGTCGGCAGTGTAGTTCAAGTTTCGGAATCTTACCTGATGGCCAGGGGCATAGCTCTTGATCTATTCTAGATGGCTAAGTGAATTGGCCCACAGTGCGAAGCCGCCGAATACAAAGATCTGTCCGGGGAGGAAAACCTTACCCTGGACCGCATCGCTACCGATGATCGAAGGAGCCATCAAGCCTTATGGTGACGAAAAAGTGGAACTCTCAATGAAAGCACCAATGTTGGTGTCAAAACCGGCGGATCTCTGGTAGGGGGTCCCGAACTGTGCGTCTAAGGTGGATGGTAACAGGAGGCGGGGGACAAGATGTTTACCCAGGTTCGGGCCCTTTTGATGAAGGTAATACCCTACTTCCTGCTTGATTGTTCTTGATGATATGAGTATTACAAGAGTTGATCTACCACGAGATCGTAGAGAATAACCCTATAAGCTAGCCTATGGTATGATTGTATGTTGTCCTACGGACTAACCCCTCCAGTTTATATAGCCACCGGAGGGGGCTAGGGTTATACAGAGTTGGTTACAAGGGAGGAGATCTACATATCCGTATTGCCTAGCTTGCCTTCCACGCCAAGGAGAGTCCCATCCGGACACAGGACGATGTCTTCAATCTTGTATCTTCATAGTCCAACAGTCCGGCCAAAGGATATAGTCCGTCTATCCAGAGACCCCCTAATCCAGGACTCCCTCACCTAGTCTAACTAGGAAGAAGGAGGGGGAAGGAAAGAGAGGGAGAGAGGGAGGGAAATAGGGGGCGTCGCCCCCTCCTTGTCCAATTCGGACTCCCAAGGGGGGAGGCCAGCCCTATGGCCCCTCCTCTCTCTCTCACAAGGCCCATGTTGGCCCATTAGTTCCCCCAGGGGTTCCGATAACCCCCGACACTCCGATACTTATCCGGTGACCCCCGGAACTCATCCGGTGTCCGAATATAGTCATCCAATATATCAATCTTTATGTCTCGACCATTTCGAGACTCCTCGTTATGTCCGTGATCACATCCGAGACACTGAACTACCTTCGGTACATCAAAACACATATGTAGACATGAATGAGATACATCTCCGGTCAATAACCAATAGCAGAACCTGGATGTTCATATTGGCTCCCACATATTCTACGAAGATCTTCATCGGTCAAACCGCATAACGATATAGGTTATTCCCTCTGTCATTGGTATGTTACTTGCCGAGATTCGATCGTTGGTATCTCAATACCTAGTTCAATCCCCTTACCGGCAAGTCTGTTTGCTCGTTCCGTAATGCATCATCTCGCAACTATCTCATTAGTCACATTACTTGCAAGGTTTATATTGATGTGCATTACCGGGAGGGCCCAGGGATACCGCTCCGACAATCGGAGTAACAAATTCTAATCTCGATCGATGCCAACTCAACAAACACCATCGGAGACACCTGTAGAGCACCTTTATAATCAAAGGAACATGTATAAGTTATGTTGTGACATTTGGTAGCACACAAAGTGTTCCTCCGGTATTCGGGAGTTACATGATCTCATAGTCAAAGGAACATGTATAAGTTATGGAGAAAGCAATAGCAACAAACTAAACGATCATCGTGCTAAGCTAACAGATGGGTCAAGTAAATCACATCATTCTCTAATGATGTGATCCCGTTAATCAAATGGCAACTCATGTCTATGGTCAGGAAACATAACCATCATTGGTTCAACGAGCTAGTCAAGTAGAGGCATACTAGTGACACTCTGTTCGTCTATGTATTCACACATGTACTAAGTTTCGAGTTAATACAATTCTAGCATGAATAATAAACATTTATCATGATATAAGAAAATATAAATAACAACTTTATTATTGCCTCTATGGCATATTTCCTTCAGTCTCCCACTTGCACTAGAGTCAATAATCTAGATTACATTGTAAAGATTCTAACACCCATGGAGTCTTGGTGTTGATCATGTTTTTCTCATGAGAGAGGCCTAGTCAACGGGTCTGCAACATTCAGATCCGTATGTATCTTGCAAATCTCTATGTCTCCCTCCTTGACTTGATCACGGATGGAATTGAAGCGTCTCTTCATGTGCTTGGTTCTCTTGTGAAATCTGGATTACTTTGCCAAGGCAATTGCACCAGTATTGTCACAAAATATTTTCATTGGACCCGATGCACTAGCTATGACACCTAGATCGAATATGAACTCCTTCATCCGGACTCCTTCATTCGCTGCTTCCGAAGCAGCTATGTACTCCACTTCACATGTAGATTCCGCCACAACGCTCTGCATGGAACTGCACCAACTGACAGCTCCACCATTTAATAAAAACACATATCTAGTTTGTGACTTAGAGTCATCCGAATCAGTGTCAAAGCTTGCATCGACGTAACCATTTACGATGAGCTCTTTGTCACCTCCATATACGAGAAACATATTCTTAGTCCCTTTCAGGTATTTTAGGATGTTCTTGACCGCTGTCCAATGATCCACTCATGTATTACTTTGGTACCTCCATGCTAAACGGATAGCAAGGCACACATCAGTTCTGGTACACAACATTGCATACATGATAGAGCCTATGGCTGAAGCATAGGGAACACCTTTCATTTTCTCTCTATCTTCTGCAGTGGTCGAGCATTGAGTCTAACTCAACTTCACACCTTGTAACACAGGCAAGAACCCTTTCTTTGCTTGATCCATGTTGAACATCTTCAAAACTTTATCAAGGTATGTGCTTTCTGAAAGTCCAATTAAGTGTCTTGATCTATCTCTATAGATCTTGATGCCCAATATATAAGCAGCTTCACCGAGGTCTTTCATTGAAAAATTCTTATTCAAGTATCCTTTTATGCTATTCAGAAATTCAGTATCTTTTCCGATCAACAATATGTTATCTACATATAATATCAGAAATGCTACAGAGCTCCCACTCACTTTCATGTAAATACATGCTTCTCCAAAAGTCTGTACAAAACCATATGCTTTGATCACACTATCAAAGCGTCTATTCCAACTTCAAGAGGCTTGCACCAGTCCATAAATGGATCGCTGGAGCTTGCACACTTTGTTATCAACTTTTGGATTGACAAAACCTTCTAGTTCCATCATATATAACTCTTCCTTAAGATATCCATTAAGGAATGCAATTTTGACATCCATTTTCCAAATTTCATAATCATAAAACGCGGCAATTGCAAACATAATTCAGACAGACTTAAGCATCGCTACGGGTGAAAATGTCTCATCGTAGCCAACTCCTTGAAGTTGTCGAAAACCTTTTGCAACAAGTCGAGCTTTGTAGCCAGTAATATTACCATCAGCATCAGTCTTCTTCTTGAAGATCCATTTATTCTCTATGGCCTGCCGATCATCGGGCAAGTCAACCAAAGTCCTCACTTTGTTCTCATACATGGATCCCATCTCAGATTTCATGGCCTCAAGCCATTTTGTAGTATCTGGGCTCATCATCGCTTCCTCATAGTTCATAGGTTCGTCATGGTCAAGTAGCATGACTTTTAGAAAAGGATTGCCGTACAACTCTGGTGCGGATCTTACTTCAGTTGACCTACGAGGTTCGGTAGTATCTTGGTCAGAAGTTTCATGATCATCATCATTAGCTTCCTCACTTACTGGTGTAGGAATCACTGGAACTGATTTCAGTGATGAACTACTTTCCAATAAGGGAGAAGGTACAATTACCTCGTCAAGTTATACTTTCCTCCCACTCACTTCTTTCGAGAGAAACTCCTTCTCTAGAAAGAATCCATTCTTAGCAACGAATATCTTGCCTTCGGATTTGTGATAGAAGGTGTACCCAATAGTCTCCTTTGGGTATCCTATGAATACACATTTCTCCGATTTGGGATTCAAGCTTATCAGGTTGAAGCCTCTTCACATAAGCATCACAGCCCCAAACTTTAAGAAATGACAACTTGGGTTTCTTGCTAAACCACAGTTCATAAGGTGTCGTCTCAACGGATTTAGATGGTGCCTTATTTAACATGAATGCAGCCGTCTCTAAAGCATAACCCCAAAACGATAGCGGTAAATTAGTGAGAGACATCATAGATCGCACCAATCTAATACAGTGCGGTTACGACATTCGGACACACCATTACGTTGTGGTGTTCCAGGTGGCTTGAGTTGTGAAACTATTCCTCATTGTTTCAAATGAAGTCCAAACTCATAACTCAAATATTCACCTCCACGACCAGATCCCAGAAATTTGATTTTCTTGTTACGATGATTTTCCACTTCACTTTGAAATTCTTTGAACTTTTCAAATGTTCCAGACCTATGTATCATTAAGTAGATATACCCATATCTTCTCAAATCATCTGTGAAGGTGAGAAAATAACAATATCCGCCGCGAGCTTCAATGTTCATTGGACGACATACATTAGTATGTATGATTTCCAGTAACTCTGTTGCTCGCTCCATTGTTTCAGAGAACGGAGTTTTAGCCATCTTGCCCATGAGGCATGGTTCGCAAGTACCAAGTGATTCATAATCAAGTGATTCTAGAAGTCCATCAGAATGGAGTTTCTTCATGTGATTTACACCAATATGACCTAAACGGTAGTTCCACAAATAAGTTGCACTATCATTATCAACTCTGCATCTTTTGGCTTCAATACTATGAACATGTGCATCACTACTATTAAGATTTAGTAAAAATAGACCACTCATCAAGGGTGCATGACCATAAAAGATATTACTCATATAAATGGAACAACCATTATTCTCTGATTTAAATGAATAACCATCTTGCATAAAACAAGATCCAGATATAATGTTCATGCTCAACGCTGGCACCAAATAACAATTATTTAGGTCTAAAACTAATCCCGAAGGTAGATGTAGAGGTAGCGTGCCGACGGCGATCACATCGACTTTGGAACCATTTCCACGCGCATCGTCACCTCGTCCTTAGCCAATCTTCACTTAATCCGTAGCCCCTGTTTCGAGTTGCAAATGTTAGCAACTGAACTACTATCAAATACCCAAGCACTACTGAGAGCATTAGTAAGGTACACATCAATAACATGCATATCAAATATACCTTTCACTTTGACATCCTTCTTCTCCGCCAAATACTTGGGGCAGTTCCGCTTCCAGTGACCAGTCCCTTTGCAGTAGAAGCACTCGGTCTCAGGCTTAGGTCTAGACTTGAGTTTCTTCACTTGAGCAGCAACTGGCTTGCTATTCTTCTTGAAGTTCCCCTTCTTCCCTTTACCCTTTTTCTTGAAACTATGGTCTTGTTGACCATCAACACTTGATGCTCCTTCTTTATTTCTACCTCCGCAGCCTTTAGCATTGCGAAGAGCTCAGGAATCATCTTATCCATCCCTTGCATATTATAGTTCATCACGAAGCTATTGTAGCTTGGTGGTAGTGATTGAAGAATTCTGTCAATGACACTATCATCAGGGAGATTAACTCCCAGCTGAGTCAAGTGGTTGTGGTACCCAGACATTCTGAGTATATGTTCACTGACAGAACTATTCTCCTCCATTTTGTAGCTATAGAACTTATTGGAGGCTTCATATCTCTCAATCCGGGAATTTGTTTGAAATATTAACTTCAACTCCTGGAACATCTCATATGCTCCATGACGTTCAAAACAATGTTGAAGTCCCGGTTCTAAGCCATAAAGCATGGCACACTGAACTATCGAGTAGTCATTAGCTTTGCTCTGCCAGGTGTTCACAACATCTCACGTTGTTCATGCAGCGGGTTTGTCACCTAGCGGTGCTTCCAGGACGTAATTCTTCTGTGCAGCGATGAGGATAATCCTCAAGTTGCGGACCCAGTCCGTGTAGTTGCTACCATCATCTTTCAACTTAGCTTTCTCTAGGAACGAATTAAAATTCAATGGAACAACATCACGGGCCATCTATCTACAACAACGTAGACATGCAAAATACTATCACGTACTAAGTTCATGATAAATTAAAGTTTAATTAATCAAATTAATTAAGAACTCCCACTTAGATAGACACCCCTCTAATCATGTAAGTGATCACGTGATCCATATCAACTAAACCATGTCCGATCATCACGTGAGATGGAGTAGTTTTCAATGGTGAACATCACTATGTTGATCATATCTACTATATGATTCACGCTTGACCTTTCCGTCTCAGTGTTCCGAGGCCATATCTGCATATGCTAAGCTCGTCAAGTTTAACCCAGGTATTCCGCGTGTGCAAAACTGGCTTGCACCCGTTGTATGTGAACGTAGAGCTTAGCACACCCAATCATCACGTGGTATCTCGACACGATGAACTGTAGCAATGGTGCATACTCAGGGAGAACACTTATACCTTGAAATTTAGTGAGAGATCATCTTATAATGCTACCGTCGAACTAAGCAAAATAAGATGCATAAAGGCTAAACATCACATGCAATCAATATAAGTGATATGATATGGCCATCATCATCTTGTGCCTTTGATCTCCATCTCCAAAGCACCGTCATGATCAATATCGTCACCGGCTTGACACCATGATCTCCATCGAAGCATCATTGTCGTCTCACCAACTATTGCTTCTGTGACTATCGCTACCTCTTAGTGATAAAGTAAAGCAATTACATGGCGATTGCATTTCATACAATAGAGTGACAACCATATAGCTCCTGCCAGTTACCGATAACTCCCTTACAAAACATGATCATCTCATACAACAAAACTTAGCATCATGTCTCGACCATATCACATCACAACATGCCCTGCAAAAACAAGTTAGATGTCCTCTACTTTGTTGTTGCAAGTTTTATGTGGCTGCTACGGGCTGAGCAAGAACCGTTCTTACATACGCATCAAAAACCACAACACGGTATAGTGATTGCTTTTGGATCTTCAGAAAGAACCCTGTTCATTGAATCCAATTCAACTAAAGTTGGAGGAACTAACACCCACCAGCCACCTGTGTGTGAAGCACGTCAGTAGAACCAGTCTCGCGTAACCGTACGCATAATGTCGGTCTGGGCCGCTTCATCCAACAATACCGCTGAATCAAGAATCAACTAGTGATGACAAGCAATATGTATATACCCATGCCACAACTCCTTTGTGTTCTACTCGTGCATATAACATCTACGCATAGACCTGGTTCGGATGCCACTATTGGGGAACATAGTAATTTAAAAAAAATTCCTACACACACGCAAGATCATGGTGATGCATAGCAACGAGAGGGGAGTGTGTTATCTATGTACCCTCGTAGACCGTAAGTGGCAGCGTTATGACAACGCGGTTGATGTAGTCGTATGTCTTCACGATCGACCGATCCTAGTACCGAAAGTACGGCACCTCCGCGATCTGCACACGTTCAGCTCGATAATGTCCCATGAACTCACGATACAACAGAGTGTCGAGGGAGAGCTACGTCAGCAGGATGGTGTGATGACGGTGATGATGATTCTACCGGAATAGGGCTTCGCCTAAGCACCGCTACGATATGACCGAGGTGGATTATGGTGGAGGGAGGCACCGCACACGGCTGGAAACAATCAACTTGTGTGTCCTAGGGTGCCCCCTGCCCCGTATACAAAGGAGCAAGGGGGAGGCCGGCCAGCCTAGGGGCGCGCCAAGGAGAGGGAGGATTCCTCCTCCTAGTAGGAGTAGGACTCCCCCTTTCCTAGTCCAACTAGGCAGAAGGAGGGGGAAGGAAAGAGAGGGAGACAGGGAGGGAAAGAGGGGGCGTCGCCCCCTCCTTGTCCAATTAGGACTCCCAAGGGGGGGGCAGCCCTATGGCCCCTCCTCTCTCTCACACAAGGCCCATGTTGGCCCATTAGTTCCCCGGGGGGTTCCGATAAACCCCCCGGCACTCCGATAATTATCCGGTGACCCCCGGAACTCATCCGGTGTCCGAATATAGTCATCCAATATATCAATCTTTATATCTCGACCATTTTGAGACTCCTCATTATGTCCGTGATCACATCCGGGACGCCGAACTACCTTCGGTACATCAAAACACATAAACCCATAATACCGATCGTCACTGAATGTTAAGCGTGCGGACCCTACGGGTTCGAGAACTATGTAGACATGACCGACACACGTCTCCGGTCAATAACCAATAGCAGAACCTGGATGTTCATATTGGCTCCCATATATTCTACGAAGATCTTCATCGATCAATCCACATAACGATATATGTTGTTCCCTTTGTCATCGGTATGTTACTTGCCCGAGATTCGATCATTGGTACCTAAATACCTAGTTCAATCTCGTTACTGGCAAGTCTCTTTACTCGTTCTGTAAAGCATCATCTCGCAACTATCTCATTAGTCACATTGCTTGCAAGGCTTATATTGATGTGCATTATCGAGAGGGCCCAGACATACCTCTCTGACAATCGGAGTGACAAATCCTAATCTCGAGCTATGCCAACTCAACAAACACCATCTGAGACACCTGTAGAGCACCTTTGTAATCACCTAGTTACGTTGTGATGTTTGGTAGCACACAAAGTGTTCCTCCGGTATTCAGGAGTTGCATGATCTCATAGTCATAAGAACACGTATAAGTTATGGAGAAAGCAATAGCAACAAACTAAACGATCATCGTGCTAAGCTAACAGATGGGTCAAGTCAATCACATAATTCTCTAATGATGTGATCCCGTTAATCAAATGACAACTCATGTCTATGGTCAGGAAACATAACCATCATTGATTCAATGAGCTAGTCAAGTAGAGGCATACTAGTGACACTCTGTTTGTCTACGTATTCACACATGTACTAAGTTTTCGGTTAATACAATTCTAGCATGAATAATAAAATTTTATCATGATATAAGAAAATATAAATAATAACTTTATTATTGCCTCTAGGGCATATTTCCTTCATATTGATGGGCATCTCCATAGCTCGTTGATACGCCTAGTTGATGTGAGATTGTCTCCTCCTTTTTGTCTTCTCCACAACCATCGTTTATTCCACCTATAGTTCTATGTCCATGGCTCACGCTCATGTCACTGCTAGGAAAAGGGCTATAGCTAATATTGACATTAATGGAGCACCACATATGTAGTGCGCCACTGCTAACAATTTTTTTCCAAAACTAGTAATGGCGCACCACTGCATAGTGTGCCATTACTAGTTTTAACTAGTAATGGCGCACCACACACTCTGTGCGCCACTACTAACATTTTTTTTCTTTTTTTTCAAAACTAGTATTGGCGCACCACAACCACGGTGCGCCACTACTAACAATTTTTTTTGACTTTTTTTTGCAAAACTAGTAATGGGGCACCATGTAACAGGTGCACCATTAGTAACCAGGGTTACTAATGGCGCATTGTTAGGTGGTGCGCCATTGGTAACCTGAGAGCAGCTAGATATTTTGGATAGCCACCTACCACACTCACTTTCCCCACTTCATTCTCTCCACCTCGTCCTCCAAGCTTGTCTCGGATGCGTCCTCCTCCTCACCTCATTTGCACCATAGATTCACCCAAATTAAGTGGTTAAATTTCCTTTTTTTGATAGGTAAGTAAGGGGAAAGCTTTCTTTATGTTGTAGATCTACTTTTTCTCCCTCCAACAACATGCACATGCACTTTTTATGGCCTAGATTTACGTATGTTTGTGGTGTTGCATATGTTTGTGGTGTTGCATATGTTTGTGGTGGTGCATATGTTTGTGTTTGCAGGTACCGGTATTTGAAATGCGATAGTTGCCAATATTTTGCCGGAATGTTGATTCATTTCCGTTTTGGCGAGAATTTGTCACTATGCATTCTTTTTTGTCCTATTTTTAGGCAAAGTCATGCCAACTTATTTTTGGTTCTAAAATATCATTTTGCTCTACCCCGCAGGCGACCATGGTCCGCACGATGGCCGAAGGCATCGTGAATAGGTTATTGAGCTCCGCGAAGGCCGAGATGCTTCAAAATAACGAGACGGAGATAAGATGTCTGTGTCGAAGATGCAAGCTGAAGAGCCTTATGGACTCGGATTTCGTACAGGTTTCATGGATGGCTATCGGTGGCAAGGTGATGAAGATGATTACGTAGTCGTCCATGGGGGCCGGGCAAGAAATGAGGAAGGGCAGCAAGACAACTGTGGCGAGGGCGGGCGAGAAGACGAAGAATCTCCAGGATATGATCACAAAGTAGATGCAGTATAGAGTCATCATGTAGAAGATGCCGGACATGATGATGAGGAAGATGCCGGAGCAGACGAAGGGCATGATCATGAAGATGAAGATGCCAAAGCAGATGACGATGGACCATCGATGGGCTGGGTGCAGGACCCTCATATTAAAGAGCTGCTTCTCAAGAAGACGGATAACAAAAGAGCTGCCGCCCGAGAGAAAGCCAAGCTGGATCAACTGGAGATAGACACAGTTACTCCATTGTATGAAGGATGCATGCCCGAGGATACCAGCCTGAAAGTAACACTCATGGCTCTGAAGATGAAGGTAAAACACAAAATGACCGACGCATGCTTCGACGAGAACATGTCATTCTAGCACGAACGTCTTCCCAAGGGGAACAAGTGCCCGACCAGTTTCGAGGAGGCGAAGAAAATCGTGTGTCCTATGGATTTACCGCATGTGAAATACCATGTGTGCATGAACAATTGCATCATTTATCGTGACGAGCACGCGGAGTCTACCATATGTCCGGTGTGCGGCGTCACTCGATACAAGAAGAGGAAGAAAGCTCCTCGAAAAGTGGTGTGGTACTTTCCGATCACTCCTCGTCTGTAGCGGTATTTCACGGACCCTAAGCTAGAAAAGCTCCTGCGTTGGCACGCGGATAGGGAGGAGAAGAAGCGAGAAGATGACGAAAATGATCCGGAGATAAATAAAAAAGACAAGATGCTGAGTCACCCTAAGGATGCGAGCCAGTGGCAAGCGTTGAACTTCGAACACCCAGAATTTGGGACGATCCAAGGAACATCGTGCTAGGCGTGAGCACCGATGGAGTCAATCTGTTTGGCAGCCAGAGAAGCACACATAGCACCTGGCCTGTGTTTGTGTGGATGTACAACCTTCCCCCTGGTTGTGCATGAAGAGGAAGTACATTCACATGAGTATGCTAATTGAAGGGCCGAAACAACCAGGCAACGACATCAATCTGTATCTGGGGCTGCTGAAAGAGGAGCTAGACACGCTGTAGAAAACACCAGCCAATACATGGGACGCCGCAGAGAAAGAATATTTCCCTATGAGAGTCGCACTGCTCACGACGGTGCACGACTATCTCGGTTACGGATATGTCGCGGGGCAGGTGGTCCACGGATTTTCTAGATGTGTCAGGTGCATGGATGACACAACGTATCGCTAGCTAGATAGAGATCCCAGGTCTTCGAAAACCGTGTTCATGGGACATCGTAGGTGGCTTCACGACAATGACTCATGTAGAAAACGCAAGGATCTGTTCAATGGTGAAACCGAACCCCGAAGACGCCCGCGTACGAGGAGCGGCGAGGAAATAGAGGAGCTGTTGAAAAATTGGAAAGATTGCCCACTGCCGGGAAAGAAGCAAAAGGCACCAGAGCCGCTGCTGAAGGTATGGAAAACGAGGTATGTTTTCTGGGACTTGCCGTACTGGAAGATCCTCCGTGTGCCTCACAGCCTTGATGTCATGCATATCACGAAGAACGTGTGCGGGAGTCTTCTTGGTACCCTGCTCAACATGCCAGAGAGGACCAAAGATGGGCCGAAAGCAAGGGCAGACTTGAAATCGATGGGCATCAAGGAGGAGCTTCAGGCTAATGATGATGATGAGGCGAAGCAGGACACGGAAAGTCATCGCAAAGGCAAAAAGGCCAAGAAGATCGGAAATGACTACCCTCCCGCGTGCTTCACTCTATGTCAGGAGGAGATCGAGCAGTTTTTCACCTGCCTCGTAGGAGTAAAATTTCCCTACGGTTACGCGGGGAAGATAAGCACATACCTAGACTCAGCGAAGCAGAAGTTCAGCGAGATGAAGTCTCACGACTGTCACGTGCTGATGACGCAGATACTTCTAGTTGCAATCCGTGGGATCATGGACACGCACGTCCGTGAAACACTATTTGGCCTATGCAACTTTTTCGACGTCATCTCTCGGAAGTCGGTTGGCGTGAGCCAACTCAGAAGGCAACAGTCGGTTGGCGTTGGCCTATGTACTTCCCGCCCGCATTCTTCGATGTTATGGTGCATCTGCTGGTCCATATCATGGAGGATATCATCCAACTCGGGCCGACGTTCCTGCACAGCATGATGTCGTTCGAAAGGATGAATGGTGTCATCAAAGGATACGTTCGCAACATGTCACATCCAGAGGGAAGCATAGCCAGGGGCTTTCTGACTGAAGAGTGTATCTCCTACTGCACGAATTATCTAGGCATCGAGAACCCCGTTGGTCTGCCTGTCAACAGGCACCTCGACAGGCTCGCTGGATGGGGTCACCGCGATGGTCGCCGTGAAATGCATGTCGACTTCGAGGGTCGACTCGCCGACTTTGAAAGAGCAAACCTTGTCGTGCTACAACACATAGACGTGGTCGATCCTTGGGTGGTAGAGCACAAAACCTTTATTGAGAAGATGTACAATGACCGAGGCCAACAGAAGACGGACGGAGATATAATCAAAGAGCACAACTCATGTTTCACGCATTGGTTCAAGGAGAAGCTTCTGTCGTACCCTTCACATGAGGATTCTTCCGTGGAAGAAAAACTCATATTCGCCTTGTCACAGGGCACCGAGCATAACCTGATTAAATGAGGCGTACGATATCAATGGCTACACATTCTACACCAAGGACAAGGACATGAAGAGCGATGGTTATCAGAACTCCGGGGTAACGATGGAATCCTACACTGGTAACAACAAGGACAAATACTACGGAAGGATCGAGGAGATGTGGGAGCTGAGCTACGCTGGAGAGAAGGTCCCGACGTTCCATGTCAGATGGGCCAAGAGCGTCCTAAAAGAAGACCGGTATTTCACCACCATGGTTATACCCGAAGCCAAATCGAAGACCGCGGGCGCAAACGTCACCGCAAAAAATGAGCCATGGGTACTAGCTTCCCAAGTGGACCAATGCTTCTTCATTACCGACCCATCAAAGCCCAGTCATGTTGTCGTGAGGAGAGGCAAAAGGAAGATCATCGGAATGGATGGAGTCGCCAATGAGCAAGACTTCGACAAGTACGGCGACCCGAATATGGAACATGATGACGACGATGAAGTGACATACACCACAAGAAGAAGCAGGACCACCCTACCTAAAGGACATCCGTTCAACAGAAGAACTCCATTTGCGAAAAAGAAGGGCAAGAAGATTGTGAAAAAATAGCTAGCTAAGATCGATTGTATTGAAATTGTAGTCTTCATTTCTCGATTGTATTTTGACATATTGAAATGATACTTCTTTTGTTCTAGTCCTCATGAATATTTATTTATGTTTATTCTGGTATACCAATTTTTATTTATGTTTATTTTGGTATTGAATTTCTAACTCACAAAAAGTATTGAATTTGTTAATATTTTTTGAACTCATGAATATTTTTAAATTTCATGGGCACGTTTTGAATTCATGAATATTTTTTCAAATTTGATCATATTTTTTGCATATTCATAAATGTTTTACCAATTCACAAATGAATGCAATTAAAAATTTAAAAAACAAATTTGATGATATTTGATGATATTTTCAAATAACAAATTTGATGATATTTTCAAATAACAAATTTGATGATATTTTTTCATGTTCATAAATATTTTCAAATAACAAATTTGATGATATTTTTTCACATTCATAAATGTTTTCAAATGCGATCATCATTTTCTAAAAAATTATTAGATGCAACTAAAAATAATATAAAAAAAAAATTAGTAATGGCGAACCAGGAGAAGGTGCACCATTGGTATACCAATTTTTATGACATTTTTTCAAATATTTTCAAATAACAAATTTGATGATATTTTTTCACATTCATAAATGTTTTCAAATTTGAACGTGATTTTCTAAAAAATTATTAGATGCAACTAAAAATAATAAAAAATGTTAGTAATGGCGCACCAGGGGAAGGTGCGCCATTGCTATCACTGGGTTTATGGTGCATGCGCCATTGCTGACCTTCCCCCCTCTATCCCTCCCTCGCCAGATCCCCCTCGCCCCCCACGCCAGATCCCCCTCCATCTCGCTGTCCCTCTCCCTCGCCAGATCCCCCTCGCCCCCCGCGCGCACTATCCACTGCCGCCGCCGACTCCCCGCACCCGACGACCCCCGCGCCCGCTCCGCTGTCGGAGTCGCCGCCGAAGCACTAGGAGGAGGAGGCATCGAAATCCAGGGACCCATCCATCCATCCAACCTTCTTCCATGGCTCGGTGAGCCACTGGAGGGTTGCCATTGTTGCGCTATGGAGGTTGGATTGATCCCTCCCCTGGCCCCGCTCCACTAGCCTCCATCGAGGGAGGACGCGTGGTTGATTCCTTCGCCTCTGTGGTTGCAGGAGCCAGCAGGGTTCTCAGCTTCGAGGAGGAGGAGGTTCATTGCTTTCCCTGCGCGTAGCTTGGTTCGTTCCTCTCGACTCCCGCGCCAGCAGGTTGGTCTCCTCGCCTCCCTTCCAACCCGATTCCATTCCATCTGGTTATGCCGTTGTGCTGCTGATGCTCGATTGATTGAAGTCCCATGTCTGCATCCTCCCTTGTTAATGATCCGGAGGGATTTGGTGCCATTTCCATGGGCAATAATCACTTTTTGATCGAGTTAGTAATCGTCGGCTGGCCCTGTCATGTTCTTCCACCCTCGGGAACACAATACTCCTTTTGTACCATTCAGGTCCACTCCTTTGTACCCAAAGGTCCACTCCTTTTTCATATTAGCAAACACCTGTAAGTATGTGCCTGGTTACATATTAATCTAATCATCGTTGCCCACCAATGCATGATATGGGCATCTCACCACCACCACAAGAGAACACTAGGATTATCGCATTCGGTTTTAACCATTTTAGCTAATGCGGGAGAATAATATTATGTGTCGAACCGAGAGTGAGCTTCGTACTATCATGGGAAGGATTTATTAGGAGTGGCTATTAAGTTGGTGCTTGACACTTGTGGGTGCAATTGCAAAGCTTTCCCTTGTCCATCATTATTATGTGGTGCATTTTCTTTTCTGAATTTAAAGAGTGCCAACTTCAGCACTAATCAGTGGTGCAGCAGCATACTGGAACCTTCCAGACTAACTGAGTGGAGTATTCTGTTTGATGAAACTTATGTCCACTAAATCTGTTAAGAGGCCCATTCTTTTAGGAAATCCATTCTTTCTTGTAGCAAGTTCATGAGCTGTACACAATCTCTGAATCATACCAATTATCATATTTGTGAACATATACTATACATGTCTTGCATTTTTTGTGCCTTGTATTAATTGCTTTCCCTACATGTTTGCAGGTTTAAGTGAAAAAAGAGGAAGAAAGGAGAATCAGGGTAGGGGTTCATGGCTAGAAGATATATTGTTGGGTTTTGTCTCCGACCATCGTGTCGTGATGATATTGGGGGGTTTTGTTTAATACCATAGTGTCGTGATGATATTGTGGGGTGTTGTGGGGTTCCAGCGGGGCGAGGTGGGATAATGATTTTGTAGGTACCCCGAGAGGCCCTTGAGTTTGCCGGAATGTCTATTAACTTCCGTTCCGTCAAATTCTAGTACTCCATATGTCCTATTTTCAGCAAAGGTCATGCTGAAATTTTCCGTGAATTTTAGCATGACTTTGCTAAAAATAGGACATATGGTGTACTTGCGACTAATGCATGGGCCGGGGTATCTTAGTACTTAATTAAGTAGGATCAACTGTTTTTTGTCCATCACTCGATAAACTACATGTATGTGTATTTAGCATGACTTTTTTTAACTGAAGTTTCAGTAACATTCAGTGTACTGTAATTGTTGGATATTACAGTAATTTCAGTTGTTGTTAACTGCTGTAGCATTAGGAGTAGTTTTACTGCAGTACAAGCATTAGGAGTACTATAAATGGAGTGCTTGCATTAGGAGTATCTTCCAGTTTCCTCTCTCTCTCACTCTCTCTCTCTCTCTCCAGATTTTTCTAGTGATATCATGTAGAGATTTGTAGTGATCTCCTATAGCTTTTGTAGCTTCTTCAGACCTGATTCACTAAATTCACTAAAGCATGGAGTAATTTTGGAGTAACATTTTTCTGTTAATCAAGATAAACTGAAACCTTTTCCTTTAATTAACTTAAACCTTTCTAGTTCACTAAAACTAACTGAAACCATTTGTGTTAATTAAAATTATCTCAGCAAGCATTTTTTGTTAATTAACTAAAACCATTTACTTTAGGACTTGCAAGCAGCTGTGCTTGCAAGCAGTAGCCCTTCTCTCTTCTTCTCATTTCTCTCATCTCAAGCAGTTAAAAACTTTATTTAATTAAAACTACTCCACACAAAATTAGATGAAACTTTTCAAACAAAAATGATCATATATATGGAGTAAAGTTTCAGTATAGTTCCAAGAACAGTAAAGTTTCAGTAATGTTATGGAGTACTGAATTTTGCAATTTTGGTTCTCTGTAATTTTGCAATATTGCTTGCAGTTAGTATTGCTTTAATCTGTGAAAATTGGAGTAGCATTATTGCTTGCTCTGTAGTGCATTTTTGCTAGGGACCTGATACTCCATAGTGGTGCATTTTTACTGCAACCTAAACTGGAGTAAACTAGAGTAGGACCTGATACATTTAAGCCATTTGCTAGCACTTCTTGACTAAGACACTTCCTAACAATTTCTGTAGATTTCCAAAATTCAATTTTGTACCACACACTGAAGCCCCAAGAAAGAAAACTGCAATATGAAATAGATGATCAATTTTCAGCCCTTGGATTAGTTTAGTATTTTTTCACACACTCAAACACCCTTGCTTGCCATGTGTGTGAGAGAGATAGTGAGAGGAGACAAGAAGAAGGGGCTTAGGAAGGGACTTGGACCTTAGCAACAACACTCTAACAGGTTCCATCCCAAAACATCTAGGCAATATCGCAAACATCTCTCAATTGTTCCTTGACAATAACCAGCTTTTTGGCGACATTCCTCGAGAATTAGGTTATTTGGTCAACTTAGAGATCTTGTTCCTTGACAATAACCAACTTTTTGACCAAACTTTTTTCCTATTTAGAGCGAAACATGGCCCACAACGATGAGGCCGGAGGTTCGGGCAAGGCATTCTGGGAGCTGTCCCAGGAGATGGATGAAGAACCTCACCACTATGAGGACGCCGCGGAAGACACCGATCCCAACTACACAACCCCTAGTGTCGTCGGGGATGACACCGCTGATGGTGCCGCCAAGGATGCCACCACTGATGATGGCAGCGCACACACAGATGGCAGCCAACCGAAGAGGCAATGGAAGGACCGGCGCCCGAATGTGCTCGGCACTTCAAGTAGGAATTTACTGAAGTGTCCTCCAGTGGGCAGCCAACGACGCCCAAAGAATTAGTCAAGGAGTACGCGGGACAGCTCGGGTGCATTCTCCGGAGCACCGTCTTGATCAACACCGAGAACCTAAGGCATCGTGACCGAGGGAATTTGCGCAGCCTCCTCTTCATGAAGCTGCACGAACGATCCAAGTTCCCCGGTGACTTCGCAAACACACGCCTCTCAGGGAATAAAGTGAACAATGCTGCCCTCACAAAGATGAGCACGACCCTGGCTACTTGGAGAGCCGCGGTGAAGAGAAGGACTGGAAAGGGTGATAGTTATGAGAAGATCAAGGAGGCAAATCCTTCGATCAGCGAAGCTGACTACATGGAGTTCAAGATCAAGTGCGAGAGCAACGCAACCACGGAATCAAGTCAGTGGGGGAAAGATATGCGGGACTTGAACTTAGGGGTCCACAAACTCGGTCCCGGCGGTTAAAGAGTGGCGGAACCTATATGGGACAACGAGGACGTGGAGCGTGCCGAGCAAGGCCTACCGCCCCTCTTCGATAAATACCGTGATAAGAAGACCATGAACTATGTCAGGGCCCAGTACAAGATTGACCCGGTAACCAAGGAGCTTACCACGGATCCAAAGACCAAGGCACTTGAGCTTGTTCTGGTAAGGAATACACCCCCGCGTAATTAGCTCCATATGGTTGCATTCCAATTAATGAAGCCAATTTTCTAAATGGTTCACGTTCCTTCCGCAGGAAACTAAAAGCAGTAGCGCGGGGTCGTCTCAGAGCTCCCCTTGGGACACCACTTTAAATAGGGAGTTGAACATAATGAAACACAAGGATAAGCTTAGTAAGCCGACGTCGGCTGGTCGTGTGGCCGGCAAAGGCTTGTCCACGAAATGGTCGGAATACTATACCGCTTGGCGAAAGGAGAGAAAGACCAGCTCGGATAGCCAGGAGCGCGAGGTTCAAGAACTCAAGGCACAAGTGGTGCGGATTCCGGAGATAGTCGAAGAGCAAGTGCGAGACCAACTGGGAGCGATGATCACCGCCATTATGCCTACCTTGCTTGAGGGGCTGCAGGCGTGGATTGCGGGCGGCCAACAGGGGCCACCCCCGATTCCCAGCTTCACGGGTAGTAACTCGCACAACGCGCCGGAGGTGCCATTGGTGTCTCCGACGGAGGCGGCATTGGTGTCTCCGGCGTTGGTGCCGGCATTGGAGCTTAATGCACCCGGGTGTGGGAAGAATACGCCGGGCGGCACCTCGGCAGCAAGCGGCCCCTACGTCACTTGCACGCCTGTCATTGGCGATGCCTCGACATTAGCCGAGCTCGACGCCATCATGGTAACTAAGCCTCTCGGCCGATGACTTCATCTCCTTGCCTTTGACTGGGCATCCCTGACGCCCTACATGTTTTCGCAGGGCGCCGCCGACGTTCCATGCACTCTCCAGCACTTTGTGGACGGAGAATTGATCGATGTCTCCAAGGCAAGAATCGTTCAACCGGGCAACCACCTGTTCCACGGTAATCCGATGCCACCCAACGTGTATAGGGTTTAACTGGTTCGGGTGCTGCTGAGCTGTGACGACTTGTTACCTCCGTATCGACCCCCTGGGGCTGATGAAGATGATGTGATGACCCTCATCGCCTGCATAAGCTGGTCCATGCTTTGGCCGAAGAGCCAGATTTGTTTGGGGGAGGGGGACACCACCCCATAGACAACACCACCAGTCATGCCGGCGCCAAGCCATGGCAAGACCGCCGCAACGCTACCGCCGTCAGCTGATCTGAACATGCATATGGCACAGGATCCGGACGACGACTACGGTACATTTACCAGGGTCGATAAGTACTTCAACGAACATGGGTACGGTGACGAATTCTTGGGTCCTCCTTCTCAAGAACCCAACCCTGCAAAAGACGATCGCGATCTAGCTGGTATCGCAGAGAAACCCAATTGCAACAGGCGTCGTCTGGCGTTCAGTTCTCGGGAGACGCCTCCAGCTGCCGCCTTCACCGAGCCTCAGATAGCCGAGGTGCGAAATATTATCAGCCCCAACACACTCAAGAAGGTGGTCTCTTAGCAGAACATGATCCCATTATAGCAGAAGAAGAAGGGACGGAAAAGAAAGAATAACAAGGGTGCGAGCCAGCCGACACCGAGTACGATCCATGTTCAGGACGGGCCATCTTCACCTAAGGATATCTCGAGGAGGGTGCATGTGGCGGGTAGGCCGATGCTACCGACTAATCTGCTCAATGCTGCAACCGGTGCTATGCGGAGTCTGCATCATAGTGTTCTTTCTTTGGAGAAGTGGCATCTCTCCGAGAATGATGTGTCATACCCGGTTTCATGGCCGAGGTGCCAGAGGGCAAGGGCTTTGTCGATAACGCCATCGAGGGTATGATCATCCTGCGGTTTGATGACATCTTCGCTATGTTTAACCTTCATCTACTGCACTACACCTTCATTCGGCTATTTTCGCTAAGTATGGAGATGTAGATCATTAGAGACAAGACCCCGGACATCGTGATAGTCGACCCATTCTACATGCGTGCCAAGATCTTGGGCAGCGCCGGGGACCGGCAAGTCGCGAGTTCATACCTCGAAGGCATCATTCTGGCGAACCCAGATAAGGATAACTTCCTCGTGCCTTACTTTCCCGAGTAAGTCATCCGCTCACCGACCCGTAACATATGATTTCTTAGATTTTGATCGTTCTTTTTTTCTAACATTCCGTGTTTTGTGCAGTGACACACGTTGCACACTTGTAACACCCCGTATGTCACATGCCATATTTGTATTCCATCTCTTGCCATTTCCGGTAGTAAGTTATGTTATTTCCTCGTTGTCGGGTTTTGTCTTCATGTGCTTTTGTCTTTGTCATGCATCTCAAATCATGACATCATGTGCATTGCATTTGCATACGTGTTCGTCTCATGCATCCGAGAATTTTCCCCGTTGTCCGTTTTGCATTTCGGCGCTCCTATGGCCTCCGGTGTCCTTTTCTACCTCTTTTCGTGTGCGGGTATTAAACGTTCTCGGATTGGACCGAGACTTGCCATGCGGCCTTGGTTTACTACCGGTAGACCGCTTGTCAAGTTTCGTGCCATTTGGACTTCGTTTGATACTCCAACGGTTAACCGAGGAGCCGAGAAGGCCTCGTGTGTGTTGCAGCCCAACACATCTCCAAAGTGGCCCAAAACCCACCTAAACCTCCTCCATCTTCTAGATCGTTTGATCACGATTGCGTGGCCGCAAACCATGCTCATCTTGGAGCCTCCTATCTCCCTCTACCTATAAATATAGACACTCCCTCGAAATTTTCGGATCTTTTCTACCCTAACCCTAGTCCCCCTCTTCCTCCGCGCGCCGGACAACGTCCTCCGGCGCCGGACACACTTCGCCGCACCAATCAGCACCCGCCACATGGCGTCCCGCCACCCACCGCCGTCGCGGCCCGCCGAAGCCCAAGGAGGGCCCCCGCGACCCATCCGGCCACCGCCGCCGCCTCGGTCTTCCGCCGCCCGCGCCTCCTCGCTGCGACGCCGCTCGCCGCCCCCGACGCCATTCGCCGCCCTCCGCCGCACCAGCTCGCCGGCCGGAGCTCGCCGCCGTCCCAGCCTGCAGCCCCGCGCCTCCTCGCGCCCCACGGTGGCCGAAGCCGCGCCCGCCGCCAGATCCGGTCGGGAGAGGCCGGATCCGCCTCTCCCTCGCCTCCCCGTCGCCTCTTCGAGCTCACCGGAGTTGCCTTGGTTCGCGTGCCGCCGGACAAACCCTTGATCTGAGGGTTGACTTTTGCCTCCGCTTCAGTAATTTTTGCATATGTTCATCATGTCATAACTCTGCAACCGTGGCTCCGTTTTGAGCGTGTAGCATATCAAAATGTTCGTCTCGACGAGCACTTCATTTCGTCTCATTGCATCATGTTCATTTGAGCTCATCTGAATGCCCTAAATGCTGTTGCAAGAGTGCTAGTTTCTGTTAGTTTCCGATTCATATCAGTAATTGATCATTTGTCATTTTTGCCATGTTTAATGGGTGCCTCCTATGAACTTGAGCTCTACATGTGTTTTGAAGTATGCCATGCCATCTTTACAGGGGTGTATGCCATGTATTTGTGTGATCTCTGTGGTGACTAGCATAGGCATGCAAAGTAGCTCTCGTAATGTTGCTGATTTCAGGGACTTAGAAATCTTCTAAGTCTTTGCCCTGTCAATATTTTTATGCCATGTGTTCTTGTTGCTACAGAGTGATCCATGCCTCTTTTCATCATGATCAGTAAGGATGTTTTGTAGACATTGTTGTGCTCTATCCATCCATGTCTTTGTTTGCAATTATGGAGCACCCTAGCTTGACTCAATCAAGCTCTTCTTTTGCTATAAAATGTTCCTGGCAGAATGTTTACGTGTTGAGCATTTTTGCCGAGGTTGTTGTAGTTGATCCATTCATGCTATGAGGTTGTTCTTGCCATTTATAGCTTCCATGCCATGTCTACTTGCTGGGTGTATGCTTAGTTTGTCATGCAATGCTTTGTGGTGAGTGCACCGAGCTCGTATACATGCCTACTTGATATCTGTTTTGCCATGTTCTAGTTTTCTACCAAGTCTGAATCTGTTAACGATAATTGCTATGTTCACATGGTTGCCATTGTATTTTCTGATCCCTTTTGGCTTATGTTCAGTAAGGGACTTTTGTTGTATGCTGTGAGTAGCTTCATGCCATGCCTTGCTTTGCCATGATATGTTCCTGTAGCATGTTGTTATCGTGCTCTAAACATTGCTTCCTGATGTTATATTCCTGACTTGTTAATTTCACTAAGTCTGTAACCTGTAATCTTTTGCACTTTTGCCATGCTTGTTTGAACCTGCTATTGAGTGAATTAGCCGTAGCTCAGTGTTCATCTTTTGTCAAGCATCTTGAGTGGATCACTGCCATGTATTTTGTTGCTATGTTAGAGTGCCGTAGCTTGTTGTTCTTGATGCATTTAGATGGCCTCTTGCTGTTAATCGCAGATCGGTGCCATATTTGTTTTGCTTGCCATTTGCAAACCGTGCATCCGTTTCTGGTGATCTTTATATAGATTTCGACCGAAATCAACCCCTCTTTCCAATGGCACTCTTGGATTTCCAAGTTAACGCGAGGTTCAATCTTTCCTTTCCGAAACATGCATATGCATTGCATATCACGTCCCGCATCTCATACCATATTTTGCTTCATGTTGCTTGTGCATTGCACGTGGTTGATTGTGTCTCCCTTTGCTTGTTGTTCTTGCTTGGGTAGAGCCGGGAGACGAGTACGTGATCTAGGAGCCCGTTGAGTACGCTTACGAGGATCAAGCTAACGTCAACTCGGAGAACTTTGCAGGTAAGATGACCATACCCTCGAAATCACTTCTATCTTTGCTTGCTAGATGCTCGCTCTATTGCTATGCCTATGCTACGATACCTACCGCTTGCTTATCATGCCCCCCATATTGCCATGTCAAACCTCTAACCCACCTTTTCCTAGCAAACCGTTGTTTGGCTATGTTACCGCTTTGCTCAGCCCCTCTTATAGCATTGCTAGTTGCAGGTGAAGATTGTAGTTGTTCCTTGTTGCAACATGTTTATTGTTGGGATATCATTATTATATCTTGTCTATTTTAATGCAACTATATACTTGGTAAAGGGTGGAAGGCTCGGCCTTATGCCTGGTGTTTTGTTCCACTCTTGCCGCCCTAGTTTCCGTCATACCGGTGTTATGTTCCTTGATTTTTGCGTTCCTTACACGGTTGGGTTATAATGGGAACCCCTTGACAGTTCGCCTTGAATAAAACTCTTCCAGCAAGGCCCAACCTTGGTTTTACCATTTGCCACCTAGCCTTTTCCCTTGGGTTTCGCGGACTCAAGGGTCATCTTTATTTTAAACCCCCGGGCCAGTGCTCCTCTGAGTGTTGGTCCAAACTGAGCTGCCTGCGGGGCCACCTCGGGGAAACTTGAGGGTTGGTTTTACTCGTAGCTAGTCTCATCTGTTGTGCCCTGAGAATGAGATATGTGCAGCTCCTATCGGGATTTGTCGGCACATTCGGGTGGCTTTGCTGGTTTAGTTTTACCATTGTCGAGATGTCTTGTAACCGGGATTCCGAGTCTGATCGGATTGTCTTGGGAGAAGGAATATCCTTCGTTGACCGTGAGAGCTTGTGATGGGCTAAGTTGGGACTCCCCTGTAGGGATTTGATCTTTCGAAAGCCGTGCCCGCGGTTATGGGCAGATGGGAATTTGTTAATGTCCGGTTGTAGATAACCTAAAGCTAAACTTAATTAAAATGAATCAACAGAGTCTGTGGCTGTGATGGTCTCTTTTCGGCAGAGTCCGGGAAGAGAACACGGTTTCGTGTTATGCTTGAACGTAGGTTGTTCTAGGATCACTTCTTGATCATAGTTCATCGATCGTGCCTTTGCCTTCTCTTCTCGCTCTCTTTTGCGTATGTTAGCCACCATATATGGTAGTGCTTGCTGCAGCTCCACCTCAAACCTTTTACCCTACCTATAAGCTTAAATAGTCTTGATCGCGAGGGTGTGAGATTGCTGAGTCCCCATGACTCACAGATTACTTCCAAAACCAGATGCAGGGACCGATGATACCGCTCCAGGAGATTCGACTGAGCTCAAGTGGGAGTTCGATGAGGACTCAGGACGATAGTACGTTTCTTTTCCAGACGATCAGTAGTGGAGCCCAGTTGGGGTAATCGGGGACTTTGTTGCATTTGGGGTTGTTCTTTATTTTGGTTCCATAGTCGGACCTTGATTGTATCTGGATGATGTAATGATATTTATGCTATTGTGTGACGTGGCGAGTGTAAGCCAACTATGTACCTCTTTTCCTTATTCATTACATGGGTTGTGTGAAGATTACCCCACTTGCGACATTGCTTAGAATGCGGTTATGCCTCTAAGTCATGCTTCGACACGTGGGAGATATAGCCGCATCGTGGGCGTTACAACACTCATCCTATTAAGCCCGAACTATTCCATGGCCATGTATTTCGACTCGGACCGTCAGTCGAATAAATACTACACAAATATCAAGAAAGTTCTTGATGATGTTCTCCCCGGCTACGCCAAATCTGGAGGCACATTCAGGAGGCCAATTTTTAGGTACGGCAAGCACGTGTTCACCCACGTAACGACGTTCCCCTACGTCAAGCAGCCGCCTGGCGGTCAGAAGGATGCCTACTACACCCTCCATCACATGCAGGCGATTGTACGGGACCACAATCGCCTTCTGCTACCAAATAGTCTCAAAGATTGGGCCGCACGCTTGTCAGCAATCCAGGATGCGGACTTCAGACAAGAATTCTTTCGCACCTCGGGGCAGTTCTACCTCAGATATCAACCGTCCAACAGTGAAATAGAAACAACACTACAAATGCAGGCTGACAATGATCGTGATTTCATGACCATCACGAAAGACGGCGGCTTCATCCACCCTCCGGTCCCTAAGTTGAGTCGAAAGTAGTGATGCTATGTAGTTCTGAAATATCGATTAGGTCATGTTGCAATTAAACTTTAATGAACTTGTATGTCTCTTTGGTATCGACAGTCATTCAACTTATATGTAATCGATGCTATTTATTAGTAGGACCATGAATCGTGCTATTAATGTGCTGCTTTTCTCTTCCGATCTTTTTTTGCATACTTATGTATTGTCTGTGAATTGCTACTAATGTTTTGTTTGTGTAGTGCATAGAGATGCCGTCGAATGTCGTGTACAAGGGTAAGGTTCCCAGAGTCTATGATGACTGGGAGGTGTGTCAGAGACAGGTTCACCGTTTCAGCGGTAACAGTTACAAAGGGTACACCACTAGGGTGGAGGCGGAAGCTAGATACGCGCGCTATCTAGCGGGAGAGAGGAGGGAGCGGAGGAGGAACCGGATGAAGACCAGTTTCATCGCGATGATGCTCATTCTGACCGCAGCTCTCTTCTATGTGATGATAGTTTAGATGATCGATATCGACTTGTAATGTGAAGACAAACTCGCTACTCGCGGTCTCGAGACTTATAATGTTCTAACTATGTTCGGTATTTTGAATTCAGAGACTAATATGATGAATTGTATTCGGAGACTAATCTTCTATTGTATTCGATAAATCTGCTGTTTATATGTTGTGCTGTCTATATTCTGTGCAGTAATATATTTTATAACCTGTGCAAATATCAAAAAAGAAAAAAAATCCTAATATTTATACTAGTGGCGCACCATACTGCACTTTAGTGGCGCACTGCAATAAACACACTAGTGGCGCATTATCTAGAAGTGCGCCATTAGTAACCCAGAGCACAAGGTAAATATGGCCCCCTGGGAGGCATAGTAATGGCGCATTGGTGGACATAGTAATGGCGCACGGTGTGGTGCGCCACTATTATCTAGGATACTAGTGGCGCACCAGAGGTGTGGCATTACTATTTGTTACTAGTGGCATGCTAATAGTGGCGCACCTGTAATGCGCCATTAATAGCAAAAACAGGTGCGCCACTAACAGCCCTTTTCCTAGTAGTGGTATTGCGTGAAAGTTGAAAATTTTTGAGAACATCAAAATTATGAAACAATTGCTTGGCTTGTCATCGGGGTTGTGAATGATTTAAATATTTTGTGTGATGAAGATGGAGCATAGCCAGACTATATGACTTTGTAGGGATAAGCTTTCTTTGGCCATGCTATTTGAGAAGACATAATTGCCTTGTTAGTATGCTTGAACTATTATTTTTGATTGTTCCATGCTATTATATTATCTGTTTTGGATGTTTTATATACATTAAAATGCTAGTTTATATTATTTTTGGGACTCTATTAACCTAGAGCCCAGTGCCAGTTTCTATTTTTTTCCTTGTTTTAGAGTTTCGCAGAAAAGGAATACAACCAAACGGAATAAAACTTCCACGATGATTTTTCTTGGACCAGAAGACATCCAAAGGACATGGAGTGCAAGTCAGACAGGCCACGACGCGGCCATAAGGACGGAGGGCACGCCCCCCACCCTTGTGCCCCCCCCCCCCCCCCCCCCCGTGATTCCACCGACCTAGTTTCTTCACCTATATCCCAAAACCAGCAGAGAGAGCCACGAAAACACTTTTCCACCGCCGCAACCTTCTATACCCGTGAGATCCCATCTAAGGGCCTTCTCCGGCGTCCTGCCGAAGGGGGATTCGATCACGGAGCGCTTCTACATCAACACCATTGCCCTTTCGATGAAGCGTGATTAGTTTACCACAGACCTATGGGTCCATAGCTAGTAGCTAGATGCCTTATTCTCTCTCATTGATTCTCAATACCATGTTCTCCTCGATGTTCTTGGAGATCTATTCGATGTAACAATTTTTTGCGAGGTGTTTGCCGAGATGAGATGAATTGTGGATTTATGATCAGCTTATCTATGAATATTATTTGAATCTTCTCTAAATTCTTATATGCATGATTTGATATTTTGCAAGTCTCTTCGAACTATCGATTTGGTTTGGCCAACTAGATTGGTTTTTCTTGCAATGGGAGAAGTGCTTAGCTTTGGGTTCAATCTTGCGGTGTCCTTTCCTAGTGATAGTAGGGGTAGCAAGGCACATATTGTATTGTTGCCATCGAGGATAAAAAGATGGGATTTTCACCATATTGCTTGATTTAATTCCTCTACATCATGTCATCTTGCTAAATGCGTTACTCTGTTCTTTATGAACTTAATACTCTAGATGCATGCTGGATAGCGGTCGATGTGTGGAGAAATAGTAGTAGATGCAGAATCATTTTGGTCTACTTAACATGGACGTGATGCCTATATTCATGATCACTGCCTTAGATATAGTCATAACTTTGTGCTTTTCTATCAATTGCTCGGCAGTAATTTGTTCACCCACCGTAATATTTTCTATCTTGAGAGAAGCCTCTAGTGAAACCTATGCCCCCCGGGTCTATTTTCCATCATACAAGTTCTAGTTTCCATCATATTAGGTTTCTGATATACTACTTTGCAATCTTTTACTTTCCGATCTATAAACCAAAAATACCAAAAATATTTTCTTTACCGTTTATCTATCTCTATCAGATCTCACCTTTGCAAGTAACCTTGAAGGGATTGACAACCCCTTTATCGCGTTGGGTGCAAGTTGTTGTTTGTTTATGCAGGTATTCGGTGACTTGTGCGTTGTCTCCTACTAGATTGATACCTTGGTTCTCAAAACTGATGGAAATACTTACTCTACTTTGCTGCATCACCCTTTCCTCTTCATGGAAAAAACCAGCGCAAGCTCAAGAAGTAGCATGGACTAAGCTAGAATCTAGAAACATTTTATTCAAAAGGAGAGGACAAGGTAATATGGGCTCTTTGTCAAATCAACAATAATGCATATGAGAGCCACTCAACATTTTCATCATGGTCTTCCCCTCGGTATGACTCAATAAACGAAAAAGAAATTTAGAGAAACACACTGAAATATTTTTGGTGTTTTTGGTTTTCCTGGAAGAAAGCAAATAAAAAGGAAAAACAAACAACAAGAAAAACTATTTACACGGTAAATCTCCCAACAAGCAGGAAGAAGAACAAGGAAATCTTTTTGGGTTTTCTTTTTAATACTACAACTAACTAAGCTTGGAAGAAAAACTGAAAAGAAGAAGGAATTTTTTTGGATTTTTCAAAGTTTTTCAAACACACAAGAAGCGGGGAAAATAAATCTAGCATGGATATACAATGAAAAGGTGTGAACACCGACAACTGGAATGAAATGTGTGAACATGTATGTAATGTCGGTGGTAATACATACTCCCCCAAGCTTAGGCTTTTGGCCTAACTTGGTAATCACTGTCAGTAGCCTGCATAGTGGTCGGACTGATAGCTCACGAAGGCTCTAGGTGCAGACGCCTCAGCCCACCACGCTGCCAGACCGTTGCGTTATATGCTCGGGCCTCGCTCTCAAGAACATAATATGTTCCTTTGCTGTGAACATCAAAGAGAGCAGGCACAGGAAAAAAGGTGTCCGCAATGAACCTTTTATTAAACAACAGGTTATAAGTAAAATTATGGGCTTCACCACTAAGGATCTTATGACGTTTCATAGCATCAAAGTCCAAGTACTACATGGGTAGGATGGGGTCATAAGGCCAAGGTGAAACACCCAAATCTCTTGCTAAGCGTGTGGCATAAATTCCACCATAAAAATATCCACTACTAGCGTTGTGTTGCAACCTGCATGCAACAATCGCTCCAAGGTTGTCACCGGTGAAAGTGGTGCGTATGAGGCTCAAGTCTAGAGCACAAAGTGTACTACAATCTTGTTTGCCTACAATGCATTTTCCATTAAATGGTGCAAAGTATTCTATTAAAGGAAAATGAATGCTCTTTATTCTACCTCGTGTCACTCCTCTAGTCTCACCATAGCAAAGACTAGTCAAGAATATCTCAAACTTAGATCTTGGTGGTTCATCCAATGAACCCCAAAATGGAATTTTGCAGTAGTTAGAAAATGTCTCTAAGGATAGAGTAAAAGGATAGTCATATAGTTTAAACGTCACTGTAGACTCACGAGGATGGAATTTAAATTCTTTAGTAAATGATTCAGTGAGGCTAAGGTGTTGGTTGCACTTATCTGCAATGTAGGGACTGAGCTCGGCATTGTGAACATATTGCTCAAATTCTTATTTAATGCCCACACCCACCATAAAATTGTTGCATGGCCATAAACATGATTTGGTGGCAGCATATCGTATGGAATTTTAACTTGATTCAACATAAGACCGACAAACGGAATATGCCTCTGAGGACCTCCTCCTCGAAGAACTCCTCCCAAAGAGTTTCATCATATTTGCGTACAATTTTCTGAAAATTTTAGGGTCACAAAATTTTGTTAACAGAACTTCACAAGATTGAAAGCAACTACTCATAGGGATGCATAGAGGCCATATCAAGCATTCAAACTACTTAGAACTCTAAGAATTCAACATGCAAGCTCATCTACAACAGCACCAAGAGTAGCTAATTATTCAAAATATAAACCACTAAAGCAAAAACTATTTGGACCAACAGAGGAGTCACATACCAAGCAACACTCCCCCGAAACAGTTTTGGAAACGGAACTTCGAGCAAAGAGATCGGAATCCACGGGTTTGAGAGCAAGAACACGAGAGAGAGAGAGAGAGAGAGAGAGATAGAGAGAGAGAGAGGGAGAGAGAGAGCAATGGTGAATTTTTTTCTAGAGGTAGGTGGTGACATGGGATGCAGAGATAAGTGAGGAGGCCCACATGGGGACCACAACCCACCAGGTCATGCATGGGGATGCTAATCAACGGGCAAAAAAACTTCATCTAGATCTCCTTTCTTTTCTGTGTTTCTATGTTTTTCTTTATGTCTAATTCATTGCAAATCTTTTAGCTAATTCCTTACAAATCTTTGTGAGATTCCAATTGCCAAGTGAGCCGAGTTGAAAATTTTGTTTTCCCTCTACATGGAACTCGGCCTCACCGATTCACGCCTTTTGGCTAGACCAAACCACCGAGATTACTTGTAGAAAGTTCATCGGTACTACGGACATGGACTAACCCGGACTGACTGATATGAATCATCAATGACACTGCCAACTCGGTGTCACCGATGAAAATGGATCGGCGTTACCGATTTCACTGCTGAGAAAACTTGTTGCCCTTGCATATTTCATTTCTTCTCCAGCTCAACTCAATGATTCTTATCCTCTACTCGCATCTTAATTTACATGTTGCTTTGTAATGTGTCTCAAGGATCAAACCTATTTGACTCATGCTCCAGAGGTTCCCTTCTTGGAAATTGATGTCCAAGGGGGAGAGAGAGCAACATCAAAGCTTATGTACGTCCTAACTCTTCCAGATGCCAGTAAAACAAGAGGAGAGAAGTCACATGTCTTTAAGAGGAAAGACATGTCAATATATGGTTTCATTGCTTCAATTTTTCTTTAATTTTTCTTTCTCTAATTTTCTCCCCTAGATATGGACTCCAAATGAAGTACTAAGTACTCACCCATTTCATGTCATCCCAGTCTTGGTACTCTTCTGGTTTCCTGAACTTGCTTTAATTAGAGCGTTCATGTGTATCTAACCTTGTTTTCTCAAGTTCACCTCTTCCAAATCTAGCTGAAGACCACAAGGTAAGTATACGCATCACACTCATGTGCATGATGGTCTCTTGCTGCTGCACATATTGTTTGCAAGAAGGATTCACGAACATGAAGGTACACTTATTTTATTTACATCATCTGCTCTGATGTATATAGCCAAGATACATGTAACTCATTGCTTGCTCTGACATTCCTATGCATTCACATGTTCTTATATTCCATCTTTACATGATTGAATACATGCAGGGGAGCCTATGCATGTTACACGTCCTTCCAAAGCTTTACTTGTTAGTCTTTATATCTTTATCTAAAGATTTGATGTATATTGTCATCAATTACCAAAAAGGGGGAGATTGAAAGCACAAGTGCTCCCTGGGTGATTTTCATAATTAATGTGAACATATCTCTTGTTGGACTAATACTTTTATCTATTATATTTCAGATGAGTTCAACAATGGCGTGGCAGGGACAAGAGGATGTGGAACCCCTTCAAAATGCTAAGGACGGCAAAGGCTCAAGACTCTTCATTTTCATTTTACTGATCCAATATCACATTGAGTCCATAGGAAATCCACTACTATTTAAAGGGGATGAGGTGTTGCTTAATGGTCTACTTGCTCAAAGTGCTTAGTGATATTGCTCCAAAACCCTCAGCCACTTTGTCATTTCCACATATGTCCAAAACCTAAAAGTCAAACTCGGCCTCACTGGTTTGATCTATCCGGCGCCACCGAGTTCATTTGACCTAGCCACTTCTAGAAAACCTAGACAATTTGGTCTCACCAATCGGGATCTCGGTCTCACCAAGATGGCCTTGCAAACTCTCTATTGCCTATTGTAATTATTTTGGTCTCACCGAAATGTGCAATCGGTCCCACCAAGTTTGCTTGACCAACTCTCTGTTTGCTCATTGCTGAAATCGGTCTCACTGAGTTTATGGAATCAGTCTCACCGAGATGATGATTTTCCCTAACCCTAGCACATCAGTCCCATCGAGTTGATCATGTTGGTCCCACTGAGATTCCTAACATTCACATTTTGAACTGAATCGGTCTCATCGAGTTCTTCTATTCGGTCTGACCGAGTTGGGTCAAATGTGTGTAACGGTTGGATTTTGTGTGGAGGCTATACATACCCCTCTACCCCTTCTCCATTAAAGAGAGAGCCGTTAGAATGTGCTTACACTTCCACTACTCATTTTCTGAGAGAGAACCACCTACTCATGTGTTGAGACCAAGTCATTCGAATCCAACCACAAGAATCTTGATCTCTAGCCTTCCCAAATTTGCTTTTCACTCAAATCATCTTCCCATCATAGCCAAATCTGTGAGAGAGAGTTGAGTGTTGGGGAGACTATCATTTGAAGCACAAGAGCAAGGAGTTCATCATCATCACACCATCTATTACCTTTTGGAGAGTGGTGCCTCCTAGATTGGTTAGGTGTCACTTGGGAGTCTCCGACAAGATTGTGGAGTTGAACCAAGGAGTTTGTAAGGGCAAGGAGATTGCCTACTTCGTGAAGATCTACCCGAGTGAGGCAAGTTCTTCGTGGGTGATGGCCATGGTGTGATAGACAAGGTTGCTTCTTCATGGACCCTTCATGGGTGGAGCCCTCCGTGGACTCGCGCAACTGTTACCCTGTGTGGGTTAAAGTCTCCATCAACGTGGATGTACGATAGCACCACCTATCAGAACCACACCAAAAATCTCTATGTCTTCATTGCGTTTGCACACTCCAATCCCATCCCTTTACTTTCTTGCAATTAGAATGCTTTACTCTTTCCGCTGCTCATACTCTTGCCATGCTTGCTTGAAATGTATTGTGAATTCTTAAACTTGTATTAAAACTCCACCTCAACTTGAAGAACTGAAAAACTGCTACTTTTGCTTGTTGAGGGTCTAATCACCCCCCCTCTAGACACCTCTTCTCGATCGTTTCAACTTACAACTCAAAAAGTTACAAATCGATACTAGAAAAAATATGACTCTATATGAATGCCTCTGGCGGTGTACTAGGATGTGCAATGATCTAGCGTAACATGTATAAAAAATGATAAACGGTGGCTGAGCTGCAAATACTATGTCAGCTTTATGATCATGCAAAGCAATATGAAAATGAGGATGTGCGTCATAATAACGGCGGTGGAAGTTGCATGGAAATGTATTTCAGAATGGCTATTGAAATGCCATAATATGTAGGTATGGTGGCTGTTTTGAGGAAGATGTAAGGAGGCTTATGTGTGATAGAGCATATCATATCATGGGGTTTGGATGCACTGGTGATGTTTGCACCACATCTCAAGGTGAGAAAGGGCAATGCATGGTACCGAAGCGGCTAGCAAATTGCGGAAAGGTGAGAGTGCGTATAATTCATGGACTCGCATTAGTCATAAAGAACTCACATACTTATTGCAAACGTTTGTTAGCCCTCGAAGCAAAGTACTACTACGCATGCCCCTAGGGGATAGATTGGTAGGAAAAGACCATCGCTCCTCCCCGACCGCCACTCATAAGGAAGACAATCAATAATAAATCATGCTCTAACTTCATAGCATAATGAGAGACTATATGTGCATGCTTCGAGAATCACAAAATCCAATATTCTTACTAAACCACAATTACTCACTAGCACAACTCATATATGACCACCTTTATATCTCAAAAATATTGCAAGGAATCAAACTTATCATATTCAGTGATCTACATGAAAGTTTTTATTATATCCCTCTTGAATACCTATCATATTAGGATCAAATTCATAACTTGTACTAATTGGCATTACTATTATAAACTCTCAAAAATATATAAGTGAATCATGAGAGTGTAACTATTTCTTTAAAATATAACCACCTCCATGCTCTAAAAGATATAAGTGAAGCACTAGAGCGACTGCCTAGCTCAAAAGATATAAGTGAAGCACATAGAGTATTATAACAAATCACGAATAATGTGCGTTCCTCTCAAAGTGTGTTCAACAAAGATGATTCTGGCAAACTAAAAAGCAAACAAATCAAAGACTCAAATAATACATGACGCTCCAAGCAAAACTCATATCATGTGGTGAATAAAAATATAGCTCCAAGTAATATTACTGATAGCTGGTAGAAGAAAGAGGGGATGCCTTCTGGGGCATCCCCGAGCTTAGATACTTGGGATTTCTTGAATATTACCTTGGGGTGCCTCGTGAATCCCCAAGCTTAGGATATTGCTACTCGTTATCACTTCGTCCATTGTGGTCTCACTCAAAACATGAAAACTTCAGCACACAAAACTCAACAGAAAACTCGTGAGATCCATTAGTATAACAAAGCAAATCACCACTTTAGGTACTATTGTAAACCCATTCATATTTTATTATTGCATTATACCTACTATATTCTAACATGACCATGGCTTATACCCCTCGATACAATCCATAGATTCACCAAAACAAGCAAACAACACAACGAAAACAGAATCTATCAAAAACAGAATAGTCTGTACTGATTCGAACAATGACCATGCTTTTGTAACTCCAAAAATTCTAAAAAATTAGGAAAACGTGGGAAATTTGTATATCAATTATGTGTAAAAAATTAGAATTTTAGCGCGCTCCAACAAATTTTAACAATTCTACTATTGGATGGAAAAGTTTTTGTTTTTCACAGAATCAAAGAAACTATCATCGAAATCATCCCAATGGCTTTACTTGGCACAAACACTAATTAAATCACAAAAATGCAACCATAACAGTGATACATCTCCAACTTATCTACTTTTCCTAATGCTTTTCCTCTTGTTTTGGACTCTAATTTGAATGGAACTAACCCCGGACTGACGATGTTTTCAGTAGAACTACCATGGTGTTGTTTTTGTGCAAAAATAAAAGTTCTTGGAATGGAACGAAATTTTGCGAGGATTTTTTATACAATGAAATAGAATTTCTGGAGCCAAGATCCACAGGAGGGGGGCACGTGGGTGGGCACAACCCACCAGGGCGCGCAGACCCAAAAACCGGCGCTATAAAATCCTATTTTTCCAAAAAAAATCGGGGAGAAAGAGTTATCGCGATCCATGAGACGGAGCCACCGTCACCTCCTGTTCTTCATCGGGAGGCTAGATCTGGAGGCCGTTTGGGGCTCCGGAGAATGGGATCTTCGTTCTTCGTCATCACCAACCCTTCTCCATCGCGAATTCCATGATGCTCCCCATCGGGAGTGAGTAATTCCTTCGTAGGCTCGCTGGTCAGTGAGGAGTTGGATGAGATTCACCATGTAATCGACTTAGTTTTGTTAGGGCTTGATCCCTAGTATTCACTATGTTCTAAGATCGATGTTTCTATGACTTTGCCAAGCTTAATGCTTGTCACTTTGGGCCCGGGTGCCATGATTTCAGATCTAAACCATTTATGTTATCACCATTATATCCATGTTCTAGATCTGATCTTGCAAGTTATAGTCACCTACTACGTGTTCTGATCCGGCAACCCCGGAGTGACAATAGTCGGGACCACTCCTGGTGATGACCGTAGTTTCAGGAGTTCATGTATGCACCGTGTGTTAATGCTTTGTTCCGGTTCTCTATTAAAAGAAGGCCTTAATATCCCTTAGTTTCCAATAGGACCCCGCTGTCACGGGAGGGTAGGAGAAAAGATGACATGCAAGTTCTTTCCATAAGCACGTATGACTATTTACGGAATACATGCCTACATTTTATTGATGAATTGGAGCTAGTGTCGTATTACCCTAGGCTATAACTATCTCATGATGAATATCATCCAACAAGTCACTGATCCAATGCCTACGAATTTATCTTATATTGATCTTGCTAAGTTACTACTGCTGCTGTTACTGTTGCACTTGTTACAAAAGTACTGCTACCAGTATTATCGTTACTGTTACTGTTGTCACTATTATCAAAACTATCATATTACTTTTCCACTGATCACGTTGCTGCAGATAATTAATCTCCAGGTGTGGTTGAATTGACAACTCAGCTGCTAATACCTTCAAATATTCTTTGGCTCCCCTTGTGTCGAATCTATAAATTTGGGTTGAATATTCTACCCTCAAAAACTGTTGCTTTCCCCTATACTTGTGGGTTATCAAATAGTAGCATAATTGTGTGCAAACTAAAAACAGAAAAGAACTAGAAAACATAAGATAACTATTGGGTTGCCCCCCAACAACCGCTATTGTTTTATGCCCCTAGCTAGGCGTAATGCATAGTTTCAAGTGTTTGAATCCTTCTTTTTTCATCTAGAGATGTGTCTTTATCAAGAGGTTTTTCAAAGATAACATGAAACACATCATCAAACAAAATCTTAGTATCATTAAGTTGGCCATCTTCAATCCCTTCTTGGTTCCCTTTTACAATCCAAGAGTATTGTTTATTAATACCATTGAAAACTTGTTGGATTATGTTTAAATTAGGGACTTCATTTTTGGTATTCTAAAAAATAATGTGATTATCACGAAATAAATTTCTCAAAAAGTAATCTTTGTGATATAAATTTCATCTATCACTAGTTTTCACGACTCATACAATAAAAATGAAAGATCTCTCTAGCTTCTCGCACTATGTAATAAAATTCATTTATAAGGATAAGGGTAGCTATCTTTTTAGCCTTAGGATTGTTTAGAACAAGCAACTCATAAAAAAATCTTTGCAAAGTAGGATGGGTGCGAATGAATCATCTGTCAAGTTTGAGGACTAGTGCAGAAATAGCTTCGACATAATTTTTGGTTCTTTTAAGAAAAGGAATATCATCACAAACCAAAGTTCCTGTGCAATTAAAGAATTCTTGGATGACATTTTTTCTATGATATACCCATGCCCCATCACAAATGTTTTAGCATCCAAATTTGTAGGAATATCAACTTTATGAGGTTTACCATCCTCTCCGTTTTCAACGACAAAATCAGCCATGATAGCAACTTCAAGCAAGCAAACAAGCACACAAGCAAAAAAAGCAAACGGAAAAATATTTTTGTGTTTTTGTAAAAACGTTTTAGAAGTGGGGGAGACGAAAAGGAGAGGCAAATTGCAAATAATGTAAATGCATGGAGATGAAAGTTTATGCGATGGTACTTGATAGATGTTGATGATGTCTCCCCGGCAATGGTGCCAGAAATTCTTCCTGCTACTTGTGAGCTGCGTTGGGATTTCCCCGAAGAGGAGAGGGTGATGCAATACAATAGAGATAAGTATTTCCTTCAGTTAAGAACCAATGTTTTCAATCCAGTAGGAGAACCAAGCAACACCTCGTTAGTAGTACCTAGACATAAAATAACAAATACTTGCACCCAATGCAAACAAGGGGTTGTCAATCCCTTGGCGGTTAATTGCAAGGATCAAATCTCGCAGTGACAGATAGATAAATAAAAACACAAAATAAAATAAAGTAAATAAAATTGCAGCAAGATATTTTTGGATTTTAATATATTATAAAAATAGACCTGGGGCCATAGTTCTCACTAGAGTCTTCTCTCTTGAAAATAGCATACAGTGGTAAACAAATTACCGTTTGGCAATTGATAAAAAAGCGAATAATCGTGACGATATCCAAGGAAATGATCATGTATATAGGTATCATGTCCGAGACAAGTAGACCGACTCCTTCCTGCATCTACTACTATTACTCCACACATCAACCGCTATCCAGCTTGCATCTAGAGTATTAAGTTCATAAAGAACAGAGTAACGCCTTAATCAAGATGACATGATGTAGACAAAGTAACTCAAGAAATATGAATAAACCTCATCGTTTTATCCTAATGGAAACAATACGAATACACGTCTTGTCCCTTTCTATCACTGGGATATAGGTGACCGCAAGGTTGAACCCATCACAAAGCACCTCTCTCATTGCAAGATAAATCAATCTAGTTGACCAAACCAAATCAATAGATCGAAGAGAAATACAAAGCTATAATAATCATGAATAAAAGAGTATAGAGAAGACTCAAATAATATTCATGGATAATTTGATCATAAACTTACAATTCATACGATACCAACAAACACACCGCAAAAAGTGATTACATCGAATAGATCTCCAAAAACATCGAGGAGAACATTGTATTGAAGATCAAAGAGAGAGAAGAAGCCATCTAACTACTAGCTATGGACCCGTAGATCTGTGGTAAACCACTCACACATCATCGGAGGGCAGCAAGATTGATGTAGAAGCCCTCCGTGATTGATTCCCCCTCTGGCAGTGTGTCGAAAAAGGCCTCCAGATGAGATCTCGCGAGAACAGAACTTGCGGTGGCGGAAAAAGTGTTTTGGGTGGCTCTCTATCGGTTTTCCGATTTTAGACAATTTATAGAGGCGAAATTATGTCAAACAGAGTGAGGGGTGCATGGGGCACCAGGGCGCTCCCTGGTGGCTTGTGGGCCACTCCTCCGTCTTCTGATTTCCTCCTGAAGCTTCTAGGGTCTCTTATGTCCAGAAAATATCATCCAAAAGTTTTGTGGCATTTGTACTTCATTTGATACTGATATCTTGGAAAGCAAAAAACAGGCAAAAAATAGCAATAGGCACTTGGCACTAAGTTTATAAGTTAGTCCCCAGAAATGATATATAATGACATATAATTGCATATAAAACATCCTAGATGGATACTATAATACCATGGAACAATAAAAAAATATACGTTGTGGACGTATCACCCACTGGCCTTCGCCAGCTGCCAACTGGTCTTTGGGAGCCAACCGTCACGGATATACCGCTTGAGGACTTACTCCATCATTACCGAAGGAAGCCAACCACCACGCCCCCTCTCGCCAGCAGCCGCGACGACAGTCCTGAGGAATCCGCCAGATTTCTATTCAGTCAGATCATAGAAGCTGAGGAGTCCTCTCTCACAAAAAAGTCAAAGGAGGTCTGACAACAGGCAAAAGATTATGATGTGACAAGTCAGGACATTCACAATGATGAATTTTGACGATTCACCTTCCAGTAAAAATAAGTATTCAGCCGGCTCAAGGAGCTCACATCAATTCAACTATGAGGGCTAGTCCCGAGATAAGAAATTCGTGTGTATGGCACAATGATAATCTGATTGCAAAGCATTCAACGAAAATTGAGTGAAACAACAATTGTTACAAATTCTTTCTATGTAGAAAAAAGCAAGGAGCTCCCATGTCATCCCCCATGGCACAAGTAGGATTTCTCCCTAGAAAAACTGAATGCGTGGTTGCACAAAAGAAAGGTGTCTGATTGATGCTCCACGCAAAGGATATTTACCGGGGAAACCTGATCAGATCAGGCCTAGGCATCTCAGACCCCCACTTGGGATTTGATGATATGCCCATAGTCGGGCCACGAGCCATTCCTTGCCCACAGAGATCCAATACGGGTATCACCATGTTTTTTACAGATTGCTCGCCATTCACCTCCAAGAGGTATGATCAAAAGAGTCCACCGAGGTCTCTCGGCCGACCAACCAGTAGCACAATGAGTCCTTCAAACAGTCGGAGTTCAACCTGATGATGGACATCCGATTTTAGCAATGAAACCTCGACAGGCTCTGAGGCTACTGACGGGGTTATACCTAAGGGATAGGCCTAGGTACATATGTGGACCAACCTAAGGCTCAACCTAGTTAAGAATACGGTCCAGAAGACAATGAGCCAAGGGGCTAGAAACTAGGCCAATCGAAGTTGCAGCCCATGGCATCAGATACCAGGGGGCACTCATGAGTGGACCAAGTGCCTATAGTCTAATAGTGATCCCTCTGACGGACGAGACCCAGTAGTCGGTCACCAGGAAGGCGGGAGCAGTCAGCTACACCCTAGAGTACCATGCCCCCACGATGTAATCAATATCAACGTCATTCAATGGTAGTGTAATCTAGTTAAATCTGGCAGTTACTAGCAGTAATAGCCATGAGCAGTCGGTCATGCTTATGGCCTTCAATAACATTAATACCTGATCGTTAGGGCACTGCTCCTGATGTACTCTATATAAGCCGGGAGAAGGGCACCGATCTGAGGGTTGAACTCCCTCATGTTGTAACCTACACCAAAAGCAAAGAGCAGCAAAGGAGTAGGGTATTGCCTCCATCGAAGAGTGCCCGAACCTGTATAAATCCTTGAGCGTGCTCCGACCCTACTAATTGACAGATATGGTGCATGTACCTACACACACCATTAGTACTGTTAGTATTATATCCACGACAATTGGTATGTGTTGTTGCCAAATGGCAACCTTAGCTACCTCTCCCTCTCCTACTCGCTCGAACAAGAAAGAAGGAAGGAGATGACCATAGTGGACACAAGTTTCTCCGGCCGGCGCACGAACACCGCCACGGGCGCACGAACGCCTGAATCTTTTTTCTCTTTGCAATGTCTACATGGTGCTCTACTCAGTACAAACACACACCCACGGCGGCAGCTTTGTAGTCCTAGAGCAAACCCAACACCCACATTTCTCCAGCTAGCTATCCGCTGCGTGCAAACGATCAGCCCGGCCATGCACGCTACGCGCTTGACGCGGCCATCTCCACCGGCCGCTGCTAACAACCTGCTAAACACCGCAACTAATACATGCATGCATGCCCATCTAGCTAGCTCACATGCTAACCACCACGCCTCGCATACCACGAGCACACACGCACACCCATGCACACAGATCACACACACGAGCACATACTCATGTGTGGCTTATTCCTAACATTCTCCCCTCTAAGCCACGACCTCGCCGCCCATCCTGACAGGACTCCGGCCTCTCGTCGACTGCCACAGAGAACGCCCTTCTTCATCTCCGGCGACACACGCTGCAGCTTCTCTTCCTGGCGCACCAACGGCCTTGATTCCCTCAAGCTCGAACTCGACTCCGGATACTGCCATTACAACGTACGCGGGGGGTTTTATACCCAGGGACGCGCCGGGCATGCACCCATGTCCCGGCCCACGTCGAGCGCCCGTCCCGCCCGCTCTGCCCGCGCCCCCTCCGACATGCACGCACACGTCTGGGCGCGGCGAGCCCGCGATGGACCAGCTCAACGCGCACACCCCCGCTCGCCAATGGCCACCCTACACCACGGTCCCGCCACGTCTGACACGCCCGGCGCGCGCCCATACACGCGCCTGACACATCCGACACGAGTGCCGCGGCTCTGTGCCACGCGCCTTCACCGTTGTCGCGCCGAGCCGCCACGACGCGCTCGCCGCGCCGTCGTCGTCGTTGAAGCCGCCACCATGCAGGTCCTCCGCGGCCTCTTCACTGTGCCGCCGCAGCCACCGTGGCCTCCTCGCCACACCGCGCACCTCCATAGGCCGACACACGGCCCGGAGCATCGAGCAGCCGCCGGCGAACTCCGCCACCGCCGGCACGCCTCCGGCAAAAAGAACGACGCCCAAGATGAGCCAGCTCATGATACCAAATGTTGTTGCCAAACGGCAACCCTAGCTACCTCTCCCTCTCCTACTCGCTCGAACAAGAAAGAAGGAAGGAGATGACCATAGTGGACACAAGTTTCTCCGGCCGGCGCACGAACGCTGCCACGGGCGCACGAACGCCCGAATCTTTTTTCTCTTTGCAATGTCTACATGGTGCTCTACTCAGTACAAACACACACCCACGGCGGTAGCTTTGTAGTCCTACAGCAAACGCAACGCCCACGTTTCTCCAGCTAGCTATCCGCTGTATGCAAACGATCAGCCCGGCCATGCTACGCGCTTGACGCGGCCATCTCCACCGGCCGCTGCTAACAACCTGCTAAACACCGCAACTAATACATGCATGCATGCCCATCTAGCTAGCTCACATGCTGACCACCACGCCTCGCATACCACGAGCACACACGCACACCCATGCACACAGATCACACACACGAGCACATACTCATGCGTGGCTTATTCCTAACAGTATGAGCATCTATTAGAAACCTAGAGCGGCACATCTCTTTCAATCACATTTGGAGCAGCTCTAGCAAATTAAATCTTTTTTTGCTTGTGGTGGCACATGACATGGTTACCACAGGAGATATGATGATAAGAAGATGGATGCAGCTAGACAATCACTTCTGCCCAAATTGTGGCCAACGGTCCGAAGAAACTCTGATGCATCTGCTTTGGGACTGCAACTTTCCACAAATATGATGGGCGATTTTGATCCCCACCAAACAGAGATTTACTTATGTATTTGAAGAAACCATGTTTGCTAAGGCAGAGTTGCCTTCTCGTTTTTGTTTGAAAGTGGTCATGTCGGGAAGCTGGAGCATTTTGATTCAGATAAATGGTCAAGTTTTTAGAAATATACAACCAACAGTTCAGAATTGGAAATTCACTCTCATAGAAGATTTGCATGTTCTTAAGATAAAGTTGAAGGATAAGTATTCAGAAGAGTTTCAACAGTGGATCGCACAAAAATTCTAATACAATGATGATCATGTTCCCAAAACTGGTGTTGGTTAAGCTATGGTGTTATACTCATGTAGGAATTTTGCTTTTGCTTTTTTCCTTTTTTTCTCCTACCTCCATTGTAACATACTACCTCCGTCCTGTTTTATCGGTCCCTTCATAATTTGTGCCAAATTTAACCATAGATTTAACTAATAAAATGTTAATGCATGTCACGAAAAATTATATCATTGAATTCGTAATATTTTTGCTCTGTATAATTTATATTTCATTAGTTAAAATCTTCAAAATAGGATCCTAAATACAAGAAGGATTAATAAAACCAGGACAGACGTAGTATTGTTTATAGTCATGAAACCCCCTTTTTTGCCGAATATAGTCATGAAAACTTACCGTAGAACAATTGTTCTATGATGTGCGGCTCAAAAAAAAAAACCCTCAAGTATCCCTGCTTAAATTATTGCCTAGGCAAATATTATCAAAATGTATACCAGCTTTGACATAATGCATGCATGTGTAGTTTGACTCGTTAAACTAAGATATTGTTTTTCCGCAAAAAAAAAACTAAGATATCGTTGACCTCGCTACCACATTTCCGTCGGAAAACAAAACAAGCTGATACATTGTACTTACAAATTTGAACGAGCGATACGTTCAAGTCACCGAGCTGATTGGTCACTGAGCTCAGCTAGGTGCCACACAGCTGTCACTGTGATGGATGTAGATGCATATCCACGTACGCATGCATGCATATGCATTTGTCAACGCCCTGGATTTGGGACGCCACACATAAAACTGCGCCGGATGAAACAAAGTAGCTAGGCGAAAACTTAGAGTCTATGTGCTATCGCAAAGCTATGATATTCCTCTATATATATTATCTTATTTTTCGAGGGAATATATATTATCTTGTTGACGTCAACGGATAGTTTAATCCTTCGTCTACTTGTCGTCATGGCCAGAGTTGAAACTGTCTAATCGTCTTAATTAATTTATTTTGTACCCAAATGTGCGTGTCCATTTTTCCTTTGGCTGTTGACTGTTTATCTATATCTTTGTTGTAAGTCGCAGGTAGCTACTACGTACTCGCCTCTGAAAATGCATGCGTTATGATGTGGTTTCTGCGAATGCCCATTGTTTTGTCTAATACCGCTTACAAGCTTTTGGTGACTATGTCTCCTTTCTGGACAAAAGTCATACAGGTCGGCTTATATGTATTAAGAAACTAAGATTGACTGTACGTAATAGTCTTTTGTGTGTGGCTTTGGCATGATTCAGTCGAAATGCTCAAATCAAACAACCATAACTTCACATAGTCGGCCATCAAGGCAGGACAACAAAATTATACAAGAACTGCCCGCAGACAACAAAATTATACAAATTAATAACAATTTGTACCTTATACAAATGGACAGTGTTTCTTGAATAGCAAAAGTTGGGCCTTTTTAGGTCCGCACCTTATCCCATCCCGCGTCGCTCCCGCGGGCGATGGGGAGGGCGACCTAACCATCGCCGCCAGCGCCCCCCTCCTCCCTCGCCGCCGCCGGCGGCGGGGCCCCTTTCGTCCCTTCATGCGGGGAGGCCGGCGTGGGCTGACAGCTCCGGACTGGGTGGTGGCGCTCCCGTGGGGCTCCTCCGCGCGGCGTCGCACTGGCGTTGGTGGTGGCGCGCGGGTGCGGTGGTGGCGCGACGGGCCACGTCCTGGTGGTGCACGGCCGCGTGTGATACGTCTCCAACGTATCTATAATTTTTAATTGCTCCATACTATATTATCTACTGTTTTGGATGTTTATGGGCTTTATTATACACTTTTATATAATTTTTGGGAATAACCTATTAACCCAAAGCCGAGTGCCAGTTTCTGTTTTTACCTTGTTTTAGGGTTTCGAAGAAAAGGAAAATCACACGAAGTCCAATTGACCTGAAACTTCACGGAACTCATTTTTGGAAGGAAAGAAGCCCAGAAGACTTGAAGTGCACGTAACGGAAACTTCGAGGAGGCCACGAGGTAGGGGGGCGCGGCCAACCCCAGCGCGCCCTCCACCCTCATGGGCCCCTCGTGGCCCCCCTGACGTACTTCTTCCGCCTATATATCTCCATATACCCTAAAAACATACGAGAGCACAATAGATCGGGAGTTCCGCCGCCAAAAGCCTCCGTAGCCACCGAAAACCAATCTAGACCCGTTCCGGCACCCTGTCAGATGGGGAATCCCTCTCCGGTGGCCATCTTCATCATCCCGGTGCTCTCCATGACGAGGAGGGAGTAGTTCTCCCTCGGGGCTGAGGGTATGTACCAGTAGCTATGTGTTTGATCTCTCTCTCTCTCTCTCTCTCGTGTTCTTAAGGTGGTACGATCTTGATGTATCGCGACCTTTGCTATTATAGTTGGATCTTATGTTTCTCCTCCCCCTCTACTCTCTTGTAATGAATTGAGTTTCCCCCTTGAAGTAATCTTAACGGATTGAGTCTTTAAAGATTTGAGAACACTTGATGTATGTCTTGCCGTGCATCTATGTGGTGACAATGGGATACCACGTGAATCACTTGATGTATGTTTTAGTGATCAACTTGCGGGTTCCGCCCATGAACCTATGCATAGGGGTTGGCACATGTTTTCGTCGTGATTCTCTGGTAGGAACTTTGGGGCACTCTTTGAGGTTCTATGTGTTGGTTGAATAGATGAATCTGAGATTGTGTGATGCATATCGTATAATCATACCGACGGATACTTGAGGTGTCATTGGAGTATCTGGGTGACATTAGGGTTTTGCTTGATTTGTTTCTTAAGGTGTTATTCTAGTACGAACTCTATGGCTGTTTGTGACACTTATATGAATAGCCCAACAGATTGATTGGAAAGAATAACTTCAAGGTGGTTTCGTACCCTACCATAATCTCTATGTTCGTTCTCCGCTATTAGTGACTTTGGAGTGACTCTTTGTTGCATGTTGAGGGATAGTTATGTGATCCAATTATGTTATCATTGTTGAGAGGACTTGCACTAGTGAAAGTATGAACCCTAGGCCTTGTTTCCTACCATTGCAATACCGTTTACGCTCACTTTTATCATTAGTTACCTTGCTGTTTTTATAATTTCAGATTATAAATACCTTTATCTACCATCCATATACCACTTGCATCACCATCTCTTCGCCGAACTAGTGCACCTATACAATTTACCATTGTATTGGGTGTGTTGGGGACACAAGAGACTCTTTGTTATTTGGTTGCAGGGTTGCTTGAGAGAGACCATCTTCTTCCTACGCCTCCTACGGATTGATAAACCTTAGGTCATCCACTTGTGGGATATTTGCTATTGTCGTACAAACCTCTGCACTTGGAGGCCCAACAACGTCTACAAGAAGAAGGTTATGTAGTAGACATCAAGCTCTTTTGTGGCGCCGTTGCCGGGAAGGTTAGCGCTTGAAGGTATATATTTAGATCTTGCAACCGAGTCTTTTAGTTTCTTGTTTTATCACTAGTTTAGTTTATAAAAGAAAATTACAAAAAAATGGAATTAAGTTTGCCTCATACACTTCGTCTTTTTAATATCTTTCGTGAGTATGATGGAAAGGATAATTGTGCTCAAGTGCTAGAAGAAGAATGCATTAAAATGTTTGGCACTAAATATTTGAATGATGAGCATGATTGCAATGTTGTTAGTATGAATTCTTTGAATATCCATGATGCTAATGATATGTAAATCCACAAGCTTGGGGAAGCTATGTTTGATGAAGATGATATTTTTTGTCCCCCAAGTTTTGATAAGCAAATTCGTTATGATGAAAGCATGCCTCCTATCTATGATGACTATTGTGATGACACATATGCTTCAAAGAATAATGATAACAATGAAAGTTGTCATCTAGATTTCAATTTTCAATCCCATGATAGTTACTTTGTTGAGTTTGCTCCCACTACTATTCATGAGAAGAATTTTGCTTATGTGGAGAGTAGTAAATTTTCTATGATTGTAGATCATGAAAAGAATGCTTTAGGTTATGGTTATATTTTTGAATTCATTCAGCATGCTACTGAAAATTATTATGAGGGAGGAATATATGCTTGTAGGAATTGCAATAATATCAAGTTTCCTCTCTATGTGCTTAAAGTTTTAAAGTTATGCTTGTTTTACCATCCTATGAAAGTTGACTCTTGTTCCCACAAGTTGTTTGCTTACAAAATCCCTATGCATAGGAAGTGGGTTAGGCTTAAAGGTGCTAGTCATATTCTTCATGATTCTCTCTTTATGTTTCAATTCTTATCTTTTATGTGAGCATCATTGAAATCATGATGCCTAGCTAGGGCCATTAAACGATAGCGCTTGTTGGGAGGCAACCCAACTTTATTTTTGTTCCTTGCTTTTGGTTCCTGTTTAGTAATAAATAATTCATCTAGCCTCTATTTAGATGTGGTTTTATGCTTTTAATTAGTGTTTGTGCCAAGTAGAACCTTTGGGAAGACTAGGGGAGAGTCTTGTTGATCATGCTGTAAAAAACAGAAACTTTAGCGCTCACGAGAATTGCTTCCATTTTTATTTGGAAAGTGATATTTAGTTAATTATTTTTTCAGATAATTAATATATAAATTCCTCAGGTCCAGAAATTTATTTTAGAATTTTATGAGTTCCAGAAGTATACGTTTGATCCAGATTACTACAGACTGTTCTGTTTTTTGACAGATTCTGTTTTTCATGTGTTGTTTGCTTATTTTAATGAGTCTATGGCTAGTAAAATAGTTTATAAACCATAGAGAAGTTGGAATACAGTAGGTTTAACACCAATATAAATAAATAATGAGTTCATTACAGTACCTTGAAGTGGTGATTTACTTTCTTATACCAACGGAGCTTATGAGTTTTCTGTTAAGTTTTGTGTTGTGTAGTTTTCAAGTTTTGGGTAAAGATTCGATGGACTATGGAATAAGGAGTGGCAAGAGCCTACGCTTGGGGATTCCCAAGGCACCCCAAGTTAATATTCAAGGACAACCAAAAGCCTAATCTTGAGGATGCCCCGGAAGGCATCCCCTCTTTCATCTTCATTCATCGGTAACTTTACTTGGAGCTATATTTTTATTCGCCACATGATATGTGTTTTGCTTGGAGCGTCATTTTATTTTATTTTGTTTTACTTGCTGTTTGAATAAAATACCAAGATCTTAAATTATTAAATGTTAGAGAGTCTTCACATAGTTGCATAATTATTCGACTACTCATTGATCTTCACTTAAATCTTTCGGAGTAGTTTGTCATTTGCTCTAGTGCTTCACTTATATCTTTTAGAGCATGATGGTAGTTTTATTTTGAAGAAATAGATGAACTCTCATCCTTAACTTAGATTATTTTGAGAGTCTTAAATAGCATGGTAATTTGCTTAAAATCCTAATACTCTAGGTTTTCAAGAATAATAAAATTCTCTTATGAGTGTGTTGGATACTATGAGAAGTTTGATACTTGATAATTGTTTTGAGATATGAGGATGGTGATATTAGAGTCATGCTAGTTGAGTAGTTGTGAATTTTAGAAATGCTTGTGTTAAAGTTTGTGATTCCCGTAGCATTCACGTATGGTGAACCGTTAAGTGATGAAGTCGGAGCATGATTTATTTATTGATTGTCTTTCTTATGAGTAGCGGTCGGGGACGAGCGATGGTCTTTTCCTACCAATCTATCCTCCTAGGAGAATGCGCGTAATACTTTGCTTTGATAACTTCTAGATTTTTGCAATAAGTATATGAGTTCTTTATGACTAATGTTGAGTCCATGGATTATACGCACATTCCTTAATTCCACCATTGCTAGCCTCTGTAATACCGCGCACTTTTCGCCGGTATCATACACCCACCAAATACCTTCCTCAAAACAGCCACCATACCTACCTATTATGGCATTTCCATAGCCATTCCGAGATATATTGCCATGCAACTTTCCAGCGTTCCGTTATTATGAAACGCTTCATCATTGTCATATTGCTTTGCATGATCATGTAGTTGACATCGTATTTGTGGAAAGCCACCATTCATAATTCTTTCATACATGTCACTCATGCATCATTGCATATCCCGGTACACCGCCGGAGGCATTCATATAGAGTCATATTTTGTTCTAAGTATCGAGTTGTAATTGTTGAGTTGTAAGAAAAATAAAAGTGTGATGATCATCATTATTAGAGCATTATCCCAGTGAGGAAAGGATGATGGAGACTATGATTCCCCCACAAGTCGGGATGAGACTTCGGACGAAAATAAATAAATAAATAAAAGAGGCCAAAGAAGCCCAAATAAAAAAATAGAAAGAAAAGAGGCCATAAAAAAGAGAAAAGGCCCAAATAAAAAAATAAAAAAATAAGAGAAAAAGAGAGAAGGGGCAATGCTACTATCCTTTTACCACACTTGTGCTTCAAAGTAGCACCATGATCTTCATGATAGAGAGTCTCCTATGTTTTCACTTTCATATACTAGTGGGAATCTTTCATTATAGAACTTGGCTTTGTATATTCCAATGATGGGCTTCCTCAAATTTCCCTAGGTCTTCGTGAGCAAGCGAGTTGGATGCACACCCACTTAGTTTCTTTTTGAGCTTTCATATACTTATAGGTCTAGTGCATCCGTTGCATGGCAATCCCTACTCACTCACATTGATATCTATTGATGGGCATCTCCATAGCCCGTTGATACGCCTAGTTGATGTGAGACTATCTTCTCCTTTTTGTCTTCTCCACAACCACCATTCTATTCCACCTATAGTGCTATGTCCATAGCTCATGCTCATGTATTGCGTGAAGATTGAAAAAGTTTGAGAACACCAAAAGTATGAAACAATTGCTTGGCTTGTCATCGGGGTTGTGCATGATTTAAATATTTTTTGTGGTGAAGATAGAGCATAGCCAGACTATATGATTTTGTAGGGATAACTTTCCTTAGCCATATTGTTTTGAAAAGACATAATTGCTTAGTTAGTATGCTTGAAGTATTATTATTTTTATGTCAATATGAACTTTTGTCTTGAATCTTATGGATCTGAATATTCATACCACAATTAAGAAGAATTACATTGAAATTGTGTCAAGTAGCACTCCGCATCAAAAATTCTGTTTTTATCATTTACCTACTCGAGGACGAGCAGGAATTAAGCTTGGGGATGCTAATATGTCTCCAACGTATCTATAATTTTTGATTGCTCCATGCTATATTATCTACTGTTTTGGATGTTTATGGGCTTTATTATATACTTTTATATCATTTTTTGGACTAACCTATTAACCCAGAGCCCAGTGCCAGTTTCTGTTTTTACCTTGTTTTAGGGTTTCGAAGAAAAGGAAAATCACACGGAGTCCAATTGACCTGAAACTTCACGGAACTCATTTGTGGAAGGAAAGAAGCCCAGAAGACTTGAAGTGCACGTAAGGGAAGCTTCGATGAGGCCATGAGGTAGGGGGGGGGGCGCCCACCCTCCTAGGGCGCGCCCTCCACCCTCGTGGGCCCCTCGTGGCCCCCCTGATATACTTCTTCCGCCTATATATCTCCATATACCCTAAAAACATCTGAGAGCACAATAGATCAGGAGTTCCGCCGCCAGAAGCCTCCGTAGGCACCGAAAACCAATCTAGACCCGTTCCGGCATCCTGCCAGAGGGGGAATCCCTCTCCAGTGGCCATCTTCATTATGCCGGTGCTCTCCATGACGAGGAGGGAGTAGTTCTCCCTCGGGGCTGAGGGTATGTACCAGTAGTTATGTGTTTGATCTCTCTCTCTCTCTCGTGTTCTTGAGGTGGTACGATCTTGATGTATCGCGAGCTTTGGTATTATAGTTGGATCTTAGGTTTCTCCTCCCCCTCTACTCTCTTGTAATGAATTGAGTTTTTCCCTTGAAGTAATCTTATCGGATTGAGTCTTTAAAGATTTGAGAACACTTGATGTATGTCTTGACGTGCGTATCTATGGTGACAATGGGATACCACGTGATTCACTTGATGTATGTTTTGGTGATCAACTTGCGGGTTCCGCCCATGAACCTATGCATAGGGGTTGGCACATGTTTTCGTCGTGATTCTCCGGTAGGAACTTTGGGGCACTCTTTGAGGTTCTATGTGTTGGTTGAATAGATGAATCTGAGATTGTGTGATGCATATCGTATAATCATACCCACGGATACTTGAGGTGACATTAGAGTATCTAGGTGACATTAGGGTTTTTGCTTGATTTGTGTCTTAAGGTGTTATTCTAGTAAGAACTCTAGGGCTATTTGTGAAACTTATAGGAATAGCCCAACGGATTGATTGGAAAGAATAACTTTGAGGTGCTTTCGTACCCTACCATAATCTCTTTGTTCGTTCTCTGCTATTAGTGACTTTGGAGTGACTCTTTGTTGCATGTTGAGGGATAGTTATTTGATCCAATTATGTTATCATTGTTGAGAGGACTTGCACTAGTGAAAGTATGAACCCTAGGCCTTGTTTCCTAGCATTGCAATACCGTTTTCGCTCACTTTTATTATTAGTTACCTTGCTGTTTTTATAATTTCAGATTATAAATACCTTTATCTACCAGCCATATACCACTTGCATCACCATCTCTTCGCCGAACTAGTGCACCTATACAATTTACCATTGTATTGGGTGTGTTGGGGACACAAGAGACTCTTTGTTATTTGGTTGCAGGGTTGCTTGAGAGAGACCATCTTCATCCTACACCTCCTACGGATTGATAAACCTTAGGTCATCCACTTGAGGGAAATTTGCTACTGTCCTACAAACCTCTGCACTTGGAGGCCCAACAACGTCTACAACAAGAAGGTTGTGTAGTAGACATCAGCGTGGTGAAAGCTGGCGGCTAGATCCTGTCGCGGTGGGTGCGGGCTGCGGGCTGCGTGCGGTTGTTCTCGTCGTGGTCTGGTTTCGGAGGTGGCGACGCAACAGATGGGTCTCGGCTTGCCTCTCCTCTTATTTTGGTTGGGGCCGGAGGTGGGATGTGGCAGATGGAGGTGGGTAGCGGCGCTTGTCATGGATCTGGCTAGGGATCGGGGCGGGTGGCGTGGGTTGGGCAGCGGCTTGGCATGGCTGTTGCTCCGGCCGTGGGCGGCAGAGCGGGGAGGTCCGATGCATGGGCGGTGGCCTCTCGGTGGCGCGGCGGCTACACGGTGGCTTGGCGGCTCCGCCCGCGGAGACGACCGGCTCCCAACGTCGGCTCGTCTGAGGTCGGACCGTGTCGACCTTTACTTCATCTTCTCGTCGCCCGGGATCTACTTTCGTCGAAGGGCTGGCCCGCTCCCAGCTGCGGCCCATCGCTCGTCTCGCGTCCGGTGCGGCAGGATAGACCTCGTCTCGCACACGGTGTTGCAGGACCGAGCTTGGCTCGCGCACGATGTAGTAGGACCGACCTCGTCTTGCACATGGTGCCGCAAGACCGAGCTCGTTTCGCGCACGGTGCTGCAGGACGATTCGAGGGAAGCCCGGTTTGGCTGGCCTGTTGTGTCTCAGCGCTGGGGCTGCCCAGGGGTGGGGAAGGCGTGATCTTTCCGCTCGTCTCTTTGGATGGGGTAGCGGCGGATCTCGGGTGAGGTGGTGTCAAGGTCTTGGATGCCAGGGCGGTGGCCTTGGGGTGGTTTCGTGGTGCTTATGGGCAGAGCCCGTGGCTTGGTGCTTCCCGGTGGCCATGGCCGTGTGGGCAGCGCGGTAGCCGGGGTGTGGCGATCAGTGGTGGTGAGTGTTGGCCGGGGTGAAAACCCGTTCTATCTTCGGACGGACCGACGGCGACGGAGCTCGTTCCCTTCTTGAAGGCGTCGCCGCAGCTCTCACTACCCTTCGTGTGGTTCCAGGGGAAACTCTGATCTTTGGATCGGCAGTGGCGGCGCACCGGTGTCGTATCCTTCCTGAAGGCACCGTCTTGGAGCCCACGGTTCGTCGTATGCGGCTTCGTCTCTTCGCGATAGTGCTAGGGGTGGTGTTGCTGCGCTCAGCGCCTATGTACCCTGTCTTGGGTGTGTGTGTATGTTGTGGTGCGTGCGTTTGTATCGGATGATGATGATCTTTGCTTTATATATAAAGCGGGGCGGAAGCCTTTTTTCTGGTAAATTATACAAATTGACGATCGAGAGAACCGAGACTATGTATAGTTCTTTGACGAACGACTAGAGGGTTGATTGATCGATTCTGAGATCAAGAATGTAACATATGAAAGACTAACTTCAAAGAACTAGAGGTATACCAGCATATTTCATTACTCATCGTCTCTCTTCGCCAGCTAGATATGCACAACACCGTCATTACAAATGTTGTGGATGCAACCAGAAGATTGAAAACTCGATAAAAGGGACAGGAGAAAATACTAAGAGAAGACATAATAAAAAACCAATTATATACTGCCTAGTAACTTGTCATTTGTCCGGCCCTAATGACAAAACAAGAAAAAACACAAACGGGGCATTGTCCCTAGAAAACACAAATGCGGCGTTGCTGTCTGAAAACACAAAGCGAGGAAATGATGACAAAACAAGAGAAGAAACATCATGAAAAATAGGAAACTTGTCACGAAGGATTAAATGGCGCATTCATGGCCTTAGGACTTTCTGAGAGATGGGGAGGGGTTGCAAATTCCTACCAATTGTTTCAATGTTCACGACTCCATAAAACTTGTAGAGGTGCCCCAAATTCTTGCAAAATATTTCCGAGGTCATTACGACTCAATAAATTTACTGAGGTGCATTAGATTCCTGAAAGGGGAACTAGATTCCTATGGAATATCTCTTGGAGTTGAAATTGAGCCTACGAGAGGCAGCAGGCACACCCATAAAGAGCCAGAGATAACAAGGAAGATTGCCACCAGGGTCATGGGGATTCATAGGACCAAGATATTACCCTCCTTTCCTTGGCTAGCGATATGTCCTAGCCATGGCTAACAAGCATCATAAAGCTTGTCAAGTGTCCTTCGGGGCTCCAAATCCGTTGAAGAAACCAATACATCGAGAGAAGCTCCTCAAGATTTTACTGTTGACCCAAAGGCACAAAGAAGATTCTGATACCTCCAGCTCAAGTGGAGTCTTGTTGAAGGAATAACTAAAATTATAGCCAGGGTACCACCCCATGCCTACATGGCAAACAGAAAGGATCGAGATGGCCCTAGATGGAATGTGAATATGTACAATTACAAAATTTAATTGGTTGGTAGAAACTTTAGGAAAATGCAAAATATAAAGTTGAGCCTAAACAATTTGTGGGGGTGAGATTACAAGTGCAATAATAATGATTGAACAACTTAATGATTGCAAGGTCAAGTGACCAAAGTAAACCACAAGTAGGGAGCTAGGATTGGAGATACCCGACGACACGATGAGAGGATGTATCCTGGTGTTCTCCTCCTTGGAGGGAAGCTAGGGTCTATTTGGTTGGGGAACCAACTGTCATGGAATGGAATGGTTCCATTCCAGAGGAACGGGTCTGTTCCTCCTATGTTTGGTAGGAGCAAAAGAGCAGAACAGGTTGGTTCCGTTTTGGTGTTCGGTTGGAAGCACGAAATGAAAAATGGAATGACATAAAATTCAAAATTTTGACAACATTTCATTTGTATTTTCAAGAAAGACAACATAACAATATATATTGACAAGCTTAACATATAAATGCGAACATATATAGCACAGTTTCCAACAAGGTGCACATTGTTAACACAATTGACAACCATACATGTGTAGTTCACATACGAAATTCCCCAAAGCAACCAAAGTGCAATAGAGCCATACATGTTGACTTCACATAGTTGACAGCCACACATGTCAAGTTCAGAGACGAAATCTCCAAAGCAACCAAAGTGCACTAGAGCCATACGTATCAAGTTCACATACTTGACAACCATACAACCATATCGAATTTAGATGTTCTTCCTAACATACCTACTCACTCAAATGTACTTGTTGGTTTGGGTAAGTTTCATGATGGCTCTTGCAGTCTTGGGGTTGGACACAAGATGCACATAGTAGTGGGCTAGGTGCTCTTCATCAAAATGTGGCAATGTGCAGACTACATCCCAAAGGTCAGCACGTATGTCATCATCATCTCCACTAGACTTCACAAGCAATTCAGCCCCAAGTTTGAACCCATCACTACTGCAGGATGGTCCAAACGCGACACTACGATCAAAGACCCTTCGATGAAACTGTGTGAGATGCCATAATTGCAAACGGTGGTGTAAAAAACCCGTCAAAAAAGGTGCAAAACGTTTGCGATGACGGATGCATCAAACACGGTTCAGATTTTAGTTCCGTGTGCGATGCAGGGCATACGGTTCAGTTCAATTAACTGTTTGGGATGAGGAGGAACAAAAGAAACGGGCAACCAGATGAAGGCGTGTGCGATATATAGCATACGGTTCACTAGGATGAACTGTGTGTGATTAGGCAACACAACGAAAATGGTTCAACTGAACAAGATGTGTGTGATACGCGTCAAACAGGTCCGTAATCAGAAATGTGTGCGAAGACCAATAATAACATAGACGATTTCTACTAATAAGCCGTGTGATTTGCTCTATCTATAGTAGAATAACATGTATATATATAACTGAAATAAACATCCAATTATATAAGTGAATATACAGATCATTCGCACACTCCTCAATAAACAATTGCATGCATTCTAAAGTAGGAGAAACGACCGTCTAGTCATCTACTTCTTGTGACGCTCCCGCCACTGCTATGTGGCTCGATCCCACGTCTGGGTCAGGAAGAAGACAGTTCCTCATGTCAACGATCTGGCTGTACATCTCATAGCTTGTGTATGCGTCCATGACCGCGTACTTGACATGTTGTTCATCCAGTCTCTCATGCCACACACTGTGCTAGACGTTCCTATCCTTATTGCTCTCATTCTTCATCTTCATATAGTAGGGGTTAATAATGGCTAAGGCGAGGTCAACCAGGGAGTTCAGTTTGTTTTCGTCGCTGCCCCAGACCTTGTAGTGGCGCTGGATGTTGACAAGATTCAAGAATTTCAAGCCCGAAACCTTGAGCGCTTTTAGATCGTTGGTGGTGTCCACCGTAGCGAAACTGTAGTCGGAGCTATTGATAAACCTGGAGAAGCACTCACAAGGAATTGTGGCCTGGTGGTAGTGGTAGACGAAGACGTCATGTCGCACGCATAACTGGGCGACGACAGCCTTCTGATCGTGCCCAACACGGCCCATGGTGTACTCGAGGTCGAAGCCGACCACTTGGTAGTTGTCGTCGGCAAGGAACAACTCCATAGTTTGGATGGAGCTCTCCATCGAGACCGGATCGTTCGTGTACACCACCGAGAGAGCCTTCCCCCTCACGTGGGTGTCCATAACGTATTGTGTGGTGAATTGCCCACCGTTGTCATCGTCGGCCGCTGGGAGCGCCATTGGAACCGCTGGATGTCCTCTCTGTATGTGTCCTCGTGGGTGTGCTTATTGTGTCGTGTGAGATGAGAGATGAAGGTAAATGGACCCGGAATAAAAGGGAGCTGGGCGGCGTGGATTCTTGGCGCGTCCGCATGGCTGTTTTTGCAGCGAGTAACTGCATCGTCGCGCCGCACCCGGGGCAACTGCATGCACACAAACGTGCGTGATCATGCACCGGCCCCAAAACACTGGTAACACGCGTGGAGGGACAAGGGCAGAACAATCGGAGGGATACAAGAGCAGAGCACACACAGCGGGACACGAGTAGAGCGCGTCGCGATCGCTTGAACCGCAAGCAACCACACGCATAGAGTAGTTGAACACGCAGGAAATGGTCGCCTACAAGCCTGTCGACAGTTGCGTCGCTACGTAGAGAGCGGCCGTGTGCTACCACCTCCGTCTAGTCTATAGTCCCCTTTATATTCTGTGCCATACTTTGCCCTCAAATTTAACCAACAAAATGTTAATTCATGTTATAAAAATTATATAATTGGAAACTATGTTCAAATACGAATCCAACTATATAATCTTTGGCGACATGCATTCGTATTTTATTAGTTAAATCTGTCGGATTTCGGGTTTCGGCAAAACCCTTAAGGTTCGAACTCTGGGGTGCGCATGAAGATCTCTCCCTCTCCCTAGCTCACTCACTCACCACGAAATCAAAGCTCAGTTCGTCAAACTCAAAGAACAAGTGACGCAAGAGTTTATACTAGTTCGGGCCACCGATGTGGTGTAATACCCTACTCTAGTGTGGTGTGGTGGATTGCCTTGTAGGCTGAGGATGAACAAGTACAAGGGAAGAAATACCTCCTAAGGAGAGGTGTCCTTGAGCTCGGTGAGCTTGTGTGGTTGAGGATGATATGAATGATCCGTCCTTGCTTATGGTGGTGGCTAGCCCTATTTATAGAGGCCCGGGTCCTCTTCCCCAATATTAGGCGGGAAGGGATCCCACAACGGCCAACTTGAAGGGGGGCAACTAGTACAAGTTATCCTGAAAAAAGGTGGTCTTCACCTGCCAAAGGCTCTAGTGGTGACGCTGTCGTGGGCTTCGCGATGGCCTCCGTGCTGCCATCCTGCTGGTCTTGGTCTTGTTGCACCGATATGGTCACCTTTTCCTGATGCCTCGGGACTCCTCGCCTGCGCCTACTCCTTTAGCACCATAGAAGCAACAGGTGCTCTACGCCTGCTGGCGCCCGCCTGGCCTTGATCATCATGGCTCACGTCACGGGAACCTGACGAGGTGCCCCTCACCTTGATCTCTCCGCTCCTCACGAGCCAGCCAATGAGGTTTCCCTTGAGGAGGTCTTGTGTCGTCCGCCTCGCGAGGCGTGCACCCTCGCAAGGGTCTTGAGTGTTTGCTGGTGAAGATGGGCCATACCAGGCTGCTAGAGGAACCAGGCCGTGGGCCGCAGGCAGGCAAGTCTGGGGACCCCCGTTCCCAGAATGCCTACAGTAGCCCCCGGGCCCAAGGCGCGCTCGGACTTGGCTTTGAGGCGAAGCCAAGGGCCAAGTGCGGAGCGCTGTGGGCCCTAACTGCCTACGGCCTTGATTGACGTGTGGCGACTGATGGGACGTGGGCGACTCCGCTTCCCCACACTGCCTCGGCAACTGCCCGACTTGACGAGTCCCTGGTGCATGCAGAAGAGCCATCATTACCTGCGATCATGGGGGTGGTCGGTTGGCCTTCTCCTGCTATAAATGGGGAGGGGGCGGAGCCCCGTCGCCCATCTCTTCCTCTGCTTTCTTCTTCTTCCTTGCTTCACTGCTAGCAGCGACATCCAAGGCACAGATGAAGAGGTTCTCTGCCACGGAGAAGGGAAAGGCTCTCCAAGAGGTGCCAGGCTCTCCTTCGTCCAAGAGGGGGGGTGGTCGCCCTCGCAAGCACGCCTCGACCCCCGCTGTGGCTCCCCGTGGTCGAGGACGGCTCTCTTCGGGGTCCGGTGCCGCTCCGGGCTTCCGAGGCGATGCATCTCCTCTTGGTTGAAGTCGCTTGGGGCGTGTCGGCCCCGTCGACAAGGGGAGCCGCGTTGTGGTCGCCAGGCCTCCCCAACCATGCTTCCACTCAGCGGAGGTGCTGCCGTAGTTCGTTGTGTGGTTGGAGAACCCGACCGTCACCTGGCTCCAGCTTCTGCGCTTCTTTGCCAGAGAGCTAGCGACTTCGGGTCCCGGTGGCCTCTGGCTGCAGGCAAACGACTGCTGTAGCAAGGCCTTGTGGGTCGCGGTGGAGATCTCCGTGCGGGCAACGTAGCCCTGGCCTGTGGCTAGCAGACGTTTGCCCGCGCGCGGCCTAGGCAGGCGGTGTGCCCTCCACTTCAAGTACGACGGCGCTGCGACCCTCTTCAGGAGGGTTGATACGTCTCCGTCGTATCTACTTTTCCAAACACTTTTGCCCTTGTTTTGGACTCTAATTTGTATGATTTGAATGGAACTAACCATGAATGACGCTGTTTTCAGCAGAACTGCCATGATGTTGTTTTATGTGCAGAAAACAAAAGTTCTCGGAATGACCTGAAACTCCACGGAATATCTTAAAATAAATAATAAAAAATCCTCGCCAAAGATGAAGACCAGGGGGCCCACACCCTGTCCACGAGGGTGGGGGCGCCCCCCCTAGGGCGCGCCCCCTACCTCGTGGGCCCCCTGGAGACCTCCCGACTCCAACTCCAACTCGATATATTTGCTTTCGGAGAGAAAAAAATAGAAGAGAAGATTTCATCGCGTTTTATGATACGGAGCCACCGCCAAGCCCTAAAACCTCTCGGGAGAGCTGATCTGGAGTCCGTTCGGGGCTCCGGAGAGGGGGATTCATCACGGTCGTCATCATCAACCATCCTCCATCACCAATTTCATGATGCTCACCACCGTGCGTGAGTAATTCCATCGTAGGCTTGCTGGATGGTGATGGGTTGGATGAGATTTACCACGTAATCGAGTTAGTTTTGTTAGGGTTTGATCCCTAGTATCCACTATGTTCTAAGATTGATGTTGCTATGACTTTGCTATGCTTAATGCTTGTCACTAGGGCCCGAGTGCCATGATTTCAGATCTGAACCTATTATGTTTTCATCAATATATGAGAGTTCTTGATCCTATCTTGCAAGTCTATAGTCACATATTATGTGTTATGATCCGTTAACCCCGAAGTGACAATAATCGGGATACTTACCGGTGATGACCGTAGTTTGAGGAGTTCATGTATTCACTATGTGCTAATGCTTTGTTCCAGTTCTCTATTAAAAGGAGGCCTTAATATCCCTTAGTTTCCATTAGGACCCCGCTGCCACGAGAGGGTAGGAAAAAAGATGTCATGCAAGTTCTTTTCCATAAGCACGTATGACTATATTCGGAATACATGCCTACATTACATTGATGAATTGGAGCTAGTTCTGTGTCACCCTATGTTATGACTGTTACATGATGAACCACATCCGACATAATTATCCATCACTGATCTGATGCCTACGAACTTTCCATATACTGGTTTACGCTTATTTACTTTCCCGTTACTATTGTTACAATCACTACATAATACCAAAAATATTACTTTGCTTTCATTACTCTTTTGTTACCATTACCACCACTATCATATTACTTTGCTGCTAAACACTTTGCTGTAGATACTAAGTTTCCAGGTGTGGTTGAATTGACAACTCAGCTACTAATACTTGAGAATATTCTTTGGTTCCCCTTGTGTCGAATCAATAAATTTGGGTTGAATACTCTACCCTCGAAAGCTGATGTGATGCCCTATACTTGTGGGTAATCAAGACTAATTTCTGGCGCCGTTGCCGGGGAGCATAGCTATATTCTTTGAGTCACTTGGGAGTTATATCTGCTGGACACTATGAAGAATTTGAAAGACGCTAAGACAACAATTTATCCCTCAACTACGAGGGGAGGTAAGGAGCTGCCATCTAGCTCTGCACTTGATTCACCTTCTTTTATGAGTAAGCTTGCGACACCTAAACCTGCTTCTGCTATTCGTTCTGATATGTCGCATGTTATTGATGATGCTACTTCTGCTATACATGATACTTATGATGAAACTACTTCTATGCTTGATACTACTGTGCCACTAGGTGATTTTCTCGAGGAACGACTTGCTAGGGCTAGAGAGACTGAAAATATTGAATCTGATTATGATGATGAAAGTGATGATGAAGAATCACTTGTTATTCCTGAGGGTTATTTATTTGATCAAGAAGCTTCTTTAGCTATTTTAGCTTGCAAAGATAGATATGAACTCAAAAGGTTATTACGTAAATGGAATAAGCAATCTCTAAATGCTAGGATGAAACCTGACCATGCTTTTGCTCCTTCACCTATCTGTGTTACTAATAAGGACTATCAATTCTCTGTTGATCCTGATACAATTACTTTAGTTGAATCTGATCCTTTTCATGGCTATGAATCTGAAACTGTTGTGGCACATCTTACTAAATTAAATGATATAGCCACCCTGTTCACTAATGATGAGAGATCTCGCTACTTTTATATCCTTAAAATATTTCTGATCCCATTAAAGGGTGATGCTAAGATATGGTTTAATTCTCTTGATCCTGGTTGTGTGCGTAGCCCCTAGGATATGATTTACTACTTCTCTGCTAAATATTTCCCTGCTCATAAAAACAAGCTTCTTTAAAGGAAATATACCACTTTGTGCAAATTAAAGAAGAGAGTCTCCCACAAGCTCGGGGGAGGCTTCTCAAGTTACTTAATGCTTTGCCTGATCATCCTCTTAAGAAAAATGAAATACTTGATATCTTTTATAATGGACTAACCGATGCTTCCAGAGATTACCTGGATAGTTGTGCTAGTTCTTTTTTCAGGGAAAGAACACCGGATGAAGCTAAAATCTTATTGAATAATATGTTGACAAATGAAAATAATTGGGCACCTCCTGAGCCAGCTCCTGCTCCAATTAATGATCCTATTCCTAAACCAACTCTGAAGAAGAGAGGTGTTCTATTTCTCAGTCCCGAAGATATGCAAGAGACAAAGAAATCTATGAAAGAAAAAGGTATTAAAGATGAAGATGTTAAGAATTTACCTCCCATTGAAGAAATACATGGTCTTAATTTACCGCCTGCCGAAAAAACATATGATCTTGATCCTTTACTTATTGAAGAACCTCCAGACCTCGATAACCTGACACAGGTAGTAAAGGTAAATTCTCTCTATAGATATGATAGAGCTGAAATCCCTCCTACTAAAATTGCTAGTCAATGCTTGGATGAGTTTGATAATTTTATGTTTAAGCAAGAACACTTCAATGCTTATTTTGGTAGACAATTAAAACAAGATGCTAATATGATTAAATACTTGGGTGATTATATGGCTAATATTAGAGGTGAACTTAAACTTGTTAGCAAACATGCTTCTATGGTTACCACTCAAGTAGAACAAGTACTTAAAGCTCAAAAGGAATTTCTCAATGAGATGAATAGTAAGAAAAATGATTATGCTGTTAAAGTGGCTACTAGAACAGGTAGAATGACTCAGGAACCTTTGTATCCTGAAGGCCACCCTAAGAGAATTGAGCAAGATTCTCAGAGAAATAATATTGATGCACCTAGTTCTTCTAAAAAGAAGAAAAAGAAAAATGATAGAACTGTGCAAACTTCTAGTGAACCTATTGCTGAACCACCTCATAATCCAAATGATATCTCTATGTCTGATGCTGAAACACAATCTGGCAATGAACATGAACCTAATGAAAATGTTAATGATGATGTTCATAATGATGCTCAACCTAGTAATGATAATGATGTAGAAATTGAACCTGCTGTTGATCTTGATAACCCACAATCAAAGAATCAACCTTGATAAGAGAGACTTTGTTGCTAGGAAACATGGTAAAGAAAGAGAGCCTTGGGTTCAGAAACCCATGCCTTTTCCTCCAAAACCATCCAACAAAAAGGATGATGAGGATTTTGAGCACTTAGCTAAAAGGATTAGACCTATCTTTTTGCGTATGTGATTGACTCATATGCTCAAAATGAATCCTTATGCTAAGTACATGAAAGATATTGTTACAAATAAAAGAAAGATACCAGAAGCTGAAATTTCCACCATTCTTGCTAATTATACTTTTAAGGGTGGAATACCAAAGAAACTTGGAGATCCAGGAGTACCTACTATACCATGCTCCATTAAAAGAAACTATGTTAAAACTGCTCTATGTGATCTTGGAGCCGGTGTTAGTGTTATGCCTCTCTCTTTATATCGTAGACTTGACTTGAATAAGTTGACACCTACTAAAATATCTTTGCAAATGGCTGATAAATCAAATGCTATACCTGTCGGTATTTGTGAGGATGTGCCTGTTGTGCTTGCAAACGTTACTATTTTAACAGACTTTGTTATTCTTGATATTCCCGAGGACGATAGTATGTTTATTATTTTTGGAAGACCTTTTCTTAATACTGCAGGGGCTGTTATTGATTGCAACAAAGGCAATGTCACTTTTCATGTTAATGGTAATGAGCATACGGTACACTTTCCGAGCAAGCAACCTCAAGTTCATAGTATCAATTCTATCAGAAAAATTCCATCGATTATATTTGGAGGTTTTGAATTTCCTCTTCCTACAGTCAAGAAGAAATATGACATACTTATTATTGGGGATGTGCATATCCCCGTTGAGGTAACCTAGTGTTATTCGAAATTTCTCCAGTTTCATGTTAATCGGAATGAGTTTGTTAACAAGACTTGATCAATCTTGTTAGTGGATTCCTTTTGATGAGCATGAGATGGATGAAACTAGAAGCACAACCTTCTGTACCCTCTCTATACTTTCTGTTATTTAGTTGAAATAAAGTAAAAATAGTATTTTTCTGTCTGTTTCCTGATTTATCCGTGCAATATAAAAATGTCCCGAAAATAAAAGTCCTCAAAATGAAATGCTAATTTAATATGATTTTTTCGGGAATATTTGAGGATTTATGGTGCAAAAATTACCGCGGGGGGAGCTACCACCTGGTCACGAGGGTGGAGGGCGCGCCCTACCCTCCTGGGCGCGCCCCCTGCCTTGTGGGACCACGGTGGCCCTCCTCCACTTATTCCTGCACCCGTCCTCTTCTTCTTCCTCCCACAAACATGAAAAACCCAACTCAAGCACGAGTTCCAGCCCTCTTTGCTGCCATTTTCGATCTCCTTGCTCAAAGCACCTCTCACAAAACTGCTTGGGGAGATTGTTCCTTGGTATGTGACTCCTCCATTGGTCCAATTAGTTTTTGTTCTAGTGCTTTATTCATTGCATATTTTTTCTGCTTAGGTGACCCTGTTCTTGAGCTTGCATGTCAAATTTATATGGTCAAAAGTAGTTTTGATGCATGATATAGGCCCTAGGCACTTGTAGGAGTAGTTGCTATCAATATTATTTAGTTTGGTTTACTTTTATTTTGAAGTTACTAAAAATTTCAGAATTTTTCAGAAAATGATGAGGAGACTTTTGAGGGGCTCATCGAGCCAAAGCTCGAAGGAGAGGGCACCGAAGCCTAAGTATAATTTGCCTCGCACCGCGGAGGTTCAGGCGTGTGAATGGCCTTCCGAGGATTTCTTAAGAGTAGCCGGGATTTATGAAGATTTTCATGAGTTGGCTCAGACTGCAGGCCTTACCGCTTTCCTCCACGACCAATGCGATCAGTATCTCTTTCTCACAAATGCCTTTGTGCAAAACTTTCATTTTCATTCTAGGAACTCACCACCTATGGTGGAATTTCATTTATATGATGAGCATAAGGAGATGTCACTTTTTGATTTCTGTCGGATTTGTTTAGTCCCTTTTGGGGGCAAGACAAAAGAACCACATCGTGATGATGTGGAGGGATTTATTGACACTATCACTGTAGGGAAAACAAGGAAGGTTTCCGATGCACGAGTCACTAGCATACATTTTCCTGTTTTATGCTACTTTGCATTATTTGCTAGTCGTTGCTTAATTGGTCGCGGAAACTGTGGAAAACTGAGTATCCCTGATATTATCATTTTGCGCCACGGCTTATACGGTGATAACTCTTTTAGTATGGGCGGCATTATTGCTAGACGGTTAAGTATGAACCATACTAAGGGTCCCATCTTTGGAGGCATCTATGCTACATGCCTAGCTGCACATTTTAACATACCTATTGGGCATGCTGAGAAGGAAGAGAAAGTGCTGCCCGTGTTTATCTAGATTATAAAAGTATGGTAGCACATGATTTTATTGTTAAGAATAGGGAAGGAGAGCTTAAATATCAATTGCTCTTTAATAAACATCATCCTGAGACTATTACCTTGCCTGCTCCTTCTTTGTTTGATTTGACTGTAGGCACGTACCTTGTTCCTTTGGCGGCTATTCACGCCTACCGGAACCCTGCACCAGCCCCGGAACTGGAACCACAAGAGGAGCCTCCACGACAGTCTGTTTATTCTTGGGATCCGGAGATGGCTGTCAGCCAATGGCAGTCAAAGTCTTCTTCGTCGTAGTACGACCCCAGCTACACCTACGGGTATCCGCCAGGGTATCCCTGGCAATAAACCAACTTAGACCAAAAGCCTAAACTTGGGGGAGTACGTATTTCTCACCGACATTACATTTATGTTCGCACACTCATTGCTAGATGTCGGGTTCATACTTTTTCATTGTATCATCCCTGCTAGTTTAGTTCCTTTTATGCTTTCTTCTTGTGTGTTTGATAAACCTTAAGAAGAACCAAAAAATAGTAGTAGTTTACTTTTTTTGCTGTAGTAATAATTAAAAATAAAACCCAAAAATATTTCCCGTTCTTCTTTTGCTTGTTGGGAGCTTTCCCTTGTAAATAGTTTTATTTCTTTTCTTTTCTTTGGGGTCAGTAGGAGAAGACCATGATTAAATTGTTGAGTGGCTCTTATATGCTTTATTGTTGATTTAACCAAGAGCCCATATTGCTTTGTCTTCTCCTGTTTATTGAATGCTCGCAGATTCCAGCTTAGTCCAATGCACGTGCACTCTTATTATTATTCACATCGTTCGGTCGTGCAAGTGAAAGGCAATTATGATGATATATGATGGACTGACTGAGATGAGAAAAGCTGGTATGAACTCGACCTCTTTTGTTTTTGTAAATATGATGAGTTCATCATTCTTGATTCAGCTTGTTATGAATAAATATGTTTTCGATGACAATTAGAGATCATAGTTGCTTGTGCCATGCTAGATTAGCTATGAGTTATAATGGTTTACCTTGTGTGCCAACATGCTATTGAGATTGTTATGATTTGGTATGATGGGGTGGTATCCTCCTTTGAATGATTTAAGTGACTTGACTTGGCACATGTTCACGCATGTAGTTGAAACAAATCAACATAGCCTTCACGATATTTATGTTCATGGTGGATTATATCCTACTCATGCTTGCATCCAATGTTTATTAATTTTAATGCATGTACATGGCTGTTATCGCTCTCTAGTTGGTTGCATCCCAGTCTTTTGCTAGCCTTCACGTGTACTAAGCGGGAATACTGTTTGTCCATCCAATCGCTTAAACCCCAAAGTTATTCCAGATGAGTCCACTATACCTTCCTATATGCGGTATCTACCTGCCGTTCCAAGTAAATTTGTATGTGGCAAACTCTAAACCTTCAAATAATCATCTTGTTTTGTATGCTCGAATAGCTCATGTATCAACTAGGGTTGTCAGTATCTTCCACGCTAGGCGGGTTATTCTCAAGAGGAGTGGACTCCGCTCCTCACTGACGAGAAAATGGCTGGTCACCGGGATGCCCAGTCCAATGCTTTATGCAAACTAAATCAAAATAATTGCAAAACAAAACACCCCCTGGGACTGCTGTTAGTTGGAGGCACTCGTTGTTTCGAGCAAGCCATGGATTGATGTTTGTTGGTGGAGGGGGAGTATAAACTTTACCATTCTGTTTGGGAACCGCCTATAATGTGTGTAGCATGGAAGATATCGCCATCTCTTGGTTGTTATGTTGACAATGAAAGTATACCGCTCAAAATATTATTCACCTCTATTTCAAAACCGAGCTCTGGCACCTCTACAAATCCCTGCTTGCCTCTGCGAAGGGCCTATCTATTTACTTTTATGTTGAGTCATCACCCTCTTATTAAAAGCACTAGCTGGAGAGCGCACCTGTCATTTGCATTCATCGCTGTTAATTTATATTGGGTGTGACTATGATTGGATCTCTTTTACCATGAATTACAATGTCTAGTCAGTCCTTGATCTTTAAAGGTGCTATGCATTTATGTTTTGCGGTCTCAGAAAGGGCTAGCGAGATACCATCTGGTTATATCATATTATGATTGTTTTGATAAAGTGTTGTCATCCGAGATTTATTATTATGGCTTGCTAGTTGATTATGCTATTGATGTGGGTAATCATGAGACCTGAGAATTATTGCAAATGTGGTTAGTTATAATCTTTGCTGAAAACTTGAATGCTAGCTTGAGATATTTATAACAACAAGAGCAAACCGAGTTTCTAAAAGCTTTTCTTTATTTCTTTCAGTTTGTCAACTGAATTGCTTGAGGACAAGCAAGGCTTTAAGCTTGGGGGAGTTGATACGTCTCCGTCGTATCCACTTTTCCAAACACTTTTGCCCTTGTTTTGGACTCTAACTTGTATGTTTTGAATGGAACTAACCAGGACTGACGCTGTTTTCAGCAGAACTGCCATGATGTTGTTTTATGTGCAGAAAACAAAAGTTCTCGGAATGACCTGAAACTCCACGGAATATCTTACAATAAATAATAAAAAATCCTCGCCAAAGATGAAGACCAGGGGGCCCACACCCTGTCCACGAGGGTGGGGGGCGCGCCCCCCTAGGGCGCGCCCCCTACCTCCTAGGCCCCCTGGAGACCTCCCGACTCCAACTCCAACTCTATATATTTGCTTTCGGGGAGAAAAAAATAGAAGAGAAGATTTCATCGTGTTTTACTATACGGAGCCGCCGCCAAGCCCTAAAACCTCTCGGGAGGGCTGATCTGGAGTCCGTTCGGGGCTCCGGAGAGGGGGATTCATCGCCGTCGTCATCATCAACCATCCTCCATCACCAATTTCATGATGCTCACCACCGTGCGTGGGTAATTCCATCGTAGGCTTGCTGGATGGTGATGGGTTGGATGAGATTTACCATGTAATCGAGTTAGTTTTGTTAGGGTTTGATCCCTAGTATCCACTATGTTCTGAGATTGATGTTGCTATGACTTTGCTATGCTTAATGCTTGTCACTAGGGCCCGAGTGCCATGATTTCAGATCCAAACCTATTATGTTTTCATCAATATATGAGAGTTCTTGATCCTATCATGAAAGTCTATAGTCACCTATTATGTGTTATGATCCGTTAACCCCGAAGTGACAATAATCGGGATACTTACCGGTGATGACCGTAGTTTGAGGAGTTCATGTATTCACTATGTGCTAATGCTTTGTTCCGGTTCTCTATTAAAAGGAGGCCTTAATATCCCCTAGTTTCCATTAGGACCCCGCTGCCACGGGACGGTAGGACAAAAGATGTCATGCAAGTTCTTTTCCATAAGCACGTATGACTATATTCAGAATACATGCCTACATTACATTGATGAATTGGAGGTAGTTCTGTGTCACCCTATGTTATGACCGTTACATGATGAACCACATCCGACATAATTATCCATCACTGATCCGATGCCTACGAACTTTCCATATACTAGTTTACGCTTATTTTACTTTCCCGTTGCTATTGTTACAATCACTACATAATACCAAAAATATTACTTTGCTTTCATTACTCTTTTGTTACCATTACCACCACTATCATATTACTTTGCTGCTAAACACTTTGCTGCAGATACTAAGTTTCCAGGTGTGGTTGAATTGACAACTCAGCTGCTAATACTTGAGAATATTCTTTGGCTCCCCTTGTGTCGTATCAATAAATTTGGGTTGAATACTCTACCCTGGAAAGTTGTTGCGATCCCCTATACTTGTGGGTTATCAAGGGTGTTCGGGGAAGATGGTCGCCGCGCTGGGTGCTGCCTCTCAGACAGCGACGGCGATGAAGTGCTTGGCCTTGGCGATGGCCATGACGAGGACGAGGGCGAGCTCACCCTCAGTGATGGCCGCGACTCATCCAACACTGGCAGCTCCCCCTCTAGCGAAAGCTGCAGCGGAGGCTACGACCAGCCGCCCCATCGCCGGGCTCGCTTTGAGGACGGTGGCGGGTCGTCCCGCCGCTGCGCCCCGATGAAGCGCGAGGTGGGCTCCGACTGAGCTTGGGGAAGCATTGGGAGCTGATTCTCAGGAGTAGTCGCGGGCGTAGGGGCCGCTTTTGCCTGTTCTTCCTTTCTTTTCTCCCTGCATCACAAGAAACAAGTATGGGGCCCCGCGGGGCGTATAATGAACCGTAACGCCTTTCCTGCCTTTTGCTATGTTTATCACTTCTGTGGTATCAGTGCTTTACGTAGGCATGTAAGGATAACTTAGCTCGATGTGTCTAAAGCAGCCTCCACCTCATGAGGCGCGCATCTTCCGGCACCTGATGAGTTCTCCCTGCTGAGGACTTGGGAGGTGTTGAGATACTGCAAAAATTCGTTTAAGAAACCCTCATCCTACCTCGCTTAGGGCTCCAGGTGTGGCCGGGCAAGGCCTAGCGCACGACGTCATGGTACCCATGGGTACAGACTAAAAAAAGGTGGTTCACCAGTCGCGAACTCAAACAAGGGTGCCTCGTGAAGACCAAGGGAAGCGCTTACACGCGCACCTGTCCAGCCCCCTTGCGAGGCATGTGAGGGAGAGTGTCGGGCAAAATAGGAAAATGAGGGAAGAAACGAAGAGAAGGGAATCTAACAAAGCTAGCGAGAAACACAAAAATTCAAATTTTCCATTAAAGAAAGGCAAGCCAACTAAGAAAAGCAAATGAACATCCACATCTGGCACCTACTCTAGTCACCAGTGCGGAGCTAAGTGCTGCCACTAGGACGTGGGAGGGAGCCCCCGAGGCCTGAGGGCGGCACTCCGGAGACTCCGGGGCGTGTACAACCCCACACATTATTACGTGAGAGTGTCATGAGCGGAGACCTTCACAGGCACTGGGCCTTGCTTCATGGGTAGAACTTCCGGAGGTGCTGGATGTTCCAGGCGTTCTGGATGGGGATCCTGTCCTGCGTCTCCAGGCGTACGGTGCCAGGCCTGGAGACGCGAGCGATCCTAAATGGGCCCTCCCACATGGGCAAGAGCTTCTGCCGCCCTTCCCTGGAGAGCACCCGCCTCAGGACGAGATCACCGACCTCAAGCATCCTGAAGCGGACGCTGCGACAATGGTAACATCGCAGCGTTTGTGGGTATCTTGCCGCTCGGAGCGAGGCTTCACGGAGGCATTCCTCCCCCAGCACAAGGTCCATCCCCCGCATGGTGTCCTGTTGCGTCTCATCAAACGCCAGGACCCGCGCAGAGCGATGCCTGACCTCGTGAGGGAGAACCGCTTCTGCTCCATAGACGAGGAAGAACGGGGTCTCCCCTGTTGGCTTGGTGGCGGTGGTGCAGATGGACCACAGCATGGATTGGAGCTCGTCGTGCCAGCCCCTGCTGCAGGTCTCGAGCTTCGTCTTGAAGGTCCTAGTCTTGAGGCCTCTCAGGACCTGCGTGTTGGCGCGTTCGGCTTGGCCATTGTTCCTAGGGTGTGCCATCGAAGCATAGCAGATCTGCGTTCCAAGGTTAGCATAGCATGTCTTGAAGAGATTGCTAGTGAACTACGAACCATTGTCGGTGATGATGCGGTTAGGGACACCGAACCGACTCACGAGGCCCTTGATGAACTTAACTGCGGACCCGACCGAGATGGTGCGGACGGCGTCCACCTCTGCCCATTTGGTAAACTTGTCGGTGGCGATGTAGAGGTAGTGGTAGCCCCTAGGCGCTTGAGGGAACGGGCCTAGGATATCCAAGCCCCAGACCACGAATGGCCATGAGAGCGGGATGGTGTGGAGGCCCTCAGCGGGTTGATGGATCTGCTTGGCGTGGAATTGGCAGGCCTCGCAGGACCTCACCAGCTCGGTCGCGTCGTTGAGTGCCGTGGGCCAGTAGAACCCGCTGCGGAAAGCCTTGTTGACCAGGGTACGTGATGACGAGTGGTGCCCGCAGTCTCCGCCGTGTATGTCAGCTAGCAACTCGTTCCCTCCTCCCTGGAGAAGCATCACAAAGAAACATCATTCGGCTGTTTTCTGTACAGCTCACCATCTTGGATGCAGTATGCCGTGGCTTGTCGGGCCACATGCTCTGCATCCTCCTCCTTCTCTGGTAGCGTCTGAGGGAGTCCTGGATTAAGGGGTCCTCGGGCGTCCGTCCTATGTGACATGGGCTGGACTATTGGGCCATGAAGATAAAAGATAGAAGACTTCCTCCCATGTCCGGATAGGACTCTCCTTTGCGTGGAAGGCAAGCTGGGCAGCCGGATGTATTATTTCCTTTCTCTATAACCGACTTTGTACAATCCTTGCCCCCTTCGGTGTCTATATAAACCGGAGAGTTTAGTCCGTAGAGGCAGTCATAATCATACAGGCTAGACTCCTAGGGTATTAGCCATTACGATCTCGTGGTAGATCAACTCTTGTAACCCTCATACTTATCAATATCAATCAAGCAGGATGTAGGGTATTACCTCCATCAAGAGGGCCCGAACCTGGGTAAAAGTTCGTGTCCCCTGTCTCCTGTTACCATCAACCTTAGACGCACAATTCGGGACCCCCTACCCGAGATCCCCTGGTTTTGACACCGACATTTGTGCTTTCATTGAGAGTTCCTCTGTGACGTTGAAGACAGGATTGATGGATCGCCTTGTTATCAAGGACAGTATCACCTCCGGAGGAGCCCTAGCCTCAGGCCAAACCCTCCGGCTGGGCGGCTTTACCATGACCGCCCATCCGACCGTTAAGCTGACGATGACTTCTCGTGTCATCGAAAATCGCCTTCATGTTGAACCCGAATACTCCAAACAAATTGATTCGACAGAGTTTTCGTCTTTAAACGAGCTCCTGGATCGCATCGCTGCCTTGGGGGTCACTACAGACCATGATCGGATTGGGCTTAAACCCAATCAGAGAGAAATCAAATCTCCGCCGATCACCCATCAGATAGCGGTAGTAGAGGAGCAAATCAACAACTCTTCCTCTATATTGAGGATGAACTATGTTCGTATTTCCGAGCTCGAAGATCCGGATACCCGTCCATGGAACAATGCGCCCCGTCCTTCGAACCTAGAATCGGACGACAAACGTGAAAAATCGGTTGATATCCCGGAGCCCGAACTATTAATGTTGGAAGTTCCTCAAACTCCGGATCCCAAATTGGGTCAGGGTTCGAATCTAAAGCCACCCACCCACCCAGATATGCGCGATCTCACGTGCATATGAAAACAACCTCAGGAAACAGTCCATCACTTTGGGGCCAAATTCCTCCTTGTCAAAGACAGGATTAAAGATTACCGCGACAAAGACGAGATCTCATTATTCTGCAATAATTGCACGAACGAAGTAATCCTCAACGCCATCAACCGCCGTCACATATTACACTTCACTGACTTGCCAACCATAGTACAGAAGTAAGGCGCAATGGAACGAGCCTAGAAAGCTCAGGCAGCTCGCTGGGAACCACCGGTTTCTACTCAACCCCTCGTCTGGGCAAAAAGGATGCACCCTCGCGGGGCACCTGACCCAATAGTAAAGAAATCTAAGCCCATCACGGGGCGCGGAACCGTTCTGGAGGGATGGCTCGATAGGCCATGCAAAATACACACAACACCGGATACCATACCAACCCACAGCCTTAGAGCATGTTGGAAACTCCGGCAAGTGGCCAAGAGTGGCGAGGATATCTCACCAAAAACACCGCGGAGCAACTCCCCTCGGAACACGATGACGACAGAGTATGGACAGTCTTCGAGACTTTCGCTTCAAACAATCGGCGCAAGAGGGCACTCCGCGACCTCGCCGAAGTCTGCCAACTCGCAATAATAAATCCTTGGAACGACACGGCCATAACTTTGAACATGAGTGACGAACCAAAAATCCGGTCAGTCCGAGAACCACCCGCCTTGGTCCTCAACCCAATTGTGGATGGCTTTCGGCTCACTAAAGTGCTCATGGACGGTGGCAGCGGACTAAATCTCATCTACGAGGAGACACTAAATAAAATGGAAATAGACAGGAGCCACATCGATCATAGTAATACAACCTTCCGAGGGATAATTCCCAGCCGGAAGGCACGATGCGCGGGGAAAATTACACTCGATGTGGTATTCGGCACGCCGGAAAACTATCGGTCTGTCAGTGGGAACGACACCTATGGGATCACTGGGATCCCTTCTACGGTCGGCAGGCGCGGGGTCGTGAGGAGAGCAGGTTTAGGAGCTAGAACACAGTTCGTTTACCCAGGTTTGGGCCGCGAGGATGCGTAAAACACTAGTCCTACTTTGGTGGATGTATTGAGTTCTCTTGAGCCTTTTGAACTAGCTACGGTGGCTATGCCGTCCCAAGAAGCCGAATCCCTCTCCTGGTCGCCTCGGGCCTCCTTTTATAGGGAAAAGGGGTTGCACAGTGGCACACAGGAGGTGGAAAGGCCTACTGTGCGCGAGCTTATCGCACGGCATTACGGGACAAAGTGCATTAAATGCGCTACATAGGTGTCCATTAGCTTTATCGGGGATGGGAACGAGGCCTGTCCCGTCTATCGCTGCTTCTCCTTGCTTTGACAGGCACCCAGACCAGCGATGCATGCAATGCCATGTAGGCAGGCAAGCAGCAGAGGTGGCGCGGTGGTAGGGCCTTTATGAAAATCTGCATGCCGCCACGCAGGTGCCTGCCCAGCTGGTTGGGCTGGCAGCTGCGTGCGAACAGCGGCGGAGTCTTGGCTAGTGCGGGCCTGGCAGTGGCCCTGCTGATGCCTTCGGCAAGGGTCTTGCCAGGGGCCCGGCAAGGGTCTTGCCATGGCGTTGCTGTCATATGAGGCAAGGGTCTTGCCGCAGGTCTTCTGGTCCTCATCTGAACTCATATGTTTATGATCTTGACGAAGATTTGCAAGCCACCACAGAGGTGCCTCCCGAGCCCTGGTCCCAATGTAGTTGTTGACGGTGTTAGGAACCTTTGGGCTCAAGGGTGGCTCGCTCTGCTAGCGTTGGGCAAGTTGCCCCGGCAAGGCTCTTGCTGGGGCTGCGGGGGGCCGCCTCGGCAAGGATCTTGCCGAGGGAGTCCACCTCAACCTCTTGCCCTTTTGCGCTTCTGGCCTTGGCGTCGCCTTGGTTGTCTTGTGCTTCGGCTCCTCCCCTGCTTCCCTCCTCTGCCCTGCTTAGCGTGGCCGCGGCGCGTGGCTTTGAATGCCCATGCATAAGTAAAGGGGTCAAAAGGAGAGCCCCTACTTTTGTACACCGACAGGAGCCCCCGGGGCTGGGCCACACATAAGCGCGACGCGTTGTTGGGCTAGGCCCAAAACGGTGCGCAGGCAGTCGGGGCAGGATTTTACCGCAGTAACTTCTCGTCCGCTGCGCTTCCCCATGACCCGCGTTGAACACGCGACATGGAGGGTCGTGCATGACGTGGGGGTCGTTCGTGGGGCGGTTCTCACACGCATTCGTCACATTGTGGTAAAGAGGCGGCTCGCGCCTTCCCCATAAAAAGGAAACGGCCGCGGGCACGCTGCTCATTTACCCCCTGTGTCTTCCCTAATCTCAGAGCCACTGTTCCTTCCTTCCTCCTCAAGCCCCTGCTCGCCGCTGCTGCACTTTCACTGCCCTTTCCCTTCCACCGCTCACAGCCGCCATGGCACCCAAGACAGGCAAGGGCAAGGGAGCGGCCAAGAACGTCGGAGGGGTAGAGCCGCCGGAGAATGAGATGGCGACGCGGCGGATGGAGCTCGCCTACTTTCCCTCGATGGTCGACGCGGCCCACCTTCGGGACAACTTCAGGCCGCTGTGGGGGGTCTAGACGGGGGGGGGGGGGGGGGAGAGACAACGGGGCACCCTGCCACACGCGTCATCCCCGCCAACTGCGGCAAAGCCGCCCCGAATCGGTATTCGTTCTTTGCCGATTACTTCTCCTATGGCCTCTACCCCCCTTCTCCGATTTCTGCAATAACATCATGCATACCTTCGGCTTCCACTGCCTGGATTTTACCCCAAATGCTGTGGCATGCATGGCTCTCTTCGCCCATCTCTGCGAGGGCTTCGCCGGAGTGCTTCCCAACACGGTGCTCTTCCGCCACGACTTATTCCCTCGGATCCAGCAGGGGGGCGCCATCTCCGGTTGTGTCACATGGATCCCGAGGTCCAAGGGGACATACTCGGAGGGCGCTCAAAAGGAGAGGTGGGAGGAGTGGCGGGGCCGATGGTGCTAGATTGAAGAGGAGGATCCACAAGACTTCTGCCGGGTTCGCCAGGCGCCGCTGGTTCACGGAAACGATTGGAGCAGTGTCGATGCCGACGACGCGAAGCTCATGGTCGCAACCATCAGGATTCTTCGCCTCACCCAGGCTGGGCTCACCCTTGAGATGATCGGGGCGGATTTCATCCGCCACCGAATCGCTCCGCTGCATAACAAGGGGAGGCCGGCCTAGCTCTTCACGAACGCGGCGGACATCATGGGACTCCGCCCCGGCCTCGACCACAACTTCACCGTGTTGGCGCATGTTCACTTCTGCCAGTGGCTCTTCTAGCTCGACAGGCAAGGCTGTGAAGGCCGGCAAGGTCGTCAAGGGGCCCTTGTTTGGGTTGCCGGCGGGGGTGGTCCCACTGAGCAATAACTCGCGCCGAAGCGACATCATCGCCATGATGCCAGAGTTCAACGCGCACGGCCTCGTCCCGAATTGGGCCGAGCAGCTGGAGGATCAAGCGTAGGAGTTTTTTAACACCCTGGAGGAGAAGTACATCCGTGAGGAGCCGCGGCTCGTCCAGGACACCACCCTGGCGGAGCTCTCCAGGGAGGCCGACAGCGCCAGCGGCGTGGAGGACAAAGCCGCGGCGGCCACAGAAGAGAAGGAGCTCGCCAAGTGGGCGGAGTCCACTGGGAGGCCAGCAGCGCCGGCACCGGGGCTCCTCTCATTGGAGACGACGACGACGAGCCATACAAGGAGGAGGCTGAAGCTGTCGGTCCCCCAGCCGCAGGGAAAAGGCGAGTCTTGCGATGGGCCAGCTCCGTCGAGCCGGTTCGGCTCGGCTGGGCCATGCCACCCCCGCAAGCCCAGGAGACATCCACGCAGCAAACGAGGGCCGGGAAGGCGAAGAAGTTGGTGAAGGCCGTGGTGGCGAAGAAGAAAGCATCTGCCTCTTCTTTGTCCAAGAGTTCCCCAACTCCGGCAGCTTCCCCTCCTCCACCTGCTTCCCCTCCTCTCGCAGGCGATGACACGGAGGTCTTCTTTGACCTCGGGTCTCTCAGCCTGAGGAGCAAGAGGAAGGTAGCAGAAGAGGAGGTGGAGGACAAGTAAGTGCTGTTTCCTTTCGTCATCTCCGGCTCCTCTAACTGTTCTTCTTATCTTGACTTGTTTTCGTCTTGGCAGGTATGCGGAGACGCTGACCCAGAGGGTGAAGAGGGCCGGGTCTTCGGTGGGCGGCCAGCCCCCGGCAGGCACCTCTAAGGCGCCACTGGTGGTGGTGAGCAGTCCGGACAGCAGCCCCCGGTGCAGCCCCCAACGTAAGTTCGCCACTCACTCCCCGTCGACGTGTGTTGGGGGCACGACCCCTTGGTGCTGAACTTGCCGTGATCGCAGGAGGAGGCCAGCAAGAGGAGGAGCCGCAGAGGGCTACCCCCAATACGCCGCCCCCATCGACCACGCCGCCCCGATGGGCGTCTCCGGCAAGGGCGCCAAGCACTGAGCCCATGCGCACGGGGGAGGAGGAGGAGAACTCGGGTGCTGGTGGCTTTGCCTCGACACCAAATGTTGGTGGGGAGGGGACCTCTGCTTCCCAGCTCGGCACGGGTAAGCCACTTGCCTTCCATCCCTGCCTTTTCCTTGAATCTTGGTCTTGGCTTCGCTTCACCCACCCTTCCGATATCCAGATCCTCTCCCGGTGGACTGGGAGGACCTGGACACCGTCATCGAGGATGTCGCCAAGAACGCTGCGGCGGAGGCCGAGAAGATCGCCGCCGAGGAGGCTGCCAAGGGCGCTGCCGAGGACGCCGCCAAGGGACCTGTCAGGGAGCCCGGAAGGCTACTACGGAGGAGGCCGGCAAGGACCTGTCGGGGAGGCCGGCGAGCCCGTTGCCGAGGAGGAGGTGGCTGATGACCAGCCTTCCTCCTCCGCTGCCTCTGGCCCCAGCAGGTACCTAAGGGTGAGCGACGACCTTTTTGTCCACTTTCCAGGGTCGTCGAGCTCCAAGGTGCCCATCGAGGGGGAGGTGTTCGACGAAGAGGTGCTTACCGCCGCTGGGCTCGAGGTTGTTGACGAGCCGAGCACTGGTGGGGATGGCTCTCAAGAGGAGCAGCTTCTCCAGGCCATGGTGCCAACTACCGAAAACTCGAGGCGCTCCACCGCGCCCAGCTAGAGAAGGCCAAGTCCAGGATGGCAACAGTGGACAAGGCGGAGGCGGACCTCAAGGTACGCTTTGCCGAGACGCAAACTTGGTTCCGCCAACCTTGTGAGGAGCTGAAGGCCGCCCAGGGCGAACTGGCCAAGCGCGAGGTGGAGCTCACCATGAAGCGGGCCGACATTGAGAAGGCCCAGGAGACGGCGGAGAACTTGGCCGCCGTAGCCGAGGCCGCTCGAGCCTAGCACCAGGCCGCGCTGAACTCCCAGGAGGAGGACCTTGCCGCGCGTGAGGAGAAGCTTGCCGCAACGCTCCGCGGCAAGGATGAGGAGGTGGAGAAGCTCGTCGTGGAGCGGACCCAGGAGCTGGAGCAGAGGCACAAGGAGGCACTCAATGCCCAGGCTCAGGTTCACGCCGACAAGATGAAGCAGCTGGAGGTGGAGCGGGACAGGCTGAAAAACCAAGTCCTGATGCTGTCCAAGGAGAAGGGCACGCTCAACAGCGCTCAGACAGAGGCGTAGGGCGTGGTCCTCAATAGGGCTGGGGAGCTCTCCGAGGCCAACAACTCCATCAAAGACCTCAGGCTGAAGCTGGAGGATCTCGAGGGGATGTTGTCGGAGAGCAAGGCCCGGGAGGAGACCCTGACCAAGAACATGGAGACCGAGAAGCAGCTGCGGAAGAACGACGCCCTCACCCACAAGGAGCACGTGGAGGGTGAGAGCCGCTGGCTCAATCGCCTCGCCGCCGTTGCTGACAAGGCCACCACGCAGCTGGCTACCATGGGGATGTCGGATGTGAGGTACACCCTAGAGTCGAACTTGAGCGCCAACTGCAGCCTGACCCTGTTCTTTGAGAGGGTTGTCGGTGCCTTGGAGCGGCTTCATGCCAACCGGGCGGCCTCGCTGGCCAATGAGGCCCGGAGGCTTTGCCAGGGTTCCATGACAAAGGTTCTCACCAAGATGGCGTACTGGAACCCCAACCTCGACTTCGACGCCGCGCTGGACAGCTTGCCTGCGGGAGTGGACCTCGCGGCGCTCAACGAGCGTATCAAGCCCATCATCAGCCACATCGGTGAAATCGAGAGGGTGGAGGGCCAGCGCCAATATTAGGCAACCCGTCTCGCACTGCCGCTGCAGGTTCATGACCAAGACAATTTTTATCTTTAGTTAGAACCGCAGCAACAATTGATGTAATATAACTCTGCAGCACTTTTGGTACGATTCATGTTATCTTCCTGTTCGATCTTCCCTTTGTATGTTCACCCTATGTTAAAGAAGTAGGCTTGCCGGCGCGTAAACCCAGGGCGGCACCTTGGGGACGGATCCCCAATGGCCTGCCAGGTGTGCTTGCTGCCGAGCGAACCACCTTACCGCTCTCAACGCGGCCGCTCGAACTGTCGAGCTTGACTCCAGTCAGAATCAAGAGCGTTGCCAATCGCGGAAGGCTACCCTGCCACTCTCAACGCGGCCGCTTGAGCTGTTGAGTGGAGCTGAAACAGGACAAGGGTGTTGCCAATTGCGGAAGGGCCACTTTGTGTGTAGGCTTTCATACATAGGGAAGGACCTTCGAGGACAATAACCTCATATATAAAAAGGAAATTGCTTAAGGTTTCGTATGCCTTAGCTTTCCTGCCGCCGCATCGGCGTCCTTCACACTTGCAGGCGGCACCGTTCTCTTGGCTGTCTTCTTCTCTGGAAGCCGCGGCCGCGAGAAACCGCTAAGCCGGCTGCTAAACCAGATTCTCACAACTGCACACCCCCTACCTGGCGCGCCAAAGAGGTCGGTGGGAATGACACCTATGGGATCACTGGGATCCCTTCTACAACCGGCGGGCGCGGGGTCGTGAGGAGAGCAGGTTTAGGAGCTAGCACACAAATCGTTTACCCAGGTTCGGGCCGCTAGGATGCGTAAAACCCTAGTCCTGCTTTGGTGGATGTATTGAGTGTTCTTGAGCCTTTTGAACTAGCTATGGTGGTTGTGCCGTCCCAAAAAGCCGAATCCCTCTCCTAGTTGCCTCGGGCCTCCTTTTATAGGGAAAAGGGGTTGCCACACTGGCACACAGGAGGTGGAAAGGCCTACAGTGTGTGAGCTTATCACACGGCATTACGGGACAAAGTGCATTAAATGCGCTATGTAGGTGTCCATTAGCTTTATCGTGGACGGGAACGAGGCCCGTCCCATTCATCGCCGCTTCGCCTCGCTTCGACATGCGCCCAGACCAGCGATGCATGCAGCGCCATGTAGGCATGCAAGCAGCTGAGGTGGCGCGGTGGTAGGGCCTTGATGAAGATCTGCATGCCGCCATGTAGGTGCTTGCTGATTTGGCCTGGAAGCTGCATGTTGCCACGCAGGTGCCTGCCCAGCTGGTTGGGCTGGTAGCTGCATGCGAACGGTGGCAGAGTCTTGGCTGGTGCGGGCCTGGCAGTGGCCCTGCTGATGCCTTCCGCAAGGGTCTTGCCGTGGCGTTGCTATCATCGCCGGCAAGGGTCTTGCCGGGGGTCTTGTGGATTTCCTTGGATAGGATCCTGCCGAGGGTCGCCGTCTTCTGGTCCTCATCTGAACTCATATGTTTATGATCTTGACAAAGATTTGCCTGCCACCACAGAGGTGCCTCCCGAGCCCTTGTCCCAATGTAGTTGTTTACGGCGTTCGGAACCTTTGGGCTCAAGGGTGGCTCGCTCTGCTGGTGTTAGGCAAGTTGCCCCGGCAAGGCACTTGTCGGGGCTACGGGGGGCCACCTCGACAAGGATCTTGCTAAGGGAGTCCACCTCGCCCTCTTGCCCTTCTGCGCTTCTCGCCTTGGTGTCGCCTTGGTTGTCTCGTGCTTCGGCTTCTCTCCGCCTTCCCTCCTCTGCCCTGCTTAGCGTGGCCAAGGCGCGTGGCTCTGACTGCCCATGCACAAGTAAAGGTGTCAAAAGGAGAGCCCCTACTTTGGTACACCAACACGGTCCGAAGAGATAACCTTCCAAGTGGCCCCTTTCAATAGTGGATATCAGGCCCTGTTGGGGCGAGATGCATTCACATGCTTTCAAGCTATACCTCATTACGGGTATATGAAGCTCAAGATGCCTGGGCCCAATGGTATTATTAGTCTTGCTACTGATCCGGACATAGCCCTCCGCGCCAAAAAAACCAGCATCCCTAGCCCTAGAAGCACTGTCTGAGGCCCTCGCGACCGAAGAGTTAACCGCAGTATGCTCTACGGTGGATAGGGACGACATAATCCTTGATAAGCGTCCCAAATCCACCTCGTTCAAACCACCAGACAAAATAGTCAAATTTCAAGTCCACCCGACGGACCCCAAGAAGGCAACTTCCATTGGGACACAGCTAGACCCAACGCTTGATGCCGCACTACGAACGTTCTTGCGTGAGAACTGGGATATATTCGCTTGGCACCCTTCTGATATGCCATGAATCCCACACAGGTTGGCCGAACACAGCCTCAATGTATTGAAGGGATATAATCCGGTGAAGCAAACACTACGGCGCTTTTCCGAACCTAAAATACAAGCCATGGGGTAGGAGCTAGCCAAGTTAATCGAGGCCTAATTCATCAGAGAAATAAAACACCCTGAATGGCTAGCAACCCTGGTGACGGTACCAAACAAGGACAAATCCTGGCGCCTGTTGTAGGATCTTGAAGTAGATGTGTCTAGAGGGGGGGGGTGATTAGACACTTAATGCTAAAGTTGCAATTTTTAAGCTTTTCTGGTTTAATTGGAGTTTAGGCATAATTTCAACATTCACAATACATATCAAGCAAGCATGCAAAGAATGTATAGGCAGCGGAAAATAAAGCATGCAACTTGCAAGAATGTAAAGGGAAGGGTTTGGAGAATTCAAACGCAATTGGAGACACGGATGTTTTTCCCGTGGTTCGGATAGGTGGTGCTATCCTACATCCACGTTGATGGAGACTTCAACCCACGAAGGGTAACGGTTGCGCAAGTCCATGGAGGGCTCCACCCACGAAGGGTAATGGTTGCGCGACTCCACGGAGGGCTCCACCCACGAAGGGTCCACGAAGAAGCAACCACCCACGAAGGGTCCATGAAGGAGCAACCTTGTCTATCCCACCATGGCCATCGCCCACGAAGGACTTGCCTCACTAGCGGTAGATCTTCACGAAGTAGGCGATCTCCTTGCCCTTACAAACTCCTTGGTTCAACTCCACAATCTTGTCGGAGGCTCCCAAGTGACACCTAGCCAATCTAGGAGACACCACTCTCCAAGAAGTAACAAATGGTGGGTTGATGATGAACTCCTTGCTCTTGTGCTTCAAATGATAGTCTCCCCAACACTAAACTCTCTCTCATAGGATTTGGATTTTTTGGAAAGAAGATTTGAGTGGAAAGCAACATGGGGAAGGCTAGAGATCAAGATTCATATGGTAGGAATGGAATATCTTGGTCTCAACACATGAGTAGGAGGTTCTCTCTCAGAACATATGAGTTGGAATTGTGTATGTGTTCTGATGGCTCTCTCCACAAATGAAGAGGAGGTGGAGGGGTATATATAGCCTCCACACAAAATCCAACCATTACACACAGTTTTCCAATCACGGTGGGACCGAATCAACAAACTCGGTCGGATCGAAAAGGTAAACCTAGTGACCGTTAAAGATTTTCGGTGGGACTGACATGCAACTCGGTAGGACCGATATGGTTAGGGTTTGGGCATAACGTAATCTCGGTGAGACCGATTACACATACTCGGTGAGACCGAGTTTGGTAATAAGCTAACCAGAGAGTTGGTCAGGCAAACTCGGTGGGACCGATTTGCTCTTTCGGTGAGACCGAAAAGTTACAAAAGGGAAACAAAGAGTTTACATTGCAATCTCGGTGGGACCGATTCGCTCTTTCGGTGAGACCGAAAAGTTACGAAAGGGAAACAGAGAGTTTGCAATCCCATCTCGGTGAGACCGAGATCCCTATCGGTAGAACCGAATTGCTAGGGTTTGGCAGTGGCTTATGACAAGTGAAACTTGGTGGCGCCGGATAGGAATAATCGGTAGGTCCGAGTTTGGCTTTGGGTTTAGGTCATATGTGGAAGTGGGAAAGTAGCTGAGGATTTTGGAGCATATCATTAAGCACATGAAGCAAGAGGCTCATTAAGCAACACCTCATCCCTCCTTGATAGTGTTGGCTTTTCCTATGGACTCAATGTGATCTTGGATCACTAAAATGTAAAATGAAGAGTCTTGAGCTTGAAGCTTTAGCCAATCCTTTGTCCTTAGCATCTTGAAGGAGTTCCCACAACCTTTAGTCCATGCCACTCCATTGTTGAACTTATCTGAAACATGCTAGATATAAATGTTAGTCCAACAAGAGATATGTTGTCATCAATTATCAAAACCACCTAGGGAGCACTTGTGCTTTCAATCTCCCCCTTTTTGGTAATTGATGGCAACATACATCAAAGCTTTAGATAAAGATATAAAGAACAGCAAGTAAAGCTTTGGAAGGACATGTAACAATCATAGGCTCCCCCTACATGTATGCACTCATGTAAATATGAAATATAGATGCATGTGAGAGCATAACCATGACAGAGTAGGCAATGTGTTACATGTATCTTGGCCATATGCATCAGAGCAAAAGATTATCAAGGAAAATACCTTCATGCTCATGAGTCCTTCTTGCAAACAGTATGTACATAAGCAAGAACTCCTCATACTCATGATTCTGATGCATATACTTACCTTGTGGTCTTGTGTTGGCTTAGGATGGAATGAACCTGCGCAAACAAAGTTAGATAACACAGGTACATCCACTAGCCAGAGCAAACAAAAGAAACCACAAGAATACCAAGACTGGGATGACATGTAGAGAGTGAGTACAAGGTACCACATTGGATTCAACATGTCCCCAAGAATAAAGATATGCAATGAATTTGACTGATTTCTTTCCCTTAGGTGTCTTGCTCCCCCTGAATCTTACATGGGATATTGGGAGAAGATAGGGAACAAAAAATAAGAGCTGAAAGATACAAATGGATAGAACTTAATGCAAATACATGTCTTTCCCCCAAAAAGGCATCTCTCCTCTTGAACATCAAGCATCTGGGATCCTTGAGTATTCTCTCCCCCTGGAAGTCTCTCTCTCCCCCTTAATACTTTCTCTCTTGTAGGTTTGGTCCTTGAGACTTTTTCTCTCCCTTGATGTGATCTCTCTCTCCTACAAGCTTTGATGTGATCTCTCTCTCCCCCTTTGACAACAATTTCCAAGAAGGGCTTTCTGGAATCCGTCGTATAGGCTTGGTCCTTGAGACTCAGCACAAAGCAATGGATAAAACTGTGATGCTTGTAGAGGACAGGATTCATTGAGTAGAGTTGGATCAGAAGAAATATAGAACAAGTGGCAAACTGTTTTTCCTGTTGCGAAGTCGGTGACACCGAGTGGTATGTTTCGGTGGCACCGAAAAGATTCGGTTGGACCGAAAATTACAAGTCGGTGAAACCGAGTTCACACAGAGAAAAACACTTGTCACCTCAGCTCACTAGACATGTAGGATCTCACAAAGATTTGCAATGAATTACCTGAAGGATTTGCAAGGAATTAAATGCAGAAAATGCAGAACATAAACAGAAAGAAAAGAGAAGAGACTGAAAAATCTAGATGGAGTTTTTTTTTGTTTTTGAAAAAGAGAAAGAAACTAAACATGCATGAGATACACACAAAAAGAACACAAGAGAACTTCGTCTAGAGTTGGGCGGTGACATAGTCACCTATGTTAGAGTATATTGACTTAGGAGTCAAGTGAGAACACTTGATCATAGGTCATACTCATCGTTTAAGCTCAAAATGGGGTTACCATTTTTCGTTTAAGAATCTTGATGTATTCACATCTTGTTGAGTTGCTTTGACTCATGTCTTGGAGTAAAGCTTCTCTAAGATGGAATAACATACCTTGGGTGGTGGTGTGGTTCTTGCTCATGTAGTTGAACTTGTGTGGGTGCTCAAGGTTGATGTAGCTCATCAAGAGTTGGGAGCACCACTTGGAGTTTGAGTTCATCTACCTACATGGGTTAGTTCTTGCAAGGAAGAGCACTTGTGTATCCAAAACTGACAATCATGAAGCTCAACGTAGAATTTGTCAAAGGATATGTTTGAATGGTTTTGTGCTTCCTTGTCTTCAACCACCATTGTGTAGAGTCTTGGTGATGTAGAGATTGCTCAAGATGTGAGTGAGTCACAATCTCATGGAATTAGATTCAACCAAGCACCTACATGGGTTAGACAACATGCAAGGTGCAAATATATCCAAGACATAAGATAGTTATCATAAGAGATATATCATGGATTAGTCATAAGCTCATGTCTTGCATGTATCCAATGGAGTTTCTACTCCAAGTTCGAAGCATCAATGATGTTCAATTCTCCTCTAAACTTGCAAAACACTTTCTCATCAAGAGGTTTAGTAAATATATCCGCTAATTGCTTATCGGTGCGAACATGCTTAAGATCAATGTCACCCTTAGCAACATGATCTCGAATGAAATGATGACGAACTTCAATATGCTTAGTTCGAGAATGTTGTACAGGATTATGACCAATTTTGATAGCACTTTCATTGTCACAAAGTAGTGGAACATGTTTCACATAGATCCCATAATCTTTAAGAGTTTGGGTCATCCAAAGTAATTGAGCACAACATGAACCATCGGCAATGTATTCCGCTTCGGCGGTGGATAAGGATACCGAGTTTTGTTTCTTGGAAGACCAAGACACAAGAGATCTACCAAGAAATTGACAAGTACCTGAAGTGGACTTTCTATCAACCTTATCTCCGGCATAATCCGAGTCGGAATAGCCAACAAGATCAAAAGAAGACCTCTTAGGATACCAAATGCCAAAATTTGGTGTATGGATTAAATATCTCACTATCGTTTTCATAGCCTTAAGATGACATTCTTTAGGAGCAGCTTGATATCGTGCACACATGCACACACTTAGCATAATATCGGGACGTGAAGCACATAGGTATAACAATGAACCAATCATAGAGCGATAAACCTTTTGATCAACCGGTTCACCATCTTTGGTCAAATCATTATGTCCACTAGTAGGCATGGGTGTAGACATACCTTTGCATTCTTGCATATTGAACTTCTTGAATAAGTCCTTGGTGTACTTTGTTTGAGAGACAAATGTACCTTCCTTAGTTTGCTTGATTTGCAAACCGAGAAAGAATTTGAGTTCACTCACCATAGACATCTCAAACTTCTGTGACATTAGCTTTCCAAACTTTTCACTAAAGAGAGGGTTAGTTGAACCAAATATGATATCATCAACATAAATTTGGCATACAAATAGTTCTCCATTAACCCTTTTAGTAAAAAGAGTAGAATCAATTTTACCAATTTCAAAACCACTTGTAGTAAGGAACTTGGTCAAGCATTTATACCATGCTCTAGGAGCTTGTTTAAGACCATAAAGAGCTTTGTGAAGTTTGTAAACATGATTTGGTTTCTTAGGATTGATAAAACCGGGAGGTTGTTTGACATAAACTTCCTCCTCTATTTCACCATTTAGAAAAGCACTTTTGATGTCCATTTGGTACAAGGTGATATTATGGTGATTAGCATAGGCAAGTAAGATGCGAATGGACTCAAGTCTAGCAACGGGAGCATATGTCTCACCATAGTCCATACCTTCGACTTGTGTGTATCCTTGGGCGACGAGACGTGCTTTGTTGCGAACCACTTGTCCATCTTCATCTTGCTTGTTGCGAAACACCCATTTGGTACCAATGATGTTGTGGTTGTTGTCGGGCTTCTCAACTAATGTCCAAACTTGGTCTCTCTCAAAGTTGTGTAGCTCTTCATGCATAGCGTTTATCCAATCCGGATCTTCCAATGCTTCTTCAACCTTCATAGGTTCAATGCGAGAGATGAATGAATAGTTTTCACAAAAGTTAGCTAAACGAGTCTTTGAGCGAGTGATTCTCTCGGTTTGTATATCATTTAAGATTTGCTCGATGGGATGATCTTTGGCAATTCTTGCTCGAACTCGTGAGAGCTTTTGCTTGGGTCTTTGTCGAACATCTTCTTCATCTTGTTCTTCTTATTGGTCTTCTGCATTGTTGACGTTGTCGTTCTCTTGTCGTGGTGGAGAAGGAGGTTGTTGATGTTCGTCTTGATGTATTTCCTCGTTTTCTTCATCTTGGTGTGTCCCACTTGTGGATGCTTCCGTGTCAATTCTTGGTTCACTTTGTCGTGAAGTAGAAGCTTCTACTTGGACGGATGAAGTACTCTCCTTCACCTCCGTTGGACGAATTTTGCTAATGGACAAGTCTTGGATTGCTTCTGAAGGGTATTTGTCTCCTACATCAATTGGCAATTGCTCTACTTGCGAGCCATTAGATTCATCAAACTTCACATCTACCGTCTCTTCAACCTTTCGGGTGAAATTGTTGTAGACATGGTAAGTGTGAGAGTTTGAGCCATAACCAAGTAGCAAACCTTCATGATATTTAGGAGCAAACTTTGAACGACGATGCTTATCAAGAATGTAGCACTTTGAGCCAAATACTCGAAAGTGTCCAACTTGGGGTTTGTTACCGGTGAGAAGCTCGTATGCCGTCTTGCCGAGTAGCTTGTGAAGATATAAGTGATTTGTTGCGTGACAAGCTGTCTCAACCGCTTCTGCCCAAAAGTGCTTCGGCGTCTTGTATTCATCAAGCATCGTTCTTGCCATTTCGATGAGCGTCCGGTTCTTCCTCTCAACAACTCCATTTTGTTGAGGTGTGTACGTAGCCAAGAACTCGTGTGAAATCCCTTCTTCGTCAAGAAAGGTGTCCACATTTGCATTCTTGAACTCCATTCCGTTGTCACTCCGAACCTTCTTCATCTTCACGTCAAACTGATTTTGGGCCTTCCTAGCGAAGTTTCTGAAGATCTTCTGGACCTGCGACTTGTCATTAAGAAAGAACACCCACGTAAATCTTGAAAAATCATCAACTATAACTGGACCAAAAGAATTTCCACCGAGACTGTTGTAGGCGTTGGGACCAAAAAGATCCATATGAAGTAGCTCGAGTGGCCTCCTTGTGGTCATGATGTTCTTCACGGGATGTCTTCCTCCAACCTGTTTACCTGCTTGACAAGCACTGCAAAGTCTATCCTTATCAAATATGACATCATTAAATCCAAGGATATGATTTCCTTTAATAAGCTTGTCAAGGTTTCTCATGCCAACGTGACCTAGTCGTCTATGCCACAACCAACCTTTTGAGGATTTAGCAATAAAGCAAGTTTTAGGTTGTGCCTTTTTAGAGAAATCGACAATGTAAAGATCACCTCTACGCATACCGGTAAAGACCATTTTATGATTGTCTCGACGAAATACTTGGCACTCTACCTCAGTAAATAGGACATTCAAACCGAAATCAGCAAGTCTAGATACTGAAAGTAAGTTGTAACCAAGAGATTCAACGAGCATGACATTTTGAATGGAACTATCATGTGAGATGGCCACCTTACCAAGGCCAACCACTTTACCCTTTGAATTATCACCAAAGGTGACATATTTTCGTGGGCCGTCATTTTCAGCAAGCTCACGGAACATCTCTTCATCTCCGGTCATATGATCAGTACATCCACTATCAAGAACCCATTCCTTTCCTCCTGACTCATATCCCCGAAGATTTGCCATAAGACCAAAATGTCTTATTGCATCATCAAGATCGAAGTCACTATCATCATCATCATCATAGTATCCATGTTCACCATGATCTTGTGACTCATCATTTCCTAGAGAGGGTAATTCATTAGATAAATGATCATCAAAGTGGTCACCTTTATGAATTCTTATAGCTTCGAATATGATATCACTAATGATTCCAACATCTCCTTTAGCATGCTTAAGATTGGTAAGTTCAAATAGACAATTACCAAAACTAGGATCACTAGAGTTCATCTTACTCAAGGCAATAGATTTATGGAGAATTTCATCCAAAGTTTTCAAGGAATGATCGGGAAATCGTTCCTCAAGAAATTTCCATATAGTATAGGCACAATTAAGAGTAGGCAAACTAGCAATCAAATTTTTGGGCAATCCTCTAATGATGAGCTCAATAGTTCTAAGATTGCGAATCATGTCAATATCTTCATCTAGGGTAGGATGCAAAGGATCAATATGAGGTGCACAAGGGCTAGCAATATACTTGTTCAAATGATATTGATTGAAAATTACAAGCATCTCATTTTTCCACCCATGAAAATACTCTCCATCAAGAATAGGCACTCTATGTCTAAGACTCCCTAAGGTGGACACATCCATCTTCCTCCAATGGTGATTAAACCAAGGCAATGGAGACCAAAGCTCTGATACCACCTGTAGGATCTTGAAGTAGATGTGTCTAGAGGGGGGGGGGGTGATTAGACACTTAATGCTAAAGTTGCAATTTTTAAGCTTTTTCGTTTTAAGTGGAGTTTAGGCATAATTTCAACATTCACAATACATATCAAGAAAGCATGCAAAGAATGTATAGGCAGCAGAAAATAAAGCATGCAACTTGCAAGAATGTAAAGGGAAGGGTTTGGAGAATTCAAACACAATTGGAGACACAGATGTTTTTCCCGTGGTTCGGATAGGTGGTGCTATCCTACATCCACGTTGATGGAGACTTCAACCCACGAAGGGTAACGGTTGTGCGAGTCCATGGAGGGCTCCACCCACGAAGGGTAATGGTTGCGCGAGTCCACGGAGGGCTCCACCCACGAAGGGTCCACGAAGAAGCAACCACCCACGAAGGGTCCACGAAGAAGCAACCTTGTCTATCCCACCATGGCCATCGCCCACGAAGGACTTGCCTCACTAGCGGTAGATCTTCACGAAGTAGGCGATCTCCTTGCCCTTAGAAACTCCTTGGTTCAACTCCACAATCTTGTCGGAGGCTTCCAAGTGACACCTAGCCAATCTAGGAGACACCACTCTCCAAGAAGTAACAAATGGTGTGTTGATGATGAACTCCTTGCTCTTGTGCTTCAAATGATAGTCTCCCCAACACTCAACAATCTCTCATAGGATTTGGATTTTGTGGAAAGAAGATTTGAGTGGAAAGCAACTTGGGGAAGGCTAGAGATCAAGATTCATATGGTAGGAATGGAATATCTTGGTCTCAACACATGAGTAGGTGGTTCTCTCTCAGAACATATGAGTTGGAATTGTGTATGTGTTCTGATGGCTCTCTCCACAAATGAAGAGGAGGTGGAGGGGTATATATAGCCTCCACACAAAATCCAACCGTTACACACAGTTTTCCAATCTCGGCGGGACCGAATCAACAAGCTCGGTCGGACCGAAAAGGTAAACCTAGTGACCGTTAGAGATTTTCGGTGGGACTGACATGCAAATCGGTAGGACCGATATGGTTAGGGTTTGGGCATAACGTAATCTCGGTGAGACCGATTACACAAACTCGGTGAGACCGAGTTTGGTAATAAGCTAACCAGAGAGTTGGTCAGGCAAACTCGGTGGGACCGATTTGCTCTTTCGGTGAGACCGAAAAGTTACAAAAGGGAAACAAAGAGTTTACATTGCAATCTCGGTGGGACCGATTCGCTCTTTCGGTGAGACCGAAAAGTTACGAAAGGGAAACAGAGAGTTTGCAATCCCATCTCGGTGAGACCAAGATCCCTATCGGTAGAACCGAATTGCTAGGGTTTGGTAGTGGCTTATGACAAGTGAAACTCGATGGCGCCGGATAGGAATAATCGGTAGGTCCGAGTTTGGCTTTGGGTTTAGGTCATATGTGGAAGTGGGAAAGTAGCTGAGGATTTTAGAGCATATCATTAAGCACATGAAGCAAGAGGCTCATTAAGCAACACCTCATCCCTCCTTGATATTATTGGCTTTTCCTATGGACTCAATGTGATCTTGGATCACTAAAATGTAAAATGAAGAGTCTTGAGCTTGAAGCTTTAGCCAATCCTTTGTCCTTAGCATCTTGAAGGAGTTCCCACAACCTTTAGTCCATGCCACTCCATTGTTGAAGTTATCTGAAACATGCTAAATAGAAATGTTAGTCCAACAAGAGATATGTTGTCATCAATTATCAAAACCACCTAGGGAGCACTTGTGCTTTCACCTATGCGTCGACTTGAAAGACCTCAATAAGGCTTGCTGAGGGAGTCCAGGATTAGGGGGTCTCTGGACAGCCGGACTATATCCTTTGGCCGGACTGTTGGACCATGAAGATACAAGATTGATGTCTTCACCTCGTGTCCGGATGGGGCTTTACTTGGCGTGGAAGGAAAGCTAGGCAATACGGATATGTATATCTCCTCCTTTGTAATCGACCTTGTGTAACCCTAGCCCGCTCCGGTGTCTATATAAACCGGAGGGTTTTAGTCCATAGGACAACATACAATCATACCATAGGCTAGCTTCCAGGGTTTAGCCTCTCTGATATCGTGGTAGATCTACTCTTGTAATACTCATATCATCAAGAACAATCAAGCAGGAAGTAGGGTATTACCTCCATAGAGAGGGCCGGAACCTGGGTAAACATCGTGTCCCCTGTCTCCTATTACCATCGACCTTAGACGCGTAGTTCGGGACCCCCTACCCGAGATCCGCCGGTTTTGACACCGACATTGGTGCTTTCATTGAGAGTTCCACTGTGTCGTCATCATAAGGAAGATGGCTCGCCTCGTTGTCAAGGACAACATCACCTCTGGGGGAGCCCTGGCTGTAGGCCAAACTCTCCGACTAGGCGGCTTCATCATGACCGCCCGCTTGTCCGCTGGGCCGACGATGACCTCTCGGGTCATAGAAAATAGCCTCTGCATCGGCTCAAAATTTGCCGAGCAGATGGATGCAATGGAGCTCTCCTCCTTGAACGAGCTCTTGGATCACATTGCCGCTCTAGGAGTCACTACGGACTACGATCGGATCAGGCTTAAACCCGACCAAAGGGAGATTAACTCTCCGCCGGTCACCCATTAAATAGCGGTGGTGGAGGAGCAATGCGGCAATTCTCCCTCTATCCTAAGGACGAACTATGTCCGGATTCCCGAGCTCTCCAAACAGGATACGCGCTCGCGGGAGGACACCGCCCTAACCCTGAATCCAGAATCAGGCCGCATACCAAACCCATAGGGCAATATCCCGGAGCCTGAAATTCCAAGATCAGAAACTCCCCTGCCCCGGGATCACAGATTGGGTCCGGACTTAAATCCACCCACCCACCCACCCAGATACAAACTATCTTTCCCTCATTAGGCAAGCGCCCCAAGAGACGGTACATCACTATTGGGCCAGATTCCTCCTTGTAATGAACTAGGTCAAGGACTATCACGAGGAAGATGCAATTTCCTTCTTTTGCAACAATTGCATGGACAAGGGAGTCCTCAACGCCATAAGTCGCCGTGATGTAGCACACTTCGCTGACTTGGCGGACATAGCATGTAAATACTGTGCGATGGAAAGTGCTTGGAAAAGCCAAACGCAATTTTGGGATAATCCGGCTCTGACAAAATCCCCAGTCCGAACCAAAAGGGCGGACTCTTACAAGTCGCCCGACTCAATTACAAAGAAGCAAAAGCCCACTACAGGGCGTGGAACCATATTGGAGGGATGGCTCAACGGGCCATGCAAAATCCATAGTACAACGGATACCATATCAACACACAACCTTAGATCATGTTGGGTACTCCGGCAGGTGGCCAAAAGCGGTGAGGATCTTCTCACCCAAAATACCTCAAAGCACCTCCCCACGGATAACAACACAGTATTAACGGTCTTCGAGTCCTTCGCCTCAAATAATAGGCGTAAGCGAGCACACCGCGGCCTTGCCGAAGTCTGCCATGTGGCAGCAATAAATCCATGGAGTGACACGGCTATGACCTTCAACGCCAGTGACGAACCTAAATTCCGAACAGCCCAAGCACTAGCCGCTTTGGTCCTCGGTCCAATTGTGGATGGCTTTAGGCTCACTAAGGTGCTCATGGATGGCGGTAGCGGATTAAACCTCATATATGAGGAAACTCTCCAAAAAATGGACATAGACAGAAACCGTATTGAACAAAGCAGTACGACCTTTCGAGGAATCATCCATAGTCGGGAGGCATGTTGCGCTGGGAAAATCACACTTGATGTGGTATTCGGCACTCCGGAGAATTACAGGTCCGAACAAATTACATTCCAAGTGGCCCCGTTCAGTAGCGGATATCACACCATTCTAGGGCGGGAGGCCTTCACGATTTTTCAAGCCATACCCCATTACGGGTACATGAAGCTCAAAATGCCCAGACCCAAGGGAATTATCACTCTAGCTAGTGATCCGGACATAGCACTCCGCGCCGAGAACAAAACAGCCACACTAGCCCTCGAGGCATTATCCAAAGCCCTTGTGGCGGAGGAGTTAACCGCGCTGCACTCCATGGTGGACAGGGATGACATGATACTAGACAAAAGATCCAAGTCCACCTCCTCTAAACCAGCGGACGAATTGGGACATATTCGCCTGGCATCCTTCAGACATGCCAAGAATCCCACGCAGATTGGCCGAGCATAGCCGTCATATTCTAAAAGGATTCAAGACGGTCAAGCAGACTCTTCGGCATTTCTCTGAACCTAAGCGACAAGCCATGGGAGGGGAGCTGGCCAAGCTACTGGAAGCCGGATTCATTAAAGAAATAAAACATCCGGATTGGCTAGCAAACCTGGTGATGGTACCAAAGAAGGACAAATCCTGGCGCCTATGTGTCGACTTCAAAGACCTTAACAAGGCTTGCCCAAAGGATCCCTTCCCACTCCCTCGCATTGATCAAATCATCGACGCTACGGCAGGACACGAATCATTGTGCTTCCTCAATGCATACTCCGGTTACCACCAGATTAAGATGGCGGAGTCTGATCAAGCTGCAACAGCATTTATAACACCATACGGCCCATTCTGCTTTAACACAATACCCTTCGGGCTCAAAAACGCCGGCGCAACATATCAGCGCATGATCCAGACATGTCTGGAAAAGTAGATTGGCAAGACTATTGAGGCATACGTAGATGATGTGGTCATTAAAACCAGACACGTCGACTCTTTAATACACAACTTGAGGCTCAGGTTCACCAATCTCCGAACATATGACATTAAGCTCAATCTGAAAAAATGCGTCTTCAGCGTTCCCGCCGGAAAGCTCCTGGGCTTCATTGTCTCTAGTAGAGGAATTGAAGCAAATCCGGCTAAGATCTCAGCTCTGTCATAGTTGGCTATCCCAACTAACCTCAAGCAAATCCCGAAATTGACTGGATGTGTGGCGGCCTTAAGCCGCTTTATCTCCAGATTAGGAGAAAAGGCACTTCCCCTTTATCGCCTTCCTAGGCGCACCGAACACTTCAAGTGGACGGACGCAGCCACGGACGGACTGGAAGAAATAAAAGCCGTCCTGGCCGACAACCCAATCTTGGGCGCGCCAACTGTTGGCGAACCAATGCTATTATATATAGCGGCAACTCACCAAGTTGTAAGCGCAGTGCTCGTTGTCGAACGAGATAGGGACGGACATAAATTCCCGCTTCAAAAGCCGGTATATTATGTATCCACCGTCCTCACTCCATGCAAATCACGGTACCCACATTACCAAAAGATAGCATACGTGGTATTTATGGCATCCCGGAAATTACGACACTACTTTCAAGAGTGTTCGATCACAGTGGCATCCGAAGTACCACTCAATGACCTAATAAACAACCGTGATGCCACGGGCCGGATTGCCAAATGGGCCATTGAGCTCCTCCCGTTCGACATAACATATAAGCCACGAAGAGCCATTAAGTCACAAGTACTGGCCGATTTCGTAGCCGAATGGATAGAAGCCGAACTCCCTAAAGAATACGGTGCATACTCCAATTGGATCATGCACTTCGATGGCTCTAAAATGCTGGCTGGTCTAGGGGCTGGCGTCGTCCTGACGTCCCCCACCGGAGACATGGTGTAATATATGCTCCAAATACTATATATGGACTCCAATAACGCAGCCGAATATGAGGCCCTACTACACGGCCTCCGTATGGTAGTCTCCATGGGCATCCAACGCCTAGAGGTGCGTGGGGACTCGAACCTTGCAATATCCCAAATAAATGGAGACTTCGATGCCAAGGATCCAAAAATGGTGGCATATCGCAACGCCGTCCTCAAAATGTCAGCCCGGTTCGAGGGTTGGAATTCCACCACGTGGCTCGGGAAAACAACCAGGCAGTGGACATCCTAGCTTGTATCGGCGCTAAACGCGACTCTGTCCCACCAAACATCTTCCTGGAAAGACTGTTTAAACCATCCATGGTATGGGAAGGGGACACTAGCAAAATTAGTCCGGACCCGGACACAACCCCGGACACTGAATACTCTGACACAATCGGAGGCTCTGCCACCGAAATAACACCTTCAGCCCACGTGATAATGGCCGTCATCGCCCCATGGACAGAACCATTCCTGGCCTACCTAACTAGACAGGAATTACCCGAGGACCAAAATGAGGCTCGCTACATAGTGCGGCGATCTAAAGCCTACAAGGTCCATGAGGGAGAGCTTTATAAGAAAAGCACAACCGGCGTCCTTCAAAGGTGCATCTTTGAAGAGGAAGGGCGGAAGCTGTTGGCAGAAATCCATGCCGGACTCGGCGGCCACCACGCAGCAGCCCGGGCCCTTGTAAGTAAGCCCTTCTGTACATGTTTTTATTGGCCAACGGCCTGGGCAGATGCACAGCATCTAGTTCAACATTGTTTTGGTTGCCAGCTTTTTGCAAACCAGAGCCACATGCCACCTACCGCCCTCCAAACCATCCCCATTACTTGGCCCTTTGCGGTCTGGGGGCTCGATATGGTCGGACCCCTCAAAGGGGGAACCCATAAGAGAAAATACTTACTGGTCATGGTGGACAAATTCACCAAATGGATAGAAGCCAAACCTGTCAAAACGGCTGAATCCGGACTGGTGATAGACTTCATATCCGGGGTTGTACACTGTTATGGCGTTCCCCACAGCATCATCACTGACAACGTCACGAACTATACAACCGATGAGGTGAAACTTTGGTGCAGCAACCTGGGCATCAAGCTCGATTATACTTCTGTCTATCATCTGCAAACTAACGGTCAAGTCGAATGAGCGAATGGTCTTATCATGAGTGGTATTAAACCCAGATTAGTCCCGTCCTTAAAGGAATCAGACACCCATTGGGTAGAGTAGCTCGACTCCGTACTATGGGGGCTGCGAACCACGCCGAATCGCACTACCGGATACACACCGTTTTTTATGGTGTATGGCATTGAGGCGGTGCTGCCTTGCGACATAATTCATGACTCACCTCGAGTGCGCATGTACGAAGAAAGAGAGGCCGAGGTCGATCGACAGGACAGTTTGGATGCCCTGGAGGAGGAGCGCGACGTGGCAAAAGCCCGTTCCACATTCTATCAACAACAGGCTCGAAGGTATCAAAGCAGAGAAGCCAAACCCATGGAACGCAGCCAGACTCCGAAGATTCTACGCCTAGCGCCGGACTCTATGTTCGTCTCCTTACCTCCATGAATTTTTTGCACATCTGTTTTTCCCTCTTTCTTTCCCTCTTTTCGCTTCAAATCCCTAAAGGGCTAAACCTGTGTCTTGGTTACACAATCTCGACGCGCTAACCGCGCTCAATATACCTGGGGGCTTCCTATACAGAAGCTTAATCTAATTATTTTTCCGGGCTTCATGCCCCACACATGTGTTATTTTTCCGCATGTACCCTTATTTCGCCATTATGTGCATCGATATGACTTAAGTTTTGGCCAAGCTGGGTTGCCTGGCTCTTGTGTTTATGCCCTACGTTCCCGTTAATTCGGCTAGGGCATAAGGGGAGCACCTCTACGATTGTTACTGCCGGGTCAGCCAGATGTGTACCTCAGACTGGGTGAAGCCGAAAGCTAGCATTCTTAAGGGAATATTCGGTCGGTGAATAAACGGTTACTTTCATTTAAATTACTGCACACCCCCAGATGCTTTTAACCTGCGCCTCGTAGTTCGGACATGCACATTAGGGCATGCGTACCCAGGGAAAGGAACCCTTAATGGAACTATTCTCCCTGGAAGATGTTTCTTACTACCCATGTAATATAACATAGCTAGTTGGGTACATGTCTGTTCAAGCACTCATGACCCCTACGCCTAGTTTCCATGCATACCCCGGTTTTTATATAACCGAATGGGTATTCGGATACACTCCTGACTATCGGGTCCAGTGGTCGAAGCGAAAAGGTCTGCCATGACAAATGATTTACAATCCAGCTAGGGACATTACATATGTCACTTGAAGTACACAGTCACTAAGACTGATTAAATTCTTCTTCTATACCATCCAATAGGCTGTCTAGCCTACAATCCTGCTGGGAATACTTTGCGGCTAACGCTACTTGATCATACACTAAACTGACAAGGATCTCTTTCCCATCAGGCCCCACAGGTCCGACCTTGGCCATGTGCTTTGGGTCAGCCTTGGTGTATCGTGTCTTCACCATAGCCCAGGCTTCCCGTGCACCTTGTCGGCAGGCTGATATGTTCCATAACCGGAAGCGCTGCCGTGCTCCCTTCAGCTTCTCTATAAGCTCCCCCATGCCTCCTGGCGGGGATGCGGATGGCCACAAGGCTTGGGCAATACTCTGCATCACCTACCGAACTTGTTCGTGCAGTTGTGAGAGCTCTGGCAGAAGATCACCCGAGGACCCGGGCATCTCCTCCGCGGGACGACCCGTTAGCAAGCCTGCAACGCTGTTAGCAGGCTTCTTCGCCGAACTTCTTTAAAAAGTTCGTTCAAGCACTTACTAAAAATGCCGCGCTGAAGCCGTTTATTCTCCTTCATGGAGTCCGCAAACTGGGCTCGGACGTCATTCAGTTCCACGCCCAGCCGGATATTGGCATCTTGGAGATCATTTTTCTCCTGCCTAACTCACGTCAGCACGCGCTCGCCAGCGTTTCGCTGTCGATCATCACATGCCGTATCCGCCTCCACGGCCTCCGGATTCACTCTGGGGCCACCTGCAACATCTATTGTTAGGTGTGCATATACGCCGCATACTACCTGGTACTGATATTCTTTGCAATAGACAAAGGAGTTACTAGGGGGACCCTTTTGGACTCCTTTAATGCGGCAACAGCGGCTTCCAGCTGGGCCTTGCACTCGTCCAGCTCTTGAGACAATTGGGAATTCTTCTCTGTAAGAACCTGCACAAATATTGATCCTGAAATCAGTTGCGTCAGCTGTTTCAAGTATCAAGGGCTACTGATACATATAATCGTCAGATTTACTTACCAGTACATCCCTTACATACTGGTCCGTGGCTCTGGCTATACCATTTTGAGCAGCACGGAGGTACGCGTCTCCAGAATTGAAGGCATCAAATGCCTCTGGTGAGAAGCAAGCGTCATGGAGTATGGCACGGCGACGCCTATGATTCATGGCGCTCTCCACTTCTGAATTTGTAGCGGACAGTCTATCCGCATCCTCTGTAGGAGGAGTATCCGGCATCCGCCCCATGTCGGCTTCCACCTCTATGTCCGGCCCTGGAGCCCGACTGGTGGAAGCGTGATCGGCAGCCTCTTGGGACATATTCCGGCGAGTGTTTTTCTATTAAAGAGACATGGACGTCATTACATTTTGAGAAAGACGACAACCACGGAGTAGAGTTTTTTGTCATACCTCTGCGCTGGCGTCTCCGTCCTGACCGCCTTCCTTTTTGGCCAACCCGGCCTCGGTGCCTCTTGTTGGCGAGTTACTGCGGGTTCGGCACGGCGTCCCGAATGCCTTCCCTATAAAACACCATATGTATATGGTAGGAGAAGTGTCTAAAAGGGGATCCTAGTTTTTGGAGTTGGGATTTTGGTTTTTCTTACGTGCGACGTAGTTAGCAGTCCAGGATAGTCGGCCGTAATGGCCACCATGGCTTCATCACAACTCAATTGATAGAACTGCCTATCTATCAGCTCCACAAATATGTCCGGATCTTCTTCGAGTCCGGGACCGAGGGCCCGGTCAGGGTCCTCTGGTTGTGGAGATGGGCTGTTGACCTCCCTTATAGCTTTTCGCAGTTCCTGCCGTAAAATGCCAAGGTAAGTACCTACGACAAAAAATGAGGGAAGAAAGGGAGTAAGGAGATATAACTCACCCTACTTGGAGGGTTGTACATGGAGAATCCATCCTGTGGCTTGATGCGGATGAACTCCTCTTCCTCTCCCTTGAACAACTCGGACATAATTTTTGCTAAAGCAGCAGTGGAGTCCGGTCCATTACGCCCGCAACGGGTGGCATCATCTTCCCCGTTAAAACACCACAGGGGGTGCCCTCGATATTGAAGTGGCTGATTGAGCCAGCGCTTTAATCCGGTTCATCAGGTAAAGGACTTCTCCGTTGTCTTCCTCCTGGGGCCTCTGTGGGCGCCAGCTTCGGCGTTTCTTCAGAGGAGTATTGTTGAACTCGGGAAGACCCCACCGAACAGGGTCCAGAAGGGGGACGTCCTCCATATAAAACCATTCCGAAGGCCAGTCTTCGAGCGTCTTCTTCGGAGTACCAGACAGGTATCCGGTTTCGGTGATGCGCCATATTTCGGCTCTGCCCACTTGATAAGGTGACCCCTTGTGTGTGTGAGGGATGAGGCAAAATAACCTCTTCCACAGCTTGAAATGAGCCTCGCAGCCCAGGAATAACTCACAAAGGGCAACGTAGCCGGCGATGTGTAATATGGAAGCAGGGGTGAAGTTATGCAGTTGGAGGCCGTAAAACTCTAGGAGCCCGCGAAGGAACGAATGAATTGGAAATCCGAGTCCCCTTAATAAGTATGGAACAAGGCACACCTGCTCCCCCGTAGAGGGGTTGGGGAAGCTCTCCGCTTGCTCCCCGGAACAAGGCACACCCGCTCCCTCGTAGAGGGGCTGGGGAAGCTCTCCGCTTGCTCCCCGCCATTGTAGGTGGCGAGCCCGGCTCGGACGGGAACCATATACGCTGGAGGGAGAAATCCCTGAGTCTGTAGTTCGACTAATCGACTGTGTGGGACGGAGCATCTCTCCCAATCACCAGGCTTAGGGCTATGGGGGCGAGAGGAGGAGCTGAAGTGGTCGACCATGTTGGAATGGATTTTTCTGAAGCATGCTCCGATGGATTCTCGTTGTGGGAGGATGGTATGGATTGGATCTAAGAATCCCCATCCCTTTAATAGGCAATTTATTTATCTGGCTAGGGGTGTGAATGTAAAAATGCCCTGGCTCCTCGTATTCATTCGACGCGTGGAATATAGCCCTTATTGGGCGCAAAAGCCAAGAAGTCCAACATTCATGGGTCCGGACAGTACTTAACAAACATTCAAAATTTGAGAAGAACCCGCCTTGCAATGCCGAAGACAATACTGCGCGTCGGACTCATCGTCATTGAAGCCTGGTTCAGGGGCTACTGAGGGAGGCCTGGATTAGGGGGTCTTCGGACAGCCGGACTATATCCTTTGGCCGGACTGTTGGACCATGAAGATACAAGACTGAAGACTTCACCTCGTGTCCGGATGGGACTTTACTTGGCGTGGAAGGCAAGCTAGGAAATACGGATATGTATATCTCCTCCTTTGTAACCGACCTTATGTAACCCTAGCCCCCTCTGGTTTCTATATAAACCGGAGGGTTTTAGTCCGTAGGACAACATACAATCATACCATAGGCTAGCTTCTAGGGTTTAGCCTCTCTGATCTCGTGGTAGATCTACTCTTGTAATACTCATATCATAAAGAACAATCAAGCAGGAAGTAGGGTATTACCTCCATAGAGAGGGCCCGAACCTGGGTAAACATCGTGTCCCCTGTCTCCTATTACCGTCGACCTTAGACGCACAATTCGGGACCCCCTACCCGAGATCCGCCGGTTGTGACACGGACACTTGCCCTAAGGATCCCTTCCCCCTCCCACCCATCGATCAGATCATTGATGCTACTGCAGGACACGACTCACTGTGTTTCCTCGATGCATACTCCGGATACCATCAAATTAAAATGAAGGATTCCGATCAAGCCGCAACGGCATTCATCACCCCATACGGGCCTTTCTGCTTCAACACTATGCCCTTTGGGCTTATAAACGCCGGCGCCACCTACCAACGCATGATTCAAACATGCCTGGAGAAGCAAATTGGCAAGACTGTGGAAGCATATGTGGATGACGTCCTCATCAAGACTAAACACGTCGAGTCGTTAATAGACGACTTGCGTCTCACACACGACAACCTCCGGACATATGACATTAAGCTCAATCCAGAAAAGTGTGTTTTTGGCGTTCCCGTTGGAAAGCTGCTGGGCTTCATCATTTACAATAGAGGAATTGAGGCAAATCCAGCAAAAATCCGAGCTTTTTCACAATTGGCTACACCAACCGAGCTTAAACAGGTCCAAAAACTAGCCGGATGCGTGGCAGCTTTAAGCCGCTTTATCTCTAGACTAGGAGAAAGAGCATTGCCACTTTATCGAGTTCTCCGATGTACCGACCACTTAGAGTGGATGGAAGTGGCAATGGCTAGACTGGAGGAAATAAAGGCTCTTTTAGCGAGCAACCCAATCCTGGCCGCACCAAACATCGGTGAACCAATGTTATTATACATCTCTGTGACACACCAGGTGGTGAGTGCAGTGCTCGTCGTTGAGCGAGAGGAGGACGGACACAAGTTCCCACTCCAGAAACAGGTATACTATGTATCCACTGTCCTTACACCATGCAAATCCCGGTACCCTCATTACCAAAAGATAGCATATGCGGTATTCATGGCATCCCGAAAGCTACGACACTACTTCCAAGAGTGCTCGATTACACAGGCTTCCGAAGTACCACTTAATGACATAATAAATAACCGCGACGCTACGGGTCGGATTGCCAAGTGGGCTATTGTGCTCCTACCATTTGACATAACATGCAAACCACGTCGGGCCATTAAATCCCAAGTATTGGCCCACTTCATTGCCGAATGGACAAAGGCCGAACTCCCTAAAGAGTATGGCACATATTCCAACTGGGTCATGTACTGCGATGGCTCTAAAATGTTGGTTGGTTTAGGAGTAGGGGTCGTTTTAACATCCCCCATTGGAGACACAGTCCAGTATGTACTCCAAATATTATACACAGACTCCAACAATGCAGCCGAATACGAGGCCTTATTGCACGGTCTTCGGATGGCTACCTCCATGGCCATACAATGCCTGGAGGTGCGCGGGGATTCACACCTTGCAATTTCCAAAATAAATGGAGAATTCGATGCCAAGGATCCGAAGAGGGTGGCCTATCATAACACTGTACAATATCAGCACGGTGCGAGGTACTCGAGTTCCATCATGTGGCTCGAGAAAGTAATCAAGCGGCGGACGTCCTCGCTCGCATGGGCGCCAAGCGCGACCCGTCCTGCCTAACATTTTTTTGGAAAGGCTCTTCAAGCCATCCGTGGTATGGAAGGATGAGAGCGGCAACACTAGTCCGGATCCAACTATACCCCTAGAGTCCGAACATAATACCGATATCATCGGGGGCTCAGCCACCGAAATAACCCCATCGGCCCATCCAATAATGGCAGTTATTGCACCATGGACCGAACCGTTCTTGGCCTACCTTAATAGGCGAGAGCTCCCTGCGGACCAGAATGAGCCTGCCTGCATTGTTCGGTGCTCGAAAGCCTACAAGGTCCATGATGGAGAGCTCTACAAGAAAAGTGTTACCGGAGTCTTTCAAAGATGTATCTCTGAAGAAGAAGGACGATAACTCCTGGCTGAAATTCATGCTAGCCTCGGCGGTCACCATGCCGCGGCTCGGGCCCTTGTAAGTAAGGCCTTCCGTATAGGTTTCTTCTGGCCGATGGCTCGAGCAGACGCACAGGACTTGGTCCAACGTTGTGTCGGATGCCAGCTCTTCGCCAATCAAAGCCATATGCCGCCTACTGCAGTGCAAACAATCCCCATTACTTGGCCTTTTGCGGTCTGGGAGCTTGACATGGTGGGACCCCTTAAAGGAGGGAGCCATAAGAAAAAATATCTGCTAGTCATGCTAGATAAATTCACCAAGTGGATAGAGGTCAAACCAGTGAAAACGGTCGAAGCTGGACCGGTGATAGACTTTATATCCGGTGTCGTGCACCGTTATGGTGTCCCACACAGCATCATCACCGATAACGGCTCCAATTTCATAGCCGATGAAGTGAAATCCTGGTGTGCTAAATTGGGCATTAAACTTGATTATGCCTAGGTCTATCATCCACAAACAAACGGTTAAGTCGAATGAGCTAATGGTCTTATTATGAGCGGCATTAAGCCTAGACTAGTGAGGTCTTTGAAAGAATCAGACAAGCACTGGGTTGAGGAGCTTGACTCCATACTCTGGGGGATGCGGACCACGCCCAATCACACTACCGGATATACACCCTTCTTCATGGTGTACGGCCCAGAGGTTGTGTTTCCCTATGACATTATTCATGACTCACCTTGAGTGCGCATGTATGAAGAGAGAGAGGCCGAGCTTGATCGGCAGGATGGCTTAGATGCCCTGGAGGAGGAGCGCGACGTCGCAAAAGCCCGTTTCGCATTTTATCAACAGCAGGCTCACATATATCAAAGCAGAGAAGTGCAGGCCAAGACTTATAACGTCGGCGAACTCGTTCTAATCTTACCAGAGAAAAAAAGGACAAAATCAAGCCCAAGTGGGAGGGTCCCTTCGTCATCGATGAAGTTCTCACTGGAGGAGTATACCGCCTGCGTGATGCATCGGACAACCGCTTAGAGCCGAACCCGTGGAATGCCGCCAGACTCCGAAGATTCTACGCCTAGAGCCGGACTCTTTGTTCGTTTTCTTCTCCCTTTGTTTCCATTATTTTATTTTTCCTCTCTTTAACTTTTCGTTTAGCTCTTTAGCTCTTGTGCGGCCAAACCACACAACTATGATGTGCACATCCTTAAATGTATACACTCAAAATACCTGGGGGCTTCTTTTACAGAAGCTTATTATTATTTTCCGAGCATCAAGCTCAACACATATGTGTCCTCTTCCGCATATGTACCTTGTCTTCGCCATTATATGCATCGTTATGACTTAAGTTTTTGCCAACTTGGTTGCCTGGCTCCTGTGCTTATGCCCTACATTCCAATTTGTTCGTATAGGGCATAAAGGGAGCACCTCTGCGATTGTTACTGCTGGTTCATCCCGACGTGTACCTCAGACTGGGTGAAGCCAGAAGCTAGCGTTCTTAAGGGAATATTCGGTCAGCGAACTAAAGACGTTTTACCTTCATCACACCATGAACCCCCAGATGCTACGTACACTGCGACTCTTCAATCATAGTTTGGACATGCATACTAACGCATATCCACCCAGGGAAAGGAACCCTTAAAGGAACTCTTCTCCATGGAAGAGGTTTCTCACAATCAACATCTAATATAACATAGCTAGCCGGATACAACTTATCTGTTCAAGCAACTATGACCCCTACACCTGGTTTCCACTCATGCCCTGAGTTCTATTACTGACCAGGTATTCGGAAACACTCCGAGCCTTCGGGTCCAGAGGTCGAAGCGAAATGGTTTGCCATGACAATCGTTTTACAATCCGGCTAGGGACAATTTTTTAATTAAAGTACATAGTCATTTGGACTCAAAAACTTATTCCTCTATGTCATCTAACAGGCCGTCTAGCTTGCAATCCTATTGGGAATATTTGGCGGCTACCTTTACTTGGTCATACACCAAACTAACTAGAATTTCTTTTCCATCTGACCCCTTTAGCCCGACCCGGGCCATATGATTCGGCTCAAGCTTGGTGTACCGTGTTTTTACCATGGCCCAGGCCTCTCGCGCACCTTCTCGGTAGGCCAATATCTTCCATAATCGGAAGCGCCTCCGAGCTCCCTAGAATAGCCTCACAAGCTCCTCCATACTTCCTGGTGGAGAGTCGGATGGCCACAAAGATTTGGCAATGCTCCGCATTGCTAGCCGAGCTCGCTCATGCAATTGGGAAAACTTTTGCAGAAGGTCGCCTTGAGAGCCGGACATTTCCTCTTCGGTACGACCTGTCAGCATACATGTAGACATAAATATGTTAGATCATTTCTTAGCTGAAATGCATAAAGGTGAGGTCAAAAACATATTGAATATGCCGCCTTGTAGCCTCCTATTCTCCTTGACAGCGTCAGATAGCTGGGCTCACACATCTTTTAGTTCTTCGCTCAGCAAGGTGTTGGAATCCTGCAGCTTCTTCTTTTCATCCCTGACCCGTGTCAGCACACATTCGCCTATCGCATGTTGCCATTTGGCCTCTTGTTCACCAACCTGGGCAATTTTTAGTTTTTCCCTCAGTTAATCTACTGATCCTGTTAGCGGAAACACAACAGTATTAATATTACGGGTATATGATTATACTTTTTCCGATGAGGGGAAACATTACCAGCTGGTCCCCCCTTGGATTTCTCCAATTCGTCGGTAGCCGCAGCTAGCTGGGTCTGACACTTTTCCAACTCTTGAGATAGCATGCTATTCTTCTCCGTGAGTACGTGATTATACAATGATCCTTAAATCAGTTGTATCAACTGCTTCAAGTTTGGGGGGCTACTGGCATATGAGTATCAAATCTACACTTACCCTCATGTCTTTTAAATGCCGGTCCATGGCTCTGGCAAGTCCATCCCGAGCATCTCGGATGTATGCATCGGCCGAGCTGAAGGCATTGAATGCCTCTTTTGAAAAGCTTGGGTCGCAGAGAGCGGCCCTTCGGCGCTGGTGATTCATGGCACTCTCCACTTCAGAGTTTTCGACGGACATATCATCTGAATCCTCTATGGAAGGACAGTCCGACGCCAATCCCATGTCAGCTCCCATCCTTAGGGCAGGGTCTAGAATCTGACTAGTGGAGGCGTGACTAGTAGGATCCCTGGGCATAGTCCGGCGGACGCTCTTCCTGATAAAATGCAGCGGATAATGTCACAGTTTTATGTGACGACCAGGAGGCATATTTAAAAAGAAAGCCATACCTCTTTGATGAAGGTTCTGTTGTATTGTCTTCAAAGATTTGCTCGGCGTGGGCACTGCTCTCTTAGGAGATGCCTTCGGTGCATGTTGGCGTCGAGGGCCTCCCCTTTGGAGAATGAAATAGTGCAGCGGGTGAGGCGTAATGAGGAAGCTCTTTCGAAGAAGGTGTCTCTTGATTACTTACATATGAGGCAGGAAGGAGGCCGGGATAGTCGGCCATGATTGGCACTACTGTGCCATCATAGGGTTTTAGTCCGTAGGGAAACATACAATCATACCATAGGCTAGCTTCTAGGGTTTAGCCTCTCTGATCTTGTGGTAGATCTACTCTTGTAATACCCATATAATCAAGATCGATCAAGCAGGAAGTAGGGTATTACCTCCATAGAGAGGGCCCGAACCTGGGTAAACATCATGTCCCCTGTCTCCTATTACCATCGACCTTAGACGCACAGTTCGGGACCCCTACCCGAGATCCACCGGTTTTGACACCGACACTGCCCTAAATGGGACCAAAAAATTTCCACGGCATGTTGATGCCGCTCCATGATAGCATGCCAAGTTTCATGAATTTCAGACGAGTTTTGGATTTACTAGAATTTAAAAACCAGGCATCTCAATGTTTTGCCGGCAATCAACAGTGCCTTGGTGTTTGAAATTCATTCGCATTTCTTGAATGGGACCTAGGCATGCACCCAAGGACACAAATTTGAATTTTCAACCAATATGAATTATGCACATAAATGCATTGAAAACTCAGTTAATGCATAAAAATTTCCAAACGGACCCTGAAAAATCAAAAAAATTCACACAATACTCCTGTTGTTCTATGTTGACACGAGAAAATTTTTGGAAGCAAAAAGAGGCAATGGATACCGTTTAGTGCCCAAAGGTGGGACATTCCCTACTAAAACCATCATGATTGTTGTGAAAAGCTCTAGTTTGTGAGAAGCATATACCCAAACCTGCCCCAAATGGGACAAAATTTTTACCACGGCATGTTGATACCGCTCCATGATAGCATGCCAAGTTTCATGAATTTCAGACGAGTTTTGGATTTACTACAATTTAAAAATAAAGTGTCTCAACATTTTGCCGGCAATCAACGGTGCCCCTGGTGCATGAAATTCATTCCCATTTCTTGCATGGGACCTAAGCATGCACCCAAGGACATGGATTTGATTTTTCAACCAATTTATATGCACTTGACAATGTGCATGTAGTTCAAATTTGAATTATGCACATAAATGCAATGAAAACTCAGTTAATGGACAAAAATGTCCAAACGAACCCCGAAAAATCACAAAAAATGACACAACTCTGCTATTGTTCTATGTTGACACGAGAATTTTTTTTTGAAAGCACTAAGAGGCAATGGATATCATTTCGTCCCCAAATGTGGGACGTTCCCTACCGAAACCACCAGGCTTATTGTGAGAAGCTCTGGTTTGTGAGAAGCATATCCCCAAACCTACCCCAAATGGGACAAAAAGATTACCACGGCATGTTGATGCCGCTCCATGATAGCATGCCAAGTTTCATGAATTTTAGACAAGTTTTCAATTTACTAGAATTTAAAAACCAGGCTTCTCAATGTTTTGCTGGCAATCAACAGTGCCTTGGTGTTTGAAATTCATTCCCATTTCTTCCATGGGACCTAAGCATGCACCCAAGGACACATATTTGATTGTTCAACCAATTTATATGCACTGGAGCATGTGCATGTAGTTCAAATTTAAATTACGCACATAAATTCATTGAAAACTCAGTTAATGCGTAAAAATGTCCAAACGAATCCTGAAAAATCACAAAAATTGACACAACACTCCTGTTGTTCTATGTTGACATGAGAAAAAATTTGGAAGCAATAAGAGGCAATGGATATCGTTTTGTCCCCAAATCATCATGCTTGTTGTGAGAAGCATATACCCAAACCTACCCTAAACGGGACAAAAAATTTACCACGACATGTTGATGCCGCTCCATGATAGCATGCCAAGTTTCATGAATTTCAGACGAGTTTTGACTTTACTAGAATTTAAAAACCAGACATCTCAATGTTTTGCCGGCAATAAACAGTTACCTAGTGTTTGAAATTCATTCCCATTTCTTGCATGGGACCTAAGCATGCACCCAAGGACACAAATTTGATTTTTCAACCAATTTATATGCACTCGAGCATGTGCACGCAGTTCAAATTTGAATTATTCACATAAATGTATTGAAAACTCAGTTAATGCATAAAAATGTCAAAGCGAACCCTGAAAAATCACAAAAATTGACACAACACTCCTGTTGTTCTATGTTGACACGAGAAAAATTTTGGAAGCAATAAGAGGCAATGGATATCATTTCGTCCCCAAAGGTGGGACGTTCCCTACTAAAACCATCATGATTGTTGTGAGAAGCATATACCCAAACCTTCCCCAAATGGGACAAATTTTTTACCACGGCATGTTGATGCCGCTCCATGATAGCATGCCAAGTTTCATGAATTTCAGATGAGTTTTAGATTTACTAGAATTTAAAAATAAAGTATCTCAACGTTTTGCCAGCAATCAACGGTGCCCTGGTGCTTGAAATTCATTCCCATTTCTTGCATGGGACCTAAGCATGCACCCAAGGACATAGATTTGATTTTTCAACCAATTTATATGCACTTGATCATGTGCATGTAGTTCAAATTTGAATTAGGCACATAAATGCAATGAAAACTCAGTTAATGGACAAAAATGTCCAAACTAACCCCGAAAAATCACAAAAATTGACACAACTCTCCTATTGTTCTATGTTGACACGAGAAAAAATTTGAAGGCAATAAGAGGCAATGGATATCATTTCGTCCCCAAAGGTGGGATGTTCCCTACCGAAACCATCAGGCTTATTGTGAGAAGTTCTGGTTTGTGAGAAGCATATCCGCAAACCTGCCCCAAATGGGACAAAAAAATTACCACGGCATGTTGATGTCGCTCCATGATAGCATGCCATGTTTCATGAATTTTAGACGAGTTTTGGATTTACTAGAATTTAAAAACCAAGCATCTCAATGTTTTGCCTGAAATCAACAGTGCCATGGTGTTTGAAATTCATTCCCATTTCTTGCATGAGCATGCACCCAAGGACACATATTTGATTTTTCAACCAATTTATATGCACTGGAGCATGTGCATGTAGATCAAATTTGAATTATGCACATAAATGCATTGAAAACTCAGTTAATGCATAAAAATGTCCAAACGAACCCCGAAAAATCACAAAAATTGACACAACACTCCTGTTGTTCTATGTTGACACGAGAAATTTTTTGGAAGCAATAAGCGGCAATGGATATCGTTTCGTCCCCAAAGGTGGGACGTTCCCTACCAAAACTATCATCATTGTTGTGAGAAGCTCTGGTTTGTGAGAAGCATATACCCAAACCTGCCCCAAATGGGACAAAAATTTTACCACGGCATTTTGATGCCACTCCATGATATCATGCCAAGTTTCATGAATTTCAAACGAGTTTTGGATTTAATAGAATTTAAAAATGAAGTATCTCAACGTTTTGCCGAAAATCAACGGTGCCCTGGTGTTTGAAATTCATTCCCATTTCTTGCATGGGACCTAAGCATGCACCCAAGGACACAGATTTGATAATTTCAACCAATTTATATGCACTGGAGCATGTGCATGTAGTTCAAATTTGAATTATGCACATAAATGCATTGAAAACTCAGTTAATGCATAAAATTGTCCAAATGAACCCCGAAAAATTACAGAAATTGACACAACACTCTTGTTGTTCTATGTTGACACGAGAAAAAATTTGAAAGCAATAAGAGGCAATGGATATCGTTTCGTCCCCAAAGGTGGGACGTTCCCTACCGAAACCATCAGGCTTGTTGTGAGAAGCTCTGGTTTGTGAGAAGCATATCCCCAAACTTGCCCCAAATGGGACAAAATTTTTACCATGGCATGTTGATGCCACTCCATGATAGCATGCCAAGTTTCATGAATTTCAGACGAGTTTTGGATTTACTAGAATTTAAAAACCAGGCATCTCAATGTTTTGCCGGCAGTCAATAGTACGCTGGTATTTGAAATTCATTCCCATTTCTTGCATGGGACCTAAGCATGCACCCAAGGACACAAATTTGATTTTTCAACCAATTTATATGCACTGGACCATGTGCATGTAGTTCAAATTTGAATTATGCACATAAATGCATTGAAAACTCGGTTAATGCATAAAAATGTCTAAACGAACCCCGAAAAATCACAAAAATTGACACAACACTTCTGTTGTTCTATGTTGACACGAGAATATTTTTGGAAGCAATAAGGGGCAATGGATATCGTTTCGTCCCCAAAGGTGGGATGTTCCCTACCAAAATCATCATGCTTGTTGTGAGAAGCTCTGGTTTGTGAGAAGCATATAACCAAACCAACCCCAAATGGGATAAAATTTTTACCACGGCATGTTGATGCCGCTCCATGATAGCATGCCAAGTTTCATGAATTTCAGGCGAGTTTTTGATTTACTAGAATTGAAAACCCAGGTATCTCAATGTTTGCGGCTGAGTGATGGTGGTAGGGTGTTTGACATTCATTCCCATTTCTTGCATGGGACCTAAGCAGGCAACCAAGGACATAGATTTGAATTTTCAACTAATTTACATGCATTACAGCATGTGCCTGTAGTTCAAATGGAATTATCCACATGAATGCATAGAAAACTCAGTTGTATAAAAATGTCCAAGCGAACCCCGAAAAATCCCAAAAATTGACACAACACTCATGTCATTAAATGTTGACACTAGGAAAAAATTTGAAATTGAGAAGAGGCAATGGATATCGTTTCGTCCAGAAAGGTGAAACGTTCCCGACCAAAACCATCAAACTTGTTGTGAGAAGCTCTGGTTTATGAGAAGCTTATACCCAAACCTGCCCCATATGGGACAAATTTTTTATCATGGCATGTTGATGCCGCTCCATGATAGCATGCCATGTTTCATGAATTTCGGATGAATTTTGGATTTTCTAGAATTACAAAAGCAAGTACGTCGACATTTCCCGGAGAGCCACGGTGCTGTGGTGTTCGAATTTCATCCCCATTTCTTGCATGGGAGATAAGCATAAACCCATGGACACATATATGATTTTACAACCCATGTTGGTGCAACGAAGCATGTGCATGTAGTTTAATTTTGAATTGTGCACCTGAAATGGCTAGAAAACCAATTTAATGTATAAAATGTTCAAACGAACCCTGAATAATTCCAATTGTTTTACGACACACATATAGTTGCATGATCACTCCAGATAAAAGGTCTAGCAATTCAAACACCGTCCATTGCCGCTGTGAACCCATTATGTATTTCAAATCAAGTATATCACACAAAGTTTATTATCACCAAACATGTGAGATGCAAAACAAAATATCCTAGAGCACCGTCGGTGTATAGTACGCCTATGGCTTACGCGAGAAGGTGTGTCGGCTACAGTCCAGAGCCGGTGTCTCAAGCACACTAGCTCGCTCCCCAAATATAATTTTACTGTTCAATCATCGCCGGTGAAAGATGGGCACGTGAACCCGGGTTGTGAGGGCAACTTCGATGGCCCACTCCGGCGAGAGCGCGGCCGCAGCTTCCATGCACGTGCTAACAAGGTGTTTGAGCGCGGACGCAATCTGCGACCGGGCGGCCATGGCAGCCCAAACAGCGGCTGTTGCTTCTCAGGTGGCGGCAGCAAGATCTGGCTCAGGGATAACAACTGGAGAGAGCGGCACAACAACAGTCCGTTCCGTAGCGGCAGACTTAGCCATGATGGAGGCCGCCCACGACCATGTCGAGGCTGCCCATGCCCAGCTCCTGGAGGTCACCGTAAAAATCGAACGAAGCTTCTACGACAACGGTCGGCAATCCACGGCCGAAGAGCTGGCAATCGCCGAGAGCGTTCGAGCAGCCGTCCGTTCCTTCGCCGCATACCTTGCGATGACAGAGCCCATCCAAGACTAGATCGTGTCCGCCCACACCCAGCTCGTGGCGGCCTTTTCCAAAGAGATGGCAGACACGGATGGCGAGATGCTTGCCGAGTACGGTGCGATGGATGCCATGGAGCCCCTTCCCTAGGAGACCATCGGGCGCGAGCTGGACATGGAGGCGGCGGCGGAGATCGACGAGCACCAGCCGTAGTAGTACTCTTTATTTTGTTTAATTAATAGTGCCGGTCTTTAATTTGTTAGAGTAATGTTTAGGTCAGCTAGCTCTGTTTAATTGCTGAACTTGCTCGGTTAAGAAGTGTGGGTGTGTTGTAGTCTCCTTTGTGTACCCAAATTATGCAATGATGTGGATGACCACTTTAACCATGGAAATTTGAACCAAATTTTTTGATGTTAAAACTCATCACACACGGGTTAAGCTATCTGAATCGTTTGTGATGTTCACATATCGTACACGGTTCTGAATAAGGGACCGCATCCGATGACACTTTGCGCGCCAGTTTTTCGCTGAATCGATTCCAAATTTTCGGCTTCTGTGGAAATATCTACCTCCCCGCCCCTCCCCCTTACGAAAATCCATATTTCCCCTGTTTCCACCTTCCTTTCCAAGTTGAAACCTTCACTCCTTGCTTGTAGCGCCGCCTCCTTGTCATTGACCCTCCTTCATGCTGCTCGGCCTCGTCTATCCAGGCATGTAATCCACACCCGACCCCCATCCTCCTCCTTCCACATCCCACATGCCCCGACCGCCGGCGCGAGCGCGACACCTTCCACCCAAATCACCGACCCCTCCACCAAATAAGCACCGCCCTAACCCACGGTGCACGCAGTATAGCCAGGATCTCAAGGAGCATTTGGAAGTGGAGAAGCAAATCGTGGCTGCATGCGTGGATTAGGTCGCGATGGCTGCCATTCGTGCCAACCCCCAGATCTAGGAGGAGCTCCTTGCCATTTGCTAGCTACGCCGGTTAAGCATGCTCGGTTTACCCGTTGCATGTGCTGCTCCTGCCTTTCCTTCACAAATTCTAGTGAATTGCGCTATCTAAGTTTTCCATGCAATCTGTTGCTCTAGTGTATATGTTCTACATGTCGTGCAGTGTGGTGCTCACTTATTTACTATTTTGTTAATTATTTTTCATCTTTAGTTAGATGTTTGGTTCAATTCTGCAAATGTGATGTTCAATTCTTCAGATTGCAATTTTGTATTGTCTTCCATGTGAGAAATAAATCGAATTTATCTTCACAAAATACACGAGAAACGAATACAATTGCTATATTTCCAAGTTGTGAAGCATGCTTGGTTTGGTTATACATTGTGCAATGTGGTGCTTAGTTAACGTTTGGTTCATTTGTGTTGTGGTGTTTAGGTAACTATTTGGTTCAATTCTGCAATGTGATGTTGAATACTTGTGGGTGCATTCTGTTATTGTATACCATGTGAGGAATAAATTGAAATTTGGCTGTAGTAAATACGTGAGAAACAAATACAATTGCTACAATTGGCTGTAGTTAACTGTTTGGTTAACTGTCTGATATTCTATTAAGAGTATGTTATATTGTGCAATGTGGTGCTCAGTTAATGTTTGGTTCATTTGTTGTGGTGTTTAGTTAACTGCTTCGCTCAATTCTGCAATGCGATGTCCAATTGTCGTGGGTAGAATTTTGTATTGTTGTGCATGTGAGGAATAAATTGAATTTGGCTGTAGTTAATACATGAGAAACATATACAAGTGCTATATTTCCTAGTTCTTAATCATGCTTGGTTTGGATAAATGGGTTTTCTATGTGGTTTGAATTAATCTGATGAATCTGCAATGTGCTTATTTTTCATCAACATATTTTACTGATAGCATGCGAACCCTTACTTAACTTGATGACTAACTACCTTATATATGTTGCAGGGAAACAATGGGAAGCACTGAGGTTTACAATCGATGTTAGCACGTGCATGGTCCGTTGTCTAATAGCACATTATTGTGCAATTGCAGGAACCATTCTAATATTTTGGTTTTTAACAATTTGGTCTTGCACATGTATGTCATGCAGTCAGAGGTTTTGACCCACTGTTCGACCCTTTTTGCATATGGGGAAATGAGTTGTCCATGAATATCAATCCAATTAATAAACTCAGAAAGATTGTTAGGATAAGGAAATTAGTGACAAAAAACAACAAGATCTTTGTCTACACAATGATGAAGACATCAGTTCACTACAAGATGGTACTAACTATTATACCTTGCCTTATTTTATTCCTTTGCCCCATTTCCAATATAGAGAAGATATTTATGCACATCCTTGTTTTCAGGCCTTTCCAAAGCAGTTCACTGATGATTAACTCTCAAACCACCTCTATGGCCAGGAGGCGAGGAAGGTTTTCATACAACACCCACGGTTCAATATTGAAGTGTTCCTGAAGAGGACGAAGGATGGACGGTCAATCATCCACAGGCACTGGCCTAAAGTTGCAAAGACCTTCAACATGAATGAAGGCTCAATATTCTCCTTTCACTTCAGTAGTTTTCCAGATGAGATGCATCTGTCTATATACCGTCTATGATGCTAATTTCGAAAGGTTCTACATGTGGCATGTGAAACTTGGTGCTGGTGCAGTTGTGTAATGGGGTAGCTGAGTGCTGAAGCTATATCATGTTGTACACTGATGTATTTCAATTATGAAATTATGCTTCCTTAATATGGAAATGAAATATATTATGTGCTTAACATGAATGTCAATTAGATTAATAAATGGACTATTAATAATAGGGCAATTAGCCTGCTAATTGGGTTTTGCTATTGCAAACGGTTATTAACACACGACTTTCTCTTGAAAACTGTTTGAGTTAGGCCACCTTGCGCAAACGTTTACCACATAAAAACTGTGTGTCATGGACAGCCTTTGCCACACAGTTTCTTCTACGGACCATGTGTGATACATTCAATAACGCAGATGATTTAACTGGAAAAATTGTGTGCGATGTACCTGTGAACGGAAACGTTTTCCTTGGAGCGACTGTGTGGGATGTACATACGAACGGAAACGTTTAGCGGGGACTGACTGTGTGGGACATAATTGTGACCGGAAGTAGTTTCGCCTGTATAATTGTATTTTTTAGCTCTACTGTATATATTTCCGGATTTGAGCGCTCGCCGGTCACACACGACCTCATTTTGCTTAGCATGTGTGCCAGGAGGTCATATCCCGGACGGTTTCTGGGTCGTGTGGGAAAGACCCCCCTATCGCCCACACTCACTAGGTAACGGTTCCAAATGCCACCGCGGAAAGGGGTTGAAAACCATTTGTATAGCACCGACGCGCACCAGTGCATGTTTGAGAGTGATAACTAGGGATCATCAACAATGTGCTTTACCTTAGCCTTCTTTTTGGGTGGTGCTTTTTGGGTGACATGTTCACCTCACCATTCTCCTCATCTTCGAGATCAATAGATAGAAGATCATTGCCAGACCTTGCATTCAATCCCTTGGCCCCGATTGTCCCATAAAAGGAAGCCATGGCATGATAATATTAAATTAGGGTTTTCAAGAAGTGGTCATAAGCTTTTTGGGTCTACAAACATTATGCAAATGCAAACCTAAAATAGCATCAGATTTGTGGGGTGAGAAGCATACAATACAATGCCCTGCATAGTGCTCCTCGGTGAGCCTAATTGTGCAAGTATCATCATCCCATAGAGGTCCACTTAAATTCTTAAAATTGACAACCCTTCCCCAAATCTTCCTCCACTTCTTGAGATGGTTTATGACTTGATCTCCAGTGACAAAAAGCTTGAATTGCTCTTTCAAAACTACAACACATTGTCTATGATGCACATCCCCAAATCCACTTGAAGTTCTCTTCCGATTAGCAACAAGGCCAGCCAAAAAACCAAGCATTGTTTTCATCATGGAATTGGTCCATACAACAATCCCAGCTCTCCTAGAGTTCCCACTTGCGGCAGTGACTTCAACACTCTGCATTTCTGTCCAGCCAACAAAAGATTGCGAAAACATGGATTATGGCATTTCAAATACATGGTTCAAATGTAGTAAATGATACAATCTGTCCAGCCATCAAATAAATTCAAATTTAGTTAAATAAACTTCACAAATACATTGCTCAAATATAATAAATGATACAACCTATCCACCCATCAAATAAATTCAAATGTAGTTGCATAAACATCACATATACATTGTTCAAAAATAGTAAATGACACAATCTGTCCAGCCATAAAATAAATTCAAATGTAGTTGCATAAACATCACAAATACATGGAGGGTTCCACACTCATAGATTATCATACATGATTTGTCTATCTTCCCACATTTGGGCTGCTATTTGTAGCCTACGGTCTACCACAACCCTAGTGTCACTTGCTAGCTGCCTTGATGTTCGAATTGGTTGGGTGGTCCATGTCACTTCCAATATAGTAAATTCATCAATCCCGTGCAATAGTGCATAATTGTGAAGAATACAACAAGTTATAACAATGTAAACTTGTGTCGTGAAAGTAAAGAATGGTTTGGCATCATCCAAAATTTTGAAACGACTCTTGAGAGATCCAAAAGCCCTCTCTACTTATCATTTTGGAATGGATTGTTGCCCCACTGATGAACCACAGGTATAGGGGATCAATCGTAGTCCTTTCGATAAGTAAGAGTGTCGTACCCAACGAGGAGAAAAAGGAAATGACAAGCGGTTTTCACCAAGGAACTCTCTGCATGTGCTGAAAGTAATAGTCATACATAGTTTTGTAGAAAGACAATTCGTAACAAGTAACAGGTAGAAATAGTACCAAAGGTGCAACAAGGTGACCCATTCCTTTTTATAGCAAAGGACAATCCGGAAAGTTCTCTTATATAAAGAAATGTGCTCTCGAGGACACATGGGAATTGTCATCTAGTCACGTTCACCATGTTTAGTTGATTCGTGTTCGTTACTTATTTGATAATTTGATATGTGGGTGGACCGGTGCTTGGGTGCTATTCTTACTTGAACAAGCAACCCACTTATGATTACCCCCTTTCGCAAGCATCCACAACAATGAAACAAGAATTAAGATAAGTCTAACCATAGCATGAAACATACGGATCCAAATCAGCCCCTTACGAAATAATGCATAAACTAGGGTTTAAGCTTTTGTCACTGTAACAACCCATCATCTACTTATTAATCCAAAATTCCTTCCCTTAGGCCCATGTATGGTGAGGTTTCACGTAGTCAACATTCACATGACACCACTAAAGGAAGCAACAACATACATATCATCAAAACATCAAATGGATACCAACATCGATTACTTATAACACGACTTCTCGCATTCCTCAAGAACAAAAGTAACTACTCAGAAATCATATTCATGTTCAAGTTTAGAGGGGTATGAATTTGATTGAGGATCTAAACATTTAATCTTCCACCAAATAAACCAACTAGAATCAACTACAGATTTAATCAACACTACTTGCAATCCACATGTACTAATCAAAGGTTTCGGAACAAAGATTGAATACAAGAGATGAATTAGGATTTTGAGATGAGATGGTGATGGTGAAGATGCGGATGAAGATTGGTCGTCCCACGATGAGAGGATCATTGGTGATGTCGATGTCTTCAATTTCACCCCTCCCGGAGGAAAGTTTCCCCAGCGGAATCTCTCCGCCAAAGAGCAAAAGTGCTTCTACCCAGGTTCCACCTCGAGACAGCAGCGCTTCATCCCGAAAGTCTCCCTCTTATTTTTTCTAGGAAAAATGGCCTCGTATAGTAGAAGATGGGCACCAAAGGCCAGCCAGGGGGTCCACAAGCTCACATGGCGCGCCCTAAGCTTCACTAAAAAAAGACACATGTGTGACATTTTGGCCCGAACGAAAAAAATTGTCATGGTTATGAAACTTCTATGATGATAATTGTGACAAAACCACGTATCATCATAGATGTGGTGGGCTCCTACTTCTATGACAAAAAATCATGATAGAAAATGGGCTTTTCGTCCTGGGCGGGCCAGGGACACACCTGCATGACATTCTTTGGGCCATCCATCACATAAAAATCATGGTAGAAGTGAGGGTGAGGAAATTTTTGTGGAGTTCTCGGTTATGGTGGGTTTGCACTTTTCTCTCGTATGCACGCATGGTGTGAGCCGTGTTTCTAACTGAACCCAAGCGAGAGGCGTTCCTTACTGCACCCGAGCGATCGTGTGCTACTACGTACTGAAGCCGATTGATCGATCCCTTCGCTGCTAACTGAACCCAACCGACTCATTCGCTGCTAACTGAACCCGATTGATCATTGCTGCTGCTTACTAAAGCCGATCGAACCCCCACGCGAGACGTAGCTAGCCGGTTGGGTTGCCTCTGGATGAACAATGCCCGTTGCTGCCGCGCGCGTGATACATAGAACGAGTCGAGACGTAGTGAGTCGAGCCAGTTGGGTTGGCTATGGATGGAAAATTCCCGGTAGGGGTTGGATGAACAGGACCCTGGCCATGTGTAGGTTGTTCCTACTGGATGAACAGGACCCCGTGGTAGTACGCGGTTGTCGCTGGATGAATAGGATCCCGTGGTAGTACACGGTTGCGCTAGATGAACATGACCACGTGGAGGGTGGATGAACAGTAGCTCGTGGATGAACGATGGCTGCAGGAGGCTGGAGGAAGTCGACGGTGGATGAACAGTAGCCCATGGAGTCCTGTTTTGCGGTACGCCACACAACCCTTCGATGAACAGGACCCCGTTCCGTTCATAGGCGGTTGAGAGAAGTCTGATTCCTCCTATTTGTGGTACGCCAGACCCCTCCCAATGAACAGGACCATGTTTCGACCTACGCGGCTGGAGAGAAGTTTATTTCTTCTGTTTTGCAGTATGCAAGACTCCTCCCGATGAACAGGACCGCGTTTCGACCATAGGTGGTCGAAGAGAACCCCGTTTCCTTTGTTTTGTAGGACGCGATTGCATACATGCGTCCATGGGTGTGGTGCGTCGCCACTATCAGCCTCTCCATGTACAGGAGAGGCCCCAAACTGTTGATGACGGTGCCGAGCGAACCAAGGCCGGTGGACGACGGCGAGGCCCCATACTAGAACAACCCGGAGATGGGGAAGACACGACAGTGGATTCACATACAGAGAGGAGTGAGAGACTTGACTGGTTCTGGTGCGGGATGGGCCTACACTCGGCAGAGAATAATAGGTGGTGTAGAGGAGTGGAAGGATGGCCTGCCATCGGTCGGGTAGCATTTCGCTGTGAGGCACGCAAAACAGCGCCGCTGGACGCCGGAGGCTGGAGGAGGCGATCCTGGCAGCGCTGTAGGAAGAAGACGAGAGATTGAAGAAGAATGCTGGCCGTTGGTTGTAAATCCAACACCTTGCTTAGGCTTCGACCTACTGGCCCACAAGTCAGCTAGTCCATTTGGGTTTTTTATGTCCATTTGGTGGGCTGGGTGGAACAATGTTGTAGCATCGATGCAGCCCGTTTATATATGATGTTAGAATTTAAAGCCCATTTGCATTTTTTTTGAAATTCACAGACTTCTTGCGCTGGGTGAAAATATCATGTTGGGTTGGACGGAGAAATGTTATAAAAGCATAAACACATGATTGCACGTCTATTATTGATTGGTCACTAAAATCTTTGCAAGCTTATGCACGCATTCACCAGCAGTTAACTTGCCAAGTTATATATAAACAATTATTGTTATTATTATTATTATTGTAAGAACTTTCGATTTACGAAATAAAATATCATTTTAATTTGATGAGTTAATAGGATGTGGGGTATTATTATTATTTTAGGCTAGACGTGGGACAGTTGAGTTGGTTCTAGGAAAAGTACTGGGAGAAAACTCAGATTACATCGAAAAACAAAGTGGGAGAAAATTTAGATATAGGATTAATAAAAACGAAAAATAAAGGAAGTGGGAAAGTATATACAATGGTTGGACGAGCGACGGGTTTAATGGAAGCTTATGTTGTATCAATTATATATATGTAATAAAATAAGATATAAATATAAGTATATGTATATATACTATTATAGAAGGGAAAGCATAGGTTCAATTTTGCATTCTTATAGAAAAATAGAAATGAGCTGTGCGTTGTCTTGAAAAAACAAACATAACTTAGGCTGCTGATGTTATAGACAAGCTAGGCTGGGCGGCCCAAAGTCTGCTTGATACCTGCTGGAGCCCCAAAAAAGTTAAAACCTGCTGGATCAACTGTGTCTGCATGTCGTGGGCTGCGCATGTTAAACAACAAAACCTAGGCCATGGACCTGGTGGGCCCGAATTGTCAGCATCTCAATGAACAGCCGTCTCCTGATTCCTCTCCTTTTCTTGACCATGTTGGGAATGACAAATGGCGGCGCCGCAGCAAGAGCACCAAGGCGGAGGACGATGTCGAGACTTCAGACCAGAATGAACCGGAACAGGGGAAGACGCGGGCGGAGGGGAGTACGAGGGTTGACTTGTTCGGGTGCAGGTTGGGCCGGTGGAGCTGCCGCCGCAGAAGAATGTGTGGGAGTAGAGGGATGGCCTAGCCAGCACCATAGGCTAGGATGGGCCACCAAGGCGTGCGCGACAGCGCCGCCAGCCGTTGTAGGAAGAGGACGAAAGATTGAACAAAATAAAGAAATACAAATGGATAGGTGGTTGGTCCCAAATTTCCGTGTAGGAGACTTGCTGGGTCCACCTGAGAAGGGAAATATGTTGGGAGGAAGGAGATTCAAAGCACGGCAGCCCATTGAACTAGTTACATACATAAGCAAATGGCCACTCAAAAAAAGCAAACAGGTTAATGGGTTCTTAGACAAAATATTTCAGATAAAACAGATAATTATGACATATAGGCTAGTGCATGGAACACTCAGATCATAAAGGTGCTTAAACACATAAAGTAGATCATCTAGACCTTCCTAGCACTCTTGATCATGACACTGCGGTTGTCCGTGTACTCGTCGGTTACGGGAAGTAGACATGCCGTCATGTCCATGATCTGCCTGTACATGTCGTAGCATGCGTATGAATCCTTGGCAGTGTAGGTTATGTAAGCTACATTCAGAGGTACCTCCCACATGTTCAGTTCCTTGGTATCGACATCTTCTTTCATGTTGGCGTAGCAGGGGTCGATGATGGTCGCGGTGACGTCAACCACGGAGTCCCTCTCCTGCCCATTGTCGATGATCTTGTATTGCTTCTGGATGTCAACAAGCTCGTAGCACCAGATGGCTGAATCATAAAGCACAGTCACGTTCCTCCTGCTCTCCACCGTAGTGAAGGTACAGTCGATGGTGCCGATGAAACGGGCGAATGCTCCAGAACCTCTGATGGCCCTACAACAATGGTAGACGAGAACCTCGTTCTACATGAATACCTAGGCGATGACAATCCGCTAGTCCCTGCCAGGAGATGAATGGATGGGCACAAGTTCTAGTCCCGCGACCTTGTGCTTTCTCCTCCTGTAGGTACTACTTGAACTTGGCTAGGCGAAGCTTCACCGAGTCCGGGTCGTTGTTCTACATCACATTCAACTTGGCGCTACCATGGTCTGAATGGCGAACTCAAAAGTGAACTCCTTGCTGAAGTCCATATCCAGCAAGCTCACCCCTCAGATCGCCATTGGAGTCTCTTCTAACACAGAGTTGATGTGGCGGTTCTCATTTTGTGGGGATTGGGGCAGGGGGAGATGAAGACGATCGGTGTGTGTTGGGGTACTAGGGGGCAAACACCATGGCAGCAACAGTTCATTTTTCCAACTGCAATCGATGGCGAACGAGTGGGTAGGCGGCAGCAGTAGTTCGTTTTTCCAACTGCAATCGACGGTGAATGAGTGGGTTGGTGGGGGCCGCGGTTCATTTTTCAGCTCTTTGGGAACTGCATTCAACAATAAACTGAGTGTGTACAGGCAAAAATAGTTACTACCCTCCCTTACCCGTTTCACGCCCGGCAGAACTTGCACCCTCGGCGCATTCAAACGCCACCACTAAACTCGTGTGGAAGCTGAGAAACCTATTCCAGCGACACATCGGTACACGAGGGGTCTGTATTGGTACTGCAATAGCAATTGTTAGTGGTCACTTTACTTAAATTTTATTAGATTTAATTAAAATTTATTCTTAAAAGAAGCAAAGCATAGGCTCGTTCTATCATTGCCACATGATCAACCTGCACAATAATTAGAATTATTATTCCCAGGAGGCACACGATCAGCTCATTTGCCGCACTTTCACATAGACAATACTACCAAGTTTGAACAGCTTGTTATGGTTGCTACCCTCTGCATCATCATGTTGTGTTTCCCAGCTTGCAAGATTCAGAACCAACCAACAATATTCAAATAATAAGTACAACAAATATGCCTACACATCTCAATGATTCCCAGCTTGCAAGATTCAGAACCAACCCATTAGATCCTTTGGATAAAGTGAATCTCGGGATTAAATCCATTCTCACTAGCTATGTCATACAACCAAAGAACTTGGCGAATGCTTTTGACCATCACAACATCTGTAGTTGAGTATTCCTGTTTAACAGATAAGAGAGAACATGATTACTATAATAGTGGCACTAGTTGAAGCAACTTTATTTCCAAAATGAGAAAAGATTGCGATAGAATAGATTTATTTAAAAAATACAACGTTAGCACAGTATAACAAAAAAAATCATGTTGATAAAGGATAGTACTGACCAGTGTGAGAAGACTTTGGGAGATCAAGTTATTCTTCATGTCCCGTATCTTTCCATGAAGGCGATTCATTGACATCCATTAACACCTCAGTGTGGCAGTAGAAGGAGGAGCGTCGACTCATTTCAATCACTTTTTTTTGCAGTTCAACTAAAATTATGGCACCCGCCAATTAGAGAGGGGGTGCGCGCCACATCGATGGTAGGCGTGATGGACTCAACTAGTTCATTGCAGCTATGTGATTGATGAAGTGCACATGGACTTGATTTTGCTGGATAGGCCTTCTACAATTTATATACATTGGAAATGAAATGGTAGCTAAGACAGTAGCTCTATTTTAAATGTATTATTACTTCATTTTATCTGTGGCAGTAGCGGTGCCAAAAGATTGCCTCAAATTATTAGTGGCACTAAGTTAAGATGCAAAAACAATATGATTATTGCTTTCTCATAGCAGTGCCAAAATAGTAGCACAAGATCACTAGCTGGATGCAGAGTCAAAATCAACCAAAAAGGAACATACTCGGTCATCGGAACCATAACTAGGAGAGGGACCACGACTTGATGTGGTGAATCTGCAGACTTCTTATGCAGTTCACGTAAAACGAATCAAATATTGCATAATGCAGCTAGCAAGAAGTACTTGCTCTCATGAGCCGGGCAGGTTCTTCTTTAGTAGTTGCACTAAAATTGAGCAACAATAAGGTCAGATGTCCTTCTCATGCAAGGTGCAACTATAATTTGCTTATCCTTTTGTGCAGTTCCACTAAAATAAAGTGGCACTGTGGTGACAGCGATGACTCATCTTGCAAAGGCTAATAAAATGTTGCACGTGATTACCGGCAGAGTTTGACGGAGATGTTGGAAACTCCAATCACCCTTTGTGGAGTTCCACCAGAATTGAGAGATGTTTCCCATGTGACATTTTAGTTGAACGGCACAAGACTCTCATTCCAAAAAAATGTGTTTTGTGTAGTTCACCAAAAGGTCACAATAGCAACGAGGTGAAATGGATATCCCTATCCGCACAAAAAGATAGAAAGAAAACAGTTACTGGTCAATAACAAGATATGAAACATACACGAAATGAAAAGAAGCATCTTCATTATGTTCATGGCAATCACACAAGGATATTAGAAATTTTAAAATGATAGCATTGCTTCATGTTACCAGAAGCATTACGATCAACAATGATATTCGTGAAATATGGGATTACATTAATGGTGGCATTGCTTGTTTACCAGATACAGTATATCAACAACAGCTAAAGAGTTGGTTTAAGGGCATGGGACAGTGGGGACACCAGGACACTCAGCAATGTAAAGAAGCAACTTACTTATCATACTAGGAAAAATAGAAGGAGTGCCATTTGTAACATAGTTTAATTGCATCATATTACTGGAGACATTAAATTAACAATAACATTGGTTAGACATGTCCTTATGATAACAGTGTGATTGCTTCATTTTACATGCGCCCTTACATTAACATCAACAAAAATTTGGTACAAGGACATGCGGAAGTGGACCCATCAGCACAATGTACCTATAAGGAGGCATAAAGTGGGGATGCCGAGTTTGTTCATACTCCATGAGGGCAGCAAATCTAATCCTGGAGACCTTTTACTATGTGAAGGCAGGAAATCTAATCCTGGACAAACTCTATTGACTTGTCCACCAGCCGCCACTTTATATCCTTTTTCAACCAATAATAGATATGTTCCTTATCCAGTTTGTACTACCTTTTCCCTTTATTTCCCTTTTAAACCAAGAGACCGGTTGGTATCCAGTCTCTACTACTTTCCCACTGTTATTTCCTCTTTGAATCAAGTCCTAGATTCATGCTACAACTTTCCCCCTTTCTTCATTCTTTGAACCAAGTACTAGATTCGACTGCGTGAAGTGGCTTTACCTCTAATAATACTAAAATTTTAGGTGGCTTTGGAAGAGCTAATGGAAGTAGAAAAAGATCCACACGCAGCCACGTGGGGAGCTGGGGCCCTAGAGCAAGGCCGCTTTCAAAGGAACTTATACCGGAGGGTCGTCGGGATGTGGCTAGGAAGGCGGCTGGAGGTAGGATCTGCCCACAATATGGCAGGGAGGAAGAAGGGGTCTAAGGACCCCCCGAGCCGGCGCTGTGTCGGAGAGAACATCACAGGCAGAGGATCAGGACCCGCTGGCAGGTGTGGGTGAGGGAGTCCTGGATTAGGGGGTCTCCGGACAGCCGGACTATATCCTTTGGCCAAACTGTTGGACCATGGAGATACAAGATTGAAGACTTCATCTTGTGTCCGGATGGGACTCTACTTGGCGTGGAAGACAAGCTAGGAAATACGGATATGGATATCTCCCCCTTTGTAACCGACCTTGTGTAACCCAAGCCCCCTTCGGTGTCTATATAAACCGGAGGGTTTTAGTCCGTAGGGCAACATACAATCATACCATAGGCTAGCTTCTAGGGTTTAGCCTATCTGATCTCGTGGTAGATCTACTCTTGTAATACTCATATCATCAAGATTAATCAAGCAGGAAGTAGGGTATTACCTCCATTAGAGATAGAGAGGGCCCGAAGCTGGGTAAACATCGTGTCCCCTGTCTCCTGTTACCATCGACCTTAGACGCACAGTTCGGGACACCCTACCCGAGCCTGTTTTGACACCGACATTGGTGCTTTCATTGAGAGTTCCACTGTGTCGTGACCATAAGGCCTGATGGATCCTTCGATCATCGCTAGCGATGCGGTCCAGGGTGAGGCTTTCCTCCTCGGATAAATCTTCATATTTGGCGGCTTTGCACTGCGGGCCATTCGCATGGCCATCTGGAGCAGATTGAGAGCTACGCCCCTGGACATTAGGTCAGATTTGGAAACTGGAACTACACGACCTACATCCGTGGAGACTTGATCTTCGACGGATTCGAGCCCATGTCGTACGTGTCGTACAGTCTTGGTGACCATGACGTAACTCTGCCGTCGGACAATATTCGGGAGATCGCATCCGCAGCTACTCCGTCCATCGATCCGGAGAAAGTCGCGCCATCCAAGAGCGGAGGGATGGACCCCGCCATGGAGGCCGCACTCTCAGTGGCGATAGAGCCGGATACTGACTTTACCCCTTACGAGAGCCGCTTCGCCAAACCACTGGATTCATCTACGGCTACGGACTCCGAGCAGCTCATATCCGTGCCCGTCAAGTCCGACTGGGCACCGATCATGGAGTTCACCTCCGTGGACATCTTTCAGCACTCACCCATTGGGGATGTGCTAAATTCATTAAGGTCTCTCTCCCTGTCAGGAGAACCTTGGCCGAACTATGTCCGGCTAGAATGGGATGCGGGCGACGAAGAAATTCGCTGGCCACCCACCACCCACTTAGTAGCCGCTGTCGACGACTTAACCTACATGCTCGACTTCAACTACGGAGACATCGACGGTATGGACGATGATGCAGGAGCCGAACCAGAACCACCGCCCATAGGGCGCTGGACCGCTACTTCATCACATGACTTATACATGGTGGACACCCCCGGTCGGTGTCAAAACCGGCGGATCTCGGGTAGGGGTCCCGATCTATGCGTCTAGGCCGGATGGTAACAGGAGACAAGGGACATGAAGTTTTACCCAGGTTCGGGCCCTCTCGATGGAGGTAAAACCCTACGTCCTGCTTGATTAATATAGATGATATGGGTAGTACAAGAGTAGATCTACCATGAGATCAAGGAGGCTAAACCCTAGAAGCTAGCCTATGGTATGATTGTTGATGTGTATGTTGTTCTACGGACTAAAACCCTCTGGTTTATATAGACACCGGGTAGGGTTAGGGTTACATAGAGTCGGTTACAATGGTAGGAGATCTGCATATCCGTATCGCCAAGCTTGCCTTCCACGCCAAGGAAAGTCCCTCCCGGACACGGGACGAAGTCTTCAATCTTGTATCTTCATAGTCCAGGAGTCCGGCTCAAGGTATAGTCCGGCCATCCGGACACCCCCTAATCCAGGACTCCCTCAGTAGCCCCTGAACTAGGCTTCAATGACGACGAGTCCGGCGTGCATATTGTCTTTGGCATTGCAAGGCGGGTTCCTCCTCCAAGTACTTCATAGAAGATTTTGAACACAAAGATAGTGTCCGGCTCTGAAAAATAAGTTTCCACATATTGCCATAGAGAGAATAATATTTACACAAATCTAATCTGCTGACGTATTCCGTAGCGTGTCACACCACGGCCAAGCCTTTATTCGAGTCGTTTCATTATCCCACCTCAGCGCGTCATGCGAGGCGGTTTCCCTGGCACGTCTTGTTAAAGCAGAGATCGTGTCCCCTTATTCCGGGATTCTCATCAATACGGGCGTGGGTAACCCAACCGTGCCATCGATTACGGCGCTTGGAGATAAGCGAGTTTTACCAGGCTGGTGGGGACATGTAGTTGCGTCCACCCACATAAGGGGATAAAGATCCACCTTTTCACCTACACCTTCTTCCTCCTTCGCCTATCCATTCTTGCGCACTCGAGCTCCAGCGCCCAAGTCCGCACTCCCCACCTCAACCTTCTCCAACCATGTCCGGAGCGGGAGGCAAGTGGATGGTATCCTCCGTCACGGAGGGACATATCAAAAAGCTGAGGAAGGCTAGATACCTGTCTAACGACATCGCGTACCGGCTCCCCGAAAAGGGCCAGCTCATCCCCACCCCTAGGCCCCATGAGAGGGTGGTGTTCCTCCCCCATTTCCTCCGCGGACTGGGCTTCCCTCTCCACCCATTTGTCTAGGAGCTCATGTTCTACTACATCTTGGATTTCCACGATCTGGCCCCGAACTTCGTCCTCAACATCTCGGCGTTTAGACCCCCAACGTGGCTCACGTCCTGGAAAGAGATGGGCCTATCGTGGGGTAAAAAAGGAGAGCTGACCGGACTCCAAACATGCGTCAAAACCCTGGTGGACAAGAAGCTCAAACTTGTCAACGTAGTCTAGGTTATGCTCATCTGCTTGATCCTCCCGTGCCAACACCGGGCTTTCAACCTATGGGAGTTCGACCCGGTGCGGCACCAAACTCTGAGCAGGCTCTTCGACATGACGTACGAGGATGCCTGGAAGGTGCTTTTCAAGCGCGCCGAGGCTCCCGCATCCGCTACTGAGGATCGCGGATTCAGTGCGCAGCGTCACTCTCTCGCGGTAAGCTATTTTTTCCTTTTACAGGGTATCAGTTTTTCATAGTTTGACTCCATGCGGGATCTAAGCTCCCTTTCCTTTGACAGGATTGGCAGGTGACGTCCGGACAGATCAACTATCCGGCCCCTTTGCCCGAAGGCCCAACAAACGCTCGCTTGGCGAGGCTGCTGGTTCCGGCACCCTATGTGGTGCCGGAGAAGAAGGCCACGGGGACTCGAAAGAGTGCCCGACGCCCGGAGGTGTCGGATTCATCATCCGACGAATCCAAGATGCACTCCTCCCGTGAAGACGAGGAGGAGGAAGAAGAGACCCCTCCCCCTCCAGCGGGGAAAGGGAAGAAAAGGAAGGCCGCCCCAACTGGGGAGGCCGAACGGTCCAAGAAGGGGGAAACCCTTCCTCCGAACTACTCCACCGACACCGACGGCGGCGGAGAGGAGTGGGCGCCTAGGGCCAAGCCCCTGGCGAAATCGTAAGTATCCGGATGCCAGAGTAATTCATAGTATTCGTTTATTGCACAACTTCCCCTCATGTCGAATATGTTTACGCAGCCCACCCAAAAACCGGCTCCACGCGTCGTCGAGCGGCTCACTGGACTCGTCGGATGTGAACTCGCTTCCGGCGGCTTCCTCCCCTCGCCCTACGGACGACACCGAAGTGTTGTCCCAACAGGTTACAAGCCGGGAGGAGGTGTTCCTAGAGGCGCTGCAAGGCGATCTCTCGGACTCCAGGAGCAAAGGGGATGAAACCCCCCAGGGCACCATGTCCGGCTCTAGGCCGGACACTGCTCCGGAACCTTCAAAGGTTCCAGAGTCCGGCGGGCGATCTCCTTCCAAGAGGAGCCAGCCCACTGTGCCGGTGGCCCCCGTCCAACCGGAGGCGCCGGACAATATGTTGGAGGCGCTCCAAGGCGCCTCCATCGACGAGGAGCACCACGCTATTATGAGTGCGGTGGTCCAGAAGGTTCAGTCCGCCAAGAGCAGACTGACTGAAGCTTGTACTAGCCTTTTGACAGGCTTTGAGGTAAGTAAACAATGTGTAAATAATAGTACCGCATAGACAGTAGCCCCTGATGCTCTGTTTGGCGTTCGGGAAGAAAAGCCGAATAGAGGATCAAATAAAATTCGCAGGAGTCTAACAAAAGGAGTAAATATGCGTATGCAGGCTTCTCTGCTTGCGTCCACCGCATTGACTGCGGAAGTGGACACGCTAAAGCAGAACCTCGAGCGGTCCGAGCAAGAGCTCGACCGTGCCAAGAAGCAGCTCGAGGACAATAAAGGTAAGAAATACCTTGTTAAAAATATATGAAAAAGGTGCAATTACAAAAAATGACAGGATTATCGTGGCTATTGTAGGGGCCACGTCTGAGGTGGCGACCCTTAAGGAAGCGCTGGACGAGGCCGAGAAGACGGCGGCCTCGAAGCGCACCGAGCGGGAGAAGTATGAGGCCGAGGTTGGCAAGGTGCGGCAAGAGCTCCAGGCTCTCATGGAAAAACATGAGAGTTTGGAGCTTGACTCGAAGACGCAAGCGTCCAAGCTTGCGGTGGCTATTGAAAATGCCAAATCTGCCAAGGCCGAATCCTAGAAGACCCTCCAGGAGTTGGATGAGGTGAAGAAGATAGCGGCGGGTAAGGCATTCTTTATGCAAAGGAAACATATTAACTTGAGATACTTGTTACTTACCCGAATCCGGAGCTCTCCAGGAGCGTTCGCAGATCTTCCCCGGAGTGTGTCTGATGCCGCCGCATTCTATCGAGCCGAGGAGGGAAGCTCGACGGAGAAGGTGTTCTGGTCTCAGTACGCTGAGGCCGGACACCCCATGCCCCTGAGTGACCAGCTGAAGCAACTGGTCGAGCTCCACAAGGCGTCCGAACAGGCCATGAAGGGCCTTATTGTTCGGCTGTGGCCTGGAGGGGCTCTACTTGGGAGCTATTCGGGCTGGTGCGGCGGCTGGTGGAGGCCTGTCCAAGGTTCGAAGTCATCAAGCGCTACGTCTGAATTGAGGGTGCCCGTAGGGCCCTTGCCCGTGCTAAGGTGCACTGGGGCAAGCTGGATGCTGAGAAGCTTGTGAAGGACGGGCCACCGCCGGGGAAAGAGCATCGCAAGCCCGAGTATTACTATAAGGATGTTCTGAAGGGTGCCCGCCTTGTGGCGGATGAATGTTCTAGGGATGTAATTTTTGAGTGAAACTTGCTCGTTTTGTCCTTTGCGCTGAAAACTTGTTTATATGCGCTAAGCCATGCTGTTGGAATTTAAAATATTACCTTCTGTGCGGTTGTTTATCAATTCTGAGAGATGGCGAGTCGTCGGCTTCTGCCCCCGTGCCGCTAGTGCTGGGGTGTTCGGGGATAAACCTGAGCGCTCTTTTCCCATGTTTGGGTCCTTCGAGGGAGGCGCTCAGCCCAACGAACAAGGCAATCAGACTATAATGCGTGAACACTCTCACTTAGCCATAGAATTCTATAATTTTAAATTTCGGCGAAGCCCCTGGTGTTTGGAAGACCGAGTTCGGGGCGCTATCCACGCCTTGGCCGAACAGAGTCGGCTCCTCGCCCTAAGCGGCATAAGTCTTTAGGGACTCGAAAAAACCTCTCGAACAGCGACCAGCTCTTGCTTCATCATGAGAGTCAGTTTTAGCTTTCTCCACTGAGGTGCTCGACCCAGCTCAACCGAGGCACAATCGCAGTGGTTCTCCTAGTGCTACCTTAGCCGATATAGCGGAATGTAAGGCACCAAAACATAGGAGCCAGGCAAAACCAACTATTGACCCAAGACATGATTCGGAGCCGATGCATATAATGCTATAAGTTCGGGGTGCCACACTTGTTAAAGTGTTCGGACTTCTCACACCATATTGAGGGGTACTAAAGCCCCTGGCGTATTTTGGCCGTACCAACGTGTACGGGTGCAACATGTCGTTAAGGAACATATATAAAGAAAAAAAAAGGTAATGCAAAAATAGACGAAAGCTATGCATTGTTTATTAAAAAGGGCTGCGATCAAAGCAGAACGATACAAATAATGCGATAAGTGGAAGTTTGGACTAGTAAACATGTCCGTTCCAGGGGCAAGCTGTGGAATAGTATGCGGAACGGGTATACTACTCGTGATAGAGACCACCTGGGAGTTCCGTAGTGCGGCGTGGCTTGTCTGCTTCCCTGGTTCTTGCATTGTTTGTGCGGCAATTGAACTGCCGAATAGGCCTTCCGAAGGATGAAGTCCTGAAAGTAAGAGAAAATTAAAAAATCAGCAGCCCTTGGTACAGTTTAAGCCGTGTTTTGGGTGTGCCGTGATGGTGCCCCTCCCCCTGTGCCCATGGTATCTCTAGAGCGTAGTTATGTACGCGAAGTATTGGCGTCTTCTTTTTGCGAGGGTTGGGGTAGGGGCTGCATTGCTACGCCTGCTCGGATCGTGCCAGGCGGTCTTGTTGTAGGATACTCCAGGCGTGCTTGATGGTGTCCGGTCGTTTAATGGCCGGACTGGAGAACTGCCTAGAGAGGCTGCTATGAACTTCCGCTGCAAGGGCCGCCGTGTGCTCCTCCGTTCGGAGGGAGCATTCGGTGTTTCCATTCACCGTAATTACTCCTCGAGGGCCTGGCATCTTGAGCTTAAGGTATGCGTAATGAGGTACCGCAAGGAACTTAGCAAATGCGGTTTGCCCGAGCAGTGCGTGATAGCCACTGCGAAATGGGACTATGTCGAAGATTAACTCCTCACTTCGGAAATTATCCGGAGATCCGAAGACCACTTCAAGTGTGACTGAGCCTGTACAGTTGGCCTCTACACCTGGTATTACGCCTTTAAAGGTCGTTTTGGTGGGCTTAATCCTCGAGGGATCTATGCCCATTTTCCGCACTGTATCCTGGTAAAGCACGTTCAGGCTGCTGCCGCCGTCCATAAGGACTCTAGTGAGATGAAATCCATCAATAATTGGGTCTAGAACCAATGCGGCGAATCCGCCATGACGGATGCTAGTGGGATGGTCCCTTCGATCAAAGGTGATCGGGCAGGAGGACCATGGGTTGAACTTTGGGGCGATTGGCTCTACCGCATATACGTCCCTTAACGCACGCTTCCGCTCCCTTTTGGGGACATGGGTTGCGTATATCATGTTCACCGTCCGCACTTCTGGGGAAAAACCCTTCTTTCCACTGTTGTTCGGCGGGCGGGGCTCCTCGTCGTCATCGCTATGCAGCCCCTTGTCTTCATTTTCGGCGTTTAACTTGCCTGCCTTCTTGAACACCCAACAATCCCTGTTGGTGTGATTGGCTGGCTTTTCGGGGGTGCCATGTATCTGGCACGAGCGGTCGAGTATTCGGTCCAAACTGGACGTCCCCCTAGGATTCCTTTTGAATGGATTTTTCCGCTGACCAGATTCAGAGCCTCTAAATCCGGCATTAACTGCCGTATCCTCAGCATTGTCGCCGTTAATGCGGCGCTTCTGCTTGTTGCGACGCGACCTGCCACTACTGTCCTTGGTGTCTGAATTACCAGGGTTCTTGGTCATATTGTTGCTACGAGCAAGCCAGCTGTCTTCTCCCGCGCAAAAGCGGGTCATGAGTGTCGTGAGTGCTGCCATAGATTTCGGCTTTTCCTGTCCAAGGTGCCGGGCCTGCCACTCGTCACGGATATTGTGTTTGAAGGCTGCTAGGGCCTCAGCGTCCGCACAGTCGACTATTTGATTTTTCTTTGTTAGGAACCGTGTCCAGAATTGCCTGGCCGATTCCTCTGGTTGCTGAATTATGTGACTTATGTCATCGGCGTCTGGGGGTCGCACGTAAGTGCCCTGGAAATTGTCGAGGAATGCGGCTTCCAGGTCCTCCCAACAACTGATTGATCCTGTTGGCAAGCTGTTAAGCCAATGCCGAGCTGGTCCTTTAAGCTTGAGTTGGAGGTATTTGATGGCGTGGAAATCATCGCCGCGGGCCACGTGGATATGAAGGAGATAATCCTCGATCCATGTCGCAGGATCTGTTGTGCCATCATATGATTCGATGTTTACGGGTTTGAAACCCTCGGGGATTTGATGATCCATTATTTCGTCTGTAAAGCAGAGTGGGTGTGCGGCGCCTCTGTACTGGGCTATATCATGACGTAGCTCCAATGAGCCTTGTCTACTATGTTCGGCCCCGCCGAATTTGTGGCCGGCGTGACGCTTACCGTCTCGAGCCATGGGGCACCCATGCGATCCGTAGATCAATCTTGTTTGCCTTGCCTTGTCCTCCAACATGTCTCGTAAGTCCGGCGCATATTCCCGTGCCTTGGTACGGGGTGCGGCTTGAGTGGAGGGCCGAGAGGCCTCTCTGTCGCGACCACGAGGTGGCTGGTCGGCCGCATCAAGTGTTTCCTCCTCTAATCGGGGTAGCAACCTGCGCTTTGGGTAGCTCTTGGAGGGGCGTTCGAGTTTATGATCTTCGTCCGCAAGGACTTCAGTCCATCTGTCGACTAGCAAATCTTGATCAGCTCTAAGTTGTTGCTGTTTTTTCTTGAGGCTTCTTGCCGTGGCCATAAGCCTGCGTTGGAAACGCTTTTAGTCGATGGGATCCTCTGGCATGACGAATTCGTCGTCGTTGAGGCTTGCCTCGTCTTCGGAGGGAGGCATATAGTTATCGTCCTCGACCTCTCTGTCTACCGCTCTCTCATGAGGGCTGGTTTCTCCATCCTCCTGTGCTAAATCTTGCTGGAGGGGGTTTTCTTTGGCGCTTTCCGGAGTATTATTATCTCCCGTCCTGCAATCACCTTGTTTGTTTTGGCGGGATTTCGAGCGGCGCCGCTGACGCCGGCGCTTGGGCTGTTTCTTGGAGGGGTCATCCTCCGCTGTTCCATCGCCATCTCCCTCTTTTGGGCTGTCCACCATGTATATGTCATATGACGAGGTGGTTTTCCAGGGCCTAGTAGGCGCTGGTTCTTCATCATCTCCTTCATCGGCGTCCATACCGTCGATATCTTCGAAGTCGAAGTCGAGCATGTCGGTTAAGTCGTCGACAGTGGCTACAAAGTGGGTGGTGGGTGGGCTTTGAATTTCTTCATCGTCCGTACCCCAACCTTGCTGACCGTAGTCCGGCCAGGGCTCTCCGGATAAAGAGAGAGACTTCAGTGACTTCAGGATATCGCCGAAAGGCGAGTGCTGAAAGATGTCCGCGGCAGTGAACTCCATGATCGGCGCCCAATCGGATTCGATCGGCTGGGGCGCAGAGGGTTCGGAGTCCGGAGAGGAGTCTGGCTCCTTGGATTCGCGAGTCTCGTAGAGTACGGGGCTGGTGCTTGGCTCAATCGCCGTTGGGGTCGCAGCCCCTGAGGTGGCGTCCAACCGCCCATCCTCGATCGGCGCAGTTGGCTCCGAATTAAGGGTCGGAGCCGGTGCGGGTGCGGCCTCCAGGGCACTATTCGGTGGAAGAGCTAGATCATGCTCATCGTGAAAGTGCGGCACACTTGGCAGTGGCTCGAATCCGTCGAAGATCAAGTCCCCGCGGATGTCAGCCGTGTAGTTAAAACTTCCAAATCTGACCTGACGGCCATGGGCGTAGCTTTCGATCTGCTCCAGATGGCCAAGCGAATTGGCCCGCAGTGCGAAGCCGCCGAAGACAAAGATCTGTCCGGGGAGGAAGGTCTCACCATGGACTGCATCACTATCGATGATCGTAGGAGCCATCGAGCCTGACGGCGACGACACAGAGGAACTCTCAATGAAAGCACCAATGTCGGTGTCAAAACCGGCGGATCTCGGGTAGGGGGTCCCGATCTGTGCGTCTAGGCCAGATGGTAACAGGAGACAAGGGACACGTTTTACCCAGGTTCGGGCCCTCTCGATGGAGGTAAAACCCTACATCCTGCTTGATTAATATTGATGATATGGGTAGTGCAAGAGTAGATCTACCACGAGATCGAGGCGGCTAAACCCTAGAAGCTAGCCTATGGTATGATTGTTAATGTGTATGTTGCCCTACGGACTAAAACCCTCCGGTTTATATAGACACCGGGTAGGGTTAGGGTTACATAGAGTCGGTTACAATGGTAGGAGATCTGCATATCCGTATCGCCAAGCTTGCCTTCCACGCAAAGGAAAGTCCCTCCCGGACACGAGACAAAGTCTTCAATCTTGTATCTTCATAGTCCAGGAGTCCGGCTGAAGGTATAGTCCGGCCATCCGGACACCCCCTAATCCAGGACTCCCTCACCCCCAAAGAAGCCAATGGCGATGAGACAACGAAGGATGATACCTCCAAGAAGCAACCCAAGCGCCGACGTCAGCGGCGCCGCTCTAAGTCCCTCCATAGCAAGAACATCGATAATAATAGTCCATGCGACTCAGGAAGATACAACAACTGCACCACTCCGCTGGCAGAAGACGATCAAGATGCAAACTACAAACATAGTACGGATCCAACATCCGAACACGATGACGCCAAAGATAAGCCTCATCAATCCTCGTCTAGGGAAGAAAACAATTTGGACGAAGATGCACCCGTCATCCCGGAAACACACTTGGAGCAAGAGAACCTCCACAGAAGGCTCACTGCCACAGCGAGGAGCCTCAAGAAACAGAAGCAAAGGCTAAAGGTCGCACAAGATATGCTCAATAGCAAGTGGAACAAAGTAACAAAGTATGGTAGAAGCTACCACCCACATAGCTATCCAAAGCGCAAGCTATTACCAGAATTCGACGATGAGGCCTGAGAGCCCATACAGCCCATAAGTGATACGGCCAACCGGCCGGATCCACCACCCTTTGAACGCGATAGAGCGGCTAACAAAGTCACGCATAAGTCAACACACATTCTATGTGAGAACTTGCGTCAAAAATCCAGCGCAACCCGATATATCTATGGATCTAGGAAGCGCGCTATGGTAGAAAACCAACACCGAATACTACAACCGTCCGAACACTATGGCGCATCCCAATACAGGGGTGCCGCACACCCATTATGTTTCACCGATGAGGTGCTGGATTACGAATTCCCAGAGGGATTCAATGCAGTGAACATAGAGGTGTACGACAGAACCACAGACCCGGGAGTCTGGATAGAGGACTTCATCCTCCATATTCATATGGTCGTGGAGACGATCTCCATGCCATTAAATACTTGCCCCTCAAGCTTAAAGGGCCAGCTAGGCACTGGCGGAAAAGCCTCCCCGAAAACTCAATTGGAAGTTGGGAGTAGCTCGAGGACGCTTTCCGGGCCAATTTTCAAGGGACCTATGTCCGACCTCCAGATGCAGACGATTTAAGTCCCATAATCCAACAGTCCGGAGAGTCTGCCTGAAAGCTTTGGAACAGGTTCCTCACCAAGAAGAACCAAATAGTCGACTGTCCGGACACTGAAGCCTTAGCAGCTTTCAAACACAGCATCCGAGACGAATGGCTCGCCAGACACCTCGGTCAAGAAAAACCGAGAACAATGGCAGCCCTAACAAGCCTCATGACCCGCTTTTGTGCGAGCGAGGACAGCTGGTTGGCCTGTAGCAGCACCAGCGACCCAAGCACATCCGTAGTAAGGGATGGCAATGGTAAACCACGACGCAACAAAAACAAGTGTCGAAGTAAAGAAGGCAGCCTAGATAACACGGCGGTAAACGCCGGATTCAGGGGCTCCCGACCAGGTCAGCGGAAAAATCCTTTCAAAGGCAGTAGAGAAGGACAATCTGGCCTAAACAAAATTCTTGACAAACTCTGTCAGATTCACGGCACCCCAGACAAACCTGCAAATCATACCCACAGAGAATGTTGGGTCTTCAAGCAGGCCGGTAAGCTAAATGCCGGACACAAAGGGGAAGAGACACCAAGCGAAGACGAGGATGAACCTCGCCAGCAAAATGCCGGAGGACAGAAAAAGTTCCCACCGGGGGTTAAAATAATAAACATGATCCATGTGACAAGGAGAAGAAGCAATCACGCACTCCGACTCACACGTGCCATAGAGCCCGTCACCCCTAGGTCCAACCCTTGGTTGGCCTGCCCGATCACTTTTGATCGTAGAGATCATGATACACATATCCGGAGCGAAGGACTGGCGGCGTTGGTGTTAGACCCAATAATAAATGGGTACCATTTCACAAGGGTCCTCATGGACGGCGGCAGTGATCTCAATATGATATATCGGGACACAGTCCGCAAAATGGGGATAGACCCGACACAAATAAGCCACAGTAATACTACCTTCAAGGGAGTAATACCAGCCAAGAGGCCCACTTCATGGGCCCTCTACTACTAGAGGTGGTATTCGGTTCTCCCGATAAATTCCAAAGTGAAACATTAACTTTTCACATCACTCCATTCTGAATTGATTTTCAAGCACTACTCGGAAGGGCGGCTTTCGCTCGTTTTAACGCAATACCGCATTATGCTTTTCTCAAGCTCAAGATGCCCGGACCACGAGGCGTCATTACAGCTAGCGGAAATACCAACCATTCTTCACGTACGAAAGGGGACGTGGCGGCTCTAACAGCCGCACACTAGACGGCCTCACCAACCAGAAAAAATGGCAGGTCGTCAAGACCACAGACATGGTTAGACGAGTCCGGCGTTCCATGATACATGCATGAGATTTGTTTTCGAACCCTCATAACACGATACCAGGGGCTTCCCGTGTGTAATCAGGGCCAGCCCAGCTAGGCTTCTCTGGAATTCTGATAACTCATTCTTCTTTTTGGCAGGACAACTTTCACCTAAGTTCAATCTCTATGCAGGTTACAATCGTGCTACACCCATCCAGGACACGACACAATGGAGACACAGGCGCAGACGTGCAGCAGGGACCCGTCCAAAGGTTTCTTTTTAGATTAAGGCCCTGTGTAAACCTTTTTTACTGTCTCTTGTTGCTCACATCCTCCGGATACTCCACACAACCGAGAAGGATGCCGGCGTTATTGGCATGTGGCCACGCCAGGATTTTGCACGTACCCAGACACATGGGGTTTCTTATAAAGGGCATTTTTTAGCCTGGTATATGTTATAAAGACCAAACACCTTAGGGAGTGTTCGGCGTCGTGAGTTTGGCCCTATATGCATCAGCTCCTAATCATGTCTTTGGTCAAATGTTGGGTTTGCCCGGCTCTCACGTTTTGGTAGCACTGGGAGAACTACTGCGATTGTGCCCTGGTTCATCCGGATGAGCACCTCAGTATAGAAAGCCGAAAACTGACTGTCATGATATAGCGAGAGACTGGTCAACCACTCGATGACTAAGCGGAATCTTCGGGATTCCTCCGCATTAACGAAGGGCCGTTTCCCGGTCATGTACATACGCGCACCGTATTCGGTCGAGCGCAGAAGTACTAGGGGCTATATAGTAGCCCCACTGTCAAACTCCTATGGCTAAGTGAAAGTGTTAAAGCAATATAGTCTGATTGCCTCGTTCGCTATGCTATCACCTCCTTAACGGACCAAGACGTTGGACCAAGTGTGGATATGCATCTTTTGCAAAGATCCCCGCATTATATGCGTGGGGGTGGAAGCCGACGACTGCAAACTTTCAGGTTATATACATATATACATAAACGGCCGCACAGGAGGCATCATAGTACTTTTGGGCAAAAGTATAAATACAGCCTTGATTAATTCAGAAAAACATTGTTTGTACAATGGGACTACATGTCACTGGAAAATAATATTCTTTGAGCACTGAGCCTCTATCGAACGAGTGCCTTCAAGGACTTCTTCAAAGTAGTGCTCGGCAGAAACTCGGCCTATGGCCGAACACTGTGCCACAACAGTGGTGGCCTCCATCGCCGCCCAGTATGTTTTGACATGGGCAAGGGCCATCCGCGCACCTTCTATGCACGCTGATCTCTTTACAGCATCGACGCGTGGCACAGCTTCAAGGAATTGTTGCACTAAGCTAAAATAGCTACTCGGCCTTGGCCCTCCTGGCCACAGGTGATCCACAACGGACCTCATGGCAAGTCCGGACAACCTATGGAGCTCAGCCCAACCGGTCAATCGCTCATTCAGCAGCAGCGGACGGACTAGAGCGTGAAACTGTGACCAAAACAGCTTTTCCACTTCGGGACCTTTTTGATCCTTGAAGTACTCGGCTGCGTCAGCAGCACTTGCAGCCAAATCCATGTACGCATCCGTGGAACTCCATAGCTGGTCCAGAGGAGCATATTTTGGATCTCCGAACTTAGTCCGCAACAAGAAGGGCTTCCCAGACACGATATCTGCAGCTTGATTCAGCTCCTCCTTCGTCGCTCTAATTTTGGAGCGGGCTTCCTTGGCAGCCACCCGGGCCTTCTCCAGGTCCATCGCCTTCACCCGGCTTTCTTCTTCAAGAAGAAGGTAACGGTCAGAAGCATCTTTTAACTCTACGGCCATCTTGGCTATTTTTTCCTTGCTCTCGCAATGCGCGGCCTATTCGGCCCTTAACTCTTCGGCCGCCTTTAAAGCGGCCTCATTGCTACTCCTTGCTTGCTCCTTGGCTCGGGCAAGCTCTGCCAGAAGGGTCTCCACGGTGGCAGCTCCATCTGCAGTCACAACATGTTAACGATACTGGCATCATGCTGCTCTTATTATGTGACGACGACCAGAAAAATCACTCACCCTGTGCCTCGTCAAGCCGCTTGTTGACAAGCACGATGTCAGCATCTGCCGCATCCAGTTGTCGTTTTAGTTTGGCAAAACCATCAGTCCGGCTCACCACCGGAGCTTCAACTACCTGTACATGAAGGCGATTTGGTTATTACCTGGAACTATGATCCTCTGTTCGCCGCCATTCCCCAAGACAACCAGAGTCTCAGGGGCTACTATCTGCATGGACATACCCAACGTATGCAGTACTGTTAAAGGCATATATTGTTTCACGTACCTCGAAGCCTTTCAGCAGACTCATAAAAGCTTCGTGCAAACAGCTTTTAGCAGATGAAATCCTTCCAATTACTGTACCCATTAGCGTACGATGTGCTTCCGAGACGACAGCTTGCCCCAGAAGATCCTTCAGCGCGTCCGACCGCACACTGTACGGACCCTTGCTGTCGCTCCCCTCAGCAGCCGGATATTGGGGATGCCGGGCAGCCAAAGGGTTACCCTCTAGCCCTAGTGGATCCAGAGATACCCTTCGCGACGAAACTTCAAGGTCGCCCGCTTCTTGAGTTGGGGAGTCCGGGGGAGGCGTTTCGCTCTCCATCTTCTCCGGAAGAAGATCCCTCGAAGATGAACTCTATCGAGAAGGGCTGCGATCCGGACTACAATTTATAAGCATCGGTTATTGTCTTTGGAAGTAAGATAGGATATCTTCACTATTTAGTACTTTTTGATTACTTACAGCTCGGTAGCGGGCTGATCCCCGCGCGGACATTGTGCGGCCAGGATACCCTCCGAGGCAGGACCCTGTGGCGGAGATTTCTTCTCTCGTTTGGAAACCTTAGTTTCTGGATCTTCAGAGGTAGTCCTCTTCGTTCCCCGGGGAGAGAGAATGTCAGATTCTTCCCCTTGGTTATCCTCCCTCGTAGAGGCGCTCATTCCCTCGATTGGAATAGATAGTGATGGAGGCCCGCTTTCGCCCTCTTTATTCCCCCCTTCATCTTCCTTTGAGGGCACTAGACAAGGTGCTGGCTCCAGCATCTTTTCCAGCACCGGATTGTCCAAACCCTCAGGAAGGGGAACCAAACACCGGATCAGCTTCACCTTTGTTATCCAGTCCTAGTCCAAGAGCAATTCTTCAGAATGATGTCATGATAAATAAAGGGACAGTGTGTTCGGCCATGGGATTACTTACTTGGGCAGCGGGGCGGTTGCAGCTTAGGCCCACGTCCTCGGTGGTGTCCGGACACTCTATTTGGGGTCCGAAGAACGATTTATCCATCTCCTTGTGCGTCATGCCGAGGAAATGCTGAATAGCGCGCGGTCCTTCCGGGTTGAATTCCCACATACGGAGGGGTCGGCGTTTGCCAGGCTGGACTCGACGAACCAGCATAACTTGCATTACCATAACCAGACTGAAATATCCCTCGAAGAGATCTCGGATACGGCTCTGCAGTATTGGCATGTCCTTGGCTGGACCCTAGCTCAGCCCCCTGCTGATCAATGACATCAGTTGTGGTGGGGGGCCCGAGCGAAAGGCGGGGGCAGCTACCCATTTGGCACTTCGGGGAGCTGTGATGTAAAACCACTCCCGCTGCCACAATCCGGACACCTCTCGAAACGAACCCTTTGGCCATGGAGCGTCAGCAATTTTGCTTGTCAAAGCACCTCCGCACGCTGTGCACTGCCCCTCGACCGTCTTCAGCTTCACATCGAAGGTCTTGAGCCACAGGCCGAAGTGAGGGGTAATGCGGAGGAAGGCCTCACATACAACAGTAAATGATGAGATGTGAAGAAGGGAATCCAGGGCCAGATCATGAAAATCTAGCCCGTAATAGAACATAGGACCCCTAACAAAGGGATCCAGAGCGAGGCCTAGTCCTCGGAGGAATTGGGAGACGAACACGACACTCTCATTGGGTTCGGGAGTAGGGACGACCTGCCCTCGGGCGGGCAGCCTATGCGAAATTTCGGCGGTCAGATATCTGGCCTCCCTCAACTTCTTGATGTCCTCCTCTTTGACGGAGGAAGGCATCCACCGGCCTTGAAGGCTGGATCCAGACATAATTGAAGGTCCGAAGCACCTGACCTAAGGTTTGGGTGTTAGAACTCGAGGCGGGGGAAGGATTCGAGTGAGCGCGGGAGGGGAAAAAGAAAAGGCCCTATCCCTTTATAAAGAGGGTGAATATCAGGCGTCCCCCTCATGGCCGTTTGAGTCTTACCTAAGATCTAGGAGTCATACCAACAGGCATGGTTGGGTTACCCATGTTTGTATTGATGAGAATCCCGTGATAAGGGGAACACGATCTCTGCTTTGACAAGACATCTCAAGAAACTGCCTCGCGTTATGTGCGGGGCTAGTTAAAGAAAAACGGTTCAAATAATGACCGGGCCGTGGCGTGATGTCATGCTATCCAAACATGTCAGCAGATTAGATTTGTGGAAATATTATTCTCTCTACGGTGGTGTGTGAAACTTGTTTTGCAGGGTCGGACACTATCCTTGTATTCAAACTGTTCCATGGTGTATTCGGAGGAGGAATCCGCCTTGCAATGCCGAAGACAACACTGCGCGCCGGACTCATCGTCATTGAAGCCTGGTTCAGGGGCTACTAAGGGAGTCCTGGATTAGGGGGTCTTCAAACAGCCGGACTATTGGACCATGAAGATACAAGATTGAAGACTTCATCTCGTGTCCGGATGGGACTCTACTTGGCGTGGAAGGCAAGCTAGGCAATACGGATATGGATATCTCCCTCTTTGTAACCGACCTTGTGTAACCCTAGCCCCCTCCGATGTCTATATAAACCGGAGGGTTTTAGTCCGTAGGGTAACATACAATCATACCATAGGCTAGCTTCTAGGGTTTAGCCTCTCTAATCTCATGGTAGATCTACTCTTGTAATACTCATATCATCAAGAACAATCAAGCAGGAAGTAGGCTATTACCTCCATAGAGAGGGCCCGAACCTGGGTAAACATCGTATCCCCTGTCTCCTGTTACCATCGACCTTAGACGCACAGTTCGAGACCCCCTACCCGAGATCTGCCAGTTTTGACACCGACAGTGGGTTTCCTCCCTTGCTGCCGATGACCGCGTGAATGATGTACCTAGGCCCCTACATACCCCGGTGGAAGGGATCCGACCGGATTTGTGACCACAAGTGAGCAGAGAGAGAATTTTTCTACCGCTGTCTTGTTCAGATCTAGAGAGGATGAGAGAATGAAGAGAGCAACTCTAGTAAAACAAGCGATCAGGCTCCTGCATATATATATATATAGTGGAGTGATTATATTTTTCTCTCCACAACAAGCATTTCAGTTTGTGTACGTGGCATTAAAGAAAAAAAACTCCCTACTTAACATGACTAACTGCACGTCGCACTTTGTACTGTACTGTACTACTCCTACTTACTATAGTACTAGTAGTATTGTTCACTTACGCTCCCGTCCCTCCATTCATTGAGCAAACCCATGGGTGAATAAACTTATAGTACTAGTACTATTTATATAGAACGAACAAGCTCAAACTATTTTGGCTTTGAGATATCGATGGTACAGTTTGACCACATGGACTCAGTACTTTAAAGTAACCTATACGTATAATCATATGCACGATTTACATTTGGAATAGCTATCTAGAGCTTATTTGTTTACATGTAACACCTTTTTCTTTTGGTATTCTACTCCATGGGCAATTCATCGGCACAAAATTATACTAGGAGTATTTAAAAGTTGAGGGCGGGGCTTTTCACGGGCAGTACGCACGACAGTTTTCGCGTAGCCGGTTTGATAGAGGGGCGAGGAAGGTGTTCAACTTAATGCTGGAAAGGCAGGGTTGTGTGATTTGACGGGTCGATACTGCTGGAAAGATGGGGTCTTGTGATATGATTGCTCATTGTAGTCATTATTAATGCGGCACTACGATCGGGGTGTTGCCCCCCTTTTGTTCCCCACTCTAATCTTGTGCATGACACGTCGACCCAGGTGCTGGCTCTCCCATATGTCGGCGACGTAGTACGTAGTACTAGTGTATACTACTACTGACGTCAGAGGAGTGCGAAACACGGCCGCACAGTGAACCAGCAGGCGATAGGCCATAGAAAACAATGTGGTGGTATGGCCATAAAAATGTACTACGACCGTGTTTCGCACTCCTCTCTAGCATGTACAATACTCCTCCTCTCGGTTCATCGCCATCATACTTTCCCCATTTTCGTGTTTTCAGTGTCCTGTGAATCAAAGAGGCCCTTAGACTGGTTTAGGTCCGGTTGTTTTTTTTTCAATGTGTTACGTCGAAAATTTAATGAACGTGCTCCGGTTTCTATGAAAATAATCTGGTTTGCATGTAGTAATTAATTAATTTATTTGTTCTTCTGCGGGGGGTTTGCATGTAATTCGTTTGGTCTGAAATGTAAAGTATGTCGGCATGGTTGCATCTGCTCTGAGTTGTGCATGCACTACGACCCAGATGCTCTATGTCCCACATGTTGGCGAAAGGAAGAACGTGGAAATAGCCTAGGAGTACATATAGGAGGAAAATGCGTAAAAATTATGTACTATGAAGCATAGCTGCGGTTCGAACATGAGACTTAAAGTGATGACATGTATAGGTTGCACGCACCCAACTAGTGGTACTAGACGTACCAGTACTCAGTACTCCTATTCTATCAACATGAGTCCCATCTGACAATAGCGTCCGTGCTACAACTAGATCTCCTCCCTCGTTTCTCTCTTCTAATTCTAACTCAGCCGATGAGCGGTGGGCGGGGAGGGGATTTGCCGATAGTCGGTTTGCTCAACCATGGCCCCACCTGATAGTGAAAATGCTAAGCAAACAAGCGTTCCCTAGCATAAGTGGCGTGCCCGACAGACCGTGTGGGGGTGCGACACGAACACGCCAGTATTTACATTTTTAACTTGTAGATAGAAAATGCCAAGCCAATGTGCGTTGAGCGGTGGCCGGAACGATAGTGTGGGGTGCAACGTGAACGACACAAGCGTGTTGTACTTGTTCCACTTTCTCGTTTTAAACTTGTGACATGTAGTAACGCTCTGTTTTGAATACTCCGTATATAAGTTTGGTTGTCGCGCCATCATATATACCCCCTCCATGTAGGTTTGGTTTCATACGTAAAGATGAAGTAAAAATTTGGCACAACAAGCGATGGTGACCAGTCTACCTCTATCCTGGTTTATTGGTCCCCATCGTTATCTGTGCCAAATTTTGACCATAAATTTGACTAACAAAATGTTCAATCATGTCACCAAAATTATATCATTGAAAACTATGTTAAAATACGAATCCGAGGATATATTTTTTGTTGACATGCACTAACATTTTGTCAATTAAATCTATGGTAAAATTTTAGCACAAATTACAGAAGGGACCAATAAACCAGGATGTAGGTAGTAAACCAGGACGAAGATAGTGATGCTACATATAATTGACACCAAATAAGAGCAAGGGATCACACATGTCATTTACGACTGGAATAAAAATGTCATACACTAACACATTAAGGCCATGAGGTGATGCGGTGCCGGGTACAGGAGGCAAGAAGAAAGATGCATCTGAAAGTGCGTTAAGTCGACTAGAGGGGGGTGAATTGGCGATTTTTATTAATTCTTCACTGAGGAATTTTAGGGTGAGGAAATTCCTAAGCGAAGAACAACTTGCAGCAGAATAAGTACTCAGATGTAGACATGACATAACATAAGCACGGACATCATGATGAAATGAAAACCAACATAGAGTACAGAAAGCGTAAGCACAGGATAAAACAGAATGAAGAGAAACAGATTGAAGAAATTGAACTAAGGAAATTGAGAATGTCTTAAGTCAAAGTATTCAAACAGATATGAACAGGTACACAACACAGTAATGAAGAGATGAAACGGTTGAGGAAATAGAACCAGTTAGCTGGGTGAGGACACACATTTGGTAGACCAGTTCCAACTACTGTGATAGTTGTACCTCTGGTTAGAGCGGTTAGGTATTTAAACCTGAGGACACACAGTCCTCACCATATTCTCCTTGAACTAAGGTCACACAGACCTCGTCCAATCACTCGTGGTAAGTCTTCAGGTGACTTCCAAACCTTCACAGACTCGGTCACTCGGCAATCCACAATTTCCTCTTGGATTCTCTAGACCATGATGCCTAACCGTGTGGAGGATGCACAGTCCTCAAAAGTAACAAGCGTCGGTTCCACACATGAACAATCTCTCCAGTGATACTCAATCACTTTAGATTTGTAGGTGTTTGGTTTGAGGTTTTGGGTTTTTCCTCTCTTGATGATTTTCTCTCAAAGTCCTCGGAGGATGTGATGCTCTCGATGACAAGTGTTAGTTTCTCGCGGAGCAGCCAACCAGCTAGTGGTTGTAGGGGGTGGCTATTTATAGCCTAGGAAACAACCCAACATGATAAGACATAAATTCCCTTCAATGATATGACCGTTAGGTGAGTAGATATTTTGGGATAGCTGGCGCATAGCACAGCAATGGTCGGAAATTTGAGGTTCAAATTCCTAAGGGCTATCATGTTCCTCACTCATAGGCAATCCGCACTGGCGAATTCCTAACTCCTCAGTCACGACAAATTCCTTAGAGACCAGAAGAAGTACATCTCCGTCACTAAAGAAATTCACTGAACTATATGAGATTTCCAGTGCCTTCACTTGAAGGGATTGGTAGGTGTAGGATTTTGAGTTGAGCATCACCTGGAAACTTTTCCTTAGTTTTACCTCGACCCCCTTTAACAGTATGGTGTTTCCTATGACCCAAGAAAGAGAAAATGAAACTACAAAAACAAAAGTCTTCACGCTTCATGTTCCTCGCATGAATATCAAGTCTTCATGGTCACACCAATTTCTTCACTTCCAAAGTCTTCAGAAATCCAAGGTCTTCACTTGAAGACATTCATTTTTAGGGGTTGACTTTCTCTAAATATCAAAATCCTCATAGCCTTATAGTCCTGTGTACACTTACAGCGCATTAGTCCCTTAACCTATAAGTCTTCAATACACCAAAATTACTAGGGGGCACTAGATGCACTTATAATCTCCCCTTTTTGGTGATTGATGACAATATAGGTTAAGTTTTCAACGGGGATAAACATATGAAGTGTAAATACTAATATTGAGGAATTTGATTGCAAGATATAGAAGTACTCCCCCTAAAGATGTTCATATAGAGGAATTTTCTTTTGAAGCAATGCGCATTTGAAGAGTAGAATCATGGAGATCTCCCCCTATATCTTGTAATTCCTACACGCAAAAGAACATAGCAAAAGTATGAGACCACCACCGGACTTAAGTTTACAACTCGAAACAATAAATCATCAGAAGAACGAGAGTTGTAACTTAGCAAAAAAAACACCCATATAAATAGACCCACTTGAAGACTAACTCAACTTTTCATCCCTTTTGGTCATTCGACGACAAAGGGGGAGAAATTTTGATTTAGTCTTCAAGCGGGTCTATTTGTATGAGCATTTTTTGCTAAGTTACAACTCTCGTTCTTATGAAGATTTATTGGATCGAGTTGTAATCTTAAGTCCGATGGTGGTCTTAAATATGGTGGCTAATGTAATTCAGCATGCGTGCATTATCATACATGAGGAAATAGCATACAGAAGAACATAGCAAAAGTATCAGACCACCATCGGACTTAAGTTACAACTCGATCCAATAAATCTTCATAAGAACGAGAGTTGTAACTTAGCAAAAAAATCCCATATAAATAGACCCAGTTGAAGACTAACTCAAAATTTCTCCCCCTTTGTCATCAAATGACCAAAAGGGATGAAAAGTGAGGACTAACGCCCCTGAAGAATATCATCACTGAGTCGATGGAGGAGCGCCAGCATTGTTGGGGTCGGTTGTTGAAGTAGGGCCTACCGCAGTGTCGTCCAGATCTTCATGCTCATCCGTCTCGCTCGATGCAGAATAAGAGCTGGCCACCAAGTGAGGAACTTTGACCTTCTTGAATTTCTTTGAAGGTGGATGAGACCAGTCAAAGTCCTGCTTGAAGCCCATCTTGTTGATATCGTCTTCATCGTAGAGATGAGATAGAACAACTCAGGCGCGATCAAATACTTCATGGAGGTAGTAATGGTTCTTCTTCACTGAATTCTTAGTGATGGTCATGTTCTGAAGAATTGAACCAAACTAACGCTTGGCCAATTTGTGGTTGCGATCGACCTTCTAGTGAATAATTATGAGAAGCTCATGATCAGTCAACACCCTTGGAGCTGTGGCTTATGGATTTTGCTTTGAAGCATTGGCGGTAGACTCATGAGTGGCAAAGTCGTCATTGGTGGAGTAAGATGCAACATTGCGGAACTGACCATCCAATGGACGAATGCCTTCATCAATAACAACAGGTTCCTTTCCCTTCTCATCAGATGAGGAAAAAGGTCACTTGAAGACTTCAACTAGGGGAAAATAGCTGACGTGATTCTGAAAATCAGCCTTGTAATTGATTGAAGACCTTGATCTGAGGAATCTCATAATCCAAGGAGCATAAGGCTTCAACTCAAGAGGCGATAATGCAACATTTGCTAGAGTCCTCATGAAGAAATCATGGTAGTTGGTTGGAACTCCATGGATGATATTGAAAAGCGGATTCTTCCTGATGCCAACAACCTTCATTTGAGTCGTGGCCTTTGATTGGACTGAATGTTTTGGTCAAAATTCGATAGATGGTCCGAGGCACATACATCAATTCCTTCATGAGGAATTTGGTCCTTAGGACTTGACCAGGCTTCAGCGGTTTCATCATCACTTGCATGTGGTGATCTCGAAGCTCAGGTTCATGATAGATCAGTTGCGCACCTTCAAGGGGAGGACTGATAGGCAAGGCATGAAGCAATTCAGAGGCCGGTGCTTTGAATTTAGTGCTATCGGTCATCCAGTCCGACACCCAAGAATTTACACCTTTAGCATTTCCCGACATGTGCAACATCGTGTAGAACTGAAGAATTAGTTCCTCATTCTAGTCTACAATGTCGGTGCAGAAGTTGAGGAGCCCAGTGATTCAATGTCCACATGAGGAATATGTGCATGATTAAATACTTTGTCGTTATCGAAAAGCAGTGAAGAATAGAAGTTGGCTTGGCTTGCGGTCCAGAAACACTTCCTTCGCAGATGAGCAGAGTCATACGGTTTGTAATCTGTGAAGAATACATGCTCATGGAAGAAGTCATCAGCCTTGAATTTTTGCTTCTTGGAGAAGGGATTCTTCGGCTTGGGTTGAGAGTGTCAGTCAAAGTCATCACAGCCTCAGGAATCACATTATCCGGAACCACAGACTGAGGAATTATAGTTTCTGCTTCAGTAGCAGCCTGGGTATTTAGTTCTTCATCAACATTAACATCAGCACTAGTGGCTGGAATTTCTTCATGAATGGAAGGATTGGAGTGATGATCTACAGAACCCATTTGAACTTCAATGTGCACTGGGACTAAGGGATTTGTTGTAGTTGTGTGAAGAGCAGAGAGTTGGGGTGCTAACTATCCCAATAATCATCATTTAGCACTGGAGTGGAGCACATAATGTCCACGTCTTCATCTTCTTCATTCAATTCTTCAACGCGCTGCCTCTGTAGCTGTGAACTGAGGCATAGGCGATGAGATGACTTGGGTTGAAGGGATATTATCCGCTTCAATTTTATTTATCCAACTACTCTGAATAAGCAGCAGAAGGAACATCTTCACCAGATCCGCTTGGGATCTCATAATCCTCACCAAAGGGAACGAGTTCCTTTGATGGCATGCTTGAAACTGGAATAGCATCAATTGGATTCTCAAAAGAGCTTGTCAATTTCTTCATCTTCTTCGGTGCTGAAGAATCTGATGGAGCAAATGCTTTATGTGCAGCCTTGGTTTTCTTCACTTCTGATGCAGAAGGAAGAACTGGGCTTGGTGTTGGTGCAGGAGGAGCAGAGGAAATTGGTTCATTAACCTCAGGCGCAACTGATGCAGTTGCCCTGGCATTTTCAGTTTCTTCAGGCACATTAGTTGAAGTTTTAGCTGGCCTGGCTTGTTCTTCTGGTGCAACACTAGTGGTTGCCCTGGCAATTTCATCAATGGCTGGAATGGAGTCATCAGCCCTGGTACTAGCAGTTTCATCAGCAGCCTGATTTTCAACATCATTGCGGGAATGTTCTTCAGTCGACTGAGCAGAAGCGTCATCCTGAGGAATTTCAATGTGTGTTTGAATAGAAACATTGGAGGTGAATGTCTTTGCCAATTTCACAAATCTGACTTTGACTCCCTTCCAATCTGCATGGTAGGCATCAAATTCATCACTGAGGTTTTTGATTTCAGATTGAACAGCCACAAGTTCATCAGTTGTCATTTTGACAACGTTGTTCTTCAGAAATCACTCTTTCTTGTACTGTGCTTTCTTCAATTTCCAGGCCTTTCCAAATTTCCATTTTCCTCACCTATGAAGGCAGTCAGCATGTGACTTTGGCTAGGAGTGAGGTTGAAGTCAGGCAAAGGTGTGTTAGGATCCTTGTGGCAGAGATCAATATACTCAAGGATCAGCTTGGGATCCAACATCAATGGCACATTTGTGCCTTTGGCTCTTGCGGCCCTCTGCTGTCTGTCTCTGATGATTTCAGCGAGTTCATCATCATCAGGTTCTTCATAAGTGGACGGTACTTGGAAGGCGACCTGCTTCTTGTGAGGACTTAGTCTAGTGCCTCGTCCAGCAGTGGCCTTAGTCTTCAACAATGTAGGGCCTGTTGAGGAATGCGGAGGAGCTGAGGAACTTGCAGAGGCTCCTGAGGCAATTGATTTGCCTATGGTCCTTTGACACGAGGCGATATGCACAGGTGCTGAGGACTTTGCCGGAGGAGCTGAGGATTTTGAAGCTTGAAGAACTGGGGTAGCTTGAGGAATTGGCTGTGAGGGCTTAGAAGAACTGGGTCGTGAGGGAATAGCTGAGGAGCTTGGCCCTGAGGGCATTAAAGAAGAAGCACCGAGCTTATGTGCGGGCTTCTTAGGCATAGCCTTCTTGGGCTTGCTAGCAGAGGCCTTAGTAGTGGCAGCAGTATCTTCATTGAATTTCTTCACTGCCTCTTTTGCCATTTTGGCCAATTTAGCTTGACGCTTGGCCCATTCAACGGGAAATTACTCACCTCGTGTGATGCTAGAGGGATCGGCAACTTGGCCTAGTGCTAATGGAGGTCTTGGGCATGGAGGGTGTACAACGAATTTCTTCATGTACTTGGGAGTGACATAGTGATATTCCCTCCATTCTCTGACCCATCTTCTTTCAATCTTCTGAATGCGCACCTTGCGCTCATTCTTTGTTTCCTTTCCATGAATTGCCTCATCCGGAGTGTAATACCCTGCATAGATGTCATCAGGGATTTCAAAGGCAGTGTTGACTTCCAATTTTTTGCCTCCCTTCTGAGGTTTCTTGCCATCTGCCATTTTCTTCAGCTGAGGATTTTGAACTATTGAGTTCTCTGAAGAGGTATGCAGTTTTTTCTTCGAGGAACGCTGCAAATGAGTTAAGTTGATGAGAACCTAGTGATTCAGCAGTGGACATGAGTATCTGTGAACAGAGTATAGGTGCGAAGAATTGGGAGAGGTCATATGCGTTCTCAGAAGTTTTGGCAAATAAGAACAAGTTTGAGGAATTTGACCAGATGTGTCTTGAGGAATTTCACTAAGCGTTCTTTGACTCAGGTTCCAGAGTTGTATAGATTGAAAATCCACGCAATTGAGGAATCTTGAAAAAAAATGTTGCTTGGGGAAACAAATCAAGAACAGATGTTTGTATGAGGTGTTCAGAGTGTGAAGATTGAAGAATAAACACCTTTTGAAGATTTTGAAGAAATCACTAAAAGCAATATGGGCAGTAAAAGTGACTTTTCATTACCCTTGTGGAAGAACACGACGAACTGGGAATGTAGATTGGAAGCTCGTCGGTTCAGATTTTCCATGCCCTCACATGGCTGAGGAAGACAACTACGGCGGCGGCAGAGTGAAGAAATACGTGGTCGGCGCGAGTACGACAGCGACAAGGTTGAGGCAGTGAAGCTCTTCCTCTCTGGCGACGATGGAATTAGCAGCAGTGCTAGGTTGTGAGAGCTCGAGCGAGGGAGTGAGGTCGAGCGGAGTAAAAACAGACTGAGGAAGGGAAGGGGGTATTTATAGCCACGGTGAAAAACTGCTCATCCGAAGAAAATGGACGAACATGCCCCTGACCTTTCTCATCCTTGTGATATGTGTCACCCACGTATAGAGAGGTGCAGATCGTGAGTGATCGTGGGTGAATAGATAAGTATTATCGTGGGATGTGGAACGATTTAGGTGGCAACAGCCAAAAATTCAAATTAGAATATTTCAAGGTTTCGTTCGCAGAATCTTCAGCTGACAAGGACACGGTGAAGATTTTGAACGAGATTCAAATAGAACGCACATGAATAATTTGTGAATAGACTGGGTTGAGTATATCATAGAGGGGGAAGGGTCCGATCACATTCACTTAGCAGAAAGATCAACTTGAAGAAATAGCTATAAGTGAACGCTGTAGAGGACATAAACTCATATAAATATATATAGCCAATGGAGAAAACGACGGAGAGAGTGAAGACATTGCAAAGTTGAAGAAGTCAACTGAGGAATTTCAAGACTGAAGAAACTCAAATTGAAGATTTTCAACTTTTGTTGGTGGCGTGACCCACCGTATAAGAATGCTGATTTCAGACGCCGCGTACAATTGCCGTAGGACTCTGAGAATCAAATTCTTCATTAATTTCTTCACACTTAGAGGGTTAGTCTTCATTGATTGAAGAAAAACGTTACTTCATGTCTTGCACATCTAAGTCATCAATTTGCATAAGTGTTAGGATGTGTGTCCTTTTCAAAGGACATTCGAAGATTCTAAGATATTTAGCTGACACCACAACTTGCTAAATCTCTTCTCATCCAAGGGCTTTGTGAATATATCGGCTACATGTTCTTCAGTCTTCACATGCTCGATGGAGATATCGCCCTTCAACACATGATCACGAGAAAATGATGACAGATCTGAATGTGCTTTGTCTTCGAGTGCTGAACTGGGTTATGAGCAATCTTGATAGCACTCTCATTGTCACAATAGAGTGGTACATTCTTCACATTGATGTCGTAGTCCTTGAGAGTTTGCTTCATCCATTCTTCATGAACCAACAACAATGTACTCAGCTTCAGCACAAGAAAGTCATACGCAATTCTGTTTCTTCGAAGACTATCAGACCAAGGATCGTCCGAGGAAATGGCATGTGCCTGATGTTGACTTGCGGTCCACACGATCACCAGCATATTCATAATCTGAATATCCAATGAGATCAAAAGCCGAGCCCTTGGGATACCATAATCCAAGTGTTGTAGTGTGAGCTAGATATCGAAGAATATGCTTCACAGCCTTATGGTGTGATTCCTTCGGTGTAGCTTGAAAACGGGCACACATGCAAACACTAAGCATAATATCTGGCCTACATGCACATAAATACAATAAGGAGCCAATCATGGAGCAGTATACCTTTTGATCGAAGTCAATTCCATTTTCATCAGTGCAGATGGCCATTTGTGGGCATAGGGATTTTGATGCCTTTGTAATCTTGCATGCCGAATTTCCTCAACACATCCTTGAGGTATTTCTCCTGAGATATGAAGATGCCATTTCGTTGTTAACGAATCTGAAGACCTAAGAAGAATTTCAATTCACCCATCATAGACATTTGATATTCTTCACTCATCATATAGGCAAATTCATCACTGTAATGTTTGTCAGTACAGCCAAAAATGATATCATCAACATATATTTAGCATACGAATAACTCATCATCATAAGCTTTGGTGAAAAGAGTTGGGTCAAGTGAACCGGGTTTGAAGCCTTTCTTCATGAGGAATTCCTTCAAAGTGTCATACCACGCCCGAGGGGCCTGCTTGAGGCCATAGAGGGCCTTATTGAGTCTGAAGACTTTGTTAGGATGCTTTGGATCCTCAAAACCTAGGGGTTGAGCAACATATACTTCTTCCTCAAGCTTACCATTGAGGAATGCACTTTTCACATCCATTTGATATAAGATGATATTATGATGGTTAGCATAAGCAAGTAATATGTGAATAGCCTCAAGTCTAGCAACAGGTGCAGAAGTTTCATCGAAATCAATTCCTTCAACCTGTGTGTAGCCTTGAGCTACAAGGTGTGCCTTATTCCTCATCACAAGGACATTTTCATCTTGCTTGTTGCGGTAGATGCATTTTGTGCTGATGATATTGTGCTTTCAAGGGTCTGGTCGCTTGACAAGTTCCCACACATTGTTGAGTTTGAACTGATGTAATTCCTCTTGCATCGCTTGAATCCACTCAGGCTCCAGAAATGCTTCATCTACCTTAGTGGGCTCTGTGATAGAGACGAAAGCAAAGTGCCCACAAAAGTTAGACAAATGTGAAGCTTTTGAGCGTGTGAGAGGACCTGGTGCTTTGATGTCGTTGATGATTCTCTCAATCTGCACTTCATTAGCAACGCAAGGATGAGCTGGTTGACGATGAGGAATTTGCTCAGCAGTTTCTTCAGAGCCATTTTTCTATAGGTGCACACCAGTATGATGTTCTTCATGTTCTGGAATGACTTCTTTTGCAGATTCTTTGGTAGGAACGACATCCTAAGTAGCCTTGAACTTAATGGATTCCTCAAGTGGCATTTCATCTAGCACAGGAGGTAGGTGCTCTCTTTGTGATCCATTAGTCTCATCGAACCGCACATCTACAGTTTCAACAACCTTGTGGTCATAGGTGTTGAAGACTCTGTAGGTGTGCGAGTCCTTACCATAACCAAGCATGAAACCTTTATGTGCTTCCAGTGCAAATTTAGAATTGTGATGCAGATCTCTAATCCAACATTTAGCACTGAAGACTTTGAAATAACTCACATCTGGTTTCTTGTCCGTGAGGAGTTCATATGAGGTCTTTCTGAAGATTTTGTGAAGATATACCCTATTGATGATGTGGCACGCAGTATCAATTGCCTCAGGCCAGAAGCAAGAAGGCGTCTTGTAATCATCAAGCATAGTGCGAGCCATGTCAACAAGAGTCCTGTTCTTGTGCTCCACGACGCCATTCTGCTGAGGAGTATAAGGAGCAGATAACTTATGAGTAATACCAAGTTCATCTTGATAGTCATCAAGACTAGTGTTCTTGAACTCAGTTCCATTGTCACTTCTGATGTCCTTGATCTTCACACTAAAGTTGGTTGAAGGCCTCGAGGAAAATCGTTTGAAGTCTTCCTGCACTTCATTTTTGTAAGTGATGATATGCACCCATGTATAATGAGAATAATCATCAACAATGACAAAGCCATATAGATATGCAACATTGGTAAATGGGCATAATGAGTAGGGCCAAAGAGATCCATGTGATGCAATTCAAATGGACGAGTGTTAGTCATGATGGTTTTTGAGAGATGCTTGGCCTTGGTCATCTTCCCGGCTTCACAAGCTCAACATAAATGGTCCTTGAGGAATTTGACACCCTCGATGCTGATGACATGTTTCTTCTTCGCGAGCGTGTGCAAGTTCCTCATGCCAGCATGACCAAGTCATCGATGCCATAGGCAGCCTTCTGAAGCTTTTGCAAGTAGACATGTGGCAGGTTGTGGTCCTATAGAGAAATCAACAATATACAAATCTCCTCTCCTAAGGCCTTCGAAGACTTTGGAATTGCCAGCTTCCGTGATCACAACAGAACGATACTTACCAAAGACAACAACCATATCAAGATCACAAAGCATTGAGACAGACATGAGGTTGAACCCTAAGGAATCGACAATCATGACTTTGTTCATGTGTCTATCATTTGAGATTGCAACCTTACCTAGACCCAATACCTTGCTTTTGCCTTTGTCAGCGTAGGTGATATGCTTCAGATGCAATGGAGATAAAGCTGTGTCCATAAATAAGCTCCTATCACCAGCCATGTGATTTGTACATCCACTATCGAGGACCCACTTAGTGACTTTGGGTTGATCATCCTTCAGATGAATTGGTGCATCTTAAGAACTCATATACTTCATCAGTGAAGAATATGCATCAAATTCATCAGATCAATTTCATCAAGCGTTAGAACAGGTAAAGTAGTATGAGGACGTGAGAAATGAAAATTCATTTCTTCATGATTAGCTTGCGTCCTTTCAAGCATATTCAGGTCTCGAGCAAGCTCTTTAGACGTTTAGGTTCGTCTGGAGACCTGACCCTACATAAGAAGTTAGTTCTTTTTTTTCACCACCCACATCTGGCTGGGTGGCAAAGAGTTCATCATTCTGCGAGCTCCATAAGAGAAAGGTGGCATAGATGCCAATCCACTTCGTTTCACATAAGAGGGGTTAGGGTAAGCATATGAGTAAGCAGAGAAATTCTTCGAGGATTTATGAACATAATGATTTGAAGAATAATGCGCATATCCATAATCCTTAGTCTTTCCCTGCGAAACAGAAGTGTTAGCACGATGATATTCATGTGAGGACTTTGATCCATTTGAGGAAAGTGGTCCATATGAGAACTTGGAGCCATATGAAGAATTTGGTCTGGGTTCCTATTCTTCACAGGTGGTTTCATGGCGACATTCACCTGAACACTTTGAAGTCCCCTTTTGGGAACCCAGATGTTCTTCATAGGAGGACCGTTCCTGCAGTTAGTGCCACCATATCTAGCAAATACTTCACCATTCTGATTTTTGAACAGCTTATAGTTGGAGTCAAATGACTCATCATAGGAATATGAAGATTCACATGTAAAGTGAGATAGTAGATGGATCCACCAAAGGTCCCTTTGCAGCAACCCATGAGGTTTTGGGATACTGCTCAGGCTTCCACACTACAAAAAAATACACTTCCATGATGATACGTGTTTGTCACAGTAGGTCACGTTTTCTGTCATGCATGTACATCCACGACAATTTTATGACAGAATCAAGATAGTCATACCTGTGCTGTCGTAGAAGTGTTCCATGACATTACCAAAATTATCATCATGGAAGTGTCCACTTCCATGACGATAAATCGTGCGTCACAGAAATGCTTTCGTCAAGGGTGACCAACATGTGGCATCCACCGTAACGGAACACCGTTAAGCTATCGGGTCCGGTTTTGGATCCGATAACCCCTTAACAGCCCCGACCAATGGGGATTTTCCACGTGTAAAATCATCATTGGCTGGAGGGAACACGTGTTGGCTCGCCATTGGGATAGATGTCATCCACTCATTGGACCCAAAGCGCCTATGATACGTCAACATGTGACACGGCCCAACAGAGGCCCATTCCTATGAAAAGGCCGGCCCATTTGACTTGGTCAAAAGGTGGTGGGCCGGCCCACAGCAAGCCTGTTAACAGCATGTTCGCATATAGCCCATTTACAGCCCACAAACCTAGGGCCTGTTTACGGCCTATCCGAATTAGGCCCAGTAGCGTCATCTGGGCCGTCCAATATAATTCTAGCCCGTTTTAACCTCCGGCCCATATATGGCCCATGCCGTCTTTCAATCCATATGAGGCCCTTAGTAACCCTCGGCCCATTAACGGCCCGTGGTAAACTGGCCCGTGATGAACAGTGTATCACTTTATACCCATTAACGACCCATTATTCCGTTGGGTCGTTTCCAACCCATGTTATCTTTCGGCCTTCTCAGGTCCCATTTATTCTTGAGCTCATTTCCAGCATTCGTTTACTTTCGGCCCATTACTGTCATTTTCTTCTTGTGGGCCAAATTCAGCCCATGGTTACAGTCGGCCCGTTTGTGGCCCGTTAATACGTTGGGCCATTTTCATAGCGTCATCTAATACGGCCGATTAAAGACGGCCCGTTATGGTCGGCCCATGAATGGACGATTTCAACTCTAGCCCATTTACGGCCATAATGTGGTCTTTTATTGGCCCATGTTTGGCCAACCGATCATACGGCCCGTAGAAGGCCCATTGATGATACGACCCGTAGAAGGCCCATTGTGTAAACGGCCCGTATAAGGCCCATGGTTTCTACGCCCCATAGAAGGCCCATTGTTTCTATGGCCCTTAGAAGGCCCATTGTTTCTACGACCCATACGAGGCCCATGTTAACTACAGTTAATATGTAGCCCATGATTAATGTGGCCGAGTTTTAAAAAATAGGTTATTGTGGCCACTAGAAAACCGCGGAAAAAGAACTGCACTGACTACAAGAAAACAAATAAACAAGACAATAAGGAAATAAGCAGGTAAGCAACTTACGCTAGGCTATCACGGCTATTACACATATTACATCCACTGGGCATCAAAGTTCGCCACCAGTGCAAATATAGGGAACAAAGCTACATATAAACGCCGCAGCAAAAGAAGTCCAGAACTGAGACCACTTCAGAAGAGCTCAAGAAACAATATCTTGGGTACCCATAATGCTGGCAAGATGCTTAGAAAGCTTATTAACTTTCTCTTGTTTGGCGCTTAAATCCTCCAGCACTTGCTATTGCACCAGAAAGTATGCATCTGAATTTTGCAAGGACTTCATCAGTCCTTCGGCTTCCTATCGCATAACATCTGATCTATGTATTTCAACTTGAAGTTGAGACTCAAGAAGCCGAACTGATTTAGGCAGCGAGTTCGAAGAGCTGGTGCTAGTAGTAGTAGCCAGTAACTCGAACACTACATCAAGACAGGACTTTTGGGTTGTCTCAGTGTCTTCAATATAGTTTTCATCAGCTTTCTTGGAGACAAACAGGGATGTCTCACTATATTGAACCTTATCTGCATTACTTCATGTACCATTGCATAACACGGTACTCTTCTCCAATATTTTATCCGCATTCTAAAAGAGAAACAAACAAACACATCACAGGTTTACAATGTAGTATATGAGACTCATTTTGGTAAACCAGTTCAGTAGTAAGTGGACAGGATAACAACTGAAACAAACATATATCTATGTATTATGGACACTGTATGGTCTATATCATTCTAGTTTATGTTGCCAAATCAAGATAGATACCGTTCGAATCATATCTATTTAAGACAAAGCAGCTTAGACAGAATATAAGTGTGGGAAACTACACAGCAATAACAACACTTGTAAGGTGCATGGCATGAGAATATAACTGTTTATTCAATTGAAACTGAAATTAACATAGAGCAAGTTACAACAACAAAACATTAAAGAATCAGGTTTAAAACATACCTGTTGCGCCATTGGAGTTTCAATTGCATCCTTCAAATTTGAAATTAGTTGGTATGAGTAAATACAGTGATGCAAGAGCAAATTAATATGAACCATAGCTACAGAACCTGACCTGAGAACAATTCTTCTTTTGCTTTAAGCGTGACTTGGGTTTCAGAGTGGTGGTCCTCATGCTTTGGGCACTGCAGTTGCCTTACTAGCTGCTCGTGTTTGGGTGCTCTGTGGTGGAGACGGTGCTGTGTCAACAAGAACTGGGTTACTATCTGCTGGGGTTGGGGTTAGAAGGGGTGTAGATGGTTCTCTGTCCAACTGGGTAGGGGTACAATCTGCGTGTGTCTGGGTTATGTGTGGTGGGGCTGGTTCTTGGGCAAGTATAACCATGGTTCTATCTCCATCGACGGGTAGCATGATCTTTTCTGAAGACCATGTTTTCACTCCCACAGATACTGCCATCACCTCCTCCAATTGAAATGGCTGATAAACAAGAAAAGTAATTGAATGTAGAGACATTGTAAGATAGACAGGTGCAATGGATAGTAGGGAAGAAAACAGGCCATGAAATAATTCATATTTATATTGTCTAACCAAACAGAATAGTAGGACATAATTTCACATATATGATGGCTAATTAAACAGGATAGCGTGACACAATTTCACATGTATGATGGCTAACTAAATAGGATAGAATGACATACTTCAAAATATGATGACTATGTAAACATGATGACATGATATAACTATACGATGTGTCTACTAAAGTTGTTGGCATGCCATAAATCACAAACATGCCGTGGATGGAAACATGATGGCATGATATAATTCACGGATAGAATGACATAATTCAAAATATGATGACTATGTGAAGTGTGAACAGGATGAGATGATATAACTATATTATGTCTTTAGAAAATGGGTTGGCATGCCATAATTCAGATACATGCTGTCTATGTAAACATCATGGAATGATATAATGTCACATCCCTAGTTCTGGTATGACCTAGGCTAGCCTTCATGTTTGCATCATTTTTAAATTTCTTCTAAATTTGAAATGGGGATTGGTGAAACCCTCAGAATCATTCTGGAAATGACCCAAATAAAAAAATTGCTCCAAAAGGGTCCAAGAAAATGCTCATGTTGCTCTCTGAAAATATTGGACAGAGATAAAAATCAAACCAACATTTTCTGGAGCTCATAAGTATTTATTTTGGGCATTTGGAATTAACGCAATAATTATTTGCTTTGGATATATATTTGCTATATGTATAATATATGTCCAAAAATTCTGAATTTTGGTGAGGGGCTTTGGATTAATCCCTTAGGTCCCTGCAAAATTTGATAGAATTAAATAAAATGATTTAGTATTATTACTAAGTCAAAACAAATGATAGAAAATAGAAAAAAGAAACAAAAAAGAAACAAAAGGCAGGAACCTCACCAGGCTTACCTGGCCCAGGAGAGAAGCTGGCCCAGCTGGCTGGCCAGCGCAGCAGCCTTCCCCTGTCATCTTCCTCCTCTGCCAGGAGGACGAGGGTGTGTGCCTGGCGCCTGCGGCCACACGTCGTGGCCACCTCCTGCTTCCGCCGACGTGGGAGAGGCTCCTGGAGCTGCCACGCACCACCCCGACCTCCCTCACTCTCTCCCTGTGCCCTCCCCTTTCCTCTGTCTCTCTCCCTCGCTCTCCCCCTCATGCGCCTGAGCACGCCGCCGTGAGCCGCTGCGCCCACCACTATTGCCTTGCCTCCCCGAGCTATCCAGAGTCTCCGCCACCTCTCGCTTCACCTCTACACCGAAGGAAGGAAGCACAGAGGCCCCGAGCAGCTGCCATCATCATCATCTTCAAGCTTCGGCTCTGGCGCCCTTCTCCATCGATCTGGCCACTCCGGCACGTCCCCGAGCCCGCTTACCATCCTTGCAGCTCTGTGTTTAGCCGTTGACCCGATTCCCCATTCCCCCGTCGTCCCTCGCGTCCTCTAGCGCTAGCGCCGCCGTGCCCGAAGCTCGCCGCCGCACAGCCATGTCGCCGCCGTGGCCACTGTCCCATAGGGCTACGACCGAGCACACCACCGTGCTCAGTGCAACACTAGGAGGCCGTTGAGGCACTCCGCAGCCCCTGCCATGCCCCATAGTCCGTTCACGCTCGAAGCCGTGCTCCGGCCGCCACGCGGAGCTACGCTCCGGCGAGCTCCGGCCGTCCCCGCCTCTCCCTTTTGCTTTAGAAGACGCGGACGAGCCCTGGCTCCTCGCCCGTGTCCTCCGCCGCCAAATTGGTCGCCGGAACGCGAATCCCGTGCCCTCCGTCGCGTTCTGCCTTGCCGGCGGCTAAACGCCGGCAGGGTTGACTTGGTTTGACCCCCCAGTTGACCAGATTTGACCCCTGTGGGTCAATGACATGTGGGGCCCGGCCCTGCTAATTTTAGTTTAGGATTAATTTAACAACTAATTAAACCCTGTTAACTAACTGAGTCACTGACGTGTGGACCCCACACGTCAGGTTTAACCTGGTCAGCGTCGTTGACCTGCTGACACAGGCATGATGCAGTGCTGACACAATTAATCCTTTTCTGGTTTTAATTAAATCAGGAAATTCCAGAAAATTAACTAAACTTCAAAAATTCATAGAAATTCAACCGTAGCTCAGATTGAAATAATTTATATATGAAAAATTATCAGAAAAATGCAATCTATCCCTCTGTACCATCTTCATGCATGACAAACCAACTTATACATGCTGTATATGAGGAAACATATAAATGGCATATTTAAGAGCTTAATTTGGAGTTGCATTTGAACCCTTGGTTCAAATGGACTTCAACCGAATAAATGCTAGATGCATTAACTCAAAAAACATCACATACTTATGCCATGTTCATGCATCATATTGTTGCATATGCTTGTGTTTGATTTTCAACACTGTTCCTTGTCGATAGGTCCTGCTCTAGAGACCGATCCAGAGTACCTGTCAGTGGAGCAGTGCCCCCCTGTTGATCTACCAGGCAAGCAAAAACCCTTGTTCATTCCGATACAATCCTACTCTCTCGCTCCTGCTCTCATTCATTGCATTAGGACAACAATGATTCAACTGCTACTTTATGCTGCGGTAGTTGAACCCATTTCTCTGCATGACCTGTCATTGCCACAGTAAATAGTTAAAACCCACTAGCATGTGTAGGAGTTGATTGAGCCATGCTATGTTCCTACCATGCTTTTCCTACTATTGCTTAGAGTATGTCAGGTCTGATTCATTGGGAATGAATTGGAGTGCAATGCTATGTTCTGATGCTGAGAGTTAAGTGTGTGAACACGATTTGGTAAAGGTAGCGGTGAGAGGCCATGTAGGAGTACATGGTGGGTTGTCTCACTAGAACCGTCCTTAAGCACTGAGTTCCGTGTATTTCGTCCAATGACTAGCTACTACCACACATTGGAATGCTTAAGTGCCCCTCTCTACTTATTAACCAACTTGATCTCTGTCCAGGACTTGCAAATAGTTTCTGGTGTTTGTAGGTAGTGCTATTTTTCTACCGAGTGGCACCCAGCAGGGTGGAATTCGAACAGACTAGGCACCATGGCCCGGTGTACCGAGTGGCACCCGGATGGTGGGCTACACATGGTTTGGGGCCGTGAGCGAAACCCCGGCCGGATCTCCTTGCGGATGGAACCCGAATAGGCGATAAACCTGGACTAGAGTCTTGTGTGGTTAGTCAGGTCGTGGCCGACACCCTCGCCAGGCTTCCGCTTGAAGGTTGCCGAGATACATGACGTGTATATGGTGATAAGTGGTGAGAGCGTGTGTGAAGAAGTACACCCCTGCAGGGTTATCATGATCTATTCAAATAGTCGTGTCCTCGGTTATGGACTTCTTGGATGCTTATGTGGCACATAGACAACTTAAAGTGGATACTCTAAAATTCTCAAGACAAGTGTGAGTCCTATGGATGACCTTCTCGTAGAGAGATGGCGATGAATCCATAGTAGTGTATTGATGTGGTGTTTAGTGGACTCGTGTGTGCTGCCTCACCTCAAAGAAGTTTCTCATTGTCGTAGAACAGGATAGCCACTGAGTCAAAGCTGGCTTGCTGCAACTAAACCCCACATTACCTTCTTGATACAAATGCATGTATGATAGGATCTGATGTAAGTCCTGCTGAGTACCTTTGTACTCACGTTTGTTTTATTTATGTTTTGCAGGTGAGACATCTGTCTCACTAGTAGTACCGCTTGGACTTTGATGAGTAGCTTGTTACCTCAGCTACGATCTTGTACCCTTGGGAGGGACTTGTAGATAGTCAGGCTTCTCAGCCTTTTTCTTTTGTAGTTGTCTGTACTCAGACATGTAATGCTTCCATTGCTTGTATGCTCTGAATGATGGGTCATGTGACCCCTGTTTGTATTTAATGCTTTGTGGCTCTTCTAGGCCTTTATCTATATGAGTTTGAGTTATGTTGTGATGCCATGTTGTACAACACATACTTGCATGTTATGTGTACGTGTGACGTGTATTGCTATGTGTGGGATCCGACAACCTAGTTGTTTATCCTTGGTAGCCTCTCTTATGGGGAAATGTAGTCTAGTGCTTCCACTGAGCCATGGTAGTCTGCTACAGCCCGGTTCACCGGAGTCCTGCTAGCCCAGCACTACTGCTCTGGAACACTTAGACTGGCTGACATGTGATTCACTTCGTTCCTATGTCTGTCCCTTCGGGGAAATGTCACGCGGTGACATCCGGAGTCCTGCCTAGCCTGCTACAGCCCGGTTCAGCGGAGTCCTGTTAGCCCAGTGCTACAGCCCGGATTCGCACGCTGCTGACCGACATTCTCGATGTTGATTCATGTATGCCTGTCCCCGTAAATTAGTGCCACTTTGGGTTCATGACTAGTCATGTCGGCCTGGGTTCTCTGTCATATGGATGCTAGCGATACTATCATATACGTGAGCCAAAAGGCGCAAACGGTCCCGGGCCATGGTAAGGAGACACCCGTGAGAATACCGTGCGTGAGGCCGCAAAGTGATATGAGGTGTTACATGCTAGATCAGTGTGACTTAGAATCGGGGTCCTGACATATAATTCAAATATATGATCTATATACTAAGGAAGTGAGCAGAGGGCAATCGCATATATGATGTATCAACTAAGGAGGTGGCATTCAATATCGTGTATATGATGTAAAAACTAAGCATTGCAATACAACATATGCATGATATGAGTAATATAACTCTACCAAGTTTGAGCATACACCACAGGGGGATAATAGGAGTGGTCATCTGCCTCTGAATCCTCCTTTGAAGAGCTATATGTTACCAGCAAGATATCTGCTTCACCAGGTAGCATTGTCTACTCTGAAGACCTCGTTTTCACTCCAGATTTCTCCATCACCTTCAAATGTCTGATGCACAGGAAGAGCAGTTGAATATATAAACTTTGTCGACAAAAGCAATGAGAAATACAAAAAAGGACGGCATGATATAATTCACATATATGACGCTTGGCTAAACAACATGGCATTGCATAATTCACATATATAATTCCTTGCAACAAGATAGCATTGCATAATTCACATATATAATGTCTTGCAACAAGATGGCATTGCATAATTCACATATATGGTAATTAGACACTAAGCAGGTGGCATTCACACAAAGCATGTCTAAACTGAGAAAATGACATAGCAATGCAAGATACCATACACACGATATGAGCAACATAACCCTGCCAAGTTAGAGCATTTACCTCGGGGGGGGGGGGAATAGGACTGGTCATCTGTCTCTGAATCCTCCTATGATGAGCTATCTGTAACTAGCAAGACATGCGCTTTGTCAGATAGCATTGTCTGCTCTGAAGACCTTGTTTCCACTCCAGTTTTTCCATGACCGTTGAGGGAGTCCTAGATTAGGGGGTCTCCGGACAGCCGGACTATATCCTTTGGCCGGATTGTTGGACTATGAAGATACAAGATTGAAGACTTCGTCCCGTGTCCGGATGGTACTCTACTTGGCGTGGAAGGAAAGCTAGGCAATACGGATATGTATATCTCCTCCCTTGTAACTGACCTTGTGTAACCCTAGCCCCCTCCGATGTCTATATAAACTGGAGGGTTTTAGTCCATAGGACAACAGACAATCATACCATAGGCTAGCTTCTAGGGTTTAGCCTCTACGATCTCGTGGTAGATCAACTCTTGTAATACTCATATCATCAAGAACAATCAAGATGGACGTAGGGTATTACCTCCATCAAGAGGGCCCGAACCTGGGTGAACATCGTGTCCCCTCCCTCTTGTTACCATCCGCCTTAGAGGCACAATTTGGGACCCCCTACCCGAGATCCACCGGTTTTGACACCATAAGGCTCGATGGCTCCTTTGATCATCGGTAACGATGCGGTCCAGGGTGTGGTTTTCCTTCCCGGACAGATCATCGTACTCGGCGGCTTCGCACTGCGGGCCAATTCGCTTGGCCATTTGGAGCAGATCGAGAGCTACGCCCCTGGCCATCAGGTCAGATTTGGAAACATGAATTACATGGCCGACATCCGCTGGGACTTGATCTTGGACGGATTCGACCCCAAGTTGGACGCGCCGCACAGTCGCGACGAGCATGGCGTAACTCTGTCCTCGAACAATGTTCGGGAGATCGCCTCTTCAACTACTCCGGCCATTAATCCGGAGCAAGTCGCGCCATCCGAGGTAGGAGGGATGGACCCCGCCATGGAGGCCGCACTCTCGTGGCGATAGAGTCGGATACTGACTTCACACCTTACAAGAGCCGTCTCGCCGAACCGCTGGATTCATCTCCGGCCACGGACTCCGAGCCGCTTACATCCGTACCCGTCGAATCCGACTGGGCGCCGATCATGGAGTTCACCTCCGCGGATATCTTTCAGCACTCGCCCTTTGGCGATGTGCTAAATTCATTAAGGTCTCTCTCCCTATCAGGAGAACCTTGGCCGAACTATGTCCGGCTAGAATGGGATGCGGACGATGAAGAAATTCACTGCCCACCCACCACCCACTTAGTAGCCACTGTCAACGACTTAACCGACATGCTCGACTTCGACTCCGACGACTTCGACGGTATGGATGACGACGCCAGAGACGAACCGGAACCACCACCTAGAGGGCGCTGGACCGTCACCTCGGCATATGACATATACATGGTGGACACCCCCAAAGAAGGCAATGGCGACAAGACAGCAGAGGATGACCCCTCCAAGAAGCAACCCAAACGCCGACGTCAGCGGCACCGGTCTAAGTCCCGCCACAACAAGAGCAGTGATACCGGCACAGGAGGTAATAACACTCCGGATAGTGCCGAAGACAACAACAATCCCCTCCAGCGCGATGTAGAGCCAGAGGACGAACAAGCTAGCCCCCCAGAGCGGGCAGCAGATGGAGAACCGGAGGAGGACAATTACATGCCTCTCTCCAAAGACGAGGTGAGCCTCGGCGACGAAGAATTTATCATGCCTGAGGACCCCGTCGAGCAAGAGCGCTTCAAGCGCTGTCTTATGGCCACAGCAAATAGCTTGAAGAAAAAGCAGCAAGAGCTTCAAGCTGATCAAGATTTGCTAGCAGACAGGTGGACCGAAGTCCTTGCGGCCGAGGAGTATGAAGTCGAGCGCCCCTCCAACAGTCACCCAAAACGCAGGTTGCTACCTCACCTCAAGGAGGAAGCATTGAAACCTCAATCACCAGTGTGCGATGCGGCTGACCGGCCACCGCGTGGCCAAGCCAGAGAGGCGTTTCAGCCTCAAGTTCAGCCTGCACCCCGCCGCCACTCAATCAAAAATACTAAGGCCCGGGACAACACAAGGGACCTGCGAGACGTATTGGACAGTAAGGCAAAAATCTCAAGGTAAATATACGGGTCACGCACACGCGCGCCAACATGGGACGATGATCATCGTGTCAGATACACCAAGAGTAAACCCGGCCGGGCCCAATACAGCAGACAAGATTCGTATGAAATGCGTCGGGATATAGCCCGGCACAGAGGCGCCACACACCCCCTATGCTTCACTGATGAAGTTATGAATCACGAATTCCCGGAGGGTTTCAAACCCATAAATATCGAACCATACGACGGCACAACAGATCCCGCTGTATGGATTGAGGATTTCCTCCTTCACATCCACATGGCTCGCGGTGATGATCTACACGCCATCAAGTACCTCCCACTAAAACTCAAAGGACCAGCTCGGCATTGGCTGAACAGCTTGCCAACAGATTCCATCGGTAGTTGGGAGGATCTGGAAGACGCATTTATTGACAACTTCCAGGGCACTTATGTGCGGCCACCGGATGCTGATGACTTGAGCCATATAACCCAGTAGCCAGGAGAATCGGCCAAACAATTCTGGACTCAGTTCCTAACTAAGAAAAACCAAATTGTAGACTGTCCGGACGCAGAGGCCCTAGCGGCATTCAAGCATAACATCCGCGACGAGTGGCTCGCCCACCACCTCGGCCAGGAGAAGCCGAAATCTATGGCAGCCCTCACAACACTCATGACCCGCTTCTGCACGCGCGAGGATAGCTGGCTGGCTCGCAGCAACAACACATCGAGGAATCCGGACACTTCGGATACCAATGATATTAACGGTAGGCAACGTCATAACAAACCAAAGCGCCGCAATAACGGTGATAACACCGAAGATACGACAGTCAATGCCGGATTCAAAGGCTCTAGATCCGGTCAGTGGTAAAAGCCATTTAAAAGAAATACTCCGGCTCCGTCCAGTTTGGATCGCATACTGGATCGCTTGTGTCAAATCCATGGCACCCCCGACAAGCCAGCTAATCACACGAACAGAGAATGCTTGGTGTTCAAGTAGGCCAGTAAATTAAATGCTGAAAACAAGGAGAAGGGGCTGCATAGTGATGACGAGGAAGAGCCCCGGCCGCCGAACACAGGAGGACAGAAGGGGTTTCCCCCACAAGTGAAGACGGTGAACATGATATACGCAACCCACATTCCCAAGAGGGAGAGGAAGCATGCACTAAGGGACGTCTATGCGATGGAGCCCGTCGCCCCAAAGTTCAACCCATGGTCTGCTTGCCAGATCACCTTCGATCGCAGGGACCACCCCACTAGCATCCGTCATGGCGGATCCGCCGCACTGGTCCTAGACCCCATCCTAGACCTGCTCTATTAGGATACAGTGTGAAAAATGGGTATCAATCCCTTGAGGATCAAACCCAGCAAAACCACCTTTAAAGGCATCATCCCAGGTGTAGAGGCCCATTGCACAAGCTCAATCACACTGGAAGTGGTGTTCGGATCACCGGACAACTTCCGAAGCGAAGAGTTAATCTTCGATATCGTCCTGTTTCGCAGTGGCTATCATGCACTGCTTGGACGGACAACATTCACAAAATGTAATGCAGTGCCGCATTATGCTCCTTGCCCTCCGGCGGCCCCTCCTTCACTAGCTTCACGGCGTCCAGCTTCACCCAGTGCACCTTTGCCCGGGCAAAAGCCCTGCGTGCACCTTCGATGCAGACAGACTGCTTTATGACTTCAAGCCGTGGGCAGGCTTCCACAAGCCGCCTCACCAGACCGAAGTAGCTGCCGGACAGGGGCTCGCCAGGCCACATCTGGACTATAAGGATCCTCATGGCCTGTTCGGCCGCCTTGTGAAGCTCGACCAACAGCTTCAGCTGGTCGCTCAAGGGAACGGGGTGTTCGGTCCCAGTATACTGAGACCAGAACAACTGCTCCTCTGAATTCCCAACCTCAGCTCGGTAAAACTCCGCGACATCTAGTACACTCCGGGGATGATCTGCAAACGCTCCTAGAGAGCTCCGAACTCGGGTAAGAAAAAGGAAAGTCTCCTTCACATGCCTGCTTTGCATAATGAATGCCTTACCCGCTGCTATCTTCTTCACCGCGTCAATCTCCTGAAGGGCCTTGTGGGCTTCGGCCTTGGCGCTCCAGACACTTTCACGCGCCTGCGCGAGCTCAGACTCTCGCGTCTTAGAGTCCAGCTCCAACGACTCGTGCTTTTTGGCAAGAGCCTCTCGGGCTTCTTGATTCTCCTATTCAGTGCGCTCCTTGGCCACTTTGTCTTCGGCCTTGGCCAACGCCTCCCTCAGGGTCGCCACTTCGGTCGTGGCCCCTGACAAATCCATGATGATCCTATTACCTTACACCTGAACTCCTTTTTAATATATAGACAAAGGTATTGCTTACCTTTGTTCTCCTCGAGCTACCTCTTGGTAAGACCGAGCTCGGTCTCGGACCGCTCTAGTTCCTGCTTCAATGCAGAGACCTCCGCAGTACATGTGGTAGCGGCCAGCAGCGAAGCCTGCACATACACATAGATACATTCTGATTAGACTCCTGAGTCATCATTTGATCCTCTATTCGGCTTTTCTTCTTGAATGCTAAACAGAGCATCAGGGGCTACTATCTATGCGGTACCATTTTCTTATATTTTGATCGCTTACCTGAAAGCCTGTTAGGAGGCTGGCGCAAGCTTCGGTCAGTCCGCTTTTGTTGGACTGAACCTTTTCGACCACCGTGCTCATGATAGTGTGGTGCTCTTCGTCGATGTAAGCGCTGAGAAGCTCTTCCAGCAAGTTGTCCGATGCCTCTGGATGGACAGAGGAAACCGGCACGGATGGTTGGCCCCCCTTAACGGGGGACCGACTGCCGAAGTCCGGAACCATCAGAGGTTCCGGCGCAGTGTCCGGCTGGGGCCCGAACTCGGAGCCCATAGGAGCCTCACTCCCTTGGTACCCAGGGTCCGGCAAGTCGCCGCGAGGCGCCCCCAGGACCACCTCCCCTTGGCTCGGTGGCTTTTGAGACAACACCTCGGTGTTGTCCGTAGGGCGAGGGGTGGAAGCGGTCAGGGGAGAACCGCTGTTTATATCCGACGAGTCCAAAGTGCCGCTCGACGAGGGTACATCGAGATGAGCTCGGGACGGACTGCATAATCATGTTCGGCATGAGGAGAGGCAGTGCAATATAACATACCATGAAGTACTATGGTGTCCGGACACTTACGACTTCGCCAGGGGCTTGTCCCTGGGTAGCCACTCATCGCCACTTTCGGCGACCGTCGTGGCACAGTCCGGACAGAGGGCCCTTCCCTTCTTGGACCCTTTGACTTCCCCGGATGGGTTGGCCTTCCTTTTCTTGTCTCCCCCGGCTGGGGGGAGAACTTTTCTCCTCCACCTCGTTTCCATGGGAGCAGTGCGCGTCGGAGTCATCGGCCGATGAGTCTGATACAACCTTGCGCCGGAGACCCTTTCGGGTCACCATGGCCTTCTTCTTGGCCTTCTTTGCCGGCACCTCGTAAGGTGCCGGAGTCAGCATCTTCGTTCGAAGAGCGTCTGCAGGATCCTCAGGCAGGGGGGTGGGCAATCAAGCTACTCCGATGTCTCTATCCAGTCCTCTTAATGACATGGAAGCTTAGATCCTTCACATAACTAAATTGGGGCAAATAAATACCGTGAGAGATATAAAAAGCCTACTGGATGGGCGCGGCGCTTTGCGCTAGTCCGTGGTCCTCGGTGAGTGAGGGAGGAATCTCGGCGCTCTTGAACAGCACCCTCCAGACGTCCTCGTGTGTCATGTCATAGAGCTCTCGCAGCGTCTAGTGCTTGGCCAAGTCAAACTCCCATAAGTCAAATGCCCGTCGTTGACATGGAAGGATCCGGCGGAAGAGCATAACCTGGACCACGTTGACAAGCTTGATTTTCTTGTTCATCATGTTCTGGATGCAGGTCTGGAGTCCGGTCAGCTCTATCGAAGAACCCTAGGATAGGCCCTTCTCTCTACAGGAGGTGAGCCGCGTGGGGACTCTGGATCGAAATTTGGGGGCCGCCACCCAGTTGGAGTCGCGCGTCTCGGTTATGTAGAACCACCCCGATTGCCACCCCTTTATATGGTCTCCACATAGGAGCCCTCGAGCCAGGTGACATTAGGCATCTTGCCCACCATGGCGCCTCCGCACTCTGCCTGCTGGCCGACCACCACCTTTGGTTTGACATTAAAAGTCTTCAGCCACAGGCCGAAATGGGGCTTGATGCGGAGGAAAGCCTCGCACACGACGATAAACGCCGAGATGTTGATGATGAAATTGGGGGCCAGGTCGTGAAAATCCAGCCCGTAGTAGAACATGAGTCGCGGATGAACGGGTGGAGAGGAAATCCCAGTCCGCAGACGAAGTGGGTAAGAAAAACTACCCTCTCACGGGGTTCGAGCATAGGGATGATCTGCCCTGCATCTGGCAGCCGGTGCGTGATGTTCGCGGCCAGATATTCGGCTTCCCGTAACTTTTTGATGTTCTCCTCCGTGACGGAGGAGACCATCCACTTGCCTCCTGCTCCAGACATGCTTGGAGTGGTTTGAGAGGAAGAACGCGAGCTTGGGCGCTAGAGCTCGAGTGTGCGGGAATGGGTAAGCAAGGAAGAAGGCATGGGTGAAAAGAGTAAATCCTTGTCAGTTTATAAGGGCGGAAGAGGCGACGTGTCTCCCCACTTTCCTGATAAAACCACTTATTCCCCAGGCGCCGTAATTGATGGCACGGTTGGGTTACCCACATCCGTATTGATGAGAATCCTGTAATAAGGGGGACACGATCTCTACGTTGACAAGACGTGTCAAGAAAACCGCCTCGCGATATGTGCGGTGCTGGTTCAGAAAAACGGTTTGAATTATGACCGGGCCGTGGCGTGATGTCATGCTGTCAAAACGTGTCAGCAGATTAGATTTGTGGAAATATTATTCTCTCTACAGTGGTATGTGGAACTTATTTTTCAGGGCCGGAAACTATTCTGGTGTTTAAACTCTTCCATGGAGTATTAGGAGGAGGAACCCTCCTTGCAATGCCAAAGACAATACTGCGCGCCAGACTCATCGTCATTGAAGCATGGTTCAGGGGCTACTGAGGGAGTCCTGGATTAGGGGGTCTCTGGACAGCCGGACTATATCTTTTGGCCGGACTGTTGGACTATGAAGACACAAGATTGAAGACTTCGTCCCGTGTCCGGATGGGACTCTACTTGGTGTGGAAGGCAAGCTAGGCAATACAGATATGTATATCTCCTCCGTTGTAACCAACCTTGTGTAACCCTAGCCCCCTCCGATGTCTATATAAACCGGAGGGTTTTAGTTCATAGGACAACAGACAATCATACCATAGGCTGGCTTCTAGGGTTTAGCCTCTACGATCTCGTGGTAGATCAACTCTTGTAATACTCATATCATCAAGAACAATCAAGCAGGACGTAGGGTATTACCTCCATCAAGAGGGCCCGAACCTGGGTAAACATAGTGTCCCCTGCCTCCTATTACCATCCGCCTTAGACACACAGTTCGGGACCCCCCACCCGAGATCCGCCGGTTTTGACACCGACAATCGTGTCGAATGGCTGATGCACATGAAGAGTAATTGAATGTACTAAAATTGTTGACAAATTTAACACGAAATAAAAAATGATGTCATGATATAATTCACATGTAAGATGACTGGCTAACTAGGGTGGCATTGCAAAATTCACATATATGATGCCTGGCTAAACAAGATAGCATTGCATGATTCACATATACGATAACGAAACTAAACAGATGGCATTGACACAAAGCATGTCTAAACTAAGCAGATGGCATCTTTGATGTATACAGTAAGCAATGCAAGGCACTATATGCATGATTTCACCAACATCAGCATGCCAAGTTAGAGCGAAGATCTCATGGGGTAAATAGGAGTGGTCCATTGTGTACAATAACTGACATTCATAGGAATAAAACATACTGAGATTATGTAAGGAGTGCATGCAGAAATCTAGAGTGATGGTAGCAAATTGTGGATAGACCCAAAACAAATGATAGCAGGTAGATAATAGCTTTAGTTAAAAAATACAGATAATGGCTCCTTTAATGTTTGTTTGCACCCAACATGAAACTCATAGTAGAGACCCGAGATTAACCAGATAGTAGACAGATAGTACTGATTGCTGCCCCAATATGTACCCCACAACCATTTAAAAACTCAAGTTTCAACATAAGTTTGGACCTGAGTCGGAGTCTAATAGGTGAACACGACGATAAAGTAGCATGTCATCATATTAAGCAATGCATATTGTAAGCAGCCATGGAAGAGTGCGACCTCTCTTGCGGACCCGTGTAGTCCTCAAGGTCATCTGCTCAGTTGATGATGGTAATGCAGTTGTCGTGGCTGCCAGCGGCGGGGAAGAAGATTTGAGGCGGCGAAAGGCAGTCTGGAGAGCGAATCCCTGCTGTGGTGAACCCTTCCGTCGTTGGAGCAGCTAAGCTGGGGTGGAACACAGCACCGCAGGAGCAGGACAAACCACACATGGTTTTGTTTGACACATATCTGTAACAGAAGTAATTGTGTAAGGGCTTGTCTGAATTTGAGGATTGTAACAATACAGGGATAGGAAATAGACAGGAATGGGATAGGAATGCACGTGCAAAACAGAGAATTTAAAAACACAGGATTTCTGCCAATCTGGGTGTTTGGTTCACAAGAATTGGAAGATCACAGGATGCAAAGAAGCATGATGAGATTAAGTCAAACCACAAGAAGCGTACAACCTCTTTGGCGAAGCCATGTCGATCTCAGCGTGATTGGGTTGGCCTGTGAGGATGCTCCAGCTGACTTGGCTGTCCGAGGAGGGGAAGAAGATCTTAGGCGTCTGGACATGGAGCCCGAGGTACTGCTCCTCTATGATGGAGGGTTTCGTCGTTGGAGCAGCTCCGGTGAGTTGTACGACGCCGAGGCTGAAGCAGGACAAGAGAGACAACGTTAACCTGAGTGGAATTCTAATTGCATCTCCAATAGACGACGTAAAATACATAACCACAAAGTGCTAGATGTATACATCAGCCGCTCATCTCTGAACTTAACTGTCGAAACTAAATTTAACTGTCGAAACTGAACTTAACTGTAGAAACTGAATTTTGCTATCGAAATTGAATTTTACTATCGAAACTGAACGCACTAGAGGTGAGGCTACACGTCAGTCGACTGACTTTTTCATCTCTAATCAGTCGATTTTGCAGCCGTTGGATACGAAATCAAGGGCCTGCAGTTCATCTTCAACCTCCACCCTCCTGAGCTGCCAGCCAGCACCGGCCAAACAACTGCCCCCCGCCGCCCGCAGCCGGCGGTGCGCTGCCCTGCCCGACCCGAAAACACTCCCCACCGCCGGTCCGCCACCACCTCGGCAATCCCTGTAGGCCCCCCCGTGCCGAGCTTTTTTTCCGACAATCCCCACGCCACTGCCCCACAACCGCCCCCACCCTGAATCCTAAGATAGATAGTGGGGTACCTCTCCGGCAAGCCCCCCTCCACGCTACGGCTGGTTCTTCCTTAACTGCAGGGAGCCCCCACCCCCTAAAAATCAACTGACCCAAAAGTCGATTCAGTCGACTGAAGTGTAGCTAAATCGGAGCAGCGTCACAAGCAAGAGCAAGAGAGAGAGCAGCATCGCGAGCAGGAGCAGACCAGGCAGGGGACCGAGAGCAAGAGCAGAGCGGCAGCACGAGCGAGAGCTAAAGCAGCAGCATCTCCTACTGATGTGAACATCGCTGTCAACGGAGCGACACCGTGGAGGAAGTGGCCGACGACGCCGCTGTAGATGGAGCCGCACCGTGTCGGCTTGGGACCGAGCGCCGGCAGCACCGTGAGACCGAATCAAGAAGAAAATGCGGCGATTAGTGTACAACCTCTTTGGTGGCGCCGATTAGGCTGCAACTTCATCCGAGGAAACGATGATGATGATGCTCTTCCGGTGGTGCAGGTGAAGATGGTGGTGTGGGAATGGAGGTGGCGCGAAAGACGAGGGGAACATCGGGGCAGCTCCTTGGAGATGGAGGACGGGGTGGCTGAACCGGCGGGGACGACCAGATCAACGACGGATCCTCATCCGGTACGGTGGATGAGGGACGTCGAGGTGTTGCTGTGGACGACGTCGTCGGGGAAGAGGCTCCGGCTGGGTGGCGGACGGAGGAGGGTGTGGGGCTTCGTGGGTTTTCCCGGCCTCGGTATACGAATGGGTGGGCGGATGGGATGGGAGTGGGGGAACCATGTCTTAGGGACGCGCTTGTCAGAAATGTGGGGTAAGTTACGAAAGTACCCCCACCGATTTGAGGCGGTCCTTTCGGTTCAGGGTTATCACAGGCATTTCGCGTGTCGGGATTTCACAGGAGGTGGGAGTTTTCGCGCGCGTTGTAATTTTGGAATAGCAAGGCGCGGGTTGAGATGAAGGGAGTTGTCAGAGCACAACGAGACAAAGATTTATCTTAAATATTTCGTTGTAACAAGGTGCGGGTTGAAGAGGCGGGAGTTTCGCGGCACGATAGATAGAGACGCTAGCTTGAAATTTCGGCATAACAAGGCGCGGCTTGCAATTTCGGGAGAACAAGTTTAACGTGTACCCAAAAGAAAAAAAGACAATTTAGACTAGTATGATATACTATGTACAATGTGTTTAACACGCACAACACACACATAGACACCATTTATACTATGTACACATGCATTGCACGCATGAGATTTTGCAACCAAATTATGAATAAATACCACATTATAGCATGCAAGATTTGAGTCATATATGCATGATGTAGATGTTTGTTTAATTCTTATAGTTCATTTCATTCAAAATCATCTAGTTTTTATAAGAAAGCTAATCTATTTTAAGATTCATGGAATTGTGCCTTGTAAGGCATAAAGTAAAAACAAATCATGTAGAAAAACATTTGGGCAATTCGGATACGGAAGATTCTAGAACAAAGAAGAGGTGCTTGTGTTTTGAGGTTTGTGCATTATGCTTAAGTTCAACCATAGAGTCCTCTAGATTATACATGTGGCAAAATCTGGTGGAATCTAGATGATATCCAATGGACAGTAGTGCTCAAATTTGCCAACTCTGCACCATCGGATTGGCCTCATCCAACGAACATCTTTCAAAGTTAAAGTTATTTCACATCCCTAGAATTTGATTGCAAATAGTTGCACAAGCATCCATACATCATGTCTAAATTTCTTTGAAAGTTGAAATGGGGATGTTCAAACCCTAGCACCAAATGTAATTCAACTAGCCTCAATATGAAATCATTTCAATGAACCCAAAATGTCCTCTAGAAATGTTCATCATTTTTGAAATGGGTGAAAACCCCTACCAAAAATGGTGCATATTTTCTAGGTCATTCTGGATATTTAAGTTAAATCATATTGTATTTGAATTGGAGCATTTAATGACTAAATATTTTAAATGATTCAATAATTATGAAAACAATTGAGGGCTGTTGGAAGTAATTCAAAATGTGCCCACAATTTATTTCAGGGATTTTTTGAAATGAATTAGTATTTTTACTAATTCAAAACAAAGAAATAAAATAGAAAACAGAAAGATATAAAAAGGAGAGAGAGAGAGAGAGAGAAAGAGAGAGGAAACTACCTCGGCCGTCTTACCTGGCAGCCCAACAAAGCAGTCCAACCCACCAGGGGCATAGCTGTCTTCCTCTTCTCGCCAGTAGGCAGAGGGGAAGCAATGCACGGCGCCCGCGCGCGCCGGCACGCAGCTGCTTGCGTGGCCCTCCCCATGGTTTGACCGTGCCCTGCTGAGACGCTTCGACCCCCTCGTCCATTCCCCTCTCCATCTGGACGCGCTTCGCACCTCCTCTGCTCTCTCCCCGAGCGGAGCTTGCTGACGTCGCCGCCACAACCATGGCTACAGGCCACCACTCGCCCAACCAATGAGAGAACGAGGTCCGCCACAACACCGTGGAGCTACACGCCAGAGCAGGCGCCCGCGGGAGCCCTGCAGGCTCGTCCCCGACCTCATCTTCAACCTCCGGCCGCCCACAACCTCACCGTCAATTCGCGACATCAGTTGCCTCTCCAAGCCTTATGAGACCGCTGTCGACCCTGCGATGAGCTCCTCCACCGTTTCCCCATGACCCCGTAGTCTATATCTCGCCGTAGACGTCGTCCCCATGAGCTTCAAAGCTCGCCGTCACCGTACCTCGTCGCCACCGTGGTCAGAGCTGCTGACGCTCAAAGCCGAGCACACCACTGCGGCTAGCGTTCTGCCAGGAGGCCAGAGAGCCCCTTTGACCAGCTGCTCAAGCTCTGCAGCCCTGTCCCGCTCGACGCCGTAGCTCCGGCCGCCGCCTAAGTGGTTGCCGCCATGGGCCCCGGCCTCCCTGCACCCAGCTGCGTACACCCCTAGATGTGGGCGAGCCAGGGCTCCCTCTTGGTGCCCTCAGCACACCCATCCGCTGCCCGTAGTGCCACCCCGGCGAGCTGCCGCCGCACTGGATGGTCGCCGGCGGCCTAACGCCGGTCATGCTGACGTGGCGTCGTAATTATGGCCTAATCACGTTTAGTTTAATCACCTGAGCCACTGACAATAGGGACCCACCGACAAAATAACCTCGGGTTAAGTTTAGATTAGATTTAATCAAACACGGGGGACCCACACGCCATCATTGACTTTGGTGACGTGTCTGTTGACCGGTCCCACCTGTCTGTGACACGAGCCAGCACTGTGACACTCACCAGTGAGACCCACTGGTCAAGTTTGACCTGGACCAGCCCTGTTGACTCACTGATGCCATGCTGACGCAGTGCTGATGCAGTTAATCTTTTCTGGAATTAGTTTATTTTCGAAATAACCAGAAATTCCAGAAAATGACTTAAACTTCAAAATTCCATAGAAAATAATTTATAACTCCAATGGAAATAATTTATATATGAAAAATGATCAGAAAGATCCAAAGAATCTGTTTGTGGCATTTGCATGCATGTTAGAGCAACTTATGTCCTCTGTTTAGGACAATTCAATTAAATGTCATTTAAGAAAGCACATATGGAGTTTGAATTTGAACCTAGTGTTTAAACCAACTCCATTTAACTTGTTGGTAGTTGCATCACGCCAATCAATAGCATATTGCCATGTCACATTCATGCATCATATTGTTGCCTGGCATTGACTGTGTTTCTTATTTGTTTGTAAGTGGTTGTTCCCTTTCGATAGACGTGTTCCGACGATGTGATCAATGACACTGATGAAGAGCTATATCATCTTCAGAAGTGCCAGGCAAGAAAAACCCCCTTGTACATTCCGATACAATCCCACTCTCTCACTCCTGCTCTCTTTTATTGCATTAGGACAACAACGATTCAACTGTTACATGCTGCGGTAGTTGAACCCCTTTCCTCTGTATGACCTGTCATTGCCACATTAAATAGATGAAACCCACTAGCATGAGTAGGATTTGTTTGAGCCCTGATGTGCCTACTCATTCATGCTTGTTTGTCATGCCTGCTATTGCTTAGAGTTGTGTCAGTTCTGATTCATCGAGGATGAATTGGAAAGTTGTGAACATGTCCTAATGGGTGTGAGCTAAGTGTGTGAACATGATTTGGTAAAGGTAGCGGTGAGAGGCCATGTAGGAGTACATGGTGGGTTGTATCATTGAAACCATCCTCAGGAACTGAGTTCTGTGTTTGTGATCCATGAACAGCTACTACCACGCATTGGGCCCGAAACGAATGGACCCTCTCGACTTATTAACTGCCCTTGCCCTCTGTCCAGGAGTTGCAACTAGTTTCTGGTGTTTGTAGGATATGTGTTGGAGGCCGTGCGTAGCGCTGAACCTAGGGGTGGTCTATGATGCGGTAGAAACACCGTGGCACGATGTACCGAGCGCCTGTTTGGTATCTCAGGAACCGTGCACACATCATTTGGGGCTGTGAGTGAAACCCCGGCCGGATCTCCTCGCGGATGGAACCCGAATAGGCGATAAACCTGGACTAGAGACTTGCGTGGTTAGTCAGGTCATGGCCGACTCCCTCGCCAGGCTTCCGCTTGAAGGTTGCCAAGATACACGACGTGTACATGGTGGTAAGTGGCGAGAGCGTGTGTCAAGAAGTACACCCCTATAGGGTTATAAGTGATCTATTCGAATAGCCGTGTCCGCGGTAAAGGACTTCTGGGTTGCCTGTACAGTTCATAGACAAGTGAAAGTGGATACTCTAAAATGCGCAAGATAAGCGTGAGTGCTATGGATGGCATTCTCGTAGGGTGATGGGAGCGGATCTATAGTGGTGTCTTGATATGGTGAATATGTGGGCTCATGTGCGCCACCTCAAAGAGTTACTTGTAGTCATAGTTCAGGATAGCCACCGAGTCAAAGCTGGCTTGCTGCAGTTAAACTCCACCACCCCCTTTGTTGATACTGATGCATATGTAGCTAGTTATGATGTAAGTTTTGCTGGGTACATTTGTACTCATGTTTGCTTAATTTATGTTTTTGCAGAGAGTGTTCAGTCTTGCTAGTAGTTCCGTGTGGACTTCTACGTTTAGCTTGTTTCCTCAGCTATGATCTTGTGCCCTCAGTAAGGTCTTGTAGATAGTCAGGCTTCTCAGTCTTTTCTTTTGTAGTTGTCTGTACTCAGACAAGTTAAGCTTCCGCATGTGCTTGCTGCTTGTATGCTCTGTATGTGGGGTCATCAGACCCATGTTTGTAATATCTGGCTCTCCGGAGCCTAATGAATAAATACTTTGAGTCATAGAGTTATGTTGTAGTGCCATGTTGTCTTTGCACATATCGAGCATATTGTGTGTATGTTATTGAAATTCTTGGTATGTGTGGGATCCGACAACCTAGTTGTCTATCCTTGGTAGCCTCTCTTATGGGGAAATGTAGTTTGGTGCTTCCGCTGAGCCATGGTAGTCTCCTACAGCCCAGTTTACCGGAGTCCTCCTAGCCTAGTTACTACTGCTCCGGAACACTTAGACTGGCCGGCATGTGATCCACTTCGTTCCCGTGTCTGTCCCTTCGGGGAAATGTCACGCGGTGACTTATGGAGTCCTGCTAGCCTACTACAGCCCGGGTTCCTGGAGTCCTCTTAGCCCAGTTGCTACAGCTCGGATTCACACGCTGATGACCGACACATTCGGTGCTTGTTCATGTATACCTGTCCCTGTAAGTTAGCGCCACTTTGGGTTCATGACTAGTCATGTCAGCCCGGGTTCTCTGTCATATGGATGCTAGCGACACTATCATATACGTGAGCTAAAAGGCGCAAATGGTCCCGGGCCAGGTAAGGTGGCACCCGTGGTAATACCGTGTGTGAGGCCGCAAAGTGATATGATGTGTTACATGCTACGTCGGTGTGACTTAGGATCGGGGTCCTGACAACTTTGGTATCAGAGCCTGACTGCCTGTAGGATTACCAAGCCAAACTGGTTGAAGTTGAGTCTAGAAATGCTTTAGTTATATATAGGGGAATTGATTGTGGAAGGGAATGTAAGGCTCTTTTTACTCCTTTACCTTATGCCCTTCTGATCTGAGTCAACCTCTTCTTTTCTACGGGGATTAAGAACTAGGATTCTCTTCTGTCTATCAGGATCACGTGTTATAATCCATAGACTTATAGGATTGATGGATTCAAGTCTCAGTTCAGTTTCTTCTACCTCCGTATGCTCATAGCTAGCCTTAGAACCTTGATATTGCGATGTTGAGTGGTCATGCCACTATTTTGCAGGATGTGTCAACTCTTTTTGAGCATTTACAGCCGTTATGTTGTCCGAGTCATCCCAAGTTCCTAAATAGTCTGATGCATTTGCAAATCCTTTCCTCCCGTTCATGATGCTCCTTTGGGTTAGATTAACCACACTAATCAGTGAGTTGGGGTACTCCGTTGCCTCGGTATGTAGGTTGGAGCTATTATTATGAACCTAGGCATCCTAGAGAACTACCTCGTAATCTAGCAATGCTTTATATTCCTAGTCTGATGATTCTAGCCATCATTCTCGAAAGCATTCCGTGATGCCATTTGGTTATTAGGTATCCCATTCCTGGGTTTTGAACCCGAGATTCACCCCACTCACCTCCTATTGATAGTGTTTGCTAGTTCCTTTAGGATATTAGTAACCTTTGAGATTGTCCCAGTGGTCCGTGGTATTTCCTTCTTCCAAATACAATGAACCGCTTATGGAAGAAGTTCTTTGAACCAAAAGATCACAACCAAAGTGCTCTTAATGAGTTCTCCATTCTACATTGTGGATCTGCCAGTTCTACCGTTCTGCATGGGTTATCCGGAAGAAATGTTGTGCTTTGCTCAACATACTAATCTATGCATCCACAGCTCGGAAAGATACATGTTCCTTGAGTTGTTACTCTTCACTTGTATTCCAACCATTGTCTATCTATCGATAGTCTAGAGTATGTGTGTGATCATGTTCATCAATGCCTATTATTCTTGTGGTCTGTCAAGCCACTCTATTCCTGAATGACTAGGAGAAACAAACTCTAGCACCTCATCCATTTCTTTTGGTCAAAGTAGTTGTATTCCACAGACCCAAATGCCAATCCAGCTTTTGTTCTGTTCTACCTCGGAGTATTACCCCCTTTATGTCAGGATTGCCATGAGAATTGCAGCATCTCTCATGAATTCTTGACGCAGTGATACTTCCTGCCATCATTTTTCATTCCACGGTCCCGTGTTGTCGCAACCGTAATGCCGACAAGTGAACTGTGATGTGTGAAATCAATACTCCTAGCAACCTCGTTGCTTGGTAGTTAATGGGCAATACTCTCACTCTTAGCGCGCTGGTTATTGGATCATCATTCTAAGATTGATCCTGCTACCTAGTCCTTATTTCTGGTGCACTCTTCTGTCAATGAGTTAGGATTGTGTCAATCCCTCACTCTCTTGATCACATCGTCTTGCCCTAAAAAGCAAGATTGTTCTCGAGCTTAGTAACATACCGGTGGTTCGTGATTTTCCGAATATCTTCTCGGAAGTGTTACCAGGTTGTCACCAGACCGCTATGTTGAGTTCAAGATCAAGTTGGTTTCTTGTAAACCACCCCTTCTCCAAGAATCCATGTTGGATACCCCTGAGCTAGTTGGTTAAGCTAAACAACAACTTGGAGAATTGGAAAATAAAAGCTTGTCCGATTTGTTCATCCCAAAGGGATATCTTTGTTTTGTGTGTGTGTGTGTGTGTTCAAGAAAGATGATATCTTCATTGATCGATCCTTGTGATCAACTGTTGGATCTACTATCTTGTCAATACTGTGATTTGAGTATGGGCTATCGCGAAATCAAATTGAGAACAAATGATGTTCGTAATGTTGTCTTACTCGTGGTTGTTTCCTCGAGCATACACCATTATATCTTTTGGGTCTGACCAATACTATTGTCTTGTTCACATAGTTTTGGAATTCCACCTATATGGAAGCCTGGATGGATTGTTGTTAAGCCCATTGACAACATTTTCATCTTGTCCATGATTCATGTTGAACATCTAATTAAGTTAGTGTTGGAAACTTTTGTAAGAATTTTCTTCATGTCCCATTCATAAAAGATATGTTGGATGAAAGTAGTGACTCCTTCTAATTCATGTGCATTAGATGCAAGTTGCCGCCGTGAATTTGAGAAAGTTTTTTTTTGCTTCCTCTGGAATCATCCCAAGTCAGTCATGCATATGTGCTAAGTATACTATGGTTTGGAGACTTGCAACCTTCATTCTATGTGTATCCCTAGCACACCAAACCACTAACTGATTTGTTCAAGGAGAAGAAGTTCCTTCATAAGAGCTAATCATATGACTTATGCAAGGACTTCGTTATCCCGATGATAGTTCCCAACCAGAACTCGGTAGTGCTTTATTATAAGACTACCATGTGGTCATGCTTGTCTAGGATAGTGTGTTCACAGGTGTGTAGCCGAACCAGCTCATGTTTTGGAGGTTCCTATCGTAGTTCATCTCCCAAGAATCTTGCAATGTCATCTCGTCGATTTGTGTTGTAAACTTTCATTTTTCTCTCTAGACTGGATGAGTCTAGATTATCCTGACACCAACGAGATCTGAATCTCAGGCAGGTGTGATGGTTGGAACATTTCCCAAGAACTATAATATTGGTCTCTCTGTAACCCGGTAAAGTGGATTTCGTGGCCAACACACACAGCTGAAAGACCTATTATTGTAGTATCTTGATTGAGGAACTTGGCCGCCTTCCCAAGGATTCCGTAAGATTTACTTCCATAGTTATTACTTATGGATTCTTGTGCTCCCGAAGTACGACCTTCTACCTGATGTTCTAGATACCAAACCATATCAATAAATGGGTTACGCTAGAACATCAAGGAGAACATTAGAAGCAGAGTGCTAAATGTCTCTCGGTCGATCATCAGATTTTGTTTCCTTGGCCTCGCTAAGGAGAAATCTGATAAGGTGTTATCTCCCTTTGCATCTGCATCATCCATCACTATTCATCATGGTAGTATGTTGTGTTGCCAGGATCCTTGACACGGGTATTGGTAAAACCTTGATGAATATGGAAATGCTCAAGTTCTTGAGAGCATGCGCATGCACTAGGATTTATCGTGGGCATTAATTGGGATCTGCTGTCAGTTTCTTAGATTATGCCATAACATTTCTAACAGTGGAATCACTCTCTACTGTTGAGTTTCTCCCAGTTACAAGAATCATTCCCAGCATTAGCATTTTGTTCCTAGTTTGCACCGCCATTGTGCCATTCAACCCTGGACTGCCCTTCTCGGTAATTTCTGGTCAGGATCACCTTCAAAAGTGGTCCTACCATGGGTCCCATCCATTTCCAATGATAAGAAAAAGTCATCCTTTGCATTGTCTTCAACAAGGTAGTCCACATCATCCATCCTAGTTCGGGTCTGCCATCCCTTCGTACTCCGCCAAACGATTGTTGTGATTTGCCTTAGGTTGGTATAAAGAGTTTCAATGATCTCTGAATCAAAAGTAATTCTGTTTGCCACTGAAGGGAATATTTCTGCGAGTCATCTTCTTTAAGATGTCTCGTTATGGCATCATGGCAACTCAACTCCTCGCTACGTTGACAACCGTTCACCACCTTCTTAAGCGTGAAATTGTTGTCTACCTAGTGAACCTTCATCATCTGTTACACTCCATCCCTCTGGATGTATGTGTCATGTCTTAGCTCGAGAGATGTTTTGATGTCTCCCTCCATGAGTTGATCCTGAGTTGTTCGATCTTCGAGGAGATCGATCCTTCTAGAGTTTTCCTTTCTTCTTGTTGTCTTGTTGGTTTCAGTTCTCATAGCAAGACATCGAGACAAAGATGGTGATCGAATAAACGTTCTTATGAAGTGCAACTTGGATCGTGAAGATTGTGTTAGTTTGCGTCCCCCTTTCATCTTACCCTACGCTAGAATCTTGGGACAAGATTATTTATTAGTGGGGGTGAGTTGTCACATCCCTAGAATTTGATTGCAAATAGTTGCACAAGCATCCATACATCATGTCTAAATTTCTTTGAAAGTTGAAATGGGGATGTTCAAACCCTAGCACCAAATGTAATTCAACTAGGCTCAACTTGAAATCATTTCAATGAACCCAAAATGCCCTCTAGAAATGTCCATCATTTTTGAAATGGGTGAAAACCCCTGCCAAAAATGGTGCATATTTTCTAGGTCATTCTGGATATTTGAGTTAAATCATATTGTATTTGAATTGGAGCATTTAATGACTAAATATTTTAAATGTTTCAATAATTCTAAAAACAATTGAGGGCTATTGGAAATAATTCAAAATGTCCCACAATTTATTTCATGTATTTTTTGAAATGAATTAGTATTTTTACTAATTCAAAACAAAGAAATAAAATAGAAAACAGAAAGATATAAAAAGGAGAGAGAGAGGAAACTACTTTGGCCGTCTTACCTGGCAGCCCAACAAAGCAGTCTAGCCCACCAGGGGCATAGCTGTCTTCCTCCTCTCGCCAGTAGGTAGAGAGGAAGCAGTGCATGATGCCCGCACGCACCGGCAGGCAGCTGCCTGCCTGGCCCTCCCTAGGTTTTGTCCGTGCGCCGCTGAGACGCTTCGACCCCTTCGTCCATTCCCCTCTCCCTCTGGACACGCTTGCCCCCACCTCCTCTTCTCTCTCCCCGAGCAGAGCTCGCTGACGTCGCCACCGGAACCGTGGCTACAGGCCACCACTCGCCCAACCAATGAGACCACGAGGTCCGCCACAACGCCGTGGAGCTACACGTCAGAGAAGGAGCCCGCGGGAGCCCTGCAGCGTTGTCCCTGACCTCATCTTCAACCTCCGGCCGACCACAACCTCACCGTCGATTCGCGACATCGGGTGCCTCGCCGAGCCTTATGAGACCGCCGTCGACCCCGCGGTGAGCTCCTCCACCGTTTCACCATGACCCCGTGGTCTATATCTCGCCGTAGACGTCGTCCCTGTGAACTCCGAAGCTCCCCGCCGACATACCTCGTCGCCAGCGTGGTCAGAGCCACTGAAGCTCGAAGCCGAGCATGGAACTCCGGCCAGTGTTCTGCCCGGTGGCCAGAGAGCCCCTTTGACCAGCTGCTCGAGCTCTGCAGCCCCGTCCCGCTCGATGCTATAGCTCCGACCACTGCCCAAGTGGTCGCTGTCGTGAACCCCGGCCTCCCTGCACCCAGCTACGTACACCCCTAGATGCGGGCGAGCGAGGGCTCCCTCCTGGTGCCCTCAGCACACCCAGCCGCTGCCTGTAGCTCCACCCCGGTGAGCCGCCGCCGCACTGGATGGTTGCCGGCGGCCTAACTCCAGCCGTGCTGATGCGGCATCGTAATTATGGCCTAATCATGTTTAGTTTAATTACCTCAGCCACTGACAATAGGGACCCACCGACTAAATAACCTCGGGTTAAGTTTAGATTTAATCAAACATGGGGGACCCACACACCAGCATTGACTTTGCTGACGTATCCGTTGACCGGTCCCACCTATCAGTGACACGAGCCAGCACTGTTACACTGACCAGTGGGACCCACTGGTCAGGTTTGACCTGGACCAGCCCTGTTGACTCACTGACGTCATGCTGACACAGTTAATATTTTCTGGAATTAGTTTATTTTCGAAATAACCAAAAATTCCGGAAAATGACTTAAACTTCAAAAATCCATAGAAAATAATCTATAACTCCAGTGGAAATAATTTATATATGAAAAATGATCAGAAAAATACAATGAATCAATTTATGGCATTTGCATGCATGTTAGAGCAACTTATGTCCTCTGTTTAGGACAATTCAATTAAATGGCATTTAAGAAAGCACATATGGAGTTTGAATTTGAACCTAGTGTTCAAACCAACTCCATTTAACTTGTTGCTAGTTGCATTAGGCGAATCAACAACATATTGCCATGTCAACTTCATGCATCATATTGTTGCATGGCATTGATTATGTTTCTTCTTTGTTTGTCGGTGGTTGTTCCCTCTCGATAGACGTGTTCCAACGATGTGATCAATGACACCGATGAAGAGCTATATCATCTTTAGAAGTACCAGGCAAGCAAAACCCCCTTGTTCATTCCGATACAATCCCACTCTCTCACTCCTGCTCTCTTTTATTGCATTAGGACAACAACGATTCAACTGTTACATGCTGCGGTAGTTGAACCCCTTTCCTCTGTATGACCTGTCATTGCCACCGTAAATAGATGAAACCCACTAGCATGAGTAGGAGTTGTTTGAGCCCTGATGTGCCTACTCAATCATGCTTGTTTGTCATGCCTCCTATTTCTTAGAGTTGTGTCAGGTCTGATTCATTGGGGATGAATTGGAAAGTTGTGAACATGTCCTAAACATTATTTGGTAAAGGTAGCGGTGAGAGGCATGTAGGAGTACATGGTGGGTTGTCTCATTGAAATCGTCCTCAGGAACTGAGTTCTGTGTTTGTGATCCATGAACAACTACTACCATGCATTGGGCCCGAAACCAATGGACCCTCTAGACTTATTAACTGCTCTTGCCCTCTGTCCAGGAGTTGCAACTGGTTTCTGGTGTTTGTAGGATATGTGTTGGAGGCCGTGCGTAGTGCTTACCCTAGGGGTGGGCTATGATGTGGTAGATACACCGGGTCACGGTGTACTGGGCGCCCGTTTGGTGTCTCGGGAACCCTGCACACATCGTTTGGGGCTGTGAGCGAAACCCCGGCCGGATCTCCTCGCGGATGGAACCCGAATAGGCGATAAACCTGGACTAGAGACTTTCTCTCGGTTATGCATGCACACACACTACCGGTCGGCATTATCCATCGTACACATGCAATCTTTTTCTTCAGGTCGGTCTCCCATGAAGGCACACACACACACACATCCCCTCTCCATCATATCAGGCATTCTTTATCTCTCACATGCATGCGCAACGATCAATGTTTCTCTATGTGTGTGTGTATATAGCTATGTCTTTCTTAGTTTTCCACATAAACCGATCAATCAATATATCTAGAAAGGTCTCACCCTCTTTCCCACATCCACATTGATCAATCTATACCTCTCTATATAGGATTATATATATAGCTAATACACCCACATTAATTATATATCCAACGCCCCCTCTCATCTTCCATGCCTTCCGCTTCATCTCTCAGACGCGCGCACAATGGCGAAGACAAGGGGCAGCAAGGGCCCTGCCCCCCTAACATCACTATATATCGAGGCTAATATGAATGCGATCATTAGACTATTGCTGGTAAAAATGGTTTAAGTTGATGAATTGGCCCTCCTTGTAAAGGATTAGCAATGCTTGGTCCCTAGCTCATGGGACATTTTTCATGGCTCCGCCACTGCGCGCAACAGCGAACGTTCTCGCTGCCTCTCTCTAAATATCGATCTCGCAGTTGTTCACTCCTTCATAGTCTCCCTCCGCTCGGCCCCTCGCACCATCTTCTAGCCCCCCACCGGATTTTGCCACATGTACAATCTAGCAGACTCCATGGTTGAACTTAAGCATAATGCACAAATCTCAAAACAACAGTGGTTCTCCTTTGTTCTAGAATATTTCGTATCATAACTGCCCAAACTTTTTTTTCTAGTTGAATTGCCATTATTTGTTTTTACTTTATGCTTTACAACGCACAATTCCATGAATCATAAAATAGATTAAGGGCTTCTTTGATTAAAAGGATTCTCGAAGGAATTTTGGAGGATTCTAATCCTTAGGAATTTTTCCTATCTTGGTTGTTTGACTCATAGGATTGTAAACCATAGGAATTTTTCCATATGATTCATTTGCACTAGATTTCATAGGAAACATCCCATCCGCTCAAACCTCTTTCAAAGAATTCTGTGTTTTTTCTATGCATAATCAAACACTCGTACCATCCTGTAAGATTCAAGACGACATTCCACTCTAATCCCATGTTCTTCCTATTCCCGCGTTTTGAAAATCCTATGAATCAAAGAGGCCCTAGGTTTTTTATAAAAACTAATTGATTTTGAATGAGATGAACTATAAGAATTAAACGAAGGTCTACATCAGGCATATATGACTCAGAGGTTACATGCTACAGTGTGGTATTTATTCATAATTTGGTTGCAAAATCTGACGTATGCAATGCACGTGTACCTTACTAGTACTTCGAGTATGTGCAAAACACAATGGCACGCTACAGTGTCTCTCTTACAGTTCATGAAGCCACGTGGCATATGTGGAGGCGTTGTCGCGACATCCTTGTGTGGATTGATCACAGTGTCGTGCTGCTGGTTCCAAAAGAATGTACTCGTCCTCCTTGAGCCGCACTGGTGGTACATGCATGAAGCAAAGATGTGCATGCACGCCACGCATGCACTCATTCCCTCGTACGCACACGCGGGTACACGGGCGGACGCAATTTTGTACCAAGATCCACCCCATGTGAATATTGACGCGTGTAAAGTCCTTCACTTCATTGATGGTCAATTATTACAGCGCATGCAAATTGAGTGGACGTGAGGGCGAAAGAAAGACATGCGCGTAGTACTACGCGCATGCGAGTAGTTAAATCATGGGTTGCTAGTAGTACTTCCATTGGTATCCTTCGTATTTTGTGCCAATTTTTGAAAGTAACATAATATTTACGCATCTGAGCAGTGTAGTCTACTTGAAATTTATGTTCCACTAAACTCATCGGGAGTCGTTTCGGGCCTCAAAACCAAAAACCATCAATTAATCTTTACCTTTTTCCCATCACATTTGAAAGTACTAGTGCTACAATTAAGTGCAAGCCTACTCACACCTACGAGTACGTACCAAACCTGAACATGTTCCCACTATGCAGGTTTTAGTACTAGTGCTAGTACTTAGGTTATAAAAAGGGGAACTACCTAACCGAAAATTACTCTACCTTCCTCGTCATAAGTCTCCTTCTTCGTCTGTCCTTGCCATGGCCAGTGTGCAGAGCTCTAGGTCGAGAACTACTCGTAACAAGGGAGCGGCAACCAAGGGTGTGGAAAAAAAGAGAGGGCTCGCTGCCACGCAGAGACCTCGAAAGATCTCTCATGGGCAGGCGATGGCTCCCAGGAGCGCCCTAGACGCGGAGGCGAACATGCAGTGCCGGAGTCGTTATCCCTCGACGACATGCCCGATCAGCTCAATAAGCACCTCAATAAGTAGGAGTTCATCCATGGCTTGGTGGAGCAGCTGAAGGAGAGCCTCGACGACATGCCCGCTGAACTCAATGAGCAGGAGGAGTTGACCGCCGGCTTGGTGATGCTGCTGAAGAAGAGCATTGCCTCGGAAAAGAAGGCGACCTGTGAAATCCTACAACTTCAGGAGGACAAGGCGAAGCTCTGCCACGAGCTTGACCTGCTGAAGGAGGACAACGCCGGCTGGAAGAAGCTGCATGAGAATATTAGTTCCTCGATGAAGATGTTGCAGGCCCTCGTCATGGAACAGAAGGAGGAGTTGACGAAGCTCCGCATCGACGACCCGGCTACTGTCAAGGTATGTAATGTGGCCGTGGAACAAATGATGAAGGCTCGCGTTGAGAAATCCCGCGTCATGGACACAATGATGAAGATGGCGGAGGAGACGCGCAAGGATATGGAGGTCGTGGAGGCGATGAAGAAGCAGTTACGACTCTGCGGCCAGCAACCCTTCATGTAGTGAGAGCAGCGCCCCAGACTTGTGTGTGAGCCTTCCTTCTTTTTTTGGGGCAATAATCCTCCTTCTTCTTTTTCTCCTGTGTTTCTTATTTTGCTTCGGGTGTTTGGCCGCACGTGTCACCTTCTCTGCGAGGCATGAATAGAACAATGCTAAAAATGAGATGACTAGCAACTTAGATCATTCTTTATCGCCAATAGAACAATGCCTCTTGCTAGTAATATATAATAAGAATAGAGAGTAGAGGATATGGCATTGGGCTGCCGTGTTTCATGCTCCTCCGTCGTACTCCAGTGGAAAACTTGAGTATACTGCATGGTTCTTTGCTCCTCCTCAGGTCGTCGGCACATTTATATGAGCAGTCAAATCACAAGGCCCCGCCTTCCAGCAGTAATGAGCCATCAAATCACAAAGGTCCTCGCCTCTCGTGACCAAGCTAGACTGCCCCGCTCTCTAGCCTTTTAAAAAGGTATACATTTGTACAGTAGTAGTATCGATGGATTGTGCCATGGAGCAAAACTAACAAGATGTAATTAAAGAAAAAAGGTGGTACATATAGAGAGCGCTCTTCGCCAAATTATGCATATACTATATGACACTATCCACTATGAAGATACTAGTAACGTAGACTAGTAACTAGTCTATGCTACTCTCCACTATGACCAGCCAAAGTTGAGCCGCGGATACCAATGAGGGCCTGGTTGTGTCTATACTTGGACAACTCACCCGACTGCAAGAGCACCAGGCAGACGAAGCTCGTGTCGTGTTGGTGCCATGTGCGGCCCGCACATTCATTAGTCTTGCTATAAGTCGTAGTAGATGCTATATAGGTCCGTCGGATCTTACATCAAGATATGTGCAAAATTTTCTTTTCAGATTTTCTTTTCTCTCTCTTAAATCTCATTCGAGTGAGACATTGCCACACCATTAAACATGGCTCGGGCACCATTAATGGAGACCTTGGGAGAGAGGTGGACGGCAGATGGAGGTCAAAGGGCTTGCACGCTTCCCGTAATCAAATAGCTACCCTGCACGACGCCTCCTAGCTAATAAAAAAGGGGACGCGTGGCAGCACGTAAAAGGTAAATAGAACGCGCACAGTTTCAATAATACTCGTGTTTCCGATTGTAACATGACAACACTTGTTCCAAAATGACTTTGTTGATTGTTAATGTGTGCGCCTTCGCAAATCGGACAACAAAATTACCACAACATGTTGGTGCCATGTCATGACACCAAGCCAATTTTCATGATTTTCATGCGTGTTTCGGATTTACAGGAATTAAAAAACCAAGTTTCCCAATGTTTCCAGCTGAGCCATGATGCCTAGATGTTTGAATTTCATTCCCATTTTTGGCATGTGACCTAGAAATTTACCCGAGGACACACATGTGATTTTTCAACCACCTTTAGTGCCCTGGAGCATGTGTTTGTATTTAAAATTTGAATTATGCACACAAAGGTGACACGTTCCCTCTCAGAAACACGAGCCTTCTTGAGAGAAACTCTGGTTTGTAAGAAACTTATACCAAAACTTGTTCCTATTCTGCAAATTTTTTTTACCACAACATGGTAGTACCATGACATGACACCATGCCAAGTTTCATGATTTTCAGGCGTGTTTTGGATTTACAAGAATTTTAAAACCAAGCTTCTCAATGTTCTTGGCCGAACCACGATGCCCAGATGTTTGAATTTCATTCCCATTTCTTGCATGTGACCTAGAAATTAACCCGAGGACACACATGTGATTTTTCAATCAACTTTGGTGCACGGGAACATGTGCTTGTAGTTCAAATTTGAATTATGCACATTAAATGACCAGAAACTCAATTAATGTATAAAAAAGGCCAAACGAACCCGAAATAATTCCAAAATTTAATAGGGCACTAATATAGTTCTATGTTGCCTCTATAAAGAAAATCTGGGGGGAGGCATCATATATTAGAAGTGCCATTAGACATTGTTATTTTCACGTCAAACCCTTTGACCATGTTACATGAAAAAAAAAGCCGATTATCACAATGATAAGTTAATGGTCTCCAGCACAACACACCCCTCAAATAAAACTAAGCACCCTGGAATTCTTTGACAAAACTAAGCACCCTGAAATTCTTTGACAACTAAACTGCTGGCTATATGATGTTGGCCATATATATTGTATGTATATAATGTGAAGAAACGAGTGGTAGTACTATACCAACTAAAAGATGAAATGTACGAAATATAACGAGAAGAAACATAACATAGTTCTGCTGGGGGCTCAACACAACACACCCCTCAAATAAAACTAAGCACATCTGAAATTAAACTATGCAACTAATCCGGTACACACTACATTAGAACCACCATGAGCAGCGACACTGCCACCTTACTTGGACTCCTCATCCACGTCCTCGACTTCGTACTTGTCCCTCTTCCTCTTGGCCGATACTTCTTTGCTTGAACCGCACACTTGGCTCTTGCTCTTCATCCAACCCTTGTAGATATTGAAACAAAGGTAGCCTTCCATTGCAGCGTAGTGGATGTGGTCTATATCTAGTACCTTCCACTCCCATGCATGATGAAACCTGAACGGAGGTTTCTTCAGTGTACCGTACGAAGGATGAACCATGGCTCCTGCCAGGGTCAGCATTGAAGGCTGATCACGGGAGGGCACCAGCCGTTTCTTCTTGAGGTCGAAGGGGTCGCCTACAACGAGGCCTATCCAACCCAGGATTTCCTTGTTGTTCCTAAAGTCTACAGTACCGAATTTGACTCGGCCGTCCTTGAGGAAATTCTTAAAATCCTGGCACTCAACGTCGGCATGGCATATGTGGTAGACCAAGCATAAGTCATGCACGCAAACCTGGATCACGGCGGGCTTCTTCTTCTCTGCCTCCTTTAGATTCTTCTCGCTTCCGAAGACTGTGGTGTACTCAACATCTAGCCCAGTGACCCACTCATCATTTGAGTTTTCGAACATGTGTTTGAAGCAAGCAAGGCATTCTTTCACTGTTACGGAAAAAAATGGGTGTAGATGATGTCGAGCTCATCACCGGTGATGGTTCTAACCTTGTACTCACCGCCGATCATGGAGATTTGGGACGCCATGGATTTGGGAGGAGGGTTACGATTAGTGGAACTGCCGTAATGTGAAAGGACGGGACGACTAGGAGCGGTTTATCGATTGTAAAAATGTCGAGTGGCGGCGCGTGTGAATGGCTGGGTAGTGGCTTGCCTGGTGGATAAATGGATTCATGCATAGTACTATGGGGGCCCAATTAGATGTCATGTCTACTCGACGCCCAATTAAATGGCTTTCGATGTCATGTCAAGCATCGGGAATATTACAGGTGATACAAAGCTTTCCATTCTCCCATGATACGGGCTTCCGAGAGCCCTTGGACCTGAGATCGAACGGTTTCATGGCGTGATTCTAGACCTATGGGTGAATATCCTATCCTGGAGGGTTATTCTGCAAATTTTCAGCAACTTAGCATGCGACCGTTCGATCTTAGATTTTGGGCTGCCAGTAGCCCGTATCATGGTCGCGCCTACCATGACCGTCGGCTCACTCGCGCGGCCGCGCCCTTGGAGATTTAACACGGTGCGTTAGGCTATCTGATGTTGGCATGTCATACATAGTCATCATTTAGTCACTCATACAACAAGGTTAGCTATAAGAGTATTTTTTGTTTACTTCTCTCTATCTCTTTCTTCATAGTATTTATTGCATTTGCCAAGGAGTGAGCTATTCCAATGAAATGGTGCTTAGATGAGGTGCTATGGGCATTAAATGGCTTAGCAACTCAAGTCCCCAATGCATAGGTTCTTAGTTTTTTGTTGCTATGTTTGCATCATCTAGGTACACGCACTTATCACCGTTTCTTCCTAGGGTCACCAAACTATTCTCTCTCTTCTTAATTAACTTGCCACATCAGACTTTATGCCTATATGGCAGGCTTAGCACCTATAGGATCAAGTACAGTAGTGGGCTATAAGCCCGCTTTACATGGCATTTTTGCATATCTCGGGGACAGAGGCAAGGAAAAAGTGGAGGAGTGGGCTCTCAAGCAAGAGCCAGCGTCTACATGGTGGAGCATCGGGAGAGGCACCTATATGGAGGTGGTCAGGAATCGGGAGACTCAAGCCGGTCGTAGCACCATAGTTAAAATGATAATGGCAAGTCAAATCACCGGGCCCCACCTGTCCAGCAGTAACTCACTGTCAAATCACACAGCGCTACGTTTGCAGCAGCCTACTCCCTCATCTTCTCGCATCTCTATAGAACCGATTAGGCGGAACTGCCCCGCCTACCGCGTGGGAAAAGCCCCACCCTCGACTTTTAAATAGTACAGTATAGTAATTTTGTATCCATGGATTACGCCATGGAGCAAAGCCTCAAGGAAACGGCGGTACACATGTATGGAGTATACAACACGCCCGTCACGTTCATGTCGTGCCCCAGACGACCGGTCGATCTGGCACACCGCTCTCCGAATGGAACGCGCGTCATATTGCGTTTGCACACACATGTGGGACCGCAATTGAGAACCGACCATAGGCACACTTCCCGGCCCCGCAAGTCGGGTGAGTTAATATAAGTAGTACATACGTTGGTACCTGGACGATCCCTGCAAGACATGGAAGATCAGTTCCTCCATGCATGTGACCAGACTCCAGCAAACACGCCTGGATTGGCTATCATCCTCATACCGTGCAGGTTGTGTTGTGCATGGCTGTAGTTCTGGTGAGAAATCTAAAAAAAGGTTTCTTGTCATCTCGCAAAATTAGGTGTCATGTGCTTCGGATCAATGAGTGGTTTAAACAGCGACAACTGAGTTGGGCTAGTCATTGGGGGTACCTGCACGAAGACTACTCGGCTGCCATCTAGATCAAGCTGGATATGTTAATTAGGACATCTATTGGCGGGCCCCTTTTCTACGAGTTTATCTTTAATTTGAGCTTTGATCCTCGTCTTGTTTGTCCGCCGGGATTCATCTTGTCTCCTTTGGGCAGTGAGGTTATGATTTCTTGTCATGTGGCATTTTTTCGTGTTATATGTTATAATCTGGTGCTTCAGATCAAAATGACGACAACTGTGCCTCCAGGGCACGTGCATGAAGACTTCTCGACAGTCATTGCCGAGGTCAAGCCGGCTCCAGGCAGTAGACAAAAGAAAAGTAGTACTCCACTATATAGGCAGGAGCCTCCGCGCTTGCTTGCTAGTGTTGCTCTCTTCACACTGTCTCGTCCTCTCCAGATGTAAACACGATAGCGGTGGCCACACACACTCTCTCTCTCTACTCACCGCTGGTCACAGATCCAGCCGGATCCTCTCCGTCGGGGAAGGTGAGAAGGTGCAACATTCACATGGTCGTCCTCGGCGACGGCTCTTACCCACTGCCAGGCATCCCGATCAGCGTGCCTTGCCGTTCTCTCCCAAGCATCACTAGCGAGGGAGGGCCTCCCACCCCTTCTTCCTCGCTGCCATAGTGTGGGCAGATCCGGCCTCCCGCCGCCTACCTAGCGACATCTCGGTGACGCTCAGGTATAACTTCCTTCGAAACCGGCCTTGCTCTACTTCCCATGCTCCTGACGTTGCTGTATTTGTATCTTTTACTATTTCTCAGCCCCCCTCGTGTAGATAGGATCGATCGGCTGTTCGAAAACCACCTAATTTTTTACTGTTAAGAGGTTAAACTAGTTCATGCACTCGAATCTAGTAGTACTTGGTTCAAACAAGGAAGAAAGGGGGTGGGGGTGGGGGTGGGGGAAGATTTGTTACCTGAATCTAGGACTTGGTCGAAAGAGGAAATAATTGGGGCGAAAAGTTGCAGAGACTGGCTATCCAACTGGTCTCTAGGTCTAATAGGGAAATAAAGGGAACATAGTACAAAGTCAATATAAACCCGATCTATTGGTTGAAAAAGGAAAGAAAGTGGGGACTGGGGGACAAGTCAAAAGAGTAAGTCCAGCACTAGATTTGCTAGCCTCACACAGTATAAGGTGGCTATATACCGAACAAAAATGGGACCAACCCAGATATCTTCTTCTGATGTCTGTTGCCCTGAGCCGCTCTTATGTAATGCCACTGGTAAAATGTAGAAGTTACACTGTTAAAAGTAAGGACACGTTAAACCAATGTTGTTTTCAATGTAATGCCTCCAGTAATATGAATCAATGGCACTTTTTTTTCATGTCCTGCTAAATTCCCCATTAAGATAAGTTGCTTCTTTTTGTTAGAGATGCAACTTTCCTGGTCCGCCTACTCTCTAGGAGCTTCACGACCAACCATTATGTTGCTCAATTTTATTGCAACTAATGAAGAAGAAGCTCTGTGGGTTTTCTGATGGAAACGGAACCGGGGCTGGAGCCCTTTTCTTAAAAGAAGAAGAAGAAGCTGCTAGATCATGGGACATTGCTTCATTTTAGGTGAACTGCACCAAAAGGTCCCATGAATTGAATCATCCATGTTGGTGACTGGTGTCATCCCTTCTATGATGGCGTTGACTGCAGATATGGTTCCCATCACGAGGTATGTTCCTTTTTGGTCTGACCATTTTCCAAAGATCCTGCATGTTGATCCTGCTCTTGTGCTACTGTTTTGGCACTGCCATGATAAAGCAGTAATGTTATTACTTTGCAGCTTAATCTAGTGGCACTATTAATTTGAGGCAATGTTTTGGCACCGCCAGTGCCACCGTTTTTTATATATCGAAAGAGGGGGTTCCCTCCGATTTCGTTAAAGAAACCCAACCATAGAGAACCATTATCTGACAACATCTCAGTGTAAACGGGCAGTTATGCAACTACTACTAGAAGGGACTGAGTACTAGCAGGAGACAAGTTCTCCACATAAGCTAGGCAGGTAGGGGGACGCAGCACCAGCTCGACCAAGTTTGGATTACAACCCAAATGCTACCACAGAAACATCAGGGGGAAGATAGGGACTGAAAGAGCTAGCTTCAGCATCCCAGTCTAAGCACCCCCAGCCTTCATCCTTGTGACGCACGATACACCTCGTTTGCCACCTGCTCGACCCTAGTGTCACTGATAAAATGAAGTAATAATACAGTTAAAATAGAGCGAGTGTCCTCTCTATCATTTCATTTCCAATGTATATAAAGGAAGTGCTTCTCTTTGTTAATGTTTGTTTCATCAACTAGTCCCATTATTAATGTTTAAGCATTTCTGCAAACTGGGGTGCTTAATTTTAGTTGATCTGCACAAAAATAGAGATTTGAATGTCTCAAGGTCCCTCCTTGTACTACCATTATACACTGATGTTCATCACTGGAAGAAGGTGTATTGGGGAGACTTGGGTCGATTTCCAGTATGATGTAATATTTTCTTCTGTTTATTAGTGTATGTTTCATCAACTAGTGCCACTATAATGTAATCACGCCTTTTCATTATCTGTGCAAACACGGTTATTCAGCTGCATTTTGGTGGAACTGCACAAATGTATGGATGGAACCGGCATATATGCAGAGTGCGAGGTGCCAAGTAAAACTTACCAACACCAACCCTGCTCCATCTAAGCATTGGCATCCACCACCATTATTGGGATGTGTGGCGCTTACTATGGACGGATCTTTCTCGGCAGCAAATCCTCTAACCAAATACTAGTAGCTTAGAATTAAAAAATACTAATAGCTTATATTGGCAGTTTTCTAGGGGTGTACTCCTTTCTGAAAGAAGCACCAATCTATTTTTCTTTATTTGTACATAGTTTCACAACTTTGACCCAAAGGTCCAAAGCCATTTTAGGGTGATTGGCATAGTACTCGAAGACTGATTGTAAGCACGATTTTTATTAGTTGTCACATTGATTGTAAGCATGAGCAGATGGAAGATTAGGTTAGTGCGAAGATTACCATAAACCCTACCGATGCCGTTGAAACGAGGTGAGCGTCGAGGGAACCATGGAGAATGGCGGGGAAGCGACGTCGCGCCATCCGGCCTCCTCTTGCGGTGGGAGAACGAATACTCCTGTGGCTCCGGCTGGCTCTGCACCCTCATGAACAGCACACCGTACTCGATCGATTTGTTATCCTCTGGGTGCTCGACCATCGACCTGTATGCCCACCACCTCTGCCAGACTTTCGCCTTGGGCGAACCTGTCTGCTCCATCGCCCAGAGGAGATACTCGATGAACTCGAAGGACTGCGGCGTGACTGCCGCCGAGGAGTACATCGCTGCCCTCATCGTCATCGTCTCGCTCTTTCGCATGCATTGCTACATGGCCCTCACCGTCCTCTAAATTTCCCTCTCATTGTCAAACCAAGTAAGGATCTCCTTCAACCTGGCTAACTTTGCCTGGTCGCCGCCGGCGATCTGCCTGATTCGCTACTGCATCCCCTCCATAGATGTCCTTCTGAGTGGTCCGGTGCTAGCTTTGGAAGATTGGAGGAGAGACGGTGGTCTTGCAATAGAGAAGAGGGAGAGGCAAGACGGTGGTTTTGGATGGAGATGATGGAGAGGAGAGGGGTGGTTTTGAAATGTAGAAGAGGGAGACGCGTGACAGTGGTTTTGGAATGGAGATGATGGAGAGGAGAGGTTCCCCTGCCTTTCGGTTGTTGACAGGTGATTCTCATAGAAGAAACTGCAAGTTTTAGTTTTAGATAAGAAACTTCAAGTTCAGTTACAGATAAGAAACTGCACCTTTCAGAGGCAGAGCATTTATTTTAACACGGCCTTTTCAAACAGTGTTGACATGATGCTGGAAGTTTTATTCATGGTCAAAACTGGAACTACAAGCCAGTTAACATCATGCTGATCAACATTCATGCATAGCACATCTTCATATGATGCACAGTAAAAAAGATATGGTATTTTCAAGATTCCCACACAATGTCGAGTGTGCGAAAAACAGAGAAAACGAGGGACGAAGTTTTGGCAAGTGTTGTACGTGGTGTGCGTAAATGACAATTGGGACCCACATGTCAATAAAGGCAGAGGCAAAAAATTTGGAGATATTTTCTCTACACAGGTGGAATCAAACCCGGGCAGAACAGCTGCCTGGTAGTGTCACTCGGTCACTAGGCTAGTTCAGTTGTTTCGTTACTAATAAGGCACTTCCTCGGGTGGTCGGATCTTCTCCTACGCCTTTGTGCACTCAGCGCGACGCCGCTGTCTGCCATTGTGCACATGCTGAACAAACGAGAGGAATTTGGAGAGGACTGTATGTGGAGAGGCGGACAGTCGGGACCCACCAGGTCTATAGCCGTACGCAAGCAAGTGCCTCATCGAAAAAATACTTCCTCCTAATGCTATACTGACGTTGGGGCCCATGGGCTTGTCAACATAGTTACATTTTTAGGTGCTTCAATGTAGTTACTATAGGAGATAAATTCACAACGAAGCCGGGGAGCTGGCAGGTATCATTTATTATCACTGGGGCAACAAGTATCAGCTAGGTTTCGGGCTACCCCATCTAGGCTTTCTTTTTTAACATGCGCATCCCACGACCTCAGATGGGAGGTCCATAGGCTTGTTTGTATTTTCTTGAGGGCCGTCATGTATCGACCGGCCTATGGACCTCCCATCCGAGATTTTATTTTTCCTAAAACATCGGCAGCCCAATTTATGTTTTTTCGAAGAAAACGAGAGGTCTGTTCTATTTTTCTATATAAGAATAGGAACGCGTGGTCCAACTTATGTTTCCCTTCTAACTATATTATATATATTTAAATTATTTTATATGTTATTATATATTATTGTTATTGTCATCATATATTTAACAGATACTTACATATGTAAGAAAACAATATCCCACATCTTATTAACTTATAAAAATATTTTCTTAACAATAAAATCCTGGATTTTGGCAACGAAAATCCTGGTGATTGTGTACAAAAGCTTGGTAAGATTTAAGGACCAATGTAATAATAAATCACTTATTATTTAAATATAGATATATATATATATAACAAAATACTCAGCCCCTATTTATTTTTTGATAACATTGCTGCGCCCACCCCAACATTATAATTATAATAAGCCCAGCAAAATCGTGTATTTCGAGAAAGTGCAAATGGCCTGTAATTTTTTAGGAAAAACATAAATGGGCCGCATGGACACTAGATTATTTGTTCACCCAACCCAGCTAATGGACTGTAATTCAAAAAAAAGAGATCAAATGGACTATAAATTCTACCCCGCAAAAAAGACTGTAAATTCTGAAAAAATGGGTTGAAGACGTGCCACATTTTTGGAGGCTGAAATGTGGGCCAATAGGTCGAAGCCAATGCAAGTCATTGTCAACTTAGTCAACAAATGATTCTGTCATCGTTAGCTGTTGGATTTACATCCAACGACTGACATCCATCTTCAATCTCTGGTCTTCTTCCTCGTGTGCCACCGGGACCACCTGCTCCCGGCTCCACACCTCCTATTCTTCTCCACCGACTGCCGAACCACACTGCACCAGAACCAGTTAACCCTCGTACAACTCTCCGTCTACGACTCTACTCCTGCGTCTTCCCATCTCTGACTCGTTGCTGTCCGGGGCCTCGCAGTCGTCCACCACCTTGGATGCGCTCGACACGGAGTGGTCAACGTGGTCAACGAACGACACCATCGGAAGTAGACTGTGCGTGGAGAGGCTGACAGCTAGGTCCACGGCCGCACGCAAGGAAATGCCTCCTTATTACGCACAAAATAATGATTCCTCCACCTGACAGGTGGGACCCACCGGAAGGGCCTCTGTATTTCATGAAAAACATTCCCACCGCTGACAGGTCGGACCCACCAGCTATATTTTCGCACGCAAGGAAGTGCCTCCTTATTACGCACAAAAAATGAATACCCCCCGCTAGCTGGGACCCACAATAGTGGGAGGCTGACTTGTGGGCCAACTAAGTTGACGGGGACGGAGGGCTTTTTCAACTTAGTCAATATGAACGATTCTAGCTCCATTGACCGTACGATGTCCATCCAACAGCCATAGTGCTTCTTCAACCTCTGGTCTTCTTGCTCCAACCGCCCAAAGCAGAACCGGTCGTGCCGCATGCTCCTGCCTCCCGTGGCCGGCTGTGCTGCCGTAGAGCCCTCACCGCCCCCTACTATTGCCACCGCTGGCCAGGCCCTGCGGCGAAGGCCTCACACCGCAGCCGAACCAGTGAACCCTCATACTCCTCTCCGCGCGGGCTTCCACTACCGCGTCTTCCCCGGCTCCGTGTCATCCCCTTCCTAGGACTCGCCATCGTCCACCACCCTGGTGCTCTCGGCGCAGCATGGTCAACGTGGTCAAGGAACGACTTCCATTGGACCTGGCCTGTACATGGAGAGGCTGACAGCTGGGTCCACGGTCGTAGCAAGGTAGTACCTCCTCATTACGCACAAAATAATTATTCCTCCACCTGACAGTGGGGACCCACCGGACGGGCCACCGTATTTTGTGAAAAAATGTTTCCCCTAACTGCTGGGACCCACCAGCTACATCTTCGCACACAAGGAAGTGCGTCCGAGCAAGAAAAAAACGATTCGCCCCCTGACTGCTGGGACCCACCAGCTACATCTTCGCATGCAAGGATGTGCCTGACAATTGGGACCCACCTGGTCGAAGCGTACGTAGCATTGTCATTCTGGTCGCGAACATGTACATACATACTGGTCGATGTAGAGGTGCACATGTGTCATAGCAGAGGCGCGCACGTAGCATGTACACGTACGTACATCGGCCAGGGTGCAAGAAAGTAAATACGGCCACGTACGTACGTACGGGCGGGGTCTCGAACGCCTATTCGCACGTACATACGGCTAGGGCTCGTGTACATGGCTGAGTCGGAATGGAGAAACGGCGTCGTCGTGTTCATCAACAGGGCTTGGACAGAACGGTCAATGGAAACGAGGCCTGGCGTACCGCAGAACGGGGGAAATGGCCTTGTGTTCGACCGACCACGGTCGAAACGTGATCCTATTCATCGGGAGGGGTCTGGCGTACCTCAAAACGGAGGAAACAGACCTCCTACGGTCGAAACGGGGGTCCTGTTGATCGGGAGGGGTGTGGCGTACCGCAAAACAGAGGACACAGACTTGTGTTGGAGCGCTACGGTCGAAACGGGGGACTCCACAGTATACTGTTCATCTCCACCGCCGACCCCCCTCCAGCCTCCATGGGCTACTGTTCATCCACCGTCGACCTCCTCCAGCCTCCACCTATGACTGTTCATCCACGGGCTCCTGTTCATCCACCCTCCGCCACGCGCTACTCCACCGGCTACTGTTCAACCAGCCCTCTCCACGGGCTCCTGTTCAACCACCCCTCCACAGGCTACTGTTCATCCAGCTCTCCACCGTCTACTGTTCATCCTACCCTCCACGGGGTGGTCCTGTTCATCCATCCCTCCATGGGGTCCTGTTCATCCAGCCCCAACCGGCTTGATCGATCAGGGTCCTGTTCATCCAAAGGCAACACCACGGGGTCCCATTCATCCACCCCCACCGAGAACTGTTCATCCAAACCCCCCAGCAACTCTCACTGTTCATCCAAAGACAGCATCGATCGGCTTCAGTTAGCAGCAGTAGCGAAGGAATCCCTTGATCGGGTTCAATTAACAGCCATCGATCGATCGCTCGGGTTTAGTAACGCGTAGCCTGCAGTGCAATTCCTCGGGTTTAGTTAGAGCCCAACGCCTCACTCGAGTTTAGTTAGAGCCCAATGCCTCGCACCCACGCGCGTGCATGTATGAGAGAAACGCGCATCGCTCGGCCCCGACCACCCATCGTAACTGGGAACACCCTGATATTTTCCTTGCCCTCACTTCTTCCATGGTTTTTTTGTCATGGACGGCCCAAAGAATGTCATGCAGCTGCGTCTCCGGCCCGCCCAGGACGAAAAGCCCATTTTTTGTCATGATTTTTTGTCATAGAAGTAAGACCCCACCACATCTATGATGATACCGTGTTTTCTCACAATTATTGTCATAGAAATGTCATAAGTATGATAGAAATTTTTTTCGTTCGGCCCAAAATGTCACGGATGTGTCTTTTTTTGGTAGTGCCAGTAGGTCCCATCACCATTGACTTTCCTCTCAAAGGAAATACCCTCTTTCCTAGGGTTCCTATTGAGGATATGCTTCTTAAGCACATCACAAAGAGCCTGAAGCCCTTTGAGGCTTTTGTACATGCCTGTCACATACAATTCCTTCAGCCCTGCATGGTCAGTGATACTAGCAGCATAGATGAGGAATTAGTGATAACAGAGACCGTTGAAGAATTTGCAGCAATAGAAGCATTTGAACTTTCTAGTGAAGAATTAGCAGATTCACGTTCAATGCACTTCAAACATGGTGGAATAAATTCTTCCTGAGTAGCGCTGATTTTTGAGCAAGTAATGAATCACGCTCCTTCTGAAGATCTTCATAACTCACTCTTAACTTCTCAAGATCTTGTTTTCTTTGAAGAAATTCATAAGGAAGCTTCTCATGATCAGATAAGAGAGTGTTATGATGACTCTGAAGATTATCAAACTTAGTCTGAAGTCTCTGAAGACTTTCAGCCAAAGCTTTCGACTGATTCATTTCTTCACCCAACATATCATCGCTCTCATCCAGCATGTTTTGAACTTTTTCTAAAACTCTTTGTTGTTTTAGTGGCAAGGGAAGCAAGTTTGGTATAGTTGGGTCCAAATTCATCACCAGATTCATCATCACTGGACTCAGATAGATAACATTCAGTTACCTTGGCACCATTTGCCATAAGGCATGATGAAGAGGATGATGATTCCAGATTGAAGGTCATAGCCTTTCGTGATTCCATGAATTCCCCAAACCAGGGATCATGATGAGTTCGATGACCTTCATAGACCTCAGATAGACAGTCCCAGATGAGCTTCGCATGGCAGAGATGCCCTGAACTGATGTTGCGACAAGCTGGAGCAGATGATGTCTTTTGCCGTGAGGTTGACTAGAGTGTACATGCGAATATCATCAGCCTCCGCCATCTTGCATAGGTCAGTAAGACCAATCTCAGTGACAGTCCAAAGTTCGCTGTTCATCGCCATGAGGCGCTTCTTCATCATGGCCTTCCACTTGGGATAATCATGACCATCAAAGATGGGGCATGTCACTGTCTTTCATTCCTGCAGTCGACATAACTAAAACTCCAGGCGGTTAAACCAAAATCACATAGAACAAGGGAGTACCTTGCTCTGATACCAATTGAAAGTGCGTTAAGTAGACTAGAGGGGGGTGAATAGGAGATTTCTATGAATTCTTCTCCGAGGAATTTCAGGGTGAGGAAATTCCTAAGAGAAGAACTACTTGCAGCGGAATAAGTACTGAGATGCAGACATGACATAACATAAGCATGGACATCATGTTGAAATGAAAACAAACATAGAGTACAGAAAGCGTAAGCACATGATAAAACATAATGAAGACAAACGGACTGAAGAAATTGAACTGAGGAAATTGAGAATGTCTTTAGTCAAAGTCTTCAAACAAATATGAACAGGTACACAAACACAGTAATGAAGAGATGAAAGGGTTGAGGAAATAGAACCAGTTAGCTCGGTGAAGACAAAGATTTGGTAGACCAGTTCCAACTGCTGCGATAGTTGTACGTATGGTTAGAGCGGCTAGGTATTTAGACCTGAGGACACACAGTCCCGGACACACAGTCCTCACCGTATTCTCCTTGAACTAAGATCACACAGACCTTTTCCAATCACTCGTGGTAAGTCTTCAGGTGACTTCCAAACCTTCACAGACTCGGTCACTCGGCGATCCACAATTTCCTCTTGGATGCTCTAGACCAAGACGCCTAGCCGTCTGGAGGATGCACTATCCTCAAAGGTAACAAGCGTCAGTTCCACATAGGAACAATCTCTTTAGTGATGCTCAATCAGTTTGGGTTTGTAGGTGTTTGGTTTGGGGTTTTGGGTTTTTCCCCTCTTGATGATTTTCGCTCAAAGTCCTCGTAGGATGTGATGCTCTCAATGACAAGTGTCAGTTTCTCACGGAGCAGCCAACCAGCTAGTAGTTGTAGGGGGCGGCAATTTATAGCCTAGGGAGCAACCCGACATGATAAGACATAAATGCCCTTCAATGATATGACCGTTAAGTGAGTAGATATTTTGGGACAGCTGGCGCATAGCACAGCAACGGTCAGAAATTTGAGGTTCGAATTCTTCAGGGCTATCATGTTCCTCACTCGTAGGCAATCCGCACTGGTGAATTCCAAACTCATCAGTCAGGACAAATTCCTCAGATACCATAAGAACTATGTCTCTGCCACTGAAGAAATTGACTGAACTGTACGAGATTTCCAATGGCTTCACTCGAAGGGATTGGTAGGTGTAGGATTTTGAGTTGAGTATCACCTGGAAACTTTTCCTTTGTTTTACCTCGACCCCCTTTAACGGTACGGTGTTTCCTATGACTCAAGAAAGAGAAAATGAAACTACGAAAACAAAAGTCTTCATGCTTCATGTTCCTCGCATGAATATCAAGTCTTCACGGTCACACCAATTTCTTCACTTTCAAAGTCTTCAGAAAGTCTTTAGAAATCCAAGGTCTTCACTTGAAGACATTAATTTTTAGGGGTCAACTTTCTCTATAAATATCAAACTCCGCATAGACTTATAGTCATGTGTACACTTACAAACGCATTAGTCCCTTAACCTATAAGTCTTCCATACACCAAAATCACTAAGGGGCACTAGATGCACTTACAACATCCATCGATGACCTCCTCCTCCTCGAGTCAGGGCGCCGACCCCTCGAACGGCAGATAAGTAGCAGTGGCTTTTGTGGCCAGGTCAATGTGCTTCCGAACAATGGCATCCAAAGATTTCAGCCGGTGGAAGAAGGCCACTGTCTTTCTATCCTTGCTGTCCTTGTAGTGGCCTATGTACACGATTTCCTCGTAGACCTGGATGTGTAGGTAGACGATTTCTTGCATGGCGAGGCACTACACAGCGAGCGCGGCCTCAAGGTGCACATTCTTCATCGTGACCTTCGACAGCTGCAGGGCCACCAGTGCTTCAAAGTGTTCATCACATTGGAGGCCAATGAGGGTGGCAGACAACAAGGAGGCTGGGAGCACGGGTTGGAGGAGTACGGTAAGGTCGTCTGCGCGCTTCTTGATGGCGGTGAACTTGTGGATGGAGCGTACCTTCATCTCGCCCATGCGGGAGGCGAAGTCGATGTTGGTGAGGGCTATGACGCCGGTGGTCCCCAGTGCCGTCTGGAAACTCTGCGAGGTGCGGGACCGCAGGCCGGCGCCATGGATGCTTGTGGCTTCTGGTCATTTGGTCTTGGTCTTGGATTGGAGTGAGTAGTGTTGCACAGAGACTAGGAGTAGATGGATTGGAGTGGTGGGGCGCCTTTATATGAGAGTCCAAACTGTGTTGCATTCACATATTGCTGGCTCCATTCTATTTCTCCAATTACTTCCCTCTACATGCCAATTGACTGAGGAGGCATCAGTGATCGTTCAACGTTTCGGGAACCTCTACCCTCTCCCTTGTTGGCATTCAAGCCGTATCAACGTAAATGCATGTCAAAAAGAGACTAGTCAGTAGTAGTACTCAATATTTTGCACAGCGACCAAGGTGGAGAGGAAAATGGGAGAACTTAATATTTACTCCCTCCTTTCCTAAATATTTACAGTGTAGATTCACTTATTTTACTCTGTATGTAGTGACTTGTTGAAATCTCTAGAAAGACCAATATTTAGAACAGAGGGGGTATTTGCTAATTAATACCATTGCATGCAATGAACAGACCGCTGCATGCTGTCCTAGGTACATCTCAAGGCATTAAAAATACACAACCCATGTCTCTTATTGGTTGATTCCTATTCATGTCTAGAAATAAGAAATGTGGTCGGGTTTGTTTTGGGATTATTTGATTTTCGTAAGATGACTATAACTAGCAATCGCCACAATAGCTGTAAGATCTACATCCGGCAGTGGCACCTATTGGACCCAAATAGAAATAGAAAGAATTGCCAGAATACTTCCACACCACGCCCCACCCCTACACATAAGACTGCCACGCGAGCATTCACAACTGCCATGTTTGGGTTGCGCTTGGCTCTTTGCCTCTTCGAGAAGTTGAACAATTATGTTAATACTTCTACAGTATCGAACCAACTGCTGCATGTCCGTCCAGCGGCGTGGGGAAGGGAGAGCTTGTTGTAGTAAGACAAAGCTTCTCCTCGTCTGCAAGCCACCGTGCGCATGGGCGAGAGACAGGGCGTACTAGTAATCAAGCTTCTCCTTATTATACGAATTGATGCGACACATCATAGTACGGGCCCCACATGCTTGCCTCTAAACTTGGCTAAAAGACCCGTAGTGTACAATATTTTTTGCAACCTCTAACAATTACCCCACCACAAATTAAAATAAATATTCCTGTCTTCACCAGATCAGCGTGCAAACTACAATCACCAGAATGACAGGTAGGGCCGGAAGATTATTTCAATCAAAAATGCTTCAAGACAGCTTCAAAGCATGGAGCGTTCAGGTTGCGCTTGGCTCTTCGCCTCTTCAGGAAGTCGAACAATGATGGTACTACTACAGTGGAGTACTACTAGTATTCTTCTGGCCATCCGACACCGAATGAACTGCTACATGTCCACCGCGTGCGGGAGGGAGAGTGTGTAGAGAAAGCTTCTCCTGGTCCTATGAGCTACCATGCTCATGCGCGAGGGAGGGGGTGTTGTAATCAAGCTTCTCCTTGTTGTACGAGTTGATGCGACACATAAACGTAGTGCACTCGATATATTTCAATAATTTGCGTTTACCGATGCATTAATTACAATAATAGCATGCATGCCGTGACTTTCCTTTTGATACTTGCATGTGTTGATTTAATGCACCTTCAAGTAGTATGAATATGTGATGGTAAAACTTTCTAATGTCCGGGCGCTAAAGTGAGTGATGGTGGTGCACGAGGAGGGCGAGATCATGCCGACGGAACAGGACCCAATGATGGAGGTCTCTATGGAGCTCACCTTGCTCCACTGCCCCTTGTGCCTCCACCCCTAGAAGCCTCCAACGTAGAAGGTTTGAATACACCTCCTCTGTTCGGCTGATCGAGCAATGTGCAGGTTTCTTGATTGATGTGCTACTCGATTGATTTGTGCAGTGCAAGGGAGGACACCTGGCCTGCGTCGACTGCTACAATGAGGGCCCCGAGAACCATTGGCAGTGCCAGCAGTGCGAGCGCGGGGACGGATTCGACTTGTGCAACACAGTGATGGACATCGTCCTATCCTCGGTGAGGGTGGAGTGACCGCACGAAGGCCGTGGGCTCTACGTCACTTACCACAAGCTCGTTGATCACCAGAGCGTGTGTTCGTTCGCGCCCTGCAAATGCCCCGTACCCATCTGCGGCCATGAAGGCCCACTGCCGGTGCTCCCCCACCACATCAACACTGTGCATCCCATGCCTGCACAGGATCCTGTATGGCAAGGTACTCCAGCAGCAAGTGCCGGTGTCGGAGCCGCGGCGCTTGCTGTTCGCGGAGGAGGACGGCTGCTGATGTCACTTGAAATTGCGTCGGTATATCCCCAAAGAGGAAGGGATGATGCAACACATCTATGGTAGGTATTTTCCTCAGTTATGAAACCAAGGTATCAATTCAGTAGGAGTACCAAGCAAGCCTATGTAAACGGTACCTGAACACAAAGAACTAATACTTGCAACCCGACGTGTAAGAGGGGTTGTCAATCCCTCCTCGGTAAAAAGATAAATTGTTTTATGGTAGATTGGATAAATAGATCTCGAGAAAACGCAGAATAAAATAAGTAATAAAAAGTGCAGAAAGGTATTTTTGGGTTTTTGGAAATATAGATCTGAAAATAAAAGTGGCAAATAATAGATCGGAAAGTAAATATGATAAAGAATAAACCCGGGGCTGTAGATTTAACTAGTGGCTTCTCTTGAGAAATAGCACATGGTGAGTAAAAAATTACTATTGGTAAATTGATAGAAGATCAAATAATTATGATGATATCCAAGGCAATGATCAATATATAGGCATCACGTCCAAGATTAGTAGACCGATTGCTGCCTACATCTACTATTATTACTCCACACATCGACCGCTATCCAGCATGCATCTAGTGTATTAAGTTCATGGAGAAACGGAGTAATGTAATAAGAATGATGACATGATGTAGACAAGATCTATTCATATAGGAATAGACCCCATCTTGTTATCCTTAATAGCAATGATACATGCGTGTCTTGCTGCCCCTTATGTCACTGGGAAAGAACACCACAAGATCGAACCCATCACAAAGAACCTCTTCCCATGGCAAGAAAAATTGATCTAGTTGGCCTAAATAAACCAAAGATTCAAAGTATAAATACGAGGCTATAAATAATCATGCATATAAGAGATCAAAGAAGACTGAAATAATATTCAGGGATAAAAATCTAATCATAAATTCAAACTTCATCAGATCCCAACAAACACACTGCAAAAAGTCATTACATCATATAGATCTCCAAGAGACCATTGTATAGAGAATCAAAAGATAGAGAGGAAGCCATCTAGCTACTGCCTACAGACCCATAGATCTATGTCGGACTACTCATGCATCACCGAGGAGGCACCAACGAGGATGATGAACCCCTCCATGATTGGAACTTGTGGCGGCTGCAATTGTGTTTCATCGACTCCCCTAGGGTTTGTGGAATATTTGGGAATTTATAGGGCGAAGAGACAGTGCAGGAGACCTCGTGGGGCTCACAACCCATCTGGGCGCGCTTGGGCCTCTTACACGCCCAGGTGTCTTGTGGTCCCCATGGGGATCCCCTCTAGTGCTTTCTTGCCCCCAAGGCGTTTTCTGGTCCCAAAAAAATCTTCGAAAAGTTCCACTACATTTGGACTCCGTTTGGTACTAATATTCTACGAAGTAAAAAAAAGCAAAAAAAGAAACTGGCACTGGGCACTATGTCAATAGGTTAATCACAAGAATTGACATAAAGTTGTTATAAAATGATGGTAAAACATCCAAGATTGATAATATAATAGCATCAAACAATAAAAATTATAGATACGTTGGAGACGTATCAGCATCCCCAAGCTTAATTTATGCCTGTCCTAGAGTAGGTAAATGATAAAAATAGAATTTTTGATGTGGAATGTTGCCTAACATGTTCATCACATATTATTTTCTTTTTGTAGCATGGACATTTGGACTTCTATATGGTTCAAAGCAATACTCTAGTTTTGACATGAAGATTTCAATACTCAAGCATATCAACAAGAAACCATGTCTTTCAAAATATCAACACTAAAGAAAGTTATCCCTAGCCCATCATGCTCAATCATTGATCCATTCATGCAAGACACTCGCATATTAGCTACATCCAATGCTCAAGTATGATCATAGTGCTCCCTAGTTGGTGCTTTATAAGAGAAGATGGAGATTCAATTAAAAAATAAAAATTGCATAAACTAAATAGATAGGCCCTTCGCAGAGGGAAGCAGAGATTCGTAGAGGTGCCAAAGCTCAAATCTTAAATTGAGAGATAATATTTTTTAGAGGCATACTTTTCCCGTCAACGAAAACGATCGAGTATTTCCCAACACTTTCCATGCTAGAGATATCATAGGAAGTTCCCAAACATAAAATAAAGTTTATTCCTTTTTCCACAATACTTTCATATTCCACGGCTAGCCATATCTACGGGTACCGCCCATACCAACACTTTCCAAGGAATTTATTATTTGACAACATAAAGTAAATTTCTTTTTCATTTCAGGACCTGGCATCCCTATTACCGTCATACTCTCGTGCAATGACAAGTGAATAAACACTCATCTTGAGAATAACACATCTAGCATCGAAAATGTTGGCCACCTCCAAGGTGCTATTCAAGGAATTATCCAAAGATGTTCATGTAGAAGTTATGATACTAGGTTGATCAAGACTAAGTTAAAGTGTGAATGAAGTTGATCAAGACACAAAGCATAGAAGATGTACCAAAAGGGATCAAGTGATCCCATGGTATGGTAAGGTTTGTCCATTACGCTTTGTGTAGTAACCCATGGTCTATGTGAGAGTTCTGTGTGGGGTTAGGTATGTTTCCATGGGCTCGCATGAAGAGGAAGATCTCATACAACCCATGGAGGATGACATCAAGTGGTGATCGTGATCAAGATTGCAGTTTGCAAGTTCAAGTGGAGCATCGCAAAGAGATCATGCTTGAAGCTTGCCATCCATTCTGGTGACATTGGACTTGTGAAGATTTGCCGAAGAGTGGATCACCCATAGTGGAGTATGGGGGATCAATCTACTAGTCTTCATCGAGACAACACAATCAGGAAAGGTGTTCCAGCTTGAGAGAGTCAAGATCGTCATCATCTAGCTCAAGTGGACTATGTGCAAGGCAAAGGTTTTCCCTTGATAGGTTTTCTATTTTACCGGTCTCATGGTGGTAGTTGGGAGATCGAGTTATAAGATCAATTGTCGTACTATCAAGGGGGGCTCTCAAGTTAATATCTTGATCACATCATTCGTATATAGAGAGCTCAAGCCATTGCATCCTTGCATCATCTTTCTTAGTTCTTATTTGGTGTTTCTCTCTGTGAGTTTTAGAGCTTATGGTCATCTCCATAACAAGCTCAAGTTCATCAAAAACCGAGTTCATATATGCAACTTCTATGATTTTTTTTGGATGTTCGAGTTTTGCCAATTCTTCATCATAGAGGTTTCACATCGCTGTTGGATAGTATTTGTCATCATCTAGACAACAAGCTTGAGTTTTCTCAATTCGGAGCTCATTTGCAGAAATTATGGCGTTCAGGCTTTCCTGCATCCATTTATTTGCTTGGGCTTTTTTGAAGCTCACTAGTTGTAGTACCACCCTGGGCAGCGGTAGTACCGCTTTTCTTGTTTTTGGCTTTTGGGCTTGCTTTCGTTTCGATGGCAGTAGGGCGTCAGTGGGACACGGTAGTACCGTTTCGGACGATAATACCTCACCTACTCGGCGGTACTACCACTTGTCGCGGTACTTCTGCATCCGACTACTGTCACTCAATTCACTTATATTTTAGCCTCAGGTTTCGTTTTTCCTCTACGTGGAAGTAGAGCGGTAGTACTGCTCCTTGCAGTAGTACCGCGCTGCTCTACTCTACTACCATGGTTTCAATTGTACTTGCAACACCTAGCGGTAGTACCTCTAGTGGGAGCGGTAGTACCGCTCTGGCGGCACTACCACCTCCTTGATTTTCTCAGTTGCACGTTACGGCTAAAACTACCGTCCCAGCGGAAGTACCGCTCACCCGAGCGACTACCACTTGTGTGCAGACTGAAGGCATAACAGTTGGATTTGGGTGTGCCTATAATAGGGGGTATTCTTCCCCATTGAACCTCATATCTTTTGAGCTCGTGTTCTTCCCCATTGTTAACCTGCTTTGAGCTTGCTAACTCTCAGTCCCTGCAATGATTCTTGCTAGTTCTTAAGGGAAAAGAGAGAGGAGACCTAGATCCACATTTCCACCAATCACTTTCTCCTCTATGCGAGGGGAACCCCTTGGATCTAGATCTTGGAGCTCTTGGTGTTCTCCTTCTTGTTCTTCCTCTCATATTCAACCATAGCGCTCGTTGCTTTGGTGGGATTTGAGAGTGAGGGACTTGGGCACTCTGTGTGCCCTAGCCATTGCATTAGTTGCATCGGTTTGAGTTCTCCATGATGATACATGGAAGTGAAAAGTTGAGAATCGTATTACTCTTGGGTGCTTCGTACCCTAGAGCTTGTCCTCTTGGGTTCTTGAGCTTCCTAGACGGCTGGTGGTGTCTCGAAGCTCAATAATTGTGGTGTAAAGCTCTGGACAAGCATCAGGGTCTCCAATTAGGTTGTGGAGATTGTCTCGAGCAATTTGTACGGGTTCCAATGACCGCCCCAAGGGTTGCCAAAGTGTACGGGTTGGTGACCGCCCCCGAGGGTTGCCATTTGTACGGGTTCGGTGACCGCCCTCAAGGCTCTCTTAGTGGAATCATGTCATCTTGCATTGTGCGAGGACGTGAGGAGATTACGATGGCCCTTGTGGCTTCTTGTGGAGCATTGTGCCTCCAGACCGCTCCAAAGGTAGATTAGCATCCACAAGGGTGTGAACTTTGGGATACATCGTAGTCTCCGCATGCCTCAGTTATCTCTTACCCGAACCCTTTACTTATTTACTTTACTTTGTGATAGCCATAGTGTGTCTTGTTATATATCTTGCTATCACCTAGTTGTTTGTCTTGCTTAGCATAAGATGTTGGTACACATAGGTGCGCCTAGTTGTTTTAGGTTTTGTGCTTGACAAATTAAATGCTAGTTTTATTCCGCATTTGTTCAAGCCTAAACCGTAATTATTTTAAAGCGCCTATTCACCACCACTAATGTAGGATGCTGCTAACACGACACTACGATCAGAGACCCTTCGACAAAACTGTGTGCAATGCAATAATCGCAAATGGTGGTGTAAAATAACCGTCAAAAATGTACAAACCGTTTGCAATGGCAGGCACATCAACCATGGTTCAAATTTTAGTTGTGTGTGCGATGCCGAGCATACGGTTGATCCATACAAACTGTTTGTGATTAGACAGAACAACAGAAAGAGGTAGCCATATCAATATGTGTGCGATATATGGCATATAGTTCGCTCTAATGAACTATTTGCGATGATGGAGGTGAACACACACGATTCAGTGTAACAAGATGTGTGTGATACCCGGCAAATAGGTCGGTAATCAAAATTGTGTGCGATTATTATAGACAGCCCATACGGTCTTTTTTGTGAATTGTGTGCTTGTCAGGGCACACAATTCAACAAACTAACCTATGGGCGATAATGTAGAAAATCTCTGTCAAATACTTATTACTAACCGTCTGCGATGAGATTGACAGGATGAACAGAGATAACAAATTAATATGATCGAACAGAAACGGAGATATGTACAGTCTACTTAATTTAGTCCTTATTGTTGTTGTTGTTGTTGGATGGTCCCGCGACATCATCTTGGCGAGGATGCTTCTTGCCGATGACGGTTGGCTTTTCATCGCCGCCGTCGTCGTCATCGTCGTTGTTGTCATCGTCCTCCTCCTTCTTGTTTGACCATTCCTCCTCCTCATCATTGTTGTCCTCTTCTCCGTCCTCCGACGGCTCCTCGTCTGTCTGGTTGTCATCTAACAACTCCGGAGGCGGCGTCCCTTCCATGATCCAAATATAATCAAGGTCTGGGCTCGACGCCGGACTCATGGGAGACGAGTGGGATGATTCCGATGTTGACCTATCATCGGGCGCCAGACTGCTGGCCGAACGGTCGTCCTCGTTGTCGCTCGACATGGCTGCAAAGTGTGTGCCAGTGTGTAGCGTGGCCTGCCGGGGACGATGAAGATGGTGGACAATTAAGCGAGGTATGCAGAGAAGAGGAAATGCCAATTGAAGCGGGGGTTGACGTATTATCTAACCACCGATATAATCAACCACAATTATTTGTACCGAGTCGCTCTAAATTCCCGGGGTTGCGCAGGACTCCTATTGGCTAGTTTATTTTTTCAGGACAAAAAGAAGGAACGGGTTTTGGGATTATGCACCGGTGCCGGTACGAATGGAGTAGGACAGTTGGCAAGCAGTACATTGAACTCTTCTTATTGATAAAGCTAGTAATAATCAAACTACAAAGGAAAAGAAAAAAAGACAAAGGAAAATATTTGCACGAATCTTCGCGTAACATCAATGGCATAGGACCTAGATGTGCATTACTTAGAGCACATCTAGATGTGCTTTAGCAATACTGTCAAACAAAACCCCTAATCATCATTGCAAACATCGCATAGAACATGGCTAATGCGACAACCAGAACTACACATGCTAGTTCCTTCATGTCTCTTGATTTCACCTGTTGCCTGTGATTGATTCTTTCTTGCTTCATCGTATTGGTTGTACACTCCAGATCAGCCAGTTTCTTCTTCAGCTTTACATTATCTTCTGCGCGCTTGGTGATAACACTCCGAGCCCTACCATGCCATTCTTCATCTAGCCAGTTAACAAAGGCATAAGCCTCGTATCCCTACCAATGTTAAATAGTATTCAGGATGAGCAGTGGCATTAACCGAAGTAAAATGATGAACTTAGCACTAACTTCTAAGGGGCAACTGAGAAACCGCCTGCCAATGTCCAATCCCTCGTGCATACATGATGACCCACAAGTATAGTGGATCAATTGTGGTTGTTTTTGATAAGTAAGAGTGTCGAACCCAACGAGGAGCAGAAGGAAATGACAAGTGGTTTTCAGCAAGGTAATGTCCGCAAGTGTTGAAATTGTAAGTAGAAGAGTCGTTTGATAGCAAGATAATTTGTAACGATCAAGTAACGATAGTAGTAGCAAAAGTTCAGCAAGGTATCCCAATCCTTTTGAGGCAAAGTACATGCCAAAACAGTCTCTTATGATAAGCAAAGTGTTCTTGAGCGTACATGGGAATTTCATCTAGTCACTTTCATCATGTTGGTTCGATTTGTGTTCGCTACTTTGATAATTTGATATATGGGTGGACTGGTGCTTAGGTGTTGTTCTTTCTTGAACAATCCTCCTACTTATGATTAGCCCTCCCGCAAGCATCCGCAACTACAAGAAAAGTAAGAATAAATTTTAATCATAACATTAAACTTTTGGATCCAATCGGTCCATTACGGAATAGCGCATAAACTGGGGTTTAAGCTTCTGTCACTCTCGCAACCCATCATCTAATTACTACTCCACAATGCATTACCTTAGGAACAAATATGGTGAAGTGTCATGTAGTCGACGTTCACATGACACCACTAAGGGAATCACAACATACATACTATCAAAATATCGAACACATATCAAGTTCACACGATTACTTGCAACATGATTTCTCCCGTCACCTCAAGAACAAAAGTACTCACAAATGATAAACATGCTCATGATCAGAAGAGTATTAAATAGCATATTGTATCTAAACATATAATCTTCACCCAAATAAACCATATAGTAATCAAGTACAAGATGTAATCAACACTACTAGTCACCCACAAGCACCAATCTATAGTCCCGGTAACAAGATTGAACACAAGAGATGAACTAGGGTTTGAGATGAGATGGTGCTATTGAAAATGTTGATGAAGATTGCCCTCCCCAAGATGGGAGAGTTGTTGGTTATGATGATGACGATGATTTCCCCCTCCGGGAGGGAAGTTCCCCCTGCGGAATTGCTTCGCTGGAGGGCAAAAGTGCTCCTACCCAAGTTCTGCCTCGAGGTGGCGGCACTCCGTCCCGAAAGTCCTCTCCTTATTTTTCTAGGTAAAAATGACTTATATACCAGAAGATGGGCACCGGAGGTGGGCATGGGTGAGCACAACCCACCAGGGCGTGACTGGGCTCCCTGTCGCGCCCAGGCGGGTTGTGCCCACCTGGTGGGCCCCTCTGGTAGTTATTTGCTCCAATAATTCTTAAATATTCCATAAAAATTCTCCGTGAAGTTTCAGCTCATTTGGAGTTGTGCAGAATAGGTAGCTTGACGTAGCTTTTTCAGGTGCAGATTCCAGCTACGAGAATTCTCCCTCTTTGTGTATACTTTGCATATTATGAGAGAAAAGACATTAGAATTACTCCAAAATGTATTATTACGGATAAAAAAAATATAAATAACAGTAAGAAAACATGATCCAAGATGGACGTATCAACTCCCCCAAGCTTAGACCTCGCTTGTCCTCAAGCGAAATCCAAAATCGAAAACATGTCCACATGCTTTGAGAGAGAGGTGTCGATAAAAAAAAATACGGACATAGAAGCATCATGTTGATTATTATAACAACAGTAAAATTAAAGATAAGACTTTTATCATAGAACTTTTATCATATACTTCGCATGAATAAGTAACAATTCATCACACAATCGAAGTATGAAGCAAAAACTCTATTAGAAACCAATAAACTATGTTCTCAGTCAACTTTGCAACTACAATTCATCATCTTTTCAAGAAGGGTCACGTATCGGAGCCTTTAGGCAAGTCCACATACTCAACCATCATATAGTCTTTTATGATTGCTAACACTCACCACGTACACATGAGCAAAATGTTTCAACCGGACACATAGAAAGATAGGGGCTTGTAGGTTTTCCTCCCAGCGTATTCACCTCAAGGGTGATGTCAACAATAATAACTCACGCTATCTATATTCAACTGGACATATGTGCCTATATCTTTCCTCACCACATGATGCTTGCTAAAGGAGAAAATAAAAAGAAATAGAAGGAAAACTTTGACTCTTTGCATAAAAGTAAATACATGAAAGTAAAAGATAGGCCCTTCGCAGAGGGAAGCAGAGGTTGCCATGTGCTTATTTGTTTGTATGCTCAACCCCTTAGTGCAAAAGAACGTCACGTTACATTGCCCCTTGTGATAGCGACCTTTATTATGCAGTCTGTCGCTTTTATACTTCACCATCACAAGTTCATGCAACGCTCAATTTTCTCTTACACTAAATGATCTCACACATTTAGAAGAATTTTTTATTGCTTTTTTGCACCAATGACAACTTACTTGAGGGATCTTGCTCAATACCTAGGTAGGTATGGTGGACACTTGAAAATAAGATTTGGGTTTAGGAGTTTTTGGATGCACAAGTAGTATCTCTACTTAGTGCGGAATTTTCGGTTAGCAAAGATAGGGGCAAGCACCACATGTTAAAGGATCTATGACAATATGACTTCTATGTGAATATCAACAAACATAAACCATTAAGTTGTCTTCCTTGTCCAACCTCAACAATTTTGGCATATAATATTTTGATGAGGGCTCACAGTCACAAAATATTTCTAAGACAATATATTTATATGTGAATCTTCTCTTCCCTTATTAATTCTGTCATGAGTTGCATCATTGACTAATGCCATGTTTGTCAATCTCTAATAAAATTTTCTACTTATACTTTTCCTTATGTGGTGTCATCACCTACCATAGGATTAGCACATGATATTTCCTCTATTTCTTTTCTTTCTTTTATTTATTTCCTTTCTCCTTTTCTTTCTTATTTCTGTTCTTTTATTTGCAACAAGAAAGTAAAGAAAGTAAAAACTCAAACTAACTTTATTATATAACTTGCACATGATTACAAGGATAGATCACTAAGAAAACTCTCAAATAAGAAATGATCGAACTAAACTTTTATTCATCTAAAGCAAAAAGATCTAACTAAATTAAGTAAAAGAAAAAAGATAGTGGGATGATACGATACTGGGGCACCTCGCTCATGCTTGGAGGAAGCCAAGGGGAGTGCCCATAGCTAATACTCAGTTCTCTTTTGGTGGTGAAGATGATGGCGGTGCTAAAAATGAAGGTGGTGATGAAGAAGCCTTGTCCTCGGATTTCCATGGCAGTGGTGGTGGTGAAAAGGTGGAGGGTTTGCCCTTTTCTTCATCCAGTTTCTGACAGAGAATAAAATTATCTATCCTCAACTCGTCATTATCTATCTCGAGTTTTATTATCTTCTTGCATAACGCCTTCATGCTCTCGTTTTTGAACCGGGGAGGAACCGATTGATCTTCATCTTCTTCGGAGGTCAAGCTATAGTGCCCCTCATCCCCATAGGATTTGGGGTTTGCGATGAGATCAGCAACATAGCTCTCAACATTATATCTCACGTATTTTCAGATCTACGTAGAAAACATCAAGAAACTTGAACAGAGGATTTCTCTGCGATATAGTGATCAACAGGTTCGGGAAGTATATATAGATTTTTTATCTTAGGGGACAAGCATATGGTATAAAAACGGAGTCCGGAAGGTGTCTTAGGTGGGCACAACCCACCTGGGCGCGCCAGGTAAGCCTGGCGTGCCCTATTGTCTTGTGCCCACCAGGGTACACTTCGTGGAAGTTTCTTTATTTCCAAAATTTCTAAATATTACAAAACTGATAAAAAAATATTTTTGCGGATTTTTCGGAGTCCGTTTACTTACTGCATCACGTACCTCCTTATTTTCACGATTTTGGGTTTTCCGGAAGGACTCTTTTATGTGTTCTTCCGGTGTCAAAGTTTGGATAATATTACTTTCAACATTAATGGGTGTACCTGAGATATAATGTTTTATTCGTTGCCCATTGACAACCTTCGGAATTATTTATTTTGATGGCGCCAGACCCATAAACCTCCTCGATGACATATGGGCCTTCCCATTTTGAGAAGAGTTTTCATGCAAATAATCTGAAACGAGAGTTGTACAAAAGAACATATTCTATGACTTTAAACTCACGCTTTTGGATTCTTTTGTCATACCATCTTTTAACTTTTTCTTTGAATAATTTTGCATTTTCATAACGTTGGGTTCTCCATTCATCTAATGAGCTAATATCAAATAACCTCTTTTCACCGACAAGTTTGAAATCATAATTGAGTTCTTTGATTTCCCAATATGCTTTATGTTCTAAATCAAGAGGCAAATGGCAACCTTTTCCATAAACCGTTTTACATGGAGACATAACCATTGGATTTTTATACGATGTTCTATAAGCCCAAAGTGCATCATCTAATTTCTTAGATGTCGGTGCACAAAGGAGGGGTCCTATTTTGTACCCCTTTACTTGTGTGCAGGCAGTTGGAGCCGCGCCTGCGGCCACACCTAACGGGGCAGTGGAAGGAAGCAAAGCCACAAGACAACCAGAACAACGCCAAGCTAGAAACACGAAGAGCAAAGGAGCAAGGTGGACTCCCCTGGCAAGGCCTTATCGGGACGGCCTCCGCAGCCTCGCCAAGAACCTTGCCGGGGCAGCTTGCCGAACACCAGCAGGGCCGCCCCCCTTGAGCCCAAGAGTTCCAACACCATCAACCACTTTGGAACTGAGGCTCGGGAGGCACCTCCATGGTGGCATGCAAATCTTTGTGGAGACCAAAAGCACACAAGACTAGATGATGACCAGAAGACGACGATCCTCGGCAAGATCCTTGCCAAGGATACCTACGAGATCCCCGGCAAGACCCTTGCCGAGGACGACCATAATGTCGCGGCAAGTCCCTTGCCGGGGCCCCGACAAGACTCTTGCCAAAAACATCTGCAGGGCCGTAGCCAGGCACACATCTGTCAAGACTCCACCGCTGTTCCCATGCAGCTGCCAGCCCTCCAGCTAGGCAGGCGCCTACATGGCGACGTGCAGCCTCTAGGCCCACTCGGTAAGCACCTGCATGGTGGCATGCAGATCTTCGTGAAGACTCTGCCACCGCACCAACTGAACAGCCAGCCAGCGTGGCACTACACACCTTGTCAGTTCGGACATGCGTCGAAGCCAGGCGAAGCGGCGACAGCTGGGATGAGCTTCCTTGTCGTCCCTGATAAAGCAAGAAGGGCACGTCGGCAGCACACGAAATGCATTTGTCCTACAGAGCCAGGAGATAGACTCGATTACGATATAGCATTACACCTCATGTGTGGCACTTTGGCAGCCCCTTTGACTATAAAAGGAGGCCCGCGGCGTACTGAGAGAGGATTCGGATCTTTTGGACCCTGAACGCCTTGTAGCTAGTCCAAGAAAACCAGATAAACAGAAACCAGCAGGAGTAGGGTATTATGCATCACTTGCGGCCCGAACCTGGATAATCCCCTCGCGTTGATCTCTCAATCCCGCTCTTTCCACAGCCCCACGCCCGCCAACTGTAGGAAAAAGGGATTCCTGGTGATCCCATAGGTGTTGTTTCCCCTGACATCTTTGGCGCGCCAGGTAGGGGGCGCAAGCTGTGAAAATACGGTTTGAAGGTTAGCACACCGACTTCATCTTCACCATGGCCCCAAGAGAAAGGGAATGATAACGATCGGTTCGTCCGGGGCCGGCCCGTCCGCGCCAGCGCGAGTAGACGGCCTGGTGCCCACGGATGGGGCCGGAGGTGTGGCCCACGAGAATCCATGACATTTTGGCGACCGGAGCCACGCGAGCGGCGTAGTCCGAATCTGAGACGACGAGTTGTGCACCGCTGGGTCCGGGGCGGGGCCCTGCAGCCCACGGGCGGCACAACAGCCTCTACGGCACCGCAGCCGGTGCCCGCGCCGCGCCCTTCCCAGGCCGCGCGCGATGAGTAGTGCCGGAGCTCCCGGGCACCGCCGCGGAAAGAGCCGTATGCTCCACTCGCAGGACGAACAAGGCCGGCGTGCGCGCTCAGACGCCGGTGCAGGCGGCACGCGGCCGCGAGACCGTGACAGAGGCCCTTCTAACCCGGTTAGAAGCCGGAGCGCATCACGGTCTACACAGATCTCGCATCTGCCTACGCCACCAGAAGCGCTGGCACGTGTGGAGCTGCTCCTCGACTCCCCCCCACTGTGGAGAAGCTCAACGAGTGGAGAGCCACCATCCGAAGCCTTGTCACCTTCGCCAACAAAGACGAGCCGCTCCCAGCGGGACCCTCGCACCAGCGTCCTGATGAGCCGGCGCACGCAGGCGGTGGGGGACCAAAGACGCTATGAGAATGGTGCACTCTCCCTCCCCCCGATGACCGCAACAACAGCCACCGGCCCATCGATCCGACGTCGGTGACAACGTTTCCACCGGTCGTCCGACCCACGAGCCCGCCGCGACTGACGTCAAGTCCTTCGGGAACAGCCCCAGGAAGACGCTCGAACTACCATCGAACGATGATGGGAGACGCGCTATCAGTCAGATCGGTGTGCGGGGCCTACTATGGACCACCCGGCGCCGGGGGACCCCGGCGACCTGCCTTACGAGGTGGGTTGTCTAGCCTTTACCCGAGAGCTGCGGTAGTTCCAGTGGCCCTCCCACCGCACGTTCAAGCCCAATGTTGGTGAAAAGTACAACGGCAAGACCCATCCGTCGGAGTTCCTCGACATCTACACCATCGCGATGCAAGCTGCTGGAGCTCACGACGACAGGGTGCTTGCCAATTACTTCTCAATGGCACTCAAACCCAACGTCATGTCGTGGTTGATGCACTTGCTAGTGGATTCCATTTATTCTTGGTCCCATTTGTGTCATGAGTTTGTTGGCGCCTTCACTAGAGGTCCCCAAGCTCATGGCCAGGCAAGCGATTTGCATATCATCCCCCAGAATGAAGGAGAAAACCTACACAAGTACATACAGAGGTTCAGCCGAGTGCAGTACAACATCCCGGATGTCCATCCCGCCGCTGTTATCAGCGTATTCCATCAGAATTTGCACAACTGCAAGATGCGCGAAGAGTTGGGAATGAACAAGGTCAAGGATGTGGCTGAACTTTATGTTCTGGCCGATAGATGTGCTCAAGCTGAAGAGGGGAGGAAGTACCCCGACAAGGACGCCGGTGTGGAAACGGACTCCACAGATGAAGACGCTGCCGCTCTACCAAAGAAGGGTCGGCGCCACAATAGGAAGCGCAAGGGCAAGACTGTGCTTGCCGTTGAGGGATCCGGCGAGCTCAGCGCCGCCAAAAAGGCAAAGGCCGACGACCCCAGCAAGGAGGTTGCGGGGTGTGCCGCCTGCTTGGCCCTGGCGGCTGCCGGCAAGCCAGGATGCTTCGACAAGCAGTACTGCAAGATCCACCGCACCAAGGGCCATGACCTCCAGAACTACCGACAAGTTTAGCTGCTTGTTGAAAAGCAGAAGGCTGAATACGAAAGGCGTGATAAGGAGAAAGGTCTAGATGGTGCTGAGGGATCCGGTAAGAAGCATGGCGGCCCAGGGGGTCGCCGCGGCAAAGATAACCAACATGAGAGGCTCACTCGGGGCCACGACAAGAAAGAGGAGGATGATGACCACGATGAGGACGACGAGTCCGGTGAGCACGGGTTCTAGAAGGCCATAGAGGCCATGTGCGTCGACGGTGGTGCCTCGTTGCACACCTCACACCGCCAACTAAAGTAGTGGGTGCGTGAGGTTGCTGCGGCGGAGCCATCGTTCGATGCCCAGAAGCCCCTGAAGTGGTCCCGCACGCCCATCGTTTTTGACACGGAGGATCACCCTGATCGCACAACTGTGGTCTGGTGTTTGCCGTTGTTGGTCTCACCAATGATACGCAACCTCAAGGTGATGAAAGTGCTGGTTGACGGTGGGGCCGGTCTGAATTTGATCTCGCCCACTGTGATCAAGAAGCTGCAGATTCCTGATGGAGACCCCGAAGAGACGGGCACGTTTCAAGGGGCAACCCAAGAGGGAGACAGCCTAAAGGTAAAATCACGCTGCCCATAATGCTTGGAGGCGAGCTGAACTATAGGACAGAGAAGATCGTCTTTGATGTCGCCGAGATCCACTTGCCATACAATGGGATCCTTGGCCGCCCAGCGCTGGCCAAGTTCATGGCGGTGTCCCACTACGCCTACAACACGTTAAAGATGCCAGGGCCATTGACCATCATCACCGTCCCCTCCGACAAGAAAGATGCGCTCATCTGCGCTGATCAACTTTATCGAGAGGCAATCGCAGCAACTGCTGCGAAGACACTTTCCCCTGCCGTTGAAGCTCCGGGGAAGAAGAAGGCCGGCAAGACCCCTTCCGGCTAGACCTCTTCCAGAGAGACCTCTTGCACCCACTCCGGCAAGCGCACCTCTTCGGAGTGTTGCGCTCCCATTGAGGACATGCCAGAGAGCTCCGTCAGCAAGAGCAAGAAGTCCAAAGCTGCACCACCAGAAACCAAGAAGGTGTTCGTCAAGGAGGATGGCACGAGCAGGGCTTTCACCATAAGCTCCATCCTTGACATCAAATAGGAAAGTGAGCTCGTTGCCTTCCTGTGGGTGAATGTCGATGTGTTTGCATGGCAAGCATCCGACATCCACGGCGTTCCCAGGGAGGTGATTGAGCACCATCTTGCTGTCTGTCCTCATGCCCAGACCGTCAAGCAAAAGGTCAGGAAGCATGCTTTGGAGCGACAAGAGTTCATCATTGAAGAGATCAGGAAGTTGGAGGCGACATGCCTAGTTAGAAGAGTACTCCACCCCACGTGGTTGGCCAATCCGGTGGTGGTGCGTAAGGCAAATGGGAAGTGGAGGTTGTGTATTGATTACACAGATATCAATAAAGCTTGTCCAAAGGATCCTTTCCCCTTGCCACGCATCGACCAGATTGTAGACTCCACTATCGGGTGTGACCTGCTGTCATTCCTTGACGCCTATTCAGGATACCACCAGATCTTCATCATGAAAGAAGACGAAGAGAAGACCGCGTTCATCACCCCATGTGGTACATACTGTTTTGTACGGATGCCTTTCGGGTTGAAGAGCGCCGGTTCAACGTTTGCCCAAGAGGACCGAATTGGTTTTGATCTCCAGCTACATAGAAATATGTAAGCCTATATGGATGATATAGTGGTCAAAACCGAGGATAGGGCCACGCTTGTACAAGACCTAGAAGAAACATTTGCAAATCTGCGTCAGATCAACCTCAAGATCAACCTAGAGAAGTGTGTGTTCGGTGTCCCGTCCGGCAAACTTCTTGGGTTCTTTGTGTCTCAGTGCGGAATTGAAGCAAATCCCCACAAGATCAAGGCGATCAAGAAGATTGAGGCACTAAAGCAGGTCAAAGACGTCCGTAGGCTCGCCGGCTGCGTTGCCGCCCTGAGCAGATTCATCTCCAAATCTGTTGAGCGCGCCCTCCACTTTTTCAAAGTTTTGAAAAAGGTGGGTCTAGTAAAATGGACTCCGGAGGCATGGGCTGCACTACAGGAGGTATCTCTCCTCCACGCCGATACTAGTCGCGCCCAAACCGCAAGAGTCATTGCAACTATACTTGGCAGCAACGAATCAAGTGGTCAATGTTGCACTGGTTGCACACAGGGAACTTGAGGAAGAGGCAACAGTAGCAGCGGAGCCATCGGGTGGCAGGCGGGGCCATCCCCGACAGGGTCTGACGCTGGCATCCCGGCAAGGCGGAGTTTGAGAAGATGTGCAAAGTAGGACAAAAGAAGAAGAAGATGGTGCAGCACCTAGTCTATTTTGTCAGTTCCCTCTTATAGGGGGCTAGGTCAAGATATTCTGGTATGCAGAAGCTAACTTTCAGCCTCCTCATGGCCTCGAGAAAGTTGCACCACTATTTCCAAGCACATGCGATCACCGTCATCACGCGCCTCCCGTTGCAACGAATCTTGCACAAACCAGATGCGACTGGGAGGATTGTGGAGTGGGCGGTTGAGCTGTTGAGCTTTGGCCTCAAGTTTGAAAGTAGTTCAACAATCAAGAGCCGAGCCCTGGCGGAGTCCATAGCAGAATGGATCGCAACGCCCGACGAGGAGATTCAAGAGACCACCCTCCCTAGCAAGGAGACGAGCAGTGAGTGGATTATGTACTTTGATCGAGCTTTCTCACTCCAAGGTGCTGGTGCCGGCGTATTGCTCGTCGTGCGCACCGGAGGGCGCCTCAAGTACGTAATCCAGATGCACTTTCCCCAGGGAAGGTCGATGAACAAGACGGCGGAGTACGAGGGGTTGTTGGCCGGCCACAGGATCGCGAAAAACCTTGGAATCAGAAAGCTCATCGTCAGAGGTGATTCGCAACACGTCGTCAAAGAAGTAAACAAGGAGTACCAGAGCCCGTTGATGGAGGCCTATGTGGATGAAGTGAGGAAGTTGGAAGAGCACTTTGACGGATTGCAAGCAGGGCATGTTCCTCGAGCGAAGAACGGCATTGCTGATGACCTGTCAAAGCATGCTGCCCTCAAGTTGCCTATGGAACCAGGTACCTTTGTGCTTCAGCTAACTCACCCATCCAGTGAACCATCAGCAGGACAGAACAAACGAAGGAAGGCGGGCCCCGACAAGTAGTTTCCCACAGAGCTCCCAGGAGCTGTCGGCAAGGACGTTGCCGGGAGTCCCAAGCTTGCCGGAGGGCAGCAACCCTCGGCAGGGCCTCACGCCCTGGCCATAGAAGTAGTTTCCCTTACGGCCGAAGATGAGCCTTTAGTCCTTGCCGTCGAGCCCCAGGCTCCGGCATGGGTGCAACCCACCGTCCGTTTCCTCCAAACAGGAGAGCTCCCTGAGGAGCAGGAAGAAGCAGAGAAAGTAGCTCCTCAGTCCAACATGTACCAGCTCGTGGATTATGCCTTCTATTGGAGAAGACCGAACAATGTGAAATTGAAGTGCATTCCTTGAGAGGACGGACTGAGGCTGTTGGAAGAGATACATGGAGGCATGTGTGGCTCCCACATAGGGTCAAGGACTCTTGCCAGCAAAGCATTCCCGCAAGGTTTCTTCTGGCCCACCGCCCTCGAGGATGCAACTGCACTAGTAACCAAGTGTGAAGCGTGCTAGTTCCATTCAAAGAAGCTTCATCAACCCGCCCAAGCTCTTCAGACAATCCCTCTTTCCAGGCCATTTTTGGTCTGGGGGCTCGACATACTGGGCCCTTTCCCGATGCTACCGGGGGCTTTGAGTACTTGTACGTTGCGATCGACATGTTTACAAAGTGGCAGAAGTGGAGCCAGTGAGAAAGGTAACAGCAGAGTCAGCCGTCAAGTTCTTCAAGGGGCTAATCTGCCGTTTCGGTGTGCCGAATAGAGTCACCACCGACAATGACACACAGTTCACAAGCTGCACCTTCATGCAGTATTCAAGACCTCGGCAGCAAGGTCTGCTTTGCTTCTGTTGCCCATCCCAGAAGTAACAGCCAAGCTAAGAGGGTGAATGCGGAAGTGCTGCGGGGCCTCAAGACCAGGACTTTTGACAAGCTACACAAGTGTGGAAGGCGCTGGATTGATGAGTTGCAAATGGTTCTTTGGTCAATCAGGACGACACCAAATCGAGCCACTGGCAAGATACCCTTTGCCCTGGTATACGAGGCAGAAGCAGTTCTCCCCACTGAACTCACATACGGGTCACCTCGAGTGCTCGCTTATGATGAGCTTGAGAAAGAGTAGTTGCGCCAAGACGATGCGACGCTCCTTGAGGAAGATCGTCTTCGGGCTGCTGTGCGAGCTGCTTGATATCAACAAGCCTTGCGCCGATATCATAGCCGCAAGGTTCACGCCCGAAGACTTGAGGAAGGCGACATTGTTCTTCGGCGGATCCAATCCCCCAAGAATCCAAACAAGTTGACGCCAAAGTGGGAAGGCCCTTATCGGGTAATACGACTCACTAGGCCTGGCGCAGTCCGCCTGGAGACCGAAGATGGCATTCTGGTGAGCAACTCCTGGAATATTTAACATCTTCGCAAGTTTTACCCCTAAGGCGCAGTTGCCGGGAGCCTCGACAACCCCTGTTTCGTACTAGCCTTGTCGCCGAGGCATGTAACCCTATGTACGGAGCCAGGTGTAGACCCTGTGCGCAGTTAGGGAAAAGGAATCCCTTAGTATGTATAGTTTCCTGTCGATTTCCATGTTTGTGTATATATGCATATGCATGCTTGTCCAGGGTATTGTACTGCTTTTTGATTCCAGTAAATGTTAGTGAACCACTGAGGTTCAGTGCTTTTGTCCTCACTTCTTTCCAGTCACGACAAAGACACGCGATCCCGCCAAGGACCCAGCTCCGGCAATAAGTTGAGAAGACCGCCCGGCACTGCGATCCCCGGCAAACCAAACAGATAAAGTTTACCTCTTGCCCATTCGTATTCGTAACCTATGACTTGGGCATTAGAAAACCTCGCCACTCGTCTTTAAGGACTCAAGGGATCCCATTTCCAACCCGAACGCTGCTTCGATCAGAATGGTTGTGGTGACCCTTGTCAAAAAGAGGTGGGTGGGGGGCTGTGCCCTTTGTTTGTAACCTAATAGATGTGATTCTCCGGCAGGCGCAAGGGGCGCTGGCAAGGTGGCTTGCCGGAAGGACTCGTTTATTTACACTAAGAAGGGGTTTCGCCTCTGCACGAACGGACACGTGCACGAGTTACCAGCAGGACAAGACTTTTTCATTAATATGCTGATGCAAGTACGAAGGTTACAGGATACAAGCATGGGCTCGGGAGATTAAATTATATAGAAATTAAGATTTGGCAAGTGCCTACAATTTAAGGAGAAAGATAGGTTCCCCATGATCTCCGTTCTTGGCCCTTTCCTCCCAGGTGCGGCAGGTGAAGGCAAAAAGGAAACGGCGGGGAGCGCGCTGATTGAGAGCTTGATGAGGAAGACCCTCGGTTGGGTGTGGGTCGAGGGAGGTGGCGGCGCGGTCAGTCGGAGTCAATGTCCTCCTGCTTGACGCCCTCGTTGTCGCTGTCGCTGTCCTCCTCATCACTCCCACTCGAGGAGGAGGGTTTCCCGTCAGAGGAGCTCTCCGCACAACACCTTAAGCGAGTTCCCAAGAGCCCGAAGACCTTGACGGAGAGCAGACCATCCTCCGTCAATTTAAATTTGAGGACGAGCCCCTTCGACAGGCTATGGGCACGGGTGAAGGTTTTCCATCCACGACGGAGATACATAACATGAGGGGCTGGGAAGTCGACGTCGACCCTCATGCTGCCATTTCCGCAGCCCCTCATGTGCAGCCTCAGGGCCTGAGGCGGATCAAGCTCCATCTCCCAAGAAAACGGAGTGGGGAGACGAAGATGGCCGCACGCTGGCCCATGCAGCCTAACATAAAACTCGCGGGGCTGGTCTTCGACATGGCCCTCCATTACAGGAAGGGCCACATGCGGATGTGAAGCCGGTGCGCCGCCCCATCCTCCTCCTCCCCGAGCGCCACGGCGGCCTCGGCCTCGCCCCCTCCCTCTCCCTCTCACGACCGGCTCCGCCGCCATGAGCTCTTGGGAAGGAAGGGCACACTGTCGAGCGAAGGCCCTCAGAGCACCAACACACCCTCTTGCCATGATGAAGGGAGGAAAGGAGTCGAGGCGGGGGAGATGAGCGCTGAAGGATCGAAGGACATCGTCCCCCTCCCTTTCTTCTTATAAAGGGGCGGGGACGAGGCTCAGTCGCCCCGCTCGACCAATCCGGCTGCCAAGGGGCGCAGGGAATCGGGACCGACCCGCTGCTCCAATCAGCGACGACCCAGTTTCCCGCCTCCACATTATGGCATGTGTCCTCCGTGTCCACCACCTACCCTCCTCGAGGCATGAAGGACACGCGGCAAGCGAACGGGAATCAAGAGGGCAACTGAAGCGACCGCATTCCACCCCATGACAGTGGGGCGCGGGCACCTTGAAGGCCGTGACCCATGTCCACCTAGTAAATGAACTGCGCCCCTGCGTTTTCCTCCCTTTTATGGGGAAGGCGTGGGTCGCCTCTTTACCATTTACTACGATGTGACGCATGAGGGCAGCAAACGCCCCACGCATGACCCCCACCTCACGCACGACCCCCATGTCGCGCATTCAACGCGGGTCGTGGGGAAGTGCGACGGGCGAGGGAGTTACAGCAGTACAACATGGCCCCGCGTGCCCGCACACTGTTTTGGGCCTAGCTGAACAACGCGTCGTGCTTATGTATGGCCGAGGCCCGGGGGCTCCTGTCGGTGCACAAGAGGGGTCCTATTTTGTAACCCTTTACTTGTGCGCGGGCAGTTGGAGCCGCGCCTGCGGCCACACCTAATGGGGGAGAGGAAGGAAGCAAAGCCACAAGACAACCAGAACCACGCCAACCTAGAAACACGAAGAGCGGAGGGGCGAGGTGGACTCCCCCGGCAAGGCCCTCCAGCAAGAACCTTGCCGGGGCAGTTGCCCAATACCAGCAGAGCCGCCCCCCTTGAGCTCAAGAGTTCCAACACCATCAACCCCTTTGGAACCGAGGCTTGGGAGGCACCTCCATGGTGGCATGCAAATCTTTGTGGAGACCAGAAGCACACAAGACTAGATGATGACAACAAGACGACGATCCTCGGCAAGATCCTTGTCAAGGATACCCACGAGACCCCCGGCAAGACCATTGCCGGGGACGACCATGATGCCGTGGCAAGACCTTTGTCGGGGCCCCGGCAAGACTCTTGCTGAAAACATCCATGGGGCAGCAGCCAGACCCACATCTGCCAAGACTCCACCACTATTCCCATGCAGTTCCCAGCCCACCAGCTAGGCAGGCGCCTGCGTGGCGACGTGCGGCCTCTAGGCCGACTCGGCAAGCAACTGCGTGGTGGCATGCAAATCTTCGTGAAGGCTCTGCCACCGCACCAACTCAACAGCCAGCCAGCGTGGCGCTACACGCCTCGTCAGTTCGGACGCGCGTCGAAGCCAAGCGAAACGGCGACAGCTGGGACGAGCTTTTTTGCCGTCCCTGATAAAGCAAGGAGGCACTACAAAAAAATACACTTCCATGATGATACGTGTTTGTCATAGTAGGTCGCTTTTTTGTCATGCAAGTACATCCATGAAAAATTTATGACAGAATCAAGATAGTCATACCTCTACTATCACAGAAGTGTTCCATGACATTACCAAAATTATCATCACGGAAGTGTCCACTTCCATGACGATAAATCACGCGTCATAGAAGTGCTTTCGTCAAGGGTGACCGACACGTGGCATCCACCATAACGGAACGCCGTTAAGCTATCGGGTCGGGTTTTGGATCCGATAACCCGTTAACAGCCCCGACCAATGGGGATTTTCCACGTGTAAAATCATCATTGGTTAGAGGAAACACGTGTTGGCTCATCGTCAGGACAAATGTCATCCACTCACTAGACAAAAGGCGCCTATGATACGTCGACACATGGCACGGCCCAACAAGTTTAAATGGGCCGGCCCAACTAAAGTCCCACAAGATTTTTCGGACCATAATGGGCAAGCCCAGCTAAAGGACCACGAGATTTTGCGGACCATAATGGGCTGGCCCAGCTAAATGCCCACAAGATTTCTGATTGGGCCTAACTACGGCTCGGTTTGCATCCGGCCTGCTCACAGCCGACATCTGATTGGGCCAAACAAGGACGAAGACAATTTTTCGGCCTGTTAAAAGCCCATGATTTGATTCGCACAATCATGGGTCGGGTTTCATTTCGGGCTGCTGCCGGCCCGTGAGCTGGTCGGCACGTTTCAGGCCCAGCCTACAACGTGATTCCATAAGGGCCCGATTATGTACCGTAATTTTACGGTTTGGCCGGATTACTGCGAAGACAGGATATATATACAGTAAAATAACTGCAGCATCATGAATAAGAAAAAACCTATACTATACAATAAAGAAATTACAGAATATTACATCCACTAGGCATCAAAGTTCGCCACTATGATAATAAAGCACAAGCAGACAGCAGATTACATACACTGGGCATCAAAGATCGCCACCAGTGCAAATAAACACGCCGACAAAAAAATATACAAAACCGATAGCACTTCAATAGAGTTCAAGAAAGGTTAGCACTGCTGGGGAGCTGCAGCGCAAGCAGCTGAGCAAGATGACAAGACTGCGCTTGTTCAACACTTATATCTTCCTCACTCTAAAAGATAAACAAGTAGACATATGACAGGTTTTGCACATAAAAGTATCACTGTTGACAATTCATCACATTTCTTACTGACGAATAAAGTGACATAGTTTAAATTTGCATTAACACAATATGGTATTGTTCAGGTCAAGACATGGCAGGAAATGACATTGTGAAGGAGTTGGCAGCTTCACGACACCACTGGATTACAGATCAAGAACTCATAAGTATCAGTGGTTAGTGTGCTGTCAATTTATATCATTTCAGATTGGCAAATAAAGAGATATTTTAAATAATAGTAGAATGATATGACATTGTTCATAGTTAAGACATTGCAGAATATGACATTATGCTATAGTGGGTAGGTTCACCACACCACTTGATTATAGATGAAGAACAGAAGCATATATGCAGTGCAAAAGAAGATCACTTGCTCTGTATATTTTAATTTACATGGTATTAAGAAGGAACTTGGTTGTACAACTGAAAACATAAATTCAGAAAGGACAAACTTTTTTTTTATGAACTACATATAATAAACTTTAAACAAGCAATTTGATGCAAACACCAAAAATAAACAGCTATTGCATTCATGCCTAACCAAATATATACAACAAAGTTTGAAGGCTTGAGATGGACAAACTTACATTATTGTTGAAGACATGCTCTATAAAGGCCTTGTCCATGCTGTTGGGGGGGGGCAATTCAAGAAGTTTACCACAAAATATTCTTCAAAAGCATTGCCTTTATTCTATGTTTTGTTAAGAGTAAATATAGATGTGATAATATACGAAAAATGGAGAATATTTAAGATAAGATTAAGAGTGATGCTACATAACCAAGTAGCTATAAATGTAAGTGCAGCGATACAGGCAAAAGGTGCAGCCAAGAGCAATGCACAGCTAAAATTCTTCAGTACCAACCTTATGGTAAGAGTAAATATAGATCTTATGTGTAGAAAATGGAGGGCAAAGGAAAATAAGCTGCAGAGTGATGGTACATGAACAACTACCTGTCATTATAAGTACACTGATAAAGGACAGCATGTACTTACAAGAACAATGCAGAGCTAAAAAACATTGGCATTGGATATATTCTACACTAATGTAACCATTCATACAGATCAGATAATTTGGAGCAAACAATTGATAAGCAAGCTATCATGCATACTGCTGTCACATAATGAACCAGGTATGTATGCAAGTACAGTGATACAGGACAACAGGTACTAACAAGAGCAAAGCAGTGGGCAGCATATTTGCGATATCCTGTCGTTCTTGTCAAACCGGAATTCTACTTCGAGCAGATTTCCTGCAAAAAAGATCCGTAAGGCACATGCGGAAAAGTAGAAGTTCAAATTGTCATCTGATTTCATAGATAGTACCTCATCCTGGGAACGAGACCAGTGCATAACAAGGTTTTTCCATTCAATGTCTTCTAAATTTAGCACAGGAGACTTCACCGGAAATTTGTTTATAGACTTGCCATCAAAGTGTGATTTCCTCAGGTAACACCGATACTGCTGCAATGCTTCCTTGAAAAGCACAAGCAAGCTTTGCTCGTCATGACAATCCAGATTGACCCTCGCCTAGTTACAACAATGTAATGTAAATCATTGATGTGTTCAATCAGCAGAAAATAGGAAAATAATAACCATGAATAATAGCACTTACATGTAAGTTGGACAGGAAGATGTGAAAATGGTTTTTGTCTTCACAATAATCTTCCCATGATGGGAATATATGCATGTAGTCCCTAACAACATTGAAAGCATTGTCTTTTAAACTGGGAATAAATGGAATGGGGTTCCAATCTATAGGAATTGGCCTTCTATGCAGTTGGGATAGGTCTTCGGCCGGTGGACTTGCTGTACTTTTTGCTGGAGTGGGATTTTTCAATGGTACAACTGGTGCTATGGCAAATGAAATCGGTATACCTTTTGCTGGAGTGCAGGTCCTGTGTGGTGGGGCTAATGGTGTGGCCAGTGAAGTATGGGTACAGTCTGCTGGAGTCGGTCCTACGTTTTGTGTCACTGGTTGTACAACCAATATAAGTGGGGTGCTGTCTGATTTCGCCGGCACCACCATGTTTTTCAAGGACTTTGCTGGTGCTCCTTCAGGTTCGACAATCACCCTCTTCTTTTTTGATGTCTGATGCACAAGAACAGTATTTGAGTGGAAAAACATGGTATGATGACAAATGGAATATGTATTGATAATGGATGGGCATGGAATCTCGACATATATGATGAGTAAACTAAGCAGATGGCGATGCAACAAAGTAGAAGAAATGCAAGACAACATATGCAACATACGCGCAATCAATAAAACCTTGCCAAATTAGAACAGGCACCTTGATGGGTGAACAGGACATGCCATCTGCCTTTGACTCCTCGAGGTTAGAATAGTCATTAGGATGATATTCTGAACAAGAATCAACAGGTGGGGAGCGTACGAGTTTCATTGCTTCCAGAATGGCACTCAATGCCTTGCTGCCAATTTTGTAAGTCATTGCAGTGTTCCACAATATTCTTCTGATGCGCGGATTCTGATATTAATTGTAATTGCGTATAATATCTGAGAACCATGAAAACATAAATAGTTGTGAGATTATCTTTGTAATGCAGATGATATTCTAATATAGGGGCGCCCCTGTAAACACTTGTGTGCTATCACTGGATTCTGATGAGAGAGCTCATGTGTGCTGTAATATGGTGCGTGCATTTATATAATCTGTCACAAGTACCCAAAAAAATAGGCTCCAAAAGTAAGGATAGCTGGCAGATGATAGGTTCATAATATACTATATAGAGAGTTTATTGCCAAACCATGATAACAAGAGCACACAGCAACTAGGCAGATCATAGTGTACATAATAGGGGTACACCATAACCAGGATATATAAATCGGGAAAGTGGAACTGGCTGGAAATTATGGTGTTGTATTGCCGCTAGTAATTGAAAGCCTATCGATCACGTACAGTCCAGCTCTATCAGCTGTTGACTGCAGATGTCCCTGCTCCCCTTCCTGACAAGGAATATACTGTCCTTCCCATACAGAACACCGCACGGGCCACCGGCCGAACCACCGGCCCCACCGCCTGTGTTCCTCCCCCATCCCCACCCCCACCTGCACCACCACCACCACCACCCCCAACAACCACCGTCCCCACCCGAGCCCCTTCGATCGCACCGGCGAACTCCGGCGAGCTCTGAAAAGTCGACTGACCCAATTTAGAAATTTACTCTACTGTGATTTAACTAGTGTGGAATATAAAAGGGGAAAACCATAAGCATTGCGAGTATGGTGTTGAGCATGCCATGGCGGATCTGAAGGTGCAAACCGAACAAAGGCAACTTCGCAACCAAGACATGAAATCAGAGTAAAGCAGTGGCGATCTATTTTCTTGCTGCGATAAATAAGTTGAGTAGATACGAAAGAGTACCGCCTCTTGTGCGGTGCCGTGTACACATCTGCTGAGAATTTGACAGTGCTGCGGTAGAGATGGATGTCGGCGGCGTTGAAGCAGATCTAGGAGGGTAGACGATGGCGGCGGGGCGCGGTGGACGAGACGGTCGTAGGAGCGGCGCCGGCAAGGTGGACGACGGCGGGGATGAAGCGAGAGGACGGGATGCAAGGATCCCGGCCCAAAGCCATGGATGAGAGACGTCGATCTCTTGTAATGGACGGCGTCAGGGTATCAGCTCCGGCATGGTGGAGGAGGACGGCGGTGGATGGGGTGGCGGACGGCGGCGGACGGAGGAGGGTGGGGTGGAGAGGGTGTTTTGGCGCCCACGGAGTACGAATGGGGAAAAGGGAGGTAGAGAGGAAGGGGGGAACCATGTATTCAGGGCGCGCTCGTCTCAAATGCAAGAAAATTTACAAACTTAGCCCCCATTTCAAATTTCTACTACATCACAGCAACGCTAGTCGGTTGGGGATAGGACGGTAATCTCGCATACACCGAATATTTGCCGACGGGAGTTTGTTTTTGGCGCCCACCGTGTATGAAAATGAATCGGGGAGGGAGTCGATTTCGGCCGGGGACACACTGTGTTTTGGCGCCCACCGTGTATGAATCTGGGTGAAAGGCGGTTACGTCACGTTTGGGTGAAATTACAAACCTACCCCTATCAAAACTTATAGAAATCCAGCATATAGGCTTTGCGTGGCAGGGATAGGCAGTAGTGATTTCCATCTCACAGATTTTGGTTTCGGGCGGTTACTGTGACTTTCCCCGCTTCGTTCAAATTTTGCAGAGTGCACGTTTACCGTGCCAACTCAATTTGAATCCCATTTGTATTCTATTTTTTCCGGGCGGGATCCATTTTCAATTGGAATTACATTCTATATACATCATTTTTTTATATATACTTTCAAAAGCACAACAAAGAATTCTGCTCCTTTATATGTATAATATGATTTACAAATACAACGATCTCGAAATCTTAAGGTTGAATTTGAAAAAATTTAACCAAATTATGTTCTACTAAAATGTATGGATCAGTAATATCTACATATTAAATAACATAGATGTGCGTGAATTCATATGAGTATGCATGTTTGATAGATCAATTTTGGTTCGAGTATGGATAACATGTATCATCATCTCGAATTCAAATATTTGAATCCCTTTTTTGTTCACTCCTTTCACGCCCATCTTTCTCACATGCATGCTCCTTCAGGTAGCTATCACTCTCTTTTCTCCAGCTCACCCGCACACTCACTTCATGTTGCTCCTATCCTCGCAAACATGGTCTCTCGATGTATCCCTTAAGAAGTGTCACACTCTCCCTATCATTATAAATTGCACGGTTTTCATTCTCTCTGACGTCTCTACTGTTCTCTGGTATCACTCGGTACCTAAGCTTTCTTTTTCACCTCCAAACACACAGTCTCCACTCATCTTTCACTTTGTCTTTCTCTATGGGATTCTCTCACACACCCTATATGTCTCTACATATGACTCATACCACTAAGATTACTCTCTCTATCTCTCCTGTAGACACAACATTTGTTGCGGTCTCCTTTTCGTCTCCATCCCAGACTGACATTATTCATTTGTTTACCGATCAGACAACCCCGACTACCGTCTCCTCTCTCACTCTCACAGACACACACGCACAACTCCTGCTTCCACTCCCCTTCTCGACTACCGTCTCTCTCTCACACACACAAAACTCTCTCTTTCGCACCCCGACTCATATTTCTCTCACAAACATTTATCGACTAGCTAGCCTCTAGATAGGTTTATACACCCGCACACTTGTGCTTCCACCATCGCATACATGTCTCTCTCCCGCTCCTTGTACCTATGTAGATTTTTCTTCCCTTCTTGAGACACGCCCTCTCGATCGTGCACACACACACTATCGCCTCATTTTAAGCTGATACCTATTGCACACACACTCCTTGTGTCTTTGTCAACCATGCACTCCGTCCTCCTCCACTCACCCTCTCACACACACACACATGGGCTTTTTGCAACAACTATCAAGATGCCCATGCGTTGCACGGAACATCAAGATGCATTTGTATGAGTAGTCTATCTTGTGGGGGAAAAGGATGAACGAGGGAAGGACTTATTTGCAAATGTGGAGAGGGGTGTGGGTATCTTTTTGCAAAATTGCCATAGTTTCCTTCCTATCCGTTAGATATAGATCGGACGGCCTATATTGCAGGATGGCAGGCACACAATCATCACCGACAATGCTTATTATAAGAGTAGGGATAAAAAATAGAGTTGGTGATGATGGTGGGCCTGCCATCCTGCAATGTAGGTCGTCTGATTTATATCTGACGGATAGGAAGGAAAATATGGCAATTTACCCGCACTCTTCACCACATTTGCACATAAGGCCTTCCCTCGTTCACCCTTTTCTCCCACAAGATCTTGATGTTCCGTGCAACGCACAGCGGCACGGGCATCTTGCTAGTAAGAGTAGAAATTAGACATATACCACTTCTCAAATCCTGAAACCAACAACATTCCTCCCTTATCTCATGAAAACCGCCAAAGGAATATATTTTGAGTGAAACATAACATATTTTTAGTGATATACGTATTTCAAAGCTAGACTTTTTTTTCTATCAAATCGGTGAATATGTATTAATTAATCTACTTTGATCGTGTGGCAACGCATTGGCACATTGCTAGTAGTTATTATAATTTTTTGGGTACCAGACAAACGGTGGTGTACATATATGACGAGAAGAGGCGCACGCACGCAGTCGGCCTCTCGCTGTCTAGCTCACATGAGTGTTACGTCAAGGCGACGTTAACAAATAAACCCTAAAACCCTAGGGGCACGATTGCTGCCTTCGCGGGTATCGGGTATGTGGTGGAGCACCTTTGTAGGAATAGTCAGCTCGCGTGATAATTTGATCCGTAGGAGTTGATGGCCGGGACCACAGGTGAACGACTTGGAGCGCGGTGGCTCGCCACTGATCGCCGGTGATGGCTCTAACCTGGTACTCAGCGGCGACCATGGAGATTTGGGAGGCCATGGATTTTGGAGGAGGGTTAGGAGAAGTTGAACTGTTGTAGCCCACAAAAAAAACTGGGAGTGAACTAATGTGAAAGGACGGGACGACTGGGAGCGAACTGTTGTAAGGTAGAAGACGGGGACGAGTAGGGATTGTGAACGGCGTGGGGTTGCTGGCTTGCCCGGTGGATAAACGGCTGCAAGCCCCCAAAGAGTTCTCGAGAACTATGCGGGAGCCACTAGATGTCATGTCTACTAGACCCATATCGTAGGCCTGACGGTATAGCTTATGCCTGTTCGCACGCCATGCCGGCGTGTGGATGTAACTTCACTTAATTCCGTCAAACGTCGCGCCTCCCACGACCTTCGCCTCCCTCGCACGGTCGCGCCCTTTGAGACTTCGACCGGTCATAATGAGCAATTTTTTTTCCTTTTTAGACAAGCAATTTTTTGCCTACTCCGCATGCATGATACTCCCTCTGGTCCTTTTTACTCCCATCAACCGTTAGCAAAGTGTTTGACCAAATTTATACTTTTTTTCAACACCACCTTATATTAATTAACCAGCCACACCAGTACACTCATTCGATACAATATTCACCACACAGGGCGGTACGTTATTTACAAGAATACCATCTAATCTATTGTCAAAGCTATACTTAGCGATTAAGTGTGCCACCTTATTGGCCGAACAGCTAACCTTTGACAATTGAAGATTGTTGATCAACTTCGACATGCTCAACGCTTTCATCTTCAGGTCACGCATAGCAGACCTGTCAACACTTTGACATGCATCAATGAACTCCCACGACCAAATTTATACTAAAAATATCAATATCTACAATACTCCCAAAACACTTAGGCGCGGTGCATAAACTTCTACCTCGTTTCTTGTTTCTTGACATATCAACAAATAGGAGATGTGGGTGTGCATGCTTTTAATGACTTGAGACTACCAAACACGACATGCAGTTGTTAGTTCATTGCATGCAATGCTATTAATTAGCAAATAAACATTAAGATCTCTCGTTTTCCCCTCCTCCTTGGTCACAGTGCACAATCTAAGATGGCTTGCTCACCTAGATGGAGGGAGTACTGATTATAATGAGTATAAGAACTACATTTTATAATGAGTGTAAAAATATTGATTTGACATTGTGAATGTTGACACATTGTGGAATAGTTTTTGAAGTCTGCAAAAGTACTCAACTAGTGGTGTCATTCTCCACAAAAAATGTGTTTACCAATGCATGCATGAACACTAGTTACTCTAACCCCCCTCTCTTCTTTAATTCTTTGCCACATCAGCATGTTTGCTATTCCCGTGTGCATGATACCAGCTAAGATACCACCGTTATGGCCAGCCTTAATCATCGCATGCAATAATTTAGTGCACCTTGAAATATGAACATGTGTGGGCGTGTTTGTTTTTAATGACTTGAGACTATACCTAGCCCGGCATGCAAGATGACTTATTATGCACCGTTCCCCATACCTGCAGGAAGCCCGTTGGTCTCCAAATCTTTTCCTCTCCATGTGTGGAAACAATATGCCTGCCAAACTCTCCTTCTCCCTCCGGCGGTCCCACCACTCCACCCCGTGTGAAAAAAATCTGCATGCCTGACTCTCCTCCCCCCACGCTCGTCCAATCCGTTGTGACCAGCAATATTTCCACCCCTTCGCTCCCTGCAATTTACACCAACAAATATGCCCATGTAGCTGTTACTTAACTGCGGGTGCATTCGGTCACTGACATATGGGCCCAACAGGGGTCTGGCCCACATGTCAGTGACGCAACTGCACCAGCAGTTAAGTCAGTGCAGCTCAGAACATATCTTACATAGGTGTGCCATTGCTCGCTATAAATACTGCGCCTCCCGCGACATCACTATCTCCTCCCCCTCACGTCCACATTCATCGCTATCTGCCCCCCCTTCCTCTCACGTCGACCACCATGGCATCGCCCCTCCCAAGCCCTAGGAGCCCCTCGTTGCACCGTGCGGACGGTCACGCGTCGCCATTCTGTTCCTCGCCGCCACTAGTTGAGGAGGACGCATCAGTGTTCCGCTCCTCGCCGCTACGCTACGCGTCGTCGTTTCGTTCCTCGCCGCCACTAGTCGAGGAGGACGCGTCGGCGTTCAGCACCTTGCCGCGACGCGACGCGCCGCCGTTTCGTTCCTCGCCGCCACTAGTCAAGGAGGACGCGTAGGCATTCCGCTCCTCGCCGCGACGCGTCGAGGTGGACGCGTCGGCGTTCCCAATCTCGCCAGCACGCGCGCCGGAGGACGCGTCGGCTCCCCGCTATGAGGAGAACGCCGCGCCGCCCGCCGAGCCCCCCAGCCTTGAGGAGCTTTGGAAAGAAATGGATGTCACCTTGTGGGAGGCTTTGCCTCCAGTAGAGCGCGCCAAAATAGAGGCAGAGAAGAAGGCCGAGGAAGAGAAGCGCACCGCGGAACAAGCTGCCTGGGAGGCCTAAGTCGCGTCCGAGAGAGTCAGGCAATTGGCTCTTTGGCAAAAGGCTCGTGCGAGGGCAGTGAGGGTGGCGGAGGACGCTCGTGCCGACGCCCTGAGTGCAGTCGGGCCCAAGCGCCTCATCTACGCTTGGCGGTATGTGGACCGGGTGCACGCTTCCAGCGAGGAGGAGTACCTGTTGGTGCCGGATCACCACATCGGTGAGATCGCGCTTGCCCGCCGGCAAGCCGCCAATCAACACCTCGCGAGTTGTGAGGCTGAGGAAGAGGCGTTGTGTTGGCGCGCTGGGAAACGGCCGCGCCCCAGGGCACTCATGGAGCGCCGCAAGCGCTCCTGCGAGCGCCGTGGCTTTTAGGTGGAGTATAATTTTTGTTTCATAAGGCGATCTCATTAGTTTTGGGACACAAATGATAAATCCCGAATGTTCAGGAATTTTTAGCGTCCTTAATTAAGCATGTAAAAGGGAATGTTTGGAAACCTTGTGTATTCGTACGCATTTTGCAAGTACGTGCATATAGCACAAACTTTACTATATACTATTGCACTACACGTCTCTCTCGATATATGCTTGCAGACTGTGCTACTCCCTCTGTCCAGGTCAATAAGTCATCTTTGGTTGTGCACCGTGACCAAGAAGGAGGGAAGACTTATACACCTAGACGAAGGGAGTACTACTCTTAAATATGTACGTGCAAATGCACGTTTTAACATTACGATGCGGTTTTTGTAAAAGTAGAAAAACAACACTAGTCAAGCTTGTGAAACGATTCAATGCAAAACAAATGCAAAAATGCTCGTTTGATTGTTTACTTTTAGCTTCCTTCTCTGTGGTTATTTCTCTGTCATACTTTGTACAGAGTATCTCACTGGTTGGAAAGGCATGCAAATTCCCAAACCGCTTCCTACACCCTGTATCTCACTGGTTGCCGGCGTTGACGTTGTCGCCCATGTCGTCGAGGATGAGGTTGCCGAGGTCGGGGAAGAAGTCGTTGTTCGCGAAGTCGTCGCTGCCAGGAGTCGCGCGAGTCCGCTCCCCAAAAACCTGATCGCCCCTCTCCCGTATAGGATCACGAGAGGCGGGGTTCCGGAGGCCTGCTGTGCCTTCTCCCGGTGCACACCGAGAGGAGGGATGGATAATACTTGCTTGGCGGCGCAATGATCTGGAATAGTGGTGAGAAACTATGTAGTGCGGGCCAGTTAGGTTGTGGGAGTATAGCTCTGTCCTCTACTCAGCTCAATCCTGCAACCCGCGGCGCGTCGTGACGAGGCGTGGCATGGCGAGGCGAGCGAGTAGGAGGAGCACGCGTGTAGGTCTCCTCCTCTCATGCTCATACAAGTGTTAGAAGAGCTCACCTTATAAAGGCCTACTAGCAAAATTCCAACATCGGCCAGGACGGCCATGAAACGGGAGTGGCTATAGGGGACGTTGCGCCAGTTGAATATATGAGCAAGTTACTACGCAATTTAATCCGAATAAGCACAAAATATATCATGACGGCTATAACAGAGATGAAACTAATCATGTGGACTAGCATACTAGTAGGATACAGAGTAGAAACATGAATTCTACCACGATTTCGAACAAGAAGGACAGAAACACATACGGTGCAACGGGAGCAGCACCGTTGGCGTTGAGGTTGTCACCCATGTCCAAACACCACGTAGACACGGTCTTTGAGCACAGTTCATAGTCGTTCCACGCTTGGGCATTGAAGTTTGTAACTATTTTAGATTAGAATATACTACTCCTCCGGTGCTAGTAGTAGAGCAGAGTCCTACTCTACGACTCTACTCAAGCAAGTTAGGGCATAGCATTGTAGGGAGTACCAGTACTGTGATCACTCAAGCAAGTTGTCTGGCATCGACATGACCCTACGCTGCTGGTATGTGTCTCGTAAGTCAAGCGGCATGCTGTAGTCATCATCACCTGTCCACTTCCCGCAGCACATATTCGCTTCTCCATATTTGTCCGCACATAATCTCGTCCAATCTTCCATCCCCGCTAAGGCGCCTCCCCTCTCGTCCGAAACCCAAGCACTAACAATGGCAGAACCGAGCAGCGTCCGCCAAAAGAGTGGCTGGAATTCGCTCGCCACAGAGGTAATCAAGCTCATTGTTTTGCTATGGACAATCTCAGTACCATGCCACTTGTCGTGTGCTCGTCGGGGCTGTACTGTTTACTCAAAGCCCTCAGGCCGGAGCTTTTTAAGCCAACTCCTTGCTTGCTGATGCCGCCTGATCTTCAGAAACGGTGTGTCATGCAGCATAATGATTGTAGGGTGGCGAGCATCAACCCCTTTGACTGCGAACCGATCCCCGTCAGCTTCACCTAGATTAACTGTATGTACTGGGTCGGCATGAACACGTCTTGGATGGTGCTCGTCGACGGTCGCAGCTGCTGGATGCTCGTGGAGGTCTACACCCGGCGATTGATCCCCCTTCCTTCGATTAACACTGCACTGCTTTGGCACCGCGGTCCAGAATACTAGGAATCTTCCAGTAGCCAACATGATACCAAGTTTGATTTGCTCAAGGTTGTAATCTGCCAAGTGCCCACAAGATCTGCGAATTATAAAGACTTCAGGTTATTGCATTCTTCAACCGTGGTCTCGCCTATCTGACAGGTCACTACGGTAAGTGGATAAATATGCACATCCATCGCAGGATCATACATCCTCCATGGTTCTCTGATGCCATTGAACACAAGGGCTTCATTTACGCTGTCGACTCCTTCTATGGCTGGACGTATTGCTGGCCTACTCCAGTCATCGCTACAAACGGCTGTTACAGCAGTATGTTACTTTCCTATGATATGATGATGGCTTGCTTATATTACTGTCAACATTTGCTGAAAAAATATTCATGCTCATAACATGCTGTTCTTAAGATTGACTAAACCAAGAGCCCTTTTTTATTTGACTCCAACTTGATATGATGTTGTAGGCCGCCTGGTGTCCGTATCCTTCATAATCCCAGAACCTTTCAAAGAAAAGTGGCATGGCAGTTGCAGGTGGTTCCTGGCTCGATCAGACGATGGCGAAAGATTGATGATTGTTCGCACGTACCGGACGTGTTGTTTCGCGGAATACAATCACAGTCACTGCAATGTCTTTGAGCAGGATCCCAGCTTCTTTGGGCCTTCAGGAATTTTTGACTGGAGGCTGGTAAGTAGCCTTGGTACACGCTCTCTGTTTGCCGGACTGAATTATCCGATTAACCAGGAGATAACCGACGGCAAGGATCATGATGGCAGCACGGTTTCGTTCATCAGGCAAAACTATTTGTACATAGCGTACCATGCGTCTCTGCATGCACTATACCCTGATATGTGCTGCCATGCTCTGCAGCCCAAAAGTAGGAGAGAGGGTCGCAAGTATCAGACTTCGACCTGCTGGCTGGAGTTTCCCCTGTCAGGCACCCATCTGGTTCAAGCCGTCAGCCAATCTCCACAGCTTAATAAATAGTAACGTCTAACTGAGCCAGTTAATTAGATGCGCACACTTGGTGTAGTAGGATCTTTATTTAGTTTGATGCATACACTTGTTCTTTTTTGGTAGCCCTTTTGTAATGATGGCTGATGTTTGGTTTGGAAGAGAGAGCTGCTTCTTCACTCTTCTGGCCTGCTTACTGCTTCTGTTGCACCCCCAGCCCTGGTTGCCGCTGCTGCTATTTTCAATGTACAATCAGTAGTATATTTCGTCTGTTGGTTGAATAAATGTGTTGTTAGAACGACAAACACAATGTTTTGGAAGTCGTTGCACGGTTCGATCCTTTAGTGCCCCATACCGTATGTAGCGCATACTATTTATCGTACGGAACACTTTTTTTTTGAAACTCGGAACACATTTTCCACTTGTTGATAACATGCAGCCCACTGATGAAGGCCCAATAGAGAAGCCCATAATTAACTGGAAGGGAGGCTCTCACATGAATCCGGCCCAGGTACATGCTCATGGTCCCCTAAACATAAATAAGTAAATAAATAAATAAAGCTAAATGCTCATGCACCAGTTCTTTGGGAAAATAGGTTGCCCAATATTTCTTTTTGAAGAATACCCAAGCTAGGCCTATTTGTTTTCTCCGAATTACTGGGCTGCAAATCTTTCAAGACGAGGAGGGATGCATTCCGGCCTGGCTTAAGAGTATGGTCAACGTCTATTAAAAGTAATATCAAAAGGGGTTGAAAATTCCAAAAAAGTTATAGCAAATGGGATATAAGTTTCTTTTTTTGCTTTTGTTCTTCACTGATATCTTATACGTATTTCATTGGATTTAACATGACATACTACTAATTTATTTTTAAATTTTTTTTAGTATGGCTATTAATTTTTGGATTAAGAATATTTTGTTCCCCAGCAAAAATTTGTGACTTTTCAAAATTTCCCACATATTTAGTTAATTTTTTGACCCTGGTACTCACCAGAAAATTGCCAGCAATTCTAAAAATGGAAAACAGGCTGCAATAAATTCCATATGAATTAGAAAATGAGTAAAAACTATAAAAATAATAGCAAATGGGCTATACACGCCACAGATTTCGAGGCTGACTTGTTTACGCAAGGCTTTGTCAGTGAACACATGATTCTAGCAGCAGTTAGTGTTGGATGTCCATCCAACGGCCGATGTGCTTCTTCAATCTCTGATCTTCCTGCTCCATCCTCCTAAACTAGCACCGGCGGGACTGCCTGCTCCCTCCTCTTGTGGCCTGCTGTGATGCCGCGCAGGCTTCCCCGGCCCACCCTACTCCCTCCGCTGGCCTGGCCGCACGCAATCAACTGCCTCCTTATTACGCGAAAAAATGATTCCTCCCACTGACATCTGGGGCACACCGGTTGGGAGGCTGACCTGTGGGCCTACTAAGTTGACGCGTATGCAGGGCTTGTCAACTTAGTCAACAAACGATTCTAGCAGCATTGAATCGAACGGTCCTGCTGCTTCTTCAATCGCTGCTCTTCTTGCACCAGCCGCCCAAACCAGCGCCGGGGAGACCGCCTGCTCCTGCCTCCAGTGGCCTGCTACCTCTTGAGCTTGCTATGGTTTTCCCCGAAGAGGAAGGGATGATGCAGCAGAGTAGTTTAAGTATTTCCCTCAGTTTTTGAGAACCAAGGTATCAATCCAGTAGGAGGCCACACTCAAGTCCCTTGTACCTGCAAAAAACGATAGCTACTCACAACCAACGCAATTAGGGGTTGTCAATCCCTTCACGGTCACTTACGAGAGTGAGATCTGATAGATATAATATTTTTTGGTATTTTTGGTATAAAGATGCAAAGTAAAAAAGCAAAGCAAGATTAAAGTGATGGAGATTGATATGATGAGAATAGACCCTGGGGCCGTAGGTTTCACTAGTGGCTTCTCTCAAGAGCATAAGTATTCTACGGTGGGTGAACAAATTACTGTTGAGCAATTAACATAATTGAGCATAGTTATGAGAATATCTAGGCATGATCATGTATATAGGCATCACGTCCGTGACAAGTAGACCGAAACGATTCTGCATCTACTACTATTACTCCACTCATCGACCGCTATCCAGCATGCATCTAGAGTATTAAGTTAAAAACAGAGTAACGCCCGAAGCAAGATGACATGATGTAGACAGATAAATTCATGCAATATGAAATAAACCCCATCTTGTTATCCTTGATGGCAACGATACAATACGTGCCTTGCTGCCGCTTCTGTCACAGGGAAAGGATACCGCAAGATCGAAACCAAAGCTAAGCACTTCTCCCATGGCAAGAACTACCAATCTAGTTGGCCAAACCAAACGGATAATTCAAAGAGACATGCAAAGATAACCAATCATACATAAAAGAATTCAGAGAAGATTCAAATATTATTCATAGATAGACTTGATCATAAACCCACAATTCATCGGTCTCAACAAACACACCGCAAAAACAAGATTACATCGAATAGATCACCACAAGAGAGGGGGAGAACTTTGTATTGAGATCCAAAAAGAGAGAAGAAGCCATCTAGCTACTAACTATGGACCCGAAGGTCTGAGGTAAACTACTCACACTTCATCAGAGAGGCTATGATGATGTAGAAGCCCTCCGTGATGACGACCCTCTCCGGCAGAGCTCTGGAACAGGCCCCAAGATGGGATCTTGTGGATACAGAAAGTTGCAGTGGTGGAATTAGGTTTTTGGCTCCGTATCTGATCGTTTGGGGGTACGTATGTATATATAGGAGGAAGAAGTATGTCGGTGGAGCACCGAGGGGCCCACGAGGCAGGGGGCGCGCCCTAGGGGGGCGCACCCACCCTCGTGACCGCCTCTCCGATGCCTTGGCGTAGGGGCCAAGTCTCCTGGATCACGTTCGGTGAGAAAATCACGTTCCCGAAGGTTTCATTCCGTTTGGACTCCGTTTGATATTCCGTTTCTTCCAAACACTGAAATAGGCAAAAAAACAGCAATTCTGGGCTGGGCCTCCGGTTAATAGGTTGGTCCCAAAAATAATATAAAAGTGGAAAATAAAGCCCAATATAGTCCAAAACAGTAGATAATATAGCATGGAGCAATCAAAAATTATAGATACGTTGGAGACGTGTCAGGCATCGCCAAGCTTAATTCCTGCTCGTCCTCGAGTAGGTAAATGATAAAAAGAGAATTTTTTGATGCGGAGTGCTACTTGGCATAATTTCAATGAAAATCTTCTTAATTGTGATATGAATATTCAGATTCGAAAGATTCAAGACAAAAGTTTATATTGACATAAAAATAATAATACTTCAAGCATACTAACAAAGCAATTATGTCTTCTAAAAATAACATGGCCAAAGAAAGTTATCCCTGCAAAAATCATATAGTCTGGCTATGCTCTATCTTCACCACACAAAGTATTTAAATCATGCACAACCCCGATGACAAGCCAAGCAATTGTTTCATACTCTAACTTTTTCAAAACTTTTTCAATCTTCACTCAATACATGAGCGTGAGCCATGGATATAGCACTATAGGTGGAATGGAATGGTGGTTGTGGAGAAGACAAAAAGGAGGAGATAGTCTCACATCAACTAGGCGTATCAACGGGCTATGGAGATGCCTATCAATAGATATCAATATGAGTGAGTAGGGATTGCCATGCAACGGATGCACTAGAGCTATAAGTATATGAACGCTCAAAAAGAAACTAAGTGGGTGTGCATCCAACTTGCTTGCTCATGAAGACCTAGGGCAAATTGAGGAAGCCCATCATTGGAATATACAAGCCAAGTTCTATAATGTAAAATTCCCACTGGTATATGAAAGTGATAACATGAGAGACTCTATACTATGAAGATCATGGTGCTACTTTGAAGCACAAGTGTGGTAATGGGATAGTAACATTGTCCCTTCTCTCTTTTTCTCTCATTTTCTTATTTGGGCCTTTTCTCTTTTTTATGGCCTCTTTTTATTTGGGCTTCTTTGGCCTCTTTTTTTACTTATTTATTTTATTTTTCGTTCGGAGTCTCATCCCGACTTATGGGGGAATCATAGTCTCCATCATTCTTTCCTCACTGGGACAATGCTCTAATAGTGATGATCATCACACTTTATTTTTTTACAACTCAATACTTAGACCAAAATATGACTCTATATGAATGCCTCCGGCGGTGTACTGGAATATGCAATATGACAATGATGGAGTGTGTCATAATAAACGGAACGGTGGAAAGTTGCATGGCAATATATCTCGGAATGGCTATGGAAATGCCATAATAGGTAGGTATGGTGGCTGTTTTGAGGAAGGTGTATGGTGGGTGTATGATACCGGCGAAAGGTGCGCGGTATTAGAGAGGCTAGCAAAGGTGGAAGGGTGAGTATGCGTATGATCCATGGACTCAACATTAGTCATAAAGAACTCATATACTTATTGCAAAAATCTAGAAGTTATCAAAGCAAAATATTATACGCATGCTCCTAGGGGGATAGATTGAGAGGAAAAGACCATCGCTCGTCCGCGGCTGCCACTCATAAGGAAGACAATCAATAAATAAATCATGCTCCGACTTCATCACATAACAGTTCACCATACGTGCATGCTACGGGAATCACAAACTTTAACACAAGTATTCTTTAAATTCAGAACTACTCAACTAGCATGACTTTAATATTATCGCCTCCATATCTCAAAACAATTATCATGCTTCAATCTTTTCTTAGTATTCAATACACTCCAAAGAAAGTTCACCACCGTGCATATTATTATTAAGCAAATTACCATGCTATTAAGAGACTCTCAAAATAATTTAAGTGAAGCATGAGAGATCAATAGTTTTTTTAAAACAAATCCACCACCGTGCTCTAAAAGATCTAAGTGAAGCACATAGAGCAAAATTATAACGCTCAAAAGATATATGTGAAGCACATAGAGCAAAACTACTTAGCTCAAAAAGATATAAGTGAAGCACATAGAGCATTCTATCAAATTTTAATTCATGTATGGCTCTCTCAAAAGGTGTGTACATCAAGGATGATTGTGGCATACTAAAACACAAAGACACAAATAATACAAGACGCTCCAAGCAAAACACATATCATGTTGGTGAATAAAAATATAGCTCCAAGTAAATTACCGATGGAAGTGGACGAAAGAGGGGATGCCTTCCGGGGCATCCCCAAGCTTTGACTTTTTGGTATCCTTGGATTATCTTGGGGGTTCCATGGGCATCCCCAAGCTTAGGCTCTTTCCACTCCTTGTTCCATTATCCATCAAAAGAATTCACCCAAAACATGAAAACTTCACAACACAAAACTTAAAGTAGAAAACTCGTGAGCTCCGTTAGCGAAAGAAAAAAAACACCACTCAAGGTACTGTAATGAACTCATTCTTTATTTATATTGGTGTTAAACCTACTGTATTCCAACTTCTCTATGGATTATAAACTATTTTACTAACCATATATTCATCAAAATAAGCAAACAACACACGAAAAACAGAATCTGTCAAAAAAACAGAATAGTCTGTAGTAATCTGTATCTAGCGCAATATATGGAACCCCAAAAATTCTAAAATAGATTTCTGGATGTGAGGAATTTATCTATTAATCATATGCAAAAAGATTTAACTAAATATCACTCTTCAAATAAAAATGACAGCAGTTCTCGTGAGCGCTAAAGTTTCTGTTTTTTACAGCAAGTTCAACAAGACTTTCCCCAAGTCTTCCCAACGGTTCTACTTGGCACAAACACTAATTAAACCCAAAAAACACAAACAAAAAAGAGCCTAAATAATTTATTTATTACTAAGCAGGAGCAAAAATCACGGAATAAAAATAAAATTGGGTTGCCTCCCAACAAGCGCTATCATTTAACGCCCCTAGCTAGGCATAAAAGCGAGGATAGATCTAGGTATTGTCATCTTTGGTAGGCAATCCATAAGTGGCTCTCATGATAGTTTCATATGGCAATTTTATTTTCTTTATTGGAAAGTGTTCCATGCCCTTTTTTAATGGAAATTGAAATCTAATATTCCCTTCCTTCATATCAATAATCACACCAACTGTTCTAAGGAAAGGTCTACCAAGAATAATAGGGAAAGAAGGATTGCAATCTATATCAAGAACAATGAAATCTACGGGCACATAATTCCTATTTGCAACAATAAGAACATCATTAATCCTTCCCATAGGTTTCTTCATAGTAGAATCCGCAAGATGTAAGTTTAGAGAGCAATCATCAAAATTACGGAAATCTAGCAAATCACACAAAGTCTTGGGAATAGTAGAGACACTAGCAGCCAAATCACACAAAGCATAAAACTCATGATCTTGAATTTTAATTTTAATAGTTGGTTCCACTCACTATAGAGTTTTCTAGGGATAGAAACTTTCAAATCAAGTTTTTCTTCATAAGATTGCATCAAGGCATCAACAATATGTTCGGTGAAGGCTTTATGTTGACTATAAGCATTTGGAGAATTTAGCACGGATTGCAATAAGGAAATACAATCAATTAAAGAACAAATTTCATAATTAAATTCCTTGAAATCCAATATAGTGGGTTTAGCAACATCTAGGTTTTTATTTCTTTCAATCCCACTTTCATCAATTTCATCATAAAGATCTAAATATTACGAATTTTTAGAACGCCTTCTAGGTAAAGGAAGATCATATTCAGTTTCATCAAGATTCATATTGCAAAACAAAGATTTAATAGGATACACATCAATAACTTTTAGATCTTCATCTTGATTTTCATAGGAATTGGAAGAACACGCTTTAATAAAGGCATCTTTGGAAGCACGCATCCTTGCGGTTCTTTCCTTGCACTCATCAATGGAAATTCTCATGGCTTTGAGAGACTCATTGATATCATGCTTAGGAGGAATAGATCTAAGCTTTAAAGAATCAATCTTGAGAGAAATTCTATCAACGTTCCTAGCCAAATCATCAACTTTAAGCAATTTCTCTTCAATCAAAGCATTAAAATTATTTTGTGAATTCATAAACTCTTTAACACTATTCTCAAATTCAGAGGGCATCTTATTATAATTTCCATAAGAGTTGTGTAGGAATTCCCATAATTATTAGAAGGATTACTAGGATATGTCCTAGGATTAAAATTCCCTCTATAAGCGTTGTTACCAAACTTATTCCTACCAACAAAATTCACATCCATAGATTCATTGTTATTCTCAATGAAAGTACACAAAGGCATATCATTAGGATCAGAGGAAACACTCTTATTAGCAAATAATTTCATAAGTTCATACATCTTTCCACTCAAAACATTGATTTCTTCTATCGCATGCACTTTTTTATTAGAAGATCTTTCAGTATGCCATTGAGAATAATTAACCATAATATTGTCTAGGAGTTTAGTAGCATCTCCTAAAGTGATTTCCATAAAAGTGCCTCCCGCGGCCGAATCTAAAAGATTTCTAGAAGCAAAATTCAATCCGGCATAAAAAGTTTGTATAATCATCCACAAATTCAAACCATGAGTAGGGCAATTACGTATGATTAATTTCATTCTCTCCCAAGCTTGTGCAACATGTTCATGATCAAGTTGCTTAAAATTCTTAATATTTTTTCTAAGAGAGATGATCTTAGCAGGAGGGAAATACTTAGAGATAAAAGCATCTTTGCACTTGTTCCAAGAATCAATACTATTTTTAGGCAAAGACGAAAACCAAGCTTTAGCATGATCTCTAAGCGCAAAAGGAAATAGCTTCAATTTAACGACATCATTATCAACATCTTTTTTCTTTTGCATATCACATAAATCAACGAAGCTATTCAGATGAGTAGCGGCATCTTCACTAGGAAGGCCGGCGAATTGATCTTTCATAACAAGATTCAACAAAGCAGTATTAATTTCACAAGATTCAGCATCGGTAAGAGGAGCAATCGGAGTGCTAATAAAATCATTGTTGTTGGTATTGGTGAAGTCACACAATTTAGTATTATCTTGAGCCATCGCAACAAACAAGCAAACTAGCACACGAGCAGACAAGAGCAAACGGACATAAGAGGCAAATAGAGACGGAGGATAGAGAGAGAGAGGGCGAATAAAACGGCGAGGGTGAAGTGGGGGAGAGGAAAACGAGAGGCAAATGGCAAATAATGTAATGCGAGAGATAGGGATTATGATGGGTACTTGGTATGTTGAGTTTTTGCGTAGACTCCCCGGCAACGGCGCCAGAAATCCTTCTTGCTACCTCTTGAGCTTGCGTTGGTTTTCCCCGAAGAGGAAGGGATGATGCAGCAGAGTAGCATAAGTATTTCCCTCAGTTTTTGAGAACCAAGGTATCAATCCAGTAGGAGGCCACGCTCAAGTCTCTCGTACCTGCACAAAACGATAGCTACTCGCAACCAACGCGATTAGGGGTTGTCAATCCCTTCATGGTCACTTACGAGAGTGAGATCTGATAGATATAATATTTTTTGGTATTTTTGGTATAAAGATGCAAAGTAAAAAGTAAAAGGCAAAGTAAAAAATCAAAGCAAGATTAAAGTGATGGAGATTGATCTGATGAGAATAGACCCCGGGGCCATTTTCACTAGTGGCTTCTCTCAAGAGCATAAGTATTCTATGGTGGGTGAACAAATTACTGTTGAGCAATTAACATGATTGAGCATAGTTATGAGAATATCTAGGCATGATCATGTATATAGGCATCACATCCGTGACAAGTAGACCGAAACGATTCTGCATCTACTACTATTACTCCACTCATCGACCGCTATCCAGCATGCATCTAGAGTATTAAGTTAAAAACAGAGTAACGCCCTAAGCAAGATGACATGATGTAGACAGATAAATTCATGCAATATGAAATAAACCCCATCTTGTTATCCTTGATGGCAACGATACAATACGTGCCTTGCTGCCACTTCTGTCATTGGGAAAGGACACCGCAAGATTGAACCCAAAGCAAAGCACTTCTCCCATGGCAAGAACTACCAATCTAGTTGGCCAAACCAAACGGATAATTCAAAGAGACATGCAAAGATAACCAATCATACATAAAAGAATTCAGAGAAGATTCAAATATTATTCATAGATAGACTTGATCATAAACCCACAATTCATCGGTCTCAACAAACACACCGCAAAAAGAAGATTACATCGAATAGATCTCCACAAGAGAGGGGGAGAACTTTGTATTGAGATCCAAAAAGAGAGAAGAAGCCATCTAGCTACTAACTATGGACCCGAAGGTCTAAGGTAAACTACTCACACTTCATCGGAGAGGCTATGATGATGTAGAAGCCCTCCGTGATGACGGCCCTCTCCGGCGGAGCTCCGGAACAGGCCCCAAGATGGGATCTCGTGGATACAGAAAGTTGCGGTGCTGGAATTAGGTTTTTGGCTCTGTATGTAATCATTTGGGGGTATGTATGTATATATAGGAGGAAGAAGTACGTCGGTGGAGCACAGAGGGGCCCACGAGGCAGGGGGCGCGCCCTAGGGGGGGGGCACCCCCACCCTCGTGACCGCCTCTCTGATGCCTTGGCGTAGGGTCCAAGTCTCCTGTATCACGTTCAGTGAGAATATCACGTTCCCGAAGGTTTCATTCCGTTTGGACTTCGTTTGATATTCCATTTCTTCGAAACACTGAAATAGGCAAAAAAAACAGCAATTCTGGGCTGGTCCTCTGGTTAATAGGTTAGTCCCAAAAATAATATAAAAGTGGAAAATAAAGCCCAATATAGTCCAAAACAGTAGATAATATAGCATGGAGCAATCAAAAATTATAGATAGGTTGGAGACGTATCATGGCCGACTGTGCTGCCGATGAGGCCTCATCGCCCCCTACTACTCCCACCGCTAGCTAGGCCCTGCGGTGACGGCAGCCTCACACCGTAGCCGAACCAGTGAAGCCTCGTACTCCTCTCCGCGTGGGCATCCACTGCCGCGTCTTCCCCGGCTCTGCGTCGTCCCCCTCCTAGGCCTCGCCGTCGTCCATCGCCTTGGTGCTCTTGGCGCGGTGTGGTCAATGTGGTCAACGACATTCCATCGGAAGAGTACTGTACATGGAGAGGCTAACAGCTGGGTCCACGGCCACAGCCTAGTTTTTTTTGTGATTTGCCAAGTAAGTCGCTTTGTCAGGCCTGTTGGGCTGCAAATCTTTCAAGATGAGGAGAGCTTTCATTCGGCTGGCCGAGAAAATGGCCCATCAGTAATGAGAAATGGGACGTACATTTTTAAAACACATCAAACCGGAAATTAGTTTCAAATATCTTTTTTTCATTTCAAGATTTGAAATTACATTAATTTTTTTGTGTGGATAATTTGTTGGATTTTATATTGATATACATTTATTTTTAAAATCAGTTTGAATGTGAGTCGAAATTTCAGGATTAAAAACAGTTTGGACTACACCGAAATATGCAAAATTTCGTATAATTTTTTAACCGTGGCCACAATATGGGTTGTAATGCTAACAAAAAGAATATGGGATCCAAAAAAACCTTAATAATTAGCAAATGGGCTGTAAATTATTAGAAATAATGGCAGATGGGCTGTATGATGTTTTCTGCAGATTTGACGCTTTCCTAAAAAAAGGTTGACGCAAAAGCAGTGATTATTGGATGGCCATCCAACGGCCGTCGTGCTTCTTCAATCTCTGCTCATCTTGCTCCAGCCGCTCAAACAGGCGCCGGCGGGACTGCCTACTCCCTCCTTCCCACGGCCGGCTCTGCTGCCGCGCAGGCCTCACTGCCCCACCATACTCCCATCGCTGGCCTAGCTATCCCTCTACTCACCCACACCTGCTGTTATTCTCCGGCGACGGCATACGAACCAGTAAACCCTTGTACAGTCGTACTCCCCTCCGTGTGGGAAACAACTGCCGAGTCTTCCCTACCTCCGTGTCGTTCCCTTCCTAGGCATCGCCATCGTCCACCGCTCTGGTGCTCTCGGCGTGGCCTGGTCAACATGGTCAATGACCGACATGCATCTGAAGTGGACTTTACGTGGAGAGGCCGACAGCTGGGTCCATGGCCACACGCAAGGAAATGCCTCCTTATTACGCACAAAATAATGATTCCCCCTCCTGACATCAGGGACCCACCGAAAGGGCCTCTGTATTTCGCAAAAAAAACGTTACCGCCGTTGAAAGCTCGGACCCACCAGCTATATCTTCGCACTCAAGGAAGTGCCTCCTTATTACGCACCAAAAAATGAATACTCCCCCTGTTAGCTAGGACCCAGTATAGTGGCAGGCTGACTTGTGGGCCTACTAAGTTGACGGGGACGGAGGGCTTTGTCAACTTAGTCAATATGCAGGATTCTAGCTCCAGTGATCGTACGATGTCCATCCAACGGCCGTAGTGCTTCTTCAACCTCTGGTCTTCTTGCTCCAGCCGCCCAAACCAGCGCCGGTCATGCCTCATGCTCCTGCCTCCCGTGGCCGGCTGCGATGCGGCGGAGGCCTCACCGCCCCCTACTACTCCCACCGCTGGCCAGGCCATCCCTCTACTCACCCACACCCCATGTTATTCTGTGGCGATGGCAGCCTCACACCATAGCGAACTAGTGAACCCTCGTACGCCTCTACGCGTGGGCATCCACTGCCGCGTCTTCCCCGTCTCCGCGTCATCCCCTTCCTAGGCCTCGCCGTCGTCCACCACCCTGGTGCTCTCGGCGTGGCGTGGTCAACGTGGTCAAGGAACGGCTTCCATCGGACGTGGACTATACGTGGAGAGGCTGACAGCTGGGTCCACGGGCGCAGCAAGCAAGTGCCTCCTTATTATGTTCAGAATAATTATTCCTCCACCTGATAGCAGGACCCACCAGACGGGCCACCGTATTTCGCCCCCTGACTGCTGGGACCTACCAGCTACATCTTCGCATGCAAGGAAGTGCCTGACAGTCGGGACCCACCTGGTCGAAGCGTACGTAGCGTTGTCATTCTGGTCGCGAACGTGTACGTACATATATACTGGTCGATGTAGAGGCACGCACGTGTCGTAGTAGAGGCGGCCACGGTGCAAGAAAGAAAATACGGCCATGTATGTGTACATACGGGCGGGGTCTCGAACGCCTACTCACGCATACGTATGGCCAGGGCTCGTGTACATGGCTGGGTCGGAACGGAGAAACAGCGTCGTCGTCGTGTTCATGGGGAGGCAACGGAATGCGTCGTGTTCATGGGGAGGCAACGGAATGCGTCGTGTTCATGGGGAGGCAATGGAATGCGTCGTGTTGATCGGGAGGGCTTGGATGGAACAGGCGATGGAAACGAGGCCTCGCATACCGCAGAACGGAGGAAATGGCCTTGTGTTCGACCGGCCACGTTCGAAATGGGATCCTGTTCATCGGGAGGGGTGTGGCATACCGCAAAACTGAGGAAACGGACCTCCTACAGTCAAAACGGGGGTCCTGTTGATCGGGAGGGGTGTGGCGTACCGCAAAACGGAGGAAACAGACTTGTGTTGGAGCGCTACGGTCGAAACCGGGGTCCTGTTCATCGGGAGGGGTGTGGCGTACCGCAAAACAGGACTCCACGGGATACTGTTCATCTCCACCGTTGACCTCCTCCAGCCTCCACGGGCTCCTGTTCATCCACCGTCAACCTCCTCCAGCCTCCACCTGCGATTGTTCATCCACAGGCTCCTATTCATCCAGCCTCCACCGCGCGCTACTCCACCGACTACCGTTCAACCAGCCCTCTCCACGGGCTCCTGTTCAACCACCACTCCATGGGCTATTGTTCATCCTGCCCTCCACCGTCTACTGTTCATCCTGCCCACCACGGGGTGGTCCTGTTCATCCAGCCCTCCACGGGGTCCTATTCATCCAGCCCAAACCGGCTCAATCGATCAGGGTCATGTTCATCCAGAGGCAACACCACGCGGTCCTGTTCATCCACCCGCACCGGGAACTGTTCATCCAAACCCCCCTGCAACACTCACTGTTCATCCAGAGGCAGCATCGATCGGCTTCGGTTAGCAGCAGTAGCGAAGGAATCGCTCGATCGGGTTCAATTAACAGCCATCGATCGATCGCTCGGGTTCAGTAACGCGTAGCCTGCAGTGCAATCGCTCGGGTTCAGTTAGAGCCCAACGCCTCGCTCAGGTTCAGTTAGAGCCAACGCCTCGCACACATGCGCGTACGTGTACGAGAGAAACGCACATCGCTCGGCCCCCGACCTCCCACCGTAACCGGGAACTCCCCGAAATTTTCCTCGCCCTCGCTTCTACCACAGTTTTTTCCATCATGGATGGCCCAAAGAATGTCATGCAGCTATGTCTCCGGCCCGCCCAGGACGAAAAGCCCATTTTCTGTCATGATTTTTTGTCATAGAAGTAGGAGCCCACCACATCTATGATGATACCGGGTTTTGTCACAATTATCGTCATAGAAGTGTCATATGTATGACAGAAAAAATTTTGTTCGGCCCAAAATGTCACGGATGTGTCTTTTTTTGTAGTGAGGGCATGTCGGCAGCGCATTAAATGCGTTTTTCCTACGGTGCCAGGAGATAGACTCGATTACGGTATAGCTTTCCACCTCATGTGTGCCACTGTAGCAGCCCCTTTAACTATAAAAGGAGGCCCGCGGCATACTGAGAGAGGATTCGGATCTTTTGGACCCTGCATGCCTTGTAGCTAGTTCAAGAAAACCAGATAAACAGAAACTAGCAGGAGTAGGGTATTACGCATCACTTGCGGCCCGAACCTGGATAATCCCGCCACGTTGATATCTCAATCCCGCTCTTTCCACAGCCCCGCGCCCGCCAACCATAGAAAAAAGGGATTCCTCGTAATCCCGTAGGTGTCGTTTCCCCCGACATTAGACCAATTCTTCCTGGAACTATTAACAGTCTTTTGCAAAATTAATTTTATTTCTCTATTGCTAAGTTCAACTTGACCACAAGACTGAGGATTATAGGGTGATGCAATTGTATGGTTAACATCATACTTGGCAAGCATTTTACAGAAAGCACCATGAATAAAGTGTGAACCACCATCAGTCATTAAATATCTAGGGACTCCAAACCTTGGGATAATAACTTCCTTAAGCATTTTGATAGAGGTGTAGTGATCAGCACTACTAGTTGGAATAGCTTCTACCCATTTAGGAACATAATTAACAGCAACCAAAATATGTGTATACCCATTAGAGGAAGGAAAAGGTCCCATATAATTAAATCCCCAAACATCAAATGGTTCAACATAAAGTGAGTAATGCATAGGCATTCTTGATGCTTACCGATATTACCTATTCATCACAAGATAAGACAAGCTTACGTGCACCCTTGAAGAGAGTAGGCCAATAAAATCCAGATTGCAATACCTTGTGAGTGGTTCTATCTCGAGCATGATGTCCTGCATAAGCTTTGGAGTGACATTTCTGTAGGATTTGTCCCTGTTCATGCTCAGGTACACAACATTTAATAATACCATCTACTCCTTTATAAAGATGTGGGTCATCCCAAAAGTAATGACTTAAATCATAGAAGAATTTTTTCTTTTGTTGGTATGTAAAGCTAGGTGGTAAATATTTAGCAACAATGTAATTAGCATAATCAGCATACCAAGGAGTATTATGAGCAACATTTATTGCAGCAAACTACTCATCAGGAAAACTATCATCAATAGGTAGCAAATTTTCAAGCCTAGACAAATTATCAGCTACTGGGTTCTTAGCTCCTTTTCTATCAATGATATGTGAATCAAATTCTTGTAACAAGAGAACCCATCCAATGAGTCTAGGTTTAGAATCTTTCTTTTCCATAAGATCTTTAATAGCAGCATGGTCTGTGTGAATAGTTACTTTGGAATCAACAATATAATGTCTAAATTTATCACAAGCAAACACAACTGCTAAGAATTCTTTTTCAGTAGTAGCTTAATTTCTTTGAGCACTGTCTAGAGTTTTACTAGCATAATGAATAACATTCAGTTTCTTATGAATCTTTATCCTAGAATAGCACCAACAACATAATCACTAGCATCACACATAATTTCAAAAGGCAAGTTCCAATCTGGTGGTTGAACAATAAGTGCAGAAATTAAGGCTTTCTTCAAAGTTTCAAAGGCTTCTAAACAATCATCATCAAAAACAAAAGGGATGTCCTTTTGCAAAAGATTTGTAGGAGGCCTAAAATTTCTAGAAAAGTCTTTGATAAATCTCCTATAGAAAGCAGCATGACCTAAGAAACTATGAATACCTTTTATATATTTAGGATATGGCATTTTCTCAATTGCATCAACCTTAGCTTGGTCCACTTCAATACCTCTTTTAGAAATTTTATGACCCAAGACAATGCCTTCATTAACCATAAAGTGGCACTTCTCCCAATTCAAGGCAAGATTTGTTTGCTAACATCTCTGCAAAACTCGATCAAGATTGCTTAAACAATCATCAAAAGACTTCCCATGAATAGATAAATCATCCATGAAAACCTCAACAATCTTTTCACAAAAGTCATAGAATATAGCATTCGTACATCTTTGAAAGGTAGCAGGTGTATTACATAAATCGAAAGGCATACGTCTATAAGCATAGGTTCCAAAGGGACAAGTAAAAGTGGTCTTTTCATGATCAGGTTGAGAAACAGGTATTTGTGAAAAACCAGAATATCCATCAAGGAAGCAAAAGTGTGCGTGCTTAGATAATATTTCAAGAATTTGATGAATAAAAGGCAGAGTGTAATGATCTTTTCTAGTTGCTTTGTTTAATTTTCTAAAATCAATTACCATTCTATAGCCTGTAACAATTCTTTGTGGAATAAGTTCATTCTTATCATTAGGAAAAACAGTTATACCTCCTTTCTTAGGGATACAATGAACATGACTTACCCTTCTACTATCAGCTATAGGATAGATTATACCAGCTTCTAAAAGCTTTAAGATTTCTGTTCTTACCACTTCCTTCATCATCGGATTTAACCAACGTTGGTGATCAACAACGGGTTTAGCATCAGGTTCCATATTAATTTTGTGCTGACATAGAGTGGGACTAATGCCCTTTAAATCATCAAGAGTATATCCAATAGCATCTTGGTGCTTCCTTAGAACTTTCAATAGTCTTTCTTCTTCATGTTCTGGAAGGTTAGCACTAATAATAACAGGATATATCTTCTTTTCATCGAGATAAGCATATTTCAAAGTGTCTGCCAATTGTTTTAATTCGAACACAGGATCACCTTTAGGTGGAGGAGGACCTCCTAGACTTTCAATAGGCAAGTTGTGTTTAAGTAGAGGACGTTGTTCAAAGAAAATCTTATCTATTTCAATTCTTTCATGCATATGAAAATCATTTTCATGGTCTAGCAAGTATTGTTCTAAAGGATCGGTAGGTGGTACAACAATAGAAGCAATACCAATTAATTCATCCTTACTAGGCAATTACTTTTCATGAAGCTTTCTACTAAACTTGGAAAAATTAAACTCAGAGACTCATCACCAAAACTAACACCGACAGTTTGTTTCTTGCAATCTATCTTAGCATTAACGGTGTTCAAGAAAGGTCTACCAAAGATAATGGGACAAAAGTCATCTTGTGGGGAACCAAGAACAAGAAAATTAGTAGGGTATTTTATTTTCCCACATAAGACTCCACATCTCTAACAATCCCAATTGGTGATATAGTGTCTCTATTAGCAAGTTTAATAGTAACGTCTATGTCTTATATTTCTGCTGGTGATATGTCTTTCATAATTTCTTGATATAAGGTGTAAGGAATAGCACGCACACTAGCACCTATGTCACATAAACCATAATAACAATGATCTCCTATTTTAACTGAGATGACGGGCATACCAATAACATGTCTATTTTTATCCTTTTATCAGGTTTGGCAATTCTAGTAGCTTCTTCACAGAAGTAAATAACATGCCCATCCATATTTTCTTCCAAGAGATCTTTAACCATAGCAATACTAGGTTCAACTATAATTTGTCCATCAGGTTTAGGTTTTAATATAGCTTTTGTTAACCACAGTTGAAACTTTAGCATGTTTATTTATCCAAACAGGGAAAGGTGGTTTCTGAATATAAGTAGAAGGAACAATTGGATCAACATTATAAAGTATAGTCTCTTATTTAACTGGTATCGGTTCTTTGATTTCTTATTTAATAGGTGGGTGATACTTAAACCACTTCTCTTTAGGGAGTTCACCATGATTCACAAAAGGAGGCTACTATCTCAGAGTCAAGTCCATATTTAGTTTTAAACTTTTAAAAAGCGTCGGTATCCATAAAAGATTTAACACAATCATACTTAAGTTTAATACCTGACTCTTTACCTTGGCTGAGTTCGCAATCTTCAGAGATGCGTTTAATTCTTTCCAAAAGATCCCACCGGAATTCAATAGTCTTCTTTATAAAAGAACCAGCACAAGAAGTATCAAGCATGGTTTGATCATTACGAGAAAGTCGAGCATAAAAATTCTACATAATAATTTCTCTTGAGAGATCACGATTGGGGCATGAATATAACATTGACTTAAGCCTCCCCCAAGCTAGAGCGATACTTTCTCCTTCACGAGGCCAAAAATTATATATATAATTCCGATCACGACGAACTAGATGCATAGGATAATTTTTTTGGTGGAACTCCAATTTCAATCGATTCCAATTCCAAGATCCAATATCATCGCATAGCCTATACCATACTAATGCCTTTCCCTTCAAAGATAAAGGGAAAACCTTTTTCATAACTTCAACCCTAGGTAAACCTGCAAAGTTAAACAATCCATAAAATTGTTCTACATATATCAAGTGCATATCATGATGTTCGGTGTCGGATTTCGGGTTCCGGCAGACCCTTGAGGTTCGAACACTGGGGTGCGCGTGGAGATTTTGCCTCCTACCTACCTGCACCCCTCCGCCTCGCTAAGATCTAAACTGTGGAAAGAACAACACGAGAGACAAAGGGTTTATACTGGTTCGGGCCACCGTTGTGTTGTAATACCCTACTCCAGTGTGTGGCATGGTGGATTGCCTCTGGGTCTGATGATGATGAACAATACAAGGAAGAACAGCATCGCGAGGGTCTGCTCTTGGCTGGGGCGATGAACTGCTGGGAGGAGTTCAGTCACCCTTATCTATCTCTCTCTCTGATTGACGATGCCCCTCTCTGATTCTCCTTGATTCTCCTGTGGGGGGCTGGTCCTATTTATAGAGGCCCTGGTCCTCTTCCCAAATATCGAGCGGGAAGGGAGCCAACAATGGCGGGGTAATTTGAAGGGGGACAACTAGTACAAGCTATCCTGACAAAAGTAGTCTTCGCCTGCACAAAGCTCTGGTGGTGACGCCGTCTTGGGCTCCACAATGACCTCTGTCTTGCAGTCCTCCTGGTCCTGGTCTTGTTGCACCGAAATGGCAACCTTTGCCTGATGCCTCGGTACTCCGCGGCTGCGCTTGCCCCCTTTGCACCGAAGAGGAAAGGAGGACACTGCGCAGGCTGGCACCCGCCTGGCGCCTTTGGTCGTCATGGCTTGCGTCACGGGCACCTCATGATGTACCCCGCCTTGATCTCTCCGCCTCCTCGCGAGCCAGCCTGGTGAGGCCGTGCCTGAGGAAGCTCTGTGTCGTCCGCCCCGCGAGGCTTGGCCCCTCGCGAGGGTCTTGGGTCTGTGTTGGTGAAGATGGGCCGTGTTGGGCCCCCCTTTGAGCCACGCCGCAGGCAGGCAAGTCTGGGGACCCCCATTCCCAGAACGCCGACAGCAGCCCCCGGGCCCAAGGCGCGCCCGGACATGGCCGTGCAGGGAGGCGGAAGGGCAAGAGTGAAGCGCCGCGGGCCCTAACAGCCTGCGGCCTTGGGCACCGCGTGGCCGTTGATTGGACGTGGGCGTCTCCACTTCCCCATGGCGCCTCGGCAACTGCACGGACTGGACAAGTCCCTGCATGCAAAGTGGGTCATGATTACCTGCGATCATGGAGGTCGGCGGTTGGCCTCCGCCGGCCATAAGTACGGAACGGCGTGCGCCCTTCCAGTCCATCCCTCCTTGCTTCTCTTTCTTCCCGGTCCTTGCTCCGTCTTGCTGCGATGGCTCCGATCCGCCAGTTCTCGATGGCAGAGAAGGGAAAGGCTCCCCGAGAGGAACCTGACCCGCTCCCACCGAAGAAACGGCTCGTCCTCCGTGGCCCGGACGAGGGGGCCCATCAAGTGGTGTCGAGGCCTTGGTGCGAGTGGGCACCACCGGGGTTCCCGCTTCCCTTGTACGCCCACATCGAGGGCCCTCAAGGAGCTGATGCTGATCGCCACAGGCGGCGCTGCCGTCGGCGCTGACGGGTCACGAAGGGGTGGGTCGTCCCCCCTAGGGTCCACACCAAGGGCTCCTCCCGAGAGCTCGTGCTCCATGTCGCCATGCCTCCTAAGTCTTGGATTCGCCTTCCTCCCTTCTTCGCCTCCATCGTCCCGCAGGGAGAGCCCCTGGAGCTTTGGCTCCAGCACGCCGGCTGCAGCACCCTCGCGACCGGGGCAGAGGTTGCAGTCGTTGCCCCGGGCGAGATCTTCATGACTCGAGGCTGGAGCGAAATAGCCCGGGTTTGCAGGACAAGAGGCGCCTTCGCGATCCACTTGGAGTACGACGGTGCTTCGGTGATGTTCTTCAAGGTCTTCGATGTGAACGGGTGCCGGCTGGAGTGCTGCCCCGGGAGAGGTGGCTGGGACCCTGCTGCGGCGACGACTGGGCCCGCCGACCGCTCCCTTGGCGGCTCCTCAGGCGGCGGAGGCGTCGGAGGTTCCAGCGACTCCAGCGAGCTCTTCGCGACTCCGGAGACGAGCGACGACAGCTTCGAGCCCCCGAGCCGGCGCCGCTCCTGGAGCAGGGCGGGCTCGTCAGGCCACCGCCGACTCTGATCTGGATGGGGTTGGGGCCGGTGCTTGACGGCCCACTGTTGATGATGGCGTCTTCTGCAGGGGCGCGCGTAGTTAGTGTCCCTTTAGGATCTGTTCCCTGCGAGGAATCAAAGACGCGTCCCGTGGGGGCTTGTAAGGTGCCTGTGATCCTGTTTTGTTAATATAACCCTTGTCGTAGAATTGTGCGAGTTGCTCATTCCGTCTTAGCTCAGTCCTCCCTTTCGAACCTCACGAGGGCTTGGTGCTCTGCGCCGACAGGTCCCAGTCCCAAGGCGGCTTCAGCCGTCGCTGGTATGCCAGGTCGCGATGCCGTGGTCAAGGCCAGGAGGTGAGCGACCCGGAGTCCGGTAAGAGCCCCTGAGTCGCGATGCTTAGGAGGTCCCCTTTGGCGCTCAAGCAGCCGTCGTTTGGTGAGAAAGGGGAGCGGCGTCACTAACACGGGATTGCATTAGGTGTAGGGGTGGTGCCACGGTAGCTGGCGCTTCCGGGTGGTGACTTATCTCGAGAATCAGGGGTCGCTCTCTGGTGTGTCGCCGGGTCCGTGCATCGGCAGGCGCGAGGTTGCTCGGCGAGGTCCTTGTGTGTCCCTCCCCTCTCGCCTTTGCTCCCCTTTCTGCTCTACGTCCTCGGGTCCCGGCCCTCGAGCGAGTCTCAGCCGTCACTGGTATGCCAGGTCGCGATGCTGTGGACAAGGCTAGAGGGTGAGGGCTGGAGAGCCAGTAGGAGCCCTGAGTCGCGATGCTCAGGCACCCCCCCTTTAACGTGCAAGCGGTTCGCGCGGATGAGAGTGAAGGAGACACCGCAAGGGCCTCGCCTGATGCAGCTCCTTTAAGAGATCCTGTAGACTCATCAGAGAAAGAACGAGGGGTTGCCACGACAATTGACAGTCAGCCGATGGTTGCTTCCGAGGGGTAATGTGGTACTGAAGGCTTGACGAGGTGGTGCCATGCAGGGCTGCCGCGGCCAGAGCTCAGCCATCCAGGTTTGTCGGTGTTGCAGGGACGGACCCATGCACAAGCGTCGTGCCGTTTTGGAGCAGTTCCATCAGTTGGTGTCAGTTGAGCGGGCAGCTAGGTCAAACACATTAGCCGCGAAGGAGTGGATTCATTCAAATAGATGTTGGGAAGGCGGACATCACTGGATCAGGCCCGAGCGACTTGGGGATCATGCAGCCCGAGGGGCGCCCCCAACAAGGTAAGCTAACAACATGAAATAAAAGGGATACACGCCGCAGGGACGGACCCACGCGGCCTGGGAATAATGCAGCCCTGGGGGCGCTCCCAGCTGGAAGTGAAACTTGAAAGATGTCACTTGATCACGTTGAGGTCGAAGGGGTGTTGGTGTAGCAGACTCGGTGGGCTACGGAAGCTGATCCTCATGAGCCCCGAGGCCTGGGGGCCTCGGGAGGCTCCAGAGGTGCTGGCGGCTCCCCGCGGACCATCTCCATCTCCGCCAGGGCTGCGGAACGCCTGGCCTCTTGTGCCTCCATGATGCCCCTCATGAGGCCCTGGTACGTGGCAGCCGCGTTCGGCAAGCCACAAGGCATGCGAACGTAGCTGTGGGGTGGACCTCCGCAGTGCCCCACTCGCGAGGGCCAGAGGCGCTCCAGAGAGGCGACTCGGTTGAGCCCTGGTATGTTGATGCAGACGCACAGCCCACCATCCTCGCCTGGATGGGGAGCCACTGCTGGTGGGCGGCGGCCGCCTTTCATGACTCTTGACTCCTGTAGCTCCTGAATGGCCTTGCTGACGAACTCCTGAGGGTCTGGCTCTCCTTGCCTTACTCCTTCTTGAGGGAAACGTGCTTCGAAACACGCATCCATGTGGTGCCCAAGCGCCTCCCTCGTGACCCTGGCTAGGTCGGTGGCCCTCCACGGGAGAGCCCCCGAGCCCTGCCTGAGGAGGGCGCCGGGCGCGCTTCCCTATGCGATCGAAGGAGGTTCCCCCTGGGCAGGCACGGGCCCAGAGGGGCCTGCCTCCTGAGGGGCCGGGCCGGACAATGTCTTCTTCTTCTTGGGGGCGGTCTCGGAAAGCCTCCTGCTTCCGCGATCCGGGTCTTCCAGTGACGCGGCCTGAAAGGCTCATTCCAGGGAACAAACCGCGTCCTTCTCTTCACAGGGCACCGTGATGACTTCGCCACTTCCTGGCATCTTGAGGACGTTGTAGCCGTGGTGAGTTACGGCCATGAACTTGGCCGGCGCTGGGTACCCAAGGATGGTGTTGTACGGCAGGCGAATGTGAGCGACGTCGAAGTTGATGAGCTCGGTGCGGTAGTTGTCGCGTGCCCCGAAGGTGACAGGGAGGTGGACCTGCCCAATCGGGACCATGGAGCCGTCGGTGATTCCGGAGAAAGGCTTGGTTGGCTGAAGCTGGCTGTAGGGCACTTGGAGATTGTTGAATGATTCCACGGACAGGACGTTGAGCCCTGCCCCGCCATCGATGAGGGTCCTGGTGACCACCACGTTGCTGATGATTGGGGAAAAAGCATTGGGAGTACTCCGGCTGTAGCCGCACACTTGAGCTGATCTGCTGAGCTGAACGTGATGGCGCATGCCGACCACCTGAGAGGGCGCGTGGCTTCAAGCCTGGGGAGGACTGCATTCACTTCACGGGCAAACTGCTTGAAGATGCGTTGAGAGGCTGGGGCCTGAGCCCCGCCCAGGATGTAGGCGATCGCGCGCGGCTCCTGGAAGCCCCCAGTCCCCTCGTCTTGGTGGCGGTCCTCGTTTCTCCTTGGCTGCGGCGGCAGCGGAGGGAGGCCTGCGTTGCCATGCGGGCGATCCTCGCGTGGCTGATCCCTCCAGTCTCCCTCGCGAGGTAGGTCTTGCCAGCGATCCTCGCGAGGTTGATCGCGCCACCCTTGGCACGGGCCATGGTCTTCCCAGCGTCCTGCGTTCCTTCCTCCTCCTCGACCGTAGCCCTGGTCACCACGGTCGGGGCGACGGCCGATCCTTCCTTCTCGCACGGCTCGGAGCTCTTGACATTCATTGGTGTTGTAGGTGTGGAGGTCGTGGTACACACAGTACCGGCTGCCCTTGGAAGGTTCGGGCTGATCTCTGTCCCGCTTGGTGTCCGGTTCTGCCGCGAGCACGGCAGCCCCCTTGCGCTTCACATCCTTGGCCTTGGGCTTCTTCTCATCTGGGTCTGCGGCAGGCAGCTCGAGGAGGGAGAGATGCCCTTCCTCAGCCCTGGCGCACTTGGTTGCCAAGTTCAACAGCTCCAAGGAAGTGCACAGGTCTTCATGCATCGCCAGCTCCTCCTTCATCTTGACATCGCGCACGCCGTCGGAGAAGGCTGAGATGATGGCCTCCTCAGTCACCTTGGGAATCTTGAGGCGTGCGTTGTTGAAGCGCTGGATGTACTTCTGCAGGGTCTCCCCGGGTTGTTGCTTGATGCGGCGCATGTCGCTCACGGCGGGTGGCCGGTCGCGAGTACCTTGGAAGTTGGCGATGAAGCGGGTGCGCATCTCGTCCCAGGAGGAGATCGTGCCTGGAGCCAGGTTCAGGAGCCAGGTGCGGGCCCCGTCCTTGAGCGCCATGGGAAACCAGTTCGCCATGACCTTCTCGTCTCCGTTGGTAGCTTCGATGCCCAACTCGTAGAGCTGGAGGAACTCCGCAGGGTCAGCCGTGCCGTCGTAACGAGGAGGCAGGTCCGGCTTGAACTTGCTGGGCCACGCGACGCTGCGTAGTTCGGTGGTGAAGGCACGGCAGCCTGATGTGGCCACGGGAGGCCTTGGGTGACGGAGAGCTTGGTCTTGCATGTCCCCACGCGCTGCAGCTGGGTCTTGACGTGCGGGAGCAGGAGCATGGTCGTGACGTGCTGGAGCAGGGAGCGCCCGGGCAGCTTCTTGTGGGCGAGGGACTTCCTGGTAGCTCTGCTCTTGCTGCGCTGGCACCTGACGGAGCGGGTTCCACCCAGGGGCCACGCGCCTTGGAGCCATGGCGCCTTCTTGTGGAGGAGGTGGCCGGGGCGCCGCCGGAGCTTCGTCGCCCGCGCGGGGCGGGGTGCGGTGCAGCAGAACAAACGGCGCAGGAGAGCCCCCTATGGCGCGGACGAGCTCGGCGACGCGGTCGAGCCATTCTTCGTAGACGTCGTCGACGGACGGTAGCGCAGCATCTCGTTTGCCGCGATGAGCTGAGCTCGAGCCTCCATGGGTGCGTGGAGCGCGCGGGACGAAGAACCAGCTGGGGTGAGCGAGGGAGTTGCGGTGCGGCCGTCTTGCCGCACGGACGGATGCTGAGACGATGCTTGCTTCTCGTCCCCCGCCGGGCCGGTCGCGGCGTTGATGGCAGGTGACGGGGAACGGCGAGGACGCCCGCCTATAGGAGCCGTCTGGGCGATGTGGGAAGCGAGAGCGGCCCGACGCTTGGTGCGGGCCCGACGAGCGTCAGACATGGGCGCGATGGTCGGAGGAGAACGGGGTGGTGGAAGATGAATTCCGGCGCACCCCTACCTGGCGCGCCAAATGTCGGATTTCGGGTTCTGGTAGACCCTTGAGGTTCGAACACAGGGGTGCGCGTGGAGATTTCGCGTCCTACCTACCTGCACCCCTCCGCCTCGCTAAGATCTAAGCTATGGAAAGAACAACAAGAGAGACACAGGGTTTATACTGGTTTGGGCCACCGTTGTGGTGTAATACCCTACTCCAGTGTGTGGCGTGGTGGATTGCCTCTAGGGCTGATGATGATGAACAATACAAGGAAGAACAGCCTCGCGAGGGTCTACTCTTGGCTGGGGCGATGAACTGCTGGGAGGAGTTCAGTCACCCTTCTCTCTCTCTCTCTGATTGACGATGCCCCTCTCTGATTCTCCTTGATTCTCCTATGGGGGGCTGGTCCTATTTATAGAGGCCCTGGTCCTCTTCCCAAATATCGAACGGGAAGGGAGCCAACAATGACGGGGTAATTTGAAGGGGGACAGCTAGTACCAGCTATCCTGACAAAAGTAGTCTTCGCCTGCACAAAGCTTTGGTGGTGACGCCGTCTTGGGCTCCACAATGACCTCCGTCTTGCAGTCCTCCTGGTCCTGGTCTTGTTGCACCGAAATGGAAACCTTTGCCTGATGCCTCGGTACTCTGCGGTCATGCTTGCCCCCTTTGCACCGAAGAGGAAAGGAGGACACTGCGCGGGCTGGCACCCGTCTGGCGCCTTTGGTCGTCATGGCTTGCGTCACGGGCACCTTGTGAGGTACCCCGCCTTGATCTCTCTGTCTCCTCGCGATCCAGCCTGGTGAGGCCATGCCTGAGGAAGCTCCATGTCATCCGCCCCACGAGGCTTGGCCCCTCGCGAGGGTCTTGGGTCTGTGTTGGTGAATATGGGCCGTGCTGGACCCCCTTTGAGCCACGCCGCAGGCTGCAGGCAGGCAAGTCTGGGGACCCCCGTTCCCAGAACGCCGACATTGGGTTCCATCTCCTGCATAAGGAGTAGCTAGTAGTTGTTCTATCATACCTGAAGGAATTTCATATTCAATATTTTCAGTAGCTGCAGTAGGTTGAGGGGTAGCTAATTCTGGTTCTGGACAAGGTGAAGATACCCCTAACAAACCCCTCAAAGGATTTTTTTTTTCCATAGTAACAAGTGACAATAAATTTCAGCACACTATATAAATGTTTCCTTACCAAAGGCGCTTCAATCCCCGACAACAAGGCCATAAAATAGCCTTGATGACCCACAAGTATCAGGGATCAATTGTAGCTATTTTCGATAAGTAAGAGTGTTGAACCCAACGAGGAGCAGAAGATAATGACAAGTGGTTTTCAGCAAGGTAATGTTTGCAAGTGCTGAAATTGTAAGTAGCAGAGTAGTTTGATAGCAAGATAATTTGTAACGAGCAAGTAACGATAGTAGTAGCAAAAGTGCAGCAAGGTAGACCAATCCTTTTGAGGCAAAGGACAGGCCAAAACAGTCTCTTATGATAAGCAAAGTGTTCTTAAGGGTACACGGGAATTTCATCTAGTCACTTTCATTATGATGGTTCGATTTGTGTTCGCTACTTTGGTAATTTGATATGTGGGTGGACCGGTGCTTAGGTGTTGTTCTTAGTTGCACAAACCTCCTACTTATGATTAACCCTCCCACAAGCATCTACAACTACGTTATTAAGAATAAATTCTAACCATAACATTAAACTTTTGGATCCAATCGGTCCCTTACTGAGTAGGGCAAAAGCTGGACTTTAAGCTTCTGTCACTCTCGCAACCCATCATCTAATTACTACTCCACAATGCTTTCCCTTAGGCCCAAATATGTTGAAGTGTCATGTAGTCGACGTTCACATGACACCACTAAGGGAATCACAATATACATACTATCAAAATATCAATGACATATCAAGTTCACATGATTACTTGCAACATGATTTCTCCCATGACCACAATAAGAAAAGTAACTACTCACAAATGATAAACATGCTCATGATCAAAGGAGTATTAAATAGCATATTAGATCTGAACATATAGCCTTCGACCAAATAAACCATATAGTAATAAACTACAAGATGTAATCAACACAACTAGTCACCCACAAGCATCAATCTATAGTTCCGGTAACAAGATTGAACAAAAGGGATGAACTAGGGTTTGACATGAGATGGTGCTGTTGAAGATGTTGATGGAGATTGCCCTCCCCAAGATGGGAGAGTTGTTGGTGAATATGATGACGATGATTTCCCCCTTCAGTAGGGAAGTTCCCCCGCCGGAATCGCTCCGCCGGAGGGCAAAAGTGTTCCTGCCCAAGTTCCGCCTCGAGGCAGCAGCGCCCCATCTCGAAAGTCCTCTCCTTATTTGTTAGGTCAAAATGACTTATATACGAGAAGATGGGCACCGGAGGTGGGCCTGGGTGAGCACAACCCACCAGGGCGCGCCTGGGCTCCCTAGCGCGCCCAGGTGGGTTGTGCCCACCTGGTGGGCCCCCTATGGTAGTTATTTGCTCCAATAATTCTTAATCATTCCATAAAAATTCTCCATGAAATTTTAGCTCATTTGGAGTTGTGCAGAATAGGTAGCCTGACGTAGCTTTTTCAGGTCTAGAATTCCAGCTGCCGGAATTCTCCCTCTTTGTGTATACCTTGCATATTATGAGTGAAAAGGCATTTGAATTAATCCAAAAAGCATTATTATGGATAAAACATTATAAATAACAGTAAGAAAACATGATGCAAAATGGACGTACCAATACACGTCGAGCGGGGGTGAGCTCGTGCAGACAACTCAACTTTTGGTACTTCTCGGTGGTGCAAATCTCGGAGTCGAACTCGTGTTGCGGGAGTCTAGAGTCATGCTCCGGATCCGGCCAACTATTGATAAACTAGTACATACTTAAAACTTATTATTGTACATGTTGAGGGAGTCCTGGACTAAGGTGTCCTCAGGCGTCCGGCCTGTTAGCCATGGGCCGGACTGATGGGCTGTGAAGATACAAAGACCGAAGATTCTACTAGTGTCCGGATGTGACTCTCCTGGGGGGGAGGGGGGTCATTCACTAGTAGAAAACAGGGCTATGGTCCCGGTTCGTCTGGACCTTTTGGTCCCGGTTGGTGGGACGAACCGGGACCAATGGGCCTCGCTCCTGGCCCACCACCATTGGTCCCGGTTGGTGGCCTGAACCGGGACCAAAGGCTCCCCTTTAGTCCCGGTTCTTGCCACAAACCGGGACCAATGAGGTGCCTATATATACCCTCGCCCGCGAGCAGAGCACTCCAGTGCTCTGTTTTTCTCTGGCCGGCAAGGGGAGGGGTTTGTGGTGCTCTAGCTCACCTCCTATGCACATGAGGTGTTCGATGGAATGCCCGAGCCACACTACTTAAACTTTCTCCTCTCGAAGCTCGACCTCCAAGCTCCATTTTCCTCGAGATTTGTCTAGATTTAGCGGTCCGTCACGCCCCGTCCCCGTCTTCACCGCCGTCGATCGCTGCGCTGATCTCATCACCGACACCACCGTGGTGAGCCTCTTGTTCTTATCTTCTTTCTGAAAGGAAAAATATTCTTACTTGTCTGTTTAGATAGATACTTGTATCATTTTCTTACATTTATTATTGCATCTTATATAGTGCGATGGTTTTGGTATCCGCCCCCGTCGGCCCTCGTCCTGTCTATGATTCGGATTTGGTATGTATATTATCTTCATAACTATTGGTTCATTTATTGTTTATGAAAATTATGCCGACCAACGTGACATAGATTTTATTTATCTAGGATGTATGTGAATCGGAAATGCCAACCAACCCTATTGTCGAGAGGTTAAATTTAGTTGAAGAAGAAAACAATTTGTTGAAGGAAAAAATAAAAAAAATTGAGGAGGAGAAGATGATATTGGAGTTGCATGTTGTGGATGTCGTCGATGATCACAAGATCAAGATGGATGCAATGCGCTTGAAGATTAGAAAGATTAGAAAATATGCCATTCATACCGAGGCTTGGTATCATTATGCCGTTGGATCAATTGTTACCTTGGTTGCGATTATGATCGCATTTGTTTTTGCATTGAAATGTTTTACATAGTTTCAATGTATGGTTTAATTAATTAGATGCTCTGGAGAGCTATATGTTGTTAGATGAGAACTATGTATGCACTTTGGTTTTAATGTGATGATGAACTTCTATTAATTTGGACACTTAATTATATATAATGCACGCAGATGAACCGGCAATGGATGTACGGTGACAGACACACCCGCGAGTACATTAAGGGCGTGCATGAGTTTCTCGATGCGGCTGAGGCAAACTAGCAGAATGGTTTTATGTGTTGTCCATGCACTGAATGTGGGAATACGAGGTCTTACTCTAACCGGAAAATCCTTCACTCCCACCTGCTTTACAAGGGTTTCATGCCACACTATAATGTTTGGACGAGGCACGGAGAAATAGGGGTTATGATGGAAGACGGCGAAGAAGAAGAGTACGATGACAACTATGTGCCCCCTGAATACGGTGATGCTGCAACGGGGGGAGCTGGTGAAGATCAAGAGGAACCAGACGATGTGCCCAATGATGCTGCCATGGGTGAAGCTGCTGAAGATAAAGAGGAACCAGACGATGTGCCCCATGATGATGATCTCCGCCGGGTCATTGTCGATGCAAGGACGCAATGCATTAGTCAAAAGGAGAAGTTGAAGTTCGATCGCATGTTAGAGGATCACAAAAAAGGGTTATACCCCAATTGCGAAGATGGCAACACAAAGCTCGGTACCATACTGGAATTGTTGCAGTGGAAGGCAGAGAATGCTGTGGCTGACAAAGGATTTGAGAAGCTACTGAAAATATTGAAGAAGAAGCTTCCAAACGATAACGAATTGCCCGACAGTACATACGCAGCAAAGAAGGTCGTATGCCCTCTAGGATTGGAGGTGGAGAAGATACATGCATGCCCTAATGACTGCATCCTCTACCGCGGTGCCTACAAGGATCTGAACGAATGCCCGGTATGCGGTGCGTTGCGGTATAAGATCAGACGAGATGACCCTGGTGATGTTGACGGCGAGCCCCTCAGGAAGAGGGTTCCTGCGAAGGTGATGTGGTATGCTCCTATAATACCACGGTTGAAACGTCTGTTCAGAAACGAAGAGCATGCCAAGTTGATGCGATGGCACAGTGAGAACCGAAAGAAAGATGGGAAGTTGAGAGCACCCGCTGACGGGTCGTGGTGGAGAAAAATCGAGAGAAAGTACTGGGATGAGTTTGCAAAGGACCCAAGGAATGTATGGTTTGCTTTAAGCGCGGATGGAATTAATCCTTTCGGGGAGCAGAGCAGCAATCACAGCACCTGGCCCGTGACTCTATGTATGTATAACCTTCCTCCTAGGATGTGCATGAAGCGGAAGTTCATTATGATGCCAGTTCTCATCCAAGGTTCTGGATTGAACCGGGACTAAAGGGTGGAGGTATTAGTACCGACACTTTAGTCCCGGTTCCTGAACCGGGACAAGGCCCTTACGAACCGGGACTATAGGCCCTTTTTCTACCAGTGATTCAGGATGGATTCAGCAATGAGCTATACTTTGGACATGCTAAAAAACATCAGGATAGATTGGAACTTGACAGGACGATTCAGATCCGTAGTACACCTACCTTCTGATGACCTTAGGCAAGTGCTCGGCGGCGACCGCCGTCGTGGTGGCGATACGAGCAAGAGTAGCCGCACCGAAACCATTAGCACCACTCGTCCACATTCCCCCAATGTCAGCACCATGTGAGGGAATTTGGAGGCTATGTAGGGATTTGGGGGAAATGGAGAAACTGTGGGGATAAGCTAACGGTCGGGAACTACTTATGGCACTATATGTTGTATACGGCACACTGTTTATACATGTCGTTTGTGTTAGGTATTACAACGTCACACACGATTTCTGCACCAAACCGTGTGAACACAACGTATGTTAGACACGGTTGCACTTACATTACCGTATGTGATGTACTACCATGTCCATATAATTGAGTTATAGTGATACCGTGTAAACAGCCGCTCTGTGGATATCCTTAAAAAAATAGCCGCTCTGCATATAGAGATGGCGGCGACGGCCTAGGCAGCGGCTACCGGAGAAGAGGTCAATCCTTGGTTGGTGGGCGGTGGCGGCCTCATAGGAGCTCAATCCTCGGTCTGCGGTGGGAGATAGGAGGAGCTCAAGTATCGAGGTCGGCGGCGTGATTCGAGCACATCCATGGCGGGATAGTGGAGGTCGAACTCCAAGCGGTAGCCGCACTAAGCTTTGCTCCTTGACCCTGCTGTCTCGGCGTGCCGCCGCATCGCGCTTCTCTGTCTGTTGGGTGGAGGTCACCGCGCGGCTAATCAATTAAGGTATTCTTTTCGTGAGTGGCTTAATTAAGGTATTCAATTCCTAAGGGCAGTGTTGTACTAGTACTATGCATGTAAATTGACTGGCCATTAATTTTTTTCATTGCACGTCTGGATAACATCATGGAGCGCCCTTAGTAATTATGAAAATAAAACCTTGTGATTTATGCATGCATCTTTGGGCAGCAGTTAATCCATGTATTAATGTTGTTGTATTGTTTTTAATTACCATTCGTGTGGTGGAGATGGAACGATCTCGATGGATGAAGAATCGGAAAACCGCAAATTTTATCAGTGGCGTGGCAGAGTTCATGAATTTTGCTGAAAGTATAAAGAGGAGAATTGGTGATGCGGATTACATCCTGTGTCCATTTACTGATTGTGCCAATACAGAGTCACATGAAGTTGCAGATGTCCAGTTGCACTTAGTTTCTAGGGGATTCATGGATGGATATACAAGTTGGACCAGACACGGTGAAGAGGACGTCATGGATGAAGATACCCAGGGCAGCGAGATGCCAAACCCTGATCAGTGTCACATGGATGTTGAATCTAACATCGGGGCAGAGGCGTGAAGCTACCAATGGAATACTGGAAAGCCGAAACACCCACTGGAAAACCAAGATGTCGACGCAGATGACGACGAACTTGATATGCCAGATTTTGCTGCAATGGTTGCAGATTTCGAGGGCCGAAAAAGGATATGATTGGGTACAAGGATATGCCAACCATTGATACGGACTCCAAGAAAGAATTGTATCCAGGTTGCAAAAAGAAATATTCCAAGTTGAGTGCCCCCCTGGCACTTCTCAGATTTAAAGCAGCAAACGGTCTATCAAACAAGGGCATCACAGAGATGTTAGGTCCTTTCAAAGAAATTCTTCCAGAATAAAATGTGCTCCCCAGAAGCACGAATGAAGCGAAGAAAATTGTTTGCCCATTGGAACTTGAAGTATAGAAGATACACGCTTGTGTGAACGATTGTATATTGTACTGTGGTGAGTACAATGATTTGCGTGCATGTCCCACATGCAAGCATGCATGATAGAAGCGCAGGCGAGCAAAGGACAAGTACAAATTGGACGACGAGATCAAGACAGGAATCCCGTTCAAGGTTGTTTGGTACTTGCCTTTAATTCCAAGGTTGAGGTGTTTGTTTGCAAACCCTAGAGAGGCAAAGAGGTTGCAGTGGCAACATGATGAGCGAATTGCGGATAAGTTTATGAGGCACCCGAAAGATGGGCTTAGTGGAATTAATCGACAACAAGTTTGAACACTTTGCCAAGGATCTAGAAGTATAAGGCTCGGGGAGTGTACTAACGGGATGAATCCTTTTGGCGATATGAGCAGCAATCACAGCACATGGCCGGCGCTTTTGTGCATATATAACCTAGCTCCTTGGTTGTGTATGAACAAAAAATACATTATGATTCAATGATTATCCAAGGCCAGAAGCAACCTGGAAATGACATTGACATTTACTTTCAACTACTGGTAGAAGAATTGCTGACATTGTGGATAGATGCGTTATGTGCCGACCAAACCCTGCCCACGATCTAAGTCGTGGTCTCGGATTGGCCAGAACCCAAACCCCACGGATCATACGTCTGCACCGTTGGATGCTCCCAGATCGAACGACGATCCTCATCCCTTTCGACAGCACATGCAGTTCCAATTGTAATTTTATTTTTATGCACAAAATGCACGCTATTCTCAAAAATGTCTTAGATATAGCTAACGATACCTGAAATGCGCCAGAAAATCAAACCCGTGGTATAATGGTGATTGCGTACCATGGAAATTTTTATGAGGCCTAACGATGAAGTTACTGGCCACAGGAGTTTGAATTGACACATCTCCTTTTGGAAACCATGACCCTTCATGTGAGATGCTCCAGTTTGGAAGGAGTGGTCATGAAAACTTGTGCCTAAATTTACCAATTTTTTTCCATGGGCTCATGAGAGCACGCCACGGGCACACATCGATGATGATGTCCGAACTCCATCTGAAAATCCTGTAACTAACATACCAACTAGGCCTACGCCAATGGCCTCACCTCACGGCCGAAATGTTTGAAACTTCTCCCCACTTCTTGAACAAACGGATGAAAACTCACAACGTGACGCATAAATGATCTGTACACCTTCTTTGCTAGGTTGACCATAAGGGGATATCATAGCTAGTATCATGCATGCCAACTAGGCAATTTTGATGAGCTGTCATAGAATTAAATGAAGAAAGAGAGGGTTAAGTATCATATCATGAAACCATATCATAATAAATTCTATGCTACTATGTGTCATGCATGACAATAAATAAAGTACTACACGATACTACTCTATGGTACTATGCATTAGAGCAAGTACAATAGAGTGACATAAGCAGGCTATAAGGAATAGAATAATATATATGTGCTTATTAGTTGGAGGAAAGAGAAGAGGAGAGAGAAGAGAAGCGGGCTCTTGGTTAGTAGAGACATCTGCAACATGAGACCCAAGACACTTTGTGAGGATGTAAGGTGGGCCAACTATTGATAAACTAGTACATACATAAAACTTATTATTGTACATGTTGAGGGAGTCCAGGACTAAGGGGTCCTCGGGCGTCCGGCCTGTTAGCCATGGGCCGGACTGATGGGCTGTGAAGATACAAAGACCAAAGATTCTACCTGTGTCCGGATGGGACTCTCCTTGGCATGGAAGGCAAGCTTGGTGACCAAATATGAAGATTCCTTTCACTGTAACTGAATTTATGTAACCCTAGATCCCTCCGGTGTCAATACAAATTGGAGGGCTAGATCCTTAGAGAAGAACAATCATAATTAGATAGGCTCGACTTCTAGGGTTTTAGCCATTATGATCTTGTGGTAGATCAACTCTTGTAACCCCATACTCATCAATATTAATCTAGCAGGACGTAAGGTTTTACCTCCATCGAGAGGGCTCGAACCTGGGTAAACATCGTTTTCCCTGTCTCCTGTTACCATCAACCTCAGACGCACAGTTCGGGACCCCCTACCCGAGATCCACCGGTTTTGACACCGACATTTGTGCTTTCATTGAGAGTTTCGTTGTGTCGTCACCAAGAAGTTATATGTCCCCGTCAATCATCCACAGAAACATTGTCCAGGGAGAAACCTTCCTCCCCGGACAGATCTTCGTGTTCGGCGGCTTCGCACTGCGGGCCAACTCGCTTGGACATCTAGAGCAAATCGATAGCTACGCCCCTGCCAATCAGGTCAGATTTGGAAGCTTGAACTACATCTTGGACATCTGCGGAGACTTGATCTTCGACGGATTCGAGACCACGGCAGTAGCCGCTCCCTGTCACAACGATGAACATGACTTAAATCTATCATCGAACCACACCTTGGAGATGGAACCTACAACCGCTCCAGCTCTAGATCCGGAGCAGATCATGCCATCCGAGAGCGGGAGGCTCAACCCCGTCACGGAGGCCGCAGAGTCAGCAGCGTTGGAGCCGCACACAGACCCAACCTTAAGTGAGGTGTGCGTCCGCGCACGACGAGCTTGACCAGGCGTCGATCGTCGAATTTAGCTCCGCGGACATCTTTCGGCACTCACCATTAGGCGACGTGTTAAACTCATTAAAAACACTCTCCCTAGTGGGGGACTCACAACCGAATTATATCCAGTTTGAACTAGAGGCCGATGACGGAGAATTTCGCTTCCAACCCCCTGCCCACTTAATAGCCACTTTCGAAGACCTACCTGACATGCTCGATTATGGCTCCGATGATATCGATGGTATGGACGACGATGCTGGAGAAGAAGAGGCCCAAAACCCGTCGTTTACCGGATGCAGGACGGCCACTTTCTCGTATGACGCATACATGGTGGATGCACCAAGTAGAATAGCAGCGGTGACAAGGAAGATCAGGTTGAGGATAAACCTCCTGAGATACAACCAAAGCACTGGCGTCAGCGGCGCCGCTCTAACTCACGTCGCAGCAAAGACAGCAACACCGCCATAGGAGAAGATAACACTATGGACGGTGCCAAAGTCAATGAAGACCCCGTTGAGGCAACTGCCGAACAAAATGAACGGGAAGATGGGCAAGTTAGCCCTGGTGAATAGGCCATGCTCCGAGGATGACGCGAGCCTCAGCACTGAGGATTTTATCATGCCTGAGGAACCTCTCGAGCAGGAGCTCTTCAAGCGCCAGCTAATAGCCACTGCAAGGAGACTGAAAAAGAAGCAGCAACAGCTTCGAGCTAATCAAGACCTGCTCAATGACAGATGGACTAACATCCAGGAAGCTGAGGAATTCGGCCTCAAGCGACCACTCAAAAGTTACCCAAAGCGCAAATTACTACCTCAATTCGACGACGAGGCGCTGGAGCCCATGCCATCAGTGCACAATGCGGCTGACCGACCGCCACGTGGCCGGGACAAAGCGGCAACACAAGCCGAACACCAGCCCGCCTTACCTCGCCATAAAGGCAGAGACAAAACTGCTCAGGGAAACACATATGATCTCCGGCAAGGCCTGAAGAATAAAACAGGTCCGACCAGATCGATCTACGGATCACGGGGGCGTGCCTCGACGTGCGACGACGGCTATCAAGCCGAACATGGCAAGTACAATTACGTCCAAGCCGAAAGCCATAGACAGACTCCATCCGAACTACGTCACGAGCTAGCCCGATATAGAGGCACCGCACACCATCTCTGCTTCACTAATAAAGTCATGGAACATGAATTCCCAGAAGGGTTCAAACCCGTGAATATCGAATCATACGATGGAACCACAGACCCCGCGGTATGGATTGAAGACTTCATTCTCCATATTCATATGGCCTGCGGTGATGACGTTCATGCCATTAAATACCTCCCCCTAAAACTCAAAGTGCCAGCCCGTCACTGGCTTAACAGCCTGCCCAAAAATTCCATTGGCAGCTGGGAGGACTTGGAAGAAGCCTTCCTTGACAACTTCCAAGGTACATATGTTCAACCTTCAGATGCTGATGACTTTAGTCACATAATTCAACAGCCCGGAGAGTCGGTCAGGAAACTCTGGACCATGTTCTTAACTAAAAAGAACCAGATCGTCGACTGTCCGGATGCCGAAGCCTTGGCGGCCTTCAAACACAGCATCCGGGATGAATGGCTCGCCCGACACCTCGGCCAAGAGAAGCCGAGGTCCATGGCAGCCCCTTACGACACTTATGACACGCTTTTGCTCGGGCGAAGATAGCTGGCTAGCTCGTAGGAATAACATGGCAAGAGAACCTGGCACTGTGGAAGCCAAGAATAGCAATGGCAAGCCCCGATGCAATAGACACAAGCGTCGAAACAACGGTGACCATACCGATGACACGGCGGTCAACGCCGGATTCAGCGGCTCCAAGTCCAGCCAGCGGAAGAAGCCCTTCAAAAGGAACAATTCGGGCCCATCCAGCTTGGACCGCATACTCGATCGCCCATGCCAGATAGACGGCACTCCTCACAAACCAGCCAATCACAACAAGCAGAGACTGTTGGGTTTTTAAACAGGCCGGCAAGTTAAATGCCAAGAACAAGGAGAAGGGGTCGCAAAGCGAAGACGATGATGAGGAGCCCCGGCCACCGAACACAGGGGACAGAAGAAGTCCCCCCACCCAAGTTAAAACGGTAAACATGATATAGGCTACCCACATCCCCAAGAGAGAACGCAAGCGCGCGCTCAGGGACGTCTACGCGATAGAGCCAGTCACACCAAAGTTCAACCCATGGTCTTCCTGCCCGATCACTTTTTATCGTAGGGACCATCCGACCGGTATCCATCATGGCGGTTTAGTCGCACTGGTCCTTGACCCAACCATTGATGGATTTCACCTCACGCGAGTCCTCATGGATGGTGGTAGGGATGGCAATTTTATCCATGGATCTGGATACCCATGGATATCCGACCCGGTTGGGCAAGGGTATGGAGCACATTTCTACCCATGGGTCCGTGGATATGGATACCCATGAACAGTTGGGTTGGGCATGGTTATAGTTTGTGCTCCATGGATATCTAATGGATACCCGTATGACATGTGGGGCCATATGCCAGTGACAGTAGAAAGAGCAAATCAATGGGAAATGGCAGGAAATATGGAACTTGTGCGATGAGTTATATGTTGCAGAATCAACCTCTGGTATGTCACACTTAAGGACTCATCGTATTACTCGTTACCTACTTATGCATGTAGCTTATGTGTCATTTGTGAGTGAATGATGATGAGTTAATGTCACACCCTAGCTAGTTCAAGCATTAGAGTGTGCATCATGTCTATTTTCCTCTTAAATTTGAAATGGGGATGACAGAACCCCCAATACCCCCCTGGAAACAACTAGGGTTTACTAAAATTATTTTCAATGAACCTGAAATGCCCTTCTAAAAAGTTCACCCTCTTTGTCATGGGTTAAAACCTCTAGCAAAATTGGTGCACAATTTTCTAGGTCAATAGAAGGTCATTGAATTAAATCTTAAGTATTTGAATTTGGGCATTTAAATGCTATAAAATAAATTAAATTCTCAAATAATTCTGGAAATAAATGTTTGCCGTTGGAAATATTCTAAACAGAGGCCACAATTATTTTCAGGATTTTTGGAAACATTTTAGTATTTTTAATAAAGCCCAACAGTTGCAGCTAAATAGAAAAACAGAAACAAATAAAAAAAGAGAGAGAGGGAAGCCCACCTGGGCCTTACCTGTGCTGGCCACCTGGCTCGGCCCTGCCAGTCGTCGTCCTCCTCGCGCCAGAAGGACGCGGAGCGCGTGGCCGGCGCCCGCGGCCACACGCCGGCCACCTTGAAAGTGCAACTATCCCTAGGTGGTTTTGGTAATTCATAACAACATATAGCTCATTGAGCTAATGCTATTCCAAGATGATTATTTTAGGAAAGCTCAATGATTGGCATGGCATGGATGTGAAAGTGGAACCCTCAAAATGCTAAGGACAAAGGATTGGCTCAAGCTCAAAAGCTCAAGACTCTTCATTTTATATTTTAGTGATCCAAGATCACATTGAGTCTTTAGGAAAAGCCAATACTATCAAGGAGGGATGAGGTGTTGTTTAATGAGCCTCTTGCTTCATGTGCTTAGTGATATGCTCCAAAAACCCTCAACTACTTTCCCATATCCACATTTGACCTAAACCCTAAGCCAAACTCGGTCCTACCGATTCTTCCTATCCGGCGCCACCGAGTTTCACTTGTCATTAGCCACTGCCAAACCCTAGCAATTCGGTTCTACCAATAGGGATCTCAGTCTCACCGAGATGGGATTGTAAACTCTCTGTTTCCCTTTCGTAACTTTTCGGTCTCACCGAAAGAGCAAATCGGTCCCACCGAGATTGCAATGTAAATTCAGTGTTTCCCCTTTGTAACTTTTCGGTCTCACTGAAAGAGCAAGTTGGTCCCACCGAGTTTGCCTGACCAACTCTCTGGTTAGCTAATTACCAAATTCGGTCTCACCGAGTTTGTGTAATCGGTCTCACCGAGATTATGTTATGCCCAAACCCTAACCATATCGGTCCTACCGAGTTGCATGTCAGTCCCATCCAAAATCTCTAACGGTCTCTAGGTTTACATTTTCAGTCCGACCGAGTTTGTTGATTCAGTCCCACCGAGTTTGGAAAACTGTGTAACGGTTGGATTTTGTGTGGAGGCTATATATACCCCTTCACCCCCTCTTCATTCGAAGAGAGAGCTATCAGAACACATACACCATTCCAACTCGTATGTTCTGAGAGAGAACCACCTACTCATGTGTTGAGACCAAGATATTCCATTCCTACCATATGAATCTTGATCTCTAGCCTTCCCAAGTTGCTTTCCACTCAAATCTTCTTTCCACCAAATCCAAATCCTATGAGAGAGAGTTGAGTGTTGGGGAGACTATCATTTGAAGCACAAGAGCAAGGAGTTCATTACCTACACACCATTTGTTACTTTTGGAGAGTGGTGTCTCCTAGATTGGCTAGGTGTCACTTGGGAGCCTCCGACAAGATTGTGGAGTTGAACCAAGAAGTTTGTAAGGGCAAGGAGATCGCCTACTTCGTGAAGATCTACCTCTAGTGAGGCAAGTCCTGTGTGGGCGATGGCCATGGTGGGATAGACAAGGTTGCTTCTTTGTGGACCCTTTGTGGGTGGTTGCTTCTTCGTGGACCCTTCATGGGTGGAGCACTGTGTGGACTCGCGCAACCATTACCCTTTGTGGGTGGATCCCTGTGTGGACTCTCGCAACCGTTACCCTTTGTGGGTTGAAGTCTCCATCAATGTGGATGTAGGATAGCACCACCTATCCGAACCATGGGAAAAACATCCGTGTCTCCAATTGCGTTTGAATTCTCCAAACCCTTCCCTTTACATTCTTGCAAGTTGCATGCTTTACTTTCCGTTGCCAATATACTCTTTGCATGCTTCCTTGAATTATGTGATGATTGCTTGACTTGTCCTAAAATAGCTAAAATCTGCCAAGAACTAAAATTGGGAAAAGGTTAAGCTTTTATTTGATCAAGTAGTCTAATCACCCCCCTCTAGACATACTTTGATCCTACATGTGGTACCAGAGCTTTGGTCTCCATTTTCCTTGATCTCCATAGCTTTTGGTGGTCATAGCCTTGGTTTCACAACCTAGGAGAGTATGGCGTCTAGCGAGGGAAATTACCATCGTAGAGGTCCCTACTTTGATGGTACTAATTTTGCTAGTTGGAAGCATAAAATGAAAATGCATATTCTTGGACATAACCCCGCCGTTTGGGCTATTGTGTGTGTTGGTTTGCAAGGTGACTTCTTTGATGGGAGAGAACCAAACCATGAAGCTACCGTGGATGAGTTGAAGATGTTGCAATACAATGCTCAAGCTTGTGATATTCTCTTCAACGGATTGTGCCCCGAAGAATTCAACACAATCAGCCATCTTGAGAATGCGAAGGAAATTTGGGACACTTTGATTGATATGCACGAAGGTACCGACTCCGTCAAGGAATCCAAGTTGGATGTGCTTCAAAGCCAACTTGACAAGTTCAAGATGAAGGATGGTGAAGGTGTCGCTGAAATGTACTCTAGGCTTGCTCTCATCACAAATGAGATTGCCGGCTTAGGAAGTGAAGAGATGACCGACAGATTCATCATCAAGAAGATTCTAAGAGCCTTGGATGGAAAATATTATACCGTGTGCACATTGATCCAAATGATGCCCAATTACAAAGATCTCAAGCCAACGGAGGTGATTGGAAGAATTGTTGCTCATGAGATGTCACTTAAGGATAAAGAGGAACTTCACAACAAATCAAGTGGTGCCTATAAAGCCTCATGTGAAGCCCCTACATCATCAAGTGAGAAACAAGACTTCAATGAAGAATTGAGCTTAATGGTGAAGAACTTCAACAAGTTCTACAAGAGTAGAAGCAAAGATAGAAGCTTCAAGTCAAGGTCCTACAATGACAAAAGATCTTCTAGTCGAGAGCGAAACTGCTACAGTTGTGGAAGACCCGGACACTATTCCAATGAGTGTACGGCTCCCTACAAGAGAAGAGAAGATTCTCCAAAAAGAAGAAGCAAAGAATAACGAAGACATCAAGCTCATGTTGGTGAATGGGTATCCGGCTCTGACTCCGACAGCCACTCCGAGAGAAGTTATCACTCCGACTCCGAGGATACTCAAGATGAAGGTGTTGCCGGTCTAGCACTTGTGTCAACCAACTCCTACGACATATTTGACTCACCAAATGAAGGAATTGGAAGATGCTTCATGGCCAAAGGTCCTAAGGTAACACACCCCGAGTATGTTGATTTCAATAGTGATGAATATGACTTGTTAGGTGATGATTTGCTTGTTGACAACTCTTGTGATGAATACTATGATGAAACGTCAATTAAACATGCTAATCAAGATAAAACGAATGACAATGATAAGGAGAAGATTGAGGCTCTAACTAAAGAACTAAACACTCTTAAGTTAGCTCATGAAACTATCTTCGAAGATCATCGAGAACTTTTAAGAGCTCATGAGAAATTATGCTTTGAAAAGCTCAATCTTGAGCAAGAGCATGAGTTCTTAAAAGCAATCAATGATGATCTCCGCAAGAAAAGCTCTTCTTACATTGCCAAGCGTTTACTCTTATCCACTTACATGCCTCAAGTCAAGTCTAGTAACAAGAACAAGAAAGATTCTTCCTCTAGCAGTAACAATGATCATGCTAAATCCAATATTGTTGCTTCTAGTAGTTCTCTTGATTCCACTAATGATTATCTTAGCCAAGTTACACTTGATCAAGAAAATAGTTTATTGAAGGGAATTATAGAGAAAGGAGTGTACAAAAGCCTTGCCGGGAGTAAGCAATTCGAGGAAATTGTGCGCAAGCAAGGAATGCACCGGAAGAATCAAGGTGTTGGTTTTGAACGAAAGTTCAATGCCAATGGAGTTGAGTGGGAAGAAGATCAATACCCCAAGACAAAGTTTGTTCCTCAACAAGAGAAGTATGATACTTCTTTCAATGGGACACAAGCTCAAGATGATCTTCCACCACAAGACTACAAGCAAAAAGGCAAGGACAAGCTTCTAGAGGAAATTGATGCATTTGAAGAAGCTCCTAAGACCTTAGTCAAGTGGATTCCCAAGACTACTTCAAGTTCCACTTCATCAAGTACGACTACAACTCCAAGGATTCCCATCAAGATGGTGTGGATCCAAAAGAAGAAGAACTAGAGAGTTCTTGAGGGTGACTCTGCCAACATACTTCACTCTCATCATTTTGGAAAGAACATGTGCAATCAACTTCCACATATTGCACTAGTTCAAGGAGTCACAAACCCTCTTGTTGGTAAGACAAGGGACAAGGTAACCTAAAAGTTTTCATGGACATCATCTTGTGTGTGCATCAGTCTATGTCTATGGATATCCTTGTTTGTTCCTTGTGGGACTAACCCATGTAGGTATTGAAAGTGCAATTCACTCAAATGGATAGCTCCAAGTGATCTACATCAACATTGAGCGTCCACATCTTCAACATCTACATGAAGTCATCATCGACAAAACCCAAGGTTAGTTCATCCCTCTTAAGGGCGGATATCACATCTAGGGGGAGCTTTACTCTAAGACTTGAGATAAAGCAACTCTAAAGATGAGAACACAACAATGCTTTATGTAAAAGTGGTAACCCCACTTGAGCTTAAACGATGAGTATGACCTATGATCAAGTGTTCTCACTTGACTCCTAAGTCAATATACTCATATATAGATGACATTGTCATCGCAAATTGCTTGATAGATGCTAGAATTGGTTGTGCATGCCTTGCCACATATTTCATTTGCCATCTTATTGTGTGAGCATGCTGGTTGCATATTTTACTCATTCGAGGACATCCACTTGTTGTTTTGATTGTTTGGTTTTATTTTCTTTTGCCAAGTGGATGGACAAGAATGCCTAAGTACCTCCTCTAGCTATCTATGCTTTTCTCGTCTCAAACTCTATTCATGCTGCATCACAAAATTTGATCAAGTCAGATTCGAACCACTCTGTGTGAGGGGCACTCGGAGTCCCCGATTCGTCATAGACTTAAACTTCCAAAACCTCTTTATGATTCTCGGTCTGACCGATACCCCACTTTTGGTCCTACCGAGATCATTAAGTTGATCTAGGTTTTCGATCTCGGTGCAACCGATTTGAACATTTCGGTCACACCGAGTTTCAGTAACTGCATGCAGTTATGAATCTCGGTGCCACTGAGTTGTTCCAATCGGTCACACCGACAGGGTTGGGCTATATATAGTCACGGGCAAAGTTTGGAAATTTCTCCGAACCACTTCGCCCGCGCGATAGCCTGCTCTGCCAACATGGTCTCCGGATCGTCTTCTCGCCGCCAGCCGCCTCCAGTCGCTGGTCTCCGTCAACGGGAATTCTGCCCCGCCGTTGCCGCCGTAGCGAGTCTCCGCCGAACTAGGGTATGGACTCGATCACAGTGCTATTCCCCATCCGATTCCTAGCACATTGTGTTCTTCGTGATTCTTGCCACGATTGAAACACTCCTATCCAGTGAATACGCCCGTAGATTAGCTTTGGTTCGAAAATTTTAGGGTTAGGTTTCCGCCGAAACCATCTCGGACCCACCGAGTTGAAAAACTCGGTCCCACCGATTTGGCTTATGCCATTGCACAAGTGAGACTTGGTCTGACCGAGAATTACTTATCGGTGTGACCGATTTTGGAACTCTGTGAAACCCTAGCAGTCTCGGTGCCACCGAACTGTGACTCGGTCCTACCGAGTTCACTAGTTTAGGTTCCAAAACTGCTTCGGTATCACCAAGTTTGAAAATCAGTAGATCCGAGATGATTTCAGTGGGAAACTAAAACTAAGTTTTTGGATCATTCTTTTTGCAAAAATCTCTGCATTTTGTGATGCTCATCTTTTCTACCTCATCTATAAACTGTTCACTGGGTCAGCAGTCAGAGTTTGCAGCATGTCTGATCAAAGTGACAGCCAGAACATGTCAGAGCAGCAGGTGCACATGAGTGAGGGCACTAGTCCCTCCAGCTCTTCAGATGAGGGCAGCAGGAGCACCCCTAGCAACTTGCCAAAAGCTGCCACCAGACAGAAGAAGAAGGGAACTTCAGACTCCGAAGATGAAGATTATGTGGCAGAGGAAGAGGCCACATCAAAGAGAGTCGAGCCAGCTCAAGGCACAAAGCCAGGGCTGAAAATCAAAAGGCCAGCAGGCAGGCAGCCCATGTCAAAGGCAAGAGCTTCAACTGAGAAGCCTGCACCCAAAGAGCCAGTTGCTGCTGAGGGAAAGAAAAGAAAGTAAAGGGTCAAGAAGACCGTAGCCAGAGTGCTAGGAAAGGCTTCCATCATGGAAGAGGAAGAGGAAGAAGAGGTAGCTGCACCAGCACCCAAGGCACCCAAGCTGATGGGTGATGCCATAAGATCAGGGGCTACTGCATCTAAGCCCAAAGCTGCCTCCAACCCAAAACCAAAGAGGAATACAAGGAGCATTACTGCAGCTGAGAAGAACAAGGCCCTAGTGCCTGAGACTGTTGCTGAAGAAGAGGATGAAGAGCGAGTTCTGAGAAAGCTCAAGCCCAAGATCCCAGACCACAATGATGCGCATCCTGTGGCTGAGGATATGAAGCTCAGGAGAGATTCAGGGCTGAGGAAGTGGAGAGAAGCAGACCCGTATGCTTCAAGGAGGAGGACTGCTGTTGACTACAGGTTCCACACTAAGAAATAGCAGGACTTCTATGAGACAGTACTGCTTGATAAGAAGCCAATAGTCTGTGATATGGGATGGGTTGACTGGCAATACATCAAGGACAATGAGGAGCACTATCCTGGAGTGCAAGACAGCTTCATAGCTTGTGGAGTAGCTGACTTTGTTGGGCAGAAGATCACAAAGTGGAATGAGGAGCTTATAATGCAGTTCTACTCCACAGCACATTTTTATTCAGATGGGAGGATCACATGGATGTCTGAGGGTACAAGGTACCAATCCATAGTTGCTGAGTGGGCACAGATCATTAATGCCCTAGAAGAGCATGATGATGATTTGGACATATATGCCAAGAAGAAGATGGACCATAACTCTATGTCCAATATGTACAAGGAAATTCCAAATGAAGCACTTGACACATTCAAATTTGGCTCAGTGCATGATCTTCTGTCAGGGCTGCCAACTATCAATTGGATCTTGAGGCACACCTTATTGCCCAAGTCTAGAGATCACAAGATGATCAGAGGCCATGCTATCAACTTGCTACATGTATTTGATGTGCCTCAGAAGTTCAAGGTGATGAGCCTCATAGTGGAAACTATCAAAAGGACTGCAGCAGATCAGAAGAGGAGTTGCGGATATGCCCCTCAGATCCAGGAGCTCATTAACTCCAAGATGGGCACGGGCATATATTTATTGGATAAGGAACACCTGCCCATCCGTCCAGATTTTGAGAATAATCAAGTTGTCATGACTGAGAACGAGCCATCATCTGCCCAAGCATACGCAAAGAAGGAGAAGGCAAGGAAGTAGAAAGCTGCCAAGATGCCAACTGAAGAGGAGGCATCTGAGTATTTCTTGAAGACCAAACAAGAGCAGCTTGGTTACCTGATTGCATCCACCCTGCGGATTGAGCAAGGACTAGCCACCCTAACTCAAAACCAGCCAAGCCTAGAGAGAATCATGGAACAAAAGTTCTATGACTTGGATGTCAAGGTAACGGAGATTCAGTCTGCAGTGGAGCAGCTCCAAGATGATATGCAGGAGAGGAGACGCAGGACTACCACTCATGCCTTTGCCAGAGTGCCACGAGGTCCGAGGTCGTCTACCGTGCCAGTTGCTGACACAAGAGCCACCACCTCAGCACCAGCTACAGCCTCAGTTCCACCAGCTCCAGCATCTACTTCAGCTCCAACTCCAGCGTCTACTTCAGCGTCTACAGAAGCCTTCGTCCTTGCAGTGATCCAGACTCCACCACCACCAGAAGATCAAGCCTGAGCGTCAATCTAGTACTATGCATTTTCTAGGAACTTTTTGGTAACTTGTTGCCAAAGGGGGAGAAAAATGTATAGATCATAGGCTTCGAGAGAGAGTGTTGCTTTTCTCTCTTGCTTTATTTGGTGGTTTTTCGAACTTTGTTTGCTTTTGAGTGCTTGAGATACTACGTCATTATTTGTGAGACATTGATGATCATGTGTTTGATCATAAGCTACACTTAATACTTGCTTAATGCTATTATCTTATCTATCTTATGTGATCTTTCACTATTCTTGGTGATGAGTGCATGTATTTCATTCTTATCATTTTAAGCGCTCCACCAAGATGTATGTGACATGGAAGAGTAACCCATGACTCTAACTCCTTGTGCATTTGCAGTCCAAAGCAAAATTTAAAAATGCACAAATTTAGGGGGAGCTCTTACTTATCACATACTTCTCAAAGCGACGATATATTTCATGCTTATTATCATTTGTCGAAGCTTTGATCTATATGTTGTCATCAATTACCAAAAAGGGGGAGATTGAAAGTGCAACTATCCCTAGGTGGTTTTGGTAATTCATAACAACATATAGCTCATTGAGCTAATGCTATTCCAAGATGATTATTTCAGGAAAGCTCAATGATTGGCATGGCATGGATGTGAAAGTGGAACCCTCAAAATGCTAAGGACAAAGGATTGGCTCAAGCTCAAGCTCAAGACTCTTCATTTTATATTTTAGTGATCCAAGATCACATTGAGTCTTTAGGAAAAGCCAATACTATCAAGGAGGGATGAGGTGTTGTTTAATGAGTCTCTTGCTTCATGTGCTTAGTGATATGCTCCAAAAACCCTCAACTACTTTCCCATATCCACATTTGACCTAAACCCTAAGCCAAACTCGGTCCTACCGATTCTTCCTATCCGGCGCCACTGAGTTTCACTTGTCATTAGCCACTGCCAAACCCTAGCAATTCGGTTCTACCGATAGGGATCTCGGTCTCACCGAGATGGGATTGTAAACTCTCTGTTTCCCTTTCGTAACTTTTCGGTCTCACCGAAAGAGCGAATCGGTCCCACCGAGATTGCAATGTAAATTTAGTGTTTCCCCTTTGTAACTTTTCGGTCTCACCGAAAGAGCAAATCGGTCCCACTGAGTTTGCCTGACCAACTCTCTGGATAGCTAATTACCAAATTCGGTCTCACCGAGTTTGTGTAGTCGGTCTCACCGAGATTACGTTATGCCCAAACCCTAACCATATCGGTCCTACCGAGTTGCATGTCAGTCCCACCAAAAATCTCTAACGGTCACTAGGTTTACATTTTCGGTCCGACCGAGTTTGTTGATTCGGTCCCACCGAGTTTGGAAAATTGTGTAACGGTTGGATTTTGTGTGGAGGCTATATATACCCCTCCACCCCCTCTTCATTCGAAGAGAGAGCTATCAGAACACATACACCATTCCAACTCGTATGTTCTGAGAGAGAACCACCTACTCATGTGTTGAGACCAAGATATTCCATTCCTACCATATGAATCTTGATCTCTAGCCTTCCCAAGTTGCTTTCCACTCAAATCTTCTTTCCACCAAATCCAAATCCTATGAGAGAGAGTTGAGTGTTGGGGACACTATCATTTGAAGCACAAGAGCAAGGAGTTCATTACCTACACACCATTTGTTACTTCTTGGAGAGTGGTGTCTCCTAGATTGGCTAGGTGTCACTTGGGAGCCTCCGACAAGATTGTGGAGTTGAACCAAGAAGTTTGTAAGGGCAAGGAGATCGCCTACTTCGTGAAGATCTACCGCTAGTGAGGCAAGTCCTGTGTGGGCGATGGCCATGGTGGGATAGACAAGGTTGCTTCTTCATGGACCCTTTGTGGGTGGTTGCTTCTTCGTGGACCCTTCGTGGGTGGAGCCCTGTGTGGACTCGCGCATCCATTACCCTTTGTGGGTGGAGCCCTGTGTGGACTCTCGCAACCGTTACCCTTTGTGGGTTGAAGTCTCCATCAACGTGGATGTAGGATAGCACCACCTATTCGAACCATGGGAAAAACATCCATGTCTCCAATTGCGTTTGAATTCTCCAAACCCTTCCCTTTACATTCTTGCAAGTTGCATGCTTTACTTTCCGCTGCCAATATACTCTTTGCATGCTTGCTTGAATTATGTGATGATTGCTTGACTTGTCCTAAAATAGCTAAAATCTACCAAGAACTAAAATTGGGAAAAGGTTAAGCTTTTATTTGGTCAAGTAGTCTAATCACCCCCCTCTAGACATACTTCGATCCTACACACCTCCTGCTTCCGCTGACGCCTGGAGACGCCTAGGGGTGCCACGCGACCCCCACGTCCCCTCTCATCCTCTCGCACTCTCCCCCTCGTCTCCCTCACTATCTCTCGCGATGGCCAAGCGCGTTCCTCGCCGCCGATCGCCGTATTTGCCACCAGAGCCACTCCCTCTCCCCTCCGACGAGCCCAATCGCTCCGCCTCGTCACCCTGGACCTCTCCGTCGACCCACGCAAGCTCGGATGACCCCAAGACGACGTGGTTCCCTTCTTCCCCGTCCACGGCCGCCGGATGCTGTCGTTCGATTCGCCGGCCTCAAGTCCTCCCCGAGCTCGCTGGCCCCCTCTCCGACCCCGTTGTGAGCTCCTCTTCCTTTCTCCCTAGTTACCATGCTCGTTTGGCCTCTATAGTAGCCACTTCCACTGTACCCAAGAGCTCCCCGCCGCCGACCATGGAGCCGTCGTGGCCAGAGCCACCATGGCTCAAGGCCAAGCTCACCGTTCTGCTCAGCCCAGCGTCAGGAGTCCGTAGCCACCACCAGCTCCCTCTCCCGTGCACCGTAGCGTCGAATCCATCCAGGCCCGAACTCCGGCGACCGCCAAGGTCGTCGCCGGCGTCGTTTCCGGCGTCCCCGTGTCCAACCACTTGCACCACTGGATGCGGCAGCTCCCCAGCTACGCGTAGCACGTCTCCACGGTCGATTTGGTCACCGGAGGACCAAATCCGAAGCTCTTCGCCGTCTCGGCCTCGCCGGCGGCTCAACATCGGCGAGTTTGACCCAGTTTGACTCCTGGGTGGGCCCAGGTAGACCCCCCCTGAGTCTATGACAGGTGGGGCCGGTCTGCTAACTAATTTAGGATTAGTTTTAATTAATTTTAATTAAATCAGTCACTGACATGTGGGCCCAGGCCCCACTGACAGCTAATTACTGTTAATCTAATCCTGTTAATTAGCTGAGAGGCTGACAGAAGGGGCCCACCAGTCAGGTTTGACCTGGGCTGGCACCTTTGACCTGCTGAGGTCAGCATGACTCAATGCTGACGCAGTAATGCATTTTCTGGATTTATTTTTATTCAGGAATTTCCAGAAAATAGTTAAAACTTCTAAAAATCATAGAAAATCAACCATAGCTCCAAATGCAAAGATTTATATATGAAAAATGATCAGAAAAATTCAATCTATCCATCTGTAATGGTTTCATGCATGACAAAACAAGTTTACCTTGCTGTTTAAGAAGAATAAGGAAATGCACTATTAAGGCCATGTTTAATGAGCTAATATTTGAATCTTTGATTCCAATGAGTTCATTCCTTTCTGTTATAGCTTGCATTAGGACAAGACACATTCATATTGCCATGTCATAGCATGTATCATATTGTTACATATCGTCATGTGTTGATTGTGTTCCGATGTGTTCTTCGTGGTAGGTTCTGCCTCCGAGGATATTCACGAGTATCCAACTGAAGGGCAGTATCCCACTACCACTCCATCAGGCACGCAACCATTGATCATTCCGATACAACCCATGTTCTCGCTTCTGCTCTTGTTTACTGCATTAAGACAACGCGATTCAAACTGTTGTGTGCTACGGTAGTTGAACCCTTATCCTCTGCATGACCTGTCATTGCCACAGTAACTAGATGAAACCCACTAGCATGTGTAGGAGTTGATTGAGCCATGTATGTGATTCCTACCTTGCTATGCCTGCTATGCTTAGAGTTGTGTCAAGTCTGGTTCATCTGGGTGATGGGCCAGAGTGAAATGCTTATGCCGGTAATGTGAGGGATGTGTTGAACATGTTTTGGTAAAGGTATCGATGAGAGGCCATGTAGGAGTACATGGTGGGTTGTTTCATTGAGGTCGTCCCTAAGAACTGAGATCTGTATGTGTGATTTAAGATGCAATTACTACCGTACATTGGGCCCGAAACCAATGGACCCTCTCGGCTTCTTAGTCACCCTAGTACTCTGTTCAGGAGTTGCAAATAGTTTCTGGTGCTTGTAGGTTATGTGTTGGCGGCCGTGCGTAGCGCTGACCCTAGGGGTGGGGTATGTTGCGGTAGATACACCGTGGCACGGTGTACCGAGTCACCCATTTGGTGTCTCGGGAACCCTGTTCACATCGTTCGGGGCCGTATGTTGAAACCTCGGCCGGACTCCCAGCGGATGCAACCTGGATAGGCGATAAACCTGGACTAGAGACTTAAGTGTTTAGGTAGGCCATGGCTGACACCCTCGCTGGGCTTCCGCTTGAAGGTTGCCGAGTACATGTCGTGTAAACGGCGGTAAGTGGTGAAAGCGTGTATGAAGAAGCACACCCCTGCAGGTTATAAAACTATTCGAATAGCCGCGTTCGCGGTAAAGGACTACTTGGTTGCCTATACAGTTCATAGGCAAGTTAATGGATACTACTAAAAGACTCAAGATAAGTGTGAGTACCGAGGATGGCCCTCTCGTAGGATGACGAGGGAGGATCCCCGGTGGAGTATTGTGTTGGTGAGTAGTGGACTCGTGTGCGGAAACTATTTTACTGGTGAAGTTCCGTAGGATAGCTTAGCCAAGAGTCAAAGCTGGCTTGCTGCATTAACCCCACCACCTTCTTGAGAATAAGCATGTATAGTAGGTTCTGATGTAAGACTTGCTGAGTACCTTTGTAGTCATGTTTGCTTAATTACTGTTTTCAGACGACAACACCGCCCCCTCCGATGGGTTCTACGTAGACCTTGACGTCGACGAGTGACTAGCCACCCAGGTGGTGATCCTGGCCATGGAGGGCCCTATGTAGATAGACAGGCTTCGAGAAGCCTTCTTTCTTTCTAGAGTCTGTACTCAGACTAGTTGCTTCCGCATGTGCTTGTATGATTGTATGACTTGAGTGTCGGGTCATGTGACCCCTATATGTATGAACATGTTGTGTATGGCTCCCTGGAGCCTTTAAATAAAGTACTTGAGTTGTAGAGTTTTGTTGTGACACCATGTTGTATGTACTCATATCGGGCATATTGTGTGTATGATTGAAATGCTTGGTATGAGTGGGATCCGACAATCTAGTTGTTTATCCTTGACAGCCCTTCTTATGGGGAAATGTAGTCTAGTGTTCCTCGAGCCATAGTAGTCCGCTACAGCCTGGTTCACCGGAGTCCTGCTAGCCCAGCACTACTGCTCAGGACACTTGACTGGCCGGCATGTGTTTCACTTTGTTCCTATGTCTGTCCCTTCGGGGAAATGTCACGCGGTGATATCTGGAGTCCTGCCTAGCCTGCTACAGCCCGGGTTCCCCGGAGTCCTGTTAGCCAAGTGCTACAGCCCGGAATCACTCGCTGATGACCGACATGTTCGATGTGATTCATGTATGCCTGTCTCCATAGGTCTGTGCCGCTTTGGGTTCACGGCTAGCCATGTCGGCCCGGGTTCTCTGTCATATGGATGCTAGCGATACTATCATATACGTGAGCCAAAAGGCGCAAATGGTCCCGAGCCATGGTAAGGCGACACCCGTGGGATACCGTGCGTGAGGCCGCAAAGTGATATGAGGTGTTACCGGCTAGATCGATGTGACTTGGAATCGAGGTCCTGACAGCGTTGGCATCAGAGCCGGACTGCCTGTAGCTTGATTGAGCCAAACTGGTCGATGTCGAGTCTAGAAATGCTTTAGTCATATGTAGGGGAATTGATTGTGGGAGGGAACGTAAGGCTATTTTACTCCTTTACCCTATGCCTCTGATCTGAGTCATTCTCTTCTCATTCAACATGGGTTAAGGACTAGGCTCTCTTTTTCTATCAGGTTCACGTGTTACTAATCCGTAGTAGCTTATAGGATTGTTGCTACAAGCCCCAGTTCAGTTTCTACTATTTTAGTATGTTGCTATTTGGATCAGAACCTTGATATGATGTTGTTGAGTGGTATTGCGAACTGTTGTGGATGTCTCAAATCTTTTTCTGAGCATTTACAGCTGTTATGCTGTCCAATTTTCCCTAGAAATTCTGATGTCTTTGCATTGTGGTTATGCTTTCAGATGGCCAACCGTGTTCAAAACCAAGTGGTTCGCCTGACCCGGTGCCTCGACGTGCCCAGTCATACTACTATGTTAGTCCGGGTAATGATCGAGACGGGTTACCGTTGGTATCCCGAATACACCGTCGAAGAGCAATTCCGAGACTTTAATCAAAGCCAATATTTCTGCACCGTCAGGATATTTCCTTCTTATCCTGGATCTACCGATCCCCTTCACTATTCCTATGGACTCGGGGTTACTGTTGAGATGGCTGTGCAGGATGCTGCCTATTCCATGATGACCATCTTGCGAATCCGGACTGGCCTGCTTCGGAACACCGACTTCCGTTACATGCCAGCTTCACTTCCGGGAGCGCAAGGGTATCTTCAGGCTATCTATGCTGACTCCACTCAGGAGGACTCATTAACTCGTACCATTGCCGAGATGCTCGAAGATAAGGACCGAGAGAATCGGGCCTTGAGGATGGAGCTTTTCAATACCCGTGCTGATCATTGGGCCACATTGACTCGGTTTGCACCTGCGGTGCAAGCTGGATGTATGGATACAAGGGATCTGTATCCGGTGAGATCAGCTCTGCCAGACATGGTGGGTTGGCGTGATGTGGGAGGCATCACCCCACCCCGTGGTCCCCGCAGGCCACCGTTTGTTGGTCCAAGACCTCATCCTAGCCCCTATGGTCCACAGGCTCCTCAGGACCGTCTGTTCCCGGATGGTCATGTTGAACTTCCAGGCTACGGAGGTGACTTCTATGAGGACTACTACGGAGCTGTCTGAGTTAGTAGTAGTACCACTAGTATTGTAGTAGTTGTATCTCCACTATCCTGCGTGACTTGTGGAATACGACTTAGTGTGTAGTCAATTCCGGAGGTGTAGACAAATAATGTATAGGAGCTTGGAATGCCTCCGATGAGATGTAATGTCTGTCATCATAGTTGTACTGTAGCCTGGGCTTGTACTAAACTATGTATGATGTGTATGACCGTTGGTATATATATGGTAGTTCTATATTACCATGACATACGGATGAACATCCCTGCATTCCGCGTTATCCATTACATTCTGCACTTCCTTGCTATGTTTGAGCCATCCTTATCTAAACCATTGTCTTGTTTTCTCCTAGGATGGTCAACACCCGCAGCAACCCTGCTGCCTCGGAGCAGGGGGAAGCCAGTGTAGCTAGGGGTGAAAATCTGCCTCACCCGCCTTCTCTGGCTGAGGTAATGCTGGAGGCGGAAAGAAACAAGCATGAGACTAACCGCCTGCTAGAGCAGATTGAGCAGAACACTGCACGCCACCCGCAAAATGACTTGGTGTCAATCAATGACTTAATCAAGCTGTACCCACCAAAGTTTAACCATTCCGTCGAACCCCTCGACGCGGATGACTGGCTTCACAGCATCACTCACAAGCTACGTTCTGCCAACGTAGCCGAAGCCGACAAGGTTACCTATGCTGCCTATCACCTCGAAGGCCCTGCTAGCCTTTGGTGGGAAAACTTCGAAGCTATGCGCCCGGTCGGCCAAGTTACTACTTGGGCTGAGTTCAGTGAGGCTTTCTACGAGCATCACATTCCGGAAGGTCTCATGGATCGCAAGAGGGAGGAGTTCTGCAACTTCACCCAAGGAAGACTGACTGTGGATGCTTATAGTCATGAATTTGGAAATCTGGCACGCTATGCTCCCGAAGAGGTATCTACTGACGCTAAGAAGCAAGCAAGGTTCCGCAAGGGACTTAGCCCTGAGCTTCGCCGCGATCTTCGTCTGCATGAGTGCACCTCCTTTCAGAAGTTGGTCAATAAAGCCATCAGTGCTGAGACAGGCCAGACTGATTATGACGCTTCATGCAAGCACTCCCGTGACTTTGGCTCTTCATCCGGCTCTGGAGCTCAGAAGCGCCGGGTGTGGATCCCAAGCACGGCACTGCCACCCAGGTTCATCCCGAGGCCATCCTTTGAGGCGCCTCGTCCCAACCAGCAATTTGCACCGCCAAAGCCCTATGGTGGCCCCGCTGCTAATGCTGCTCCATGCCCCAATGTGGTGACATGCTTTACTTGTGGAGAGCCGGGTCACTATAGCCGAGAGTGTCCCCAGAACAACAACCCCATTCAGACCGGAAAGTCCATTGGCCGTGGTAAGCCCACGGGAAAATCATTGTACGCCAAGCCGGTCACCACTGCCCGTGGCCATGTCAACTATGTTTCAGCCAAGGAGGCTCATGAGGATCCCAACGTCGTCCTTGGTACGCTCCTTGTTAACTGCCATCTGGCATCTGTTCTTTTCGATACTGGAGCATCTCATTCATTCATATCCGAGAACTATGGTCGATTGCATAACACGACATTCTGTGACATGCCCATTTCCATGATAATTCAAACTCCGGGTTCCAAATGGCAAACTTCTAGAGTAAGCCATGGGAACGAAATTCTTGTCGATAGACTTGTCTTCCTTGCATCCTTAATAGCTCTCAAGTCCTCGGACATAAACATCATCTTGGGTATGGACTGTATGTTAGCTCATTATGCTAAGATTGACTGTGCCACTAGAACCGTTCAACTTACTCACCCATCGGGCAAGACAGTCAATGTCTTAACTCAAGTGGCCAAGCGCCAGCTTTACTCCCTAAATGCCAACCCCCTTCCAGACCTTGAGGACGTTCCGATAGTCCGAGACTTTCCAGATGTCTTTCCAGAAGAACTGCCAGGTGTTCCACCTGACAGGGATGTTGAGTTTGTGATAGACCTTGTTCCAGGAACCGTTCCAATTTCTAGAAGACCCTACAAGATGGCACCCTTAGAACTAGCCAAGCTTAAGAACCAACTCGATGAGTCCTTGAAAAAGGGTTTCATCCATCCTAGTTCCTCTCCTTGGGCTTGCCCCGTCCTCTTCGTTAAGAAGAAGGATGGAACGGATCGAATGGTTGTGGATTACCGCCCTGTCAACCTGGTCACCATCAAGAACAAATACCCTCTTCCCAGGATCAATGATCTGTATGATCAGCTCGCTGGATCCTCAGTCTTTTCCAAGATGGATTTGAGGTTGGGCTACCATCAAATCAAAATCAGAAACGGGGACATTCCCAAAACGGCCTTTGTTACCCGTTATGGCCAATACAAGTACACCGTGATGTCCTTCGGTTTAACCAATGCCCCAGCCACCTTCTCCCGGTTAATGAACTCGGTTTTCATGGAGTACTTGGATAAATTCGTCGTAGTATACCTCGATGACATACTCATCTACTCCAAGAATGAAGAGGAACATGCCGAACATCTTAGGCTAGTATTGATGAAACTTCGAGAGCATCGTCTTTATGCCAAATTCTCCAAGTGTGAATTTTGGTTGCCAGAGGTGACCTATCTAGGCCATGTAATCTCTGGCAAGGGTATTGCTGTCAATCCCGAGTGAGTTCAAGCCATCCTTGATTGGACTCCACCTGAGACGGTCAAGCAAGTTCGGAGTTTCCTTGGCTTTGCGAGCTATTGCCGCCGCTTCGTCGAGAATTTCTCCAAGGTTGCTAAACCTCTAACTGAACTCCTCAAGAAAGATTGTAGGATCTTGAAGTAGATGTGTCTAGAGGGGGGGGTGATTAGACACTTAATGCTAAAGTTGCAATTTTTAAGCTTTTTCGGTTTAAGTGCAGTTTAGGCATAATTTCAACATTCACAATACATATCAAGCAAGCATGAAAAGAGTGTATAGGCAGCAGAAAATAAAGCATGCAACTTGCAAGAATGTAAAGGGAAGGGTTTGGAGAATTCAAACGCAATTGGAGACACGGATGTTTTTCCCGTGGTTCGGATAGGTGGTGCTATCCTACATCCACGTTGATGGAGACTTCAACCCACGAAGGGTAACGGTTGCGCGAGTCCACGGAGGGCTCCACCCACGAAGGGTAATGGTTGCGCGATTCCACGGAGGGCTCCACCCACGAAGGGTCCACGAAGAAGCAACCACCCACGAAGGGTCCATGAAGAAGCAACCTTGTCTATCCCACCATGGCCATCGCCCACGAAGGACTTGCCTCACTAGCGGTATATCTTCACGAAGTAGGCGATCTCCTTGCCCTTACAAACTCCTTGGTTCAACTCCACAATCTTGTCGGAGGCTCCCAAGTAACACCTAGCCAATCTAGGAGACACCACTCTCCAAGAAGTAACAAATGGTGTGTAGGTAATGAACTCCTTGCTCTTGTGCTTCAAATGATAGTCTCCCCAACACTCAACTCTCTCTCATAGGATTTGGATCTGGTGGAAAGAAGGTTTGAGTGGAAAGCAACTTGGGGAAAGCTAGAGATCAAGATTCATACGGTAGGAATGGAATATCTTGGCCTCAACACATGAGTAGGTAGTTCTCTCTCAGAAATAGGATGCTGGAAGTGTAGGCTTAGTCTGATGGCTCTCTCCCCGAATGAAGAGGAGGTGGAGGGGTATATATAGCCTCCACACAAAATCCAACCGTTACACATAGTTTTCCAATCTCGGTGGGACCGAATCAACAAACTCGGTCGGACCGAAAACGTAAACCTAGTGACCGTTAGAGATTTTCGGTGGGACCGACTAGATCAACTCGGTGGGACCGATGTGCTAGGGTTAGGGTAAATCCAAAACTCGGTTTGACCGATTACTCAAACTCGGCGGGACCGATTTGGGTAATAAGTGAAACAGAGAGTTGGCCAAGCAAACTCGGTGGGGCCGATTACATATCTCGGTGGGACCGAAAATATTGCAATAGGTAACAGAGAGTTTGCAAGCCCATCTCGGTGAGACCGAGATCCCATCGGTGAGACCGAACTGATTAGGGTTTCTGGCAGTGGCTATGACAAGTGAAACTCGGTGGCGCCGGATAAGAATAATCGGTAGGTCCGAGTTTGGCTTTGGGTTTAGGTCATATGTGGAAGTGGGAAAGTAGCTGAGGATTTTGGAGCATATCATTAAGCACATGAAGCAAGAGGCTCGTTAAGCAACACCTCATCCCTCCTTGATAGTATTGGCTTTTCCTATGGACTCAATGTGATCTTGGATCACTAAAATGTAAAATGAAGAGTCTTGAGCTTGAAACTTTAGCCAATCCTTTGTCCTTAGCATCTTGAAGGAGTTCCCAGAACCTTTAGTCCATGCCACTCCATTGTTGAACTTATCTGAAACATGCTAGATAGAAATGTTAGTCCAACAAGAGATATGTTGTCATCAATTATCAAAACCACCTAGGGAGCACTTGTGCTTTCAATCTCCCCCTTTTTGGTAATTGATGGCAACATACATCAAAGCTTTAGATAAAGATATAAAGAACAGCAAGTAAAGCTTTGGAAGGACATGTAACAAGCATAGGCTCCCCCTACATGTATGCACTCATGTAAATATGAAATATAGAGGCATGTGAGAGCATAACCATGACAGAGTAGGCAATGTGTTACATGTATCTTGTCCATATGCATCAGAGCAAAAGATTATCAAGGAAAATACCTTCATGCTCATCAGTCCTTCTTGCAAACAGTATGTACATAAGCAAGAACTCCTCATACTCATGATTTTGATGCATATACTTACCTTGTGGTCTTCAGTTGGCTTAGGATGGAATGAACCAGCACAAACAAAGTTAGATAACACAGGTACATCCACTAGCCAGAGCAAACAAAAGAAACCAAAAGAATACCAAGACTGGGATGACATGTAGAGAGTGAGTACAAGGTACCACATTGGATTCAACATGTCCCCAAGAATAAAGATATGCAATGAATTTGACTGATTTCTTTCCCTTAGGTGTCTTGCTCCCCCTGAATCTTACATGGGATATTGGGAGAAGATAGGGAACAGAAAATCAGAGCTGAAAGATACAAATGGATAGAACTTAATGCAAATACATGTCTTTCCCCCAAAAAGGCATCTCTCCTCTTGAACATCAAGCATCTGGGATCCTTGAGTATTCTCTCCCCCTGGAAGTCTCTCTCTCCCCCTTAATACTTTCTCTCTTGTAGGTTTGGTCCTTGAGACTTTTTCTCTCCCTTCATGTGATCTCTCTCTCCTACAAGCTTTGATGTGATCTCTCTCTCCCCCTTTGACATCAATTTCCAAGAAGGGCTTTCTGGAATCCGTCATATAGGTTTGGTCCTTGAGACTCAGCACAAAGCAATGGATAAAACTATGATGCTTGTAGAGGACAAGATTCATTGAGTAGAGCTGGATCAGAAGAAATATAGAACAAGTGGCAAACTGTTTTTCCTATTGCGAAGTCGGTGGCACTGAGTGGTATGTTTCGGTGGCACCAAAAAGATTCGGTTGGACTGAAAATTACAAGTCAGTGAAACCGAGTTCACACAGAGAAAAACACTTGTCACCTCAGCTCACTAGACATGTAGGATCTCACAAAGATTTGCAATGAATTACCTGAAGGATTTGCAAGGAATTAAATGCAGAAAATGCAGAACATAAACAGAAAGAAAAGAGAAGAGACTGAAAAATCTAGATGGAGTTTTTTTTTGTTTTTGAAAAAGAGAAAGAAACTAAACATGCATGAGATACACACAAAAAGAACACAAGAGAACTTCATCTAGAGTTGGGCGGTGACATAGTCACCTATGTTAGAGTATATTGACTTAGGATTCAAGTGAGAACACTTGATCATAGGTCATACTCATCGTTTAAGCTCAAAATGGGGTTACCATTTTTCGTTTAAGCATCTTGATGTATTCACATCTTGTTGAGTTGCTTTGACTCATGTCTTGGAGTAAAGCTTCTCTAAGATGGAATAACATACCTTGGGTGGTGGTGTGGTTCTTGCTCATGTAGTTGAACTTGTGTGGGTGCTCAAGGTTGATGTAGCTCATCAAGAGTTGGGAGCACCACTTGGAGTTTGAGTTCATCTACCTACATGGGTTAGTTCTTGCAAGGAAGAGCACTTGTGTATCCAAAAATGACAATCATGAAGCTCAACATAGAATTTGTCAAAGGATATGTTTGAATGGTTTTGTGCTTCCTTGTCTTCAACCACCATTGTGTAGAGTCTTGGTGATGTAGAGATTGCTCAAGATGTGAGTGAGTCGCAATCTCATGGAATTAGATTCAACCAAGCACCTACATGGGTTAGACAACATGCAAGGTGCAAATATATCCAAGACATAATATAGTTATCATAAGAGATATATCATGGATTAGTCATAAGCTCATGTCTTGCATGTATCCAATGGAGTTTCTACTCCAGGTTCCAAGCATCAATGATGTTCAATTCTCCTCTCAACCTGCAAAACACTTTCTCATCAACAGGTTTAGTAAATATATCCGCTAATTGCTTATCGGTGCGAACATGCTTAAGATCAATGTCACCCTTAGCAACATGATCTCTAATGAAATGATGACGAACTTCAATATGCTTAGTTCGAGAATGTTGTACAGGATTATGACCAATTTTGATAGCACTTTCATTGTCACAAAGTAGTGGAACATGTTTCACATAGATCCCATAATCTTTAAGAGTTTGGGTCATCCAAAGTAATTGAGCACAACATGAACCAGCGGCAATGTATTCCGCTTCGGTGGTGGATAAGGATACCGAGTTTTGTTTCTTGGAAGACCAAGACACAAGAGATCTACCAAGAAATTGACAAGTACCCGAAGTGGATTTTCTATCAACCTTATCTCTGGCATAATCCGAGTCGGAATAGCCAACAAGATCAAAAGAAGACCTCTTAGGATACCAAATGCCAAAATTTGGTGTATGGATTAAATATCTCACTATCCTTTTCACAACCTTAAGATGACATTCTTTAGGAGCAGCTTGATATCATGCACACATGCACATACTTAGCATAATATCGGGATGTGAAGCACATAGGTATAACAATGAACCAATCATAGAGGGATAAACCTTTTGATCAACCGGTTCACCATCTTTGGTCAAATCATTATGTCCACTAGTAGGCATGGGTGTAGACATACCTTTGCATTCTTGCATATTGAAATTCTTGAATAAGTCCTTGGTGTACTTTGTTTGAGAGACAAATGTACCTTCCTTAGTTTGCTTGATTTGCAAACCGAGAAAGAATTTGAGTTCACTCATCATAGACATCTCAAACTTCTCTGACATTAGCTTTCCAAACTTTTCACTAAAGAGAGGGTTAGTTGAACCAAATATGATATCATCAACATAAATTTGGCATACCAATAGTTCTCCATTAACCCTTTTAGTAAAAAGAGTAGAATCAATTTTACCAATTTCAAAACCACTTGTAGTAAGGAACTTGGTCAAGCATTTATACCATGCTCTAGGAGCTTGTTTAAGACCATAAAGAGCTTTGTGATGTTTGTAAACATGATTTGGTTTCTTAGGATTGATAAAACCGGGAGGTTGTTTGACATAAACTTCCTCCTCTATTTCACCATTTAGAAAAGCACTTTTGATGTCCATTTGGTACAAGGTGATATTATGGTGATTAGCATAGGCAAGTAAGATGCGAATGGACTCAAGTCTAGCAACGGGAGCATATGTCTCACCATAGTCCATACCTTCAACTTGTGTGTATCCTTGGGCGACGAGACGTGCTTTGTTGCGAACCACTTGTCCATCTTCATCTTGCTTGTTGTGAAACACCCATTTGGTACCAATGATGTTGTGGTTGTTGTCGGGCTTCTCAACTAATGTCCAAACTTGGTTTCTCTCAAAGTTGTGTAGCTCTTCATGCATAGCGTTTATCCAATCCGGATCTTCCAATGCTTCTTCAACCTTCATAGGTTCAATGCTAGAGATGAATGAATAGTTTTCACAAAAGTTAGCTAAATGAGTCTTTGAGCGAGTGATTCTCCCGGTTTGTATATCATTTAAGATTTGCTCGACGGGATGATCTTTGGCAATTCTTGCTCGAACTCGTGAGAGCTTTTGCTTGGGTCTTTGTCGAACATCTTCTTCATCTTGTTCTTCTTCTTGGTCTTCTTCATTGTTGACGTTGTCGTTCTCTTGTCGTGGTGGAGAAGGAGGTTGTTGATGTTCGTCTTGATGTATTTCCTCGTTTTCTTCATCTTGGTGTGTCCCACTTGTGGATGCTTCAGTGTCAATTCTTGGTTCACTTTGTCGTGAAGTAGAAGCTTCCACTTGGACGGATGAAGTACTCTCCTTCACCTCCGTTGGAAGAATTTTGCCAATGGACAAGTCTTGGATTGCTTCTGAAGGGTCTTTGTCTCCTACATCAATTGGCAATTGCTCTACATGCGAGCCATTAGATTCATCAAACTTCACATCTACCGTCTCTTCAACCTTTCGGGTGAAATTGTTGTAGACACGGTAGGTGTGAGAGTTTGAGCCATAACAAAGTAGGAAACCTTCATGAGATTTAGGAGCAAACTTTGAACGACGATGCTTATCAAGAATGTAGCACTTTGAGCCGAATACTCGAAAGTATCAAACTTGGGGCTTGTTACCGGTGAGAAGCTCGTATGCCGTCTTGCCGAGTAGCTTGTGAAGATATAAGTGATTTGTTGCGTGACAAGCTGTCTCAACCGCTTCTGCCCAAAAGTGCTTCGGCGTCTTGTATTCATCAAGCATCGTTCTTGCCATTTCGATGAGCGTCCGGTTCTTCCTCTCAACAACTCCATTTTGTTGAGGTGTGTACGTAGCCAAGAACTCGTGTGAAATTCCTTCTTCGTCAAGAAAGGTGTCCACATTTGCATTCTTGAACTCCGTTCCGTTGTCACTCCGAACCTTCTTGATCTTCACATCAAACTGATTTTGGGCCTTCCTAGCGAAGTTTCTGAAGATCTTTTGGACCTGCGACTTGTCATTAAGAAAGAACACCCACGTAAATCTTGAAAAATCATCAACTATAACTAGACCAAAAGAATTTCCACCGAGACTCTTGTAGGCGTTGGGACCAAAAAGATCCATATGAAGTAGCTCGAGTGGCCTCCATGTGGTCATGATGTTCTTCACGGGATGTCTTCCTCCAACCTGTTTACCTGCTTGACAAGCACTGCAAAGTCTATCCTTATCAAATATGACACCGTTAACTCCAAGGATATGATTTCCTTTAATAAGCTTGTCAAGGTTTCTCATGCCAACGTGACCTATTCGTCTATGCCACAACCAACCTTTTGAGGATTTAGCAATAAAGAAAGTTTTAGGTTGTGCCTTTTTAGAGAAATCGACAATGTAAAGATCACCTCTACGCATACCGGTAAAGACCATTTTATGATTGTCTCGATGAAATACTTGGCACTCTACCTCAGTAAATAGGACATTCAAACAGAAATCAGCAAGTCTAGATACTGAAAGTAAGTTGTAGCCAAGAGATCCAATGAGCATGACATTTTGAATGGAACTATCATGTGAGATGGCCACCTTACCAAGGCCAACCACTTTACCCTTTGAATTATCACCAAAGGTGACATATTTTCGAGGGCCGTCATTTTCAGCAAGCTCACGGAACATCTCTTCATCTCCGGTCATATGATCAGTACATCCACTATCAAGAACCCATTCCTTTCCTCCTGACTCATATCCCCGAAGATTTGCCGTAAGACCAAAATGTCTTATTGCATCATCAAGATCGAAGTCACTATCATCATCATCATCATCATCATCATCATAGTATCCATGTTCACCATGATCTTGTGACTCATCATTTCCTAGAGAGGGTAATTCATTAGATAAATGATCATCAAAGTGGTCACCTTTATGAATTCTTATAGCTTCGAATATGATATCACTAATGATTCCAACATCTCCTTTAGCATGCTTAAGATTGGTAAGTTCAAATAGACAATTACCAAAACTAGGATCACTAGAGTTCATCTTACTCAAGGCAATAGATTTATGGAGAATTTCATCAAAAGTTTTCAAGGAATGATCGGGAAATCATTCCTCAAGAAATTTCCATATAGTATAGGCACAATTAAGAGTAGGCAAACTAGCAATCAAATTTTTGGGCAATCCTCTAATGATGATCTCAATAGTTCTAAGATTGCGAATAATGTCAATATCTTCATCTAGGGTAGGATGCAAAGGATCAATATGAGGTGCACAAGGGCTAGCAATATACTTGTTCAAATGATATTGATTGAAAATTACAAGCATCTCATTTTTCCACTCATGAAAATACTCTCCATCAAGAATAGGCACTCTATGTCTAAGACTCCCTAAGGTAGACACATCCATCTTTCTCCAATGGTGATTAAACCAAGGCAATGGAGACCAAAGCTCTGATACCACTTGTAGGATCTTGAAGTAGATGTGTCTAGAGGGGGGGTGATTAGACACTTATTGCTAAAGTTGCAATTTTTAAGCTTTTTCGGTTTAAGTGGAGTTTAGGCATAATTTCAACATTCAGAATACATATCAAGCAAGCATGCAAAGAGTGTATAGGCAGCGGAAAATAAAGCATGCAACTTGCAAGAATGTAAAGGGAAGGGTTTGGAGAATTCAAACGCAATTGGAGACACAGATGTTTTTCCCGTGGTTCGGATAGGTGGTGCTATCCTACATCCACATTGATGGAGACTTCAACCCACGAAGAGTAACGGTTGCGCGAGTCCACGGACAGCTCCACCCACGAAGGGTAATGGTTGCGCGAGTCCACGGAGGGCTCCACCCACGAAGGGTCCATGAAGAAGCAACCACCCACGAAGGGTCCACGAAGAAGCAACCTTGTCTATCCCACCATGGCCATCGCCCACGAAGGACTTGCCTCACTAGCGGTAGATCTTCACGAAGTAGGCGATCTCCTTGCCCTTACAAACTCCTTGGTTAAACTCCACAGTCTTGTCGGAGGCTTCCAAGTAACACCTAGCCAATCTAGGAGACACCACTCTCCAAGAAGTAACAAATGGTGTGTAGGTAATGAACTCCTTGCTCTTGTGCTTCAAATGATAGTCTCCCCAACACTCAACTCTCTCTCATAGGATTTGGATCTGGTGGAAAGAAGGTTTGAGTGGAAAGCAACTTGGGGAATGCTAGAGATCAAGATTCATATGGTAGGAATGGAATATCTTGGCCTCAACACATGAGTAGGTAGTTCTCTCTCAGAAATAGGATGCTGGAAGTGTAGGCTTAGTCTGATGGCTCTCTCCCCGAATGAAGAGGAGGTGGAGGGGTATATATAGCCTCCACACAAAATCCAACCATTACACACAGTTTTCCAATCTCGGTGGGACTGAATCAACAAACTCGGTCGGACCGAAAAGGTAAACCTAGTGACCGTTAGAGATTTTCGGTGGGACCGACTGGATCAACTCGGTGGGACCGATGTGCTAGGGTTAGGGTAAATCCAAAACTCGGTTTGACCGATTACTCAAACTCGGTGGGACCGATTTGGGTAATAAGTGAAACAGAGAGTTGGCCAAGCAAACTCGGTGGGGCCGATTGCATATCTTGGTGGGACCAAAAATATTGCAATAGGTAACAGAGAGTTTGCAAGCCCATCTCGGTGAGACCGAGATCCCATCAGTGAGACCGAACTGATTAGGGTTTCTGGCGGTGGCTATGATAGGTGAAACTCGGTGGCGCCGGATAGGAATAATCGGTAGGTCCGAGTTTGGCTTTGGGTTTAGGTCATATGTGGAAGTGGGAAAGTAGCTGAGGATTTTGGAGCATATCATTAAGCACATGAAGCAAGAGGCTCATTAAGCAACACCTCATCCCTCCTTGATAGTATTGGCTTTTCCTATGGACTCAATGTGATCTTGGATCACTAAAATGTAAAATGAAGAGTCTTGAGCTTGAAGCTTTAGCCAATCCTTTGTCCTTAGCATCTTGAAGGAGTTCCCACAACCTTTAGTCCATGCCACTCCATTGTTGAACTTATCTCAAACATGCTAGATAGAAATGTTAGTCCAACAAGAGATATGTTGTCATCAATTATCAAAACCACCTAGGGAGCACTTGTGCTTTCAAAGATAAAAGGTTCGTGTGGACTCCACAGTGCGAGTTCAGCTTTCAGGAACTGAAAAGACGCCTGACATCTGCTCCCGTACTGGTACCACCAGATTTCTCCAAGGACTTTATTATCTACTGCGACGCCTCGCGACAAGGACTAGGTTGCATACTCATGCAGGATCGTCAGGTAATTGCCTATGCTTCACGGCAATTACACCCACATGAGGAAAATTATCCCACTCATGACCTAGAGCTTGCAGCTGTAGTCCATGCACTTAAAACCTGGCGACATTACCTCCTCGGTAATCGTTGCGAGATCTTCACCGATCACCAAAGTTTGAAATATATATTCACCCAACCAGATTTGAATCTCAGGCAAAGACGTTGGGTTGAGTTCATCTCGGATTATGACTTAGGAATAACTTACACCCCGGGCAAAGCCAATGTCATGGCTGATGCGCTAAGCCGTAAGTCCTATTGTAACAACCTGATGTTACAACAAAGTCAACCATTTCTCCATGAGGAATTTCGTAAGCTAAATCTTCACATTGTTCCTCGAGGATTCCTATCCACCCTGGTGGCAAAACCTACCCTTACGGATCAGATCATCAAGGCACAGAAGGTAGATCCGGGAGTCTCCCGTATTAAGAGGAACATTAACAAAGGAGTCGCGAATTGTTTCTCCATTGATGATCAAGGTGTCGTATACTTTGGGAATCGCCTAGTGGTTCCAAAGGAACGAAACCTGAGGCGGCTGATCCTTAAGGAAGCTCATGAATCCCCTCTCACCATTCATCCCGGTAGTACTAAAATGTATCAAGACCTACGCCAGAGGTTTTGGTGGACTAGGATGAAGAGAGAAATCGCTTAATACATTGCTAATTGCGATGTTTGTCGTCGTGTTAAAGCAGAGCATCAACGGCCTGCTGGCACCCTTCAACCTTTGGCTATTCCCAAGTGGAACTGGGATAAAATCAGTATGGACTTCATCACTAGGTTTTCCCAGGACCAAGAGAGGGAATAATGCCATCTTTGTCGTGATCGACCGACTTTCCAAAGTAGCCCACTTTCTACCTGTTCGTGAGAGTATCACCGCTAGCCAGCTAGCCGATTTATACATCTCCCGAATAGTGTCTCTTCATGGTGTTCCATTGGAAATTAACTCAGACCGTGGGAGTCTCTTCACCTCTCGATTTTGGGAAAGTTTCCAAAATGCTATGGGAACTCGTCTCTCCTTTAGCACCGCCTTCCATCCTCAATCAAGTGGTCAAGTAGAGCGAGTCAATCAAATTCTGGAAGATATGCTCCGAGCTTCTGTCATCTCGTTCAGAATGAGTTGGGAGAATTGCCTTCCATTCGGGGAGTTTGCCTATAACAATAGTTATCAAGCCAGCTTGGGCAAGGCTCCTTTCGAAGTTCTCTATGGACGAAAATGTCGAACGCCTCTTAACTGGTCAGAAACCGGGGAAAGACAACTCTTTAGCTCGGATATGATTCAGGAAGCAGAAGAGCAGGTTCGCGTTATTCGTGAGAAATTGAAAACAGCCCAATCTCGTCAAAAGAGTCAATATGATCGTAAACATAAGCCTATGACTTATGAAGTCGACGAGAAGGCTTACCTTCGGGTTACTCCGTTAAAGGAAACCTATCGTTTCGGTATCAAAGGCAAATTGGCCCCTTGTTACATTGGACCCTTTCGCATTCTTGCCAAACGAGGAGAAGTTGCCTACCAATTGGAACTACCTCCACATCTTTCCAGAGTTCACGATGTCTTCCACGTTTCTCAACTCAGGCGTTGCTTCGCGGATCCCATCCGTGGAGTGGACCACGAAACGCTTGATCTACAAGATAACCTCCCCTATCGGGAATATCCCATTCGTATCCTTGATCAAGCCAAGCGTACCACTCGACGTCATAATATCAAGTTTTTCAAGGTTCAATGGTCACACCATTCCGAGAAAGAATCCACTTGGGAAAGGGAGGATCGTCTTCGACTTGAGTACCCCACCTTCTTCCCGGAGGATCCTAAATCTCGGGACGAGATTCTTTTGAGTGGGGGTGAGTTGTCACACCCTAGCTAGTTCAAGCATTAGAGTGTGCATCATGTTTATTTTCCTCTTAAATTTGAAATGGGGATGACAGAACCCCCAACACCCCCTGGAAACAACTAGGGTTTACTAAAATTATTTTCAATGAACCTGAAATGCCCTTCTAAAAAGTTCACCCTCTTTGTCTTGGGTTAAAACCTCTGGCAAAATTGGTGCACAATTTTCTAGGTCAATAGAAGGTCATTGAATTAAATCAGAAGTATTTGAATTTGGGCATTTAAATGCTATAAAATAAATTAAATGCTCAAATAATTCTGGAAATAAATGTTTGCTGTTGGAAATATTCTAAACAGATACCACAATATTTTCAGGATTTTTGGAAACGTTTTAGTATTTTTAATAAAGCCCAACAGTTGCAGTTAAATAGAAAAACAGAAACAAATAAAAAAAGAGAGAGAGGGAAGCCCACCTGGGCCTTACCTGTGCTGGCCAGCCCACCTGGCTCGGCCCAGCTGACTGGCCCTGCCAGTTGTCGTCCTCCTCGCGCCAGAAGGACGCGGAGCGCGTGGCCGGCGCCCGCGGCCACACGCCGGCCACCTCCTGCTTCCGCCGACGCCTGGAGACGCCTAGGGGTGCCACGCGACCCCCACGTCCCCTCTCATCCTCTCGCACTCTCCCCCTCGTCTCCCTCACTATCTCCCGCGATGGCCGAGCGCGTTCCTCGCTGCCGATCTCCGTAGTTGCCACCAGAGCCACTCCCTCGCCCCTCCGACGAGCCCAATCGCTCCTCCTCGTCACCCTGGACCTCTCCGTCGACCCACGCAAGCTCGGACGACCCGAAGACGACGTGGTGCCATTCTTCCCCGTCCACGGCCGCCGGACGCCGTCATTCGATTCACCGGCCTCAAGTCCTCCCCGAGCTCGCTGACCCCCTTCCGACCCCGCTGTGAGCTCCTCTTCCTTTCTGCCTAGTTACCGTGCTCGTTTGGCCTCTATAGTAGCCACTTCCACCGTACCCGAGAGCTCCCCGCCGCCGACCATGGCGCCGTCGTGGCTAGAGCCACCGTGGCTCAAGGCCAAGCTCACCGTTGTGCTCAGCACAGCACCAGGAGCCCGTAGCCACCACCAGCTCCCTCTCCCGTGCACCGTAGCGTCGAATCCATCCACGCCCGAACTCCGGCGACCGCCAAGGTCGTCGCCGGCGTCGTTTCCGGCGTCCCCGTGTCCAACCACTTGCACCACTGGATGCGGCAGCTCCCCAGCTACGCGTAGCACGTCTCCACCGTCAATTTGGTCACCGGAGGACCAAATCCGAAGCTCTCCGCCGTCTCGGCCTCGCCGGCGGCTCAACGTCGGTGAGTTTGACCCAGTTTGACTCCTGGGTGGGCCCAGGTAGACCCCCCCTGAGTCTATGACAGGTGGGGCCGGTCTGCTAACTAATTTAGGATTAGTTTTAATTAATTTTAATTAAATGAGTCACTGACATGTGGGCCCAGGCCCCACTGACAGCTAATTACTGTTAATCTAATCCTGTTAATTAGCTGAGAGGCTGACAGAAGGGGCCCACCAGTCAGGTTTGACCTGGGCTGGCGCCTTTGACCTGCTGAGGTCAGCATGACGCAATGCTGACGCAGTAATGCATTTTCTAGATTTATTTTTATTCAGGAATTTCTAGAAAATAGTTAAAAATTCTAAAAATCATAGAAAATCAACCATAGCTCCAAATGCAAAGATTTATATATGAAAAATGATCAGAAAAATTCAATCTATCCATCCGTAATGGTTTCATGCATGAAAAAACAAGTTTACCTTGCTGTTTAAGCAGAATAAGGAAATGCACTATTAAGGCCATGTTTAATGAGCTAATATTTGAATCTTTGATTCAAATGAGTTCATTCCTTTCTGTTATAGCTTGCATTAGGCCAAGACACATTCATATTGCCATGTCATAGCATGTATCATATTGTTGCATATCGTCATGTGTTGATTGTGTTCCGATGTGTTCTTCGTGGTAGGTTCTGCCTCCGAGGATATTCACGAGTATCCAACTGAAGGGCAGTATCCCAGTACCACTCCATCAGGCAAGCAACCATTGATCATTCCGATACAACCCATGTTCTCGCTTCTGCTCTTGTTTACTGCATTAAGACAACGCGATTCAAACTGCTGTGTGCTACGGTAGTTGAACCCTTATCCTCTGCATGACCTGTCATTGCCACAGTAACTAGATGAAACCCACTAGCATGTGTAGGAGTTGATTGAGCCATGTATGTGATTCCTACCTTGCTATGCCTGCTATGCTTAGAGTTGTGTCAGGTCTGGTTCATCTGGGTGATGGGCCAGAGTGAAATGCTTATGCCGGTAATGTGAGGGATGTGTTGAACATGTTTTGGTAAAGGTATCGATGAGAGGCCATGTAGGAGTACATGGTGGGTTGTTTCATTGAGGCCGTCCCTAAGAACTGAGATCTGTATGTGTGATTTAAGATGCATTTACTACCGTACATTGGGCCCGAAACCAATGGACCCTCTCGGCTTCTTAGTCACCCTAGTACTTTGTCCAGGAGTTGCAAATAGTTTCTGGTGCTTGTAGGTTATGTGTTGGCGGCCGTGCGTAGCGCTGACCCTAGGGGTGGGGTATGTTGCGGTAGATACACCGTGGCACGGTGTACCGAGTCACCCGTTTGGTGTCTCGGGAACCCTGTTCACATCGTTCGGGGCCGTATGTAGAAACCTTGGCCGGACTCCCTACGGATGGAACCTGGATAGGCGATAAACCTGGACTAGAGACTTAAGTGTTTAGGTAGGCTGTGGCCGACACCCTTGATGGGCTTCCGCTTGAAGGTTGCCGAGTACATGTCGTGTAAACGGCGGTAAGTGATGAAAGCATGTATGAAGAAGTACACCCCTGTAGGGTATAAAACTATTCGAATAGCCGCGTCCGTGGTAAAGGACTACTTGGTTGCCTATACAGTTCATAGACAAGTTAATGGATACTACTAAAAGACTCAAGATAAGTGTGAGTACCGAGGATGGCCCTCTCGTAGGATGACGAGGGAGGATCCCCGGTGGAGTATTGTGTTGGTGAGTAGTGGACTCGTGTGCGGAAACTATTTTACTGGTGAAGTTCCGTAGGATAGCTTAGCCAAGAGTCAAAGCTGGCTTGCTGCATTAACCCCACCACCTTCTTGAGAATAAGCATGTATAGTAGGTTCTGATGTAAGACTTACTGAGTACCTTTTGTAGTCATGTTTGCTTAATTACTGTTTTCAGACGACAACACCGCCCCCTCCGATGGATTCTACGTAGACCTTGACGTCGACGAGTGACTAGCCACGCAGGTGGTGATCCTGGCCATGGAGGGCCCTATGTAGATAGACAGGCTTCGAGAAGCCTTCTTTCTTTCTAGAGTCTGTACTCAGACTAGTTGCTTCCGCATGTGCTTGTCGGGTCATGTGACCCCTATCTGTATGAACATGTTGTGTATGGCTCCCTAGAGCCTTTAAATAAAGTACTTGAGTTGTAGAGTTTTGTTGTGATGCCATGTTGTATGTACTCATATCGGGCATATTGTGTGTATGATTGAAATGCTTGGTATGAGTGGGATCCGACAATCTAGTTGTTTATCCTTGGCAGCCCTTCTTTTGGGGAAATGTAGTCTAGTGTTCCTCGAGCCATAGTAGTCCGCTACAGCCCGGTTCACCGGAGTCCTGCTAGCCCAGCACTACTGCTCAGGACACTTGACTGGCCGGCATGTGTTTCACTTCGTTCCTATGTCTGTCCCTTCGGGGAAATGTCACGCGGTGATATCCAGAGTCCTGCCTAGCCTGATACAGCTCGGGTTCCCTGGAGTCCTGTTAGCCCAGTGCTACAGCCCGGAATCACTCGCTGATGACCGACATGTTTGATGTGATTCATCTATGCCTGTCTCCATAGGTCTGTGCCGCTTTGGGTTCACGGCTAGCCATGTCGGCCCGGGTTCTCTGTCATATGGATGCTAGCGACACTATCATATACGTGAGCCAAAAGGCGCAAACGGTCCCGGGCCATGGTAAGGCGACACCCGTGGGATACCGTGCGTGAGGCCGCAAAGTGATATGAGGTGTTACCGGCTAGATCGATGTGACTTGGAATCGGGGTCCTGACAGTTAATTTGATATTTGGGAAGGCATCATGCGGACTTTTCTATGCCCATGGAGCTCCATGGGTATGTGGGTATCCAGCGGGTTTGGGCATGGGCACAAGTTGTGCCCATGGATAATTTGGTGGATTGGCAGAGGGTAGGAAGATGGGTAATGGGTTGGATTTGGACCAGCTCCACCCGCCCCAAACCCAACCCATTGCCATCCCTAGATGGTGGTAGCAGCCTGAACCTGCTCTATCAAGATACAGTGCACAAAACGGTCATTAGTCCATCAAGAATTAAGCCCATAAAGACTACCTTTAAAGGAGTCATACGAGGTGTAGAGGCCCGCTGTACGGGCTCAATCACACTAGAGGTTGTCTTCGGATCTTCGGACAATTTCTGAAGCAAAGAGCTGATCTTCGATATCGCCCCTTTCGCAGCGGCTATCACGCATTACTCGGACGAACCGCATTTGCATGCTTCAACGCGGTGCCACACTATGCCTATCTTAAGCTCATGATGCCGGCCCATGCAGTGTCATAACAGTAAATGGGAACACGGAAAGCTCCCTGAAAGTGCAACTATCCCTGGGTGGTTTTGGTAATTCCTAACAATATATAGCTCATTGAGCTAATATTATTCCAAGATTAATATTTCAGGAAAAGCTCTATGAATGGCATGGCATGGATGAGGCAAGTCCTTCATGGGCGACGACCGTGATGGAATAGACAAGGTTGCTTCTTCGTGGACCCTTCGTGGGTGGAGCCCTCCGTGGACTCGCGCAACCGTTACCCTCCATGGGTTGAAGTCTCCATCAACGTGGATGTACGATAGCACCACCTATCGGAACCACGACAAAAACATCCGTGTCTCCAATTGCGTTTGAATCCTCCAAACCCTTCCCTTTACATTCTTGCAAGTTGCATGCTTTACTTTCCGCTGCTCATATACTCTTTTGCATGCTTCCTTGAATTGTGTAGAGATTGCTTGACTTGTGCTAAGATAGCTATAATCTGCCAAGAACTAAAATGGGGAAAAGGCTATATTTTTATTTGGTCAAGTAGTCTAATCACCCCCCTCTAGACATACTTTCGATCCTACAAGTGGTATCAGAGCTCCGGTCTCCATTTGCTTTGATTTCCATAACTTTTGGTTGTCATAGCCTTGGTTTCACAACCTAGGAGAGTATGGCGTCTAGCGAGGGAAATTATCACCGTAGAGGTCCCTACTTTGATGGCACTAATTTTGCTAGTTGGAAGCATAAGATGAAAATGCATATTCTTTGACATAACCCCGCCGTTTGGGCTATTGTGTGTATTGGCTTGCAAGGTGAATTCTTTGATGGGAAAGAACCGAACCGTGAAGCTACCGCGGAAGAGTTGAAGATGTTGCAATACAACGCTCAAGCTTGTGATATCCTCTTCAACGGATTGTGCCCCGAAGAATTCACCAAAATCGGCCGTCTTGAGAATGCAAAGGAAATTTGGGATACTTTGATTGATATGCACGAAGGTACCGACTCCGTCAAGGAATCCAAATTGGATGTGCTTCAAAGTCAACTTGACAAGTTCAAAATGAAGGATGGTGAAGGTGTCGCTGAAATGTACTCTAGGGTTGCTCTTATCACAAATGAGATTGCCGGCTTAGGGAGTGAAGAGATGACCGATAGATTCATCATAAAGAAAATCCTAAGAGCCTTGGATGGAAAATACGATACCGTGTGCACATTGATCCAAATGATGCCCAATTACAAAGATCTCAAGCCAACGGAAGTCATCGGAAGAATTGTTGCTCATGAGATGTCACTCAAGGATAAAGAGGAACTTCACAAGAAATCAAGTGGTGCTTACAAAGCCTCATGTGAAGCCCGCACATCATCGAGTGAGAAACAAACCTTCAATGAAGAATTGAGCTTAATGGTGAAGAACTTCAACAAGTTCTACAAGAGTAGAAGCAAAGAGAGAAGCTCCAAGTCAAGGTCCTACAATGACAAAAGATCTTCTAGTCGAGAGCGAAACTGCTACAATTGTGGAAGGCCCGGACACTATTCCAATGAGTGTACGACCCCCTACAAGAGAAGAGAAGATTCTCCCAAGAGAAGAAGTAGAAGAGAAGAATCACCATCTAGAGAAAGAAGGAGTAGAGATGATCGTTATGAATGAAGACCCTCACGGAGAAGCAAGGATTCGGAAAGAAAGGACAAGTCATCAAGGAGCTACACAAAACGAAGGCATCAAGATCATGTTGGTGAATGGGTATCCGGCTCCGACTCCAACAACCACTCCGAGAGAAGCTATCACTCCGACTCCGAATATACTCAAGATGAAGGTGTTGCCAGTCTAGCACTTGTGACAACCAACTCCTACGACATATTTGACTCACCAAATGAAGGAGTTGGAACATGCTTCATGGCTAAAGGCCCAAAGGTAGCACACCCCGAGTATGTTGATTTCAATAGTGATGAAGATGACTTGTTAGGTGATGATGATTTACTTGTTGACAACTCTAGTGATGAATACTATGATGAAACGTCAATTAATCATGCTAATCAAGATAAAAAGAATGACAATGATAAGGAGAAGATTGAGTCTCTATCTAAAGAACTAAACAGTCTTAAGTTACCTCATGAAACTATCTTAGGAGATCATCGAGAACTTTTAAGGACTCATGAGAAATTACGCTTTGAAAAGCTCAACCTTGAGCAAGAGCATGAGTTCTTAAAAGCAATCAATGATGATCTTTGTAAGAAAAGTTCTTCTTACATTGCCAAGTGTTTACTCTTATCCACTTACATGCCTCAAGTCAAGTCTAGTAACAAGAACAAGAAAGATTCTTCATCTAGTAGTAACAATAATCATGCTAAATCCAATATTGTTGCTTCTAGTAGTTCTCTTCATTCTACTAATGATTCTCTTAGCCAAGTTACACTTGAGCAAGAAAATAGCTTATTGAAGGGAATTATAGAGAAAGGTGTTTACAAGAGCCTTTCCGGAAGTAAGCAATTCGAGGAAATTGTACGAAGCAAGGAAGGGACCAGAAGAATCAAGGTGTTAGTTTTGAACGAAAGTTCAATGCCATTGGAGTTGAGTGGGAAGAAGAGCAATACCCCAAGACAAAGTTTGTTCCTCAACAAGAGAAGTATGATCCTACTTCTCTCAAAGGGACACAAGCTCAAGATGATCTTCCACCACAAGACCACAAGAAAAAAGGCAAGGACAAGCTTCAAGAGGAAATTGATGCATTTGAAGAAGCTCCTAAGGCCTTGGTCAAGTGGGTTCCCAAGACTACTTCAAGTTCCACTTCATCAAGTACAAATACAATGCCGAGGATTCCCATCAAGATGGTGTGGATCCCGAAGAAGAAGAACTAGAGAGTTCTTGAGGGTGACTCTGCCAACATACTTCACTCTTATCATCTTGTCAAGAACAAGTGCAATCAACTTCCACATCTTGCACTAGTTCAAGGAGTCACAAACCCTCTTGTTGGTAAGACAAGGGACAAGGTAACCTAAAAGCTTTCATAGACATCATCTTGTGTGTGCATCACTCTATGTCTATGGATATCCATGTTTGTTCCTTGTTGGACTAACCCGTGTAGGTATTGAAAGTGCAACTCACTCCAATGGATAGCTCCAAATGATCTACATCAACATTGAGCATCCACATCTTCAACATCTACATGAAGTCATCATCGACAAAACCCAAGGTTAGTTCATCCCTCTTAGGGGGGATCTCACATCTAGGGGGAGCTTTACTCTAAGAATTGAGCTAAAGAAACTCTAATTGTGTGAACACAACAAATGCTTTATGTAAAAGTGGTAACCCCACTTGTGCTTAAACGATGAGTATGACCTATGATCAAATGTTCTCATTTGACTCCTAAGTCAATATACTCATATATAGATGACCTAGTCATCGCCAATTGTTTGATAGATGCTAGAATTGGTTGTGCATGCTTTGCCACATATTTCAATTGCCATTTTATTGGGTGAGCATGTTGATTGCATATTTTACTCATTTGAGGACATCCACTTGTTGTTTTGATTGATTGGTTTTCTTTTCTTTTCCCAAGTGGATGGACAAGAATGCCTAAGAACCCTCTCTAGCTATCTATGCTTTTCTCGTCTCAAACTCTATTCATGCTACATCACAAAATTTGATCAAGTCAGATTCGAACCACTCTGTGTGAGGAGCACTCGGAGTCCCCGATTCGTCATAGACTTAAACTTCCAAAACTTCTTTGTGCTTTTCGGTCTGACCGATTCCTCCATTTCGGTCATACCGAGATCACTAAGTCGATCTAGGTTTTCAATCTCAGTGCAACCGATTTGAACCTTTCGGTCACACCGAGTTTCAGTAACTGCTTGCAGTTATGAATCTCGGTGCCACCGAGTTGTTCCACTCGGTCACACCGACAGGGTCGGGCTATATATACTCACGGGCAAAATTTTGGAAATTTCTCCGAAACCCCTTCGCCCGCCCATAGGTCGCTCTGCCTCCTGGATCTCCGGACCGTCCTCCTCGTCGCCAGCCCCCTCCTATCGCTGGTCTCCACCGCCGTCAATGGAATTCTTCCCCGCCGTTGCCGCCGTAGTGAGTTCATCGCCGAACTAGGGTATGGACTCGATCACAGTGCTATCCCCGTCCGATTCCTAGCACATTGTGTTCATTATGATTCTTACCACGATTGAAGCAATCTTATCCAGTCAAAACACTCTGTAGATTAGAGTTGAATTGAAAATTTAGGGTTAGGTTTCCGCCGAAACCATCTCGGACCATCCGAGTTGTGGAACTCGGTACCACCAATTCGGCTCAGGCCATTGCACATGTAATTTTCGGTCTGACCGAGAATTGCAAATCGGTGTGACCGAGTTCAGGACTTTGTGAAACCCTAGCAGTCTCGGTGCCACCGAACTGTGACTCGGTCTGACCGAGTTCACTAGTTTAGGTTCCAACAGCTGCTTCGATATCACCGAGTTTACAAATCGGTTGATCCGAAATGCTCTCTGTGGAAAACTAAAACTAAGTTTTTAACTCATTATTTTGCAAAAACCTCTGCATTTTGTGATGCTCATCCACTCTATCTCATCTATATCTATTCACAGGGTCTGCTGTCAGTGTTTGCAATATGTCTGATCAGAGTGACAGCCAGAACAGGTCAGAGGAGCAGGTTCACCTGAGTGAGGGCACTAGTCCCTCTAGCAGTTCAGATGATGGTAGCAGGAGCACTCCCAGCATCTAGCCCAAATCTGCCACCAGAACAAGGAAGAAGAAAACTTCAGAGTTTGAGGATGAAGACTATGTGGCAGTTGAGGATGAGGCCACTTCCAAGAAGAAAGTGGTTAAGAAGGAATATAGCACTGCTGCTGCCACCAAGCCAGGCATGAAGCAAAAGGTTCTTGCAAAGAGAATTCCAATGTCTAAGGCCAGAGCATCTACTCAAGTCCCTTTGGGATCTGAACCCAAAGAGGCTGCTGTAGAAGGGAAGAAGAGGAAGGAGAGGATCAAAAAGACCACTGCTAGAGTGCTTGGGAGATCCTCAATCATGAGAGATTCTGAAGAGGAAGAGGAAGAAGAGGTTGCTGCACCAGCACCCAAGGAACAGAAGCTTATGGGTGATGCTATCAGGACAGGGGCTGCTTCATCAAAGCCCAAAGAAGCACCCAAAGCAGCCTCCAAGCCCAAGAGTGCACCTAAGAGGAATACCAGGAGTATACCAGCTACTGAGAAGAACAAGGCCCCAGTGCCTGAAGTTGCTGCTGATGAAGATGATGAAGGACAAGTCCTGACAAAGCTCAAACCCAAGATTCCAGACCACAATGATGCTCATCATGTGGCTGAGAACATGAAGATCAGGAGAGACTCAGGGTTGAGGCTATGGAGAGAGACAGATCCATATCCTACCAGGAGAAGGACTGTTGTTGATTACAGGTTCCACACAAAGGAATAGCAGGACTTCTGTGAGACAGTGTTGTTGGACAAGAAGCCTATAGTGTGTGAAATGAGGTGGGTCGACTAGAAGTATATCAAGAAAAATGAGGAACACTATCCTGGTGTGTTTGACAGCTTCAGTGCTTGTGGAGTTGCGGACTTTGTTGGGAAGAAGCTCAGAAAGTGGAATGAGGAGCTCATAATGCAATTCTACTCCATAGCACACTTCTATCCAGATGGCAGGATAGTATGGATGTCTGAAGGTACAAGGTACCACTCAACTATTGAGGAATGGGAAAATCTGATCAATGCTCCTAAGGAAGAAGAAGATGACTTGGATGTCTATGCCAAGAAGAAGATGGATCACAACTCTATGGCAAACATGTACAAGGAGATTCCTGAAGATGATCTTGAGACTCGCCAGTTTGGGTCAGTAAAACACTTGCTGTCAGGGCTGCCTACAATCAATTGGATTCTTAGGCACACTCTCTTTCCCAAGTCTGGTGATCACAGAATGATCAGAGGCCATGCAATTAACTTGCTACATATATTTGATGTGCCACAGAAGTTCAAGGTCATGAGCCTTATAGTTGAGACTATCAAGAGGACTACAGCTGACCAGAAAACAAGTTGTGGATATGCCCCACAAATCCAGGAGTTGATAAGGAACACTTGCCTATCTATCCTGACTTTGAGGACAATCAAGTTGTGATGAATGAGAATGAACCATCATCAGTACAAGCTCAAGAGAAGAAGGAGAAAGCAAAGAAAGAGAAGGCTGCCAAGATGCCAACTCAAGAGGAGGCATCTGAGTACTTTTTGAAAAGCAAGCAAGATCAGCTTGGCTACCTGATTGCATCCACTCTGAGGATTGAGAAGGGACTGGCCACCCTAACTCATAACCAGGAGAGCTTGGAAAGAATCATGGAGCAAAAATTCTATGACTTGGATGTGAAGGTAACTGAGATTCAGTCTGTTATGGAGAAACTTCAAGATGATATGCAGGAGAGGAAGGGCAAGACAACCACTGATGCATTTGCCAGAGTGCCTAGAGCTCAGAGGTCTGCTGCAGTGCCTATTCCAGACACTAGAGTCACTTCATCTGCACCAGCTACAGCTCCAGCGCAACCAGCTCTAGCACCAACTCCTTCAGCTCCATCCACATCAACTGAAGCCTTCATCCTTGGCATTCTCCGGACACCACCACCTGAAGACCAAGCTTGAGAGACGTTCTAGTGTTATGCATTTTCTATGAACTTTTTGGTAACTTGTTGCCAAAGGGGAGAAAAATGTATAGATCATAGGCTTCGAGAGAGAGCGTTGCTTTTTATTCTCTCTTGCTTTGGTGGTTGAACTTTGTTTGTCTTTTGATTGCTTGAGATACTATGCTATTATCTGTGAGACATCGATGATCATGTGGTTGATCATAAGCTACACTTATGCTTGTTAGATGATATTATCTTACTTATCCTTATATGATCATTCACTTTGCTTGGTGATGAGTGCATGTATTCAATTCTTATCATTTTGAGCGCTCCACCATGATGTATGCGACATGGAAGAGTAACCCATGATCCTAACTCATTGTGCATTTGCAGTCCAAAGCAAATCTTAAGATATGCACAAATTTAGGGGGAGCTCTTGCTTTTCACATACTTCTCAAAGCGACAATATCTTTCACTCTTATTATCATTTGTCGAAGCTTTGATCTATATGTTGTCATCAATTAGCAAAAAGGGGGAGATTGAAAGTGCAACTATCCCTGGGTGGTTTTTGTAATTCCTAACAACATATAGCTCATTGAGCTAACATTATTCCAAAATTAATATTTCTGGAAAAGCTCAATGAATGGCATGGCATGGAAGAGGAAAGTGGATCCCTCAAAATTCTAAGGACAAAAAGTTTAGCTCAAGCTTGAAGATCAAGACTCTACATTTTATATTTTAGTGATCCAAGATCACATTGAGTCTACAGGAAAAGCCAATACTATCAAGGAAGGATGAGGTGTTGCTTAATGGCTTGCTTGCTCAAAATTCTTAGTGATATGCTCCAAAATCCTCAACTACCTTCCCACATACACATATGACCTAAACCAAAAGTCAAACTCGGCCCCACCGATTCTTTCTATCCGGCGCCACCGAGTTTCAAATGTCATAGCCACTGCCACAAACCCTAGGCAAATCGGTCTCACCGATAGGGATCTCGGTCTCACTGAGATGGGATTGTAATCTCTCTGTTTCCCTTCGTAACGTTTCGATCTTACCGACATGAGCGATCGGTCCCACCGAGATTGCAATGTAAACTCTATGTTTCCCTTTTGTAACATTTCGGTCTCACCGAGATGAGCGAATCGGTCCCACCGAGTTTACCTGACCAACTCTCTGGTTAGCTTATTACCAAAATCGGTCCCACCGAGTTTGTGTAATCGGTCACACCGAGATTACGTTATGCCCTAACCCTAACCATATCGGTCCTACCGAGTTGCATCGCAGTACCATCGAAAATCCTAATGGTCACTAGGTTTGCTGAATCGGTACGACCGAGTTTAATCATTCGGTCCCACCGAGTTTGGCAAATTGTGTGTAACAGTTAGATTTTGTGTGGAGGCTATATATACCCCTCCACCCACTCTTCATTCATGGGGAGAGCCATCATAACATACCTACACTTCCAATACACATTTTCTGAGAGAGAACCACCTACACTTGTGTTGAGGTCAAGATATTCCATTCCAACCATATGAATCTTGATCTCTAGCCTTCCCCAAGTTGCTTTCCACTAAAATCTTGTTTCCACCAAATCCAAATCCTGTGAGAGAGAGTTGAGTGTTGGGGAGACTATCATTTGAAGCACAAGAGCAAGGAGTTCATCATCAACACACCATTTGTTACTTCTTGGAGAGTGGTGTCTCCTAGATTGGCTAGGTGTCACTTGGGAGCCTCCGACAAGATTGTGGAGTTGAACCAAGGAGTTTGTAAGGGCAAGGAGATCGCCTACTTCGTGAAGATCTACCGCTAGTGAGGCAAGTCCTTCGTGGGCGACGACCGTGATGGAATAGACAAGGTTGCTTCTTCGTGGACCCTTCGTGGGTGGAGCCCTCCGTGGACTCATGCAACCGTTACCCTCTGTGGGTTGAAGTCTCCATCAACGTGGATGTACGATAGCACCACCTATCGGAACCACGACAAAAACATCCGTGTCTCCAATTGTGTTTGAATCCTCCAAACCCTTCCCTTTACATTCTTGCAAGTTGCATGCTTTACTTTTCGCTGCTCATATACTCTTTTGCATGCTTGCTTGAATTGTGTACAAATTGCTTGACTTGTGCTAAGATAGCTAAAATCTGCCAAGAACTAAAATTGGGAAAAGGCTAGATTTTTATTTGGTCAAGTAGTCTAATCACCCCCCCCTCTAGACATACTTTCGATCCTACACTCCCTCCGTACCGAGGAGCACACCGTCGCATTAGCAGCAGAAGTGCAGAGTGGCCTCCTCAAGCAGAACCTTAATTCACCGGCCGAACTCCCGGACACTGTCAAATGAGTCCGGACTACACTGCGGCAGGACAGCCCAACTCGTCAAGAGCTCGACTAGCAACTCAGCCTCTGTCCCCATCCCAACCAAGAAACGACATACGTACCGCGCGTACATGACTATGCAATCAAAATACCATGGGTATAGGCGCAGGAATAACTATCTTGTGATCCATAATACGACTTGACCGCTCCTGGACACACATACTTTCCATTTTTCCATTTTTATCCTTTTCAGGTCCTTTTTTCCGTAGGTTTCTTCTGACGACCTGATCATCGGTCCTCTCGGCAGGATGGATACACCAAGATGGCAAGAAGAAGTGGCATACAAGGGAATCCCTAGATGGTCTCTTTAATGATCACTCTAACTGCCTTCAGGACCCGCATGCAGCTGTCCCTTGGGTAGGGCATGTTAAATAGCTCGGTTGCTTATCACACCACTTGTACGAATACGCTTTGACGTATTAATCAAACTATAACGGAAATAGTTTGCGGCCCAACTTCCGCGGCACTGGCTTACTACCCTTTTATTTTTCCTTTTTCTTTGAGGATTTTCTCAATGTTGCGACCGTACACTTTGGTACACTTTAACCTGCCAGGGGCTTCATCGCGACCCATAATACGGCAACAAAGTCTGAACACTTTCTACAACACAGTTTGGCAGCCGAATTTAGCATTATATGCATTGGCTCCGAATCATGTCTTTCGTCAATAGTTGGGTTGCCCAGCTCCTGTGCTTACTACCTTACGTTCCGCTATATCGGCTAGGGTAGTAAAGGGAGAACTACTGTGATTGTGTCCTGGTTCATCCGGATGGGCACCTCAGTAGAGAAAGCCGAAAACTGACTGTCATGACGCGGCGAGAGCCGGTCAGCTCTTCAGAGGATTCAAATCTTTAGCGATTTTTACCACATTAGGCGATGAATCGGCTTTTTACCCGATTAGGTGATTACAGTACCCTAGTTCGGACACTAGGGGTTGCGCCTAAAATTTTAATTATAGAACTCCTATGGAAAAGTGAGGGTCATAAAGCCACATAGTCCGATTGTCTGGTTCGTTGCACTAAACACCTCCTTCAAGGACCAAACAACTTGGATCAAGAGTGTTTAGATTCCATCACGAACACTCCCGTACTACCTACGTGGGGGCTGAAGCCGATGACTGGCAACTCTCAAAATTTCATAAACATGGCCGCACGGGAGGTAAAATATTAAACAAACATTATATTACATAGCCGAACTTGTTTTTATATAGGGCGAGACGATATAACAGTATTCATTCAAAGATTACATCCTTCGTACATTGCTCCGCCACAATGCGGGATCCCTCAAAGACTTCGATAAAATATCGCTCGGGCGTGCGGTACTCCTTGCCCATAGGCGGTCCCTCGGTCGCGATGGTGGCAGCATTCATCTTTGCCCATTGCATCTTGACACGGGCGAAGGCCATCCACGCACCTTCGATACAAACTGACCGCTTGATGATATCAAGCCGAGGGCAGGCGCCGACTAGCTGCTTCACGAGACTGAAGTAGCTGCTGGGGATAACTTCGGCTGGCCACAGCTGGACTATCAAGTCCTTCATGGCCAGTTCGGCCACCCTATGCAGCTCTACCAGCTGTTTTAGCTGGTCGCTCAAGGGCACCAGATGTTCTAGCGCAAGGTATTGCGACCAGAGCAGCTTCTCCGTCAAGCTCCCCTCTCTGGCTCGGAAGAATTCAGCAGCATCAGAAACACTACGCGGCATATCCGCAAACACCCCTAGAGAACTCCAAATACGGGTCAATAAGAGATATATCTTCTCCACATACTTGCTTTGCATAATAAAAGCCTTACCCGCCGCGATCTTTTTGGCCTCCTGGATTTCCTGGAGGGCGCCTTGAGCTTCGGTCAGGGCCTCTTGTGCGCTCTGGTGGGCCTTCTCAAGTTCGGATTCTTGGTCCGCATGTTGACGCTCCAAGGACTCGTATTTCTTCGAAGCATCCTAGAGCTCTTGCTGGACCTCCCTAACCCTGCCCTCATGCTTTTTCCGAACAGCTCGTTCCATCGCCGCCCTCTCCTCAGCCTCGACCAGCGCTTTATTGAGGGTTTCAACCTCGGTCGCCACTCCTACAAATATCACGACACTACAATCAATATACATCGTTTATTCTTTCCGAACATATAGCAAGTCTCCACATACCTTGCTTGTCCTCCATCTTCCTTTTCACAAGGCAGAGCTCTTCTTCTGCCCAGTCCAGACTCTGCTTTAGGCCGGAGACCTCAGCGGCATGAGAGGTGGCGGCCAGCAGCGACGCCTGTGTTCATAACCCATATTTAGTTAGTTTCTTGTGAATATTACTTGATCCTCTGTCCGACTTTTCTTTCTGAACACCGGACAGTATCTCAGGGGCTACACTGTCTATATTGGGACTTCCTCTTTTACAACGCTTACCTCAAAACCTATTAGCAGGCTGCTAGAGGCTTCAATTAGTCCGCTCTTGATGGACTGAACCCTCTCAATCACCGTACCCATAAGGATACGATGTTCATCCACAATGGAAGCGCCTCGTAGAGCTTCCAACAGATTATCCGGTGCCTCTGGTTGGACAGAGGTCACCGGCGGGATAGGCACACCTCCGCCTCTCGAACGAAGCTGCTCGCCGGATTCCGGAGCCATATAGGTCTCTGGAGCTGTATCCGACTGGGGGCCAAACTGTACACGGCCCCCATCGCCGGTCTCCATGGGGATCTGCTCCCCCAGGTGTTCGGCGATCGAGGTTTTGCCCTCCGTCGCCTCCCTGACGGCCTCCGAAACCTCCCCTTGGCTTGGTAAGGTCCTTCGGGACAGCACCTCAGCGTCGCCCTTGGCCTTGGGAGAGTGAGCGGCCGGCGGAGACTCGCTGGCCATCACCTTTGAATCCAGGGAACCTCCTGATGAGGATCGGAGGGAGTTGTTGGTGGGCGAACAGCTATAGCATGATTAAACATGTTGATACCATGAAGAAGAGAGGCCGGGTACATGGATGTATGAGGGTTTCTATTACTTACGATGCGGCCAGGGGCTTATTCGGGGGTGTCGCTTTGGGCTGATGTCAATGTCCCACGCAGATTTATCCGCAAGGGGGCCCTTCCCCCTCTTGGGCGCCTCCGCCTCCAGATTTGCGGAGGCCGCCCTCTTCTTCCTCCCCCCATCAAGGGGAGAGTTACTTTCTTCCTCCATCTCGTCCTTGTCTTCGGCGGCGGAGGAGTAATTCTTGTCTTCGGACGACACGTCTGAAGCTCCCTTGCGGCGGGGGCCACTCCAAACCCCCTTGGCCTTCTTCTTGGCCTTCTTCTCTGGCGCCTGATAGGGCGCCGGGACCAGCATCATCGCCAGGAGCAAGATGACTGGTTCCTTGGGTAGCGGAGCCGAACATTGAATCTGCTCCACTTTATCTATCCATACCTGAAAAAAATAGTAAAGTTTAGATATCCTCGTTTAACAAGCAAGTAGAGGATACACCTTCAGACATGAAAGATGTACCTCACTGGCAGGATGGACAAGATCGTGCCCGCGGTCCCAGTCTATGGACGGTGGCGTCTCATTGCCCTTAAAGAGAAACTTTCAGGCATCTTTGTGAGTTGTTCCGAAGAGCCTTTCCAAGGTTTGGTGCTTCTTCGGATCGAATTCCCATAAAGGGCAAGTTTGGCTTTGGCATGGGAGGATCCGGCGAACTAGCATCACCTCGATCACGTCGATAAGCTAGATGTTTTTATCCACCATGCTTTGGATGCGCGTCTGCAGCGCTATCAGTTAGTGCGACAAAGACCAATTTGGGCCCTTCTCTATCCAGGAGGTGAGCCGCATTGGAGCTCCGGACATGAATTCGGGAGCCGCAGCCCAGGTGGCGTCGCGGGGGTCTGTGATATAGAACCACAGTTTCTGCCACTCCTTGATGTTCTCCACAAAAGTACCTTTGGGCCACATGACATTGGGCAGCTTGCTCACCATGGCACCTCCGCACTCCACGTGTTGGCCATCCACCACCTTCGGCTTCATGATACGTCCATTTTGCATCATGCTTTTATATTGATATTTATTGCATTATGGGTTGTTATTACACATTATGTCACAATACTTATGCCTATTCTCTCTTATTTTACAATGTTTACATGAAGAGGGAGAATGCCGACAGCTAGGATTCTGGGCTAGAAAAGGAGCAAATATTAGGGACCTATTCTGCACAGCTCCAGAAGTCTTGAAACTTCACGGAAGACATTTTCAGAATATATAAAAAATACTCAGTGGAAGAAATTCACCAGGGGGGCCACACCCTCCCCACGATGGTGGGGGCGCGCCCTACCCCCTGGGCGTGCCCCCTACCTCATGGGCCCCCTGTTGGCCCTCCGGTGGCCATATTCTGCTATATGAAGTCTTTAAATGGGAAAAAATCATAAGCATTCTTCTCGGACGAAACTCCACCGCCACGAGGCAGAACCTTGGCGGAACCAATCTAGGGCTCTGGTGGAGCTATTCTGCAGGGGAAACTTCCCTCCCGGAGGGGGAAATCATCGCCATCGTCATCACCAATGCTCCTCTCATCTGGAGAGGGCAATCTCCATCAACATCTTCATCAGCACCATCTCCTCTCAAAACCCTAGTTCATCTCTTGTATCCAATTCTTGTCTCCAAGTCCGGGATTGGTGCTAGTAGGTTGCTAGTAGTGTTCATTACTCCTTGTAGTTGATGCTAGTCGATTTAATTGGTGGAAGATCATATGTTCAGATCCTATATGCATATTAATACCCCTCTGATTATGAACATGTTTATGCTTTGTGAGTAGTTACTTTTGTTCCTGAGGACATGGGAGAAGTCTTGCTATTAGTAGTCATGTGAATTTGGTATTCGTTCGATATTTTGATGAGATGTATGTTGTCTCTCCTCTAGTGGTGTTATGTGAACATCGACTACATGACACTTCACCATTGTTTGGGCCTAGAGGAAGGCATTGGGGAGTAATAAGTAGATGATGGGTTGCCAGAGTGACAGAAGCTTAAACCCTAGTTTATGCATTGCTTCGTAAGGGGCTAATTTGGATCCATATGTTTCATGTTATGGTTAGGTTTACCTTAATACTTTTGTTGTAGTTGCGGATGCTTGCAATAGAGTTAATCATAAGTGGGATGCTTTTCGAAGTAAGGCCAGTACCCAAGCACCGGTACACCCACATACCAAATTATCGAAGTACCGAACACGAATCATATGAGCGTGATGAAAACTAGCTTGACGATATTCCCATGTGTCCTCGGGAGCGCTTTTCTCTATATAAGAGGCTGTCCATGCTTGTCCTTTGCTACAAAAAGGATTGCGCCACCTTGCTGCACTTTATTTACTTTTGTTACTTGTTGCTCATTACAAATTATCCTATCACAAAACTATCTGTTACCACTTCTTTCAGTACTTGCAGAGAATACCTTGCTGTAAACCGCTTATCATTTCCTTCTGCTCCTTGTTGGGTTCAACACTCTTACTTATCGAAAGGACTACGATAGATCCCCTATACTTGTGGGTCATCAAGACTCTTTTCTAGCACCGTTGCCGGGGAGTGAAGCGCCTTTGGTAGGTGGAATTTGGAAGGAAAAATTTATATAGTGTGCTGAAATTTACTGTCACTTGTTACTATGGAAGGTAATCCTCTGAGGGGCTTGTTCGGGGTATCTTCACCCCGACCAGTAGAGCAAAGAGTTGCTCCTCAACCTACTCAACCTACTGAAAATGAAAATGTCTGCTTTGAAATTCCTTCGGGTATGATAGAAAAACAGCTAGCTAATCCCTTTTTACGATATGGAACAAAACATCCTGATGAGCATCTAATATATTTGGATGAAGTTTGTGGATTATTTAAGCTTGCAGGTGTACCCGATGATGTTGCTAAAAAGAAGGTCTTCCCTTTATCTTTGAAGGGAGATTCATTGATATGGTATAGGCTGTGTGATGATATGAAATCATGGAACTATAAAAGATTGAAATTGGAATTTCATAAAAAGTATTACCCTATGCATCTTGTTCATCGTGATCGCAATTATATATATAATTTCTGGCATCGTGAAGGAGAAAGAATCGCTCAAGCTTGGGGGAGGCTTAAATCAATGTTATATTCATGCCCCAATGATGAGCTCTCGAGAGAAATGATTATTCAAAAATTTTATGCTCGGCTTTCTGATAGCAACCGCACCATGCTTGATACTTCTTGTGTTGGCTCTTTTATGATGAAGACTATTGAATTCAAATGGAATTTATTGGAAAGAATTAAATGCAACTCTGAAGATTGGGACCTCAAAAAAGTTAAGGAGTCAGGTATGACACCTAGTTTTCATTGTGTTAAATCTTTTATGGATACCGGTATTTTCCGTAAATTTAGCACTAAATATGGACTTGACTCTGAGATAGTAGCTTCTTTCTGTGAATCTTTTGCTACTTATGTTGATCTCCCCAAGGAGAAGTGGTTTAAATATCATCCTCCCATAGAAGTAAAAGTAGCTGCACCTATTAAAGTTGAAGAAAAGATTGTCACTTATAATGATCCTATTTTCCTACTGTGTATGTTGAGAAACCACCTTTCCCTGTTAGGATAAAGGATCATGCTAAAGCTTCAACTGTGATTCATAAAAGCAATATTAAAACATATACACCTCCTGAGCAAGTTAAAGTTGAACCTAATATTGCTATTGTTAAAGATCTCTTGTCTGATAATATTGATGGGCATGTTATTTATTTCTATGATGAAACTGCTAGAATTGCTAAACCTTGTGCTAAAGATAAACCTAGACATGTGGTAGGCATGCCTGTTATTTCTGTTAAAATAGGAGATCATCGTTATCATGGTTTATGTGATATGGGTGCTAGTGCTAGTGCAATACCTCATTCCTTATACAAAGAAATTATGCATGATATTGCACCCGTTGAGTTAGAAGATATTGATGTCACAATTAAACTTGCCAATAGAGATACTATTTCACCAATGGGAATTGTTAGAGATGTTGAAGTCTTGTGTGGGGAAACTAAATATCCTGCTGATTTTCTTGTTCTTTGTTCCCGACAAGATAGCTTTTGTCCCATTATATTTGGTAGACCCTTCTTAAACACTGTTAATGCTACCATAGATTGCAAAAGGGATGTTGTTACTATCGGTTTAGATGATATGACTCATGAATTTAATTTTTCTAAATTTAGTAGACAACACCGTGAAGAAGAATTACCTAGTAAGGATGAAATTATTGGTCTTGCTTCTATTGCCGTACCTCCTAGTGATCCCTTAGAATATTATTTGCTAGACCATGAAAATAATATGTTTATGAATGAAAGAAGAGAAATAGATGAAGTATTCTTTAAACAAGAACCTATTCTGAAAAACAAGTTGCCTATTGAAATCCTAGGGGATCCTCCTCCACCCAAGGGTGATCCTGTGTTTGAGCTTAAACCGTTACCAGATACTCTTAAATATGCTTATCTTGATAAGAAAAAGATATATCCTGTTATTATTAGTACTAACCTTTCAGAGCAAGAGGAAGAGAGATTATTGAAAACTCTGAAGAAGCACCGTGCTGCTATTGGGTATACTCTTGATGATCTTAAGGGCATTAGTCCCACTCTATGTCAACATAAAATTAATTTGGAAGAAGATGCTAAACCAGTTCGTGATCATCAACGCTGGCTGAATCCTAAAATGAAAGAAGTGGTAAGAAAGGAAATACTAAAGCTCCTTGAGGCATGTATAATCTATCCCGTTGCTGATAGTCAGTGGGTAAATCCTGTCCATTATGTCCCTAAGATGGGAGGTATTACTGTTGTTCCTAATGATAAAGATGAATTGATTCCTCAAAGAATTATTACAGGTTATTGGATGGTAATTGATTTCCGTAAATTAAATAAGGCAACTAAAAAGGATCATTAACCCTTACATTTTATCGATCAAATGCTAGAAAGATTATCCAAACATACACATTTTTGCTTTCTAGATGGTTATTCTGGTTTCTCTCAAATACCTGTGTCAGCCAAAGATCAATCAAAGACTACTTTTACATGCCCTTTTGGTACTTTTGCTTATAGACGTATGCCTTCTGGTTTATGTAATGCACCTCCTACCTTTCAAAATGCATGATGGCTATATTCTCTGACTTTTGTGAAAAGATTTGTGAGGTTTTCATGGACGATTTCTCCTTCTATGGATCTTCTTTTGATGATTGCTTGAGCAACCTTGATCGAGTTTTGCAGAGATGTGAATAAACTAATCTTGTCTTGAATTGAGAAAAGTGCCACTTTATGGTTAATGAAGGTATTGTCTTGGGGCACAAAGTATCTGAAAGAGGTATTGAAGTTGATAAAGCCAAGGTTGATGCTATTGAAAATATGACATGTCCCAAGGACATGAAAGGTATAAGAATTTTCCTTGGTCATGCTGGATTTTATAGGAGGTTCATTGAGGACTTCTCAAAAATTTCTCGGCCTCTGACTAATTTATTACAAAAAGATATACCATATTTTTTATGATGATTGTGTAGAAGCATTTGAAATACTTAAGAAAGCATTGTTCTCTGCACCTATTGTTCAACCACTTGATTGGAATTTACCCTTTGAAATTATGTGTGATGCTAGTGATTATGCTGTAGGTGCTGTTCTAGGACAAAGAGTTGATAAAAAATAAACGTTATTCAACATGCTAGTAAAACCCTAGACAATGCTCAAAGAAATTATGCTACTACTGAAAAAGAATTCTTAGCAGTTGTATTTGCTTGTGATAAGTTCAGACCTTATATTGTTGATTCTAAAGTAACTATTCACACTGATCATGCTGCTATTAAATATCTCATGGAAAAGAAGGATGCTAAACCTAGACTTATTAGATGGGTTCTCTTGCTACAAGAATTTGACTTACATATTGTTGATAGAAAGGGAGCTAAGAACCCCGTTGCAGACAACTTGTCTAGGTTAGAAAACGTGCTTGATGACCCACTTCCTATTGATGATAGTTTTCCCGATGAGCAATTAAATGTCATAAATGCTTCTCATAATGCTCCATGGTATGCTGATTATTCTAATTACATTGTTGCTAAGTTTATACCACCTAGTTTCACAGACCAGTAGAAGAAAAAGTTCTTCTATGATTTGAGGCATTACTTTTTGGATGACCCACATCTTTATAAAGAAGGAGTAGATGGTGCTATTAGACGTTGTGTACCTGAGCATGAACAGGAACAGATCCTACGCAAGTGTCACTCCAAAGCTTATGGAGGACACCATGCTGGAGATAGAACTGCACATAAGGTATTGCAATCTGGTTTTTATTGGCCTACTCTCTTCAAGGATGCCCGTAAGTTTGTCTTATCTTGTGATGAATGCCAAAGAATTGGTAATATTAGTAGACGTCAAGAAATGCCTATGAACTATTCACTCGTTATTGAACCATTTGATGTTTGGGGCTTTCACTATATGGGACCCTTTCCTTCCTCTAATGGATATACACATATTTTAGTTGCTGTTGATTACGTTACTAAGTGGGTAGAAGCTATTGCAACTAGTAGTGCTGATCATAACACTTCTATTAAAATTCTTAAAGAAGTTATTTTTCCAAGATTTGGATTCCCTAGATATTTAATGACTGATGGTGGTTCACATTTTATTCATGGTGCTTTCCATAAAATGCTTGATAAATATGATGTTAATCATAGAATTGCATCCCCTTATCATCCTCAGTCTAGTGGTCAAGTATAATTGAGTAATAGAGTGCTCAAATTAATTTTGCAAAAGACTGCTAATAGATCTAGAAAAAATTGGTCCAAGAAACTTGATGATGCATTATGCGCCTATAGAACTGCATATAAAAATCCTATGGGTATGTCTCCGTATAAAATGGTTTATGGAAAAGCATGTCACTTACCTCTTAAACTAGAACACAAGGCATATTGGGCTATTAAAGAACTCAATTATGATTTCAAACTTGCCGGTGAGAAGAGGTTATTTGATATTAGCTCACTTGATGAATGGAGAACCCAAGCCTATGAAAATGCCAAGTTGTTTAAAGAAAATGTTAAAAGATGGCATGACAAAAGGATACAAAAGCGTGAGTTTAATGAGGTGATTATGTATTGCTATACAACTCTCGTTTAAGATTTTTTTGCAGGAAAACTTCTCTCTAAATGGGAAGGTCCTTACGTTATCGAGGAGGTCTATCGTTCCGGTGCCATAAAAATCAACAACTTCGAAGGCACAAATCCGAAGGTGGTGAACGGTCAAAGAATCAAACATTATATCTCAGGTAATCCCATAAATGTTGAAACCAATATTATTGAAACCGTAACCTCGGAGGAATACATAAGGGACACTTTCCGGAATGTTTCAGACTCCTAAAAGGAATAGGTATGTGGTACGGTAAGTAAACCGAATCCAAAACTGTTTTTAAGGCAATATTTCTCCGTTTTGGAATATTTAGAAAAATAGAAAAATAAGAAGCAGTCCGGGAAGGACATGAGGGCCCCACGAGGGTGGAGGGCGCGCCCTACCCCTTGGGCGCGGCCCCCTACCTCGTGGGCACCTCGTGGGCACCTCGTGTGCTTTCCAGACTCCGTTTTCATACACGACACGTATTTTGGTCGGTAAAAATTCATTATATAATCTCCCGGAGGTTTTGATTCTCGTATCACGCAAAAATCTCCTGTTTTCGTTTCGAGTTGTTTTTCTGACAGATCTAGGTCATCATGTTGTCTTCAAGCGCCCCTAAGGACCAGTTCTTCGAGAAGGTCATCAACCCCTACCCCGAAGAAGTGCTGCAACACCCTCAAAACATTGAGATGCGTGAGCAGTTGTTGAACATCCGCGATGATGAGGGACCAAGGAAGACCGGGAGCACGGAGGCAAGGCTCGAGGCATTGGAGCAAGAAGTTTTCAAGTGTCAGGAGATGGTGGAGCGTGGACTCGATTCCAATCACATCATGATCACGGAGTTCACCAACAACCACAAGCTGGACGTCAAGGGCATTGGGGAGGCGATCTTCAGGCTTCATGAGAAAAACGAGCACCTCCAAGCCCAGATCTATGACCTGCAAAATCAAAACTTGGAGTATGAATATAGATTCAAGAGGATGAGTTTGGCTGCAGATTTGAGGTTCCAGGAGACTCGGTCATCCTTCTATGATGGTGAGCCTAAGCCTTGGAAGAAGGACGACAGGCCTACACCATCAACAAAATCACCACCGTCTCCACCAACAAAGAAGAATTGAGTATCTGGTATGGGCACCCCCCTTGGCAACTGCCAAGTTTGGGGGAGTGCCCCGGTATCGTATCACCATCACTTTTATCTTTACCATTTTTCTTAGTTCAATCCTTTTGGTAATATCTTGATCTAGTAGAATAAAAGTTCTTAGTATGATCTAGTTGTGAGTTTTGGTTTATAATCCTTCTATGTAATCGAGTCTGTGAGCTATATAATAAAGATTAGTATTGAGTCAAGGGCTTGATTCTTTTGCCATGATCTTAAGTGAATAAAATAAAAAGAGAAAGAAATAAAAATAAACAAAGAGATCATATGTATCTCATGGAGAGTAATGAGATCACTTAGAAAAATTATGATGAATAAAAGTTGTTGAGAGTTGACAAACATAGTTTTGGTCATCGTTGCAATTAATAGGAATGAATAAAGAAAGAGGGGTCTTCACATATAGATATACTATCTTGGACATCTTTTATGATTGTGAGCACTCATTAAAATATGACATGCTAAAAGAGTTGACGTTGGACAAGGAAGACAATGTAATGGGTGATGTTTTCTTACATCTGAGATAAATTATATTGTCATGGATCATCCAACATGGTTGAGCTTGCCTTTCCCCCTCATGCTAGCCAAATTCATCGCACCCAGTAGAGATACTACTTGTGCTTCCAAATACCCTTAAACTAGTTTTGCCATGAGAGTCCACTATACCTACCTATGGATTGAGTAAGATCCTCTAAGTAAGTTGTAATCAGTGCAAAGCAATAAAAATTGCTCTCTAAATATGTATGACTTATTAGTGTGGGAGAAATAAACTTTATACAATCGTGTGATATGGAAGAAATAAAAGCGACATACTGCATAATAAAGGTCCATATTACAAGTGGCAATATAAAGTGACATTCTTTTGCATTAAGATTTTGTGCATCCAACTATAAAAGTGCATGACAACCTCTGCTTCCCTCTGCGAAGGGCCTATCTTTTACTTTTAACTCCTACATTGCAAAAGAGTCATGGTGATCTTCACCCTTCCTTTTTACATTTCATCCTTTGGCAAGCACAGTATGTTGGAAAGATCCTAGAATGTATGGCTAATTGGATGTGAGTTTTCATGAACTATTACTGTTGACATTACCCTTGAGGTAAAACGTTGGGAGGCAAAACTATAAGCCCCTATCTTTCTCTGTGTTCGATTAAAAGTCCATACCCATAAGTATTGTGTGAGTGTCAACAATTGTGAAATACTATATGATAGTTGAGTATGTGGACTTGCTGAAAAGCTCTTATATATTGATTGCTTCCTATGTTATGATAAATTACAATTGCTCCAATGACTGAGATTATAGTTTGTTAGTTTTCAATGAAGTTTATGATTCATACTTGAAATTGTGATTGAATTATTACTCTAGCATAAGAAATCACATGACAAGAATTATATAAGTTACTGTTTTAAGAATGATCATGATGCCCTCACGTCTGTATTTTATTTTTATCGACACCTCTATCTCTAAACATGTGGACATATTTTTCGATTTCGGCTTTTCGCTTGAGGACAAGCGAGGTCTAAGCTTGGGGGAGTTGATACGTCCATTTTGCATCATGCTTTTATATCGATATTTATTGCATTAAGGGCTGTTATTACACATTATGTCAGAATACTTATGCCTATTCTCTCTTATTTTACAAGGTTTACATGAAGAGAGAGAATGCCGGCAGCTGGGATTCTGGGCTGGAAAAGGAGCAAATATTAGAGACCTATTCTGCACAGCTCCAAAAGTCCTCAAACTTCACGGAAGACGTTTTCAGAATATATAAAAAATACTCAGTGGAAGAAATTCACCAGGGGGGCTACACCCTGCCCACAAGGGTGGGGGCGCGCCCTACCCGCTGGGCGCGGCCCCCTACCTCGTGGGCCCCCTGGTGGCCCTCCGGCGGCCATCTTCTGTTATATGAAGTCTTTCGATGGAAAAAAAATCATATGCCTTCTTGGCGGAACCTTGGCGGAACCAATCTAGGGCTCTGGCGGAGCTGTTCTGCAGGGGAAACTTCCCTCCGGAGGGGGAAATCATCGCCATCGTCATCACCAATGCTCCTCTCATCGGGAGAGGGCAATCTCCATCAACATCTTCATCAGCACCATCTCCTCTCAAAACCCTAGTTCATCTCTTGTATCCAGTTCTTGTCTCCAAGTCCGGGATTGGTGCTAGTAGGTTGCTAGTAGTGTTAATTACTCCTTGTAGTTGATGCTAGTCAGTTTAATTGGTTGAAGATCATATATTCAGAGCCTATATGCATATTAATACCCCTCTGATTATGAACATGTTTATGCTTTGTGAGTAGTTACTTTTGTTCCTGAGGACATGGGAGAAGTCTTGCTATTAGTAGTCATGTGAATTTGGTATTCGTTCGATATTTTGATGAGATGTATGTTGTCTCTCCTCTAGTGGTGTTATGTGAACGTTGACTACATGACACTTCACCATTTTTGGGCCTAGAGGAAGCCATTGGGGAGGAATAAGTAGATGATGGGTTGCTAGAGTGACAAAAGCTTAAACCCTAGTTTATGTGTTGCTTCGTAAGGGGCTGATTTGGATCCATATGTTTCATGCTATGGTTAGGTTTACCTTAGTACTTTTGTTGTAGTTTCGGATGCTTGCAATAGAGTTAATCATAAGTGAGATGCTTGTCCAAGTAAGGATAGTACCCAAGCACCGGTCCACCCACATACCAAATTATCATAGTACCGAACGCGAATCATATGAGCATGATGAAAACTAGCTTGATGATATTCCCATGTGTCCTCAGGGCGCTTTTCTCTATATAAGAGTTTGTCGAGGCTTGTCCTTTTGCTACAAAAAGGATTGGGCCACCTTGCTGCACTTTATTTACTTTTGTTACTTGTTGCTCGTTACAAATTATCCTATCACAAAACTATTTGTTACCACTTCTTTCGGTACTTGCAGAGAATACCTTGCTGGAAACCGCTTATCATTTCCTTCTGCTCCTCGTTGGGTTCGACACTCTTACTTATCGAAAGGACTACGATAGATCCCCTATACTTGTGGCTCATCACTTCACGTTGAAGATCTCGAGCCACAGTCCGTAGTGGAGTTGGATGCGGAGGAAGGCCTCACACACGACAATGAATGTCAAGATGTTGAGGAAAGATTTTGGGGCTAGATCATGGAAATCTAGCCTGTAATAGAACATAAGTCCATGGACCAAAGGGTGGAGAGGAAACCCTAACCCATGGAGGAAGTGGGGGATGAACACCACCCTCTCATTAGGCTTCGGGGTGGGGACAATTTGCCCCTTGGTTGGAAGTCGGTCGGCGATTTCTTTCGCCAGATACCCGGCCTCCCAAAGCTTGGTGATTTCCTTCTCCTTAACGGAGGAGGCCATCCACTTGCCTTGCCCTCTAGATCCGGACATGGTTGAGTTCTTCCTTGAGTCGGAAAAGATGAGGACTTGGGTGCTGGAGCTCGAGAATGGAAGGGCGGAGAAAGAGAGAAGGCGTGGGTGAAGAAAGGGAATCCTTATCTCCTTATAAAGACGGTGAATATCAAACGCCTCCCCACTCTCCATGAAACTCGCCTATTCCCTAGGGGCCGTGCAAGCGACACGGTTGGATTACCCATACACGTATTGATGAGGATCCCATAATAAGGGGACACGATCTTTGCTTTGACAAGACGTGCTAATAAAACCGCATCCCGAAATACGTAGCGGCAGGCCGAAAAATGGTTTGAAATAGTAATCGGGAAGGTACGTGATATCATGTTACAAAAAGTTGTCAGCGGATTTGACTCGTGAAATATTATACTCTCTGCGGTTGTGTGGGGTACTTGGTTACAGATCCGGATACATTCTTTGCGTCTAAAGACTATTTTGGAGAACGGAACCCGCCTTGCAATGCCGAAGACAATCTGCGCGCCGGACACCTCGTCATTGAAGCCTGGTTCAAGGGCTACTGAGGGAGTCCTGGACTAAGTGGTCCTCGGGCGTCCGGCCTATTAGCCATGGGCCGGACTGATGGGTTGTGAAGATACAAAGACCGAAGACTCTACTCGTGTACGGATGGGACTCTCCCTGGCGTGGAAGGCAAGCTTGGTGACCAAATATGAAGATCATTTCACTATAACCGACTTTATGTAACCATAGATCCCTCTGGTGTCTATATAAACCGGAGGGCTAGATGATTACTTGCAACATGATTTCTCCCATGACCACAAGAAGAAAAGTAATTACTCACAAATGATAAACATGCTCATGATCAAAGGGGTATTAAATAGCATATTGGATCTGAACATATAAACTTCGACCAAATAAACCATATAGTAATCAACTACAAGATGTAATCAACACTACTAGTCACCCACAAGCACCAATCTATAGTTCCGGTAACAAGATTGAACAAAAGGGATGAACTAGGGTTTGATATGAGATGGTGTTGTTGAAGATGTTGATGGAAATTGCCCTCCCCAAGATGGGAGAGTTGTTGGTGATGATGATGACGATGATTTCCCCCTCCAGTAGGGAAGTTCCCCTAGCGGAATCGCTCCGCCGGAGGGCAAAAGTGCTCATGCCCAAGTTCCGCCTCAAGGCAGCAGCGCTCCATCTCGAAAGTCCTCTCCTTATTTTTTCTAGGTCAAAATGACTTATATACTAGATCGGCACCGGAGGTGGGCTTGGGTGAGCACAACCCACCAGGGCGCGCCTGGGCTCCCTGGCGCGCCCAGGTGCGTTGTGCCCACCTGGTGGGCCCCCTCTGGTACTTCTTTTCTCCAATAATTCTTAATTATTCCATAAAAATTCTCCGTGAAATTTCAGCTCATTTGGAGTTGTGCAGAATAGGTAGCCTGAAGTAGCTTTATCAGGTCCAGATTTCCAGCTGCCGGAATTCTCCCTCTTTGTGTATACCTTGCATATTATGAGAGAAAAGGCATTAAAATTACTCCAAAAAGCATTATTATGGATAAAAAATTATAAATAATAGTAAGAAAACATGATGCAAAATGGACGTATCAATACACGCCGAGCGGGAGTGTGCTCGTGCACACAACTCAGCTTTTGGTACTTCTCGGTAGTGCAATTCTCGGAGTCGAACTCGTGCTACGGGAGTCTGGAGTCATGCTCCAGATCCGGTAGCAGATCGCTTTCCTGGGGGGAGGGGGGTCATTCAGGACGGATTCAACAATGAGCTATACTTTGGACATGCTAAAAAAGATGGGGTAGATTGAAACCTGACGGGACGATTCAGATCCGTAGTACACCTGCCTTCTGATGACCTTAGCCAAGTGCTCGGCGGCGACCACCGTCGTGGTGGCGATATGAGCAAGAGTAGCCGCACCGAAACAATTAGCACCACTCGTCCACATTCCCCCAATGTCAGCACCACGCGAGGGAATCTGGAGGCTATGTAGGGATTTGGGGGAAATGGAGAAACTGTGGGGATAAGCTAACGGTCGGGAACTACTTATGGCAGTATATGTTGTATATGGCACACTGTTTATACATGTCGTTTGTGTTAGGTATTACAACGTCACACACGATTTCTGCACCAAACCGTGTGAAGACAACGTAGGGTAGACAAGGTTGTCGTTACATAACCGTATGTGATGTACTACCCTGTCCATATAATTGAGTTATAGTGATACCGTGTAAATAGCCGCTCTGTGGATATCCGTAAAAAACAGCCGCTCTGCATATAGAGATGGCGGCGGCGGCCTAGGCAGCGGCTACCGAAGAAGAGGTCAATCCTCGGTTGGTGGGTGGTGGCGGCGTCATAGGAGCTCCATCCTCGGTCTGCGGTGGGAGTTAGGAGGAGCTCAACTATCGAGGTCGGCGGCGGTGTGATTCGAGCACATCCATCGCGATCGATGGCGGGATAGTGGAGGTCAAACTCCAAGCGGTAGCCGCACTAAGCTTTGCTCCTTGACCTTGCTATCTCGCCGTGCCGCCGCATCGCGCTTCTCTGTCTGTTGGGTGGAGGTCACCGCGCGGCTAATTAATTAAGGTATTCTTTTCGTGAGTGGCTTAATTAAGGTATTCAATTCCTAAGGGCAGTGTTGTACTAGTACTATGCGTGTAAATTGACTAGCCATTAATTTTTTTCATTGCACGTCTGGATAACAACATGGAGTGCCCTTAGTAATTATGAAAATAAAACCTTGTGATTTATGCATGCATATTTGGGTAGCAGTTAATCCATGTATTTATGTTGTTGTTTTGTTTTTAATTACCATTCGAGTGGTGCAGATGGAATGATCTCGATGGATGAAGAATCGGAAAACCGCAGATTTTTTCAGTGGCATGATAGAGTTCATGAATTTTGCTGAAAGTACAAAGAGGAGAATTGGTGGTGCGGATTACATCCTGTGTCCATGTACTGATTGTGCCAATACAGAGTCACATGAAGTTGCAGATGTCTAGTTGCACTTAGTTTCTAGGGGATTATGGATCGATATACAAGTTGGACCAGACACAGTGAAGAGGAGGTCATGGATGAGGATACCCAGGGCAACGAGATGCCAAACCCCGATCAGTGTCACATGGACGTTGAATCTAACATCGGGGCAGAGGCGTCAAGCTACCAATGGAACACTGGAAAGCCAAAACACCCACTGGAAACCCAAGACGTCGACGTAGATGACGACGATCTTGATATGCCAGATTTTGCTGCAATGGTTGCAGATTTCGAGGGCCAAAAAAGGATATGATTGGGTACAAGGATCTGCCAACCATTGTTGCGGAGTCTAAGAAAGAATTGTATCCAGGTTGCAAAAAGAAATATTCCAAGTTGAGTGCCCCCTGGCGCTTCTCAGATTTAAAGCAGCAAACGGTCTATCAAACAAGGGCTTCACAGAGATGTTAGGTCTTTTAAAAGAAATTCTTCTAGAAGAAAATGTGCTCCCCAGAAGCACGAATGAAGCGAAGAAAATTGTTTTCCCATTGGAACTTGAAGTACATAAGACACACGCTTGTGTGAACGATTGTATATTGTACTGTGGTGAGTACAAAGATTTGCGTGCATGTCCCACATGCAAGCATGCACGATACAAGCGCAGGAGAGCAAAGGACAAGTACAAATTTGACGATGAGATCAACACATGAATCTCGTTCAATGTTGTTGGTACTTGCCTTTAATTCCAAGGTTGAGGTGTTTGTTTGCAAACCCTAGAGAGGCAAACAGGTTGAAGTGGCATCATGATGAGCGAATTGCGGATAAGTTTATGAGGCAACCGAAAGATGGGGCTTAGTGGAAATTAATCGACAACAAGTTTGAGACTTTGCCAAGGATATAGAAGTATAACGCTCGGGGAGTGTACTGACGGGATGAATCCTTTTGGCGATATGAGCAGCAATCACAGCACATGGCCGGCGCATCTATGGATATATAACCTGGAAATGACATTGACATTTACTTTCAGCTACTGGTAGAAGAACTGCTGACAGTGTGGATAGATGCGTCATGTGCCGACCAAACCCTACCCACGATCTGAGTCGTGCTTTCTGTTGTCCAGAACCCAAACCCCACGGATCGTACGTCTGCACCGTTGGATGCTCCCAGATCGAACGACGATCCTCATCCCTTTTGACAGCACATGTAGTTCCAATTGTAATTTTATTTTTATGCACAAAATGCACGTCATTCTCAAAAATGTCTTAAATATAGCTAACGATACCTGAAATGCGGCAGAAAATCAAACCCGTGGTATAATGGTGATTGCGTACCATGGAAATTTTTATGAGGCCTAACGATGAAGTTACCGGCCATAGGAGTTTTAATTGACACATCTCCTTTTGGAAACCATGATCCTTCATGTCAGATGCGCCGGTTTGGAAGGAGCGGTCATCAAAACTTGTGCCAAACTTTACCAATTTTTTTCCATGATCTCATGAGAGCATGCCACGGGCACACATCGATTTTGATGATGTCCGAACTCCATCTGAATTTCCTGTAACTAACATACCAACTAGGCCTACGCCAATGGCCGCACCTCACGGCCGAAATGTTTGAAACTTCTCCCCGCTTCTTGAACAAATGGATGAAAACTCACAAAGTGACACATAAATGATCTGTACACCTTCTTTGCTAGGTTGACCGTAAGGGGATATAATTGCTAGTATCATGCATGCCAACTAGGCAATTTTGATGAGCTGTCATAGAATTAAATGAAGAAAGAGAGGGTTAAGTATCATTTCATGAAACCATATGATAATAAATTCTATGCTACTATGTGTCATGCATGATAATAAATAAAGTACTACACGATACTACTCTATGGTACTATGCATTAGAGCAAGTACAATAGAGTGACATAAGCAGGCTATAAGGAATAAAATAATATATATGTGCTTATTAGTTGGAGGAAAGAGAAGAGGAGAGAGAAGAGAAGCGGGCTCTTGGTTAGTAGAGACAGCAGCAACATGAGACCCAAGACACTTTGTGAGGGTGTAAGGTGGGCTAACTATTGATAAACTAGTACATACTTAAAACTTATTATTGTACATGTGAGGGAGTCCTGGACTAAGGGGTCCTCGGCGTCCGGCCTATTAGCCATGGGCCGGACTGATGGGCTGTGAAGATACAAAGACCGAAGATTCTACCCGTGTCCGGATGGGACTCTCCTTGGCGTGGAAGGCAAGCTTGGCGACCAAATATGAAGATTCCTTTCACTGTAACCGACTTTATGTAACCCTATATCCCTCCGATGTCTATATAAATCGGAGGGCTAGATCCTTAGAGAAGAACAATCATAATTAGATAGGCTAGACTTCTAGGGTTTTAGCCATTACGATCTCGTGGTAAATCAACTGTTGTAACCCCCATACTCATCAATATTAATCTAGCAGGACGTAGGGTTTTACCTCCATCGAGAGGGCCCGAACCTGGGTAAACATCGTGTTCCCTGTCTCCTATTACCATCAACCTTAGACACATAGTTCGGGACCCCCTACCCGAGATCCGCCGGTTTTGACACCGACACATGTCGGCTAAGAGGTTGGATGTATATGACATGGCAACTTCTTATATCCGACCGTCGGCTATATTATTAACCATGCCCTTAGTGAGGTAGCTAGTATATCATAGACTAGCTAGTATCATACTCCCTCCTTTCCGGTTTATAGGGCTCAATTCAAAAATCTCACCAACCAAGGTAGATGGTGAGTGGTGGAATACTTTTTGTAGTTTGCAAATATACTCAATTAATGCTTTTGTTTTCCTCAAAAAATTATGTTTACCAATGTATTAATTGCAATACATGCATGCATAAAGTACATGCATTGGTTAACTTTCTCTTAATACTTGCATGCAATGATTTAATGCACCTTGGAATCTGAACATGTGATGGGGAACAACCAAATTTAGCCTTATAAAATGGAAAAACTAAAATTTTGAGATAAGCCTATAAACCGGAAAGGAGGGAGTATATATGCATGATACTAGTATATGCTCGGTAATACCTCCGTAATGCGCGCATGCATAGTATCATAAGTTAGTACTCCCTCCTTCCATCTATATAGGGCCTAATGCGTTTTTCAAGATTAACTTTGACCAAATATTAGAGCAATAATATATGACATGCAACTTACACAAAGCATACCATCAAATTCGTATGTGAAAGGATCTTTCAGTGATATAATTTTCTTATTATGCATGTCATGTACTATTAATCTTCTCAATAGTCAAAGGCGGTCTTAAAAAACACATTAGGCCCTATATAGATTGAAGGAGGGAGTATCTTCGGTTGCCTTATTAATTGCCATGCATGACACAAAGTAGTACAACATTTAATATGACACGGTATCATGATATGATACCACACCTTCTCTTTCCTCATTTATCTGTGTGCCACATCATCCAAAAAGTCTAGTTGGCAAGCATGATACCGCTTGATACTCCCATATTATGACCAGCCTTAGGGTGGCTATAGTGGGGGGTATAATAGCCGGTATCATGCACTCGAGAATAGCAAATATGATGATGTGGCAAAGAAGCAGTAACATAGGTAGATACTGTAACATATATAATAAATGCTATACTACTTTGTGGCATGCATGGCCATAAATACGGTCATCTATGATACTACCTCTGTTTCAGTTTACAAGTCCTACGCATATACCTAGGTTGCCAATTTTATCACCTTAATATAAACTATATAACACAAAAATTATACGGTTTGAAAATAGAACATCTGAAGTTTATATTGGTATATTTTTTTTAATATATGACTTGTATTAGGTTGTTCAAATTGACGACCTAGGGGCACGCGCACGCCCTGTAAACTGAGAGAGAGGTAGTATATAATACTCTACGATACTATATATATATATGCACTATGAAGGTACGTATGTAGTATCATACACTAGTATCATATGCATGATACTATGTATAGTATATGATACTCCCCACTATATAAGGCTAGTCATACTAGTGGTATCATAGCCGACGATGTCATGCACTTGGATATAGCAAGTATGCTGATGTGGCAAAGAATTAAATATATAGAGAGAGGGTTAGAGTAACATATAGGTAGATATCATATCATGTTAAATGCGATGCTAATTTGTGTCATGCATGGCAATAAATATGATCTATGATACTATACTCTATGTATTATACTATGCGCTATAATTAATTAAAGGTAGTATCATACACTAGTATCATATATATATATGCATGATACTACTATATGACACTCTCCACTATGAGTAGCCTAAGTATATATAGCCAAACTAAAACACCCACATGTAGTTGTAGTAGGGTTTTTGACCTTAATTATTTATATGCACTAAAATGCAATGCAAGGTAACTGCAAAGAATGACTTAAACATAGCAGACGACCTGAAATGGACCTGAACGATGTAGCTAGTAGCTAACGATTTGTAGTCTGAAGTGCCGCGTCTCCTATTGGAAACTATGATCCTTCTTGTGAGATGCTTCGGTATGGAAGGTGCGAGCACCAAAACATGTGACAAACTTTACCAAAAAAATTCCATGCAATTGTGAGAGCACGCAACAATGACAGAATGATTTTCGTTATTTGCCAAACTCTATATGCATTTCCTGAAATTAAAATACCAACAAGGCCTACGCCTCTGGCCCCACCCTGCGGCCAAACTTTTTGAAGTTTTTCCCCGTTTCTTGCACAATGAATGAAAACTCGCAAAGCGACACACAAATGGTCTTGCTAACATACACATGTAGTTGCGACTATATATACATACAAACTATATCTCTTTTTTGCATATTCAAAGTTTGAGATTGCTAGCGAGGCCTGCCGCCTGGTAAAATGTACCATAAAATCGAACCATAGGGTACAATCGTGATTTCTTACCGTGGAAAAAAATTGGAGGCCAAACGATGAACTCATGTTGTCATTCAATCAAAAATATGATGTTAGGTAATGTAAATGTTTTCAAATAGCACACGGTTCACTCAAGATAGCCATTTTTCCACTAAACCGTGGTCGATGCCCCCCTCTGCCACGCGCGCGATCTGAGTCGTGCGTTCTGATTGGCCAGAAGCCAAACACCATAGATCGTACGTCTGCACCGTTGGATTCTCCTTGATCGAACGATGATGCTCATCCCTTTCGACAGCCCCTCATCGTTCATGCAAATGTTTTAAAATAACGCCTCACAAAATAAATGATTTCAAATAGCACACGGTTTACTCATGAAAGCCATGTGCCTACCAAACCGTCGCCGGTGCCACCCTGCTGCGCGCGCGATCTGAGTCGTGTATTCTGATTGGCCAGAACTTAAACCCCACGGATCATACATTTGCACCGTTGGAGGCTCCTAGATTGGACGGCAATCCTTATCCCTTTCGACAGGAAATGCAGTCCAGCTAGGAATTGATTTATACGCCAAAATGCACGGTAAATGCCAAAAAATGTCTTACATATAGGACATGAGACCTGAAATGTGCCAGCAAATCAAACCCATGGTATAATTGTGATTGCTCTACATGGGAAAAATTTAGAGGCGAAACGATGAAATCATGTCTTCATTTCAAAATTAGTATGTCTTCATTTCAAACAAAATTATTCTCTTTGTGCACACGAGAGCCTAGAGGCAACTGTTTGCATAGGCCTTTCCGTGCGGCGACCGGGGATATTTTTCACCCTTTTCACCTAGGCCGCCAACATCCCCCACCGCCCGCCAGCATTTCACTCAACTAGTGCACCCAATCTCAATTGCCAGGCCCCCCTCCCCTAGATCCACAACAGAACCCTCTCTGGCGCTGCCATGCTCAGCCCGGCCATGTGCCCGCTCTTCAGCGTCAAGCCTACCTCCACTGTCGTTACCAACACGCGGCGACCCGCGCCTCGCCGTCCTTGTTTGCTCGTCGGCCACCCTCGAGCATATCGATGCTGTAACCCTCACCTCTCCTGTGGTCCGGCCGGGATTGCATTAAGAAGCATGTTAGTTACTGCTCTCCAATACGGTGAGGCATATTTCCTTGCAATGCCACTTCCTATTTCGTTCTGTATGTTCCCAAATTGGCTATAAAATAGCGGAGAGCGCATATATGTTCATTATCTACCTTCCTTACAACATATAAGTTGTATTTGTTCCAATAAGGTACTTCCTATTTACAAATCATGGGCACCCGAGTCACACAAACTTAACAAATTAGCCGTTGATAAGCCACAAGTATAGGGGATCGCAACATTTTTCGAGGGCAGGGTATTCAACCCAAATTTATTGATCCAACACAAGGGGAGCCAAATAATATTCTCAAGTATTAGCAGTTGAGTTGTCAATTCAACCACACCTGAAAGACTTAATATCTGCAGCAAAGTATTTATTAGCAAAGTAGTATGGAAGTAACGGTAATGGTGGCAAAAGTATTAGTAGTAGTTTTTGTAGCAATCGTAACATTGGCAACGGAAAAGTAACTAAGCGAAGATCAATATGTGAAAAGCTTGTAGACGATGGATAAATGATGGATAATAATGTCGGATGTGATTCCTCATTCAACAGTTATAAGATAGGGTGACACAGAACTAGCTCCAGTTCGTCAATGTACTGTAGGCATGTATTCTGAATATAGTCATACGTCCTTATGGAAAAGTACTTGCATGACATCTTTCGTCCTACCCTCCCGTGGCAGCAGGGTCCTATTAGAAACTAAGGGATATTAAGGCCTCCTTTTAATAGAGTACCGGACCAAAGCATTAACACTTTGTGAATACATGAACTCCTCAAACTACGGTCATCACCCGAAGTGGTCCCGATTATTGTCACTTCGAGTTGCCGGATCATAACAAATAGTAGGTGACTATTGACTTGCAAGATAGGATCAAGAACTCACATATACTCATGAAAACATAATAGGTTCAGATCTTAAGTCATGGCACTTGGGCTCTAGTGACAAGCATTAAGCATAGCGACATCAATCTTAGAACATAATGGATACTAGGGATCAAACCCTAAAAAAACTAACTCGATTACATGGTAAATCTCATCCAACCCATCATAGTCCAGCAAGCCTACGATGAGATTACTCATGCACGGCGGAGAGCATCATGAAATTGGTGATGGAGGGTGGTTGATGATGACGATGGCGACGGAGTCCCCTCTTCGAAGCCCCGAATGGACTCCAGATCAACCCTCCCGAGGAAGATTAGGGCTTGCCTGTGGCTCCGTATTGTAAAACGTGATGAATCCTTCTCTCTGATTTTTTCTCTCCCTGGACATGAATATGTGGAGTTGGGTTGAGGTCGGTGGAGTCCGAGGGGGCCCACGAGGCAGGGGGGCATGCCCCAGGGGGGCGCCCTGCACCCACGTGGATAGGGTGTGGGCCCCCTAATGCTGATTCTTTCGCCAATATTTTTCATTAATTCCCAAACGTGTGTCCGTGGATTTTCAGGTCATTCCGAGAACTTTTATTTCTGCACAAAAATAACACCATGGCAATTCTGCTGAAAATAGCGTGAGTCTTGGTTAGTTCCATTCAAATCATGCAAGTTAGAGTCCAAAACAAGGGCCAAAGTGTTTGGAAAAGTAGATACGTTGGAGACGTATCAACTCCCCCAAGCTTAAACCTTCGCTTGTCCTCAAGCAATTCAGTTGACAAACTGAAAGTGATAAAGAAAAATACTTACAAACTCTGTTTGATCTTGTTGTTGCAAATATGTAAAGCCGACATTCAAGTTTTCACCCAAGATTATGAACTAACCATATTCACAATAACATTTAGGTCTCATGTTTACTCATATCAATGGCATAACCAACAAGCGAGCAATAATAATAAATCTCGGATGACAACACTTTCTCAAAACAATCATAACATGATATAACAAGATGGTATCTCGCTAGCCCTTTCCGAGACCGCAAAACATAAATGCAGAGCACCCCTGAAGATCAAGGACTGACTAGATATTGTAATTCGTGGTAAAAGAGATCCAGTCACAGTCATACTCAATGTAAATTAATAGCAATGCATGCGAATGACAGCGGTGCTCTCCAATTGGTGCTTTTTATTAATAGGATGATGACTCAACATAAAAGTAAATAGCTAGGCCCTTCGCTAAAGGAAGCGGGGATTTGCAGAGGTGCTAGAGCTTGAGTTTTGTAACAGAGATAAACAATATTTTGAGTGGCATACTTTCATTGTCAACAAAACAACCAAGAGATCTCGATATCTTCCATGCTACACACATTATAGGAGGTTCCCAAACAGAATGGTAAAGTTTATACTCACCCACCACCAACAAACATCAATCCATGGCTTGTCCGAAACAATGTGTGCCGTCCAACTAACAACAATCTTGGGGGAGTTCTGTTTCCAATTATTTTTATTTGATTTGAGCATGGGACTGGGCATCCCGGTTATCGGCCATTTTATCATGAATGATGAGCGGAGTCCACCCATCGTGAGAATAACCCACCTAGCATGGAAGATATAAACAACCCTAGTTGATACATGAGCTATTCGAGCATACAAAACAGAATTTCATGTGAAGGTTTAGAGGCTGGCACATACAAATTTACTTAGAATGGTAGGTAAATACCGCATATAGGAAGGTATGGAGGACTCATATGGAATAACTTTGGGGTTTTATGGAAGTGGATGCACAAGCAGTATTCCCGCTTAGTAAAAGTGGACGCTAGAAAGAGAATGGGAAGCGACCAACTATAGAGCGACAATAGTCATGAACATGCATTAAGATTAATCAACAATGAATGCAAGCATGAGTAGGATATAAATCACCATGAACATAAATATCGTGGAGGTTATGTTGATTATGTTTCAACTACATGCATGAACATGTTCCAAGTCAAGCCACTCGAATCTTGCAAAGGAGGATACCACCCTATCATACCACATCACAACCATTTTAATAGCATGTTGGCACGCAAGGTAAACCATTATAAACTCGATCCTAGCTAATTAACCATGGCATGAGCAACTATAATCTCTAATTTTCAGTGCAAACATGTTTCATTCATAATAGGATGAATCAGGAACGATGAACTAATCATATTTACAAAAACAAGATAGGTCAAGTTCATAACAACTTCTCTCATCTCACTCAGTCCATCATATATCGTCATTATTGCCTTTCACTCGCACGACCGAACGATGTGGATAATAATAATAGTGCACGTGCATTGGACTAAGCTGGAATCTGCCAGCATTTAATACAAGGGAGAAGACAAGGTAATATGGGGTCTTGGTTAAATCAACAATAATGCATATGAGAGCCACTCAACATTTTCATCATGGTCTTCTCCTCTCAACCCCCAAAGAATAAGAAAAGAAATAAAACTATTTACACGGGAAAGCTCCCACCAAACAAAAGAAGAACGAGAAATCTTTTTGTGTTTTCTTTTAATTACTACTACTACAGGCACGGAAAGTAAACTAGCTAAAAGCTATACCTAATTTTTTTGGTTTTTATTAAGGTTTTTTCAAACACACAAGAAGAAGGCTTAGAAAAGAAAATAAACTAGCATGGATAGTACAATGAAATAGTATGAGCACCGACAACTAGCATGAGTGTGGGAACATGAATGTAATTTCGGTGAGAAATACGTACTCCCCCAAGCTTGGGCTTTTGGCCTAAGTTGGTCTATGCCCACGGATCGAAGCTACTTTCTCCGGTGTACTGAGGAGGGTCATTAGTGGGCCAATGGTTGGCGATCTCCTCCGGATCCCACTAATAAACAAAATGTCGACAAGGGTCAAGTGGTGGCTCAGGCTCTAGGACTTGTGTCAGCCTCCAGTATGCATAAATGGCCTCTGGCAAGATGAGGTACGTGCCTGAAAGTATGTTAAACAAAGAGGGTGGAGGCAAGGTAATAATCTCACAGTGAGTTTTATCAAATATCAAATTATACTTAAGCATCTTTGATACGTCCATTTTGCATCATGCTTTTATATCGATATTTATTGCATTATGGACTGTTATTTCACTTTATGTCACAATACTTATGGCTATTCTCTCTTATTTTAAAAGGTTTACATAACGAGGGAGAATGCCGGCAGCTGGAATTTTGGGCTGGAAAAGGAGCAAATATTAGAGACCTATTCTGCGTAACTCCAAAAGTCCTGAAACTCCACGGAACATCTTAAAATAAATAAAGAAAAATGCTCGCCAAAGATGAGGGCCAGGGGCCCCACACCCTACTCACGAGGGTGGGGGCGCCCCCCCCCCTAGGGCGCGCCCCCTACCTCGTGGGCCCCTGGTGGCTCTCCAACGTCCATGTTCTCCTATATGAAGTCTTTCGATGAGAAAAAAAATCAGAGGGAACTTTTCTGGACGAGACTCCGCCGCCACGAGGCGGAACCTTGGCGGAACCAATCTAGAGCTCTGGCAGAGCTGTTCTGCCGGGGATACTTCCCTCTAGGAGGGGGAAATCATCACCATCGTCATCACCAACGCTCCTCTCATCGGGAGAGGGCAATCTCCATCAACATCTTCACCAGCACCATCTCATCTCCAAACCCTAGTTCATCTCTTGTATCCGATTCTTGTCTCAATGTCCGGGATTGGTGCTAGTAGGTTGCTAGTAGTGTTGATTACTCCTTGTAGTTGATGCTAGTTGGTTTATTTGGTGGAAGATCATATGTTCAGATCCTATATGCATATTATTACCCCTCTGATTATGAACATGAATATGCTTTGTGAGTAATTACGTTTGTTCCTAAGGACAAGGGAGAAATCTTGCTATTAGTAGTCATGTGAATTTGGTATTCGTTTCATATTTTGATAAGATGTATGTTGTCTAGCCTCTAGTGGTGTTATGTGAACGTCGACTACATAACACTTCGCCATTATTTGGGCCTAGAGAAAGGCATTGGGAAGTAATAAGTAGATGATGGGTTGCTAGAGTGACAGAAGCTTAAACCCTAGTTTATGCATTGCTTCGTAAGGGGCTGATTTGGATCCACATGTTTCATGCTATGGTTAGGTTTACCTTAATACTTTTGTTGTAGTTGTGGATGCTTGCAATAGAGGTTAATCATAAGTGTGATGCTTGTTCAAGTAAGAACATCACCCAAGCACCGGTCCACCCACATATCAAATTATCAAAGTATCAAACGCGAATCATATGAACGTGATGAAAACTAGCTTGACGATATTCCCATGTGTCCTCAGGAGCGCTTTTCCTATTATAAGAGTTTGTCTCGGCTTGTCCTTTGCTACAAAAAGGATTGGGCCACCTTGCTGCAATTTATTTACTTTTGTTACTTGTTTCTCATTACAATTTATCTTATCACAAAACTATCTGTTACCACTTATTTTAGTATTTGCAGAGAATACCTTGCTGAAAACCGCTTATCATTTCCTTCTGCTCCTCGTTGGGTTCGACACTCTTACTTATCGAAAGGACTACGATAGATCCTCTATACTTGTGGGTCATCAGGACTCTTTTCTGGCGCCGTTGCTGGGGAGTGTACCGCCTTTGGTATGTGGAAGTTGGTAAGGAAAATTTTATATAGTGTGCTGAAATTTACTGTTACTTGCTACTATGGAAAGTAATTCTCTGAGGGGCTTGTTCGGGGTATCTTCACCCCGTCCAGTAGAGCAAAGAGTTTCTCCTCAACCTACCGAACCTATTGAAAATGAATCTCCTTTTGAATTTCCTTCGAGTATGATGGAAAAACTGCTAGCTAACCATTTTACAGGAGATGGAACAAACCATCCTGATGAGCACTTAATATATGTGGATGAAGTTTGTGGATTATTTAAGCTTGCAGGTATACCCGATGATGTTGCTAAAAAGAAGGTCTTCCCTTTATCTTTGAAGGGAGATTCATTGATATGGTATAGGCTATGTGATGATATGAAATCATGGAACTATAAAAGATTGAAATTGGAATTTCATAAAAAGTATTACCCTATGCATCTTGTTCATCGTGATCGCAATTATATATATAATTTCTGGCATCGCGAAGGAGAAAGAATCGCTCAAGCTTGGGGGAGGCTTAAATCAATGTTATATTCATGCCCCAATCATGAGCTCTCAAGAGAAATGATTATTCAAAAATTTTATGCTCGGCTTTCTGAAAACAATCGCACCATGCTCGATACTTCTTGTGCTGGCTCTTTTATGATGAAGACTATTGAATTTAAATGGAATTTATTGGATAGAATTAAACGCAACTCTGAAGATTGGGACCTCGACGAAGGTAAGGAGTCAGGTATGACACCTATGTCTGATTGTGTTAAATCTTTTATGGACACCGATATTTTCCGTAAGTTTAGCACTAAATATGGACTTGACTCTGAGATAGTAGCTTCTTTCTATGAATCTTTTGCTACTTATGTTGATCTCCCTAAGGAGAAGTGGTTTAAATATCATCCTGCTATAGAAGTAAAAGTAGCTGCACCTATTAAGGTTGATGAAAAGACTGTCACTTATAATGATCCTATTGTTCCTACTTCTTATGTTGAGAAACGACCTTTCCCTGTTAGAGTAAAGGATCATGCTAAAGCTTCAACTATTGTTCGTAAAAGCAATATTAGAACTTATACACCCCCTGAGCAAGTTAAAGTAGAACCTAATATTTCTATTGTTAAAAATCTCTTATCTGATAATATTGATGGGAAGGTTATTCAGTTTGAAGGTGAAACTGCTAGAATTGCTAAACCTTGTGCTAAAGATAAACATAGACCTGTGGTAGGCGTGCCTGTTATTTCTGTTAAAATAGGAGATCATTGTTATCATGGCTTATGTGATATGGGTGAGAGTGCTAGTGTTATACTGCATACTTTATACGAAGAAATTAAGAATGAAATTGCACCTGCTGAGTTAGAAGGTATTGATGTCACAATTAAACTTTCCAATAGAGATACTATTTCACCAATTGGAATTGGTAGAGATTTTGAAGTCTTGTGTGGGAAAACTAAATATCCTGCTGATTTTCTTTTCCTAACTTCTCTGCAAGATAGCTTTTGCCCCATTATATTTGGTAGACCCTTCTTGAACACTGTTAATGCTAGGATAGATTGCAAAAAGAATGTTGTTACTATTGGCTTGGATGATATGGTTCATGAGTTTAATTTCTCTAAATTTAGTAAACAACATCATGAGGAAGAATTACCTAGTAAGAATGAAATTATTGGTCTTGCCTCTATTGCCGTACCTCCTAATGATCCTTTAGAACACTATTTGCTAGACCATGAAAATGATATGTTCATGAATGAAAGAAGGGAAATAGATGAAGTATTCTTTAAATAGGAATCTATTCTGCAACACAATTTGCCTGTTGAAATTTTAGGGGATCCTCCTCCACCCAAGGGTGATCCCGTGTTTGAGCTTAAACCTTTGCCTGATAATCTTAAATATGCTTATCTTGATGAAAAGAAGATATATCCTGTTATTATTAGTGCTAACCTTTCAGAGCATGAAGAACAAAGATTATTGAAAACTCGGAAGAAGCATCGTGCTGCTATTGGATATACTCTTGATGATCTTAAGGGCATTAGTCCCACTCTATGTCAACATAAAATAAATTTGGAAGCAGATGCCAAACCAGTTCGTGATCCTCAACGACGTCTGAATCCTAAAATGAAAGAAGTGGTAAGAAAAGAAATACTAAAGCTTCTGGAGGTAGGTATAATCTATCCCGTTGCTGATAGTGAGTGGGTAAGTCCTGTCCATTGTGTCCCTAAGATGGGAGGTATTACTGTTGTTCCTAATGATAAAGATGAATTGATTCCACAAAGAATTATCACAGGTTATAGGATGGTAATTGATTTCCGCAAATTAAATAAAGCTACTAAGAAAGATCATTACCCCTTACATTTTATTGATCAAATGCTAGAAAGATTATGCAAACATACACACTATTGCTTTCTAGATGGTTATTCAGGTTTCTCTCAAATACCTATGTCGGCTAGAGGTCAATCAAAGACTACTTTTACATGCCCTTTTGGTACTTTTGCTTATAGACATATGCCTTTTGGTTTATGTAATGCACCTGCTACCTTTCAAAGATGCATGATGGCTATATTCTCTGACTTTTGTGAAAAGATTTGTGAGGTTTTCATGGATGATTTTTCCATCTATGGTTCCTCTTTTGATGATTGCTTGAGCAATCTTGATCGAGTTTTGCAGAGATGTGAAGAAACTAATCTTGTCTTGAATTGGGAAAAGTGCCACTTTATGGTTAATGAAGGTATTGTCTTAGGGAACAAGTTTCTGAAAGAGGTATTGAAGTTGATAAAGCCAAGGTTGATGCTATTGAAAAGATTCCATGTCCCAAGGACATCAAAGGTATAAGAAGTTTCCTTGGTCACGCTGGATTTTATAGGAGGTTCATTAAGGACTTCTCAAAAATTTCTCGGCCTCTGACTAATTTATTGCAAAAAGATATACCATTTGTCTTTGATGATGATTGTGTAGAAGCATTTGAAATACTTAAGAAAGCATTAGTCTCTGCACCTGTTGTTCAGCCACCTGATTGGAATGTACCTTTTGAAATTATGTGTGATGCTAGTGATTACGCTGTAGGTGCTGTTCTAGGGCAAAGAGTTGATAAGAAATTAAATGTTATTCATTATGCTAGTAATACTCTAGACAATGCTCAAAGAAATTATGCTACTACTGAAAAAGGGCTTTTAGCAGTTGTATTTACTTGTGATAAGTTCAGACCTTATATTGTTGATTCTAAAGTAACTATTCAAACTGGTCATGCTGCTATTAAACATCTTATGGAAAAGAAAGATGCTAAACCTAGACTTATTAGATGGGTTCTCTTGCTACAAGAATTTGATTTGCATATTGTTGATAGAAAGGGAGCTGAGAACCCCGTTGCATACAACTTGTCTAGGTTAGAGAATGTTCTTTATGACCCACTACCTCTTAATGATAGCTTCCCTGATGAACAATTAAATGTTATAAGTACTTCTCGTAGTACTCCATGGTATGCTGATTATGCTAATTATATTGTTGCTAAGTTTATACCACCTAGCTTCACATACCAGCAAAAGAAAAAGTTTTTCTATGATTTAAGACATTACTTTTAGGATGACCCACATCTTTATAAAGAAGGAGTAGATGGTGTTATTAGACGTTGTGTACCTGAGCATGAACAGGAACAGATCCTACGCAAGTGTCATTCCGAGGCTTATGGAGGACACCACACTAGAGATAGAACTTTACATAAGGTATTGCAATCTGGTTTTTATTGGCCTACTCTCTTCAAGGATGCCCGTAAGTTTGTCTTATCTTGTGATGAATGTTAAAGAATTGGTAATGTTAGTAGACGTCAAGAAATGCCTATGAATTATTCACTTGTTATTGAACCGTTTGATGTTTGGGGCTTTGATTATATGGTACCTTTTCCTGCCTCTAATGGATACACACATATTCTAGTTGCTGTTGATTACGTTACTAAGTGGGTAGAAGCTATTCCAACTAGTAGTGCTGATCACAACACTTCTATTAAAATTCTGAAGGAAGTTATTTTCCCGAGGTTTGGAGTCCCTAGATATTTAATGACTGGTGGTGGTTCACACTTTATTCATGGTGCTTTCCGTAAAATGCTTGCTAAATATGATGTTAATCAGAATTGCATCTCGTTATCACCCTCAGTCTAGTGGTCAAGTAGAGTTGAGCAATAGAGAGCTCAAATTAATTTTGCAAAAGACTGTTAATAGGTCTAGAAAGAATTGGTCCAAGAAACTTTATGATGCATTATGGGCTTATAGAACTGCATACAAAAATCCTATGGGTATGTCTCCGTACAAAATGTTTATGGAAAAGCATGTCACTTACCTCTCGAACTAGAACATAAGGCATATTGGGCTATTAAAGAGCTTAACTATGATTTCAAACTTGCCGGTGAAAAGAGGTTATTTGATATTAGCTCACTCGATGAATGGAGAACCCAAGCTTATGAAAATGCCAAGTTGTTTAAAGAAAAAGTTAAAAGATGGCATGACAAAAGGATACAAAATCGTGAGTTTAATGTAGGTGATTAGTTATTGCTATACAACTCTCGTTTAAGATTATTTGCAGGGAAACTTCTCTCTAATGGGAAGGCCCCTATGTTATCGAAGAGGTCTATCGTTCCGGTGCCATAAAAATCAACAACTTCGAGGGCACAAATCCGAAGGTGGTAAACGGTCAAAGAATCAAACATTATATCTCAGGTAATCCCATAAATGTTGAAACCAATATTATTGAAACCGTAACCATGGAGGAATACATAAGGGACACTTTCCAGAACGTTTCAGACTCCGAAAAGGAATAGGTATGTGGTACGGTAAGTAAACCGACTCCAAAACAATTTTTAAGGCAATATTTCTCCGTTTTGGAATATTTAGAAAAATAGAAAAAATAAGTAGCAGTCCGAGAAGGACACGAGGGCCCCACAAGGGTGGTGGGCGCGCCCTACCCCTCTGGGCGCGCCCGCCTACCTCGTGAGCACCTCGTGTGTCTTCCGGACTCCGTTTTCTTGCACGTTATGTATTTTGGTCGGTAAAAATTCATTATATAACCTCCCGAAAGTTTTGACTCCCGTATCACGCAAATATCCTCTGTTTTCGTTTCGAGCTATCCCGTTGCAGCTTAAATCAACATGTCTTCCCAGGATTCGGAAGGAGAAAGCTATGTGGATGATTACTTAGCAAATCAAAAGGTGTATGGAGATGTGGAACACGATGGATGGAGCACGGAGGAAGAAGAGGACTATGAACCCAAGGGGAAGGAGGAGACGAGCTCAGATGAAGATGAAGCACCATTACCTCAACCTGGGAACATGCACGTGGAGTTCAAAAAGTCAAGTCTCCCTGATAGGGTAAAGAAACCCAAGTTCGAGTTTATCCCTTAACGTCTCTTGCAGGAAAATAAGAAGGACCTATGAAAAAAGATATTAACCCTGGAGTGGGAGATTGATGATCTGAGGCATCAAAATGCCGTCCTCAAGCGCAAATTAAGGGAGAAGCCTAAGCCATCAACTAAGCCAACATCACCACCACCTTCTTCACCGACAAAGGAGACATAATCACATGGGTATGGGCACTCCCCTTGGCAACTGCCAAGCTTGGGGGAGGTGCCCCGGTATCGTATCACAAGCACAACTCCTATCTTTACCGTTTTTCTTAGTTCGATCCTATTAGTAGTATCTTGATCTAGTAGAATAAAGTTTATGGCATGATCTAGTTTTGAGTTTGCTTTATGATCTGTCTTTGTAATCGAGTTCGTGAGTTATATATAATAAAGATTAGTGTTGAGTCAAGGGCTTCATTATTTTGCCATGATCTTGGGTGAATAAAAGAAAGAGAAAAAGAATAAAAAGAAACAAAAAGTTCATATTGATCTTATTGAGAGTAATGACTTCACATTGAAAGGGTATGATGATTAAAAGTTGTTGGGAGTTGGCAGACATAGCTTTGGTCATTGTTGCAATTAATAGGAAATAATAAGGAAAGAGAGGTTTTAACATATAGATATATTATCATTGACATCTTTTATGATTGGGAGCACTCTTTAAAATATGACATGCTAAAGAGTTGATGTTGGACAAGGAAGACAACGTAATGAGTTATGTCTTTCTTATATCTGAGATAAAGTATGTTGTCATGGATCCTCTAACTTGTTGATCTTGCCTTTCCCCCTCATGCTAGCCAAATTCTTAGCACCAAGTAGAAATACTACTTGTGCTTCCAAATACCCTTAAACCAGTTTTGCCATGAGAGTCCACCATATCTACCTATGGATTGAGTAAGATCCTTCAAGTAAGTTGTCATTGGTGCAAAGCAATAAAAATTGCTCTAAATATGTATGATTGATTGGTGTGGGAGAAATAAGCTTTATACGATATGATGATGTGGAAGTAATAAAAGCGACGGACTGCATAATAAAGGTTCATATCACAAGGGGCAATATAAAGTGATGTTCTTTCGCATTGAGATTTTATGCATCCAACCATAAAAGCGCATGGCAACCTCTGCTTCCCTCTGCGAAGGGCCTATCCTTTATTATTATCTTCTACCTTATGCAAGAGTCACGGTGATCTTCACCTTTTCTTTTTCATTTTATCCTTTGGCAAGCTCAGCATGTTGGAAAGAACATGGTATATATATATATCTAATTGGATGTAGGGGAGCATGAACCATTATTGTTGACATTACCCTTGAGGTAAAAGGTTGTGGGGCAAAACGATAAGCCCCTATCTTTCTCTGTGTCCGATTAAAACTCCGTAACCACAAGTATTGCGTGAGTGTTAGCAATTATGGAGGACTAAATGATAGTTGAGTATGTGGACTTGCTTTTTAGCTCTGACATAGACTCTTTCCGATGTTATGATAAATTGCAATTGCTTCAATGACTGAGATTATAGTTTGTTGGAGCCCAATAAGGTTTATGATTTATACTTTTGCATTGTGAATAGATCATCACTTGAACATAAGTAATCATATGACAAAATCTATATATGTTGCTGTTATGAGAATAATCATGATGCCTTCATGTCCGTATTTTATTTTTATCGACGCCTCTACCTCTAAACATGAGGACATATTTATTGTTATCGGCTTTTCGCTTAAGGACAAGCGAGGTCTAAGCTTGGGGGAGTTGATACGTCCATTTTGCATCATGCTTTTATATCGATATTTATTGCATTATGGACTGTTATTTCACTTTATGTCACAATACTTATGGCTATTTTCTTTTATTTTACAAGGTTTACATAAGGAGGGAGAATGCCGGCAGCTAGAATTCTGGGCAGGAAAAGGAGCAAATATTGGAGACCTATTCTGCGTAACTCCAAAAGTACTGAAACTCCACGAAACATCTTAAAATAAATAAAGAAAAATCCTTGCCAAAGATGAAGGCCAGGGGGCCCACACCCTGCTCACAAGGGTGGGCCACCCTAGGGCTCGCCCCCCTACCTCGTGGGCCCCCTGGTGGCTCTCTGACGTCCATCTTCTCCTATATGAACTCTTTCGATGAGAAAAAAATCAGAGGGAACTTTTCGGGACGAGACTCCGCCGCCACAAGGTGGAACCTTGGCGGAACCAATCTAGAGCTCCGGCAGAGCTGTTCTATAGGGGATACTTCCCTCCGGGAGGGGGAAATCATCACCATCGTCGTCACCAACGCTCCTCTCATCGGGAGAGGGCAATCTCCATCAACATCTTCACCAGCACCATCTCATCTCCAAACCCTAGTTCATCTCTTGTATCCAATTCTTGTCTCAATGTCCGGGATTGGTGCTAGTAGGTTGCTAGTAGTGTTGATTACTCCTTGTAGTTGATGCTAGTTGGTTTATTTGGTGGAAGATCATATGTTCAGATCCTATATGCATATTATTACCCCTCTGATTATGAACATGAATATGCTTTGTGAGTAATTACGTTTGTTCCTAAGGACAAGGGAGAAATCTTGCTATTAGTAGTCATGTGAATTTGGTATTTGTTTGATATTTTGATAAGATGTATGTTGTCTAGCCTCTAGTGGTGTTATGTGAACGTCGACTACATAACACTTCGCCATTATTTGGGCCTAGAGAAAGGCATTGGGAAGTAATAAGTAGATGATGGGTTGCTAGAGTGACAGAAGCTTAAACCCTAGTTTATGCGTTGCTTCGTAAGGGGCTGATTTCGATCCACATGTTTCATGCTATGGTTAGGTTTACCTTAATACTTTTGTTGTAGTTGCGGATGCTTGCAATAGAGGTTAATCATAAGTGGGATTCTTGTTCAAGTAAGAACAACACCCAAGCACCGGTCCACCCACATATCAAATTATCAAAGTATCGAACGCGAATCATATGAACGTGATGAAAACTAGCTTGACGATATTCCCATGTGTCCTCGGGAGCGCTTTTCCTATTATAAGAGTTTGTTCCGGCTTGTCCTTTGCTACAAAAAGGATTGGGCCACCTTGCTGCACTTTATTTACTTTTGTTACTTGTTGCCCGTTACAATTTATCTTATCACAAAACTATCTATTACCACTTATTTCACTACTTGCAGAGAATACCTTGCTGAAAGCCGCTTATCATTTCCTTCTGCTCCTCGTTGGGTTCGACACTCTTACTTATCGAAAGGACTACGATAGATCCCCTATACTTGTGGGTCATCAATCTTCTTCTTATTTTTAACAATAAATTCATGTGCTACCATAATCTTATAATCTAGAAAAATAGGGGGCAACAACCTTTCCTCTTTCTCATAATGCCTAATAGGTATTTCAAAGTGTTCAGGAAGGCGTGAAGCAAAGATGGCTCCGAAGATGGGGCCCTTTGTATGGTTCAGACTTAATCATTTAGCAATAATAGCACCTAGGCTGAAAGTTGTATCACGAAACAAAGCATGGAGCAAAATGACAAGATCAGGAGCACTAACATTTCCACTGTTCCCGCGATCAATTAAGCATCTAGTAGCAAATATCGCAAAGTAACGTAGAACAGGAAAATGTATACTAGTAATTCTTTCATCAGAACTTTCCTCGTTTATCCTACATCAATTCTATCAATAAATCCATCCACATCACTACGGTGTGGTTCCTCGATGCTGCCCACAAAGGGTATCTTGCAGACCCAACAAAAATCATGGAGTGACATCTCCTTAACCTCATCATATAAGTGAAACTCCACTGAAGGTGGTGATTTCTTAGCATGGAAATAAAAATTTTGCACGAAAATATTAGTGAGTAGGAGATACTATTTGCGCTAGTCATGGAGGAAGTCGGTGAGGCCTGCATTCTCAGTCAAGTAATAAAAGTCATCATAAATTCCAGCGGCTCTTAAGAACGCATCACAAGGCCATTCGCATGGCCGAACCTCCGTAGTGTGAGGAAGATTGTATTTGGGCTTTTTATTCTCCTCATTCTGCTTATCCTTCGAGCTTCGGCTCGAAGAGGCCCTCAACAATCTTTTCATCATTTTCTTTTTCTGAAAATTTTAGTGACTCAAAATAAAAGTGAACCAAATTCAACAAGATTGATAGCAACTACTCCCACAAGTGCCTAGAGGCTATATCATGCATTAAAGCTACTTTGGACCATATAAATTTGACATGCAAGCTCAAGAATAGGGTCATCTTAGGAGCAAAAAATTGCAATAAATAAAGCACTAGAACAAAAACTAATTGGACCATTGGAGGATTCACATACCGAAGAACAATCTCCCTAAATAGTTTTGTGAATGGAGCTTTGAGCAAAGAGATCGAAAATGGCAGCAAGTTGAGCTAGAACACGGGTTTGAGCTATGGGAGGATTTTTTATGGAGGAAGACAAAGTGAGTGGGTGCTAGAATAAGTGGAGGGGGTCCACGTAGGGCCCACGAGGCAGGGGTGCGCCCTGTGCCCTCGTGGCCAAATGGTGGGCCCCCTTGTGTGTTCTGAGTGCCAGAAATTCTTAAATATTCTACAAAAAATCATATTTCATTTTCAGGACGTTTGGAGAACTTCTATTTTCAGGGTATTTTTATTGCAAGGATAATTCAGAAAACCGACATAAAATACTATTTTTTGCTTTATTTAATCTAAATATCACAAAGTAAAAGGAGGGTACAGAAAGTTGTGCTTTCTAACTTCATCCATCTCGTGCTCATCAAAAGGAATCCACTAACAAGGTCGATCAAGTCTTGTTAACAAACTCTTTCTGAATTGCATGAAACTGGAGAATTTTCGAATAGCACTAGGTTATCTCAAGTGGGATATGCATGTCCCCAACAATAAGAATATCATAATTCTTCTTGACAGTAGGAAGAGGGAATTCAAAACCTCCAATAGTAATCGTTGGAAATTTTCCAATAGAATTGATACTGTGGACTTGAGGTTGTTTCGTCGGAAAGTGTACCGTATGCTCATTACCATTAACATGAAAAGTGACATTGCCTTTGTTGCAATCAATAATAGCCCATGCAGTATTCAAAAAGGGTCTACCAAGGATAATAGACATACTATAATCCTCGGGAATATCAAGAATAACTAAGTCCGTTAAATTAGTAACGTTTGCAACCACAACAGGCACATCCTCACAAATACCGACAGGTATAGCAGCTGATTTATCGGCCATTTTCAAAGATATTTCAGTCGGCGCCAACTTATTCAAAACAAGTCTACGATATAAATAGACAGGCATAATACTAGCACCCGCTCCAATATCACATAAAGAAGTTTTACCATAGTTTCTTTTAATGGAGCATGGTATAGTTGGTACTCCTGGATCTCCCAGTTTCTTGGGTATTCCACCTTTAAAAGTATAATTGGAAAGCATGGTAGAAATTTCAGCTTCTAGTATCTTTCTTTTATTTATAACAATATCTTTCATATACTTAGCATAAGGATTCATTTTAAGCATATCAGTCAAACGCATATGCTAAAAGATAGGTCTAATCATTTTAGCAGAGAGCACAAAATCCTCATCATCCTTTTTCTTGGATGGTTTAGGAGGAAAAGGCATGTGATTCTGAACCCATGGTTCTCTTTCTTTACCGTGCTTCCTAGCAACGAAGTCTCTCTTATCATAAAGTTGATTCTTTGATTGTGGGTTGTCAAGATCAACGACAGGTTCAATCTGTACACATTGTTATTGCTAGGTTGAGCATCAATATGAATATCATCATTAACATTATCACTAGGTTCATGTTCATTACCAGATTGTGTTTCAGCATCAGAAATATAAATATCATTGGGATTCTCAAGTGTGTCAAAAACAGGTTCACTAGAAGCATGCAAAGTCCTATCATTTTTCTTTTTCTTCTTTTTAGAAGGACTAGGTGTATCAACATTAGTTCTCTGAGAATCTTGCTCAACTCTCTTAGGGTGGCCCTTAGGATACAAAGTTTCCTGAGTCATTTTACCCCCTTTAGTCATAGCTCTAATAGCATTATCATTTTTCTTATTATTTATTCCATTGATCAAATCATCTTTAGCTTTAAGCACTTGTTCTACCAGAGTGGTAACCATAGAAGCATGTTTACTAATAAGTTTTAAGTCACCTTTAACTCTAGACATACAATCACTCAAGTGTTCAACCATATATCCATTACGTTTCAATTGTCTACCAACATAAGCATTGAACTTTTCTGGTTTAACAATAAAATTATCAAACTCATCCAAGCATTGGCAAGCAAACTTATTACGAGGAATATCACCTTCATCAAATCTATAGAGAGAAATTACCTTTACTACCTGTGTCGGGTTATTAAGACCATGTATTTCTTCAATAGGTGGTAAATTCTTAACATCTTCAGCTTTAATACCCTTTTCTTTCATATATTTCTTTGCCTCTTGCATATCTTCAGGATTGAGAAATATAATACCCCTTTTCTTCGGAGTTGGCTTAGGAGTTGGTTCAGGAAGTGTCCAATCATTATCATTACTCAATATATTATTCAATAGCAATTCAGCTTGCTCAACAGTTCTTTCCCTGAAAACAGAACCAGCACAACTATCCAGGTAATCTCTAGAAGCATCGGTTAGTCCATTATAAAAGATATCAAGTATTTCATTTTTGTTGAGTGGATGATCAGGCAAAGGATTAAGTAATCGGATAAGCCTCCCCCAAGCTTGTGGGAGACTCTCTTCTTCAATTTGCACAAAAATATATATTTCCCTTAAGGCAGCTTGTTTCTTATGAGTGGGGAAATATTTAGCAGAGCAGTAATAAATCATATCCTGGGGACTACGCACACAACCAGGAGCAAGAGAATTAAACCATGTTTTAGCATCACCCTTTAATGAGAACAGAAATAACTTAAGGACATAGTAGTAGCGAATTTTTTCCTCATGAGTGAATAGGGTGGCTATATCATTCAATTTAGTAAGATGTGCGACAACAGTTCCAGATTCATAGCCGTAAAAAGGATCAGATTCAACCAAAGTAATTAATTCAGCATCGAAAGAGAAATCATAATCCTTATCAGAAATACAGATAGGTGAAGTAGCAAAAGCAGGGTCATATTTCATTCTAGCATTCAAATACTTTTCTTTCAGCTTAGCTAATAGTTTCTTAAGATCGTATCTATCTTTGCAAGCAAAAAGGTCTCTAGCAGTTTCTTCGTCGATAACATAATCCTCCGGCACATCAGGCAATTCATATCGAGGGGAGAATCTTCATCATCACTTTCATCAATATTATCTATTTCAATAATTTCATTCTCTCTAGCCCTAGCAAGTTGTTCATCAAGAAATTCACCTAATGGCACAGTATTATCAAGCATAGAAGTAGTTTCATCATAAGCATCATGCGTAGCAGAAGTGGCATCATCAATAACATGCGACATATCAGAATCAATAACAGGTGTAGGTGCCGCATATTTACTCATAACAGAAGGTGAATCAAGTGCAGAGCTAGATGGCAGTTCCTTACCTCCCCTCGTAGTTGAGAGAAAAATCTTGGTTATTTCTTCTTTCAAATTCCTCATCGTGATCAACAGATATAAATCCCAAGTGACTCAAAGAATAGAGCTATGCTCCCCGGCAACGGCGCTAGAAAATAGTCTTGATTACCCACAAGTATAGGGGATCGCAACAGTTTTTGAGGGTAGAGTATTCAACCCAAATTTGTTGATTTGACACAACGGGAGCCAAAGAATATTCTCAAGTATTAGCAGTTGAGTTCTAAATTCAACCACACCTGAAATACTTAATATCTGCAGCAAAGTATTTAGTAGCAAAGAAGTATGGAAGTAACGGTAATGGTGGCAAAAGTAACAGTAGTAGTTTTTGTAGCAATCGTAACAGTGGCAACAGAAAATTAACTAAGCAAAGATCAATATGTGAAAAGCTCATAGGCAATGGATCAATGATGGATAATTATTTCGGATGCGATTCCTCATGCAAAAGTTATAACATAGGGTGACACAGAACTAGCTCTAGTTCATCAATGTAATGTAGGCATGTATTCCGAATAAAGTCATACGTGCTTATGGAAAAGAACTTGCATGACATCTTTTTTCCTACCCTCCCGTGGTAGAGGGGTCCTATTGGAAACTAAGGGATACTAAGGCCTTCTTTTAATAGAGTACCAGACCAAAGCACTAACACTTAATGAATACATGAACGCCTCAAACTACGATCATCAGCTGGAGTGGTCCCGATTATTGTCACTTCGGGGTTGCCGGGTCATAACACATAGTAGGTGACTATTAACTTGCATGATAGGATCAAGAACTCACATATATTCATGAAAACATAATAGGTTAAGATCTGAAATCATGGCACTCGGGCCCTAGTGACAAGCATTAAGCATAGCAAAGTCATAGCAACATCAATCTTAGAACATAATGGATATTAGGGTTAAACCCTAACAAAACTAACTCGATTACATGGTAAATATCATCCAAGCCATCACCGTCCAGCAAGCCTACGATGAGATTACTCATGCACGGAGGAGAGCATCATGAAATAGGTGATGGAGGATGGTTGATGATGACGATGGCGATGGATTCCCCTGTCCGGAGCCCCGAACAGACTCCAGATCAGCCCTCCTAAGAAAGATTAGGGCTTGGCGGTGGCTCTATATCGTAAAACGCGATGAATCCTTCTCTTTGATTTTTTTTCTCCTCGGAAGTGAATATATGGAGTTGGGGTTGAGGTCGGTGGAGTCCCGGGGGGCGCCCTGCACCCTCATGGACAGGGTGTGGGCCCCCTGATGCTGATTCTTTCACCAATATTTTTCATTAACTCCAAAGCGTGTCTCCGTGGATATTTAGGTCATTCCGAGAACTTTTATTTCTGCACAAAAATAACACCACGGCAATTCTGCTGAAAACAACGTTAGTCCAGGTTAGAGTCCAAAACAAGGGCTAAAGTGTTTGGAAAAGTAGATACGTTGGAGACGTATCAGCCGTACATTTTCTAAATTATTGCATGACAAGTTTAGAAAGGTTGATACCAAGTTGTTAGTTTTATGCTTATCCTCCTTTCCTGAGTTTCGCATGTGTTCTCTGTAGATGCCGAGTAGCAACGACATCACTCATGCTTCAGGCGATGTATCTTCATCTTATTCTGACAACCCTAGGTCTTCAGCACATTGTGAGGGATCAAGTAATCTTGAACGGGATAGAGTTGCATCAATTACCCTTCCGGTCAGGACACGGAGGAACGCTCCAAGGAAGCCCACACACCAGCCTAAAGGTGTATATGAAGTTACCAAGATTGATTTAAAGTCTTGGGCTCCAACTAAACTGGGTAAAGCACGCATGAGGTTCAGGAGTGTGTATGGATTTGTTGGCAGGGCAAGGTACATCATTAATCTGCCAGGGTTTCGAAAGGCTAACGCAGAAACATAGTGAAGGATAGTCTGGGAGATCATGGATATCACTTCAACGTTCTAGAGCAGTGGAGAATGCAGGTGGAACACGCTACACTGAAGAAGGCTAGGGATGCTTGGAGAAACTAGAAGCACGTGTTGTACAAGAAGTACATGAGTGAAGGCAAGGACCCAATCACCGCATACCCCCAAATTACAAAGGCAGACCAGGAAGAATTCAAAAGGGTCAGGGCAACAAAAGAGTTTGCTGAGAAGAGTTTCCAGCAATCGGAACTTCAGAAGAAGAACATACACCACCACCCTATGGGTGTGGCAGGATACTACGGCATGAAACTGATATGGGACCAGGAGGACAAAGAAGCAGTAGTTGCAAATGGGAAGCCAGCCTTTAGTGAAATCGGGGGCCAACGCGCCAGAGACTACTTGCGGGCACGTGCAAAGAGGCGTGATGACGGAACTTATTACTTTGAAAACTCACGTGACGAAGAACTGTATCAAGTGATGTTAGAGTCTTCCAAGATCCCTAAAAAGTTCTATAGGTACTCAGGGCCGACATTCTGTCCGTTGCTCTGGAAACAAAAGAGCCCCTGGCCGTGCAAGGGGTATATGTGTTAATGTCCCTCACAAGAGGGCTTTCACACTAAGTAAAGAAGAGAGGCTCGGCATGAAAAAAGCGAGGAGTGAAATGAAGTAGAATGAATTGTATGAAAGGTTGAGGAAGGATATTTATCCGGCTGTTCGATAGGATGTTGAGGAGTCAATGATGATGCAGAAGACTCTAACACTGACGGATAGCCAGCAGATGGGAGGGGACGCGGACATTGAGGATGCTTCTTATTGCGCGACAACACTCCAGAAGAGTAGTTGTGCATCAGCTGACCCTAGCGACACTGAGACTGTAGTTGCTCGTGATGATGCTATATCTGATCTATCTGGAATGAAAGACAGACAAAAGTTCATGCTTACACATTATGAAGGTACATTAAAATGTGCAACAGCCTGGGTTTTGCCACCCTTCTTGGAAGATGGCCTCTTGTTGGACAATGTGCCATTGAAGCCGTGCTGTGTGAAGTGCTACGTGACTGAAGTAAATCCTGGATTCAATGAATTTGCCCTAAAGAATGTCCTAGGAGAATTTGATGAGCAAAGGACCTTGGGAGAAACACTATTGCATCACATCCAGTGGCCACGAAAGGAAATAGAGTTCATCGATGAGATCCCTGAAGCCCCGCCAAGAGCAACCATTGTCGCCCCTCAACCGGTGACGCTCTCCTTGCCACAGCAGCTCTCGCGGGCTGATGCATCAACCTGTGATCAGCCGGCCAGACTTTATGGCATACATGCCATGTCATCCTCCGCCGCAAAGTAGCCAGTGGCAAGGCCTACAACTGCTGAAGATGCACCACCGGTTCAGATGTCAGCCGCTGAAGCAGCAGGGGGAGACCCAGCTGCGGCACATGCTCAGTAGAGCAACCTGGTAGAACGGACTGCTAAGCAGTCTGATGCTTCGGAACGGCCTGCTAAGCAGGCTGTAGGTCTAGAACTAAATGCTCATCAGTCCGTTGGTCCACGGTCGCGTGATCAGCACACCTACGCATCAGCACTTCCTTCTCCGCAAACCAACGCGTTGGCACGGCCTCCTCAGCACACCGACAAATTGGCACCACCTATGCAGAAACCCGACATAGCTTCAGAGCATGGTTAGCAGTCTGATGCCTCTGCTGCTACAACCCAGTAGTCCGTCACAGCAGCACCACTAGCTCAGTGGTCCGGCATAGATAAACCGTCTTCTAAGAAGTCCGTCCAAGCTTTACCGTCTGCTCATCAGTCTACCTTGCAGGCAACCAGACGTTCTGCCAGAAATGCTTCAAGTACCAAGAATGAAGTGGCCAAAAAGGATACACCCACAAGGAAGCGTAGCCGGAAAGTGAAGAGGAAAGAGAACGATTGCCTCTTACTTAAAGCACTCATCGCCCAGAACCAAATTAACAGCAGGTTGTTCAAATCAGGGAGTAATATTATTTCTTACGGCATGGATGATGAAGAAATACGTTTGTTTCTTGCTAAAAGTAAAGCTGATGTACTTGAAGCCCACAATTACGTCCATGGACAACCATTTCAAGTTGGCGAATACTTTGATGAGTGCAGCTCTAGTTGCCGTGAGTTACATGAATATTGCATGGATCAAATGTCAGCAGGTCTTCATGGTTTGCTAGTCCACTACAACAGAGATCATTTCCAACACGATGCTGGTTCCATCAATGTGAGTTTCAAGGACTTACATCTCTTCTTAAACTTCAACGAGCTCGAATCCACTCTTGTTAGATGCCTAATTTTGTAAGTACTTAACAAACTCTGATCAACTTCTCCATACAAGGTTGTAAATGATAAACAACTAACTACATTTTATTCCTCTCATGGGATTGAACGCGCAGAGAAGAAAAAGGGAGAGTGTGTTTTTCAAAGATCCTGAATTAGCAAATGGCACAACAATACATGGTAAGGACCTACAGGACTGGGCCATTAACTCGATCGTCTGTCTCTTCGAAAACACACACCATGCAGAATCATTTATCTAGCCATATCATGAACGGTAAGTCAAGTAAACAGCCACACATACACTAATTGTCTTTCAGATTTTTACATAATTCGTAAGTTCATGGCTTTCTTAATATGTAGCAATCACTGGATATTGGTATTCATTGTTCCAAACAAGAACATAGTTTACTACATCGATTCTCTCAGAGAGTCAACAAACGCTCAGGATGTGACGCATCTTCAGCAAATCATCGATAGGTATTGAATTCTATGATGTTGAAATTAATTTGCCTCTGGTTCAATAATTGATGTTGTCAAAATTCATCATCATTTGAGTGTGCTCGCATTGTGGAAAACTAAACCAGGGAACCTGTTCAAGTGGGAACTACCTCTGTAGCACGAGATCGTTTCTCCGGTAACACACCGAAATCCGTTATTTTTGGAAAATTTATCCAACTATCTGCAAATACCTTTTCTTATGCTAGTCAAATGTTCAAGCTTCTAAATAAACTAATTTCTATTTTGTCCAAAGAAAAAATAATACATCTAACACCGGTTAGGTTGTTCCTAACAGGACAAATACATGACTAATTCTGTACAAAAAATTCCAGTGTCCTCAGCAAGAAGCAGGGACCAACCTTTGTGGATACTATGTTTGCAGACACATGATCTCCATCTGCAAATCTACTGATAGTTGTGACGACCCTCGTGAATTAGTACCAATAAGTCTATCTTAATTAATATCTTCTACTCCACTCATATGGCACATTATGATCTTAAAAATACTATAGCTCATCTTAAAACCGAGAACCCTGAATCGCTCTCGGCTGGTAAATTGCTGATGGTTCAGGATTTATCAGTGACTTCTTCCTGGATCTCAACATCAATCCCACTGGTGATAATGAAGATTTCAGCATGCCCTATCCTGAAACATTGAGTAAGAGTTAATCGCTAAACATATACGCATGGATCCATTGTTTCCATCTGTTGAGGTCTTCCTATTCCATACACTATGACTAATTATGTAATGCATATATATGTGGACAAATCATTGGAATTTAGCTATCATATGCTCACTTGCAATTGTTGCGAAATCTGATGAATGTTCTTCCTGTGGATACTATTTGTTCAATTGAATATTGTGGCGAATTTGCTTTTTGCGTGCCGATTCAAAATGGGATATTTTTTTTATTTGTTCAATTGAATATTGTGGTGAATTTGCTTTTTGCATGCCGATTCAAAATTTGATATTTTTGTTTATTTGTTCAATTGATATTGTGGCGAATTTGATTTCTGCATGCCGATTCAAAATGGAAATTTTTGTTTTAACCAGGCAATTGCTCCTGTTGGATTTCGGGTTCCGGAAAAACCCTTGAGGTTCGAACACTGGGGTGCGCACGAAGATCTCTCCCCCCTCCCCCTCTCTAGCTCACGCACATCATGATCTCACGGCCTTGCTTGACGAACCCAAAGAACAAAAGACTCAAGAGTTTATACTGGTTCGGGCCACCGAAGTGATGTAATATCCTACTCCAGTGTGGTGTGGTGGATTGCCTCTTGGGCTGAGGATGAATAGTTACAAGGGAAGAACAGCCTCCTGAGAAGAGGTGCTCTTGTGCTTGGTGAGTGTGGTGGCTTTAGTGGAATGAATCCGGTTCCAGATAAGATGAGATGAGATGAGAGGAGGTCTGATGAGATGAGATTAGATCAGATGCCTCCCTACGGTGGTGTCTAGTCCTATATATAGAGGCCCCTGTACTCTTCCCAAATATTAGGCGGGAAGGGATCCCACAACGGCCAATTTGAAGGGGGGTAGCTAGTACAAGCTATCATGACAAAAGATGGTCTTCGCCTGCCAAAGTCTCTGGTGGTGACGCCGTCTTGGTCTCCACGGTGACCTCCGTCCTGTAGTCTTGCTGGTCTTTGTCTTGTTGCACGGATATGGAAACCTTTGCCTGATGCCTCAGGACTCCTCACGTGCGCTTGCCACTTTAGCACCAAAGAGGAAACAAGAACACTGCATGCGCTTGCACCCGCCTGGCACCAGTCGTCATGGCTTGCGTCACAGGAACCTCGCAAGGTGTCCCTTGCCTTGATCTCTCCGCCCCTCGCGAGCCAGCCTGGTGAGGCTGTCCCTGAGGAGGTCTTGCGTCGTGCGCATCGCGAGGCTTGGCTCCTTGCAAAGGTCTTGAGTATTTGCTGGTGAAGATGGGCCGTATAGGGCCGCTGATGGAGCCACGCCGCGGGGCGCAGGCAGGAAAGTCTGGGGACCCCTATTCCCAGAACACTGACAGTAGCCCCCGGGCCCAAGGCGCGCTCGGCTTGGCTTCGAGGCGAAGCCAAACGGCAAGTGCGGAGCGCCACAGGCCCCAACAGCCTGCGGCCACGGTTGGCGCGTGGCGACTCATTGGACGTGGGCTTCTCTCCTTCCCCCATGATGCCTCAGCAACTGCCCGACTTGACGAGTCCTTGCTGCATGCAGAAAAGATCATTATTACCTTAGATCATGGAGGCCGGCGGTTGGCCTCCCCTTGGCTATAAATGGGAAGAGGGGGTGGAGCCCCTGTCACCCATCTTCTTCCCTTGCTTCTCCCGCTCCTTCTTCTTCCTCGCTTCACTGCTTGTTGCATCGACCATGGCACCGATACGAAGGTTCTCAGCCGCAGAGAAGGGCAAGACTCCCCTTGGCGAGCCCGAGCCACTTCCGCCGAAGAAGAGGATGTCTCATCGTTGTGAGGCCAGAAGTGTCGCGGCCATGGTACGAGCGGCCACCTCCGGGTTATCCATTGCCCTTGCACACCCAAGCTGAGGGCTCCGGATGAAGGGGCGACGAGCGCCGCTGCCCGCGCCAGGGCCGTGGTCACCGCGCCGCGGTGACGCACGCCGTCACCCCAGGGGTCCATGCCATGGACTCCTCGCACGAATTCATGCTGTGGGCGGTGATGCCTCCGTGCTCTTGGATTCACTTCCCGCAGTTCTTCGCCACCGAGATGCCGCCGAGGGGCCCCCTCGAGCTTTGGTTGCAGCACGCCGACTGCGATGCCCCGACGACTAGAGCGGAGGTTGAAGCTATCTCCTCCGGGAAGATCTTCATGACTCGTGGGTGGTGTGAGGTTGCCCGAGTCTTCCATGCGGAAGGCGCCCTCGCCATCCACTTCAGGTACGACGGTGCCTCCATGATGTTCTTCAAGGTCTTCGACGAGGAAGGCCGCCGAATGGAGTGCTACCTTGAAGGGGGTCGTCAGGACGGCGCAGCGGAAAACGCCGAGCCTGCTGCTGGGCTCGCCAACAGCTCCTCCAGTGATAGTGGTGACTCCTGGCGGTCCAGTGACTCTCCCGAGCTTATCGAGATTCTGGAGACGAGTGATGACAGCTATGTGCCCCCGAGCTCCCGCCGGGCCCGGAGCAAGGCTGCAGCATCCGGGCGCCGCCGTCGCTGATCTGGATGGGGTTGGCGCCAGCCTCCGGAGGCCCACTATTGATGATGGTGTCAGCGACGTTCGGTGCGTGTAGATAGAGCTCCTAGGAACTCCCTTCTTTCTTGTTCCCTTCTAGGAATTGAAACGTACCCCATTGGGGCATGTAAAGGGTCTGTGATGTATTTTGTTGATATTATCCTTTTCGTGAAAATTCACGAACGCATGTCCTGCTAAGGCTTGGTCTCCCCTTTCCAATCCCGCAGTAGCTTGGTGCTCTACGTCGACAGGTCCCAGTCCCCAGGCAGGTTGCAGCCGTCGCTGTTATGCCAGGTCATGATGTCGTGGTCAAGGCCAGGAGGTGAGCGGCCCGAGGTCCAGTAAGAGCTCCTGAGGCGCGATGCTCAAGAGGTCCCCTTTAGGGTGCAAGCAGCTACCTGAGGATGGGAAAGGGAGGCGACGCTGCCACAGTAGGGCAGCGAAAGGCGAGGGTCTTATGCCGTAGTGCTGGGTTGATCCAGGAACGAGACTTATCTGGGCATTCCGGAGCTGGTTCCTCGTGTTGCGCCAGACTTGTGCGTTAGCCGCTGTTGGGTAGCAAGGTTAGGCCCGTGCGAGGCTCCCCCTCTTCTCCATGCTCTTCTATGTGCTCTACGTCCTCACGTCCCGGCCCTCGAGCAAGCTCAGCAGCCGCTGGTATGCCAAGTCGTGATGCCGTGGTCAAGGCCAGGGGGCGAGTGATGGAGAGCCAGTAAGAGCTCCTGAGCCACGATGCTCAGGAGCCCCCCATTTTAACGTGCAAGAGAATTACATGGGAGACAACAGAGAGACCACGGTACCGCCCGCTGTATTCCTGGTAAGGTTTCTGCAAGTTAGCGCGAGGTAGGGCACAAATTACCATGGTGATTGTCGGTCCGCCACTGGTTGCTTCGCAAGGAGGTGAAGGCACTGACGTCTGGTGAGGTGACGTGCGCGGGCGTGCCGCGAGTCAGAGCTCGACCACTTAGATTTGTCAGCGTTGCAGGGCGATAATCAAGAAGGCAGTGATGACCACATATAGGTTATGCATGAAAAGCGAACTAGCTTAGGTAAATGCAAGAACGACGCATGCCACTGGGTCGGACCCGAGCGGCCTGGGGATGATGCAGCCCGAGGGGCGCCCCCAGTAGGGTGAATGATGCAAGTGGAAACTTGTCGTAGGGACAGACCCACACGGCCTAGGAATGATGCAGCCTAGGGGGCGCTCCCAGCTAAACAAACTTGGAAAATGTCACCTGGGTTGGTTGTCGAAGGAGTGTTGGGGTAGCTGAAGGCACGTGGCAAAGAAGTTGCTCCTCACGAGCCGTCGAGACCTAGAGCCTCGGGAGGCTCTGGAGGCCACTACAAAAAAAGACACATCCGTGACATTTTGGGCCGAATGAATGTTTTTTGTCATACATATGACACTTCTATGACGATAATTGTGACAAAACCCGGTATCATCATAGATGTGGTGGGCTCCTACTTCTATGACAAAAAATCATGACAGAAAATGGGCTTTTCGTCCTGGGCAGGCCGGGGACGCAGCTGCATGACATTCTTTGGGCCGTCCATGACGGAAAAAACCGTGGTAGAAGCGATGGGGAAGAAAATTTCGGGGAGTTCCCGGTTACGGTAGGAGGTCGGGGGCCGAGCGATGCACGCTTCTCTCGTACACGTACACACGTGTGTGTGAGGCGTTGGCTCTAACTGAACCCGAGCGAGGCGTTGGGCTCTAACTGAACCCAAGCGATTGCACTGCAGGCTACGCGTTACTGAAACCGAGCGATCGATCGATGGCTGTTAACTGAACCCGATCGAGCGATTCCTTCGCTACTGCTGCTAACTGAAGCCGAGCGATGCTGCCTCTGGATGAACAGTGAGCGTTGCCGGGGGGTTTGGATGAACAGTTCCCGGTGGGGGTGGATGAACAGTTCCCGGTGGGGGTGGATGAACAGGACCCCGATCGATCGAGCCGGTTGGGGCTGGATGAACAGGACCCCGTGGAGGGCTGGATGAACAGGACCACCCCGTGGAGGGTAGGATGAACAGTAGATGGTGGAGGGCAGGATGAACAGTAGCCCGTGGAGTGGTTGAACAGGAGCCCGTGGAGAGGGCTGGTTGAACAGTAGCCGGTGGAGTAGCGCGCGGTGGAGGCTAGATGAACAGGAGCCCGTTGATGAACAGTCGCTGGTGGAGGCTGGAGGAGGTCGATGGTGGATGAACAGTAGCTCGTGGAGGCTGGAGGGGGTCAACGGTGGAGATGAACGGTATCCCGTGGAGTCCCGTTTTGCGGTACGCCACACCCCTCCCGGTGAACATGACCCCCGTTTCGACCGTAGCGCTCCAACACAAGTCCGTTTCCTCTGTTTTGCGGTACGCCACACCCCTCCCGATGACTAGGACCCCGTTTCGACCGTAGGAGGTCCGTTTCCTTCGTTTTGCGGTACAGCAGACCCCTCCCGACCAACAGGATCCCGTTTCGAACGTGGCCGGTCGAACACAAGGCTGTTTCCTCCGTTCTGCGGTACGCCAGGCCTCGTTTCCATCGCCTGTTCCGTCCAAGCCCTCCGATGAACACGACGCATTCTGTTGCCTCCCCATGAACACGACGCATGCCGTTGCCTCCCCATGAACACGACGACGACGCTGTTTCTCCGTTCCGACCCAGCCATGTACACGAGCCCTGGCCGTACGTATGTGCGAGTAGGCGTACGAAACCCCGCCCGTATGTACACATACGTGGCCGTATTTTCTTTCTTTCACCCTAGCCGATGTACGTACGTGTACATGCTACGTGCGCGCCTCTACTACGACACGTGCGCGCCTCTACATCCACCAGTATATATGTACGTACACGTTCGCGACCAGAATGACAACGCTATGTACGCTTCGACCAGGTGGGTCTCGACTGTCAGGCACTTCCTTGCGTGCAAAGACGTAGCTGGTGGGTCCTAGCAGTCAGGGGCAAACATTTTTTTCACGAAATACGGTGGCCCATCCAGTGGGTCCCCGCTGTCAGGTGGAGGAATAATTATTTTGCATGTAATAAGGAGGCACTTCCTTGCTGTGGCCGTGGACCCAGCTATCAGCCTCTCCACGTATAGTCCACATCCGATGGAAGCCATTCCTTGACCACGTTGACCATGCCACGCCGAGAGCACCAGGGCGGTGGACGACGGCGAGGCCTAGGAAGGGGACGATGCGGAGCCGGGGAAGACGCGGCAGTGGATGCCCACGCGTAGAGGAGTACGATGGTTTACTAGTTCGCTGCGGTGTGAGGCTGCCGTCGCCGTAGAATAACAGGGGGTGTGGGTGAGTAGAGGGATGGCCTGGCCAGCGGTGGGAGTAGTAGGGGGCGGTGAGGCCTCCGCCCCATCGCAGCCGGCCACGGGAGGTAGGAGCACGAGGCACGACCGGCGCTAGTTTGGGCGGCTGGAGCAAGAAGACCAGAGGTCGAAGAAGCACTACGGCCGTTGGATGGACATCGTACGGTCAATGGAGCTAGAATCGTGCATATTGACTAAGTTGACAAAGCCCTCCGTCCCTGTCAACTTAGTAGGCCCACAAGTCAGCCTCCCACCAAGGTGGGTCCCAGCTAGCAGGGGGTATTCATTTTTTGTGCGTAATAAGGAGGAACTTCCGGTGGGTCTGAGTTGACAGCAGGGGGAACATTTTTTCCGCGAAATACGGTGGCCCGTCAGGTGGGTCCCAGCAGTCAGGGGCAAACGTTTTTTTCGCGATATACTGGTGGGCGTCTGGTGGGTCCCTGCTGTCAGGTGGAGGAATAATTATTTTCCACGTAATAAGGAGGCTCTTCCTTGCGGCTGCCGTAGACCCAGCTGTCAGCCTCTCCACATACAGTATTCTTCCGATGGAATTTGGTTGTTGACCACATTGACCACGCCGCACCGACAGCACCATGGAGGTGGACGACGGCGAGGCCTAGGAAGGGGATGACGCAGAGTCGGGGAAGACGCGGCAGTGGATGCCCACGCGGAGAGGAGTACGAGGGTTCACTGGTTCGGCTGCGCTGCCGTCGCCCCAGAATAACAGGGGGTGTGGGTGAGTGTATTGGAGGGATGGCCTGGCCAGCGGTGGGAGTAGTATGGGGGCGGTGAGGCCTCCAAGGCAGCACAGCCGGCCACGGGAGGCTGGAGCAGGCGGCACGACCGGTGCTGCTTTGGGCAGCTGGAGCAAGAAGACCAGAGGTTGAAGAAGCACTATGGACATTGGATGGACATCGTACGGTCAGTCAAGCTAGAATCATGCATATTGACTAAGTTGACAAAGCCCTTCGTCCCCGTCAACTTAGTAGGCCCACTATACTGGGTCCGAGCTAGGAGGGGGAGTATGCCTTTTTTTGTGGGTAATAAGGAGGCACTTCCTTGCGTGCGAAGATATAGCTGGTGGGTCCGAGCTGTCAGCGGCGGTAACATTTTTTCGCGAAATACAGAGGCCGTTTCGGTGGGTCCCAGATGTCAGGTGGAGGAAATCATTATTTTGCGCGTAATAAGGAGGCATTTCCCTGCGTGCAGCCGTGGACCCAGCTGTCAGCCTCTCCACATACAGTCCACTTCAGATGCATGTCGGTCGTTGACCATGCTGACCACGCCACGCCGAGAGCACCAGGGCGGTGGACGACGACGAGGCCTAGGAAGGGAACGACACGGAGGCAGGGAAGACTTGGCCGTTGTTTTTGTTTCCCACGCGGAGGGGATTACGAATGTACGAGGGTTTACTGGTTCGTCTGCCGTCGCCGGAGAATAATAGCAGGTGTGGGTGCATAGAGGGATGGCTAGGCCAACGACGGGAGTACGGTGGGGCGGTGAGGCCTGCGCGGCAGCACAGCTGGCCGCGGGGAGGAGGGAGCAGGCAGTCCCGCCGGCGCTTGTTTGAGCAGCTGGAGCAGGAAGAGCAGAAATTGAAGAAGCACGACGGCCGTTGGATGGACATCCAACAGTATATAGGCCATCTATGGAAAGCCTCAAATCTGTGGATTACAGCATACAGCCCATCTGCCATTATTTCAAATAATTTACAGCCCATTTTCTAATTCTTACGGGTTTTTTTGGAGCCCATATTCTTTATGTTAGCATTACAGCCCATATTGTGGCCACGGTTAAAAAATTATACGAAATTTTGCATATGTCGGTGTGGTCTGAACTGTTTTTAATCCCGAAATTTTGAGTCACATTCAGACTGATTTTAAAAATAAATGTATATCAATATAAAATCCAATAAATTGTCCATGCTAAAAATCAATGCAATTTAAAATCTCGAAATGAAAAAAAGATATTTGAAAATAATTGCCAGTTTGATGTGTTTTAAAAATGCACAACCCATTTCTTATTACTAATAGGCCATTTTCTCAGCCAGCCCAATGAAGCTCTCCTCGTCTTGAAATATTTGCAGCCCAACAGGCTTGATAAAGTGACTTACTTGACAAATCACAAAAGAACTTGGCTAGCCATTTTCAGAAAAAAAAAACTACTGGGCTGGTCTGTGGTAAACATAAAAGAAAAGGTCTATACTGGGCCGGAGTGGCATTTTTCAAAGTTTGGAAATTGAAGTGGCATTTCTCGGATACACCAGATTTGGAGTGGCATTTATCAAATTAACCCAAAACAAAAAAACTGGGCGAGCTACTGGGTCCCTGGTGTCAGCCGCTCGTTGTGCAATTCTCTCGTTTATTGACTACGTTGACAATGGGATGGGACCCAGATGTCAGAAATCCACTAGGAGGAGCCATTTTTTATTGGCTTGAAATAAGGAGGCACTTGCTTACGTACTGCCATGACCTTGGCGGGTCCATGTTGTCATCCTCTCCACGTACAATACCAGTTAGTCATGCTTCAAAACTGATCGGCACGCCATTAAAAAAATAAAGGTCGATAACTAATGCGGCACCTCGGGCCAACGCGGCCAGATCGCATTTTGCATGAGAAATTACACACCATGTTTCGTTGACATGTGGTCCCATTCCAACATATCAGTGAGACGACGTCGAGTAGTAGGAGTATTTCCGAATGGACGTGTAGGCCGGGGCGCCTCTTCATGAACCGTGGCAAACTCGCAACCGTCCACCGAGTCTTCACCTTTCCCTCTCGATTTGGAACTGCTGCCGCACGCTCTTCCTCTCCCTCCTCCATTTTCCTTCAGCCCTTCACCCTTTCTTCTGCCATTGTTCGATCGTCTTCTCCATGGAGGGAACAGGCCGGAAACGACCCCGTTATTCTTGCCCCGATCTGAAAGATGACGTGGTGGAGGAACTCATTGATCGGTGCGACGTCATCACCTCGGCTAGCATGGCAGGTTCGTTCAAGCCCATTCTCAACTCAACTAATAACATCATTACAAAGAACCCAAGAGTCAAGGAGCGGTTTGATCTCCCCTATCTTCTTCATTGTGACCCTGATGATTGGCGCCGGCACGACGGAGGCCTCGCCCTGTGCCAGTTGATGCCGCTTGATAATGATACGTATGATGTTAAGATGCCATCGCTTGAGGGCAAGGCTTGGGTGGGCGCAAATGGAGATTGGGTTGTTTACATTGGGTCCAACGGTGAGTGGGAACTTGTGAATGTGTACACTCGTCACCGGGTTCCACTTCCAAAAATCTCAGCACACTGCAAAGAGGTTGAGCACACCGGTAATGTATGCACGTTCAAATACGATCATGGTGACTGTCTTCTACGGAAGATAGCAATTTGTTGAGTTTCCAACCGCTATTGGAATTACAACAACTATCAAGTTTTTGCTATCTTTGACAAGCTTGTTGCCGTCCTTCGTGGTTCGACTCGATGGATATTGCTCAAAAATCAGTTTCTGTAGACGGATGAGTACTGTGATGCAATTCAATACGAGGGCCTTGTGTTTGCTGCCACCACTCGTGCCACTGTAGTTTCGGTATCCTAGTAGTTTCGGTACATTTGTCTTCCACCGTAATTATAATTGTTTCATCCACATGCATGCGGGTTAGCAAGTTTCCCTTTACTAATTAACCTTCTTCTTGTGTTTCCAAGGTCCTGTGAACATCCCACCACCTATACTTGAAAATTTTTATAACCAAGGGGGAGATGCCGATGGTGATGATCACGAGCAGCGCCCATATACTCTGTGGCGCCTGGCAACTAATTCCGATGGATCACCTTTTCTTGTGTGTATACAGCCCACTGATGATGTTACTGCTAAGGAAGCAGGTGTCTCCCATGGTCGCACTCTCCGGACCTATTCCAACACCCATTGCATGGTATTCGGGATGGATACTAGTGTGCTAGCGCCAACTCCTTCTCCCTGGCACAGAATTGATAGTCTTGGAGAAAACTTGCTCTTCCTTGGACAAAACTACCCGATGATGGTGAAAGGCGATCCAACTGCTGTTGACACATTTATGAGAAGAAACTGTGTCTATACCTCAGACATTTGGGTGGTTCCCTACCCTGGTACTGGTATAGTAGGCCGCTTCAGCCTGGATGATCGGTCCTGCGTTGGTCTCCAGATCGACAACGGATGGCCCGTCCTAGAGAATCACTTGTGGTTCAAAGCAAGTGTTTCCAATGCCGCAGAATGGTTGAGTTGAAGTTCATTTCATGGCTTGTTATTTGTTGTGTGGTGAAAACTTTAGTATTTATAATATATCCTCGTTGTCGATGTGGGTTGATGACCTGTTGTATGTAATAAAATGATATGCCTGTGATAAACTTACTAAATTTATGAATGGCTTTCGTGTCGCTTCTCTGAGTGAGTGGTGCGATGAGGCAAAAAATTATTTTCCAAATACATAATTGGACGTGCATTGCAACAGGTTATCCGATGAGGCCAATCAACAATAGTAGTACACTATTTGTACTAGCTTCATAAGCATCGCGCGTCGGGTGGGTGTTTTTACTATAGCCATATGTTAATGTGTTCACTGTACGTAACCAGCACCTCGAATCCTCGATACTATACTATATAGTAGGAGTAAGTAGTAGGAGTAGTAGGGTGGCATGGGCCAGAACAAGCATTCACGTCCAGGAGTATGGCACACGCCACCACCACGACATCCATCTGACACCATATTATTTCTTGGAGTCTGTGCTAGAGCAATCTCTTCAACCTCGTCGTTTCTCTAACTTCAGCCATCGCGCGGCGGGCGAGGTGGGGGTTTGCCGATAGTCGGTTTCCTTAACTGCGGTCCCACTTGTAAGGCCAACTCCAACGCACGACCCCAAACGCACCTCCATTTTGCACGAACTCCAACGATAATTTTGACTAGAAAAGCAAGACCAAAGAAAACAAGAACCACAAGAATACATTTTACTACTCCTGTAAGTTGGATTAGTTCCTTCTCGATGCATTCATTGTTGATCTGCGGAGGCTCGATCTTGCGTCTGTGCTAGCTAAAAGTGACAGAACATCTACTAAATTGCGCTCTATCAATATATGGATGTACTCTTCTTCCCAATACAAAAACTTGCATCCATTCTACTCCCTCCGTTGCACAATACATGCCTTCTATTTGTCAAAATATATATGTATGTAGACATGTCTTAGTATATAGGTACATCCATTTTTGGACAAATGGAAGTCAAGTATTTTGGAACGGAGGGAGTACACAATAAAAATTTTAAGTTAGCACAACTAGTCTAATCTGGGAGCAGAACCGAAGATTTGGTCGGGTTCTTCCTCCTTTTGCCGACACGTGGGACATCCAGCATCCAGGTCGTGTCATGAAAGAAAATAGAGTGGTAGTTGAAGCCACGAGATGTGAATCTTGGGTTAAACTGTAAATAGAATCCTACTACTCTTGAGTAACTCCAAAAGCGGCCACCGAAGATCTTTATTGGATTTGTTTTTCATCACCAGCACGTCGAGGTGAAAGATGTGCAGGTTCAGTGGGTCCTCTTGCGTTTTCAGTGACATGTGGGGCCGCATATGAGCAAACAGACGATGGGCTCCGCGCGTCCGCTGGCTGGCTGAGTAGAGAGATAGAGGAGGGCTGAGCACGGACTGCAGGAAATTTGTTCTACGTACCTCGATATAGGCTTGATATCGTGGGGTGGCATGGGCCATAACTAGCATTCACGTCTAGCAGTACGGCACACGCCACCCACACGAGTCCCATCTGACACCAATTTTCTTGGAGTCCGTGCTACAAACATCTCTTCTCCCTCCTGTTTTCTCAGTCATCGCACGGTGGGCGGGGTGGGGGTTTGCCGATAGTCGGTTTGCTCAACTACGGTCCCACGTGTAAGTGAAAATGCAACACCGCACGCATTCCCGCTTGAGCGGCATGCCGGACCAACCGTGTGGGGGTGCGATGCGAGCACGGCAGGCTTTTTCTTTTGAACTCGTAACTTGTAAAATTTGGTTCTGCACCATGGCACGACCGATAGATAGAAAATAACAATTTTGCCTAGAGTAATGAGAAGTTTGGTTCTGGCGCCGTTCTTGCATGGAGTACATACGAAAATTATGAAGTTGATGCGAAAGGTAAGATAATTACTGCAGTATCATATACTACTACATGGATTTGACAGAAAGATAAAAATACATATGGATGCATCAACGTTCAATGACATCCTCACGTCCTAGTGCGCCGGGTCACCAACTGACGTGTGAGGAGCAGCGGCGTTGGCGGCGAGCTCAACGTGCTTCTGAACAGTGCCGTCCTAGGATGCCCTGTGCTCCAAGAAGGCCAGCGTCCTATCGTCCTCCTCTTGCATGTAGTAGTCCTTGTGGACGATTTGCGCGTAGACGTGGGTGATTATGTCGATGGTGTCTTGTTGCGCCAGGCGCCACGCGGCGAGCGCGACCTCGAGGTGGACATTCTCCGGCGCGACGGCGGGCAGTCGCAGGGCCACTAGTGCATCAAAGAGGTTGTTACCATAGTGGCCGTTGAGGGTGGCGGGCATCGCAGAGCCTGGGCGCATCAGCTGGAGGCTTACGTCAAAGTCGTCTGCAAGCTTCTTGACGATGGTGAACTTGTCAAGGAAACCGACGAGGACCTCGTCGAACAAGGAGACGAAGCTGTCGTCCAAGCAGCACCTCGCCCTGGCGGCCTCAAGCAATACTACCTGGAGACGTTCCTCGGTCCCGGGCCACAGGGCGGCGTCGTGGACCATCTAGCACAGCCGGCTAATGCTCGCGCTCATCGCCTCCATGGGTCTAGCATAGATTCTAGTAAACTGATCTTGCGATTCGAGTGATCACTCAGCCCTTGGTTAGCGTGCGTAGGTGTGTAGGATTTCGTACTACTCCTCGGCCCTCTACTTCACCTGCCTTTGGCTATATGATAGGTGGGCCAGCCACCCCCTGGGGCCACGTGTCCTTCACCCAAAGGTAGTTGTCGTAAGTCAATGAAGCTGCGTCCCCCTCCGTGCCGGTGCAGTATAGTCATCTCACCGGACCTCTAGTTGGGGCCAAACGAGAGAAGTTTGATGTTTACTGGTTTATTGGTCCCCTTTGCATTTTGCGCCAAGTTTTGACCTTTGATTTAACTAATAAAATGTTAATGCATGTAAACAAAAATGGTGTGTAAGTCACCTTACGAAAACCAAATAATCCCAAAATTCTTAGGCACGGTGCATTGACTCCCTCCTTGTTTCTTATTTCGTGACATATTTACCAATGAGAGATGTGGGCCGTGCATGCTTTCAATGACTTGAGACTACCAAACATGACATGCAGTGTTTAGTTCATTGCATGTAATCTTATTAGTACTCTAGTTAGGAGTAGCAAAAAAAACATTAAGTTCTCTCGCCAATAGGAATAAAACACCATGTATTTATTTACAGAGGGAGTAGTACATTTTTGGTGACATGCATTACTAGATATTGCTAGTCAAATAATAAAATCCAGATGGACGTGGTAGTACTCCTAAATCTAGACGGTGGTGCTACAAGTACTAGTAGTAGTACTACCAATGTAGTAGTAGGAGTACTAGCACTGTACTACCCGTTGGTCAAATTATTACGTGCTGCTCCTCAAAGTGAAGTGACAAGACCCTGCGCCGGAGATGACACCTGAGTATAGGCGCCATGTTCGGCATACCATAGTCAGCCTCACCGTCTGCAGTCACTATCATCATGGCAGTAGAGCTTGCCTGCTTACAACTAGCCCTGTTCGACATAATTTCCCGTGCGTAGATGCCCGTGCATTGCACGGAACACCAAGATTGGGGGTGGACGGCTCCGGCAGCGGCCATCGCGCCAGATTTTTCCATGGCCTTCTACTCCTAGATGTGGTGGGGAGGATATGAGGCTGATTGTGAGAGACAACGAGTTGTTTGTAAATAGGGAACAAGTGCGGGCATCTTTTTGCAAAAATGGAGAAGCTTGGTTTGTATGCGTCAGATCTAGATCCGACGGCTATTGGTGAAAGATGGGAGGCACAACATCATCACCAACTCAGGACCTGTTTGATTCACAGGATTTTGAAAACGCAGGAATAGGACACGGCAGTATTACAAGTTTCAAACTGATATTACAAATGTTAGAATTAATGTTGCACCTACGAAGAGGGAATTACTAGGAAGTTTACATAAGAACTTTCGTTACTTTAGGTGGATGCAGCATTATCATACAAACTAAAATCCACCGCCCTAACAAGTCACTAATGGGGAATTAAGTTTTCGAGTCTTTGGCCACTTGATGTTTCAAAAACAAATTCAGCTTCTGCGGAGAAATGAGCTCCACCGTGTACCCGCGCGGGTGTGGCTGGGCACGAAGCATGAGTACGTGCACGGTGCACCTATTCTCTTCTTGTATACGTACACCACCTACGTGGGGTTGTGTGAGAGAGATACAAACCTAGAGAGATATAGTGTGTGGGTTCTTGAGAGTTGTTTTTGTGTGGGGGCGGGGGTCAATCAAAATATTTATCATATGAAATGTGTGTGAAATAGAGTCATGGATATAACATATAGATAGAGGGGGCGATCCACGAGAAGAGAGTGGAGGTATCATCGGCTTGAGGTGTCCATAGAATCGAAGAGAGGGATGATGTGTGTGTGTGTGTGCGCGTGCGCGATTGATAAAGAGTGCCATCGAATTTGTGTGTGCCCACGTCAAAGATATAGAGTGGCTGGCCTACTGGAACGTGAGATGGGACATGTGCAGTTTGTCTCTGTGGCATGGCTACCTACCTACAGCGCTCGACTATCGGTGTGTGGTGGGGGAAGAGGGAGGCCCAATTAACTATAGAGGCACAATGGCTGGTATATGTGTGGAGGAGGAGAGAGGCCTACCTCATGTATTAAGGTGATCGATCTGCCTCATGTATTAAGGGAGATCGATCAGCATCCATGCATATGGGCAGGAGATGAATAAGGTTGGGAGAGAGACAGAGCTAGAGTGTTGGAGGGGGTGGTAGTGGAGTTGCTTCTAACAAATGGTGGGATAGGCTTGCTAGACAAATGGAGGGCACGCCCGCAATATCAATAATAGAGGAGATGGTTGCTTGTTGTCTGTGCATGTGCTTGTGAGAGATGGGTTAGGAGGCATGCACGAATGATGAGGGGGGACGATGTGGCTGTGGTAAGCAGACGTAACTACATAGGAAGATCAATCTCCCTTTGTAAGAGAAAAGAGAGACATAACTTGTGAGGTACGTCGATCGATGGGGGGGGTAGTTAAAGTCGATCTAGGTATATGTTGGGAGATCGATCGGTATACATGCATGTGTGTGTTAGAAGCAAATGAGGCACGAGGAGAAGGATAGAGAGAGAGGGATGCATGTAGGAGGTGGTACGAGAGGCATATTATATCGAGGGGGAGGAGTGTGCGAGTACGAGAATGATGAAAAGAGTGGTGGGAGTGAGGCATGGATGGTGACAAGAGAAGAGGGGAAGCTTGTGTTTGTGCTAGGCACACCTTGCTAGAGAGGCACATCGATCGATGTGTAATGTAAAGAAGGAGCTGGGGGGCCTACACACACCGTGGGTGAACGACCTAAAGTGAAAAGACGAATTTGTGCGATGGAGCTAGAGAATGCTGAGGGAGGGTGAGAGGGATGCGGGCGTGTGCATGCACAAGAGAAAGTTAGCGCTAGCTACAAAGATAAGAGGGTTGTGTGGGTGTAAAAGACGAATAGAGATCATATATACTTCATTATAAAAAGCGAATTCGGATATTTGAAGAATTTATCGTAGTGTTTCAAACCGATGGATGTGTGAATATATAACGGTGATACACATGGTGTGGTTATGAACATGGTATAGTACATTTAATATATTTTATCTCTACTCTTATAAAAAACAGAGTTGTTGATGATGGTGTGCCTGCCATCCTGCATTATAGGCCATCTGATTTATATCTGGCGGATGGGAAGGAAACTATGATGGTTGAAGTTGGCAACAATCATGATTGTAGATTCTTATTAAAATAGAGAAATGAATTCAAATTTAGTTCGAATTGCAGCGGTATATAGACATTTGGAATGCACTAAAATGTTGGTATGAGTAGGTTACTTGCATTATACAGCAAGCGAAAAAATTTAATCGGACACAACATTGATTCATACTCTCTCCTTCCATCTATATAGGGCGTAATGAGATTTTTAAGACCGCCTTTCACTATTGACAAGATTAATAGTACATGACATGCACAATGTGAAAATTATATCATTGAAAGAACCTTTCATAGACGAATTTAACAGTGTGCTTTGTGTAAGTTGCATGTCATATATCATTGCTCTAATATTTGGTCAAAGTTAGCATCGAAAAACGCATTAGGCCCTATATAGATGGAAGGAGGGAGTAGCTTTGAATAGCATTTGTATAGTAAAACGGGGCAAGACTCTCTCTTTGTGTGGTGTGAATAGTTTTATTTTTTTCGTTTTCTTTTTGGTTGAGGGAAGTGCGAATTGATTTGGTACGTACAAGTACAGTATTACTATACATTAGGCTTGTCCCTAAAATTCAACCCGCGTCTTGTTATATCCCGAAAATTCAGATATCGTGCTCCCAAAACTGGCGCCTTCACAACCCGCGCCTTGCTATACCGAAATTACAACGCGCGCGAAAACTCCCTCCAGCTGCCAAATCCCGACACGGGAAATCCCCCTTCTAACCCTGAGCCAAAAGGGCCACTAGTTCAAATCGGTGGGGGATACTTTTGTAACACACCCTACATTTTGGACAAGCGCGTTCCTAAGTCATGCTTCACCCCCTCCCAGTGCCCCCTTTTTGCCATTCGAAATCCTAGGCCACCATAACCTCTCCGCTCCAGCCGCGAAATCCCACCCTCCTCGGTCCGCCACGTCACCGCTGCCCAGCCGGAGCCTCTTCCCCGATGACGTCGTCCACCGCAATAGCTCGACGTCCCTCGTCCACCTCCCCGGATGAGGATCCGTCGTCCATCTCGCTGTCCCGCCGGTTCAGCCGCCCCATCCTCCACCTCCAAGGAGCTGCTCCGACGATCGCCTCATCTATCGCGGCTGCTCCATCCCCACAGTGCCGCCTTAACCTACTCCACCGGAACCGCAACATCCTCACTGACTCCTCGGACGAAGCCGAGGCCTACTCGGCGCCACCAAAGAGGTTGTACACTCATCGCATCGCACCTTCTCCTTAACTCGACCTCCCGGCACCGACGGTGCTCCATCCCGCATCCCCATGGAGTGGCTACCTTGAAGCCAGCGCCGCGGGCGACATCTCCATGGCGGCTCTCCCCCAGTGCGAGACCCCTTCGGCGGCGGCGTCCATACCAGCCGGATCTGCTGTTGCTGCTTCGGCCCTCGCTCGATCGCTCGCTCGCCCAGCTTCTGCTGCTGCTCTCCCCCTCGCTCGTGCTGCTGCTCTGCTCCGATTAAGCCACAGTTCAGTCGACTGAATCGACTTTTGGGTCAGTCAGTTTTCAGGGGTTGGGGGGGCTCGCCGGAGTTAAGGAAGAACCACCCGCAGCGGGGATGGGGGCTCGCCGTAGAGGTACCCCACTATCTATCTTAGGGTTCGGGGTGGGGGCAGGGGGCCTAGAGGGCTGGCCGGGGCGGCGATGGCGAGTTGTTTTGGGGCGGCGAGGCGGCGCTGCAGCCGGCGGTTCGGCCAGTGGTGGCTGGCGGCTCAGGGGGGGTGCAGGTTGAAGATGAACTGCAGGCCCTCCCTAAACTACACGTCAAGTGCCTCTCTGCTACCATTGCGTTCAGTTTCGACAGTAGCATTCAGATTCCACAGTAAATTTCAGTTTTGACAGTTAAGTTTAGAATCAACAGTTTTTACCTCATATGTTGTAGTCAGGTGGTTTTTGGTGATGTTAATTTTACATCCATTTTACATCATCTATTGGAGATGCTATTAGAATCCCACTTGAGATTGACGATGTCTGTCTTGTGCTGCTTCAGCCTTGACATCATATATGGGAATTATGCAGTCTCGTGTCTTTTAGCCAGCCATAATATATGTGAAATGTGCAATGCCATCCTGTTTAACCAGGCATCATATATTTGAATGATATCTTGCCCATCCTTTTCTTCATTACATTTCCATTTGTCGACAATGTTTGTACATTAAACTACTCTTCCTGTGAATCAGCCATTTGGGTGGGAGATGGAAAAATCTAGAGTGAAAACAAGGCCTTCATAGCAGACAGTGCTACCTGTCGAAGCAGATCTCTTGTTGGGTCCCGATAGCTCCTCGGAGATGGATTCAGAGACAGATGACCAATCCTATTCCCCCACTGAGGTGTATGCTCTAACTTGGCACGGTTATACTGCTCATATCATGCATACGGTGTCTTGCATTGCATAGTTTTGACATCATATACACAATATTCAACACCATGTTCTTAGTTCAGACATCATATCAAATGCCCTCTGATTAGCATATAAATCGCATATGTGAATTAAATGATGCGATCCTGATTACTTAGATAACATGTAGGTGAATTATGTCATGCGATCCTGTTTAGTTATTCATCATATCTTTGAATTATGTTATGCTATGCTATCCAGTTTAGATAGACATCATATATGTGAAATTATGTCATGCTATCCGTTTTAGTTAAACAATATACATGTCAACAATTTCATGCCCTCTTTTTTCCACACTATCTATTGCATCTGTATCTCATACAATGTATGTACATTCAACTATGTTTCCTGTTTATCAGCCATTTGAATTGGAGCGGGTGATGCCAGTATCTAGCGGACTAAAAACACGGTCTTCAAATAAAACAGTGCTACCTCTTGGTGGAGATAGCCCCCCGGTTGTACATGCACAAGAACCATCCCTACCACACATAACCCAAACTCTCGCAGATTGTACCCCTACTACGATGGACAGAGAACCAGCTTCACCCAATCTAACCCCAACCCCAGCCGATAGTAACCCAGTTCCTGTTGACACAGCACCATCTCCACCACAGAGCTCCCAAACAAGAGCAGTTAGTAAGGCAGCTCCAGTGCCCAAAGGGCCAATACTATCACGGCGAACCCCAACTCCAGCAGTAAGTATGCCTATTCCTGTGGAGGAAGCACAACTAGCTAGTCATAGTTTAGCATCTATCGCATTTGATGTTGTTAAATCGTATGTGCGTATCTTCCCATCTTGGAAATATTATACTGAATATGAAGGAAAATGCCAGTTGCAGGTGTTTTTCCAGGAGTTATGTGTAAGTAATGTTATTCATGGAAATTACTTTGCTTCGTCCCATACATCCTACCTCCATGATGGTTATAATACAGCAAAATTTCCCATTTTTCTCTATAGAGAAGGACCGATTTGGAAACTCAGGATGAGGTAACCTATGCTAATACCTGTGCTATATTTAAGAATGCTTGGTGGCAGTATCGGAATTACCTGAAGAACACGTACTTCACCGGCAAAGAAACTCAGCAAATTCCCTTACGTTCCCCTGAGACACATTTACTGGACGATGACTGGGAACGCCTTGTTCTGTACTGGTCCTGAACCAAGAATGTGGTAAGGTCTATGAGCTCATTTTCTATTTTTAAGTATTATATTCTTGCGTCTTACTGTACTCTGTTCATGTAGAACAAGTGCCTAAACCTGAAGAACAACTGTTCTAATTTAAGATTCCATTGCTACCATAGGACATAGATATATGTTTGTGTGATGCTTTTATTATGTACTAGTACTTGGCAATAGAAGACTTGGTAGTTTAATCCTGTCCATCTTACTAATGAACTGGTTCACCGAAATGAGTTTCATATACTAGTACATGCTAAACTTGTTATGTGTCTGCTTGTTTCTTCTTTTAGAATGCTGAAAGAATATTGGGGAAGAGTGCCTTATTAAGCAATGGTAAAGGAAGCAATGTAGATAAGGTTCAGGATAGTGACACATCCTGTCTTGGTTTAGTGTTGAAGTTACTGGCCACTACCGCTTGCACAAGCTATTCAAACTCACTGTCTGAATCAGTTCGGTTTCTTGAGTCTCAACTACAAGCTGAAAGACATCGTTCAGCTGTGCTGCGACAAGAAGCGGAAGGACTGCGGAAGTCCCTGGAGCACTCATATGCATACTTTCTGGTGCAACAGCAAGCGTTGGACGATTTTAGCGCCAAACAGGATAAAGCTAATCAACTTGCTAAGCTTATTGCCAGCATGGTGGATGCCTAGGATAACGTTTCTTGAGCTCTGCTGAAGTTGTTTCAGTTATGATCTTGTTTTGCTGCCGCGTTTATTTGCATTGGTGGCCAATTTTGACGGCCAGTGTATATGATATGCTGCTTTGTTCCCTATATTTGCACTGGTGGCGAACTTTGATGCCAGTGGATGTAATATGTGTAATAGCCATGATAGCCTAGTGTTAGTTGCTTGCTTATTTATTTCCTTGTAGTCTTGTTTATTTGTTTGCTTGTAGTCATTGCAGTTATTTTTCCATGGTTAACTAGTGGCTGCAATAACCTATTTTTTAAAACTAGGCCACAATAACCATGGGCTAATATTGACTGTAGTGACATTGGGTGTAACGCCCTTGATGTGGCTATATCTCCCACGTGTCGAAGCACGACTTAGAGGCTTAATAGCATTGAAAGCAATGTCGCAAGTGAGGTAATCTTCACACAAACCATGTAATACATAAGGGAAAGATATACATAGTTGGCTTACAATCGCCACTTCACACAATACATGAATAAAGCATTACATCATCCAGATACAATCAAGGTCCGACTACAGAACCAAAATAAAAGAAGACTACCCCAAATGCTACACAGATCCCTGATCGACCCCAACTGGGCTCCACTACTGATCAACTGGAAATGGAACAACATAGCGAACACAATCTTCATTGAGCTCCTCCTTGAGCTTGGTTGCGTCACCTGCACGGTTCAACGACACCTGCAAGCTAGTTTTGGAAGTATTTGTGAGTCACGGGGACTCAGCAATCTCACACCCTCGCGATCAAGACTATTTAAGCTTATAGGTAGGGTAAAAGGCATGAGGTGGAGCTGCAGCAAGCGACTAGCATATTTGGTGGCTAACAATATACGCAAAAGAGAGCGAGAAGAGAAGGCAAAGGCACGGTCGAACAACAATGATCAAGAAGTGATCCTAGAACAACCTACGTCAAGCATTACTCCAACACCGTGTTCACTTCCCGGACTCCGCCGGAAAGAGACCATCACGGTTACACACGCGGTTGATGCATTTTAATTAAGATAAGATTCAGGTTATCTACAACCAGACATTAACAAATTCCCATCTGCCCATAACCGCGGGCACGGCTTTCGAAAGTTCAATCCCTGTAGGGGTGTCCCAACTTAGCCCATCACAAGCTCTCACGGTCAACGAAGGATATTCCTTCTCCCAAAACAATCCGATCAGATTCGGCATCCTGGTTACAAGACATGCTCGACAATGGTAAAACAAGTCCAGCAAAGCCGGCCGAATGTGCCGACAAATCCCGATAGGAACTGCACATATCTCGTTCTCAGGGCACACTCAGATGAGACTAGCTACAAGTAAAACCAACCCTCAAGTTTCCCCGAGGTGGCCCCGTAGGCAGCTCAGTTTGGACCGACACTCAGAGGAGCACTGGCCCGGGGGGGGTTAAAATAAGATGACCATCGAGAGTGCGAATCCCAAGGGAAAACTAGGTGGTGGTGAGGCAAATAGTAAAACCAATGTTGGTCCTTGATAGAGGAGTTTTATTTAAAGTGAACTGTCAAGGGGTTCCCATTATAACCCAACCGTGTAAGGAACGCAAAATCCGGGAACATAACACCAATATGACGGAAACTAGGGCAGCAAGAGTGGAACAAAACACCAGGCATAAGGTCGAGCGTTCCACCCTTTACCAAGTATATAGATGCATTAATTAAATAAGAGATATTGTGATATCCCAACAAAATATCCATGTTCCAACAAGGAACAAACTCCAATCTTCACCTGCAACTAGCAACGCTATAAGAGGGGCTGAGCAAAGCGGTAACATAGCCAAACAACGGTTTGCTAGGACAAGGTGGGTTAGAGGCTGGTCATGGCAACATGGGAGGAATGACATAGCAAGTGGTACGTATCGCGGCATAGGCATAGCAAAAGAGCGAGCAACTAGCAAGCAAAGATAGAAGTGATTTTGAGGGTATGGTCATCTTGCCTGCAAAGTTCTCTGCAAAGAAGAAAGCTTGATCCTCATAAACGTACTCAACAGGTCCTCGAACATGAACTCGTCTCCCGGCTCTACCCAAAGCAAGACAACAAGCAAAAGGGAGCACAATCAACCACGTGCAATGCTCAAACAACATGATGCAAAACATGGTATGATATGCGGGATGCGATATGTGATGCATATGCAAGATTTGGAAAGGAATGATTGAACCTGGCCTCAACATGAAAATCCAAGAGTGCCACTGGAAAGGTGAGTTGATTTCGGTTGAAATCTATATAAAGATCGCCGGAATCGGATGCACGGTTTGCAAATGACAAGAAAAACAAGTATGACACCGATCTGCGATTAACAGCACGAAGCCATCTAAATGCATCAAGATAAATAAGCTACTGCACTCAAACATAGCAACAAAATACATGGCAAGGATGCACTCAAGAAGATTAACAAAAGATGAACAATGAGCTACGGCTAATTCAATCAATAGCAGGTTCAAACAAGCATGGCAAAAGTGCAAATGACAACAGGTTTCAGACATAGAGAAAATACAACAAGTCAAGAATTTATCATCAGGAAGCAATGTTTAGAGCACGATAACTACATGCTACAGGAACATATCATGGCAAAGCAAGGCATGGCATGAAGCTACGCAAAGCATACAACAAAAGTCCCTTACTGACAATAAGCCAAAAGGGATCAGAAAATACAATTGCAAGCATGTGAACATAGCAAAAACATAAACAGATTCAGACTTAGTGAAAAACTGGAGCATGGCAAAACAGATAACGAGTAGGCATGTTAGCGAGCTCGATGCACTCACTACAAAGCATTGCATGACAAACTAAGCATACACCCAGCAAGTAGACATGGCATAGGAGCTAGACATGGCAATAACAACAACATAGCATGCACGGATCATGTCGTGGAGTTGACACGGCAGATGTCCTAGAGCAAGGACTTAGTAGTAGGGCCATTGCACTAGGAAGCTTAAAGGGGTTGATCGGGACAAAGGAGACACGAGAGAGTTTTATACTAGTTCGGCCCCTTACGATGAAGGTAAAAGCCTACGTCTAGTTGGGATTGGTATTGCTGAGGTTTCGATCTCCAAGAGGCTCAACTTGCCGACTTGGTTATCGACTTGGTTGTCTCTTCCCCTAAGCCGCCACCGGGTCGTCCCCTTATATACATGGGTTGACGCCTGGTGGCCTATAGAGTCCCGGCTGGCTCATAATCGTGCCCGTCTTTCTTTACATGCCTTTCTGTACAAGTATTTCCTTACATACGACGGTTTATTGTATCAGGCCTTAAACCGGCCCCAAGCCTTTGGGCCTTCTATAAGACTTAATAAACTACAATATTTGAATGTTTACTGGCTTCTTGCGTAACCCGCAATTGAAACTGACACGGCCCCTCCTGGGCGGGTCTCAGCTGATAGTAATATCCCCAACATTAGGCCCCAGGTTGACTTTGAACTTTGTTCTTTGACAATCTTCCATACTTAGCCAAAAAATACATCTTCTTATCTTTACTGAAATTTCCTTGTAACCCGCCATGTCATCTTCTCCGGATTTTTTGGAAACCATCCACCACGTCATCTTTTAATGGATCTTTATCTTTAATGCCTTTCCGAAAATCGAGGCGCCTAGGTAGCTAGATAACCATGTTTTCGTCTCCTCGTTTCTCGTGCCCACTTATCGGTCTTTTCCTTATAAATAGGCACGACCTAGGTCTTTTCCATTCTCCCCCTTCGGTCGTCTTATTCCTCTCGCTGCTTCTCTGCCGCTCGAGCTCTACCGCTGCCACCGCAGATCTTGTCTTCATCGACTCAGGCCGCCGCATCAACCTGGTTCGACCTGAAGAAAACGCAACGAACCTCCGCTGCAACTCTGCATCTGTAAGTCTCTTTCTTCCTCGACATCAGATCCGCATTAGGACCTTTGAGTTCCTTGGTGTTCTTCACTGTTCGTCATGAACTCTTCATAGATTTCATCACCATCGCCATTTCTTGATCTTTGGATAGTATAAAACCGATGCGGTATTTATTTCGCACACTTCAAATGCAAACAAAATTCCTTTTCCTGTTCAGAGGCTTTGTTTAGAACTGACGAACTTGCCTGTATTAGATATTTAGGTCTAGAATATTTTTCTTTTCAGAACAACCATTTGATCCAAAATAATAATGATAGCTTGGTGAAACTTGTTTATGCCAACACTTAGCTGTAATTGCTTTCGAGAAAGTCCATAGTCATGGCGGCTTATCTCTCCGGCTTTCTTTTCCTTATATGTCATTAGTCCTTAGTTAAGCCGCCGTTACTTGTTTTACAACTTCAAACTTTAACTGTTAATTGAACCGGCATTTTGTTTTTCCTTTTCTAGTCTCTTGTATATCATGCCGTTAAAGACACCCACCATCTGCAATTGGGTCCCCTCAACCATAACTAAGGAGCGTCTGAAAGAGTTCTTCCTCATTGGATTTCTGCCTTTAAGAAACATCATGTCTTATCGTGCTCCTGACCTGGAGGAAGAACGACCCAATCCAAAAGACGGTGAAGTGATCGTCTTTACTGATCACATGAACCGGGGCTTCTCACCGCCCAACTCAAAATTTTTTAGAGAAGTTATTCACTTTTTCAAACTCCATCCTCAGGATATTGGACCCAATTCCATATCCAATATTTGTAACTTCCATGTGCTCTGTGAGGTATATCTTCAGCAAGAGCCGACTGTAGAACTATTTAGAGAGTACTTCTATCTGAACTGGCAAAACAAGTGCACCAATGGCCTTAGCTTAGAACTTGGAGGCATCTCGATTCAGCGCCGGCAGGGTGCGGTTTTCCCTCTCATAGTTTTACCAAGTCACCCAAAGGACTGGAACCAAACTTGGTTTTACTGTCAGGACGTCTCACCCACCAATGAGAAGCCACTGCCGGGTTACCGCCCTGCTCATCTTGACACCAAGTTCGCCCTACCAGATAAACTTACCGTTGCTGAACGCAAGAAACTGATTCCATCTATCAGAAGAATCAATGGTTTGTTGGGGAACGGTTTAACCAGAGTCGATCTAACCCGCTGCTGGATCTCATGGCGGATTATTCCATTAAGTCGTCGTTCAAAGTTGATGTATGAATATGGTGGAGACCCGGATGACTCTCTCCTTCATACCCCGGTTCAGCTAACCGAAGAAGATGCAGTCGCAATGTCAAATGTTCTGGTAAATGCAAAGTACGAAGATTTCAGTGTTGTTGGGTCAAATACTTTTTGTAAATTTAACCCGGTACCAGAAGTAAGGGCATTCTAATCTTTTTTCCTTTGTATTTTGTCCAGCCGTATTTTTTATCACTGATCCGTCCTCCTGTCTTTGTAGGCCAACTCTGACTTTTGGAAAGTGAAATACGATCACGAAGCTGCCAAGAAGGCGAAACTTGCCGACATGAACGCCAAGAAATCGACCCGGAGAACGAAGAAGAAAAAGAAAACCACCGTTGAATATTTGATGAAACTTGATGACTCGTCTGACTCGGAGGTAGCCCTTGATTCCCTTGACCAACTTTTTAACAATCTTATTGACACTGATCCTTACCAGGATGACACTGGGGCTAGTCAAGCCGGGGAAGCAGAGGTAACTATCATTTCCTCCGACTCAGAGCCCTTACCAAGACACAAAGTTCGACGAGTGATCCGTAAAGTAAGGTTTTCTAACCCCTTAGCTCACTTGGATTCCAATTTTCATTTGAAAAAGCAGCAGCATGAAAGCCGCCGTGAAGTTGACATTGAAGATGAACCGGCTGTCGTCCCTCAACAGACCCCTCGGAAACGCCCGAACGAGGTTTACTTATTACCCTCCTTAACTTGTTTTAATGAATCCTGCTCCTTGTATTTCTTTTAACTCTTTTCTTTTACCTTTTCAGGAGGTGTCTCGTTCCTCAGGCGACTCATCACAAACACAATTTCCGGCTTTTAAGACTACTCCTGGGTAATCAGAAATCCTCTTTTCTTCCATTTTGATCAATTGTTATCTTGATGCTAACTATCTTGCAATATTTTTCCTTAGCGGCCAGGCTAGATGCAAGAAGGTGAAGGCAACAAAGTCGGCGGAAGACCCGCCAGTACTAACATCTGAGCCGGCTAGGCCGCCTTCTTCATTAACTGCCGCCCTAGAAGACCCACCTATTATCAATGAAGCAAATCCTTCGAAGCCGTCCCTTGACAAAGCCACTATGAATCCTTCCACAGTTGGACCGTCAAGCTCAACTGACCCGCCGTCTCCATGTGTTCAAGATGTTCAAATTACTGGGAGCCGTTTTGTTGAGCCGGGGAACCCAACGGTGTTGGCTCAGTGCACAGCCAAGCAAGAAGCATTGGAGAGGCAGAAGGTTCACTTTGATGTTGCCAACTATGACCGTCTTAATGCCAGTGATATCTTATCCGACTATCTCAGTCATGTACACTCCAGTTTGGAGTCTGAGATCGAGATGGTCAAGCAGCTTCAGTTGAAATATGAGGTACGTTGTTAACGGTTTACCAATATGCCTTTAGCCCCCAAGTCTGTAGATTATGAGAGAAACGGAATAACCTATAGACTTAAAATATAGGGGGAGACCTTTACCTCTGAATCTTTGCCTGATATTGATAGAACAAGACTTCACCCATAGTCCCCAAGGACCGGTTTATTTTGATCATTAATGAATCGGTACTTCAGAATTTAAAACCAACTGCAAAGTACTTAACATTCCGGTTTATCTTTGATAAACTTGCTGAACTGCGTACATTAGCCCCCATGTGCCAAGTGTTGTTACTTTGTAAAGGACTTGGGACTTCAAATATGTTGGTAGAGTCGAAAAAATTTGATTTGGCATACATTAGCCCCCAAGTGCCAAGTGGTTTATTCGTAAAGTACTTGGGACTTAAATCTTGAATTTGCATACTGGAATTTAAAACCAAGTCTTGACTTATCTGAATTTTTCACAGAATGCCTTGTCTGGACTAAACTCTCAACTGACTGATGCAAAGACCCGGCTAGCGAGTCAGGAGTCAGAAATCAAATCTTCCACCTCCAAACTGCAAATAAGCCTTTCTGAAACGGAGAATTTGAAAGCCAGCTTTGCTGCCAAAGAGAAAACTTGGGAAGATGAGAAAACACTTCTGACCCGGCGAGCTAAGACAGCCGAAAAAGCTCTGAAGGAAATATCAACCGAGCTGAACGGTTTAAAGGACCGGGTGTCTCAGATGGTCGCTGCTATCTTTGGTAAGCTACCTTGTTTTGACCTTTCGTGTATTTCATGCCAAACCGGATCATAATCCACCAACTGACTCTGTTAAAAATATATGCAGGCCCATGAAGTAAGAATCTAAGCCAAGATCCGTTGATTAAACTGAAAGCAGTATACACTCTGGTTGAACAATTATATATTGGCGCACAACGGGCTCTGGCTGCCATATCTCCTGCTAATCAAGGACCCAACCAGCTCAGCGATGTCCTGAAGAAGCTGTCCATCCTTCCTGCCCGGTTCCAAGAGGTAAAACGCTCCTGTGCGCGAGCCGGAGCTTTGACTGCTCTAAGCCGCTCCAAGGCTTGGGTGCCAGATCTAGACCCGGCGGACGTAGCAAGGGGCTATCCTACCGTGAAGGAGGACGGGTCTCCGTTTGACCAAGACGATTTCATAGCGTGTGTACGCGAAGTCTGGCCTCAGGCAACTAGTCTTGGAGAGGACACCAATGTGGACAAGTACCAGCCGGGTTTTGATAGTGAAAATAAGAAGATGGCCACTCCTTCATATAAAGTAGCAGATTTGATCCCACCTGTGAGAGAAGATAGCTTTGCTCTGAAAATTGACCCGGTCGGCCTGGTTGACGACGAAGCCGAATTCGTCGCCATGAACGGCTTTGATTGGTCAAAATCTAACTTCAAGCAACCAGACAGTGGTGAACCGGTGAGGGAGGGACAATGATCATCTTCATAGGCTTATTCTGCCTTGTAATAACTTTAGTTAAAACACATCATGTTTGCTTATGCCGTTGTGCATAAAATACTTCTTATGTGAATCTGTGTTTCAGATGTCAATGTATGCATCGTTTAATGTTTGTCTCTACAATGGTTGAACTCTGTTCCTGTGAACACAAGGAAAAGACTGGCAAGGCGGTTTAGAACCAACTAGGCTTAAACACCTAAAGTACAACCCATAAATTTACTTCAATAAGAAAAAACAGAGACAAATGTAAATAATGGATAAGGTTTAATACTAACTCTTGAGTTAACGCGGTAGGTAAGCGCGTATAAGTAAAAACATACATTATCCTTGTTGATCCTTAAATCGCCCGTTTAAATAACCCGGGTGATGAATTAATAATTCAATATGTATGAAAAGTTAATACTCCTAGAATACTCAATGATCATTATATTTTAGTAGCTCGTACCTTTGGATCCTTGAACCACCGGCTTGAAGAACCCGGGCGGCTGCATTGTCCAATAATTGAGTCGGCGAAGAAAACCAGGCTATCTTATTTGTAATATTGAAACAACTAAATCTCAAATGCAAGCAACAGATAATAAACATAATTTTAACTCTATATTCAAAAAGTTGAGGGTTTCTGATTCGAATACCATTAGTAAACCGGACCAAAGGGGTTAAGCTAAGGATCGAATATGACCATATAGCCCCCAGTGGCTTTGGCGTTGTGCCGGTCAAGAGGGTACCGACAGCTATGTTCTCCTTGGTTCGAATACGACCTATGTTTTAACAGGAAGCCCTCAAATGACCTTGAGAGGTTTTTAACGACCCTGATTCGAATACGATCCAAGTCGAACTCAAAAGGGGTTAAGCTATGATTCGGATACGATCAAGAAGCCCCCAAGTGAGTTTGGCCTTGAGCCAATCAAGAGGGTTACAACAGCTATGTTCTCTTTGGTTCGAATACGACCTATGTTTGAACAGGAAGCCCCCAAGTGACCTTGAGATTTGCAGCTAGCTTCGGATACAATCATAAGCCGGGCTAAAAAGTTTAAACTTGATTCAAATATGATCAGTTCCTTAATAGTCCTTTGTAAGTAAATAATAAAGATGTATAATCTGTGAAAAGAAAAGACACCGATGGTCTTACTTTATTGCTTATCATCGTATATACAATGTGAACGTATGTACATGATGAGAGCCGGTAGCTCAGGTGTAGTATGGCCGAGGTTGAGCGATGTTCCATGGTCGGCGGGTCTCCTCTTTCGACTTACGTGAGTCTGCATGCTCTTGAATGTCAATGAGGTAGTAGGACCCATTGTTTAAATTTTTATTGACCACAAAGGGTCCTTCCCAAGGTGGGGATAACTTGTGTGAATCTAAACGGTCTTGGACGAGCCGGAGCACCAAGTCGCCTTCCTGAAAAGTCATGGACTTAACCCGGCGGCTGTGATAACGATGCAGGTCCTGTTGATAAATTGCTGACCGCACTGCTGCTAAGTCTCTTTCTTCATCCAACAAGTCAAGCGCATCCTGTCTGGCTTTTTCACTGTTAGCTTCAACATAAGCCGCCACACGGGGCGAGTCATGACGGATGTCACTAGGCAACACTGCTTCTGCTCCATAAACCATGAAGAAGGGTGTGTAACCCGTAGACCTGTTGGGTGTAGTATTGATACTCCATAACACCGAAGGCAATTCCTCTACCCAACAACCCGGCATTCGTTGTAAAGGAACCATAAGACGGGGTTTTAGCCCTTTCAGAATTTCCTGATTGGCTCTCTCAGCTTGACCATTGGATTGAGGATGAGCTATAGAAGAAACATCAAGCCGGATGTGCTCTCGCTGACAACATTCTTCCATAGCCCCTTGGGAAAGATTAGTGCCATTGTCTATGATAATACTGTGTGGAAAACCGAAATGGAAGATTACTTTCTTCATGAACTGAACCGCCGTGGCTGCATCAAACTTACTCATAGGCGCCGCCTCAACCCATTTGGTGAACTTATCAACAGCCACCAAGAGATGTGTCTTTTTATCCTTAGACCTTTTGAAATGTCCCACCATGTCAATCCCCCAGACTGCAAACGGCCAAGTGATTTGAATCATCCGGAGTTCTTGAGCTGGCACATGCGCTCGTCGTGCAAATTTTTGACATCCATCACATCTACTGACCAGATCTTCCGCATTAGTGTGAGCTGTCAACCAATAAAAACTGTGATAAAACGCCTTGGCCACTAAAGATTTTGACCCGGCGTGATGACCACAATCTCCTTCATGGATCTCATGAAGGATTTCTTGACCTTCTTCAGGGGAAACACACTGTTGAAACGCTCCAGAAACACTGCGATGAAATAACTCTCCATCCGAAATCGTCATGGACTTAGACCGCCGGCTTATCTGCCGAGCCAGGATCTCATCCTCTGGCAACTATCTGCGGGTCATATAAGCCAAGAACGGCACCGTCCAATCTGGGATGACATGAAGAGCCGCCACCAGCTGTGCCTCCAGGTCAGGAACAGCTAAATCTTCTTCTGTGGGCAACTTGACAGAGGGGTTATGCAAAACATCCAAAAAGGTGTTGGGTGGTATCGTCTTACGCTGAGACCCCAGCTGGCTTAATGCATCACCTGCTTCTTTCTTTCAACGGTCAATGTGTTCTACCTTATAATCTTTAAAATATCCTGCAACAGCATCGACCTCTCGGCGATAAGCTGCCATGAGAGGGTCTTTGGAATCCCACTTGCCATATACCTGTTGAGCCACTAGATCTGAGTCACCAAGACATCTGACCCGGCTCAAGCTCATCTCCTTTGCCACTCGAAGACCATGGAGCAATGCTTCATACTCTGCTGCGTTGTTAGTGCATGGAAACATCAACCGTAACACATAACAAAATTTATCACCTCGTGGGGAAGTTAATACAACTCCAGCCCCCGAGCCTTCCAATTGCCTGGGCCCATCAAAATGGATAGTCCAATATGTGTTGTCCGGCTTTTCTTCTGGCATCTGCATCTCTGTCCAGTCATTGATGAAGTCAACCGGGGCTTGAGACTTAATCACAGTACGTGGAACATACTTCAGCCCATGAGACCCAAGCTCAATTGCCCACTTGGCAACTCGCCCTGTGGCTTCTCTATTTTGAATAATGTCTCCCAAAGGAGCAGAGCTAACCATAGTGATTGGATGTCCCTGAAAGTAATGCTTAAGCTTCCGGCTTGCCATGAACACCCCATAAACAAGCTTCTGCCAATGTGGATATCGTTGCTTAGACTCAATTAGCACTTCACTAACATAATAAACCGGCCGCTGAACCGGATGCTCTCTGCCAGCCTCCTTGCGCTCTACCACCATAGCCACACTAACAGCCCATGAGTTGGCAGCCACGTATAACAATAGCGGCTCTTTCTCAATTGGAGCAGCTAGGACCGGCGGCTCAGCCAGTTGTGCCTTCAGATCCTCAAAAGCGGCGTTCGCAGCATCATTCCAAACAAAAACATCTGTTTTCTTCATCAATTGATACAGAGGCATAGCCTTTTCCCCTAACGGGCTTATGAACTGGCTCAAAGTAGCCACACGACCCGCCAGTCGTTGAACATCATTGACGCATGTTGGTTTGGCTAGAGATGTGATTGCCTTGATTTTCTCCGGGTTAGCTTCAATACCTCGGTTAGACACTAGAAAACCCAAGAGCTTGCCAGCTGGCACTCCAAAAACACACTTGGCCGGGTCAAGCATCATCTTGTAAACCCGAAGATTATCAAAAGTCTCTTTCAGGTCTGTGACCAAGGTTTCCTCTTCCCTGGATTTCACCACTATATCATCCACATAGGCATGAACATTGCGCCCAATTTGATTGTGAAGACAATTCTGCACACACCGCTGGTAAGTTGCCTGGGCACTCTTAAGCCCAAAAGGCATAGACACATAGCAGAAAGCCCCAAAAGGAGTTATAAACGCTGTCTTCTCTTGATCCTTGACTGCCATCTTAATCTGATGATAACCAGAGTAAGCATCTAAGAAACTCAACCGTGCGCAACCCGCCATAGCACCAATGATTTGATCAATACGGGGAGGAGCAAATGGATTAGCCAGACAAGCTTTGTTCAAATCTGTGTAATCCACACACATAGGCCAGGTGCCATTCTTTTTTAGTACAAGCACCGGGTTAGCTAACCATTCTGGGTGAAAGACCTCCACAATGAACTCGGCTGCCAAGAGCCGGGCCACCTCTTCTCCGATGGCCTTGCGCCTTTCTTCATTGAACCGCCGGAGAAACTGTCTACCATGTTTAAAATTTGGATCGATATTAAGAGTGTGCTCAGGGAGTTCCCTCGAGACACCCGGCATGTCTGAAGGTTTCCATGCAAAGATGTCCCGGTTCTCACGGATGAACTCGATGAGCGCGCTTTCCTATTTCGGATCCAAGTTTACGCTGATGATGAACTGTTTGGATGAATCGCCAGGCACAAAGTCAACCATCTTAGTGCCATCAGCTGATTTAAATTTTAACTCCGACTCATGCTTTGTTGTTGGTTTCTTTAATGATGTCATAGCCATCGGGTCAACATGATCCTTGTAGAATTTCAACTCCTCTGTTGCACAAACAGATTCAGCATAGGCAGCATCCCCCTCTTCACATTCCAAGGCTATCTTCCAACTCCCATGGACTGTAATGGTGCCCCTGTGAC